>NW_026634996.1:0-1497848 GCF_028554395.1 Pezoporus wallicus
ATAACACCCAAATCTTATTAATTAGCTCATATTTTAATATTGTTTCACCTTCTTCTTTGAGTCACCTTTGTGTACGTACCCATGCATTCCCATGATCACATTCACAATTTTCCTTCTGTAGTTCATCACATAAAGCTGCATTCTGATTGATCGTTTTTAATCTGTAATAAGAAATTTTCTTAATTTGTTTGTTTGTTTGACTTACATACTTTGGGTGAATGTATTTTTGAGAGGTGACATCTGTACTTTTGAAGTCATAAAGGCTGAAAGATAGAAACATATAGGACAATTAATCTTACAATACTATATGCTATTACAAGAATGTGGTTTTGTATGGGCTTCTTTGGCAATGAATGTGTGTGTAAACATGGAGATAGCTCTGTATTTCTTTCCGGCATCTTCATTTCTTATAATTCTCACTTCTAAACACCAAAGGGCTTCTACAGATATTTCTGCAGGAATAAGAAGGATTACCAGCAGCATTCTGGCGAACACCACCACCTGAAGGATGGTGAAGTTCCTATGTGAAAAGCAGAGCCCTACTGACATGTCCAGCAATGACCTAGTCCCAAAGTATTTGGTACCGGAGCTAACTAAGCATCTCAGAGCAAGAGGAGAACAGAGAATTTTGAAGAGGAAGGGAAAGAAATTAATCCCATTAATGGCTAATTTCTAAAGTGCCTGAGATGTTATCAGAAAATACAGCAACTGAAGAATCCAGCAGAGGTCAGATACACTTCTGGTGCAAAATGCATTAAAAAGGCCACTAAGATTTGTTCATCTGTCAGTACCAAATAAGTATGTGTTATATGATTAATATGATTATCATTTTGAGATGTAATGCTCATTGATTGCAGTGTGAAAATCGTGCAATAGGTGCAGCATTGCATTTCTAGTACCACCAATGTCCACTTTTATTTACTTAATTTTTTGAACAGACTTGAAGTTCTGATGTTTGTCTTCCAGCCAGATGTCAAGGAAAATGAAACAACTGCAAGGTATAAGATGCCTGACAAATTATAGACAAATGCAACCCTCAATATCTAACATATACATAATCTAATATCAAATTGATTAAATAACAGGATGGTTGTGAATATTTCAAATGTGTAATCTGCCTGTTTCTAGATGTCAAATGAAGCTGATGACTTGTTGCATTATTTTATCCAAAATTATTGTGGAAATACCATGAAATAAATAAGCCATATTAACAAGAACTAATCCTGCAATTTGAACTCTGCAATGCCATGATTTTGACTAGCAGCTTAGTAGTGTTTCTCCATTACCATTCTACACCTGGAATCATTTTGGTGGCACAGGTATCTCAGGAGCTGTAGGCTTTCTGGCTCTCTTAGCCTTAAACCTAACCCTATACCTAACCTTAACCCTAATGTTCATGGCATCCTGGAGCAGAGGCTGGACTCCTCCAGCCCAATGGGTGTCCCAGAGGAGAACGATGTTGAAGAAGTAATGTTGGGGAAATGCCGTGATCCCCTTCAATGCTTATGGCAGCCAAAGTGTCCCTGGAGCTGAAAGCTTTGTGTTTCTCTGAACCATAGCCCGAATTGTAATCCTAACAATAATATGTGAAGCATCTTGGAGGTGAAGTTGTAGTCCTCAGCGAAATGGGTGTCCCAGATAAGAAAGGTATTGAAGGAGCAATGTTGGTGCAGTGCTGTGCTCCTCTTGGCATGCCCTTTTCATCCATAGTATCTGTGGATCTTCAGGCTTTGTGGCTCTGTTCATCCTAACCCTAATCCTAACGCTAATTTGCAAGACATTTTAGAGTTGAAGCTGATGTCCTCCAACCAGATAGCTGTCCTAGATGAGACAGGTGTTGAAGGAGCAATGTTGATGCAATACGGTGCTACCCTTGTCATGCCCTTTTCATCCATAATGTCCCTGGAGCTGTAGGCTTTGTATCTCTCTGAAGCATAACCCGAATCGTAATCCTAACCTGAATTTGGAAGGCATCTTGGAGGTGAGGCTGAAGTCCCCCAGCCAAATGGCTGTCCCAGATGAGAAAGGTGTTGAAGGAGCAATGTTGGTGAAATGCTGTACTCCCCTTCGCATGCTTTTTTCAGGCCTAGTATAATCAGAGATGTAGGGGTTCTGTCTCTCTGAACCATAACCATGTCCTTAACCCTAATTGACATGGCATCCTGGACCTGAGGCTGACTTCCCCAGCCGAATGAGTGTCCCAGATGAGAAAGGTGATGAAGGAGCAATGTTGGTGCAGTGCCCTGTTCCCCTTTGCTGCGTTTTTCAGTCTTTGTAACCCTGAAGCTGTAGGCTTTTTGTGTCTCTGTACCATAACCCTGTCCCTAACAGGAATTTGCATGGCATCTTGGAGCTGATGCTGACATCCTGCAGCAGAATGGGTATCCCAGAAAAGAAAGTTGTTGAAGAAGCAATGTTGGTGCCATGCCCTTTTGAGAGACTGATCTGAAATCAGACTACACTGTCCGCTGTCTCAAGGATTGGTATGAGAAGCTGAGATGGGATTACACCTGTCTTTTGTCTTAGAGATGGGTGGGAGGATTTGAGATAAGACTCTTCCATCATCCATTGCCTGAGGGATGAGTGGGAAAGAGCTAAGACTCTTCATTCCATTACCTAAGAGAACTGGTGTGAGGAATTGCTGTCCATTATCGCAAGAATTGCTGCAGACACGTGTGTGTGCAAACACATGAAGTTGAAGAGCTGTCAGCAAGACCATGGAAACTGGTCCAGCAGGAACATGTAATACATGACATGAAGAACAGAGGTACTCCTCCCAGCTCATCATAACAGGGGAAAAGTTAATCACCAAAAGACACATCACCAAGGGAGCCATTGCCATTAGGATGACTCCAGAAGGACATCTCCATAACAACAATCTCTACAGATGATAACTATGGACTCTGAGAGACATCCTCCATGAGACATCACCATGAGAGCAACTCCACCAGACACACTCCATGGGGTACCTTCAAGGAGATGACTCCAGAAGGATACCTCCACCAGTAAACTTATCCCTGATGACTACTATGGTCTCCTGGGGGACACTGTCCTCCAGTACTGACTACAAAACCTGAAGGACTTCCACCACCGACCACGGATTCCCAGGACACCACTGTGTCCACAGTGGTGACTCTCTCTCTCTCTCTGCACCCTTTAGCATGCCTTTTTCATCCCTAGTATTCTTGGAGATGTAGGCGTTTTGTCTCTCTGAATCATGACTCTGTCCCTAACACTAATTTGCATGGCATCCTGGAGCTGAAGCTGGCATCTTTCAGGTGAATGGGTGTCCCAGATGAGAAAGTTGTTGCAGGAGAAATGTTGGTGCAGTGCCGCACTCACCTTGGCATGCCCTTTCCGTTCCTAGCATCCCTGGAGCCATAAGCTTTGTGGCTCTTGGAATCAGAAGCCTAACCCTAATTTGTATGTGATGCTGATATCCTCCTGCCAAATGGGTGTCCCAAAGGAGATCAGTGTTGATGGAGCAGTGTTGGTACAGTGCCATGCTCCTCTTGGAATGCTTTTGACAGAAACAGTGTCTCTGGAGCTGTAGGCTTTTTGTCTTTCTGAACTCTAACCCTAACCCTTATTTGAGAGGCATCCTGCTGCTAAGCCTGATGTCCTCCATCCTAATGAATGTCTGAGATGAGAAAGGTGTTGAAGGAATAATGATGGTGCAGTGCCATGCTCCCCTTGGAATGCGTTTGGCAGGCCTCTTCTCCCTTTAGCCGTAGGCTTTGTGTCTCTCTGAACCATAACTCTAATTGTAACTCTAAACCTAATTTGTGAGGAATCTTGGAGGTATCATGTCTTCCAACTGAATGGGTTTCCCAAATGAGAAAGCTGTTGAAGGAGCAATGTTGGTGTGGTGTTGTACTGCCCTTGGTATGCCTTTGGAAAGCCAAGTGTCCCTGGAGGTTTCAGCTTTGTGGCTCTCTGAACACTAACCCTAACCCTAACCCAAATTTGCATGGCATACCAGAGCTGAGGCTGATGTCTTCCTTCCTAATGGGTGTTCCAGATGAGAAAGGTGATTAAGGAGCAATTTTCACACGGTGCCATGTTTCCTATGGTATGTTTTTAGCAGATGTGGTATCTCTGCAGCTGTAGGCTGTGTGGTACTCCGAACTGTAACCATAATCCTAACCCTTACTTGCATGGCATCTTGGAGCTGAGGCTGATGTCCTCCAGCTGAATGGGTGTCCCAGATGTGAAAAGTGTTGAAGGAACAATGGTGGTATAGTGCCTTGCTCACCTTGGCATGCTTTTGGCAGCCCCATTCTTCCTGGAGGTTCAGGTTTTGGTGCTCTCCAAATTCAAACCCTAAGCCTAACCCTAATTTCTGAGGCATCTTGGAGATGTCTGTGACATTCTCCAGATGAATGGGTGCCCAAGATGGGAAAGGTGTTGAAGGAACAATGTTGGTGGAAAGCCATGCTCTCTTTGGCTGCCCAAGTGTCCCTGAAGATGTAGGCTTTGTGTCTTTCTGAAACCTATGATTTGGAGAGATCTCCAGGAACTCGCCAGCAAAGTTTAAGTTGACAAGCAGGTATTCTTTATTGTGGAGCCCAGAGACATGGGGGATAGCTCCTTCTAACGTGTCTCTGCCAGGCATCAACCAGGCTGTGATCATATTGTCCTTAAAAAATACATATTCATTACATTACATACATTACATCATACTTCTTAGAGAATGCCTCCTGTATGCACACAAATATGTGGTAGTGGGCTTTCAGACCCCCAGTGGTTATTTCTTCATCACTTTATTTTAGGATCATTGTCATTATCAGTAACCACCAGGTGGTTCTGGCAAAGCTTATCTTAGTAATTTCGTTTTCTCTATAGTCGCTAACAAAGCCTAGCCTTCTTGAAGTTACTCATTTACAACCCTATTCTTCAATTAACCCCACTCTTCAATCCCCCCTTTTTCTTGTCTGAGTTATTTAATTTTTTTTCTTGTCTGAGTTATTTCATTTTTATTTAAAGTTTCCTGAAGTATTTCCCTGTTTCTACTTGATGCTTAATTTTGTTTCTCTTCCATTTGTCATAGTTCATCATGGTTTGCTTGCAACGCCAAAAGGAGCACTGGACAGTTATACATGCTTGAGGTTACTTATTTACAACCCTATTCTTCAATCAACCCCACTCTTCACCTAAACCTACCCTATACATAACCTTAACCCTACTTTGCATGGCACTTTGGAGGTGGGAATGTAACATGCAGATAAGTGTTATGGTTAGAGAGATCAACAAAGTTTATGGCCCAACGGATACTGTGGCTGCCAAAGGCATGCTAAGGGGATCATGATACCACAGAAACATTGCTCCTTCAACACATTTCTCTTCTGATAATGCCATTCTACTGCGAACGTCAGCCTTAGCTCCAAGATGCCATGCAAATTAGTGTAAGGTTTAATTATTTGGTTGTCATTTCAAGAACCAAAATGGCTGAAGCTCTAAGGATGCAGGGGCCTAAAAAGGCATCCTAAGAGGATCAAGGCACTGCACTAACAGTGCTCCTTCAACAGCTTTCTCATCCAGGACAAGCATTCTGCTGAAGGATATTAGCCTCACCTCCAAGTTGCCATAAAAATTAGGGTTAAGGGTAGAGTGAGTGTTCAGAGTACCACACAGCTTAGATGTGCAGGGATACTAAGGCTGCCAAAGGCAAGCCAAGGGGAGCATGGCACTGCACAAGCATTGCTCCTTCAACACATTTCTCAGCTGGAGGACATTCAGCTGGAGGACATCAGCCTCACCTGCAGGATGCCTCCCAATTTAGATTTACAGTTATGATGAGGGTTATGGTTCATAGAGCCACAAAGCCTACATCTCCAGGGATACCAGGGCTCAAAAAGGCATGCCTTAAGGTGAGCATGGCATTGCACAAACATTGTTACTTCAGCACCTTTCTCATCTAGGACACCTGTTCGGCTGGAGTATATCAGCCTCTTTTCCAAGATGCCTCCCAAATTAGTGTTAGTATTACAGTTCAGAGAGCCACAAAGCTTGCTGCTACCAGAACACTGTTTCTGCCAATAAGATGCCAAAGAGAGCACAGCACTGCACCAATATTGGTTCTTTAACACCTTTCTCATCTGGGACACCCATTCGTCTGGAGGAAGTCAGGCTCAGCTCTAGGATGCCTCCCAAAATAGGTTTACTACTAGGTTTATAGTTCATAGATCCACAAACCTGCAGCTCCAGGGATACTAGGGCTCAAAAAGGCATGCTAAGTCGAGCATGGCATTGCACAAACATTGCTCCTTCAACCCCTTTTCAGTGCAGGACTCCCTTTTGGCTGGAGGACATCAGCCTCAGCTCCAAATTGCCATACAGATCAGTGTTAAGGTTAGGGTTAGGGTTTGGAGAGACACAAAGCCTACATCTCCCAGAATACTAGGGATGAAAACGGCATATCAAGTGGAGTATGGAACTGTAACAATATTGCTCCTTTGCCACCTTTCTCACCTGGAGCACTCATTCAGCTGGAGGAGGTTAGCATCAGTTCAAATATGCCACGAAAATTGGGGTTAGGGCTAGGGGCAGGGTTGGGTTTAGAGAGCCGCCAATCACACGTCCAGGGACATATGGGCTGCTAAAGGCAAGCATAGTGGAGGGCGGCACTGCAGTGACATTGCCCCTTCGACATATTTGTCATCTCAGACACCCATTTGGCTGTCGGACGTCAGCCTCATCTCCAAGATTCCTTTGAAGTTAGGGTTAGGGTTACAATTACACAGCTCTCAACTGGGACACCCATTCAGCTGGAGGACATGAGCCTCAGCTCCAGGATGCCATGCAAATCATGGTTAGGGCTAGTTTTAGGCTTCATTGAGGCATAAGGATTGCAGTTCCAGGGACAATGTTTCTGCTAAAAGAATGCTAAGGAGAACATGGCACTTCACCTACACTGCTCTTTCAACACCTTTCAAATCTGGGAGACACATGTGACTGGAGGACGATAGTATCAGTTCTGATATGCCAAGCAAAAGAAGAACATGAAGGTCCTCCAATGCATCCAGGAGGGCAACAAAACTGCTGACAGGGCTGGAAGGCGCTTGCTGTGAAGAGCAGCTGAGGACACTGGGTTTGTCTAGTTTGGAGAAAAGGATGTTGAGAGGTGACTTTGTTGCTCTCTACAGCTCTTCCCAAGGAAGGGAAATGGAGAGGGAAGTGCTGATTTCTTCTTGCTGGCATCCATTGATAAGACATAAGGGAATGGTTCAGAGCTGCACATGGGGAGGTTTCAAGTAGACATTAGGAAGCATTTCTTTACCTAGAGGGTGGCCCAAAACTGGAAGAGGCTTCCTAGAGAGATGACCTATGCCCGTCAGTGTTTCAGAGGCATTTGGACAACGCCCTTAATGACATGCTTTAACTTTTGGCCAGCCCCAAAGTGGTCGAGCAGTTGGACTTGATGATCATTGTAGGTCTCTTCCAACTTCCAATATTTTTCTCCCTACTCCCCTCTTCCCTGAACAGTACATGCTGAGGGAATACTGGATGCCATTTTTTCTCAGCCCTGCACTAGGGGAAGGGATTGAATGGGTATTCGTGTCCCACCACAGGCATTGGCTCTGTCACTTTGTGGGAAGGAGGCCTGTGCCTTCTGATGGCGGTGACAGATGTAGATTGTCTCTGAATGATTTGAGCATCTGAACAGATTTTCAAAAAACATGTGTGAACTGTGAACTGGTTTTGGAAACTCTTCTGTGTTCATCCAGTTTCTTTGGGTTTCCACAGGATAGCAAAAGACGTCTCTGACATCAGTGAGGCTCAAAGATCAAGCCCTCAGCCTGAAGCAAGATGTGCTTCTGAACCGAATGATTGCAAATCTTATTTATGTGGGCAATAACTGCTCATTTCCTTGTGATTCCCCTGACTCCCAACCCCACACCTCCCCCACATAGTAGCGTTTAAAAATGCCTGAGGTGTTTCTTTTGGAGAAATAGAACAAAAAGCAAGAGCCTGGAGAACAACACCACTCCTTAGGTAGTCCACCTGGACCAGTACTCTCTCCAGTGGCACCCCATGCGTGTCTAAAGAAGAGTAGATGAGGAGTGCAGGTCCACTTGTGTTGGGGTCCAGAGGGTGTTCATATGCCTCAACACCTGGGATCGGCCTCCCTTGAGACTTGCACTGCAGATATCCCCTCAGACCTATGTCAGAGCTTGCCAGAACTATATGCATAAAATAGCAAAGATGTTCTGTTCTATTCCATTCCATTCCATTTTGTTCCATTCCTTTCCATTCCATGCACTCACGATGAGTTGTATGATGTGACCATCATTTATGTGCAATGCTAAGGGGTTTTGAGCACCAGAAACACTTTCAAAGACACAAATCAGACACCAATCAGGTTACAGGTGGAAAGAGTATTTTATTTATTTATAAATCCAGGTTTTTTTTTTATTTATCTTAGTTTAGTTTAGTTAATTTTAGTGTAGTTTAGTTTAGATTCTATTTCCTTTTCCTAAATCTGTCAGAGCTGATGCTCACAAGCCTTTACGCGATGCACATGCATAGCCAGCAGCAGGCTGATGCATCCTTCAGTTTAGCTGGAAAACACATGCCTTGCAGCCTGACAAAGGAAAGCCGGGGCAGGAGTAGTGCCGTGGTGGTGCGAGGCAGTAGAAGAGCCCAGCCAGAAAGAGACTGAGAAGACCTGACTCGGGGTGGTGCTCAATGCTACAGAGGACAGCAGCAAGTCCCGGGGCCATGCTGGGGCCACCCTGGGAGTCCCAGGGCTACACAGGGGCCAGCCTGGGAGTGCTGAACGCTGCCTCCCTCCCGGATGTGGGGCACGAGGGCCAGCTGCGTGGAGCATGAGCCGCTGCCTTTGGGTCACAATAACCCAAAGGAGCCTCATGAAGGAGCTGTGCTTGGCTGCAGAGGAAGGCAAAGAAGCCCAGGGACACTTGCTAGTCCAGCCTGGGGGCAAAAATGACTTCCTCCCCCCAGCTGCAGGACACGAGGGGCCACCTCCGTGGTGCATGAGCACCAGGTGATAACCCAGAGCACCAGGACCAGAGGAGCCCTGACAAGTGGTCATATTCAGTGCTCAGAGGAAGGCAAAAATACCCTGGGGCCAGTGCCAATCTGCCCTGGGGGAAAATTCCTTCCTGACCCCAGGAAGGGGTCAGGACCAACTACTGCAACTGCAGACCAACTACTCCCTGAGCATGTGAGCAAGACCTGCTCCTTGTCCACGGGCTGGTAATGCCTCTAAGGGGACACTGGACCTGCCTTTTCTGCCTCTACCTGCAGCCATCTCAGGGGCTTCAAAGAACAGCAAAATGCTGCTGGCCTCATCTACCCTGGGAGCAAGAACCCTTCCAGTGCCTGGTACCAGAGTTCCAAAGCACTGCAGGAGGGCACTGGCCTCATACTGTCCCAGAGCATTGTGATTCTCTGTTGGTAGGTGGTGGCATTATGACACGGGGGGTGACAGGGCCCCTGCAGCTATGCCCACCGCAGCCTTGCTGCTGCTGCCCTTTTGCCTAGCATACCTTGGAGAAAGGCCTTTGGGGTGCTGGCCCTGAGGCAGTGCCTGTGCCCAGGAGGCCCAGAGGGATGTCCCTGCCCATGGCGGCTACACAACCGGCACCTGGGTGTCCCTGTAAATTAATCCCTGTGTCCAGACTGTATCAATAAAGGCATTTATACCACAGACAGTCATTTGGCTGTGGCCATCCCAGATGTGAGAGAGGGGTTTTGGTTCCCTGTGCATGAACTTTGCAGAAACTTAGTGACCACACAGGATTCCCTCACCATTCCTTATCAATACACCAAGTGACATTTGCTACTATGCTGCTTACGGTGAGGTCTTCTTCTTGAAAAGAAGAAGAATTGAAGAAATCTCTCCTGCATTGGTTACACAGGGTGTTTAGATATTTGCTTGTGTTTATTAACATTCTTGTGTCTAGTTTGGGGGTTTACCTCTTGTATTACTACTTGAATGGAACCCATCACTTACTGCTGCCTAATTCCATGTTCTTGATAGCTCAAGAAAGGGATTTAATCCCATTTTGGTTTAAACTGCATAGACTGAGCAGCTTTTCCCTGCAACACTCGGGAAAAACAAGTAACCAACTCAGTTGTACTGAACTGTTTTAAACCCCTCAGCTAAGTATCATGTGAGGGTACCGTATAGAGGGCAGGGCTTTAGAGATTGGCAAGAAACCCCCAAGCACATTTGTTCATATCCTTAAAATGCAGAATGACCACAGGTCTCTCTCCCATAGGTTTATTTCTTGAGTGGTCTGTCAGCGCGGGGGCGTGGTATCTAAGGGAAGGTAAAGTCCCTGTACTTGTTACTGGAGATGCTGGTGTAGGCTGCAGAAGGCAGCCCCAGCTGGGCTCCTGTATGAAGCAAAGAAATCTTTGTGTCTGAACAAACTGTTCTTCTAGGCAAAACACCTACGGTTTCCACATATAAGAGTAGAAAATGCTTCTGCCTCTGCCCACTTCTAGTAGAAAGTGAGCATGACCACCTCTTGGAAAAAACAACATACAATGTTAGGGCTATGGACAGGGTTAGATTTCAGAAAGCCAATAATCCCGCAGCTACAAGGACACTTGGGCTGCTAAAAGCATGCAAAGTGGAGCGCATCACTGCACCAACATTTCTCATGCAACACCTTTTTTATCTGGGACACCCACTTGGCTATCAGTTCCAAGATGCCAATCAATTTATTGTTAGAATTAAGGTTAGGGTTATAGAATCATAGAATAGTTAGGGTTGGAAAGGACCTTAAGATTATCTAGTTCCACCACCCCTGCCATGGGCAGGGACACCTCACACTAAACCGTGTCACTGAAGGCTTTGTGCAACCTGGCCTTGAACACTGCCAGAGATGGACCATTCACAGCCTCCCTGGGCAACCCATTCCAGTGCCTCACCACCCTAACAGGAAAGAATTTCCCCCTTATATCCAATCTAAACTTCCTCTGTTTAAGTTTTAACACGTTACCCCTTGTCCTGTCACTACAGTCCCTAATGAAGAGACCCTCCCCAGCATCCCTATAGGCCCCCTTCAGGTACTGGAAGGCTGCTATGAGGTCTCCACGCAGCCTTCTCTTCTCCAGGCTAAACAGCCCCAACTTTCTCAGCCTGTCTTCACACTGGGGGTGCTCCAGTCCCCTGATCATCCTCTTGGCCCTCCTCTAGACTTCTTCCAACAGTTCCATGTCCTTTTTATGTTGAGAACACCAGAACTGCACCCAATACTCCAGGTGAGGTCCCACGAGAGCAGAGGGGCAGGATCACCTCCTTCGACCTGCTGGTCATGCTCTTTTTGATGCAGCCCAGGATACGGTTGGCTTTCTGGGCTGCAAGTGCACACTGCCGGCTCATGCCGGTTCAGAGAGACAAAAAAACTACAGCGCCAGGAATACTTGTGGTGAAGAGGGAATGAGAAGGGGAGCACATCAGTGCGCCAACATTGCTCCTTCAACAGCTTTCTCATCTTGGTCTCCCATTTGGCTGGTGGAAATCAGCCTCAGTGCAAGGATGCTTCACAAATTAGGCATAGGGTTACGATTAGTGTTACAGTTTAGAGTGCCACAAAGCCTTCACCTCCAAGGACACTGTTTTTGCCAAAAGCATGCAAGGGGAGCATGGCATTGTACAATTATTGCTCCTTCAACACCTTTCTCATCTGGGACACACATTTGGCTTGAGGACATCAGCCTCAGCTCCAAGATGCCTCACAAATTAAGGATAGGGTTATGTTTCAGAGAGCCACAAATCTCACTGCTCCAGGGATACTAGGGCAGAAAAAAGACTGACAAGGAGAGCACGTCACTGCACCAACATTGCTCTTTCAACACCTTTCGCATCTGGGACACCCATTTGGCTGGAGGATGTCAGCATCAGCTCCAATATGCAATGCAAATTAGGGTTAAGGTTGGGGAGAGTGTTAGGGCTCAGAGAGTCACAAAGCCTACTGCTCAATCATACAAGGGCTGAAAAATGCATGCCAAGGGGAGCACTACACTGCAACAATATTGCTCATTCAATGCCTTTCTCATGTGGTACACCCATTCCGCTGGACGATAACACCCTCAGCTGAAAGATGCCTCACAAAATAGGGTAGGGGTAGGATTAGGGTTAGGGTTCAGAGAGCCACAAAGCCTGCAGCTCCAGGAATACTAAGGATGAAAAAGGCTTGCCAAGGGGAGCACAGCACTGCACCAACATTTCTCATTCAACACCTTTCTCATCAGGGACGTCCATTTGGCTGGAGGATGACAGCATCAGCTCAAATATGCCTCACAAATTAGGGTTAGATTCAGGGTTATTGTTCAAAGAGACATAAAGCCTACAGCTTCAGGGATACTAGGGCTCAAAGAGACATGCCTCACAGACAGTGAGCATGGCACTGCACCAACATTGCTTCTTCAACACCTTTCTTATCTTGGACACCCGTTCGGCTGCAGGTCGTCAGCCTCAGCTCCAAGACTCCTCCCAAATTAGGGCTATGATTAGGGTTAGTGTTCAGAGAGACACAAAGCCTACAGCTTCAGGGATACTTTCACTGAAAAAAGGCATGCCAAGGGGAGTAAGGCATTGCACAACATAGTTCCTTCAACACGTTTGTCATATGAGAAACCCATTCGTATGGAAGACATCAGCCTCAACTCCAAGATGCCATACAATGTAGGGTAAGGCCTGGGTTTAGGGTTCAGAGATCCACAAAGCCTACAGTTCCAGTGATACTAGGGATGAAAAAGGCATGCCAAGGGGAACACGGAACAGCACAAACATAGCTCCTTAAACACCTTTCTCATCTGGAATACCTGCTCTGCTGAGGATGTCTGCCTCAGCTCTAAGATGCCTTGGAAGTTAGGGTTAGGGTTAGCATACTACAAAGTTTACAGCTTCAGGGATACTAGGGATGAAAAAGGCATGCCAAGAGGAGCACAACACTGCACCAACATTGCTTCTTCCATACCTTTCTGTCGTGGTTTAAACCCAGTCAGGTAATTCGTTCGCTCACTTCCCCCCCTTTCTTGCCCTCCCCCCGCTCTCGGAGGGACGGAGAGGAGAATCAAAAGAATGCAACTCCCATGGGTTGAGATAAGAACAGTTTACTAACTAAGGTATAACACAAATCACTACTGCTACCACCAATGATAATAATGATAAAGGAAATAACAAGGGAAGAGAATACAACACCTCAGCACCAACCGACCGATAACTCGCCCCCCAAGCCCGACCAAGCTCCGACCGATACCTCCTCCAACCCTGCAGTCTCCCAGCCCTTCCGGCTAACTCCCAGTTACATCCTGGGCATGACGTGCTGTGGTATGGAATAGCTCTTTGGTCAGTTTGGGTCAGGTGTCCTGTCTCTGCTTCCTCCCGGCTTCCCCTCCTCCCTGGCAGAGCATGAGGCTCACAAAGTCCAAGTCTTCCAGAAGACCTCTTACAATTCTCATACACCCAGCATACCCAGCATGCTGCATAATCAGACTCTTCTTGTGAGAAAGGTTCCTTAACATCAAATCATAGAACAGTTAGAACAGTTAGGGTTGGAAAGGACCTTAAGAGCATCTAGTTCCAACCCCCCTGCCATGAGCAGGGACATCTCACGCTAGACCATGTCACCCAAAACTCCATCCAACCTGGCCTTGAGCACTACCAGGAATGGAGCATTCACAGCTTCCTTGGGCAACCTGTTTCAGTCTCTCACCACCCTCACAGTAAAAATCTTCTTCCTTATATCTAACTGTACAAGTTTAAACCCATTATCCTGTTTAAGTTTAAACCCTGTTTAAGTTTAAGCCCATTACCCCTTGACATTTGCATAAAGATTTAAAGCCTGACAATCTTATGTTTCCTCAGCCCCATACTTTGGCCAAAAAGTGGCCAGTGGCTGAATACTTTCTTTATATAAAACAACAGTACTGTATAATCTTTTATCCTATCTTTTCCCTTTGTGCAAGACATGTCTTTCCAATTTTTCAGCATCCTCCCTAGGGGACTTTCTGGAGAAATGTTATTCCCACGATGACTCCTCTCATCCCTTCTCTTTTCCTTTGGCCTGTTTTTCTTATTCCCCATTCTATTTGCCAAGACTTCCTTTCAACAAGTCCTTACACTTTGTCCTTCTCCAGCTGTATCCCTTCCAGAATAACAGATATGCGGATCCAGACTCCACACTCACTTCATACTTATTTTTATGTCTCAGGCACACACACTTAAGTTTCTCAGAATGTCCTAACCACTGAGGTAAAACTTAAAGTCCAATTTTCTTACCTTGGTCCATGCATGGAGTTGCAGTGGTGCCTACTTTATCCTCTATCTCTTTTTTCCCTTCTGGTTCACTGGGTCTACCGTATAAAAACATTCTCAGGAATTTAGCCAGTACCTGCGAAACCACCGTCGATTCTCCACAAGGCTACTAAAATCAACAGGACATGTCTCCCTATCCTTCAGCAGTGGAGGTTCATTCAACAATGACCTGATTCCAGATGAGACCCCAAACTGTGAGAAATGGTCTCTAGATAGAAACTTAAGCTTAGGGTAGACTCAGCTGTGAAGCAGCTGTTTATTAATATCTTTGAAAAGATGGGTGTCCTAACAAGTAGGTTCACACAGCAAAAGCAGAATTATGATTTGTATTTCCTATCCCGTCCTTAAGTTCCCTCCCTTGTTTCCCCATTGGTTGAGTACTTCAAGGTTTACAGACTATCTGACATGTATAATCTACATGCTAACTGTCCCGCCTCTTGTTTACATCTCCCCTTAATCGATTTCGTACCCCCCTTCATCTTATTTATTTATCTCCTTTTATGGTTCGATTTCCTAACTCTCTGGCAGAAATGTAGTACCCCAACTTACTGTTTAACCAGCCTGCAGCTGTTTAGTTTCACAGGTTGTACAAAGATAGTATTCTTTTTAACCACAGAGTGTATCTTTCATCCAGAGATGTTATTGTCTTTAACCACAGCATGTGCCTTTCAAAGTTATGGCATCTCAAACTCTTTGATTTGTTCCCTTAGTAACTGAACACCAGCCCCAGTATTGAAAAATCTTAATATTGCAAAACCTTCATATTGATCTAAAAGATCTAATATTGTAATACCCTAATATTACAAACTCTCATCCTCAATTATGCTAAACCAACACTTTTTCTCTCACAGGTGTCCCAGATGAGAAAGGTGTTGAAGGAGCAATATTGGTACAGTGACATCCTCCCCTTGGCATGCCTTTGGCAGCACCAGTTTCCCTGAACCTTTAGGCTTTGTGGCTCTCTGAAACATAACTATAATCATAACCCGAACACTACTTTGCAAGGCATCTTGGATCAGGCACTGACGACCTACAGAAAAATGGGTGTCCAAGATGAGAAAGGTGTTGAAGGAGCAATGTTGGTTCATTGTTGTACTCCTCTTGGAATTCCTTTGGCACCACCACTGTCCTTTGACCTGTAGGCTTTGTGTCTCTCTGAACCCTAATCATAACCATAATTTGGGAGGCATCTTGGAGCTGAGGTTGTCGTCCTCCCGCTAAATGGGTGTCCTAGATGAGAAAGGTGTTAAAGGAGCAATATTGGTGCAGTGCCGTGCTCCCTGTTGCATGCCTTTTTCAGGGCTTGTATCCCTGGAGCTGTAGGCTTTGCAGCTCTCTGAACCCTAACCCTGTCCCTAACCGTAACCCTAATTTGTACGGCATCATATAAATGAGGCTGACGCCTGACAGCCAAATGGGTGTCCCACATGAGAAATATTTTGGAGGACCAATATTAGTGCAGAGCCTTGCTCCCATTGGCATCTCTTTGTCAGCAACAGTATCCCTGCAGCTGCAGGCTTCTTTGGCTCTCTGGACCCTAACCCTAATATGCGAGGCATCTTGGAGCTTAGGCTGACGTCCTCCAGCTAAACGTGGGTCCCATATGAGAAAGGTGTTGAAGGAGCAATGTTAGGGCAGTGCTGTGTTCCCCTTGGCATGCCTTTGGTAGCACGAGTATCCCTGGAGCTGTAGTCTTTTTGGGTCTCTGAAACCTAACCATAACCCTACCCCTAATCCTAATTTGCATGGCATCTTGGAGCTGAGGCTGATGTTAAAGCCTTTGTAGCAATGTTTTATAACATTATTATTTCTGAAGAAAATTAATTTTATGTACAGTAATAGTTGATATGGCCACATAATTACTATGTGCTGGGTCATAGTTATTAATTAATTATTATATTTTCTTTTATAATTTATTTACCAGAGAAATTCAAGTCTGAGGCAGCATCTGTTTTCCAGTCACACCCTTCTTTGACTTAATTTTGCAGCTGAGGAAGAAGGTGAACAATAAAATTGAGTAACTTGCCCAAGGTCATCAACACTGCAATCAACCTTGATTAGAGCCAGGCACAAATTAGTTTTGAATCTTGTGCTCTAGTCACTGAAGCTTATGTGATTTTCTTTTTCAACAGCTCTTCCTGCAGTTACCAAGAGAGGACACAATACTGGATCATACTGACCCCTTTCTATGCATGGCAGCAAGGCAGGTAAAAGTTGTCATAAACCTTTCTTAGACTTCTCTAAAACTTCAGTGTAAAAAAAGAGCAGTTTTGATGTAAACGGAAAAGGACTTAGGCTCTGCATTTTCACTAGGTTTTTTTTTTTCCACTTTTTTTCTATGTATAAAGAGGCTTGGGATAATGGTAATGCTTGTAACAGAATTACCATGGTAGACTAAATTCAGTCAGGTGTCTGCAGCTTTTTGGTACCAGCCATTCTGCCCATATGATGCACATCCTGCCATTAAGGCAAACATAGCTCCTCTACTACTGGATAAGAAAACGCATAGCACAAAAGTAACTTTCATAAAACTAAAATACAGCTATCCCATATACTGGCTATGATGAAAATAAAACAAGCAAATGGATAGACTAGAAAAATAGAAATTAAAATAGAATTGTTCAGGGTTGCATAGCTCTCTGTGGTTGAAAAGAATATAACTTATGTCACATGATATCATGGTGCTTGGAATGACAGTGACTGGAACCACAGCTTGGGGAATAGAGAGATGTTCCTGTGAACAACCTGAGCTGAAATTTGACTGACCGTTTAATTACAGAGAAAGGTAAAGCCAGTTATCTTTCATTTGTTTAAGTACCTGCCTCAAAGCGTCAACAACTTCCTATATAGGAGGCCTGAAATAAATTTAAACACATCTAGCCCTTGGAAAATGTTAATACCCCAAAAGTTATACTTGAAGTATGTGTAAAAGCCACATGGTGTGAGGTATAGCAAAGTATGTGTAAAAGCCACACATGCTGTGTGTTATAGCAAAGAAAAAAAGGTAATTAAAAAGCTAGTAACCATCACATATTCTATAGGAATTTTGAAACTCCTTCCATTGTCTTGATTATATTGCCCTTCTATAAATTGTTCAAAGCCTTTGTCTGTATTTGATCTTTCTGAAAACAACTTTGTCTGAAAGGGCACCTAGGCTTTGTATAAACTAGTACAGTCAAATGAGAACTATTACAACTGCCTCTGCAATAATAGAGCAGGCATAATGTTTTCAAAAACCTGTTGAAAGATTCAAGCCAGCAAAAAACTTGAAATAGTGTTAAAGAGTTAGGGAAGTGAGTTGTGAGGGAGCATTCTGTAAGAGTATAGTGTGTTTAAGTAATGGCTGAGAGAAAACATGACATACTGTCTTTAACAAAGTATAAACCCCAGGGAATAAAGAAAATTATTTGGCATAGGACATGGAGAAAAAGATAGGCATGGTAAAATTAATCAAATAATGAGGAAATATAAGATTGCTATGAGGAAGCAACTGTCCCAGCAGTAGGATTTTTGTTGTAATCTCAAGGGCATTGATTAGGATTTCAAATAAAATAACTTAAGAGCACAAAAAACCTCCATACTTTCAGGAATCATACATCCATTTGCAGAAATTAGTAATCTAAAATATCTTCCAGCTGTAATATATCATACAGGTGCATACAGGTGCACCAGCACAAGTCAGGAGCAACAGAAAAAGCATATTAATAAATCCTTTCTAATGACTACGATGTTCCATCATTTACATCTATCACTTTAACAGAACCATGAGAGTCAGACTGTTTCTTGTGGGAAGATGAAGAAAAGCCCCAGTGAAAAAGTAGATACAGCTTTTATAGACAGAGATTTTATCTCTTTCCTCCTCTGAAATCTGGTTCATCAGTTACCAGGGTTCCACTTCTGGCATGGAGGAGGATGCATTTAATGTGCCTTTCTAGATAAGTTATTTAATTTTCCAGGATTGCCGGATTGTAGGGTAGCTTTAAGTTCCATCATCTTTTGAAGTCCATGGAATTTATCCAGACGTTGAACTGTCGACTCCAGGCAAGACTTCTTCCAAGTCATATGCTTAAAGTTATTCTCCTAAATTTGTATTTAAGGATCAAGAGTAAATGGTCATTTTTTCTTACCAAACTAAAGAAAAAAACAATCAGATCTTTTGATCCAAAGGTCAGTGCTGTGCTCCTGATAATGTCACTATTACTTATTTACTATTAATTTAAGGAGCCTGGTCTTGGGCATATGCAACCCCTTCCACAGCTCAACAGCTCTGGTGTAATGTTGCAGTAGTCACTGGAGGCGAGAAAGTTTTTCCAGCTGGGGAGTCTGATCCCTCCTGCTGAAACTATTTCTTGGCAGGTCTTTATTAGTATAAAGCTAAGGTTTTGGGGTTTTCTTTTTTTTCTTTTTTCTTTTTTCTCAAAGCAAAACTGGCACTGGATGAATGCTAAATAAAGCAAGCCTCAGATCCAAATTAATATATTTTTCCTTTACATAACCTGATTGCTTTCAGAGTTCAGTATCCATGGGTCAGATAACCCACTCTGTTGGGTATATGTACAGAAGGGAAGGTGCAGCCTAAAATCCGAGTTGTCTTTAAACTGCTACTGCAGCAGAAGCTGCTCCTGACTACTGCCATTAATACCTTAGCTTTGAGCACCATTTTCACTGTTGCAAATGTTTCTTAAATTAGTTTTCCTTCCTTCTGACATGTTTCTTTAAAAACAACACCAGTGGGTTTTATTGGGAGTTTTGAAAGTAACTGGCCTCCACAGCATTTATTGGTGGCAGGAAGCAAAAGACTTTAGCAGTCTCCTACAGAGAAGTTAAATACCTTCAAACATTTTCTATCAACTTAAAGAACTGTGCTTGATGGTGCAAGCAACACTTTGCTTCCTTTGCCTTACAATCACCCTGGGATATCCATTCTGAAAACAGATTTGAATGAACTTGAAAACCCAAGATAAGTTTGATTGCCAATCTCTCAACTGCCCCTAAAAATAATAAATATAAAATCCTAGCAGACAGCTCAGAAATGCCAACTGCTTGGCACACTCCATGCCCCACTCCGTGTTTTCTGTCTTGTCAACTATCAATATTTATGTTCAGTGGGAGAAACCTGGCCAAATTAGGGGACATAAGAGGGCACTGCTGAAATCAAAACTCTGACACAACTCACAGTTGGGCCTAACTTTTGTTTCATTAAAAATTTAATTGGAACCAAACTGTGCAGTCACAAAGCTCATCAGTGCTTCCTGTTCACAATGTTAAAGAATCAGATGTTCAAAAACTGCAAATTAGTGAAGAACGTGTTTGCACTCTGCTCCCTTATTACTGAAAATGATTATTTGATAAACAAAGAGGCGAAGTCAGGAAGAAATGCCAGCATTTGTTGACAGATACAGTGTGCCTTGGTGACTGCACCTTGTACCACTGTGTAGATTGGGAATGGTGCTTCAGGGAGTATGCTTGAAAAATTGATAATAAAAGAGAGCAGCCAGTTGGCTGTGAGTTCTAAATTAATCTCAGAGCAGAAATGGTACAGGACTCTGACTTCATGCAATACTGGCAGTGATTCTCTAAATCAATGAGTTTACGTATGTGCGTAAAAGGGAAGCTTGTTTGCCTGAAGCAGAAGTAGCTCAGAGGGCAATACACCTTTGTAGATAGGATCTTTATTGTGTTCAGGGTGCGTTGTGGCTGTCCAGTGAAAATTAAACTGAGAAAAATAGCTTTCTTCTTTCTGGAATAAATCATAGAGTCATAGAATGGTTTGGATTGGAAGGGACCTTAAATATCATCCAGTTCAAACACCCCTGAATACCTTCCACTAGGCCAGGTTGCTCAAAGTCCTATCCAACCTGGCTTTGAACACTGCTAGAGAGGGTGCATCCACAACTTATCTGGGCAACCTCTTCCAGTATCTCACCACCTTCATAGTAAAGAATTTCTTCTTAAGATCTCATCCAAATCTACCCTCTTTCAGTTTAAAGCCATTCCCTCTTGTCCTGTCACTAGATGCCCTTGTAAAAAGTCCATCTCCACGTTTCTTGTAGGCCCCCTTTAGCTACTGGAAGGCTGCTATAAGGTCTCCTTTCTCTTCTCCAGACTGAACAACCCAGCTTTCTCAGCCTGTGTTCATAAGAGAGGTGCTCTGCCCCCTTATGATCCTCGTGGACCTCCTGTGGACTCGCTCCAACAAGTCCACATCATTCTTACGTTGGGGGTCCTAGGTCTCAATGCAGTGCTCCAGATGGGGTCTCATGAGATTGGAGTAGAAGGGGAGAATCAGCTCCCTCAACCTGCCAGTGACAGCAGGTATTGTTGCAAGTCAGAGGAGATTCTACTTGGTTTAATTTCAAACAGCTTGCAGCTGGAAAACAGAATAGTAAAAGTCTTATGAAGGTAACAAATACTAACAGTTCAATAACAATGGAGCAACTTTACATATCTGTAATATGGCTTCTTAGCTGAGATCAGACCTATATGTAAAGTTGAAACTCAGTTAAAACTTACACATATATGGTTAGATAAAATAATGGAAGAAAACCAGTAAAAGTTATAGTTGTCTGTGGAATTACTAAATGGGAATTCATTAGATTATGTATTTATAATAAGAAAATATTAATTTAGTAATCAGATGTGATAAAATAAATTACTGACTCTGCCAGGTTTATTGCCAGTGGGATTGCCATGAAGTTATTGTACACTAAAAACCACGATCCTTAAAGGTACTTGAAAAGTCTTCTGTATTTAATTGGGAAGTCCTTAACTCTGCTTAATGGGGTATGATGAATTGCCCAGGGATCATCCCAGAGAGAGTGGGAACAATTGCAATTTATGTGGCTTCTATTTTCTCTTAAATAGGATTTAAATGAGCTTAGTAATGTTGCCTGTAGGTTGCACGGTGACTACCTGTGCATCAGAGCATGCAGAGACCACTCATTGGGAAGCCTGGTAAGAGCCATCAGTGTCTCCTCCTGATTGCTTGGCAAAGGTGTCTCAATACTGACATGTTCCCAGTCTCCAGCTCTTGTCCCTTTGCCCTTACAGATTGAGCCAAGAAGGCACAGAGTTACTCCTCAGCTCTCCTTAATCACTCTGTAAGTCTTAGGAATATCAATACTACCAATACATGATTTTTATTATATTCTTAATTCATAATAATTCTATTAAAACATTTCATTAGTCACCCCCCATCCATCCAGCCAGCTTTTAACTATTTTATAGCTTTTCTATTTTCCTGGTTTAGGAATCAGTGCTTTTATTGTCATTTAATTATTAATGACTTCAATAACACTTGCACTGGCAAAAGTAATCTGTTGCCCAATGCACTAGCTGAAATATTTACTTTATCTTTTCTTTAGATATTCCAGAAATAAACTGGTCACGCAGGATACCTTTCTATTAAAATAAACCAGATATGCTGGACCTGCTTTTATCCTAAGCAAACAAGAGGTGACTGCACTGAAAATGTATCATGTCTAGTTTCCCTCCCATAAAAGAGCTTCAGCTTTAGCCTCTTGACATGCTTCCCAGCTCATCATGGTTGTATGTGTGAAAGGTATTCTAAAAGATAGTTCATAAATATATATATATATCATTGCACAGCATACAGCTGTTGAGATTTAGCTTTTGAAACCACAAAAATATTTTGCGCTAGCTTAACAAAACCTACAGTCTGTCTTTCCAACATCTTGTAAAACTAAAGCCTTATGCAATCATTTTATTTCCCAAAATACTAATTGCATGTTTTATTCTTGGCTTGTCTGGGTATATCCATAATATTATTGCTGGTAGAGCTATATTCAAAGTGAAAAAAAATTACATTATGTGTATGGAGTTGAAAAGTAAATATGCCTGCATAACACCTTTATATTTTCCTGCTTCACAATACAAGGTATTGTGAATTAGGTGCAGGTGTTCATTCGGGTGCAGGCACCCATGTGCTGTCAGCATCAGCAGCACTGAGTCACTGCCTGGCTGTCCTCTGTGCGGAGCAGCCAGTGTTGCTTGGTGCTGGAGATAGCCGTCTCCCTAACACAGAATTGTAGACTCATAGAATCCTAGAATGATTAGGACTGGAGAGGACCTTAAGATCATCTAGTTCCAAACCTCCTGCCATGGGCAGGGGTGCCTCACACTAGACCATGTCACCTAAGACTCTGTCCAACCTGGCCTCGAACACTGACAGGGATGAAGCATTTACCGCTTCTTTGCGCAACCCATTCCAGTGCCTCACCACCCTCACAGGAAAGAACTTCTTCCTTATATCCAATAGAAACTCCCCCTGTTTAAACCCATTATCCCTTGTCCTACCACTACAGTCCCTAATGAAGAGTCCCTCCCCAGCATCCTTATAAGCCCCCTTCAGATACTGGAAGGCTGCTAGGAGGTCTCCATGCAGCCTTCTCTTCTCCAGGCTGAACAGCCCCAACTTCCTCAGCCTATCTTCATAAGGGAGGTGCTCCAGTCCCCTGATCATCCCCGTGGCCCTTCTCTGGACTTGTTCCAACAGTTCCATGTCCTTTTTATGTTGAGGACACCAGAACTGCACACAATACTCCAGGTGAGGTCTCACAAAAGCAGTGCAGATTGGCAGGATCACCTCCTTTGACCTGCTGGTCATGCTCCTTTTGATGCAGCCCAGGATACGGTTGGCTTTCTGGGCTGAGAGTGCAAACTGAAGCCAGCTCATGTTCATTTTCTCATCGACCAACACCCCCAAGTCCTTCTCAGCAGGGCTGCTTTGAATCTCTTCTCTGCCCAACCTGTAGCTGTGCCTGGGATTGCCCTGACCCAGGTGTGGGACCCTGCACTTCACTTGATTGAACTTCATGAGGTTTGCACTGGCCCACCTCTCAAGCAAGTCAAGGTCCCTTAGCATGACATCCCTTCCTTCCAGCGTATCAATTGAACCACATAACTTAGTGTCATCGGCAAACCTGCTGAGGGCGCACTCAATCCCACTGTCAATGTCTCTGACAAAGATGTTGAACAGTATTGGTCCCAACACTGACCCCTGAGGGACCCTGCTTGTTACCAGTCTTCAGTTGGTCACTGAGCCTTTGGCCACAACTCTCTGCTTGCAGCCCTCCAGCCAATTCTTTATCCACCAACTAGTCCACCAGACAATAAATTAAATTAATTTTCCCCCAATTGAGTCTGTTTTGCCCACAATGGTAACTTGTAAAGAATCTACCTGTCTGTTCTTCAATCTATGATCTTTTCCATGTTCTTTTTTTCCCAGGTCTTTTTGAGGAAGGCAGATAAAAAGGTATAAAAGGTATATTTGTTGCATCCCAGCTAAAAGGAAGTGCAGCAGGTGGGCCAGGAGACCTCATTGAATGGATAAGGAGCTGCTGAGGAAAATTCAAAGGAAAAAAGAGGCTTATAAAAGGTGGAAGCAAGGACAGGCGGCCTGGGAAGAATAGAGGGATGTTGTCTGGGAAGCTAGGGATCAGGTTAGGAAAGCTAAGGCCCAGTTAGAATTAAACTTAGCTAGGGATTCTATAGGTACATTGCAAATAAAAGACCAACTACGGAAAATCTGGGCCCTCTCCAGAAGCTATCAGGAGAACTGGCTATCTTGGATTTGGAGAAGGCTGAAGTTCTTAATATCTTCTTTGACTCAGTCTTCTTCACTGGCAAATGCTCTGACCACACCACCCAAGTCTTGGAAGGCAGACACAGGGACTATGAAAATGAAAACCTTGGGCCCACTGTAGGTGAGGATCTGGTTTGAGACCATCTTAAGAACCTGAACGCATGGAAGTCCATGGGACCTGATGAAATCCATTTGCAGGTCCTGAAGGAGCTTCCGAATGAAGTTGATAAGCCACTGGCCATCATATTTGAAAAATCATGGCAGTCAGGTGAAGTTCCTGACGACTGAAAAAAGGGAAATATAACCCCCATTTTCAAAAAGGGAAAAATGTATACCTGGGGAATTACAGACCAGTCAGTCTTACCTCTGTGCCTGCCAAAATCTTGGAGCAGATTCTCCTGGAAGGCATGCTAAGGTACATGAAAAGCAACAAGGTGCTTGGTGACAGCCAGCATGGCTTCACTAAGGGGAAATTCTGCCTCACCAATTTGGTGGCCTTCTATGATGGGGCTACAGAACTGATGGACAGGGATAGAGCAGTTGACGTAACCTACCTGGACTTGTGTAAAGCGTTCCACACTGTCCCACACAACATCCTTGTCTCGAAATTGGAGAGACAGCAATTTGATAGGTGGACCAGTCGGTGGATAAAGAACTGGCTGGATGGCTGGCCGCACACAGAGTTGTGGTCAATGGCTCAAGTCGGGCTGGAGACCAGTAATGAGTGGTGTCCCTCAGGGATCGGTGTTGGGACCGGTCTTGTTCAACATCTTTGTCAGAGACATTGACAGTGGGATTGAGTGCGCCCTCAGCAGGTTTGCTGATGACACTAAATTATGTGGTTAGGTTGATACGCTGGAAGGAAGGGATGTCATGCTAAGGGACCTTGACTTGCTTGAGAGGTGGGCCAGTGCAAATCTCATGAAGTTCAATCAAGTGAAGTGCAGGGTCTCACACCTGGGTCAGGGTAATCCCAGGCACAGCTACAGGTTGGGCAGAGAAGAGATTCAGAGCAGCCCTGCTGAGAAGGACTTGGGGGTGTTGGTCGATGAGAAAATGAACATGAGCTGGCTTCAGTTTGCACTTTCAGCCCAGAAAGCCAACCGTATCCTGGGCTGCATCAAAAGGAGCATGACCAGCAGGTCGAAGGAGGTGATCCTGCCCTTTTACTCTGCTCTTGTGAGACCTCACCTGGAGTATTGTGTGCATTTCTGGTGTCCTCAACATAAAAAGGACATGGAACTGTTGGAACAAGTCCAGAGAAGGGCCACGGGGATGATCAGGGGACTGGAGCACCTCCCTTATGAAGATAGGCTGAGGAAGTTGGGGCTGTTCAGCCTGGAGAAGAGAAGGCTGCATGGAGACCTCATAGCAGCCTTCCAGTATCTGAAGAGGGCCTATAGGGATGCTGGGGAGGGTCTCTTCATTAGGGACTGTAGTGATAGGACAAGGGGTAACGGGTTAAAACTTACACAGGGGAAGTTTAGTTTGGATATAAGGAGGATGTTCTTTCCTGTTAGGGTGGTGAGGGACTGGAATGGGTCGCCCAGGTAGTCTGTGAATGCTCCATCCCTGTCAGTGTTCAAGGCCAGGTTGGACAGAGCTTTCAGTGACACAGTTTAGTGTGAGGTGTCCCTGCCCATGGTGGGGAGGTTGGAACTAGATGATCTTAAGGTCCTTTCCAATTCTAACTATTCTATGATTTTACGATTAGTGAATAATAGGGACATTGAATATATGATTCTGTTGGTGTGCTCAGCGGCTGCAGAACTGATCAGTTTGTATCCATACCAGTGTACAAATACACATGATGGTTATATGCAGATTAACTTTGTTGAACTGTCACCTCATAAGGATGCTTAATGCCACGAACTCAAAAGGCCTTACCACTACAGACTTCCCCAGCAACGGCTGATTCCTCTGGAATATATAAACTTAAGGAGGAGGACAGTGACAATGTCATCTTAATTCCTTGAAGCATCATCCGGAGGCCTGAACAGAGACTCAATTATTAAAACACAGTACGACCCAAATCCACTCATGTTGTCTATGTCAGAAGCAGGAGATATTATAGCTCTGTGTTATACATAGCTTTGAGGTAGATCTCCTTATCATAGTGTGGAGCTCAGATCTTTGCAAATGCCCCCCTGAGTTGCAAGAGACTTATGTACTTCTTTTTTTGTTGTTGTTGTAGCATACTTGCTGTACTGGAATTCATGATATTTGAGTGAGATTTAAATTATACATGCATGGCACCCTGTGGAAGTGCTACCCAGTTATTTATCAGTTTAGATGCTTCATCCCACCCAGAGAGTGGTAAGGGTGGAAGTCAATGAGCGGCTGCTTAAGGGGTGCCAGTTTAGATGCTCTGGACTTTCCCTCTAATAGATTATTTTGCTCAAAAGATGCTAATAAAATCTGTGGACCTTGTAAGGAGACCAACATGT
Source organism: Pezoporus wallicus (assembly GCF_028554395.1). Taxonomy (NCBI): domain Eukaryota; kingdom Metazoa; phylum Chordata; class Aves; order Psittaciformes; family Psittacidae; genus Pezoporus; species Pezoporus wallicus. The sequence goes on from NW_026634996.1 coordinate 26,351, forward strand.
TCAAAAGGAATAGAAAACCTTAAAACCTGAGCAGATTCATAGGCAGGTAAAAGTCAGCAGCTCCTCAGTCTGTAATTAATTAGTTGTCTAACGTCTACGGGAGCAAATGGCTTAGATTTAGTTCTGACTGCAGTGTCCCTTTGCTGTCTCTCTGATAGAGAAAAGAGGTAAAGAATGCAGATTAAAAATTTAATTAAAAAGAAATAGTGGTCAATATTCTCCTTCCCCTCTTCCATAGTGCTACACTTGGAGACAAAAGGAAGGAGGCAGCCAAATTCAGATTATGTGAAAATGGGAATTTTTTATTTTATTAATAAGTAGCATGATATTTTCTTTGAAATAATATCCTTCTTTGAAGAACTGACTCTCTCCTCCAGTGTTCTCAAGTTGCTGTAAACAGAAGGATAGAGTAGATCTGTTTTACTCTACCATGGAAATAATCCAACTGCTACAATTTAAGGGATTCCAAAACTCTGATATATGAGCTTAGCCTATCTAGAATTTAGGTGGCTGAAAGGACAGCATATTCACTATTAATCTGTGAATGAAAACTCTACATTATTTCTTCACTAACTTTAGTTAGGTGAGCCATTACCAGTTGAGGACACGGCATGAGGATTCCTTCAGAAATAGTATGGCACTAAAGTAGTGAAGTTATACTTTCAGGTTTTTAACTTTCCACTCAGAAAGCTGAATTAAGTCTGTGTTGACAGAGTTCACTTATTTCCACACAGTTTTATAATGATCACACTCCTTGAATAACGGATGTTTTATTGCCATTTTAAATGAAAGGGGAATTGTTCCCTGTTTCAGTTAATTACATTGCTGTATCGAAACATGGTTTACTATTCTTTTACTCCCACCAGCTTAATAGAATGTTAAATAGTTATTGACTTTGGAAGAGGTGAACCATCATGATTTATTGAGCTGAGAGGTAAATATTCAGCAAGCACCTATGATTAAGTTTCTGCTTCTTTTCTTCATTTACAGGAAGTGTAGGTGGTAGAAAGAGGCTTACAAAACATGATAATAACTACATGATTAGACCCCTATTATGAACTGATCTAAAGAGTATCTGAAGAACTGTAGATTATAAGTCAACACAACAAAGATGACTTTAAAAAAAAAATAACAATAAAGCATGAAACAATTTATTCAGTTTTTGCTATATGATGGTAAAACTTTAATTCTTGATGACCTAAAGAATCTAAGGGAATTGTTAAAAGATGCACAGGAAGAATCTCCTTCTACATCATCAGAATGCTGTTTAATGTTTTTCAAATGAAGCAATAAATTACTGCAAAATTGACACATTAAACTTAGCAGTTTTATTAGGTGGACTCTTCTACCACCCCTAATTCAATAAATGCAGAACTACCAACATCTCTTTCTGTTTAGAGCTCCAGGAATGTACCTTGAGTATTAAGTGCAGCATAGTAATGTTGTAGTCTTCAGGCAATTTAATATACAATTGAATTTACAGAAATAATATATTGCACTATATTTTCCTCCCCTGAATATGTGTATTCAGAAAACTACAGTGCTGTTGCAGAGTTTGGATGCAAGTGAGATAATTTGTCTTCCTCAGGTAAGTCTGTTAAAAGAATTTTACTTATTTAGATTCAAACTAAACTAAAGCTGAAGTGTTCTTGCAACCACCACCATTTCTGATGACAAAGCATGATCAATGCATTTACAGAGCTAATGTTAAGTGTGATCTGAACTGAAACAGACTGATTCAAGTCTTGCCATAAGTCACTTGTATAACTATCAGCTTAAAGAAAGGAGTGTAAAGGAAGCAATGTTTGTAATTTATAAGGAGTTTGTAACTTTTTTCCCTGCTTATTACCTTGTTCCAGGCATGCAGAATGTAATTAACCTATACTCAAAAGAAAAACAAAAGGTAGTAAGTGGGACTGGTGGAGAATGTCTTTGTCTATACCAGAGAGCATTCAGTTCAAACAAATCCAGGTACTAGGAGGTACTTTTGAGTCCTTTGTTGATGCCACCAGTGTTTTCTCAGGATAGAATGTTTTGTTACCTCACAAAAGAGTGGCAACTACTCTTTCTTCCATAGTAAGAATTATTACTCCCATGGGCAACTTTTGCCACCCAATGTGAACTTGAAATCAGGTAAATCACCTACTGGTTTTCTTGTTGCTGAAAGTCTGTTGAATCACAAATCTGAATACTTCAGGCAGAAGCAAACAAGCATGAAATTGTTAGTAGAGTTTCTCTGACACTTCATTTTAATCAGCAAATATATATGTCAAGCTCTTCCATACTAAAGTGATGTAATTGTTGAGATAATTACCACACATTTTAAATATACTTTGCATGGACAGTCTCGTAAACACCACTTGCAATTTTATAGTGATTGTGTGAATGCTTATTACCATGCACAGGGGTTCATTCATACTATGTGGAAAATCTTGTTTTAATGAGAACGAACATTTCTAAAAGATTTTTTTAGCTAGATAAATAGGAAGGTATGCAAGCTGTCCAAAGACGAGGTTGTTTTGTTATTTCTATTTTAAAAGAGGCAGAAAGGGAATCGATAATCTGATTTTTAGGGTGTGTTGTTTGAAGATGTAGTTAAGCAGCTAGCCCTTTCCTAAAGATGTCTTTTCCTTCTTCAGGGAATGTTTTCCAGTCCCAGCTGCACGCAAAGTTCTAAGCCATATTGTTTTGCCTTTGACTTACAGGAAAAAAAAAAAAAAAAAAAAAAAGAAAGAAAAAAAAAAAAAAGAAAAGAAACACAACAAAACAAAACTCCCTCAATGGTAAATATTGATATTTTGTTCTGCTCTGGCTACTGTACATATGAGTCTCCTGCTAGTGCCCACAGGAGATATGTACACAGAGGACACAGAAAAGACTTTCTGAGAAAGAATCTGCTTAGACATTATTAGCTGCTTGAATACTCCACAGTAGTAATTAAACTTTAGTACCAGTCTGTTATACCTTCCCTGAACCTGACATTCTCAGCAACTGCAGAAGAAATTAATTTATTTACATAAGGGGGATATTTATTTAGATAAATACAAGAGGAAATAAATCCTGTGTTTATGCCACTGTCAAAGATTAAGATGCATCATCTGTCCCTTTGTGATATCTGTGTACTTAGGCTTTATTGAAAGAAATGTGTGAGTGTAGTAAGAAGGTAGACTCTTCTACTGATCCATCACTACTGTTTCCAGATATGACAGACATCTCTGTTAGTTGGTACAGTGGGATGTGAAGAGTCATCCAGGCATTTAATACTTGCAATTTCCACATGATTTAATAACACCATCAGCCTCCAGGTCAAGTACAAAGCACAATTAAGTAAGTAGTGGAACTGAGCATTTAGCCTTTTGCTGGAATTCTGCAAAATTTGATATGATGTAAAGATATTGTCCTTAGTCCCCCTTATGTCAGAGAACAGAACTATTTGCATAGACGTTTCACTGCTGCAGCTTTTACATAATGAAAAAAATGTACCCATTCAGGACTCACTAAAATGTATACCGTAGATGCCTAAAGAAGCAGGATTTAGTTATAATTATATATATATCAGATAAGACATTTTATCTTGGATAGTATGAAACAAAAAACTGTATACCTCTAAGTTTACTGTGATTTTTGTGAGTCATGATTGATAGGGTTTTGATCTTTTGAAAGTCCACAATTCTTTTCAGAAGCAAGAGAGTACCTGTGGTTACAGGCTCAGCATGGCGGTCTATTTTCCATCTCCTGACAATGTTCTTTTGTGATGTGCCTTAGTTTGGCATGATTGAAAATATGATATTAATAAATTCTAAAACCTAAGAAATGAAATACAAATGAGTGCTACCTGCTGTAAGAAACCTATCGTAGACTTGCAAGAAAGTTACAAGAATGGGACAAATGTTGAAGTACGTTACATGACAACAGAAAAATAAAAAAATACTTTTATTTAATCTATATACACCTTAGATCAGATTGGTTTAGAAGTTTGGTTTTTTTTCTGAAAATGACTTTGAATTTTAAATTGCTGTATTCACATTTTGCTAGGTATCTTTCCTTTTGTTGTCATTATAAATAGCATATTGCAGGGCTACATTCAACTGCATATCTTTACCAATATTAGAATCATAGAATCATAAAATCATAGAATAGATCGGGCTGGAAAGGACCTTAAGATCATCTAGTTCCAACCTCCCCACCATGGGCAGGGACACCTCACACTAAACCATATCACCCAAGGCCTCGTCCAACCTGGTCTTGAACACTGCCAGGGATGGAGTATTCACAGACTACCTGGGCAACCTATTCCAGTGCCTCACCACCCTAACAGAAAAGAACATCCTCCTTATATCCAATCTAAACTTCTCCTGTGTAAGTTTTAACCCATTACCCCTTGTCCTATCACTACAGTCCCTAATGAAGAGACCCTCCCCAGCATCCCTATAGGCCCCCTTCAGATACTGGAAGGCTGCTATGAGGTCTCCATGCAGCCTTCTCTTCTCCAGGCTGAACAGCCCCAACTTCCTCAGCCTATCTTCATATGGGAGGTGCTCCAGTCCCCTGATCATCCCCGTGGCCCTTCTCTAGACTTGTTCCAACAGTTCCATGTCCTTTTTATGTTGAGGACACCAGAAATGCACACAATACTCCAGGTAAGGTCTCACAAGAGCAGAGTGGAGGGGCAGGATCACCTCCTTCGACCTGCTGGTCACACTCCTTTTGATGCAGCCCAACACGGTTGGCTTTCTGGGCTGCAAGTGCACACTACAGCTGGCTCATGTTGATTTTCTCATTGACCAACACCCCCAAGTCCTTTTCTGCAGGGCTGCTCTGAATCTCTTCTCTGCAAAACCTGTAGCTGTGCCTGGGATTGTTCCAACCCAGGTGTAGGACCTTGCACTTGGCATGGTTAAACTTCATGAGGTTGGCGTCAGCCCACCTCACAAGCTTGTCAAGGTCCGTCTGGATGGCATTCCTTCCCTCCAGCTTATCAACTGAACCACACAGTTTGGTGTCATTGGCAGACTCGCTGAGGGCGCACTCAATCCCACTGTCCATATCACTGATGAATATGTTAAACGAGACCTGTCCCAACACCAATCCCAGAGGGACACAACTCGTTACTGGTCTCCAGCAGAACATTGAGCCATTGACCACAACTCTTTGTGTGCGGCCATCCAGCCAGTTGTTTATCCACCAAGTGGTCCATCCATCAAATTGATGTCTCTCTGTCCTGGGTTCAGCAGTAGCAGTCATTTTTCTCCTTCTTGGTAGCTGGTGTAGTGCAGTGTTTTGACTTTCAGCTCGGGAACAGAGCTGATAGCGATGTTTTGGTTTGGCCAAGGACTTTGTGAGCCTCATGCTCTGCCAGGGGGGAGGGGAAGCCAGGAGGAAGCAGAGACAGGACACCTAACCCAAACTGACCAAAGAGGTATTCCATACCACAGCACGTCATGCCCAGGATGTAAAAGGGAGTTAGCCGGAAGGGCTGGGAGACTGCAGGGTTGGAGGAGGTATCGGTCGGAGCTTGATCGGGCTTGGGGGCCGAGTTATCGGTCAGCTTGTGCTGAGGTGTTGTATTCTCTTCCCTTGTTATTCCCTTTATCATTATTATCATTGGTGGTAGCAGTAGTGATTTGTGTTATGCCTTAGTTACTAAACTGTTCTTATCTCAACCCATGGGAATTGCATTCTTTTCGATTCTCCTCTCCGTCCCTCCAGGAGTAGGGGGAGGGCAAGAAAGGGGGGGAAGTGAGCGAACGAATTACCTGACTGGGTTTAAACCACGACACTCTCCAATTTAGAGACAAGTATGTTCTGTGTGACAGTGTGGAACGCTTTACACAAGTCCAGGTAGGTGACATCAACTGCTCTACCCCCATCCATCAGTTCTGTAGCCCCATCATAGAAGGCCACCAAATTGGTGAGGCAGAATTTCCCCTTAGTGAAGCCATGCTGGCTGTCACCAAACACCTTGTTGATTTTCATGTGCCTTAGCATGTCTTCCAGGAGAATCTACTCCAAGAATTTGGCAGGCACAGAGGTGAGACTGACTGGTCTGTAATTCCCCGAGTCATCCATTTTCCCTTTTTGAAAATGGGGGTTATATTTCCCTTTTTCCAGTTGTCGGGAACTGCCCCTGACTGCCACGATTTCTCAAATATGTTGGCCAGTGGCTTAGCAATTTCATTCACCAGCTCCTTCAGGACCCGCGGACGGATCTCATCAGGACCCAAGGACTTGAGCACATTCAGATTTTTAAGATGTTCTCGAACCGTATCCTCTCCTACAGTGGGCCTAGGGTCTTCGTTCTCACCGTCCCTGTGTCTTCCTTCTAAGACTTGGGTGGTGTGGTCAGAGCCTTTGCCAGTGAAGACCAAGGCAAAGAAGTCATTACGAACCTCAGCCTTCTCCAAATCTGTGTAGCTAGTTCTCCCGAGAGCTTCCTGAGGGGGCTTACGTTCTCCCTTGTCTGTTTTTTATTTGCTGTGTTCCTGTAGAATCCCTTCCTGTTACCCTTATCTTCCCTAGCCAAGTTTAATTCTAACTGGGCCTTAGCTTTGCTAACCTGGTCCCTAGCTTCCCGGACAACAACCCTGTACTTTTCCCATGCCACCTGTCCTTGCTTACACTTATCATAAGCCTCTTTTTTCAATTGAATTTTCCTCAGCAGCTCCTTATCCATTCAAGGAAGTCTCCTGGTCCTCCTGCTGCACTTCCTTCTAGTTGGGATGCAACACTCCTGAGCTTGTAGAAGGTGATCCTTGAATATCAACCAACAGTCTTGGGCCCCCCTGCCCTCTAGGGCTATATCCCATGGAACCTTACTAAGCAGGTTCCTGAATGGGCCAAACCCTGCTTTTTTGAAGTCCAGGGCAGTGAGCTTGCTGTACGCTCTTCTCACTGTCCTGAAGGCCTCAAATTCGAGCATCTCATGATCGCTGCATCCAAGGCTGCCCTGGAGTGTCACATTTCCAACAAGCCCTTCCCTGTTGGTGAGCATGAGGTCAAGCATGGCACCTCTCCTTGTTGGCTCCTCTATTACTTGCAGAAGGAAGTTGTCTTCCAAACAATTGAGGAACCTCCTGGATTGCTTGTGCCAGGCCATACCATCCTTCCAACAGATGTCAGGGTGGTTGAAGTCACCCATGAGAACAAGGGCCTGCGAGCGTGAGGCTTTTCCTATCTGTCTATGAAGTGCTTCATCCGCAGGTTCTCCTTGATCAGGTGGTCTGTAACAGATCCCCACAGTAATGTCTCCCATAGCCATATTCCCTTTAACCCTGACCCACAAACTCTCTGTTGACTGTCCCCAGACAGAGTTCCATACTCTCCATACTCTCCAGCCTATCCCTAACATAAAGGGAACTCCCCCTCCCCGCCTGCCAGGCCTGTCTTTTCTAAAGAGCCTGTAACCTTCCATTCCAACACTCCAGTCATAGGAGCCATCCCACCATGTTTCTGTGATGCCTATTATATCATACCCCCGTAGACGTGCACACATCTCTAATTCCTCTTGTTTATTCCCCATGCTACAGGCATTTGTACAGAGGCATCTGAGCCGAGCTCCAAATGAAGCCAGCTCATTGGCTGGAGCGGCTGGGATATCTCTGCATTGCTCCGAGCATATATTATAGGTGCTGGCAACTGGTGACTAAGACAAAATCAAGATGTGATTTTTTGGAAACTACCTACTTAACTACATTAATAGGTATAAAAATACATAACTATTAGATATGAACATATTAGGTATTAAAGATACATGACTAGATTTGTGACTTTGCTGCTCCACAGACAGACTGAATATTTTAAGGACAAATTCTTAGCAAGGTGATAAGTATTGGTCGCTGTTAAGCTTTCCACAGAGAGCTATTGTGACTCCTGGTGCTGTTTTCATTGCATCTGTAATATGTTCCTACATGCAGAACAGATACTACCTTTTTCGCTTATCCTCTTCTTTTGCTGGGCAAAGCAGGGAATTATCTAAAAAAAAGACCCCAATAGTTTATTAAAATCTGTGGGGCTACATTTTCTGTTTAATTAGACTCTGGCTTGGTTGGTACACCTTTCTGCCTTCAGTCTTGTATTATATGAGAATCTTTATTGCAGCTGCCATGTCAGGATACTGTCCACTCTATAAACACAGGTATAAAGAGTGGCAAATTCTTATCATTTCCAGTATCTTGCAAGCATTGTCCTTCCTTTTTTAAGACTCAGTTGGTTCTGTAGTTTTATATTTGTCAAAACCTTCTCTTTTTTCTGTTGTTTTTAGTTTCTAGGTTGGGTTTGTTGATTTTGGTTTTGGTTTTTGTTACTCCCTGAGAAATGCTTCCTCCTATGTTTCTTTTCTTGCATTATCTCAAATACTTGCTCACTTCTACCATACAACTTCCAGCTTTGCTTCCCAAGCCTTAGTTACTGAAAATTTGTTACAGCAATTGCAAATTCTGGAACTTTTCAGGGGTGTTATTGGAAATTAAGCTATCACCTGAAAGTCTTTTTTGCTGACTCTTGCTGCTGACAGGTACAAATGCACTTCAGTTTCAGAACATGAGTGGTTTTCTTCTGTATTTTGAGAGAGTTCAGCTCCAGTGATGCTTTTAGCTGTTCACTTCTTACACATAAGGTATTTTCCTAGTTTTCTCCTGTATTCCTTAGAAAACACCATCTGAAGTTAAGAAGCCTGCTAGCAGTCTTTTTTATTTAGTGCTCAAGTTCCAAAGGCATCAGATCAGCCTTTTCCTTCTACCAGTGTTTCCCAGTACCTTGTGACAAGTTCTGTCATGTGTTAGGTAATTGTTGTTATTAATACTCCCTTTTGTAACTTTCATGTTTTTGTCTTTTTCCTTAAAAAGAATCTAAGGAACTATGCTTCCTCTGTCCTCCCATAGCTCACCCACTTGCTAGTCCTCTGGTTGGGAAGAAAGAAAAGTTTTGTTCAGTACTCAGTTTTGGTCCATCAGCAGTTCTGCTTTATTTTTTAATTTTTTTTTTTTTTTTTTTTTTTTAATTAGCCCAGCAGTAATACTCTTTTTCCAAAGCTCAGAATCTCACTGCTGTTGTGGAAGGAAGAGTAGCTGCATCTCCTTAGTGCAGGTTGTGCTTCTGATTGCATGTTTTGCACCAAAGCGTTTACTAAATAGACAAATCTGTGAGAGATAAATCTGGTGAGTGAACCTTCTGGTTTTTAAAATAAGTTGAAAACCTAAGGGTTGTAGATACCCTAAATAAAGCTCAGGAGAATTTTGAAGTCAGGAAGACACAGAGCAGCGATTAAAGGATACTGTAAAGTTTGTGATCTTAAAGTCTAACATTAACTACATCATGCTGAAGTGGAGCATAAAATGAAAAATGTCAGTGTCTGATTTTAACAATGCCTGATTCTCGAGAGAGAACTGAAGCAGAAGAAACTGAGGCACCTAAGAAATCTTTCTTGTGTGGCAGTGACTGTTCATTTTTGTTATTTCTATTAATTACAGAGCTTAAGCTTTGTGACTCTTCAGAGAACTTCAGTTTTACTGCTTAAAAGAGATGCTAAATCAATCTGTGAAACAGTTTTTTAAGTTAGATAGTGTCAAGAAAAAGCACATAAATTAATTGTCCTGAAGCAGTATTCAAATACCTGAGGGTCGAGTGAAAAAAAAAAAACAGATTAGGCATTATTGATGGATCACATATGCAGGATAGTTTTATTAGACCATGGCCCAGATTTGGATTTCTGGCACACTGCTGTATATTGAAGTAGTTCCAGGGGAGATTCAGAATGGCTGGTAGGGTGCCATCTGTAGAGCAAGTTAACAAATACTTGCTCTGCAACAGTGTGTGATCAGCTAATACGTTGTAAAAGCCATCATATTCACCTCTAAAGAACCTTTCAGGAAAGATCCCGAAACCAGAATTCTCAGTACAGAAGAAACTGAAAGTAGGGATATTTGGAGTAAATTGGCATAGATTAGATAATCTCTACTTTTCTATGATTATTTAGTGAAATAATAGTGACATGCTAAATGTCCAACAGTGGTACTTTGACATCAGATGTGTTTTCTTACTACAATGTACCTATCAGGTTCTTTCCTGTGCTATTGTTATGTAAATCACAGGAGATTTTTTTATCTGAATGAAAATATATGCTAGCCCTCACATTTCTTATCGTGTTATTTAACATTTAATACAATCTGTATTAAATTATAAGCATATTACTTCTCAAATAGAAAAATCTCCTGTCTTTCCAGTTGATTGTAACGTGTTAATGGAGTGTATGTCATTAATTCAAAATCTGTTTTTTTAATTAAATAGCAATAGTCATACTGGGATGCTAAAATTAATATATTATAATTGACTTTTCAATTTACTTAAAGCTAACAGCACGGGTGATGGCCAGCAACTAGATAATCAGAATTTTTCTCGTGCTGCCTCATGTATTTGATTGGGTTTTTTACATCTTTGGCAGAATTTTCTCTGCCCTGAACTGACTGGCTTACTGATTTACATCTTCCCTTCCTCTGCGCTCAATCTTTTTACTATAGATTTATGCGTGCATTTTTCATGTGTTATTTTTTAGTTTTCTTTTTTTTTTCCTTCTTATCTGATTCCTCCCATTTTTAGTTCATGACAAAGTTTATGAAAAAGTAATGTCATAAAGTCACAAGAAAATAGCTGCTTAAATGTGCATCCAACGGGGCACCATGACTCTGACAAACTTCCAAACGGTGCCATCATGTAGTGGTTTAAACCCAGTCAGGCTTCTTCAAACACTTTGGAAGCTATAATTAGAACTTACTGATAGCTTGGTCTTTTCAAATCATGTTAGTGACTCTTTTTCCCTCTTGCCTCCTTTCTCATCTCCTGCACTGAGATGTTAGGTCATTAAGGGAAAATAATAGTAAAGATTATAAAGGTAAATTTGACTCTAAAGGTTGCCTAGAGTGAAACTTGAACAACAACAACAAAATTAGGCACCTGTGTGTGAAAGCATTATGTATAATGATCAATATCTAATTAGAACATAATTATGGTTTTCAAGTGAATGTAGGTAAGTTTTAACCTAAAATGCAATCAGAGAAGTAGATATGGAGATGTTTTTAACATATCCCAGTATAGCCATTAAGTTAGTGTTATTTTTCCTGTAAATGGGACTCGCTTTGCACATGACAGACATATGGTTGTAATATTACAGCAGCAAATGTCAAATTGCAACCACAGGTAGTATTTTAATCTATTTGCTTTAGCATTTTCAAACTATTTGCTCCACATTTGTGATCATTATGTGTTTAATCTAATTTGTAGCATTATCCATACTTACATGCTATTATTTCAAAAGGAGTGAGATCCAGCCTGGTGATAATATGGCCAATTTGTGTTAAAGACAGAAACATATAGGGTGATGTCTCTATTCTCTTAATTAAACTGTAAGTACTGTGTTACTGATAACCTGTAATGGGGGATGGCGAATGATTTTCTACATTATTTGTGCCTCCTGATCCAGCATATTCATTAGAAGTCCTTAGAGAATTTTGAATTCCATTTCCATAGACTTTTTAATTCCATCCTTTAACATTGTAATTTACCATAATTACAAAAGAGGTCAGGCACTTCATGAACTGCATAGGTTGGACAGCAACTAAATGTAGAGCCTCCTCTTTACTACAATAAGAAGACAGAAATATGTGTGCAGTTCTGGTGTCCTCAACATAAGAAGGACATGGAGCTGCTGGAGCAAGTGCAGAGGAGGGCCTTGAGGATGATCAGGGGGCTGGAGCACTGAAGACAGGCTGAGAAAGTTGAAGCTGTTCATCCCAGAGAAGCGAAGGCTGAGTGGAGACTTCACAGAAGCCTCCCAGTATCTGAAGAGGGCCTACAGAGGTGCTGGAGATGGACTTTTTACAGGGTCTGTAGTGACAGGACAAGTGATAATTGGTTTAAGCAAGGGAAGTTCAGGTTATATATAAGGAAGAAGTTCTTTACTGCGAGGGTGGTGAGGCACTGGAATGGGTTGCCCAAAGAAGTGGTAAATGCTCCATCCCTGGTAGTGTTCAAGGCCAGGTTGGACAGAATCTTAGGTGACATAGTTTAGTATGAGGTGTCCCTACCCATGGCAGGGGCTTTGGAACTAGATGGTCTTAAGGTCCTTTCCAACGCTGACTCTTCTATGTTTTTGTGAAATAGAAGACAAAGTTCACAGAAGAGCAGGTCATTCATTACACAAGTAAACATACAGAATGGAATCTTTACAACTTGAATGTTCACAAGCTTGCATATTTCTTCTCTTGCAGGTTACTTCTTCTGAAGTGTTTTTTATTTGCTGTTAAGAGGCATATGTATTATCACCTACTTAACCTTTTGAATTTTACACTGAAGGCTAATGTGAAATTTCCTAGTTTATATACCTTATGGCTCTCACCATTTAGCTAGGTGAAAACTTGGAAGTATTCTGATTTTTGGCTTTTGTGTGTTTTTTGTGTTTTGTTTTTTTTGGGGGGGGGGGAAACTTGAATATTGTCATATGAACATGAAGGCAATTATTCTGTAGTTTTATAAACCCATACATATTTGAATTTAGGATTAAGAGCAAAATGTTGAGTACCACTTTTCAAGAGGAATAGAATTGTACTGGCCTAATCAAAGTCACACTAGGAATAACAATATCATATATATTGAAACAACATTTACGTGAAAAGCACAAGAGCTTCCTAAACATTGAGTTCACTACAGTGGAACTGACTTTTTTTTTGCCCTGATATGATGGAGCTCTTTAAGCACAGCTGGTGCTGTGATCCTTTCAAGCATTCTTTCGCTCCACTGCTTGATTTACTGCTTGCAGAAGCAAGAAGCTCAAGAGAGAATCCATTTAAAATAGACTGCAAAAATAAATAAAACAAATGGAGGAATGAACTCAAGCTTGTTTATTGCCAAAGCCTCTCTGCTTCTGTACATCAGTGAGTAATAGACAAAAATGGTAAAATTACAGCTATATTTTTATGAATAAAGGTCCTGTGCTGCAGGTACATAACACTAAAAGCTCCAAAGTGAAAAGGGGGTTAGATAACCAAAAATTAATTTTCAAAGCATCAGAAAGCACTTGGCAGTATTTTCATAATACTTGGATAAACCTTGCTACTTGGGTCAGCCTATTGTTTCCTAAAGGCAAACATTAGACACTGTCCATTATATTTGAAAAATCATGGCAGTCAGGCGATGTTCCTGATGACTGGAAAAAGGGAAATATAATCCCCATTTTCAAAAAGGGGAAAATGGATGACTCGGGGAATTACAGACCAGTCAGTGTCATCTCTGTGCCTGCCAAAATCTTGGAGTAGATTCTCCTGGAAGGCATGCTAAAGCAAATGAAAAACAGCAAGGTGTTCAGTGACAGGCAGCATGGCTTCACTAAGGGGAAATCCTGCCTGACCAATTTGGTGGCCTTCTATGATGGGGCTACGGAACTGATGGACAAGGTAGAATAGTAGATGTCATCTACCCCAACTTGTGCAAAGCATTTGACACTGTCCCACACAATATCCTTGTCTCAAAACTGGAGTGACATCAATTTGATAGGTGGACCAGTCGGTGGATAAAGAACTGGCTGGATGGCTGCATGCAAAGAGTTGTGGTCAATGGCTCAATGTTCTGCTGGAGACCAGTAACGAGTGGTGTCCCTCTGGGATCGGTGTTGGGACTGGTCTTCTTCAACATCTTTGTCGGTGACATGGACAGTGGGATTGAGTGAGCCCTCAGCAAGTTTGCCAATGACACCAAGCTGTGTGGTTCAGTTGATACGCTGGAGGGAAGGAATGCCATCCAGAGGGACCTTGACATGCCTGTGAGGTGGGCTGATGCCAACCTCATGAAGTTTAACCATGCCAAGTGCAAGGTCCTACACCTGGGTCGGAGTAATCCCAGGCACAGCTACAGTTTGGGCAGAGAAGAGATTCAGAGCAGCCCTGCTGAGAAGGACTTGGGGGTGTTGGTCGATGAGAAAATGAACATGAGCTGGCTTCAGTTTGCACTCTCAGCCCAGAAAGCCAACCGTATCCTGGGCTGCATCAAAAGGAGCGTGACCAGCAGGTCAAAGGAGGTGATCCTGTCCCTCTACTCTGCTCTCCTGAGACCCCACTTCAAGAACTGTGTGCATTTCTGGTGTCCTCAACATAAAAAGGACATGGAACTGTTGGAACAAGTCCAGAGAAGGGCCACGGGGATGATCAGGGGACTGGAGCACCTCCCATATGAAGATAGGCTGAGGAAGTTGAGGCTGTTCAGCCTGGAGAAGAGAAGGCTGAGTGGAGACCTCATAGCATCCTTCCAGTATCTGAAGGGGGCCTATAGGGATGCTGGGGAGGGTCTCTTCATTAGGGACTGTAGTGATAGGACAAGGGGTAACAGGCTCAAATTTACACAGGGGAAGTTTGGATATAAGGAAGAAGTTCTTTCCTGTCAGGGTGGTGAGGGACTGGAATAGGTTGCCCAGGTAGTCTGTGAATGCTCCATCCCTGGCAGTGTTCAAGGCCAGTTTGGACAGAGCCTTGGGTGACACAGTTTAGTGTGAGGTGTCCCTGCCCATGGTGGGGAGGTTGGAACTAGATGATCTTAAGGTCCTTTCCAACCTTAACTATTCTATGATTCTGTGATTAAGCCTTTCAGAAGTAGCTTCATAAGCCAAGAAGAAATATCACAGGTGACATGGATAGTTTAGCAGTGTCTAGAGATGGTACTGTGCACTTCCAGAGGAAAGAAAGCCCCTCTACCTTTCATGTTTATTTGAAGTATTTCTCGAAAGATAGTTAACCATTCCTTCAATACTGTAAAATTGTTGAATTCAGCAGGATATTTAGCTGTCTTCTCTTGGAAAGATTAACTTCTTCATATTTATTTGGCAGTCTTTACGGAAATCAGATTTCCCCCTTTTTTTTTTCTCAGCTGTTGCTGTTGTTCTCTTTTCCTCAAGATTTTGTGAAATAGGTCTTGTATAAAACTGTTAATTCTGATGGAGCTGGAACAGAACTTTTAAATAAATGTTAGCTGCTGCTTGGCATTATTGTTACAACAAATAGGATTTTTCTTAGCATGCTATCAAATATTCACTGTTGGAAGTATTTACTGCATTTCTGCTAGTATTCTAGGTTTTAAGTAGAGGCAGTGGGACAACAATCTGGAGATTGCCTTCCTCCACTTTGTTTAGTATTTGATTCTTCTGTTTTTGATACAGAGAGATCCCTGAGCAAGAGCAAATACTCTCAAGGAAAAGCATTGTTCTGAAATCTGTTAGAGGGGTGTGAACATCTACACAGAGGGGAGCAAATTACAGTGGGGGATGGACTTTGCATACATGCTGCATTTTTACTCTCTGATAAAGTGGCCTTCGAGACTTCTGCTGTTTCTTGCTGTCTGACGAAGGTACGGCAGTGTCATAGACAAAGAGATAATATTTTTGCTTGTAAAAGTATTATGTTTGTTAACTGGCTCCTAGTACTGGACAAACCTGCTATTTGAGAGCTTGAGGCATCTGAAAACATGCAAGAATTCATAGAGTTTGCTGAGTATTTGTGAATTTCCAGAGTGTTTACATTCATATGAAAATAGTCTAATTTGGAAACTCACAGTTCTTTCCTATATTTTAATAATTTTTACAAAGCACATGAAAGTGACTGGAAATGTTCAGATTATCATAGTTTGTTGTTTGTTTTTTTTTCTGTTAAATCTCTGATTGCAACACTAGTGTATCAATAAACTAGTTTATTAGCACAGGCAGAAAATCACTGCAGTACTGACTCAAGGGTAGTTTGTGTGAAGTGAAAGCATAGTCACACTCAAACAGTATTCAGTTTAAACTAAAAAGTGCAGGCAAAGGCAAGTTCATCCCACGAATAGTTACTCTGTAAGCCCCTGCACCATATGCCAAAATAGATAAAATGGAGTGGAGGGTGGAGATGTTTGAACTGGTTTTGCACAGCCATTCTTGCTCTGTATTCCTCAATGCTTTAAACAGCACTGGAGATTTAAGTCAAATACTGTGCAAAATTCTGTTCATTCAGGCCAACAAGGCCCCTCAAAGCCAAAGCACAACATAGACAACCAAATAAGGGCAAGAAAGGGCAATCAACATACTGCCCCATTTTTGTCATTGTCAAAGTGTCCTAGGTTCAGCAGTAGCAGTCATGTTTTTTTCCTTTGTGTTAACTGGTGCAGTGCTGTGTTTTGACTTCTAGTTTGAGAACAGTGTTGGTGAAGCCGATGTTGTCGGTTGTTGCTAAGTGATGTTTACCCTGACCAAGGACTCTGGGAGGCTCATGCTCTGCCAGGGAGGAGGGGAAGCTGTGAGGAAGCAGAGACGGGGCGCCTGACCCGGGCTAGCCGGGGAGGTATTCCATACCACAGCACGTCATGCCCGGGGTGGGGGGTAACGGGGAGTTACCCGGAAGTACAGGAGCTTCCGGGTGGAACTCGTTTTCTTGGCCGGTGGTATCGTATTCTCTTCCCTTGTTATTTTCCCTTATCATTGTTTTAGCTGATAGTAGCGGTGGTGATTTGTTGCTGGACTGTTCTTGTCTCAACCCGTAGGAGTTGCACTCTCTCGATCCTCCTCCCCGTTCCTTCGGGAGCGGGGAAGGGGAGAGCCCCGGTGCGGGGGGGGGGAGACGGACACGGACCTTGATTGTTGTCAGCTCGGCACCACTCACTGGTAGTGAGTGAACAAGTTACCTGACTGGGTTTAAACCACGACACAAAGGTAGGCTAACCCTCATTACATCAAATAAGGGACTGTTGAATTCCTTAAATGCTGCAGAAGTCAAATTATAAAGTTAGGCTGATACCAAACATAAGCTAACATAACATAAGATCCATAAGATTACCAAACATCAACTAAATGATAGGAACAGAAGAGACATAGTGGACTTCCATTTCCTTCATGGTACCTCTAAGATCCACAACTGTTCTTTATAGGCTGTTGCCACACTTGGCCTGCAGCTTAAAGGAATACAGTCTTGTATTCCTTATACATCAACTAGTTGTTTGATAAGGTAGAGAAGGAGAAACAGTAACTCATATTCTAATGATGGTTGTTGGGTTATTCCTATACATTAGAAAGTCTTGATAAAACAAATAGGAAAGAGTTAAAATCTATATCTAAATGTGAAGTTTTATGTAGAGCTGACTTTTTCAAGATCTTTCACATATTCATCATGAATATAGATTTTATTTTACCTGAGCCTTAAATTAGACTGTGACACCAGTCTGTGACTGTTACTCTCTGTATAATGAATTTGGACAATTAAGCATGTTGATTTAATGAGTTACTGTCTTAATAAAATAGATTTAAAAGCCTTAATGAAATACACACCTGGAAATATTTAATTTATCTGACACTGTTTATAAGTAATTAAAGCTAAATCAACACATTTAGCTAAAAATACCCAGTAATAAAGAGCAGGTACTGGGATTTATCTTCCAGTATGCAGCAGGCAAAGTGACCACCAAAATGATGTTTTTGATTCCTGAAAGTGCCAGGAGAGTAGATGATGAAAAACTGCAGTTACATAAAGCTGTTGCTATGGTGTTCAATTCTTGCACCGTGTCTGAATTTAGTGCCTTAGACTGAATTACAAAATCATATATTCCAAATACTGCTTATTATTTCAACAGGGCCTAGTAATAAATGACAAGAAATGCATTACCCATCTGAGATATGCTAGAGTATATGAGCAAAGACTGAATTCAGGCTTTCTAAAATGCTTGCTATTTTTTAAACTGACATTTGTCTCTTCTGACATAGATATCCAGTTTGTAATTCCAAGGCACAAGATGGTTTTTGAAGATGACATTGAGTAGCTGTGAGCAGTTAGGGGCACTGAGAACATAAAGAAGGAAGGGTATATAACACATTCATAGATATAATCAAAGATCCATGCTTTAAAGAAGGTGGATGAGGGAAAAGGAAACAATTGAAAATGTAAAGTTCAAGTAACTGCAATATTGCAGGCATAGTATGGCACAGCCATATATGCAACATGATATCACAGAGGACATTGCTAACTGAAGTTGTCAAATAGTCTTCTGGATATAAAGAGTCACAATAGCAGCCAATTTTGAGACAGTGAAATGGGACAGGCAGACCTTTCTAAAAGGGAACAAAAAATGACAGCAGCATTACCTTTCCTTGACCTTGTCTTCTTTCCTATGTTATTTTTTAATTTCCTTGGTATTGGCACAGATGATTTACACTTTGTGTTCCCTTACTTTCCCTTTTCTTGGAATCTTATGTCTTCTGGTCTCTTGAGATTCCTCGTAACTTCAACCTTTGAATTAATTCATGTTCTTTTCCTTCTCTCTGGTTCCATCAATCTCCTCTTGCCTTTTTCTCATCACACAGTCTTGAAACTTCCCTCGTTTTGAAACAAAGAAAAATCCAGTTCAAGTTTCATTACTTTATACTTTAACAACAGCTTCATCCTGCAGAGTAGCCTTCACAAAGTTATCTTACCTTATTTGTATAACAGAAGACTACTGTTGCAGAGTTGATGTTTGTATTCTGTCATCTAAGCCAGCTCTCTTTTCTATAGAGCCTCTCCTCAGTGATTCCCCAGTTTCTGTTGCAAAAACCTTACATAATGTGTTTCTACATGAGCTCTCCTGCATAGATTTCCATGCAGCAGTGACTCCCTGTCCCAAAACTCATAGCAATGAGATGTGAAAACCCTGAGGAGAAAATTCTTTCAATGCAGACTTTTTCTCCCATTAAAACTCAGACATATTTATAGCAAGTTTGGAGCTACCTAAATATAGCTTCATGACACAAATCCTGTTTTGGACAGTGTGAAAATGTTACCTTACTCTTTGAGTAAAACAAGAATAATTTAATTTCTTCTGTCGTGCACTTTTAATGGTCTCTTCTGCACAGTGGTACAATCAAGAGAGCAGGTAAAAAAGATGTTTCACACTAGCTAGTAGAAATACAGATTTTGTATAATGCCTTTCGAAAATACCAAAGTTTAAAAATTGAATCACAGATAACAAAAATCTCCTGAGATTTGAAATGTCACTATGTAATTTGAAGATAAACTGATTTACAAATGTAGATTAAACATTCTAGATTTTATATGGCAAACTATGCTCACATTTAGGGACTTCTAAAGCAAAATAATTTAATACAATATAATAACTCAGTCAAGTTTAATAAAATAGTAGCTCTTAGCAAAAGTTTGTGTGAAACTTTTGTAGAACTATGATTTTTCTGTTTAATTGTGAAAAAAAAAAACACGTTAGTGTCAAATTAACTTTTCTCTTGACTATCTGCGCAGATCAGAGAAGTTCCACATTCTTTCTTCAAAAATCTAAAACATGAGAGACATACCATTGCTTTAGCCTCAGTGAATTAAATTTACCTCTTTCACTGTAAAGTACTGAACTGCTAATGTTATAAAAGAAAAATAGGGTAATTAAAACACATAAATAAAGAGGAAAGAGAATAAGAAATGTGTGTGGGGGGAAGTTAAACATTGTCAATTATAATGTGTACAAGATGCGTAAATCATAGAATCACAGACTGGTTTGGGTTTAAGGGACTTCAAAATCATCTAGTTCCAACCCCCCTGCCACAAGGAGGGACACCTTCCACTAGGCCAGGTTGCTTAAAGCTTTACCCAACCTGTCCTTCAACACCTCCAGGGATGTGGCATCCACAGCTTCTCTGGACAGTTTGTACCACTGTCTCACCAACCTCATAGTAAAGAATTTCTTCCTTACATCTAATCTAAATCTACTCTCTTCTAGTTTAAAACCAATACCCCTTGTCCTGTCACTATGTGCCCTTGTAAAAGTCCCTCTCCAGATTTCTTGTAGGTACTGGAAGTCTGCTATAAGGTCTCCCCCAAGACTCCTCTTCAGGCTGAACAACCCAACTCTTTCAGCCTGTCTTCACAGGAGAGGAGCTCCAGCCCTCTGATCATCTTTGTAGCTCTCCTGTGTACTCACTCCCACAGATCCACATCCCTCTTGTATTGGGGGCCCCAGAGCTGAATGCAGTACTCCAGGTGGGGTCTCAAAAGAGCAGAGGGAGAGAATCAGGATACAGTTGGTTTTCTAGGCTGCAAGCTCACACTGCCAGCTCTTTTTGAGCTTCACATCAACCAGCACCCTCAAGTCCTTCTCAGGTGTCCACAAATCTGCTCTCAATCCAGTTTCCGCCCAGCCTGTATTTGTGTTTGAGAATGCCCCAACCCAGGTGCGGGACCTTGCGCTTGGCTTTGTTGAACTTCATGAGGTTGGCATTGGCCCACCTCTCAAGTGTGTCAAGGTCCCTCTGGATGGCATTCCTTCCATCCAGCCTACCAACTGGACCACATAGCTTGGTGTCTCGCATAATCATACTTTCTGTTACACCTGAAAGCATAACCAGAATTGGAGATAATTCTTCATTCTTTATTAACTCATGTTGAAATGACATATTTTAGAGCTCTTTTGCTGAAGAGCCTAAGTTGGGTATCATAGAAGCAGATTGCTGAAGATAGGGTTAAATGAAAGAGTTGCATATAAAGCAACAGCTTCCACTATGTGGAAGGTGAGAGGTATTTAGAAAAGCTGGATGAAGCAAGAGGATTACCAAAATTTGTGATATGGTCAAGTAAGCTTTTAAAACATTCCCAATACAAAGTAATCTGCCTTTTGGGGAAAAAAAAAAAAAAAAAGGAAAGAAGAAAAAAAGAATGAAAGCTGAATTCTCTTAGTGTGAGCAACTAGTGTTGTTTCAAAGCATGGAAACATAAGACTTCTTTTTCAAAAAGTGTGTGAAGCTGGGCTAAGAGACAAGTTAAAACCAAAGGTAAATTTTTAGTGGTGACATGCTCAGTGACACATGGCCCCACATCTTTTCAGGACCAGTTTTGGCATATTCCTATTTGCCTATGTCAGGCTACAGTGAATGAGATTGAGACTTCTTCCTCATTAAACACCCACAGAGGACTGCCAGGAACTCATTAAGCAATCTATCTGGTTAGCACTGTAGCTATGTCTACATGTCATTGAGTTTATTTCAGCTTGTTATCTCCTGCTGTCAGTACCTGTGCATCTCAAGCATTCTGTGGACAGATAATGATGATAGCTCAATGTGAGCATTAAGTAAAAAAGAAGGACAAAGATTTCTCTGATGCATAAGGCATCATCTTTGCAAATGCTAAGTAAATCTCTGTATTCTGGAAATAATTCCAAATGCTTTTCATGCAGTCTCAGATTTATGCTGCTTTCCTCTATGGTCTTGAGGCAAAGCCAAAATATTTGTCTTGAGGTAACCACTTTTCAATGGCAGTACTCTGGAGTGGACACAGGACTGTACCATGATGAACCATGGAGCACTTACAGATGCTGAAATTCTGCAATAAATGTTTGATTCCTACCCTGAAAATGCAACAGATGAAACCAAAAACACGAAATAGCATCTGTTTTAACTGCTTTAACTGATCTCTGGAGTCAGTGCTGTTTTAATTTCTAAGAATGTTGGACTGACAAAAACAAACAGTTAAATTGTTTCAGACTGAAAGACTTGATGATTTTTTTCTAAATGATATTTCATTTTCCCGTTTGTTGCAATTACCCTTTTAAGATAATCAGAACAATCTCTGATTGAGCAAAAAGAAAATTATGAATTAACTCAGCCCAAAGTTCAAAGACAAAAATTTTCTTGGAAGTTTTGACTTCTGCTTTGATTCAGGAAAATATTTTCCATTATGGACATATTAATGCTACTGGAAAACTGTAACTGTCCTAATGCTGTCTCCCATTGCTATTCTATTAATAAATTACAACAGGATGAGACAAAAGCCTTAGTTTCCTGCTTGAGCAGGGGTTTGGACCAGGTGATCTCAAGAGGTCCCTTCCAACCTCAAACATTTTGTGATTCTGTGAAGTTTTAACAACTGGTTTATGGCCTTTATATCCAATACTGTATGCTAATTGCCATTATAATTAATCCCATTGTCCAAAGATTAGATGTTATTACGTGTGTGGATGGGAAATCACATTTGTTCTTTTGATTTCAAAGGGCAGACATCCAGCTTTTGCTAATGTACATCTACATTTATTACCTATTTGGGTTTTTTTTCTTATTTGGTGTATAGTCTAAACTGTGGGATTGAAGCTGAGCAATCAGCTTTTATCAATACTTCCTCAGCAGGAAACATTTGGTAGATTCTTATTGTGAGAGGTAGGTTATGTGCTTCAATGTCCATGATTGGTAATGATGAACTTATCTGTTCATTAGGACACTGAGAGAATGATAAGGAACTTGTAATATTCTGCAAATGTGGAAGATATCATACTTTCAAGAACTTAGTGTTGTGCTGGACAAAACTTATTTGCAATCCATGTTTGAACCAGCACCTGTTGCTTGACTTGTAACATAGAATCATAGAATCATAGAATGGTTAGGGTTGGAAAGGACCTTTAGATCATCTAGTTCCAGCTCCCCTGACATGGGCAGGGACACCTCACACTAAACCATATCACCCAAGGCCTCGTCCAACCTGGTCTTGAACACTGCCAGGGATGGAGCATTCACAACCTCCCTGGGCAATCTATTCCAGTGCCTCACCACCCTAACAGGAAAGAATTTCCTCCTTGTATCCAGTCTAAACTTCCTCTGTTTAAGTTTTAACCCGTTACCCCTTGTCCTGTCACTACAGTCTCTAATGAAGAGTCCCTCCCCAGCATTCCTATAGGCCCCCTTCAGATACTGGAAGGCTGCTAGGAGGTCTCCATGCAGCCTTCTCTTCTCCAGGCTGAACAGTCCCAACTTCCTCAGCCTATCTTCATATGGGAGGTGCTCCAGTCCCCTGATCATCCCCGTGGCCCTTCTCTGGACTTTTTCCAACAGTTCCGTATCCTTTTTATAGAGCTGTAACCTCTCAAAATCTGGATTGGAGAAGTTTTAGTACCAATTAGACCTTCAGAGGTGTCTGGAATGTATCCCGAGTCTTAAATAATGTGCAGAGATATCATTGATCATTCTGCAGAGATTGCATTCAGTTCCACTGCAACAATAATATTCATACTCCAGCGGGCTTGCTGTATATACATGCTATCCTCGGTTCAGCAGTAGCAGTCATTTTTTCTCCTTCTTAGTAGCTGGTGCCGCTCGGTGTTTTTGACTTTCGGCCTGGGAACAGTGCTGATAGCACCAATGTTTTTAGTTACTGCTCAAATGTTTAGTCTGACCAAGGATTTTCTGAGTCTTATGCTCTGCCAGGGAGGAGGGGAAGCTGGGAGGAAGCAGAGACAGGACACCTGACCCAAACTGACCAAAGAAGAATTCCATACCACAGCACGTCATGCCCAGGATGTAACTGAGAGTTAGCCGGAAGGGCTAGTGCACTGTGGGGTTGGACTAGCTATCGGTTGGTGCTTGGTCGGCGGGTGGTGCAGTGCTGTATTCTCTTCCCTTGTTATTTCCTTTATCATTATTATTACTGGTGGTAGCAGCAGTGATTTGTGTTATACCTTAGTTACTGGACTGTTCTTATCTCAACCCGTGGGAGTTGCATTCTTTTGATTCTCCTCCCCATCCCTCTGAGAGCAGGGGGAGGGCAAGGGGGGTGGGGGTGGGGGTGGGGAGGGTGGTGAGAGAGACTGCATGGCTGACTGTGTTTAAACAACAACACATGCATATATATGTAATGCCTCAAATTCTAAGCTGCTGTCTGTTCTCTTTCTCTAAGTAATGCAGATCTTTTTTGTTATGCTTTGTTATCTTGTTATCTTGTATCCCTATTTACTTATGCTATTGTGCATTTTTGCTTGTTTGTTTTTTAATGTCCCCTGCAGGCATTTTCTGTTGCCTGTAGGTGTTTCTTGGATAAGTCCATTTTATCACACTGGTGGCATATCTGATCTTCAGAGACAATTATCCAGCTAGGTCTTTTACATCCTCAAGCACTTGACAATTGTGTTTGGAAATGTCAATCATTTTGTACATTTGTGTGGGTGGATTCAGCCGTTGAGAGTCCCCAGCTTCCCCCCACTTTTGCTTTATTGCACAAAAACATGAAAGTAGAAATAAGAACCATTTCCACTCTGTCATTTGATAGATCACAAGGATCAACTCATTAAATACACATGGTATTTACTGTGGTCAATGAGACTCTTTAGGGCAACCATATATTGTGAAGTACTTTTCTTCTTAGATCATATTAGTTATGTAGAAGTTGGGAACTAGGAAAGAGCTGCACACACACATTAAAACTAGTGAATGACAATTTTTTACGTTTTCCTTTTTTGAGGACACATTTTACTCTTTAGAAGGGCAAAATTGTCCTTTTCTTCCAAAACAAATGGAAAAAACTTAAAGCAACAAAATCCCTCTCTTCATTCACTTTCCTCATGGGAGCCATCCCATAATTCTCAGTTTAGTCTACTGTGGCAATTTGTTTGCACTAAACATAAAGCTTAAACACAGATCATCTGATACAAGCAAAAATGCTTCTAGTAAGAAAATATTTGTACTGAAAAGGGTCCCTAAGCAAAAATTACAGAGGTAATTTTCAGATACAATTTAAGTGAACTTATGCTTGCCCAATCACTTAATGCACCCTCACATTTCTTAAGTGCAATTACACTGTATATAAAGTTCATGCAGACCATTAAGCTGTTTCCAGTGACACTTATTAGCAGACTGAAAAATACTTCTGTGGTATTCTGTTCTAAGACCCCGGCAATCTGCAGCGCAAGGTTAAGATGAACCAGAGGCTGTATTTGAATTTAATAATCTTTGTCAGATTATTTTTTTTCAGAGCTTTCTTAATCATTCTTTTGGGGTTTTTTATTGAAAAATGTAGTTCCCTCTTCCTGTATCTTTGTTATGTTTCTGTTTTTCTCTTTAGGCCTTTAAAAAGTTATGATTAAAAAATAAACAACCTCTCTGAAATGTATGATTAGAATAACATATAACCATGCTGTCATTTTCTGAAAATTTAACTACTATCTTATTTTTAACTTTTTTCCCCATTCTTTCCTCCATAAAACCATAAGTAGCAGAACAGCTGTTACGTTTGCAGAGTCCTAGCAAAATCTGTTCATGTAAATTAAGCTCAATAGTGATCAAACAGTATATGAACAACAATCTCAGTGAAACTATGTTTGCCAAAATAAAATCATAAGATTGTACCTTCAGGGAAAATGGCCCAATAGTGAGTAACTTGAAACTTATTCTAGAGTTTTCAAGTGCCTGGTTGAATTTGTAACTACAGGTATTAAAATGACATCTGTCCTGGAAAACAAAAGCCAAATCAATGTATTGTAACATGCAATATATGCATTCATTACGGATTTAGAGAATCCATCACCCATTCTACTTCCATTTCTATCCTTTCTCTAGGTCTTAAAAGCTTTCACACACTTGGATTTTGTTTTTACCTGAAGTTATAGTCCAGAGGTCAGCTTTCATTGCAGGTATAATTACTTTACTTCTCAACAAGAGGTTATCAAACATAACTGCCTTTATGTATTAGGGGCACAGATGCAGCAGATTGTATGGCAGTTCTGAGAGACGTGCACAGAAAGGGTCAGCAACTGCACAGAACAGCATATATGTCCTCAGCAAAGTGCCAGGGGGCTTCATCTTCATCCAAAGAAAATCACTTTCCCTGCAACATCAGAAGCCTCGACCCAGAGTGAGCTCCTGAGGGAGGATGCAGCTCTGCAGCTCTTGGGCTGCAGGTGTGCTTGGCACCTGTCACTGAAGCTAAGGAAGCAGAAGAGTATCTCCTAGCCTGACACAGATGCACAGGTTAAGGATATGTGTCACCAGCTGAAGATGTGGGAGGAGGTCTGCAGACCATGCTAAAGAGCCTCTTCCATAATATGGAAAGGAAGAAGTTAAGATTAAATTTAAACAATTCAATGTTTTTATGCATTGGCAGTAATCGTGATGAATTGAGAATGATTTAATAAGACTTGGCTACAAAATCACCATGATAACTACTTTTTCATATCGACCTGAACCTATTTATATATTTTTTTTTTTTTAACAACACCCCCAAGTCCTTCTCCACAGGACTTCACTGAATCTCTTCTCCACCCAGCCTATAGCTGTGCCTGGGATTGCTCCTTGCACTTGGCACGGTTAAACTTCATAAGGTTGGCATCAGCCCACCTCACAAGCGTGTCACGGTCCATCTGGATGGCATTCTTTCCCTCCAGCATATGAACCGAACCACATGGCTTGGTGTCATCGGCAAACTTGCTGAGGGCGCACTCAATCCCACTGTCCATGTCACTGACAAAGATGTTGAAGAAGACCGGTCCCAACACCGATCCCTGAGGGACACCACTCGTTGCTGGTCTCCAGCCGGACATTGAGCCATCGACCACAACTCTTTGTGTGTGGCCGTCCCGCCAGTTCTTTATCCACTGAGTGGTCCACCTACCAAATTGGTGTCTCTCCTATTTAGAGAAAAGGATGTCATGTGGGACAGTGCTGAACACTTTGCACAAGTTCAGGTAGATGACACCAACTGCTCTACCCCTGTCCATCTGTTCTGTAGCCCCATCATAGAAGGCCACCAAATTGGTGAGGCAGAATTTCCCCTTAGTGAAGCCATGCTGGCTGTCACCAAGCACCTTGTTGCTTTTCATGTACCTTAGCATGCCTTCCAGGAGAATCTGCTCCAAGATTTTGGCAGGCACAGAGGTAAGACTGACTGGTCTGTAATTCCCCAGGTATACATTTTTCCCTTTTTGAAAATGGGGGTTATATTTCCCTTTTTTCAGTCGTCAGGAACTTCACCTGACTGCCATGATTTTTCAAATATGATGGGCAGTGGCTTAGCAACTTCATTTGGCAGCTCCTTCAGGACCTGTGGATGGATTTCATCAGGTCCCATGGACTTCTTTGCGTTCAGGTTCTTAAGATGGTCTCAAACCAGATCCTCTCCTACAGTGGGCCCAAGGTCTTCATTCTCATAGTCCCTGCATCTGCCTTCCAAGACTTGGGTGGTGTGGTCAGAGCATTAATATGCTCAGGTATAGTATTGTATTTTTCCTTGTATTAGCACAACTGAGGTTAGTCTTCATAGCTAAATTCTGTACTAAAGTATGTGCCATCTTTAGGTCAATGGAAATACTGTGCATTAATCTAGTGACAGATCTTTTCCCCCTACCCCCTAAACTTGTGATCTCCTTCTTTGACAGTGAGACAGCCATACGTACTCCTGAGGAATGACCGTTATATTTCATTTACTGTAATAGATTCCCCCCCCCCCAAATGCTAGATTTAAAGAGTATAAATTAAAAATAACCAAAGTACCAAACCCCTGTATTCTTTATATAAATGTCAGCATTCCTGAACTAGAAGGTTTTTCTGTCTTCTATGGCTCTCTTTTAGGCAATAATAGAAACTTTTCTGCTTTCCTAACCTTCATACAGAGTACTCCCTCAACTACTGTTTGAAATAGAAGGCACTTAACTTTTATAACAATTGTGGCGGGACGTATGGGATAACAGCTCCTCATATGATGGAACATGATACAGTTTGACCTACCACATCTGTGATGCTAGTGCAAATTGGAAGAAATACCACACTGGGGTTAAAAGCAGCTACAAGCAGATAATTGCCCATGAAATGTGCACACACTTCCTATATCCAGTGGATTGATGAGGAAAAACAATCCCTTGAATCTGCCAGAGCACATCTATTATTAGACTGATGGGATAAAAAAGGCCTTATGGAGAAGAGGCATATTCCAATATTTAGCTTCAGCTGAAAGCAATTGTTTTCAAATGAATGAACTGATTATGTTAGGGGCCTCTACCAATTTTATACTCTGCAGTCAAGAATTAACTTTCATGGCCATCACCTCACTTTCAAAACAAATCATCCTTGATATCAAGGTCTTTGGCAGCATTACAGAAACTGTACTTTTAGGTAGAGATACTGTTGTTAAAGAATTTCACTGTTGTAATAGTTGTAATAAATATACTTAACAGCTTGCAGCAGTTTTCTTTTCCCCACGGTAATTCTCTTCAATGTACTGGTTTTTTCCTAGCTTAGTACTTCTATGCCAGGTTAATGAAAACCCTCACAAGATGTGGGAAAAATAATTCGCATTTAACAGCAATATCCATCTGCATTTTTTTTGTTTAAGACTGATGCATTAAAGTATTCCAGGGCAGTGATACAAATTCAAATATTCTATCTGCAACTGTGTGCAGAATCGTCATAAAGATAAGAACCTTTTTAAAAAAAACAACTTGAATACATTGTCCTTGATGAAAACTCTATTCTATTTCTTTTAGTTTACTTACTTGAGAAATAGGTCAGTATATTAAATAACACTGTTAGCTTTAAAGGATTACTATAGCATTGCAGAACACTGCTGATGAAAAATCTAGTTCTGCTTCTATTTTGCTAGTTATCATGGTAAAGGGAAATTAAATCTGATGACCAGCTATGACCAGAACCTACCCAATTTGTAATACCCCTTGCCTAAGGTAATAATTAGATTCTGGCATAATCCTTTGAATTACACCAGCAGTTAACACATTTCTACTTCTTTGAATGCTGTAAAATTTAGAATGGATGAAGGCATAATACAGGAGGAAAAACAGCTGCCAATGGTGTTAAAAGTTACATTTGATCAACATATAGCTGACCAAAGCAGAATCAGCTAAATGCTGTGTATCCATAGTATTCTTAAAAGCTTCTGATAATAGATATTCCAGATCCATGTTGCAGCATATGCTAGTGTTTACTTATCATTAGAAACAATTTTTCAAATAATCATGTTAATAAGGAAGTGTGAAAGATTTACTGGAGATGGAACAAGAGCAGTTAATTTCCTCTTTTTGAAGCAGCAGATATTTATGAATTATCATCTCTCTCAGTGTTTCTTCTCTAGAAATTACTCCAATCCTTTTAATCTTTCCTCATAAGCAAAAGACCCTATATCTATGATCACTCACTGCTATACCTTCAGTTTCTCTGTAGAAAATTTATCTCCAACAAAAAAAACTGTCAAAAACAAAGTCTCCACAGAAGGGTTTTACTCTTTTGCCTGGTATTTCAGATCTCTCTGCTCTCTCTGTTTCATTCTCCTGAAAGCTTTTAATATGTGGATAATTAGACAACTTTTAGTTTGCTCTAAAAGTTCTCTTTTTTACTCCAAGTGGTCTAAACAGGACAAAAATAACTCTTCATTTTTAAGCTAACCTTTAAACGGGGTACTAATGTATGTTTTAGTGACAATTACAACAGTTTGCCTGCTTTTTATTCCCAAAGTAGTAATCCATTTCATTGCAACTCCATTTCAGTCTTTAGTTTCACAGATTTTAATCACCTTTACTGAGTTTTAGTGGTGACTGTGAGGTGAATAATTTATCAAATTCTTAAACAGAGGAAAAGAAGCAAAGTAAATGATCCTTCACAAACAGATTTAGAAGGTGACTTTAAAATCTTAGGGGATTGCCAAATATATTAAGAGTAGTCAATTTAAAAAATTAATTAGAGACATAGAGCCTGGTTTCATGTGTTATATGTGTACTTTAGGTTAACCCTGAAGGAGATTTTATTAACCTTTGCTCACTTCTATGCATTTGTGTTTTTTAAAATTTTCTCCTTCAGAATGCACCTGCTGCTTCCCTTTTTAAATAGAGGGAAGACTAAATACACTCAGATAAAACAAACACAAAGCCATTAGTGAAAGTGTGCATTTTTTGAGCAGTCAATTATGATAGTCTGGTCTATTTAAACTCAAGCCAATTTATTTTCCTTACACATTTAATTCCTTAGAACAGGATAGAGAAGTCGAGGACTCTATCAAGATCATCTGGGATCTTTTTCCTTACACTGATTATCTTTTCTTTATCTTACTTTTTTTTACATTTCTTTTCTGTGCAAATACTGCTCTTGACAAAACACTTTTTTCTTTCTTATTTTGTGTTAACAGCTTAAGA
The DNA here is from genome assembly GCF_028554395.1 of Pezoporus wallicus. Classification (NCBI taxonomy): domain Eukaryota; kingdom Metazoa; phylum Chordata; class Aves; order Psittaciformes; family Psittacidae; genus Pezoporus; species Pezoporus wallicus. The sequence goes on from NW_026634996.1 coordinate 56,270, forward strand.
TACATCCACAACATTAAGTGACCTTAAATCCTGCACTGTACTATGCAAACATTTGTATTATATTTGAAAGAGAAGCATTTAAGATTTTTCTATCCAGGTCTTGGCTGTTTGATATTGGTTTTAAAGATACCATGTCTCTCTTCAGAGAAAAAAGAAAGTCTAATGGTAAATCTTCCTTCTCTTACAAGAGGTTGAAAGCATGATGCTAATTCAATGCTGGTTTTTGATGGTAAATATTAAGTGGTTTAAAAAGAAGTTGTTTCTGTAGCAATGCTGTGCCCTTGCAGATAGAATCACAGAATCAGAATAATTTCACCTTTAAAAGACTTTTAAGATCATCGAGTCCAACTCTTAATCTAGCACTGCCAACTCCACCACTAAACTATGTCTCTAAATGCAATAAAACAAGAGGAAAACAGAGGCAGTATCTGTACATTACACAGGTAAATAATATTTTCTTGATTAGACAAGTAGTCCTGACCTACCCAGGACAGAATTATTTCAGTAGAAGTGACAGTTTTTAATATGCTAGTTGTACTGTTCAACTAAAACTAGTGGACGTAGTTATTATGGCAGTATTTTGGTTTAAAAACTTTGCTGTGGGTGTATGCCAGTTCTGTACTACTTTAACAAACAACCCTACATAAAGCTGTGGTCACTGGCATTCAGTACAATGATTTCATAATCACTAAAGTCAACCGAAATTGTTTTCTATTAACATAAACTACAAGTTTAATAATGCCTAGCTAGCAGACTATCCCTAAATTTACAAAGTACTGCACTGCATGCTCATTACTAGCATAGGTTTACTTAATATCAGAGGTGACTGTGTGTCTGGAAACCTCTGTAACTTGTAAGCATGCTTCCTTCATCAACACTGAAGTATGCTTCAGGAAGGGCGCTGAAAATTTTGCGTTTTCATCTTTGGAAAACAGAAAAAAACCACCAATACTCCCTGTGACACTAAGGAACAGAGAAAATATCCTCAGAGGCTGAAGTTATATTTGCATTTGCAGTTCAGGTAAATAATACTTTATCAGTTCAAGAGAAAAGACAGCGTTTTTCATTTTTATTTCCCAATAAAGTAAATACTGAATCTAATATGAAGCTACCAGAGTGACAAGGTAAAGATGCTTACAGCAAAATTAGATTGTAACACAGGCCATGATTCAAACCCAGATCTGTGATCACTTTGGTGAAATTCAGTGATGCTGGAAGTCTGCATGGGGTTTGAAGTTGAAACCCCAGATATTGGCCTTGAGTATTTTATAATACAAACCATGCCCTCAGCACCATGTAAGAGTGCAAATAACTTCTACAGATATCCTGTGTTTCTTTATACCTGCGTGCTTGGAATATACTCTTAGGGGACCAGTAGTTTATTTATTATTTTAGGGCTTTTTTGGTTTCTTGTTTTGTTTGTTTACTGCTTGAACATACTTCAAAACATAGAGGAAACTGAAGTGACTAAGAAGTTATTTCTAAACCTTAACTTCCACCTTATCACATGCTTTAGATTTAAACTGCATGAATTTTACCTGTACAGAAGACTTGGTATACTCTTCCTTGGTAATTTGATTTCTAAAACAATAAAGGCTTGCTTTAGGAATAAACCTGTGCATTTTGCTGAATAATGGGAAAATATATTTATTTTCACTTAAAAGGAAACAAGAGAAAGTTTTCTGCTAAACTGTGACTAGAACTAGTATAGAAGTTCTAATTTGAATATGATGATGTGTTTCAATATAAATTCTTGAGATGAATGGAGGAAGAGGATATCAATTATGAGAAATAAAGTACATTTTCAGTAAAATAAGTATATTATGAAAATTTTTCTTTTTTTTTCTTTTTTTTTGGGGGGGGGGTCATGTTTCTGTAGTTGATGACATAGCTGATGAAATAACGGTGAATATAGTCATCCCACATTGCACATCAATCCCAGAATTCAGCAGCATGAATCCTGGTCCTTGGGGTAGAGAAAACATGACTGCTACTGCTGAACCCAGGACAATTACGTAACTGAATGTGTTACTCGAGGAATTTAAACCACATTCTTTTCCACTCAGACCACAGTAAGCAAGGGAAATGTGCTATTATAAATATAGGTTAGTTAAACTGTTCACATATTTGTTCGAAGACATCTATTTAAACTACAGCAATTTTAGTAAGGGCACCTACTGCCTCTTAGCTCTTGCTTGTGCCTGTATTGACAATACAAAAGGTAGTAAAAAGACTGAGTTATGATAGAACACAATGCACTCCTCAAAAGCAGAACAAGCCACTAACAGCACACAGCCCTTCTTTTGTGTCTGTAAATTTGTTTTGCCTGTGAAAATTGAGGTATAGTTTTCTTGAGTGGGTTTACATGAAAACATACACATTTAGCTTAAAGCTAGCAAAGAATAAAGGAAAAATGACTTATTTTGCTTTTTCACATGACAGCATCTCATTTGCTTATTACCTTCTCTTTTACTCACTCTCACTAATTATAAAAGTGCCTTTAAAAGGTCTTGAAATCTTTCATGTCAGGAAGCAGGTTCTAAACCAAATTTAATTTCAAAGCAGCAACATAACTGATCTGCCCAGCTGACAGTTTCTTTAAGATGTTGAAAACAATAGCAAACTGTCTTGAAGGCAAGTGACTCTCGACGTGATAATGAGTGTATGTTCATATTCTTCAATGAGATTTTGTTTCGAACTAAGCTGGCCAACTTCACAGCCTGTTCATACTAATACACATAGAGTTAGCAGTTTTTCCCCAGCTGCCAAATAACAGAAAAATTATTTGACAGGGTGTTGAACATGGATTTTAATAGAATATTCAATATTGCACTTGTACTTTCTTAAGGCAGTCAAAACTGCATAAAACTGGACAGAACTGATGCCTGCTCTTTCTTCTGTACACTAATGTGTCAGGTTTGAGTTGAGTTACAATTCTATTTACTATCATTTTAGGTGTTTGCTGAAGAAAAACAGTAGTCAGAGGTTCTACAAAGAAAATCATAACCCAGTTTGCTTTGCTGTAGGAAAATAAGAAATAAATTTACCTGACCAGCAATTGTATCTCAAGTAGTGATGGAAGCCAATTGAAAATAACAAAACTGGAGGTTATGCACTTGGATTAAACTAAAAGTGTAAAATATATGACCTCCTCAAAAAAAGCCAACAAACCAACAAAACAATCCCAACCAACTAGAAAAAAAAAAAATCTATACAATAGAAGTGATAAGGAAGAGACATCTGGAGTATCTGCTAGTGTCGGTTATAAAAAATACACGTATTTTACATTTTCTTGGGGGGTTTTCCATTTTTCTTTTTTTTTTTTAGTTAAATCCTTGTGAATGTGTCAAGGCTGTATGTATTTTTAGCTTGTTCTAAGTTTTAAAAAATTCTCCAGCCTGTACATGCAGAAGGAATTAGGAACAACCAGCCTGGACTTCCTAGGTAACTAGCAGCTATCACTATTTCAGTTTTAATGTTTTGAACTGAACTGGAATATATCATTTTATATTGAATCTACTGGTAGATGCAATGATTACTGTGTAGGCTTATATGACATACCATTGTAGGGTGTCAAAAGTAAGACAAAAGGTCTGTAAATTCTTTTGTGAGAATAAAGCAAAACCCATAGTGAGTCAAAATGACAAATTTTTAAGTCTTAAGTGACTAATACATATTAGAATTTTTTTTGTGTATCTGATTTGTGCTAAAACATCCAGTATTCATTAAGAGATTGATGACTTAGTAATATTAGTTATTTAAACCTTGCAATAGATTTTGTGTTTTTATATTCTTCATTATAACCTTTCATCTTCTTAATGTTTCCACTGGCTGGTTTTGTTTTGTCTTGTTTGTTTTTTTATGGAATCTATAAAATAGAGCTAGTTTAATTACAGTGTCTACTTCTTTGAACCACCCAGAGTTTCTCCTTCTCAATTTCTGTTGCATGATTTAGTTATGACTCTAGACCTTAATGAAATTCTATTCCTCACTAGGCTGTAATCTGAAAATTTAGAATTTACAAGCTGGGAAAATAAAAATCCTAGAGGCAACACAGTATCTTGTCTACTATAACTGATTTACCTATCTGGATTTACAGGACATGGCACTATGGCAACAAGAGAGTTTTCAAGACCATGGCAGAAGGAGAACATGAGCCAGACTTGCTTAAAATTGAAATACACCAACTGAGAAATAATTCTTATAAAACAGGGTAAAATTTAGTTAGGACACTTTTACGGCAGAAGAACTGAACACTAAAAAGTCAACATTTATGTGTTTGAAATAATGACCATTAAAATACACACAAGACACAGTTTAGTATAAGGAACAAAAAATGATTCTCTATCCTAAGAGAATTTCTGCCAACATAATTTCCAATGAACTGAATAGATAGAGGCTACCTTACCAAACAAGAACTTCATGTGCAGCTACTGCATTTTTGGCTATAAAATTTTATATAATATTACTCTTTAGATTCCAGTGGAAAAGATGTGTATGTAATCAGAAGACTGAAAAAACATACTGATATAGGAAGGGTGAGTAGAGCGTAAATAAGAATTTTTAGAACATCAGCTCATCATTTTACTAAAAGAGAAGAAAGACGAAATGGCAAGCCTTGCTATTCATTGTCTCAATAGCAGTTTCCTCTGTTTTAGCCAAGAATTCTTTACAACATTCTGGAAATATGTTAGTTACAGACAAGCAAAACATTCCATTAGTAATGATATACTATCAGCTTTTGCCTTTGCTTTCATAATAATACAAATGGCAGCAAACAAAGCCCAAGCCAAGCACCATCTAGTTGTAAGTAATAATTACTTCCAGTTTCCATTCAGTTTTATTTGAAAAGTCAGTTATGTTTGAAAAGTCCAGTGCCTGGTTTCACAGTTCTGCCAACTGCTGGAATGACAGTAAAATCTGAAATATGAAGCTGCACACTGACCTGAGCCCTCATTTCAAAGACATATTTTTTAGCTTTCTGACAAGGTCAGCTATTAGCTACTGCGCTACTCTTTGTACTGTACTCAAATATTTTATATATTATTAATCTTGAATATTATGAAAATCAAAAATCAGTCTACAAATGGTGGGTAGCTTCTGTCAAACCATATAGATTACATATGTTGCAATAATTATATAGAATATAGAATATAGAAGGTTAATACAGATCAGGAGAAAACAAGAATCCCCAGTCTATTAAATTCTTAATTTTGAGGTTTATTGCATGGCATGATAAATGCTATAAAAGTATGCAAGTACCTCTGGTAAAACTAATGAATGCCAGTTTATGTATTACCGAGATATACTTCTTGGACATTCTAAATAAATGTAATGGGTCTGGCCAGGATGGAGTTAACTAGGGTCCTGGACTTTGGATTTGTTGCTGAAACATCCTTGATATCACACCGATGTTTCAGCTGTTGCTGAAAAGTATGTGCACAGCATCAGGGCCTTTTTTTTTTTTTCCCATTCTGTGCCCCACAGGGAGACTCAGAGGGGACACAGCCAAGACAGGCGATCTGATCTGGCCAAAGGGATATTCCATACGGTTTCACAACATGCTCAGTAATAAAAAAGGCAGTAGAAGAACAAAAGAAAGGATGGGTTTTGGCTTCCAAGGTGACTATTGCTTGGAGAATGGCTGGGTATTGGTCTACTTGTGGGAGGTGGTGAATGATTTCCTTCATTCTGCCTTCACCCCCAACTCCTCTTTCCCTCACCTATTAAACTGTCTTTATCTTTACACCCAGTTTAAACAGTTTTGGGCTTATTCTCTCTCTTGTCCTTCTGGGGAAGGGTAGGGGGAGAAACCATGTGTATATACGTGTGACTGTTAGCCATAGTCAACTCACCACAATAACAAAGCAAACTAGAAATACATTTATAGTGTGGCCATTTATAATTTGTCATTCTCTGTGGGTATTTTTGAACATACTGAACATAATTTTCTGCCAGGGAGTACAGAAAACACAGATGCTAAAAAAAAACAAAAAACAACCCTAAGATTTCCTACCAAAAAAAAATGGAGACAGATCCAGAGTACTGAAATTGCATGCTGAATTTGGAGTCCTAATTTCAGTATGAAGATTCATTACAGTCATTCACTATCTATTGTCAATGGAGAGGGCTAAACATCTCCCCCCCCCCCCCCCCAAAAAAAAAAAAAACAAAAAAAAAAAAACAAAACCAACCAACCAAACAAAAAAAACAAACAAAACAAAAACACAACTTAGAAAGCCTATGCATTTGTGCATTGAGCAGCATGCTACAAGTTCTAAGCACCAGACCTTGTATCGTTTTCTCAATACCTGTTTCTCAACCTTCAACATTCTCTGCCTTCCCCTGGATGGATTACAAAAAAAGAACAGGGCATACAGCAGCAGTGGCGGTATTCTTTTGCATTTTCTTTAGCAGTCAGAGCCCTGAACACTGAGGTGTAGAGGTTTAGATGAAAGGCAAATCTCCATCAGACCATGAAAACATTTATTTCAGACCCTTAAAAACATACATTTAATATTCCTTTAGCATTATAATTGACTGAAAAGAGAAGAAGAAAAATAGCTTTGTGGAGGAGGTGGGCTTTGTTGTTTTTGCTCCAGACTGCAACCCCCAATATTCAGGTAATTGCACTTTTTAAGAGAAGAGTAGAAAGCACAAGAATGTACATTGTTTGCACACAGTTTTCAAGGTACAGAAATTTCAGTTTATAGTCTGTAGCTATTTCAAGCTCTCCAGGACACAGATTAAGGTTTCTTGTTGTGATGGTCAAAAGAACCTCTTTGCGTGTGTCTCAAAACAACCCAACAGACAAAGATGTTGAAAGAGGCTGAGTGCCTGTTGATGGTGGGCAGTGTGTTGGTGGTCATGGGCAGAGCAGGGACTGCTCTCCACGAAGGTGGGGGATGGTTTCCCATGTTGTCTGCCCTGAAGCCACAAACATCAGCTGCTCTGGACCCAACTCATCACCTTGCCATGTCTGCCACTGTTGGTGGCGCATGTTACCAACATTCAAGTCTGCCCACCCTGCCTAGATGTTGTAGTACTACACTTTCCTGTATGTTTGGTACCAGCAGTGAGGTCCTCCCTCATGGAGTGGACCCAATTTACAAAGGGCTACTTTTTGTTATGCAGTGACTTTACAGGGTGGTGGGACCTTTTTACTACATATGGTGTTTCCTGAGATCAGATGATGGGGATTAGGCAATAATCACTTAGCTTATTATTGTCTAAGCTGAAATAAGATGAAACCTGCTAAGGTCACTGCAGACTTAGGTAATGATTTTGTGTTGTTATGTTTGTACAAATGTTGGAATTTTTTACTAGAAATAACAAAGATGTATTTATTGAGCTATGTGCCCTGATAAGGCAGTGAAGTTTGTTAACAACTGAGAAGTCTGTGTGGGGTGCTGTAGGGTAGCCCTAACTGGGCTCTGTTCTGTGCTGGGGTGGCCTTCCTAGAGCTTTCCAGTAGTCAGGTAAGATAGCATAGTATGTTTTAAGTGTACCTGGTGATAAAAGTGATTTACATTACCATTTCTCGTGTTTGCTTTACTGATGAAAAGTTATAGACTGGGAAGAGAGGGTTTGTAGCAGCATCTATCCGCTGCATCTTGCCTTAAAATGCATGTAGAAGCTCTTTGGAGAAGTGCTGGGTTTTTCATACTGCTTTTGTAGGACCTTAAAAAACTATGTCCTGTCCCAGGGTTAGTACTGTCTTTGGTAGCACAGAAAATTACTGATTGCTTTTCTTCTTTGGGATATGTGCTGGAACTAAGTCTACTAGGTATGTCTTGGTGATACCATGGTGTTTGAACATTAAAAAAACCAACCATTTCACAGGCTATATAAACCCTTGGCTTGTAATGTAGAAGAAATATGAAAACAGAAGTAGAGAAATACGATTTAATGACAGGTTTTATACTTGCCACTTGCATGTATTTGTTGAGATCAGAAATGGCATGTTGACGATGAGACAGCAAAATAATTCACCAAAATGCATGAAAATCTGTTACGTAGATATCATACGTACAAAACATTTTCACATGTACTTGCAAAACAAATAGAGACAGGAGAAAAGTGCAGTAACTGATGCCAATATCATAAGCGCTACAAGTAACTTTTTATGGGAGCTTTAATAAGTCTGGAGTTTTTTTTAATTCCACTTTAACTACTAGCTAGCCCTGAAATTGTCTTAAACTGCAAGGCCTTTAGCTTTATCATCTATATTAATTAGATCCATAAAAATTCCATTCATCCTTAATGTTATGTCTGAGGCATTGTTTTGTTTCTTACTTCTGGATGCTCATAGGTTGGTGGCTTTCTGGGTGGGTGAGGAAAGGGGCAAGGGGGAGCAACAAAAAACCCAACCACTGTAATTTTAGTGTTTTCTATGAGCTTTGTGAAGAGAAACAGAATAACAGAACTGAATGATTTAAACAGTTCTGCTGATTTTGCATGCACGTTTACTTCAATGTTGCGTAGAATTTGACAGTGTTAAGCTTTACGAAGGCACAGTGAGTAATTATCAGTGAGAGGAAATACATTCATCTAGAGGATGGTGGCAGACTTACAAGCACATGTAAAAATAGATACGAAATAACTCTATTTTTCTGAAATTGGAACTTAGAAGAAAAGTTTTAGATGCTGATAATGATCAGCTTTTAAAAGCAGAGCTGTCATTAGTTGGTGCAAACTGAATTCCAAAAGCAAAAGCAAATTTGCTATACAAAAGTTTCAAATGAACATGAAATTGTCTTGTAGAGTTGATAGTGGTGTTAAATTTTTTTAAGCGTCTTCCATTTGAAAAACTAAAATTGAAAGTGGCTGGTGACTCATACACTAAATTCTTTAGTGATCTAGTAATATGGAGATAGTGGTGCTGAAGAGAGCTACAAATAATCTGAGCATTTCAATTTGCAGAAGGAACAACTTAACATTTTGTGTTTTAAAAGTCTGTCTTCTGTTACACTTCATAAGCAGCTAAAAAAATAAACATGAAGGGTGAATAAACAGACGCTAGAACTATAATCACGATATGGATGCTGACTGTCAAGTGTAGAAACCCATGGGAAGTCTGATGCTCTGTACTGATGCAGAGTGCTCAACTGCATAACTACTCAGTTTGAAGATTACAGTGACCATCTTGCATGCATTGGTTTTAGAATGAATTTAAAATTGGATTGAATGAGGAAGTGCAACAAGACTTTTAATGCTACTGCTACTATACTGATTATAAATTGTTATTAACATTGAACTAGAATTTTAATGCAATTCAAAAGGGAGTGATAAGGATTTCCAAATACTTACTTTTTGCTACAGTTGACAGTATCCATGGTCAAGGTCATCATTCCCCCACTTCTATATTGCCACCTAAAAAATTTCGGGCCATGACTGCATCCTTTGCTTATAAAACATTGGATCTTGGTTCTTCGAGTTTATCTGGACTTCACAGTATTTAGGATTTAGGACCAGTGGTGATTTAAGTGTCCAAATCATTGAAACTGAATAGATTAATAATACACCTCCTTAAACTGTCCCTTAGCAACTCTCTGTAATAGTATTTTACTAGCTTCTGAAATAGTCATCTTTATGCATCATAATAAAAATTTCATGTTATTGGAGAGGAATGATATATTACACAGTTAAATGTGCTGATTGGACAAGAGGGGGCTTTCTGTGAATAAATAATACAGTACTCGCTGTAAAAAAAACCCAACAATATATTACTTGCATCACCATATTACGGCCTTACTAGTATGCAAGTTCACAGCTTTCTTCTTCAAAATACATTGCGTCTCTTGGAGCACATAGATCAGGAGCTGTTATGACCTTCATTATTTGCCCTGCTGTCCTAAGGAACACCTACAGGTCTCTTAAATATCAAGATGAGGCATAGTTAGAGTCCATTACTGTGTCATATACATGCCAAACATGGCTTTTGGCTGCAGTGCTATTTCAACTGCAAATGGTGGCTGTGGTTGCTATTTCAACAGTGAAGAGCTGATAAAGTAATCTCATATAGCATATATCCTGAGCACTAGAAGTAGAGAAGGGGAAGTCTGGTAAGAAAGTAAAAGTATACTGACAAATACTACATACAGAAAATTTACTCTTCACTTGGCTAGTACTGGTATCTATATGTTAGTGGAAATAATATGACAATTAGTAGTGGAAGGATTCCAAAACCTACAGTTGGGAGAGAACTGTGGAGGCTTTGTTATAGCTCATAACAGTGCTAAACAAAGTTTGGGCTTCTCTTAAAGGCAACAGGAAACAACTAATTTAATACTAGTTAAACTCATGCCAGAAAACCTTTAAGCCTTGTATCCAGTTGTCAGCAATAAGCAGTTAGTACAGAGGTGAGAATTAATCCTGCAGTAAGCCACCATCTTTCTTGATGTTTTGTTCATCTACCATGAACTTTAAACTATCCCTGGTTGAACTGTTTTCTGCAGGCATACTTATTTTAAATACAGCAGTGAATCTAAGTCATAGCATACCATGACAGAAGTAAAATGCCTGCATGTAGAAGCAGTTGTCAATCATTTCCTGTTTAATATGCTAAGATGATGGACAATTACTCTCTATAGCTAATAGTAATTTAGGACACCCCTTCCCTCCCCCCAGTACTTGAACAAATGAATACTGTATTAATGGCAAATGTAGAACACCCTCCTCTCACTGCTCCTGCAGAGCTGCTATGGTGATTGTGTATTTTGTTTGGAAGTGGATGAGGAACACCGTGGCAGGAAGCACAGAAAGGAGGAAACTTCACAGTGGCATAACAGTGTGTGTGACCAGTTATGGCATGGGTGGAGTAAGCATTGCACAGAAGCATTAAGGGGTTTATTTGTACCTAATTAATATAGTTGGCTACCACTGCAAACAGTCCTTCTCCATGTGATACTGTTGCTAGTGCTTGACATCACAGCTGCTAGGTTGGACCTAGATCCCTATGGTCAACACCAGCTTTGGGTTGGGAGGAAGCTGATAAACTGCCAAGGACTTACTGCTTTATTTTTTCTAAACAAGCAGGAAGACCCTTTTCCCATGACTTTCTGATCTGTGTTGACTAGTATACTGAGTGATTACCCTATTGCACTGTTTTTTGGGAAGCGTCCTTTAGAAACAAGTAACAGCTGTAACATCTCTCACCTTTTTTTGTGCACTTTATTGCATGCCTTCCTAACAGGAACCCCTTTCCAAGCATTCTTCCTCTAAACATCAGTGTTTATTCTCTTGCATGTTTGTGTTCCCAGAATGTGTTTTCAGGTATGACTTGCTATTATCTCATGTAATTTGTAACGAGAATTATACACAATGTGGCAGTTCTACTTATACTGCTACAAATATTACTGGGTATATATGATTCACTTAAAACATTTATCTCTGTTAATTATGTTCTTAGGATATGCATCATTGAGAACACTTAAACTATAAAGAATTAGCTTGATGTTTTACCAATTAAATACTAGGGAAACCTAAGCACAAACACCTTGACTGTATAGATTTTTCAAATACCATGTTAATGGTTATAAAAGACAGTCTGAGGTGACAGACTCATTTGAAGCTACAAGCTAATTAGCGAGGTCCTGGTTAGAACAACCTAATGACTTGATAAAGCTGTCTTGTGAAGAATTGATCTCTCTAACTTCCCTTGAAACTTTGCAAGTAGCTCTCATTAAGTGCTGGTAACATCCCTGAAGCTAAACATCAGGATCCCTGGACTGCAATGAGACCACCTACTACAAAGTAAATTTTGTTGAACAGTAGTATTATTGGGGAACCTCAAACGGGGGGGGGGGGGGGGGGGAGGGGTGGTGGGAAGTGATTCTTAGTTATATCCTCACACATCAAGAGTGTATACAGTACTCTGCAGGAGAAGAAAATTGTCTAGAACACTAGTTAGGTGGTAATTGGGGTAATTCACCACTGTTACACTGCTATTGATTTATCATTGATCTTCTGTTGTGGTTTGTATTTAGATTCCTATTCTTCTTTTTACCTGTTTCTGCGATGAATAGTTAAATGTGTAGGACAGGATTTGCTACTGCTTTCCACTGTAGATTTATTTTTCTTCAGTTCCAGGAACAAAATATGATAGACTTCTTGCAAAAGGGTAAACTCAGAGTTATTCTGGGATGGAGTTAACACTTCTGCACATCTACAGAAGGAACACATATTTCTTAGATGGCTCATTTAGTTACTTTTGTTATTTTTGAGTTTCCTGTCTATATTTTTGTAAAAAAATTAAACACTACCAAGTGAAAGAAGTGGATGCTTTCAAAATGCTGTCTTTTTTTTTTTTTTTTTTTTAATTTTGAAGGCGTTAAGTTGAATTACTTCTCTTCAGCGTCGCTCCTTTCCTTTGAACCAGTGAGACATCACTTGATTCTCCTTGTCCTGGAAGATGTCCTAACCAGTAAGCTGAAAGAATTCTATTGGTGGCTCATAAAATAATGAAATAAATACATGAAATGGGAAAGTCTTGAAGTTCCTATCCTGCCACCCCTTCCTCACTGCTGGTGACCCAGAACTATGCTAGATAGTAAGCCCCAGGTCAAATACTTGAGGTGACCAGAAAAGAGGATACAACCCTTCCTCTTTTAGTGCTGGAGGGTCTTTACAAAGAGTTGTATCCAGAGGTGCTGATGGTTACACTGCAGCTTGTCTATGACAGTTTAATATTCTTTAAAAAAAAAAGATTGCTCAGATTTTACTGCAAAAAGTTTATTGTGATTCTTTTAGGTGAATTAAAATAACATGTTAAAATAAATGGTCTTTTTATTTAAAAAAGATAAGAAACAAGCTTTAGGTGTTTCTTTTCTATTAATTTTTGGCCACTAAAAAAACAGAAGTGCTTTAATTCTGAATATTATGGTTTTACACTAATGGCTGTGTTCTAACTCATTCTCTGGACAAATGCAGATTGTTACCTTTAGATATTTTAGATATGCTTTCAAAAGAAAGACAAATCCATACTATATTATCTGAAGTATTTTCTGTGTAGAATAAGGTATATAGTGCAATCCTGGAATATAATACATATTTTCAGTGTTCTATACCTTCCCCAAATCTCAGCCCTCTCACCAGTGACTGGCTTCCAGAAAACTATTATCCTGAGGATGCTTACCTTTTCCTATATTATCTTGGTTTAGCTTTTTTTGGTATGTTGGTGTTTGTCAACAAATAGGGATGGCTTAATTGGGAAGAAGGCAGAGAAGAGGCAATCACCTTCCTCCTGGTATTGTCTAATGTGAAATACAGCTCTCACTTTACATGACGTGCTTCTGTTAAGCAGCTGTGTAGATGCTTCTTCACCAAATTCAGATTAGGCTGACTGTATAGCCTAATATATAACAGCCAAATGCAACAATTTCTCTGATTGCAGAAGACAAAGGGGACTTTAGCAATCTGATATGTCAGCTCTTGGCACAGTACTCATGACAGAGGTATTGTTTATCTTAAAGGGCTGAATGTGTTTTCACTTGGGACCTTATTGTTTTATACTGGGAGCATGGTATGTGAACATGAAATGGGTCTGTGATGCTGCTACCACACAGTACAAATAAAGGGAGCACTTGAAATGCGTGCAGGAGTGTCTGTTGCAGAGCTTCATTCTGCACTGCCTGTAGAGGTAGTTTGGTTAACTACAACTAAGCTGTTATATCTTCGGCATTATGCTGTGCAATGCAGAAAAACTGAGAATGTGCGAAGCAGTATGGCTGCATGGCATTGCTCTGTGCCTGAGATATTTCCACAGAAACGTTTAGCCCCATAAAAATACTCTATAGGTGAAACTATATTCTGGAATGTGAGCTAATTGGAAAATCCTTTGAAAAATCTTCATAAATTGCCCAATAGAGATTGCTTAGGTAATCTGCATGTATCCTGAGATTATGAGGCTTTGATATTTAGATTATTTTTCTTTAAGCCAAGAAAGATCATTCACCCATGAAAGAAACTAGCAAAGCTTGTTTAAAAAACACAGTATGTTTGAAGACATATCCCATATGAAAGCAGTCATATCTTGTTTTGCCAGTTTTGATCACAGTTAATTATCTGTTCATTTATCTCAAGTATGCTCTTATAAACAAATGCCCACAATTGTTAATATAGTTCACTGAACAGCATACATCTTTAAGGAAGTTACATTTATTTTCATTTCAAGTGCCTATATTGTTTTTCAAGGAAATTCTAAATGAAGTCTTTGTGATTAGTATTAAGAAAGTGTTGACAAGCAGTAGGGAATACTAAAGAGTTTGTTGAATTACTATGTCTGGGTATGTAATTTGTCTTTAGATTTGTGGTACTTTGAAAATCAAAGCAAAGAGAAAACAGAAAGGATCAAAAACTTCAGGAAGCTCTGTGCAAAATACATACTGAGGCAAACCCGAAACTGTCTGAGGAATAATTCTTAAAAGTCAAACCTTTTCTGAATACCTCAGATTGAGAAGAGCTGACACGGGTGTCTGAAGCTAATTGATGAAATATAAAAAGAGGACTTAAGAGGGTGAGCACAGCAAAGGGATTACATGGGTTTTTTCTTGCGTTGCTGCTCACCATTATGGAGTTTGGTGACCACACATAGAAGGCTTAGGTTTACTCTGTCAGGGAATCTGTTAAGCTGTTTTGGGGAAAAGATTTATGAAACATTGTAGAGAAAATGAATAGGAAGCAATTGTGATGACCAGATGATATTCATCAGAGTTCTAAAATTAAATTGCTTACCATAATCCATAGGGGAATCTCCATCTTAAAATTGTGGTGGTATTGCAGGCAGGAATTAGCTGATGTAGCACCAGTGTTTTCTTTTCAAAGGCTTCAAAGGTGTTCTAGGTGACTGCAGACCTAGTGACTATGCTATCTAGGCAGGGTTAATTAATGCAAATTTTTTTGAAAAGTATTATTAGTAAATACAGATTAATAAAGTACACCACAGCGACTGCAGTTTTATAAAGAGAAATTTCCTATCTCATGAGCAAAAAATGATTAGGGATGTAAAATGAACTTATGGATATAATTTTGCTCCTTAAAATCTGAGACACAAATTACTGGGAACTGCAGAGAATTCTGGAAATTTATCATTAAATGTGTGTGCTGCTCTCAGTGTTCCCTAGACATCCCCTGTTGGACATGGTAAGGGGGGAAAGATTGAACCATGTAAGCATTTCACCAGATGTGAAAATTGATGTTGCAAAAGGATCTTGCATTGAGCTAGACTTTCATCAGAACAGATATTTACTTCTTGTTAGTATTCTGGTATTTTATCTGTGCTGTAAGCTGTGCAAAATATTTAATATTTTCTAGAATGAGAAACGAGCTATAGATGTACAGATGGCATACAGAAAAAAGCATTAAAATTTCACTGTCATTCCATTAATCTGATTTTGATATTCCAAAGTAGTCCAATTTCCAGGATAGTAGTAAGCATGATAGGTCAAAAATCATCATTTCTTTGTGGGCTTTGGGGAACCAATTCGTGATTTAGACTACTTCAAAGTAAGCTAACTGAATATATATTAATAACAACTAATGGTCTTTGTATAACTTGTTTTGTGGGTGAAACATTGCTATGGAAATGTGTTGCAGAATGGCTCCAAGAGCAAGGCCATGGATCCTTACAGGCCTTGTGCGAGCAAAGCAAAGTGTAGGCCTCACATGTAACCGGAAACCGGATGTGGGAGGAGAATGTAAAGGAAACTGTTTAGAACTAACCAATGCTGTTATGACTAGTAGGCGTAACTAATACCACAAGGATATAAGCAATGTGCGACACGAATAAAGTAGAAGCTTGCTTATCACCCATATTGGGTTGGCGTGTCTTGCTTCTCCTCGCTGTCAGCAAATGGCGCCCAAACAGGGACCTGGATAACAGGGACCTGGATAACGGGGACCCGGATAACAGGGACCTGATAATAGGGACTAAAAGCCGGGAACGGCGAGTGTGAGCGGCACCGGTGGCAGAGGCCGGGGAGAGCGGGCAGTGCTACTGCAGTGGTGTGTCTGACCCGGGTGCTTGGACTGACCAAAAGGAGTCCGCCGCTGGGGCGAGCCAGATACAGCTGCATCGGGGGGACAATCCGGTAATGGACAATCCGGAGACCGAGGTTACAGGACGATCCAGAAGAGGACAATCCGGAAAAGGGAACAGGCTGGCCGAAGAAAATGGACCGACATGTAGCCCTTGATTTATTACAGCGCTTTTTAGAAAAGCAGGGAATTAGGCCTGAGACTCTAAAGCAGCTAGCGGGTCTAGTGGCTGTAGGGAAGGCTAAGGGATTTTTTGTAGATCCTAATACAGTTTTTGAGGAGAGTGAGTGGCGAAAGTTTGGTGATGAACTATTTGACTCAATGCTTGATGATGATAAAACGGCAAAGAAACTCGTTAAGCCATGGAGAGAAGTAATAAACTGTATCAAAATATACAAGCGGAAAAGAAAATTGCCGCTGTAGCAACAGAGAAACTAGGAACAGATGTCCCCAGTCGGTTGAAGCCAGGGGAAGATTACAACTCGTTGCCCCCAACTCGTGGGGCGCTCCCTGTGCTTGGAGCACGGGGTTTTTCCCCCCTCCTTCTTCATCAGAAGGTGCAGCGGAGGAGGTGCAACTCTCTGCTCCCCCGCCACTGCAGTTGAGTTCCGAAAAGCAGAGTGATTCCGAAAGTAGGGATTTTGAAAAGGACAGAGAAAGTCTAATAGAAGGGATAGCTGTGATGAATGTCGGGGAAGCTGAAAGGAAGAGGGTGCTGCCTCGGCACCGGATTGACTGAGGAGCCGATAAAAGCAAGAGCCAGGTCCGCAGATGGCCACATACGGAACAAGAGACACCTGACAAGAAAGACATAGCTGTGAGCAACGGAGACCCTGAGTTCGACCCAGGATCAGACCCCAAGTCCCCTGAATCCCAGCCAGATTTATATCCTCTGCTTCCAGACTCCGACTCTTCGTCTCCCGGGTCGGTCTGCTCAGCTCATCAGCAACTACTCACTGGCCTTGGAGATGCTCAGCTGCAACAATTGATGAAAAAGCTTGAAGCCCTCGAGACTGGGATTGAGACATCTCCATCGGCGCCTCCACCTTATCCTCCGCAAAACCCCTTCCTTGAAGAAGGCAACCAGGGGAGGGGGTGGGAGAGGTATCGGGGGGGGGGGGGCACAAATCCTGCGCCCTGTTGGCATGGGTTAATCAAAGATGCAATTATTACTGGTGAATTTTCTGCAATGGGCCTCTCTGCATATCCTGTGTTTACTACACAGCAGGGGGTTAAAGAGTGGGAAGCTTTTGATCTCAAAATAGTTAAGGCAGCCTGACAAGCAGTGACCACATATGGGTTAAAATCCTCTTATACTCAAGCTGTATATGTTATGATTTTTTTGTGCTATTGACAGGAGACTTTAATGACTCCCCTGCTATAACACATGGTCAGGCATTAGGTTCAGGCTATATGACTAAAACTCCAGGTATTCTGGTCAAGTACAAGGATTTGGAAACCAGCATTTGGAAAGGTCCTGTGAAAGTAAAACTAATTGGTCGAGGTTATATTTGTGTAATTACAGATTCTGGTCTGTGGTGGGTGCCAGCTCAATGGGTGAAACCCTGGAAAGAGTCGGCACTACCCCAGGACAACCCCCTTGTCAGTGATTGAATTAATTGAAATTTCAGCTTAGGACTTCCATTTTATGTATGTTTTCCGTCCTTAAAGTGAAGAGAGCAATCTTTTTACGTTAAAGTAAAAAAAAAAAAAAAAACAACACACACACACACACAAAAAAAAAACAAAAATCCCCATCCACCACCCCCCCCACACCCCCCCAAACCTACAGCGAGACAAACACAGGATACAGGCATATTGTGTGCGTTTTCAGTGGTGGGAAGGTCTTTTGTATGCTCTTATCAGGGGTATTGGGCATACTGTGACTCATTTAATACAGTCTCTCTGTGATACTCATGAACTAGAAGTTGGTAAAAATAAGTATGTCCAGGTTTCCATCAACCTTTGGAGACCTTTGTAGATATTGCTGGCCACTTCTCCCAACATAGGCTGGCCATCTGTGTCGGAATGAGTGTGCATTTTGGCCAGTATAAGAGCCCAAGCCTCATGTGATGTGGGGGAGGCAGAGCCTCTGCGGGGACACCCACTAAGGTTGAGCCTGCCACCTCGCACTGCAATGATGCTTCTCGGAGCTGGTTTCCTGTTAGTCTCCACAGGGTCCTTATACTACATTCTGTACATGGGACCGTGTAGTGGGAGTAATAGTTGTCTTTTTGTGTTTCAAATATTGTACTTGTGTAGAGTGTGCTTGTGGGATCCCACATGTGCGTGTGTGTTGAGGGCAATCGGTGTTTTGTGTATTGTTGGGTTCATGTAAAAGCTTTTAACAGGTAGCTGTTTAACATTTCAGGCATGAAAGGATTAATGTAAAAGTGGGGCTACCGGCAGGTATTTATGGTTGCTGCTGAAGCAGGCAGGCAGCTGTAGCTGCTGCCCAGCAGGCAGGCTTTTGCAGGGATAAAAAAAAAAAAAAAAAGAAAAAGGGGGGGGGGGGAGAGCAATGATGCTGCAAATATGCAGTTTAACCTGTCTACTTCTCAAGAGCTGATAACCTGGGGGAGGGGGTATGTTTGTGTCCTCCTGCCTACAGGTCCATGGTGACTGCCTGCAAAGTTTGTCAAGCCCTGCCATGAGCTGGACAGACAAATGGAAAAACCTGATGCCTCAGCTACAGGAGCTGACTGTGAATACCCCAGGCAATGAGATAGAGGAAGAGAAAAACGAATGACTGCAAAACAACACTTGGGGGAAAATGAAAAGTAACATCCTGAATATGTGTGCTTGTAAAGTAGCTATTATTAGAGGTTGTGATTTTGTGTATAAAACCACCTGTATTTACTAGCTAGTTGCTAATAAGAAGCTACACCTTGTATTGTATAGATGTGTCACTTGTAAAAGAGATGTTAGAGTATGCAAATTTGCAGTAGCTGCTAGAAAATGCTAAGGCAAAAGCTAGAAAGATTTTAATACAATGGTAGTGTTATAAAGCAGGTGATGGAACAAATTAAGAGGGTGGGAGAATTCCACTGATAAGAAATTTCTTTGGCTAGTCCCTTGCTGCCATCAGCATCTTCAACATGCTGCTGCACCCTGTAATAGTTACCCTGCTAATGTAAATTTGTGTGTGCCTTGCTGTAGTAGCGGCTTGTTACTGGGTATAAAACAAAAAGGGGGAGATGTGGAGACAGTGTTCTCACGGGAGAATGGATAATTGGTACGTAAACTCTGAATAATCCTGAAAGATACAGCAAGGCCATGAGAGGCCTGAAGAAGCTTAAGCAAGCAAGATAAGATGCTGGAATTCACGGAGTTAATGAGAACTGTGGACTGTTGGCAAGCTTTCAAGGTTGAGTTCTCACACCTGTGTTTAACCAATTATATGTTAGTCACTACGGGTCTTCAAGACATGTATTCAATCATAATACACCAAATCACTGTAAGCGCTTCGGCCGGGGCCTTGGCTCAGTTAAACAAGCTAGGCTGCTGGCTTGCTAAGCAAACAAATGCTACATCGAAGGCAATTTCTGATTTGTTGTTTGATGTTGACTCTGTGAGACATGCAATACTGCAGAACAGAGTCGCTATAGACTTTTTGTTGTTGGCACAGGGACATGGATGTGAAGAGTTTGATGGAATGTGTTGTATGAATCTTTCTGATCATTCTAATTCGATACACACACAGCTGAAATCCCTGGCTCAGCTTACCCAGCAATTGCAAGTGAGAAATGACCTAGGGATAACTAAATGGTTGTCCTCATGGGGCATTACAAGTTGGCTTAAAACACTGCTATTTGAAGGCTTGCGCTTATGTATCATTGTTATTTTAATCATTGTAGTTGTTAGACTTGGTTATGGTTGTTTAATGAAACAAGTAAACAGAATGACCAACAATGTTTTGCTCGCACAAAAGAAAAAAGGGAGAATTGTTGCAGAATGGCTCCAAGAGCAAGGCCATGGATCCTTACAGGCCTTGTGTGAGCAAAGCAAAGTGTAGGCCTCACATGTAACCGGAAACCGGATGTGGGAGGAGAATGTAAAGGAAACTGTTTAGAACTAACCAATGCTGTTGTGACTAGTAGGCGTAACTAACACCACGAGGATATAAGCGATGTGCGACATGAATAAAGTAGAAGCTTGCTTATCACCCATATTGGGTTGGCGTGTCTTGCTTCTCCTCGCCATTGGCAGAAATGGATTACAGATATTGGCAAATAGTTTGATGCAGGCTGTTAGAAATAAGCTACTGTGTAAGGTATTTTCTATGGGGAATTTAATCAGTAATGACAGCTACAGAACTGCTGGTTTTCGCACATATATGTATGAAAAGATACAGAATTTTTACCAAACATTTACTGTGACTTGTAATATATAAATTCTGGCTCCTGAACTGCATTTGAACAGTGTATTGTGAGTTACTTGGAAAGATTTTTCTGATACAAGCATATGCCTATATCTTTCAAATCTAATCAGCTGAATTCTAAATAAATTTCCTAAAGGATTTTTTTTTTGGGGCAGGGAGGCCTGTTTTCAGGGAAGGGGACTATCCTCATAGCAATATTTCTGTGCATTCCTGTTCCAGTCAGACATGTTTCTAATTTTCCTTTACGCTGTATAAAATGGACCTATGAGAGTGTTAGTATGAGAAATTCACACTGCCAAAGTCACTATTGTGACTTTATGGTTGGCAGTGTGGAAAAGTAATGCAATGATGGAGTTCAGATAACAGGAGTCCATCTGCGGAGAACTGCAACCTAATCTTTGTGCCTAAGACCTTCTATATTTAGTCCTTTGTGTTTGCTCAGTTTCTTATACTTTGTATTTCAAAAGGATCTAATCAGATAGTTTATCCAGAATGACAGTGAACAGCCACTGTGACTGTTATTTCAGAACAAGGGATTTTTACACCAATATGAATGCTTCATCAAGGCAGAACTGGTGACCCTGTAGTTATGAACATTCAACTGTTCCGTACAGCACTGGAAGTAAAAGCTGAATCACATAGCCTAACTCAAATCACCAAGGCCAACTTTTTTTTGATTAATAGTAAATCTCAAAGATGTGGGATTTTTTTAGTGCTATGCAATACAACACTTCTCTAATGCTGCACAGAATGTTAATTGCAGTGGTTATCTATCAGTTCTGAAAATGCTTTTCAGAAGGACTCTCCTGACCTCAGTAACTTGCGTAGCCTTACTCTTAGCTATCATGACATTCATTTTGCTACCTTATGCACAATTTATCAAGCAGCCCAGATCATTTCAGGTTACTGATCTGTCCTCCTAATTAGACTAATTTCCTTAGTTCTTGTGTCATTCATAATTGCTATCAGGAATTAATTAGTGTGTTCCTTTCAGGTCTTTCATAAAATGTTAAGTAATAGTTTAGAACTGCTCGCTGAAATTCTACTAGAAATATACGGTCTTTTATTATTCCTCTCTAAAGGAAGGTCAAGGAGATATTTATCAGCTTTTTAATGTACTTACTGTGTCACCTTTTTAAATGAGTCCTTTCAATTGAAGTATTACACAAGAAGTTGGTAAGCAAGGCACTAAGCTACTTGAACTAACCAAGTATATCTTTATCAAAAATAATGTTGCCATTTTCCCCTCTTAATTGGTAATAATTATTTTAATCTTTATTTTTTTAGCACTTCATTAATAGTCTTGTGTCAGCCATTCGATATTTCTCCCAGGATGAGTATCAGGTTGACAAGCTGTTACTACACAGATTTCTCTGTCTACTCTCTAATAGGCGGGCAAAATTTTAGCTCTCTTCCACTGGGTTTGGAATATGGTTCCTGTGCTAAATGCTGTTGAACCTCAGCATTTCTACTTCAGCCTCCCTCGGGAAGCAGGCTGTTTGGATGCAAGCAATCTGGGAGCAGTTTCCCAACATCTGAGATTCAACTGCATATCCATTCTGTGATATGACAATGCTGCCTCTTTCCAACTTTCGAGTAAACAGATACATATCTGTTACCTAGCTTGACATGAAAGACACTTCATGCTGATTGCTTACAGAGTTAGAAATAAAAGTAAACGTGAGACACTATGCTTTTTCATTTATTAACTTTGATAACTTATTTCTACAGTGCCTTTTTCTTTCTTACCTCCCTTCTCCTTCCCCTTTCCCTCCCCAAGATTTATAACTTTTTGTTTTTCACTGTACTGTCATTTCATATGTGTTGTAGGATTTTATTACAGTGTCATTTTTCCCCCCATGAGAAGCATCCTGATTTTTCTCTTATCCATGAAACCTTAGGATTGTGATTTCTAAAAGCATCTGGTCAAGTAATGTTAAATAGCTTACAACTATTATGCAGTTTCATTAACATTTTATCAGTTGATTTGACCCATTTGTCTCCAGATTCATGAACATTGTTTGAACGTCTTTCAATTTGTTAATTAAAAAAAATGAGGTATTTGTAAAACATAATTTTCCAAAAGTGAAAGAATCTGGCAACAAAAAATATTTGCTTTTCATCATTTCATTTAAGTAGAGTCTGCAATAAGGGTGGATGAGTCTCATAAGTTTTGCAGAATTTAGGCTTAAATTTAAGTTCATGCAAAAAATCCAAAGTGCATATATAAACTGTAGTCATTCAGAGAAGGAAATCTTTTGGCTTCTAAGCCTTTGAAGAAGAAAATACATAAAACTTGCCTCACAGTTGGCAATGCTAAAAGTATACAGAAGTACCCAGTGATATGTACACATACGCTCTGCCCCCAGTGCCCTTCTCCTTACTGTGACTGCAAATCTGGGTGCAGACTGTGGGAAGCTTTGTATGGTTGAATTTGGAATCAAACGGAAGCTGCTGATACAGTATTTTGTTAGTGTCTGCTCCTTGGTTGCACGTGCGTGTTACCTCTTGAGTGAAAGATGCTAGCACATAGTATGTGGAGATACTCAGAAGTTTCAATAGAATAAGCTGTTCCTGAAACTCTTATTTCCAGCATCATCACTGTAAGAGAGAGGCTGAGGCAAAGTACTCCCAAGTACTCCTAAGTACAAGGCAGTACTTGTCACAGCCAGTATGCACAGAAAACTGCATGGTACAGCATTTTCTTGAGAATAAAATATGTGCTTATATTCCAAGAGAACCTGCAAGGCAATATGTAACAGCATCATATGCAGTGTAATGAATTAGTCATGTGAAACTATTAATCATACACCTTTCACCACTTGCTCCTCTATTAATCCATTCCTTCCAGAAGTTTAACATTACAAATTCCTCAGACGTGTCATACACCTACCACTGTTTAATTTAACCTTAGGCTTCCTCAAGTCTCCTTTCCTTTCAGAATATCTTCTCACCCTGCCCAAGGAGTGAAAGACTGCAAGATTCATATGAGAGGTTCTAAATTTTAGGGAGTCAGTTCTGGCATTATAAACCCAAGATTATTTCATGCTTAGCAATGCACAGCTGTAATAGTGAAGCTTTAAATTTTTTACTAACTGAAAAAAAGCAACCCGCAAACAGAAAAAGCAAGGTTTCTTTATTTTATGGATGAATGGGTGCAGCACAAAGCTGTGACTTTGCAAGAATCTGAATGTGAGTCAGGAGCTGGAAATACGTGTCTAGGCAAAAATAATACCAGATGATATCTACAGTAGTTTGCTGACCTTTGGAGAAATGGAATATATACCTGATTTTATAAATGCAGGAGACCTTCTTTCAGGAAAATATTTACGCCTCAAAAGGATGGTATTGAAACACAGCAGAAATGAAACTTTAGGGTCTGATGCCTCTGGAAGGTGATTTGGGTTTTACTGGTGTTACTGTGGTGGTTTTGTTTTGTTTCTTTTTGGAAGTGTTTGGGCATGGGAAAACAAAAGCACTTTTGTAAGTTGAATATAATAACAGAGTTACAGAATCATAGAATGGGGCCATATAAGATCAGATTGGAAAAAGGCCTCAGGAGGTCTCTAATCTGATCCCCTACTTAAAGCAGGATCAGCTGTGAAGTCAGACCAGGCTGGTCAGTGCTTTATCTAGTCTGTTACCAAGTACCTTTGAGGATGTAGACTGCATAGCATCTCTGGGCAGCTTGCTTTACTTAGGATGACTTTTCCTTGTATACATCCTGAACCTTCCAGTTTCAGTTCATTACTGTGAACCTCTGGGTAGATCCTGTGTCTGTCTTTCCAGCAGCTCCCTTGTAGATATGGGCAGAGTGCTGGCTAGGTCCTCCAAAGGCAGTCTCTTCTACAGATTGAACAACTCCTGGTCTTTCACAGTCTGCTTACAGGACAAATGCTCCAGCCCTAAGCCAGCTTGGTGGCCCTCCACTGAGTTCGTTGATATCTTTTCTATGCTGGGGGGACCAAGATCTAGCATGAAGTGCAAGTACCAAGTGAAGGGGCTTAGTGTCCCCACTCTTGCCCTGGCTGTGCTCCTGTGAAGACTGCCCAGAGTACTATTGGCTGTCTCTGCAGCCAGGGTGTAATGCTGGCTCATGCTCAGCCTGCGTCTGCCAAGGCCCCAGCTCCCTTACTGCATAGCTGCCCTTAATCAGGCATGCCCACCCTATGCTCTTGCACTGGTGATTCCTGCCCAGGGGCAGCAACTGGCTTTGTTCTTGTTAAATTTCATGAGTTACTTCTTGGTCTTCTCTTCCAGCCTGCCAGGTGAGACAAGGTGGGGCACATACTTACAAAATGGAATATATAAACCTTTAGAATCAGTTTTAAGTAATGTTAAGTTTGATGGCTTAGTAACAGTAGAAATGGAAAATTAATGAGGTGCATGAGACATAGGAAAAAAAAATAGAGTACAACTAGAGAACATACTGAGAATTCTTGTGCAAGATAAGTCATTGTAGTTGACATAGTTTTAAGAAAAACAGTCTAGAAGAACAGGATGCAAGGATAAGGAGTATCTGGGAATAGCAGGTGATAAGTAGGAGGACAGGAGGATGGTGGTGCTAACAAACCAGTCTGTGGTGCTAACAAACCAGTTAAGATGGTGTAAGCATCTACTGTGCATGCTTCAAAGGCTTCCAGAAGTGATGAAGAAATAAATGACCCTCAGACCACTACCACAATTTTGTACGCATGCGGGGAGCTGTCCAGAAAATGATGTGATCCATACGTAGCCTTATGAATATGTAAGCCTTATGTGTAAGCCTTATATGTAAGCCTTATGAATATGTAAGCCCAGGGACTATATAAGGATGGCTTGCGTAGCAATATGGGGACACACATTAGGAGGAGCTATCAGTCGTGTCTCCCTGCGCCACAATGAAAAATACCTGCTTGTCAACTTGAAAACTCTGTTGGCAAGTTTGTTCCTGGAGTTTTCTCCGAATCACAGTCCCCTCTGGAGGACAGTTGTGCCCTCAAACGTATCACACCAACCACTCACCTGCAAACTTGATCAGCACATCCTCTATAACCTCTTCCAAGTCTCTGATAAAACTGTTAAGCAGGACCCTGTGGAGTATTAGTTGCTTGTTACTGGGTGTATGACCCATTCACTGCTACCCTCAGAACCCAGTAATTCAGACAGGTTTTTACCTGTCTGCTTTTTTGCCAACCTAGACTATAATGTCCTAATTCCTTACCAATGGTATTCTGAGGGACAGCTCAGTTGTTCTGAAGTTGAGGTAACTAACGTATACTGTTCTCTTACTGTCCACAAACCCTCTAATGTTATCACACATACCTAATGAATTAAGGGGTATAAATGAAAACTGAGACCTTCCCATTTGGCAGAAATTTCTGGAAATACAAAAATAATTATCAGGGCAATTCTCTTCCTGGGTGCAAAGCTTGATGAAGAGAGCAATTGGACCTAATGCATGGAAAACCAAGGAAGAATATATTTGCATTACAAAAAAAAAAGCAAAACAAAACAACCCAAACCAAACCCCCAAACTTGAAACAAACACCACTGGTGCTGTGCTTCCGTACTGGCTTTGGAGAAATAATAGAAGGAAAAATGGGCATGTGAGTTGGAAAAAGTAGTTTACAGTGTTTTCATTACAATGAATGTTTTAACTAAAGGGACTGGGATTAAATTTGATGCAAAACCAAGCAAACAATAGTCTTTGTTTCTTAAGAGATCTATTACTCTCAGTGTATTTGACTCAGCTGGAAGTATCTACAACTGCTGATTTGTCTGGGCTCCCTTTCTAGTTAATAGGCACAAGGGGGCTTTTGTAGCATAGTTTGTGCCCATAGTTTGTTTAGAATAGTTTTAGATATGTGATCTATAATAAAATTATGATTTACATACCCTTTCAGCCACAGTTGTTAAGATTTTGGTTTGACTCCTAATGCAAATTTAAATTTGGTTTCACATATCCTACTATGTCACCAATCTGACTATTAGTAAAGGCTTTCAGTGCCACATGCTCTGGTGGAGAGCATGAGACAGCTACCACAAACCGACAGACCATATAATGGCAATAGGAATAATTGTCATTCTCAGGCAAACTCACCAGTGATAAAGTACTGTAAACGCTGGAAAACTACAGTTTTTTTAATGTCCTCTCACTCTGCAGTTGTCTAACTTATGCTTTTAAAATGTAGTTGGTTTAGTACAGAAACCTCCCAGGATGTGCATTATAATTCAAGGAAAAATAAATCACCACTGCAAGTGTTTTTTGAGTTGTACTATCACATGAACACTAATCATCAATAGTGGGACATCATGCTAATGAGACCTAATTGGGCCTCCCCCCACTTTCCCTTCAGCAGTTGAATTCTATAAAGAACCATAACTTGTTATAGCACTATCCTATTCATTCCTTGGGTAGATTCTAATTGATCTAAGAGACTCAAAAGGAACAGTGTAGCTGATAACTCTTAACTTCACTAAGTAAATTAGAAATTGAATTGATTCATGATGCATGATTGATTTCTCCAAATAGCTAACTGAAAACTGGAAGTAATAAAATGAAATAAATGTTATGCAGTAATTATGGCAGTCCCACTCATCTTCAAAGTTCTCTTTGTTTTTGCTGTTTATTCCCTAAACATTCTTTATTTTTCTGCTGGTGAAACATCCCTGTACTTAAAAGCATATACCGCAACTGCCCTTACTTCAAAATACAGTTCTAAATTATAACTTTCTGGTTTGTTTTGTAGTCACCACTGTTAAGACTTTTGATTACATATGTTGTTTTACTCAGATGTTACAGATGTTACATATTCTATTTGGAAAAAGGTGGAATCATAGAATGGTTTGGGTTGGAAGGGACCTTAAAGATCTTCCAGTTCTGACCCCCCTGCCACAAGCAGGGATACCTTCCACTAGACCAGGTTGCCCAAAGTTCTACCCAGCCTGGCATTGAAACCTACAGGGATGGGGCATCTGCAGCTTTTCTGGGCAACCTGTTCCAGTGCCGCACCAACCTCACAGTGAAGAATTTTTTTCCTAATGTCTAACCTAAATCTCCGCTCTGTCAGTTTAAAACCACTCCCCCTTGCGCTGTCACTACATGCCCTTGTAAAAAGTCCCTCTCCAGGTTTCTTGTAGGACCCCTTCAGGTACTGGGGTAGAACTGAAATAAGCTGGTATTGAAAAATGGAGATATGCATGGCAGTGGTGAAAGAGGACAGGCAGGGCAAAGGGAAGATATGGAAAACTAATAACAATGTGGAAAACTTAATAAAGTAGAAAACAGTAGTTGGGTTCAAAGTTCACTTAGGGGATAAACTAATACAGGAATTAAAATCAGGAACATATCTAAAAGAAGTTTACTTGTCCAAAGGGAAAAATATACAAAAGTACATACAGGTTGCTGCTTGATTAAAAAAATTCAGAGTGGTCTGATGGATGAGAAACTGTTGATCCCAAGCCAAATGCCTTCTGCAGTGATAATAGTTGCTGCTTCATATGTAAATTAACTGGTCTGAAATCTCTTCAGTTCCAAAAGTCAGGTCATAATGCTATGCAGGCTGTAAAAATTGTTCTTCCACCTGGATAGTCCCATTCCAGGCACAGAGCTGTCTCAAGTAGAACAGTGTGAATTGGTGTGAAAGGGCTGTGTCATACAATTTTAAGCAATTTGGGTATTAGATGCAATAATAATCTGAAAGATGTCTGAATAATAGACTAGAATTGCAGGGTAGCATTTTATGGCAGTGACTCTCCACAATCAGCTGAGCAACCTGAGGTGAGTTTTGCTGCTCCCCCTGCCCTTCTTGCTGTGCAAGCTCCACAATGGACTAGGAAGTCTAGCTGTGTTTTCTCATTCATCCACCACCAGTTGGCATTTTTCTTCTTTCTTGCTCAAGGAGGTTCACATTATATCTCTACACTTAGTGCTGTGTGTTTTTTTTTAGTAGTACCCACAATTCAAAACAAGCTCATCTCTGGGGTTTTGAAGTCAAAGTTGGTGCCGACCTAATAATATCAGTACACACACATTTATATTGAGTGTGGTCACTCTGACTGGATCTGTGAACTCCTGTTTGCTTTTGTTGTAAAAGCTTGAATTGACACAGATATTTAGAGAAAGAATGTGCCACAGTAAAACTTTAAATATAGGAACTGACCACTGTAATGTCATAGCTATGCTAAAATTGCCTGATTTGCTCATAAAGCTTGAGTGATTTAAAGTGGAAAAAGAACTTATGTGGGACATTGAGTCAAAAACCACATTCAGGTAAGAAAATGTTGAAATTAATAGTGATGCAAATGATACCTGGCTCAAAATTCATAGGGAAATTTGATTTATCTGAAGGAATGCAACACATTTAAACTTGTAAAATATCGAGCAATATCATACAGTGCAAGCTGCAATTAGGATACAAGTTACAATCACTTTTGATTCTTTTCCTCTGTGAAATTATTTTCTTTAAGCCTGTGTGTCTGAAGATGTAAAATGTTATTTTACATGTGATCTATCAAGTTTGAGCTAAGCCTGGAGTCTTGATGTCTTACAAACTATTTTCCTAAAATAAAAAACCTTTCATCTAAAGGTTTCTGTTTCATAGGTCCAAGGTTATAAATGGGTTATTTCAACACAAATGCATACCAGGGCCTGCAAATTAAAACTCCAAAGACTATTTTAAAGGTCTCTGATCTTGTTTAATCAGCAGCATAAAAGCAGTCAATTCCCTTGTGCGCTCCAGTTAGCAGAATGTTATTGCTTAGATAAACAGTACATCTATTCTGATGAGGTTTATGTTTATTCATTGAGTCAAAGAAGTAGGGGATGAAAAGACCTCTGAGATATCTTGTCCAATACCTTGTAGGTGTAGGATGATTCCCAATAGGATATTGTAAGCTAGATGTTCTGTGTGCTCCAGCTTTAACCAGTTCAAGTAATTGGCTTTCTGCCACTTCCTGTGAGAATTATTAAGCAATTGAAAAGGCTTCAGTCTTGAAAAAATAATTTGATGTTTCTGAGCTTGCATTTGATTTTGATTTTCTGGATGTTAAATATACTATGGTCCAAGCAAGGACCACTGTTTTTTATGCGTTAGTTTGTCTTGCTCTGTCATACATTCTTATTCTGAATTTTTTTGACAGTTCTTAAAATTGGCTACACTGTCTTGCTGAAAACTTTAATGGTAGCCCAGGTTTTGTTTTTTTTTTTTTTTTTTTTTTTTTTTTTTTTTTTTTGCCTTTTGGGCGGGGGGAGGGGGGGCGGGAGGGGGAGGGTGTGTGTGGGTCAATTTTGAAATACAAATAAAACAATAAAATCTTCCTTATCACGCCTGTGATAAGAAGCCTTTCTGCTCAAAACTTGTCTCTGGTTGGCTGCGCTTGCTGTCATTGCTACAGAATGTGTTTCTAAAAGGACGGAAAAAAACTCCCAATAACCAAAACCTCCATAAACTAGTTTGCTGAGTTGTGTACATTCTGAATAGGTCCCATTTGAAATATGGGCCTAAAAAAACAAATAATCAAGTCAACTCTAACTTCATATCTGGAAGTTCATGTTTGAGTAGTTACAGATGGCTACAGGCTTTACCAGGTGAAGAATGGTGCTTGAGGGACTGCTTAAAAATCCATTGCATTAGCAGTTTTGAGGCTTTACTCTACAGCAGCCTGGGTTTTGAATACATAATATTTCTGTCTTGAAAACTTTGTTTTTCTCTAGGCACAGAACTCTTTGCCTTACGAGTCTTTCACATCAATTACATATCAACTTGTCCATGACCTTTACTTGTGAAGCCATTGATGCAGAAACTTAATGTCTCACATGAACTCAGAGGGGGATGTAGAAAAATGAAGTCACCAAACAACACACCGTACTTTCCAGCTTGCCCATATCCATGGATCTTACATTATGGTTGTAAGTTTCCTTCTACTACCTCATTATCCAAAGTTCTGTCCATCCACAGTTAATATTGGGAAGCAATTGTTCTGTAAAGTAGCAACCTGAGAGGCTAGTTTTGCCTTCTGCCTTGTTAATGTCTAGGGCTCTGGGACTTGAGAACAGTAGAGTGATTTAATATATTAACACTTGTGCCACTGTATGTTAGCCAAATGCACAATCATGCTAGTATTTGAGTCTTTTCTCAGTGTTCACCTTGATAAATACCTATTAAAACAACTGATAGCTCCACCTTTTGCTACTTCTGCATGTACTATGAATTTTTAAAACAACTTTTCCTTCTTACTGTGGTGGACCAGTATATTAAAAATAAATCTCAGCCTGTGCTGAGGTCTTTCCAGCACATTTAGTTATGTTTTTAAATGCTTCAATAGTGTGTAAGTGGCGTAAAGACAATGTGCTAGCATTCAGTAGCAGACCAGTTTAATGCTGCTAACCTGGAGCCTAACTTTAATGGTGACGAGGAGGAGGGGAACATCCAAACCCATCACCATTTGAGAAGTGTCTGAAAGCAAAGGGATAATGATAGAGTAAATGTTAGGATGGACTTCTGATATAGGAGTCTTTTACTGAGGTGACTTAGCTGGTGTGTATGTTTAGCACTATAAATTAAGTGCAGAGATAAAAATGAGAAATGAAAAAGAGAAAATCAAATTGTTTGCCTCTAGAATAATAACATAATCCCCTGCTCATAAAATTTGATTTTTATGGGGTGTTCACTTTGACGTGTTAAGGTCAGGTAGACATAATAATAATCTTCTTCTGTAGCCTGAGTGCAATTCAAGAATGTTTGCCAGGGCATACAGGCAACAAAGATGGGAACTAAAGGATCCTGCCTGAACAGTCAGGTGTAAACATGTACCTTAACCAAGTGACAGTGATTACCTTGAAGCTATTAAAGGCTTCAAGTGGTAAAACATGGTTGGATGAGTCTAAAAAGCAAACTGCACTTAGGTTTACTATCACCTGAGCTCTGATACAATAGAGGGAAATAAAAACCAGTGAAGCTGAAGTCCATGCCTGAAATATGGGTAAAAATAACTGGGGACAAAGACTACAGACTGAATCAACTAGTCCCTGGCTGGTGAAATCATGCCCTTTTAGTTCCTCAGTGGCAGACATTTAGAAAGAATCGAATATAGAATCCATTTGCTTTTCTTTCAAGACTACTTGTGCTCTTAGTTTTCCTAGATGGGTTGCATCAGTTGTGCTCTATGTACTTCAACAACGTGTAATCAAATACAATAGGATCATATGCATCCATACTGAATTTTAGAGAAAAATAATTTTGCAGCCTACAAAAATCCAAGTGGAAAACAATACAATAAATTCTATTTTTGAATGAATGGAGAAACTATGACTACTCTTGCTCTAGACTCTGTAGCTTTTATTCAGCTAAGTAAATAGATGCATAGGTTGTCATGTATGCATAGATTCTTTGATAGGGATAAAGGCTGCAAAACTGACATTAACATGAAGAAATAAAATTTAAATAATCCCATGAAATCCAGAGATTTAATTTGATAAAGGGAAATTAATACAAAAGCATAGTAATAGAATGCATTAACAAAAGCAAAACCAGTTGTGAAGAGGAAAAAGATTACATGCAGTTATAAATAAGGGGTAGAAAAGAGGAAATGGGACATTTGGTAGTATATTTTCCTAGAAGATAAGGCAAATTAACTTGCAGTAAATTTCCCCCCAGTGCACAGCTTTGTAAAGCTTTCAAATAAAAACAGTCCTTTTAATAGAGTTAGAAAGTCAAGAAAAAGCTGAAAAGAAAGGAAGAAATATTACCATGCTGGAATGATGCAACATTAAGAAAAATGGACAGACAATAAATTAATTTGGTCTTACCTGGTATGAGACAATAGGGCATCTGTTGGTTATATAAGCCAATGTGGCCTGGGATATAAGACAGGTGGCCTGGGAAGAATACATGGATGTTGTCTGGGAAGCTAGGGACCAGGTTAGGAAAGCTAATGCCCAGTTAGAATTAAACTTGGCTAGGGATGTTAAAGATAGAATCACGAAATCATAGAATCGTTAGGGTTGGAAAGGACCTTAAGATCATCTAGTTCCAACTCCCCTGCCATGGGCAGGGACACCTTAAGCTAAATCATATCACTCAAGGCTTCTTCCAACCTGGTCTTGAACACTGCCAGGGATGGAGCATTCACAACCTCCCTGGGCAACCTATTCCAGTGCTCACCACCCTAACAGGAAAGAATTTCCTTCTTATATCCAACCTAAACTTCCCCTGTTTAAGTTTTAACCTGTTACCCCTTGTCCTGTCACTACAGTCTCTAATGAAGAGTCCCTCTCCAGCATCCCTATAGGCCCCCTTCATATACTGGAAGGCTGCTATGAGGTCTCCATGCAGCCTACTCTTCTCCAGGCTGAACAGCCCCAACTTCCTCAGCCTGTCTTCATACGGGAGGTGCTGAGATAACAGGAAGGGATTCTATAAGTACATTGCAAATAAAAGACAGACTAGCGATAATGTGGGCCCTCTCCAGAAGCTATCAGGAGAACTGGCTGCCCTGGATTTGGAGAAGGCTGAGGTTCTTAATGACTTCTTTGCCTCAGTCTTCTTCACTGGCAAATGCTCTGACCACACCATCCAAGTCAGAACTAGATGATCTTAAGGTCCTTTCCAACCCTAAGTGTTCTATGATTCTATGTGAATGCAGAAAATATAAGAACCTAAATAACTCAGTCATGTGGAATGTGTTGCCTCTACTTTCCAAGAGAAAGTTTCAGGATGGTTTTGCCAGCATTTGAGTGTTTCCTTATTTGAATGCACTGCAAAAGTGGCTCCAATAACAGTAAAATGGCAACACAAAATAAAGTGGAAAAGATGATTATATCACTGTGCTTTACAAATTTCCTGTTTTTTTGTGTTTTTTTTTTTTCTCCAAATACAAGGCATGACAGACTCATGTACACAGGCTGACAATGAACTAAAAGGTAACAGATGAGTTAAGAGGGGGAGGATAAAGAGAGGAGTTAAAAAGCCTGCTCTTGGTCTGACAGTGAAATAAGTGGTTGTTTCAGGCAGCTGTATGAGAGGCTATCAAAATTTCACCTCTGCTAAGCTTTGCTATATTCATACATAAATTAGAGCATGAACAGCAAACTGTAACATTATAGCAGACTAATAAAATTATTGCTGGTGAAAGCAGACCCTGGTACATCAAGTAATCACATTTTTGTTTTCCTTGCACTTGTCACTGTAGGGATTTTCTAATTAGTATAATGAAACAAGTGAGTAAATCCATTCCTATTCATGGTAGTTCCTGATGGAGTACTTCAAGAATTGGACAAATGGGGCAGTAATCTTCTATAGATTATACTTTTCACTGCAGAAATGGAAAGTACAATTAACATAATGTAATTGACCTTGTAAAGTTCTAGATTACTGATCCTTTGTACAGGTCAACACTAACACTGCATCTGAATACTCAGTCTGAAATCTTCTTTATTTTGGCATTACATAGATTAATATACTTACAGTTTTTCTTCTGTTCATATCCTAGTAATCCTGATGCTAAGATCAGAGTACCACTGAACTGAGTTTCTAGATCCCCCAGTCATCCTGGTAGATACGAATAATGACCCAGCCCACCACACATCACTGTTTTTAAGATGCTTTAATATACTGGGAGTTGCAATATTGTTAATGTCCACATCTTAAGTACCAAAACTCTGGTGATACCCTATAACTGCCTATACCTAACCAGAAGTGATAATAGTCCTTAAAGCTGAAATCCAACTGCTGAAATCCTCTAAAATGGGTATTTACGTTATCTTTCTGAATTACATCATTTTATTGAACTGTGCAGAAACTCTATCTGTCCCTAGGTAGCAGGGATCTGACTCATCTTATTGAATTTAAATCCAAATGCTCATGTTACTGAATTTGAATCCAGATTTGGTCCTTATATCAATTTCAACACTGGCATTTTGTTTCAGTTACATTAAATTTTAAGTGGAGTAACACTGAAAATATCAAAGAAAATGCTGTGTTTTTGCACTGGTAGGAGGGAAGAGAGTACTACTATCTACTTCTGCATTTTAGAGTATTCCATCTACTTCTTCTAAAACCATGTACTTAGTCTGTATTCCTAACTATAATGTTTTATTCTTTGTTAAGCAGTTTAAAGATCTATTCTTCCACTAAACAGTGGTGCCGTGGTTTAAACTCAGTCAGCCACGCAGCCGCTCTCTCACTCCCCCCTCTTCCTCCCCCTGGCTCCTGGAGGGATGGGATGGAGAATCAAAAGAATGTAACTCCCATGGGCTGAGATAAGAACAGTCCAGTAACTAAGGTACAACACAAAACCACTACTGCTACCACCAATAATAATAATGATAAGGGAAATAACAAGGGAAGAGAACACAACCACTCACCACCTGCCAACCGATACCCAGCCAGACCGAGCAGTGATCTAGCCCTTCCGGGTAACTGCCCCCAGTTTATATAGTGTGCATGACATGCTGTGGTATGGAATACCTCTTTTAGTTTGGGTCAGGTGTCCTGTCTCTGCTTCCTCCCAGCTTCCCTCCTTCCTGGCAGAGCATGAGACTCAGAAAGTCCATGGTCAGAGTAAACATTACTGAGCAGCAACTGAAAACATCGGTGTTATCAGCACTGTTCCCAGGCTGAAAGTCAAAAACACAGCACTGCACCAACTACTAAGAAGGAGAAAAATGACTGCTACTGCTGAACCCAGGACAAGTGGAAATACTCTTTAAACATAAAGGTACTTTTAACAAAGCTCAGTATGATATTCTCCTGGCATGAAGTTAATTCTTCATCATTTGGGAGTGCATCTTCTTACATAAAAGAGGGTAACACATTAATGTTTAAGGGTACTCTTGAAGAGCTAGAATAGGGTATTTTGAAGTAGCTTCACTGCTCTGAAATGCCTCTGGTTTAAATGATTTCCAAGGCATTTCAAAGTAAACAAGTAAGTAAAGTCTACTCCTGAATCATTCAGTATGGCTTTAAGTTTTATTTGAAAAGTAAGCATAGTGATACTCATCTTAATGGTTTACAGGAGTTGGCTGAAATGGGCACTGTTTAGCACAGTACAGAGGAGTCAACTTGCTCAACTTTTGAGGTGAGATAATGCAAGAGTCCTTCTCCGCATTTGAGTTTCTCCTTCTGTGTCAGATCTCTGTCCACCATGGTGTCCCACCTGTGCCCAGCTAGCTAGTTCCTCAGATATATTCATAGAATAATGGAATAGTTAGAGTAGGAAGGGACCTTAAAGATCATCTAGTTCCAGCCCCCCATTCCGTGGGCAGGAACACCTTCCACTAGACCAGGTGGCTCAAAGCCTCATCCAACCTGGTCTTAAACACTTGATAATAAAGGAGGTGCAGGCCTTACTTAGAGTTCCTTTGTCCTTCTAGGTGATTCAGAAATACACTTAGAAACTTTGAGACATTGTATCAGATGCAGTCAGTATCAGCAGGGCCCAGAGCTGGCACCTGCCTGGGGCCTGTGTCCTTTCCAGAGGTAACCTGGAATCTCAGAATCTCAACAATTCCCTGAAAGGAAAAACAGCTCACATATCCTGGTGATATGATCTACTCCTAACAGTTATGCAGGTACTAGGATTACTCATTTTTTTGTAATGAATCTTATGTTTAAATGCTTTGTTGGTGCACAGGCAGAAAATATTTTTCACAGTCATTTATCTTGCTTACTTTTCTGTGGTAACTGATGATTCCTATTTTTACTAGTAAACTCTTCCTTTGATGTTTTTTCAAGAAAGTAAATTTTTCTGTGGGGAATCCTTACGATAGGACCTTGAGATCTTTCGAGTGATGTAAACAGTTTTTTCCTAACACCTTTCTGGCAGGAAATAACATAATTATTAGTCTAAAAATACTCAAGGGTGAAAGAATAAAGAAAAATGTTAGGCGAGCAAGCACAAGTTCAGAGTATGGTGTAATCTTGCTTTATTAAAACGAAAGCAAATCTTATAAGCTTATGAAATCTTCAGGCATCATATTATTCTTAGTGGTCTTCAACCAGCAATCGAGGAATAGAAAACTGCCTTGCTATTACTCAAGAATGCTTTCTATTTAAAATTTTTGGTAGCTTGCTGAATATGTCACAATTAGATGACTGCAGACAGAAAAAGGTTGCATAAAATAAAAACACTTGGCTAATATTCTTTGTAATAAAGATGAATTTGGGTAGTTTTCTCTAAATTCAGACTTAACTGTGAGGCATAACAATCTATTTTACTTTGTCTTTCAGCTCCACAGTATGTTTGAATTTCTGTTATGCTTTGGCAACCCGTTAAACATAGTGCATACTTTGTTCAATGATTATGATAAATCCTTTGTAGTGGGAATCTGCAGGATGAATCATAGCATGAGAGCTTACTTACGAATCTCCTGGTAAATAGTCAGGACCCTTGCCTGCTCCTCACAGAGCTGTCAGTGGAACCATTAATGTTTTAGTGTGATCTTGCACTGGAACAAGTCTGATGCTGCTGGTAATAACGATGTGCCCCAGCTCAGTAATTTTTTTCTAAAAAGAATGAGATATCAGATGGATTTTAGCCAGTGAAATCAATAGCTTCTTGTGCAAGGTCTGAAAGGCCATTTTCTTAAGTTTTCCCTCTGCAGAGGATGATCATCAGAGTAGCTGAAGTATGTCTGTGATAAATGCGTTTATTTCTGTAGCGTTGATATGGACAACCCTATTACGCTTTGCTAGGAAAGCAGCAGGTCTGGTTTTTCCATTCCTGTTCTGCCCTTCTCTTACTTGAATTAGGAAGTAAACATGACTGATACATGAAAATACATGACATTTAGGAGCTATTATAACTGGTGTTCAAGGAGAAAATACCCATAATGACAATAACTGCACTAGAAAACATTTGAAGTAAACCCATAGTATTGCTCCAATACCTAGATGGAGTAAATTTCAGTTGCAAAATTTACTGATCAGACAATGTAATAAGTTCTTCTGTGCTCATCAAGCTGTGTAAATAGTTAAAATATTTCTGAATTTGTGAATTAAGAATCAGATGCATGTTCTGAGAATTGCTAGTAAACTTAACATGGAGTAGCGCCAATCAGATGCTTGATGAGAAATTTTGATGAGTAGCTGTGGAGACATTATCCCCTGTAAGCTCTGTCAGCTGACTGAGGACATTTTTACAGTAACCTAAGATACTGTAGCTCTTTTGCTTGTCAAAATGATCTGCTTTTAAATATGGCAAGGTTAGTAATGCAGTCACGAAGTCTGAGAAACTGTCATGATTTGAAGTACCTTTGGAGATAGGTTGCTTTCTATCCTGTAGTTATTTACTACTGTTAGAACTAGAATTTTACTGATGTGTTTGCTGATAACTAGGAATAATAGTCTTGTCTTTTTCATATATGTATTATTCTGTGATATCACAATACTGTGACTTTTATTAAAAAAAACCCACCCTGAATCTCTAAATGCACTGATGTTACAAGACATGACAATAAAGGCACCAGAGGTTTTTGGGTTTATCCTCTGATGTCACAAATTAATCATGCTCTATGTCTAAATCATCTGTAAATTGATTTTAGTATTCATACCCTTCTGCTGTTCAGTTTCTCAGCTTTGAATAGCAAATAATTCCAAACTCCTCCTTCTAAATAAAATTCTATGCCTAAAAATCCACTTTTTAAAGACTACTGTTCAGTTCTAGCCCTCTCCTACTTCTGGAGTGAAACTGTGCAGTTTTATTAACCACCTTTGTCTGTCAGTCACATTTCCCCCCTTAAACTTTTAATTTTAATTTTGGGCATGCTTTTAAAAAGGTAGAGTTTTCAAAGTTGTATTTTCAGAGATTCCTGTATATTTTGTGAGAAGGATAGCTGAGTATATCAGAGATAGATACAAATCGGTGATCTCTGCTGACAGGAAATAGAAACTATCCTGATATACCTGGATATAGTAAGGATAGTAAGTGTGTGAATCGCTTTGGTCTACTTGCAGCATTCATCTCGTCTTTTGGAGTTGTCTTGGAGAATGAACTTGGTTCAGTTACGATGTATATAGGGAAGCTGAAGCATTGAGTAGGACAGCTAAGGACAGAATTATTTCTGACTGTTCACAGAACAAAAAAACTTACAAATAGTTTCTCTAAAAGCCTTAATTCAAGCATTAGTTTTCTCTTTCCCTCGAAACCTTACTTAAATGGTCAGATAAAAGGATAGTACATCATGTACATCACTGGCAATGCTCACTTTTGTTGTTTCCTTTTTCATAATGAAGATGAGTTGCAGTCTTCAGTGTTTGCTGTTCCTGAAACTATGCTTAGAGTAATTTGTCTTCTGAGCTCATGACTAATTGCTTAAACATAACAACAATCACAAGCATTTATTTCCATTTTACAGGTTTATAAGAGAACTAAATCTGTTCTATGTAAACAAAGCAAGATGAAATCTATGTATATTTTCTATGTATAAAAATGTAAGGAAAAGAAAAAAGGAAAGGAAGTTAATGAAATCGTCTTAGGGTCATAGCACTTTCACTTTGAAAACAGGCATACAGTCTGAAATTCAAAGCTTGCCTCAGGGCATAGTACAGAAGCATGAAGCAAATTTAGAAGTTGGAAGCCATAATCCTTGGTCATTTTCTTGTGAGGAGGCAGTCTAATACAGTAGCAGTGTCTTCACAGACATGAAATTTTCATTGAACACAAGTTAACTCAGAATCGTGTCCTTCATCTGGAGGCTTCCCGATATACCTTAAATAAGGAAGGTATTTCAGAGTACTAGCAGAATATAAACTGAGAAAAGCCAGTAACCATTCATTGCTGTTTCAGCTGCATTCATTAAGTCTAAAAAAGAATTAGATGAAAATTAATACAAAGTTTTGGAATAATAACTGGAACACAGGTATAACAATTTTGAAATATGGATGAATATGTAATTTTATACAGAAAGAAAATCATACCAGCTTTAAAGTTCACATAAGCAATGACATTTATGGCTTAGGCTTAGCTTAGTAGAAGCTAATAGCATAGTATAAAACATGCTATGTCAACATATCCTTTTAAATTTTCCACCACTGTTCAAAGCTTTGAGTTGGTGCCTTTATCTTTCTAAACTTAAATTAATAAAATTGCCTTTTACCTTGAGTTTAAATAAATTTTGGTTATTTCTTAAACAAACAAAAAAAGGTAAATATGTCTTAGTCTTGTCAAAAGCTAAGTCTTTCCTATAAAATGAGGGCCTTCTATTCCCAAGTGCAAATAGAAATTTTGGTCTCTATCTTATTAACGCATTGATATTGCAATTTGGAATTAATACCTACTATCGGAAGCTAGAGAACTTTTGTCCTGAGTGATAGGAGCAAGAAGTGCTACTCACTGGAACATGTGAAATCATAGGTGGAAACATTATATTTTATATTGTATATATTATTTATATTCTATATATTTATATAGAAAAATAGATATTTCTATATGTTTATTATATTATGCTTTGCTTCTGAAAAGCCATTATATTAAAATACCCTAATTGATCGCATTTATTTGTAAGTAGATATTAGACCAATCTAAACTGGTTGATCTGCCGAAGTATGGAAATATTTCAAAACGGAATACAGCTGAAGTTTAATTTCACAAAGCTAACACACCAAATAACTCTATTCTTAATACATCCTGGGGAGTTAGCAAAACATTTGATCCATTTTCTTTATATTGCATCACAAACCTTATTCTAACAGGTCTTCAGCAGAATAATAATAGCAGTGATTTAACCTTTATGTAAGTTGAGACTGAATAAGAAGTTAATATCTTCTGTCCTCCACAGAAAAGACTTCTGAACATTAACTCTAGTTGTGATTTTTCTCATAAAGCATCATATAATTGTTTTCACAATTGTTTTCTTCATCCTATTAATAACAATAAAGATCATTGGTGTGTTTGTGTTCTTGTTTTTAAAGACCAGATGTGCACCTAGT
Source organism: Pezoporus wallicus (assembly GCF_028554395.1). Taxonomy (NCBI): domain Eukaryota; kingdom Metazoa; phylum Chordata; class Aves; order Psittaciformes; family Psittacidae; genus Pezoporus; species Pezoporus wallicus. Next base: position 96,596 of record NW_026634996.1, read on the forward strand.
ATTATGAGAGAAATGTAGTGTTACAACAAATGGATTCAAAATGAGAGCTGTAAAAGCATTGGAAAATGGTGGTTTTTTGTGTTTTTTTTTAAGTAGTGGGAAGAAATAATCACTTTTGCTACTGCTCTTGACTGAAGAACTTGTGGTTAAAAGCGCTTTGAGTTTGTTTGCTATAGAATTCATGTGTCAGAGCTTCACAACCTTAAATTAACCAACCTTCATAACCCTTCTAATAATTATTGAGGCAGTTCTGTGGGTGTAGAGAGAATGAGGCAGAGTACTTGATCTAGCTTCCATGGTTGCTAAGAGAAGAATCTCATTGTCTCTAAAATCTGATTCTGAGCATGTGAAAGTAAAACTGGGCATAATAGTGTTTTAATGATCATACAAACCACCAGTTCAGCTGAGGATACTGGGAGGAAGTGCTGCAGCTGGCTGTGCTCCACTTTGTGTAGCACCTCCCAGTGGAGGGCAATTAGAGCACATCCAGTGATGTGCTCTAATTGCTACGCAACCTCTCCATCTGTTTTGTGGCTGTATCTACCAATGCTTAACACCCCCCCCTCCCCCCCCAAAAAAAACAAAAAACAACAAAGCAACACAACCCACCAACAAAAAAACAAACAAAAACAATCAAAAAAGGCAACCAAAAAACCCCTATATATATTCCACAGTGAACACTGCTTGGAAAAAGAGTTTGAAAGAAGATTCAATGGATACACCAGCATAACTGCAGAAGCAATTTATGTGTAGTTACTGGCTTTGAGTGAATAAATATCAATTTGCATGCCCATTACAAGGTTTTGCAAGCATAATGTGTGCGAAAGCATTTACGTCAGCCACAGTGAGTATGCCTATAAATCTTGAAAGTAAATGTTAAGAGCAAAGACATGTTTGAAGTTCTCAGTGTATGGGGAAGTGGATTGCTTAATAAGCAGCACAGGTCTCAAATGCTTGCAATGTTCTTTAGGTTTTTGTACTGCCTTTGTCACAGCGTCTGAACCCTTTAGACAGTATTCTAAGTGAAACAGCTACCATTTTTTTTTTTTAACATAAGGTCTGTTTTCCCTTTCTTTCATCTCCCTCTTGGAAGGAAGAAGGGGAATTAGCTGTGCGTTTCAACACTTTATAAACTAAGACAATTTTATCTGTTACTGCCTGTGAGCAAGCCAGTACCTCCATGACACAAACTCTGGATTTTCAAGTAACCTTCCTTCCCACCTGGTAATTTCTGTCTCCTGGCTGCCCCTCCATTCCCAAGGCACAGCTGTTTCTGGACTTATATTGTGATCTGGATGAGGGAACAAGTCTGTTAGAAGAAAAAAAAAACACAAACTGTTTAAACATCACATAATGATGACTTCTTCTCCCATTATACATACACATTAATATAACTGAAGGGAAAGAAACTATGTGAAGAAGCACTTACTGACGTCAAACAGTGTCAGCCCTAAATGTGGTGGGGTTTTGTTTTGGTGGTTTGTTTTTTTTTTTTACTATGAAACTGTGGTCTTGCAGAAGGACTCACATGGTACTCCGCATATCCCAGCTCAGTTACTATTATGACTGTACACAAACAAGGGGATTTAACTACCATTTTTTCAAAAAATAAAATTCTGGTAAATGTGAATGCAGAGAAAAATAATCTTAAATTTGCATTAATGTTTGATAAGGTAAATATGTTTGATAAGGCTTGGCAGCCATTGTACCTATATGAAAAACAAATTAAATGTAAAAGTGTATAAATACTACACAGCTTGAGTTTAAAAGAAAAAAATAAATCTGGCAGCTGAATTGAATTCATTGCTGTCATGTTGAGCAAGCTGAATTTGGCAGACCATCCAAGAGGAAATTACAATAACCAGTGAGCATTATAACGAAAGCATGGAAGAAGATTACTGTAATATTACAATTAAAAGTATATGACAGCATATTCTGTCATTCCCTCATTCTAGCTTCTGGAATGAAAGGATATTGTAAAAGGGAAAATGCAGTAAAACTTTTTACATAAACATAGCAGAGCCTTTTAACAGTTTTGCCGAGAGCATAATAGGTGTGTTTTAATTAAATTCCGTATCATATGCAACCATAGCCATTCCAAGCCAAGAAACAAAATGTATGTATCATAAATCATTCGGACAACAAAACATGAAACTACAGCATACACCTACATAGAAAGTTATCACATCGTAATAGCTTTAAATGAACAAACATTCTACTAATCAGTGAAGAACTCTTGTGACTTAAATCAGAGTTTTTACCACTATAAAAGAAATTAAAGTACTAAGGACTTGGTACTAAGTTTAAGAGCAGGTTAGTATGCAATACATTGCAATGCTTTTCGTAAATGAACAATGAAGCATTCAGAATTTGAAACATTAAACCTCCTACAAAGGTTAGAATTGATGGAAAAAGTAATGGTCATCATGGCATTTTCTTACAAGCAGCACTTTTTTGCTAAGAATTTTCAGGTTAAGGCAGCTAAAGATGTGCAGTTGGTCCTGGAACCATTTTGTACTGTGACAGTAGAAGCTTCTTGAGATATCTGGTATAGTCACTGGCCTATGTTTCTTTGTCTGGAGAGATACTTTCGAGGAAAGGAATAGCTGATATGCCAAGTATTCCAGCTTATGTTCTCTCTAGATACAGCATTTGGTTGAAGAATACTCCATTGATTTGTCATTCCTTTTTGTATATATTTTCAGCCATCACAGAAAATGACAGACTGAATCCAGCATGTTCTCTCTTAAGTGGTCAAAGAAATTAGCACTTATTAAACACCACAGACTACATCACAAGCATTTACATTTTGCCAGGCCCCAGAGATCAGCTTTAAATGGATACTGTCTGGTATTAAATTTTCACCTCAGTATTTCCCATTCCTCAGATTTTTTTTAAACTCTTGTTTTGTATCCAGTAAAAAAATATGAAAAACTGCAGAAAGCTACATGAAAGCACAAGTGAATAGATGACATTTGACTTGAAGACCTGCAACTATTGTTAAAAAGTCAGTGCTGCAATGTGTGTGTTCCATTGTGTTTTCCAGTTTATTTGGCCTCACGACATACTCAATGAAGCAAACACTTCCTAAAGCATGCTATTACTCCCTCGAAATCTCTGGCAGCATAACTCAAACTAGTTAGGATCTCCCTTGACATCTGACAAATAGCATGGTGTATTTTTTAGAGATCGGTAAGTCCTGGGAGTAATATGAAAGAAGGGTCATTCCTTCAGGCCTCAGCTGGTCAGACAGCTTGGGCTATGCCACAGAGGGAAGTAATGTGTTATTCCTGATGATGGGAAGCAGACTGAAGCTAGGTGGCCTGTTTGCTCTCCCCCACCTTTCAGTGCTTCTCAAGATGCTGTAGAGGTGATCTGATGCTTTCAATGCCTGTCTCTCAATGCAACTAACCACCTTTCCAAGGTTCTGTGAAACTCATGGACTTCATACTTTGTGGATCAGAATGGTGTAGGGTGGGTATTTTTTTCTGTTTGATATGGTTCTTTTTGTTTTTCTCATATCAGAGCTGATTTTTAACATTTTGTATCAAAGGAATGCACTTACTGTTGGTTTTCACTTTGAGAAAATGATAAATAAGCCAGTCTCTGAGGTATCAGAGACAGAGCTGGGAGTGGGGAATTGGGAAACAAAAACCCAAACCTTGGCGATCTGGCAGTTTTCTTTATGGTGTTCTCTTTCCTTTGCAAAAGCATACAGAACTAATACGATACCTTGGGAATAAAACCTGCCCCAGAGCACTGGTCACGTTACAAGAACTCTGCTGTTCTTCTCTGGTGTCAGTAAATTGCCTGGTATATGAGAAGACAAAGTGTGTGGCCAGTTCTTCTCCCCATTGCTGAGTTAAGAAAACTGTGGCTGGCTTCTTACATTTAGCCTTCAGTCTGTTCATTTTTAACTACTGGGTAGCTCATCAATGAAAGCAGGACTGTGACATGAGAAAATCCATTTCTAATATCCAGAGCTTCATGTGAGCGATTACTGATTTCACAATAGCTGTCTGTCATGCTTCCTATGCAGTCCCAGTCATTATTAAGTCAACAGTTTTCAAAGCATCCTGTGACTATCACAGGAGAAACAGAATCTAGTTTTGTAATCCTCATCTATAAAGGACAGTGTTGCTTTTAAGTGAAACTGAGATCCTTGGCACTTAGAATTCTTAAAGACCTCCTGTTATTTAATGCTGGATTAGATATATAGGTTATAGGTCTGGAGGTTAGCTAGAGCCTATATATTCTACTAAAAGTCTGAATTGATCTGTTATATTGCAGCACTCAGCCAATCAGCACATAATCATACAAATTTCTTCAGTGGACTGTAAAATCACATATATGTTTGTGAAACTGTCATATTAAAGGGCCTTGATGAGTTTCAAGGGAGTATACATGCTTTAAATGTGATCTCAAATAATGCAGGTAGGTACAGATTAAAACAAAACAAAACCAACTGAACAAACAAACCCAAACTCTCAAAACAGATAACCCACCAAAACCACCCTTCCCCAGTTTTACACAATTATGCTTATAAACCTAACTAAATTAATATTCCCTGCTTCTGATACACTGTTAAATTGTTAATGTTTTTTCCCTGTGTTTGTTTTGAACTTGAGTGTAAATTGCATGATCAGTCTCTCTAAATGAATATTTTATAAATAAATAAATAAATAAATTTTCAAATATTTTTAAACAATCGGATTTACTGGACTGCGTGGATCAGATGGCCTGGCACATCAGTTCCATAGAAGTATAAGGCTCTAGTAGATACCGGTGCCCTTCTAAACTTCAAAACTCTCAAACATAAATGGTCTGGGGGGGAGGACTGGAAGGGTAAAAGGATGTCTCCTTCACAGGTTGAGCACCTAAGAAGGAGAAAAAAGATGTGTAATTGCTAAGCACTTCTATTATATACCTCCCAAAGTATAAAGGTGGTGACCACACTGGGAACATAAGCCAGATCAGTTTCATGATCAATGCTTCCATTGTATTACAAGTCATTACCATAATGTACAATGAGACAAAAACCTTAGCCCAAGCCCCACACTTGAAAAACACTAATACAGCAAATACCGGATGGAAGTAAGATACGATATACTGAAACTGTGAGATCAAGAGGAACAAACTTGAGAGCCAATAAATCAGCATTGTGACGAGTGACTATTAATCCGGTCAGATCTGTCATTATCTCAACCCCTCGTGCCCCATGTTGGGCACCAAAAGAACTGTCATGGTTTAAACCCTAGCCAGACAGCTTGTGCACTCACTCCCAGTGAGTGGTGCTGAGCTGAGAGCAATCGAGCCCCCCCCCCCCCACCTCCTGCTGGGGCTCTCCCCTTCCCCGCTCCTGGAGGAATGGGGAGGAGGATCGAAAGGGTGCAACTCCCACGGGTTGAGACAAGAACAGTCCAGCAACCAATGTACAACACAAATCACCACCGCTACTACCAACGACAACAATGATAAGAGGAAATAACAAGGGAAGAGAATACAGTACCACCGGCCAAGAAACAAGTCCCACCCGGAAGCCCGTGTCCTTCCGGGTAACTCCCAGTTACCCCCCACCCCAGGCACGACGTGCTGTGGTATGGAATACCTCCTTGGCTAGCCTGGGTCAGGTGCCCCGTCTCTGCTTCCTCACGACTTCCCCTCCTCCCTGGCAGAGCATGAGCCTCACAAAGTCCTTGGTCAGGGTAAACATCACTTAGCAACAACCAAAAACATCGGTATCACCAGCACTGTTCCCAGGCTGGAAGTCAAAACACAGCACTGCACCAGCTACCAGGAAGGAGAAACATGACTGCTACTGCTGAACCCAGGACATCTCTTAATATCACCGCCATTTTAAGCATCAATATTTGTGCTTCTGAGAGTATGCATTGTTATAAAGAAAACCATACTGCTTAGGGTAGTGACAGAATTGTAGAATCATAAAATTCCTGAACTTGTCACTGAGATCTAGAAATATTTTTTCATTCAGAGGCTCAACATTTATCTTGGGTAGATGTGAGGATTCTCCGTTCTTAGTAGGATCTAAAAAGCATCACGAAGCAGGTCAGTACTGGGGGGCAGAAATTAGGATTGTTGTGGTTGCACACACTTGAGGATGAATTTGAGAAACAGAAGATAAGGAGAAAGTTGTATTAAAGAGGGAGAGTAGAAGCTGAGACATGACATAAGAAGAACTGGCTGGATGGTTGCATCCAGAGTAAGGGTCAATGGCTCAGTGTCCAGATTGAGATCAGTGAGAAGTGGTACAGTCTGTACTGGCACCAGTACTGTTTAATATTGTAATCAATAACAGACAATGTGATCAAGTGCACTCTATGCAAGTTTACAGATGACATGAAGCTGAGTGATAGAGTTGGCATGCCTGAGGGAAAGGATGCTATCCAGAGGAACCTGGACAGGCTTGAGAAGTGGGCCCATGTGAACATCATGAGTTTAAACCAGGCCAACTGCAAGATCCTGCACCTCAGTCAGGACAACTCCAGTATCAATACATGTTGCTCTGAACAACCTGATCTAGTTGAAGATGTCCCTGCTTACTGCAGGGAGGTGGGTTGGACTAGACGATCTTTAAATGTCCTTTCCAACTGAAACTGTTGTATGACTGATCTTTGAGAAGATGTGCAAGAGGTGGAAATGCACTCAGCAGCTCTCTTTCCACCTCTTTCTTGCCTGTGCTGAACACCAGCTCTGACCATGTCTTTATGAGATGGTGTTTTCAGTGTTACTGAAATTCATGTCTGAAGTCAGAAGGAAATATCATATCTGAAATGTTAACATTTTAAAAAATGGAGGTAAGATAAATCAGTATATCCAGACAAGTGGGGAATAACTCCAGCCATCCATTTTCTGAAATAATGCTTTGATAAAAGGCAAACCTATTTCCTAGCTGCTGTGCATACCTTACTTTTTTTTCTCATATGGGAGTACTAATAGAAGCTTGGATTTATCGCTGCTCTGAAAGGCTGATTACATAGTTGTGAAGTGAATTCTGATACTGGGAATTAAAGGCTAAATCTGAACTCACTGAACCAACCGTTGTTGGGAGGGAAATGTATGACTGCTAGCCTTAATTGAAGGAAAATTACTTCCTTTCCTAAAAAAGAAAACTTACTATAATGAGTGCTGAAGAAATAATACTTCTCAAATATTAGCTGTTGTTTTGTGAAGAGATGAGAGTGAGAACAATGAGAATAAACCCCTGCAGAGTTAGCATCTAACTGAAAAAAAAAAAAAAAAAAAAATAGAAGTGGTACAGTTTTTCTCATTATGATGTAAAGACCTAATTTCATGCAAAAAATATGATCTAACTGTGACCTCAAGGTCAAGTTCTGTAACCCTTAACTTAGAAGTACTGCCCAAGCAGTCAGTATTGTCACATGAGACTACTGTGTGACATTGGTCTGTTACTCTTAAGATATTCTGCTTTCAAAAATGACTATGCATCTAGCTTACTCAGTTCTATTATGTATAAAGAGCTATTCTGTATTATATTATGAGGTTTTTAAACTTTACAGGCCTTTTTGTGCATGTGATGCCTTGTCACAAAGAGCTGGTTTTGACAGAAAAATAAGTTTCCTACAGAGATTATTTTTCACAAAGAATTTTTGCTTTCTGTAAGAAAAGGTTACTTCTGGGGCTAAAAATAGCCAAGCCTGAAAACTGACTTTTTTTTTTTCTTTTTTTTTTGACATCCACAGTTCCACAAATTCCTGTGGCAGAAAGACTTCTTCGTAGCTTAATGCCAGCATGAGAAGCTATTTCATTCTCCCTCCATAGGCGAAGTTTCCTAATCACTGTGAAGCATGTATCTCCTTGCCTTGCACTACAAAGTAACTGTCAGCACAGTATTGAAATGTCTGTTTACAGGTACACACATATAAAAACCACAGCCTGTTACTGCCTTGTGTATTTTATTGAAAAGGAAAAGAAAAAAGTATATTCACTAATCCCTGTTAAAAAAAAAAATAAATCTAAAATTTATGGTTTTTTTTAGTTCATATGGTGTGAGAGGAAATTGAAGAAGAAACTTTGTCTTTATACAAAAGGGACAATGAATATGAAACCCCTAGAAACACAAAGAAATGGTTGTGTTTATTTTTCTGGTGAATTATATGGCGTTGCTTCAGGAATTACTCGCATCTCATTTGTAAACCTGAGAGCAGATGAATTTGACTTAGTCTGCTGTCAGTTCAGTGGCTTCACTAATACTTCAAAGGCTTTAATGTACCTGCACTGAACTTCACAGGCTTTAATAGCAGCTTTCAAAGGCAGTGATGGGTTTGGTCTCAAGCTTGAGTTGTTACTTAGGACAGGAGTTCTTGTAAACAAGTTTAGAGATGTCTGTGTAATCAGTTCATTTGTATAATCCACTCTGCAGAAGTACTTGTTTCTCCTCTGGAAGGCTGAAACCAAATTGTTTCTGTGTAGGCATGTAGTCATGTAGTACTCTCCTACTGAAGACTATATGGGACACAGCATTTAAAACACAAATGCTGTAATCTTTGCAGTAAGAAGAGAATAGGAAGTTTAAGATATAAGTTGTGTTTCTAAAATAAATTATATACTCCCTCTCTTCCACACACTTCAGTAAAGACACTTGACAATTCATGGTATTAGTAGTCATTTAATTACTTGTAACTTCACTAGGCTTGTCTTCATCAGCCAAGATCAGAGTGAAACAAAGATTTATAACAAGAGTCTTCTGACTGGTTTTGTATTTATACCAAAAGTACTTCAAACTGTGGGAAGGTCAGTCATCTGGATGAAAGAGAAGAGAGATAAATGATTAAAACAAATAAGGACCACCTAATTTTAAGACCTTAATGGGCCACACATTCATCTTCCTTGGTACTACATATCCCAAGAAGAAAGTATTAAAAGTAATGTAATAAATCAGGATACTGGAGTTTAGCTTTTCTGCATGACTTTGGTATAGACCAGCTTTCCCCACCCCCACCCCCACCCCCCCCCCCCTTTTCCTGCTTTTTAATTGCGAGCACTGTAGAGTGGTATATTCCCATGTCCAAGTGAATGCATTGGAAGCATCACTGGCTGTAAAATGGGGAATGGGTATTGCTCAAGGAAGAAGTTCCTAAAACTTTCATTTTCCATCCACAGTCTACATAGTGGATGATGTAGTAGTCATAATTCACCATTTAACATGCTGCCTCTTTATTTCATTGCTTTAACCCACTGCGCTGTCAGGGTGCCACAGGGGGACACATGGGCTGGCAGGGCAGGGGCCTCTCCTGGCAGGGGCTATCCCACTGCTCCCCTGAGCCAGGGAGCAGGATCAGGCCCAGAAAGGGAAACCAGGGTCAGAGGCAGTCCATTTATCACTAAACAAGTCCAGCAGGATTGAGGCCCAACTAGGATGTCAGCCTCAGTCAACGTCTAGATGAAGAGGGCCCATAGCTAGGCACAAGCAGGGTTGTGATATGGTCATACATGTAGCTTAGGCAAGGGCCAAATAGAGGGGCTCAGCCTAAAAACTGCTTCTATGGGCACAGGGTAAGTCCTGGCTGCAGTGTCCACTGCTTACTGGGAGGGCTGTGTCCCAAGTCACTGAAGGAACATGTCAATGTGTGGCTACACTGGCCTTAGCCCTGCCAGCCAAGCCTTCAGGAGTGGGGATGTACCTAGGGCCCTGACATTTTGAAGGTGTATTGAAAATTCATACGCTTGTCATCATTCTGTTCTTCTGAGTGATCAAAGTCCCTGATGTGAATGTATGATTGTCTACAATTTATTATGGACGCTTAACACAAAGGTGCAGACTGAGAGAACTGCTATAAAGTACCAAAGTAAAAAAATCATTCTTCTGTATTGGGAGTATCCTTCTCAGCAGCAAAGTATTCAGATACAGTTCAGTCTCTGGATGTGTTAATCCATGTGAATTTATATGCAGTAGTCTGTGACCTTATCCTTAATCTAGTATATGTATATGTATAGACTAGTCTGTATATATTAATCTTAGTTCTGGATTCAGCAAAACTATCCTGAAGTAGAGTGAAGTCATTCACAGTTACTGAAAAACTTGACTTAGATCCTCCCCTGTGAGGGCTTTCCAATATCCTGTTCAGCTATGACTGCCCAAATACCAGCATGTCTGACAGCAAAAGACTCTTGCTTACACAAGACCTCACCTCTTGGTACTTGGGTACACTGCTGTGTTGGTTTTGTAGGACAACAGGAGGAAAAAGGATTCACTGGGATTTGGGAAGAGTGTATGAAGAACCCAGGGACTAGTCATTCAAGCATCCAGAGATCAGACAATATGTCTGAAGCAAAATAGCAGAAACAGTTTTAAAATGTAATACAGCAGCAGAGGTTGATCTCTACTGAGTGGGAACAGCAGAACCAGCGGATCATGTTCTCTAAAGATTGTGTCTTGCTAATTAAATGAATTCCAGGTGAATGGATGCAATAAATACTATAGAAATTCACAGTAAATGTTGGAAAAGTGTCACATAGTGATATGAGCCTTAGGGAAGTCCATTGACAAAAGTCTAAGTATTTTACTGCCTGTATCTTTAACTCAACAGTCATCAGACCCTCCTGTTATTTTCCACTGGAAATAACAGGTAAAGGCTCTAATTCTGCTGCTCTGCTAATTAAAAGTAGAGCAATAATAAAGAAGTCAACATAGTTGAAGTAGTGTGACCAGTCAAACCTAGAATCTGCCAAATAATTTATGCAAACTGCTAGCTTTATTGGTAGCGCTAATCTAACTGACCACTGCTTACAAATATATAATGTGGATTTTTACTGTTTCTTACTTTCCAAATAATGCAAAATTTATGTGTGAGCTTAAATTGTCAACTTGCTTTGCATATAAATAACTTGGGTCTTTGTAAACTTGTCTTGGAATATTTGTCTGCATGCCACTTTCCAGTGCTGTGAATGTTTGTGATATTTTCAAACTACCTTATTTGTCTTCAGCTCCTGCATGCATCTGTTCATAGGTTGGAACTTTACATATCAGAAAACAGTCTAAGGTGCACAGGAGAATTGACAGAATAGTCCCAACATCTACCTCGACTGTACAGCACTCTGGGAAGCATGTGCCCTTGGGAGGAGGAACTAAGCCCAGTTAACAAGGGCCTCCAAAAATAGTTGGTTCTGCTGCTGCCTAGTGACTGCAGGAGGTAAGTATTTCCCATTCAGAAGCACCACCATTTCACTTGAGACCCTACATCAACAGGGTGCTGCTTATGCAGCTGGGCCTTCAGGACTCAAAACGTACTGTTGCTTTGAGGCAAGCAGAAGAGCCACATGCAGGAACAATGCATTGGCTGTGCATTTGCAGCATTCTGTAGCCCAGGCAAGTCACCTCCAAATGCAAATCATAACTTTACTGTTTCACTGGAAGAGAGAAAGGATAGTCAGACAACGTGGTTAACATTCCACTGCTCCAGGTTGTATACAATTTTAGCTGTCCAGTTACAGCTGTTGTGCTTGTAGCAATAGCGTATGTCTGGAGGTGAGTTGGAAAGGCAGCAATTTAGACTGACAGGAGGTGAGATGAAATTCCTATGTTAGTAAGATTTTTCCATCTGATAGAATACTTCCAGGAGACCTGAAACAAAAAGCATGTTTTGCCAGTAATGTGCTGGATGTACTACTGCAGTGGGCTTGTACTGGTTCATCCTATCTTATCCCACATGACTGACATTCTCTACAATTCCTTCTGAAGCTCTTATTCCTTGTTTCAACAAGCTACACATTTAATACTGGGTAAAGAGGAATTCAGCAACAGATTATGGCTTGGAAATTACAAGGTGGAGCTTTTTGGGAGGCTGGGGGAAGACTGTATGAAAATGAAATCTGTTTCATTAAAATGTCTGCAAATCTTTACGGATTTCATAGGCTGTTTTTTGGCAGCCTGACAGGTGCATAATGTAGGATGTTGAAGCAGATTCTCATACAGAAAGGTATATTAGCAGGGTCCATACCTGCCTCAACAGCACTACAAGGCTTTGCAGGTGCAAGGCATGAGACCTGCAGCATCACAGCAGCTGCAGGAGGGGAAAATAATGCTGTGGGAGGCATTGCCAGCACAGCTTGGGTGGAAAGGGCACTGCAACTAGCAGGCCCCTATCACTGTGAAGGCTGAGGTACCGCCCAGCACAGCCAAACATTGGCTGTTCTGACATACAGGCATTACTGGGCAATAGAGCATTTGGGGCAGGCCAGGGTGTAGCGATGGCATTATTCAACCTCTCTTTGCCATTTGGTGTCACTGACCTTAAGCAAATGGAATATGAGGGGAGAAGATTCATCAGAAAACCTTTAAAACAGAGAAGACTTCATTCTGTTTCCTTCAGAACTTTTTGAGGGTCATGTCCTATCTGATTCTGAGTTTGCGCTGTCATCTTGCCAACATCTAGTTAATCAATGGAAAACTATAATTTGAGAAAACTTTAAGAAGAAAATGGTAATTGGTTGGATACATCAATATCCCTTCCTCTTTGACTTTGGCCTGTATCCTGTAGCTTCCAGAATTTACTAGACTCGTATGCCTCTGCTGTAGTTTCTTGTTTATTCTATTCCCATTTGCACTGCATTTGAATCTGTCTAATCTGCGTTCCACATAAGTATGTTAAGACAGTAGTGCTCTGGGAAAGAGGGGCTCCTTTGAAGTACAGAACAAGAAAAAGAAACTTGTCTGAGAACGTCAGTGATAAGGGAGTCTATGTTGTTACCTCAGCCTCTGCTGTAATGTGGAAAAGTGAACTTTTCACTGAAAGTAAATGCATGTAGAAGCCCTAGGTTGCATGTAGAGTCAGGGTGATATAAATGCGGGCAACAAATTTGCATCAGTATCAGCTGGAATGTACAGTCCCGTTTGTTTCCATGTTTATAGATAACATTTTTCACTCTCCTAGATGCTGTCAAACATAATGAAGTGAATCGCGCACACACAAAAAACAAGTAGTCCTTCTGCTTTTGTAATTTGGATGGGTTTTGTTTGGGGGGGATTTCAATTTTCAGTTTTCAGTCCTATGTCTCACACCCAGAACAGTCAACTAACTACAAATGAATGAAAGACTTCCACAAGGAAAGCGAGCACTTGAAAATAGGAGGGGTTGGCAAGGGAAAGGAGGTGGTGGCTTTTAGATAATTCTCTCACACCTTTTTTTAAAAAAAAAAAACAAACCTTAATTCTGATGTTTAGAAGAAGAAAAAGTCTTGCCAGTGTTCTTTTGGGGCTTAACTTCTCTCTTCTCTCACTTCTTGACAGTGGCTGTCATGCACAAATCTTGGATCACCACTTAAAGCAAGGGAGAAAATCCCATTTTGGAAAATATAAAAGGGATTTAGTTATGATGGTTTCAGCAGTTTTGACTTTTACTGCAATGTTTTTATTATTATTTTTAATTTAGTCAAGTCTACTACTTTGAGCCAGGATGTGCAAGGTGTGTTGTGACTTACGTGAGACTATGAAAGCTTTTCACTGGTGCTGAGGTTATTTTGCTTTTAAGAAGGCAAGGACTTTCATTCATTCCTGTGGGGCACACAGCCCGTTCAGCTCTTGGAAACTCATCTTTTTCACCTCACAATGAGGACAGCATGACAGTGGCAGAGAAGTTGCTGCATCCCTGTTTCACTCTCTAACCAGCAGGGACTACTGTATTCACAAGCCTGTGCATCTCCTCATCTTCTCAGTCCTGCAGTTTAAAACAGCCATTTGTCATCACTTGTGTTACAGCCCTTGGGGCCATACCTTGTAAAAGGCTCAATACTTTTAATTGCCTCTGAATTCACTCAGCAGCTCTTGGGAGATACGTCTGTCTTGCTAATCCTTTTCATCATCACTTCCTCTTTTTTTATGAACCACAAAGACTACATGGTGATGCCAGCTTTTACTCATTGAATCCAGTCCCCATACATAATGTCAATACAATGGTGAAAATAAGCACTGGTCTTGAACCTCTGAGTGCCCTGAGATTTTCTGTGTTTGGACTGTTATGGGAAGAGTATCACAAATAAAAAATTACCCTTGAGAAATATATCTTGAATAAGGGTAGTGATAATGGGGGCTTTGCCTTAAAAAATATCATTATATCTGTTATATGAAGGAATATCACAGTGCACACAGCACTATGACTACTGTGTCTCTCTCTTACCATGGCTGGAATTATGTCTTAAGTTTCTGACTTACCATAGTATATGGGGGTATATTTAGATCCACAGCTTGAACAACAGTTATATACAAGTAGATAGTTAGTTGAAATCAAAGTATTTTCTGAGTTAGCTATTTTGCTTATAGCACTGTCTCTTTGGAATGCTTTTTTTCTTTTGTCATGTTTTCTGCTTTGGATTATTCAGTGTTCTTGTATAAAAAAGACCCAGTATTTTCACAGTTGCAGAATTCAATCATTTACCTTACAGACAAAACTAGTGCACGGTATCAATTCATTTCCTATGAGAAATTGTCCCAAAATTAGATGGAAATGTCTTCCAAATACCTTTAAAAACAATCATCTGCCCTCCCTTCATCATAGTCAGAGTCTAATATTTTATTATGGCAATTTAATACATTTTGTCAGAGAAAAGTTCTTCAAAACACAATAATATATCAGTGTCTGAGGGTGTGCTTTTTTGTTTCATTTTTTGTTCCCATTACTGTTATTTAAGCCTAACTTTTAGAGTTCTCAGTAGGCTCCAAAGAAATGTCTTTAGAGGAAGGTCTGTGAAATGGTTCTGAATCGAGAGCAGAGATGCTGTAAAGAAACTGCCTAAGTGGTAAACATTGCTATCCGTAGCATGTTTTAATTTCTACAGATGAGTGCCAAGATCTGTGTATGTTTCTTCCTCCTTCCCATTGCCTTGAAAACTTAGAAAATGTCTGATTTTATATTGTTTTGCGTAATACGTTATAAGATGTTGGGAAACAATGAAAACACAAGAGAATTAGAAGTGGAGAGTGGAGCAGATGTTTCAAATACAGCAAACGTTATTTTAGGATCATTATATCTTCCTTTTGTGCTTTTTCAGATGATGAGACCCAAAATGTCTAAAAAACACTTCTTTTCTTTCTTTCTTTTTCTTTTCCCCCCGTCTTTGTGTAGGATTTTTATTACCACAATTAAATTGACAAATTCAATACTGTCTTCCGTATCTGTCTTACACTTGCAAGTATACAAGATGTTTAAAATCATACTACAGAAAAACACTTTATAGCATATATATTTTTTATACATTTAAAAGGCATATTGCTTCTGAGCACTTGCTGTTCTTCATACATGAGTTCATTCCCCACATATGAATAATTTGACGAGGTTTTCATGGTAGCATTGTCATGCAATAGACCAGTCATTCACTGAAAGCTGATATTGCTAGATTGAAAATGGCAGTTGTTATTTGCCTGGAGTACCCTGAAGCATGAAGGCCATACCTAAATTGGTCCTGGAGGTTGCTCCACAAGGTACCCTAGGGAATTTCTAATGGACAGGATCAGTGAAATGACCTGTGTTCATGCTTGTGTTAGAGGTAATATAGATTTGTAGTTTATAAGTTAGTTGCCAGAAAAGTTTCTGTGTGTTGTAGGGGCCACACCTTGTACGGGTGGAAACTTACTGTAATATTTATGGCAGTCAGCAGTTAAACTTTAAGTAAGTTGATTTTACTGTAATGCACAACAATCTATATGGTTTGGCTGGATGGTATTAGTTTAGTGCTAGAAGTAAAATACTACTAGCTACACTTACAAAAAGCTGTGCTGAGTCTTTCATCACTGGTCTCTCACAAAGCATGGACTGAAACTTCCAAGTCAAGACAGAAGGGAAAATAGGCTGCTTTTACCTTCCAAATGTTAACAGGTATGTGTCTAGCTCCCTTTTGAGACTGAAGCCATCCTAAGGTAGGTTTGAAAGCTCTTCTCTGTCAAATGTATTTGAGCTTCACCCCATCGGTCATGCCTGAGCTATCTGATTTCAGCTGAGTCAAGGGAGGAAAGATGTAATGTTCAGCTGCTTCTGGAGCTAAGATTTCTTAAGACAAAAATATTTTCCTGCTCCCTCTAGTCATGCACCTGGAAGACACAAGTCAGTGATGAACGGACTGAAGTGTGTCTGCGTGTCTTACCAGAGTAACAGCACAGCGGTGTTGAATCTACCAGTTTCTGAGATGGGGAGTTCAACATAGTGGTACAAAACATTAGGCCACTAACTTCAACTTTCTAGGTATTCTAATTTCCTTGTATTGTAAAAACTATTAACAGCAACACAATTCTTACGTTCTGCAGAGGTCATATGTTTGCAGTATACCCTCTTTGTGAGACACACTCCCGACTAAAGGACTAGAGGTGCTTTCCAACCCAAACCCTTCCACAACTGTCAGCTTTCCTCTTGGAGTGCCCGGGAGCGCGACTGTTCGCACGGCGGCTGCCTCAGATAGGTGCCGCCGCTGCAAAATGTCCGCCGACGCCGGCACGCTCCACTGAGGCCGCTGTGATTTGCTGTCCTCCGCGCCGGCTCGGCTGCTACTGGTTGCTAGCCAAGCCGGATTCCGCTAGCAACCGCTGTGTGGGTACTGGGGCCCTGAGGAGGGCATGGGGTCCGTGCCTGTTCCCCGGCAGCGCTGCCATCAGGGAGCGCCGTAGGAGGGGTCCGTGGGGCGCTGCGGCTGGCCGGGGATCCTGTGCCGGTGGCTTTGGCCGCGGCTGAGGTGGGCGGCTCCGGGCTGCCCAGCACGGGTCCCTCCCGGGGCTTGTCCTGGAGCCGGGTGATCCCGTGGCTGTCCCCATAGTGCCCGGCGTAGTCCCCAGCCTGCCATGGCTGCTATGTCGGGTGTTGTGAACGCCCTGGCTTGCGAAGAGCGGCACCCCCGTAGTTCAGGCCCCGACAGGGGGACCGCAGGCAGGGCGGAAACGTCCAGGTAGTTCTTGGGGTTCGGGGGCAGCAGAAAGGAACAAAACACAAAGGCTTCCGGGCCCTTCCGGTCCTGCCCCGTCTATGGCGCCGGGCGGAGAACCTCTGGTGGTCCCCGAAGAGAAGATAACCTGCTAGGACGTGCCAGAGGGTTACCAGCTAGGGGAGGCTTTGAGGGATGAATGGGGGTGGGCAGTCTCTGAACCCCTGCTGCAGGCTGCAACCCTGTAGTTCCTGAAAGGGAGAAACTTTCTGAGTGAAAATACGAAGAGGCAATTCCTCAGCTGCTACTGTGAAATGTAGCTGAATTGCCAAGTTTTACTTGCTTGTGTCGGCTAAAATAATGGTACAGTTTATACACGCAAGAAATGGGTGAAAAACTGATAAATACCTAAGGCCCTGAATCCTTCTGTGTTTTTTAAAGGCATGGCCAGCTGTGTTTTCTGTTTTTCTAAAGCAGATTTATTGCTGTTCTCCTGCAGTGAGAGAAATGAGGCAAGGCTCCATTCATGGAAGGTAGCATTGCAACTGCAAGAGTGCTAGGGAAATGAAGACAAACACATTCCAAGTGTACCTCAGGTGCTTTCTAATTAGAAAATGGTTATGTGCAGTAAAATGATGCCACAATTTCTTATCTAATACTGAGTTGACTGTCCCTGGAACCAGTCTTATAAATAAAACCACTTCACTGCATTAAAATCGTGGCAGCGTAGGTGCCAACCGCTTGAAGCGCTAGGCTGTCCTAGATGCCAGAGGAACACTTGCAATTTAGCTGCAGAGCATTTCAGCTAAGCTGGTCAGCTGTATCTTAACTGTGGTAGCATTGCCAGCTTGCCAGCATGAAGTACAGGCAGGGCACGTTTACCTCTGTATCATGGCAGGGGGGGATGGAGCTGGATGATCTTAAGGTCCTTTCCAATCCTAACCATTCTGTAATATATACCACTTAAACCAGTATCTCACTTTTTTATGCCATTCTGATTTTATATCACCTTAACTATGCATCATCTGGACTGCTGATTATAAATGTTCATGTTGCATTAAATAATTCTGTACGAGCACCATCTTGTTGATTCATTTTATTATTATGTTCTTTAGAAGTTTAGCTTTCAGTGACTGCAGGCTTTCATCAGTCTGAAGTAGGTTTAGATTTCCTTTTATAACAGAATGAGTTTTAATAGCTTTTTTTAAATCTGGTTTGTGGGATGTTTGGTTTTTTTCCTTGGTTGTTTTTCGGTTGTGTTTTTGGTTGTGTTTTTGTTTTGTTTTTTGTTTTTGTTTGGTTTTATTTTTAATTTGGTTTGGTTTGGTCTTGTTTTGTTTTTCCATTTTCTTCAGGTTATTGGCATGTCTGTTATTTTGGTGCAGGAAGGCAGACTTCTCTTTTGACATACATAGCATCCAGCAGGAGAAGGTGATGGACCAGACTAGAGCTGCTTCATTTTGAAGCTTCAGCTGTGTGGTCAACTTACCTGTATGATACGGGCTTGGTGTAAAGGGGTGTTAACAATTCCAGCTATGCTGCACAGCTCCTTCATCCTTGCAAGTACTGAACTATTTCACAAGGCAAGAAATCTTGAAAATCTTTCATATCTTCAAATATGAAACAGCATTTATACCCAGCAAGGTGAAGGGGATTTGAGAGGCTACCAGAACTACAAGAGCTGCAGACTCGCCCATAAGAGTCTAAGAGACATCTTGGCAACATTTACTCTATATCTAGGTTAGAAATGGAGCTTGCACTACTATAATGTGTTCTCTGTCATTTTCAGTTCTTGTAACAAGTATTTTGTTTTCAGAAATAAACAACTTTCCAGAAGTAGACTGATGGAAACAGTTGGTAAATGACTATACTGAAATTGAGACATGAAATATGGCTGAATACAGAAAAAAAAAAAAAAAAAACTTCAGTTTTGCTTTGCAAATATCAATTGTAGGAAAATGTAATTGAATCTTTCCAGCTCTCTGGTGTTAAAGGAGACCAGGAAAGCAAAAATGGATTTTCATTTTACTTGACGTAGGCCAGCCACAAGTTTGCCTTCAGTATTCTAGAAATTAACTTGAAGGCTTCTAAATTGTATCTGACTCTCCCTTGAAAGACACGGAGCTAGGATTTTTGAAGAATTATTGCAGCATGGCTTGCTTTTATTTTTTTTTTCCCTCCCAGCTGTCTGTTCTAAAAGGAATACAGTATAAGTCCAAAGGCTTTGTATTTGCTAGTATCCCCTGATGCTGGAGAAATAGCTAGGTAGTTTGAAGGAGTTATTTTTTAATCACAAGAAAAGCTCTGCATTTAGTGGAATAGTTTTTGAGGTAGATAAAAACAATAGGTAATATGATACACACCTACTTTGAAATTTTTCTTAAGCATTCAGCTCTTTAACAGTTCTTTTCTGTGCAGTATGGTAGGTTGAAGAAAATAAGGTGTAGCTAGAGATCAGAGCTTTACTGAATTCAAATTTTTGACCCTCCTCCTTCAGAAAATCTTTTAGATCTTTGGTTGTTGGTTTTGGTCTCTTTTTCTGTTGACATTATTGCAGAAATTAGGTATACATATTTTTTTTGGAATGTATGAGTTTTATATTGCTCCAGCAATTATGCCATATTGCAGAGTAGTTACGCTAATGCTGTTTCACTTTTGCATGCAAATAGTTGAAATGAGAGCACTGAAATGCAACTACTTACAACATAGATATCCACTACTAGTTTTCCGCTATATAATGTGTCTGCATCTTTCCGTGTAAATGATTCTGCTTCTCTTGTATTTGCCTATCTGTTTCACCTATGTCCCTGCAATTACAGTGTAAGCGCATACATGTCTATGTTTGTGGGCTTCTGTCTAAGTACGGGTTTATTTTATGAGAAGGATTTGTAAGGATTTACCAAAGCAGAAGCAAGGAATACTTTCTATAAATCTAGGTTGCGTTTTTGTGCAAATTGCACACACTCTGAAAATCCAGCATTTATGTAAAATTATAAAGGAAAGGGAACCTGATACATGCTTGATAAAAAACAGCAACCAAATAAGTAATGCCTTGAAGAAACGTAATAAAAGACTATAGTAAGAAAAACAAACCAAACCAAAAAACAAACAACAAAAAAAAATTTAAAAAACAACAAAATAAAACCCAACTTCCAGAAATAATTAATCTTAGGTTTTACAAATTCCTAATGCACAAAACACTTGATATGCGTATTCTGTTGTATATACAATATACGAATTATGTTATTGCTTAAGTATTTGTTATTATAATGCTGTGTATTATATTAGCAATAGTGATATTATAGTCTTCTGTATATTATGTAGTTATGTAATACTACACATGTGATACTGGTGCAATAATAATAAAAGCTGCTTCCACATTCCTCATATTTTCCTTGGATTTCAGGCATTTACCACTGCTTTTTTTTAATTCATCACCTCCAGAGAAGTAAAAACACTCCAGTTTTCACTTGTAACACTGGCCAAGGTTAAAAACAGTCTTAGAGATAAGAATATAACAGCAGAAAGGTACAGAATGGGCAAGTGTCATTCTCCTCAGATACCAGTTAGGCTTTACATAAGGTAATCCTTAGTTGTGGGAGCCAGCCAACTACCTTAACACTGTTCTACTCTGATAATTGCTTTTCAGAGGAGTGGCTCTAACTAAGTAAAAAGAAATCTAATTTTAGGAAATGCATTGTATTTTGACTGATTATAGAATCATAGAATCAACTAGGTTGGAAAAGACCTTTAATATCATCAAGTTGAACCTCCGAATGCAGGACCCAGCTCTTTCCCTTGTTGAACTTCATACCATTGGCCACAGCCCATTGATCCAGCCTGTCCAGCTCCCTCTGCAGACACTCTGTCCTTCAGCAGGTCGGCATTTCCACCCAGGTTGGTGTCATCTACAAGTTTACTGAGGGTGCATTCAACTCCCTCATCCAGAACACCAGTGAAAATATCAAAAAACACTGGCCCTCATACCGAGCACTGAAGGATACCACTAGTGACTGGTTGCTAACTAGATGTGACACAATCTACCACCACTCTTTGGGCTCAGCCATCTAGCCCCTATTTAACCTAGCAAAGAATCCACCTATCCAGGCCATGAACAGCCAGTTTTTCCAGAGGGACGCTTTGGAAGGCAGTGTCAAATGCTTTACTAAAGTCCAGGTAGACAATGTCCACAGCCTTTCCTTCACCAACCAGGAAGGTTACCTTGTCATGGAAGTAGATCAAGTTGGTTGAGCAGGACCTGCCCTTCATGAATCCATGCTGACTGGGCCTGATGCCTCTGTTTTCCAAAACATGCTGTGTGCATACAGGATGATCTGCTGCATGACCTTGACTTTCACATGCACTGAGGTCAGGCTTATAGGCCTGTAGTTTCCAGGGTTTTCCTTCTGGTCTTTTTTTTGAGAGCTGTTGTGTTCAACAACCTCCAGTCCTCTGGAACCTGCCTACTAGACCATTTGTAAATGATGGAAAATGACTTGGCAAGGTCCTCTCCCAGCTCCTTCATCACTCTTGGGTGAAACCCATCCAGCCCCATAGACTTGATCCTTCTCTGTTTGTAAACAGCAAATCTAGCCAGGCATCTCCCATAGTTGTGTCACTAACCAGCTGGGTTAGGAAGTTACCTTCCACACCTCTAAGAACCTCCTGGATTGTTTATGCTCTGTTGTATTATACTTTCAGCAGACAGCTGGTAGGTTGAAGCCCCCCACAAGAACAAGGGCTAACTATCATGAAACTTCTCCCAGTTGTTTGAAGAATGCTTCATCTATTGTTTCACTTTAGTTGGATGGTCCATAACAGACTCCTACTAATATCTGGCAAGTTTTTTAGTAAGAATTTGTCAGGTCATATGGATCCTGGGAGGAATATAGGGACAATGCCTGAATGTGTAGGGATGGAGTTAGGAAAGCTAAGAAAAAGTTGGAATTGAATTTGGCAAGGAATGTGAAGAATGAGGGCTCTTAGAGGTACATAGTCCAAGAAAGACTTGCACCTGTTAGAGTGAGTCCAGAGGAGGGCCACAAAAATGATCAGAGGGCTGGAACCCATCTCCTTTGAAGACAGGCTGAGAAAGTTTGGGTTGTTCAGCCTGTAGAAGAGAAGGCTTTGGGAGACTTCAGGACTTAAAGGTGGCTTATAAGAAAGACAGGAAGATGCTGTAGCAATACCTGTAATGACAGGAGAAGGGGCAATGGTTTTTA
Source organism: Pezoporus wallicus (assembly GCF_028554395.1). NCBI lineage: Eukaryota > Metazoa > Chordata > Aves > Psittaciformes > Psittacidae > Pezoporus > Pezoporus wallicus. The sequence continues at coordinate 118,699 of NW_026634996.1, forward strand.
ACTGAAGAAGAGTAGATTTATATTGGACATAAGGAAGTAATTTTTTATTGTGTGCATGGTGAAGCACTGGAACAGGTTGCCTGGAGAAGCTGTGGATATCCTATTGTTGGAAGTGTTCAAGGCTGGGTTGGACAGGCCTTTGAGTAACCAGGTCTAGTGAAATATGTCCGTGCCTATGGGAGGGGAGTGGTGCAGATGATCTTTAAAGGTCCCTTCCAACCCAAACAGGACTGGGCAAATGGGTTCACCTCTGTTACCCCATAGAATCATAGAATCATAGAACAGTTAGGGTTGGTTAAGATCATCTAGTTCCAACCCCTCTGCCATAGGCAGGGACACCTCACACTAAACCATCTCACCCAAGGCTTTGTCCAACCTGGCCTAGAGTACTGCCAGGGATGAAGCATTCACACCCTCCCTGGGCAACCCCTTTCAGTGCCTCACCACCCTCACAGTAAAGAAATTCTTCCTTATATCCAATCTAAACTTCCCCTGTGTAAGTTTTAACCCATTACCCCTTGTCCTGTCACTACAGTCCCTAATGAGTAGTCCATCCCCAGCATCCTTTTAGGCCCCCTTCAGATGCTGGAAGGCTGCTATGAGATCTCCATGCAGCCTTCTCTTCTCCAGGCTGAACAGCCCCAACTTTCTGAGCCTGTCTTCACATGGAGGTGCTCCAGTCCCCTCATCATCCTCATGGCCTTCCTCTGGACTTGTTCCAACAGTCCATGTCCTTTTTATGTTGAGGACACCAGAACTGCACACAGTACTCCAAGTGAGTTCCCACAAGAGCAGAATAGAGGGGCAGGATCATCTCCTTTGACCTGCTGGTCACGCTCCTTTTGATGCAGCCCAGGATACGTTTGGCTTTTTGCGTTGTGAGCACACACTGCCAGCTCATGTTCATTTTCTCATTGACCAAAACCCCCAAGTCCTTCTCTGCAGGGTTGCTCTGTATCTTTTCTTTGCCCAACCTGTAGCTGTGCCTGGGATTGCTCCGACCCAGGTGTAGGACCTTGCACTTGGCATGGTTAAACTTCATGAGGTTGACATCAGCCCACCTCACAAGCATGTCAAGGTCGCTCTGGATGGCATTCCTTCCCTCCAGGGTATCAACCGAACCACACAGCTTGGTGTCATCAGCAAAGGTGATGAGAGCGCACTTAATCCCACTGTCTGTGTCACTGACAAAGATGTTAAACAAGACTGGTCTGAACACTGATACTTGTGGGACACCACTCGTTAGGGTCTCCAGCCGGACATTGAGCCACTGACCGCAAGTGTTTGTGTGCTGCCATCCAGCCAGTTCTTTATCCACCGAGTGGTCCACCTACCAAATTGATGTCTATCCAGTTTAGAGACAAGGATGTCATGTGGGACAGTGTTGAAGGCTTTGCAGAAGTCCAGGTAGATGACAATAACTGCTCTACCCTTGTCCATGAGTTCTGTAGCCCCATGTCGTTGTTTAAACCCAGTCAGGCAATTTGTTCACTCACTTCCCCCCCTTCTTGCCCTCCCCCTGCTCCCAGAGGGACGGAGAGGAGAATCGAAAAGAATGCAACTCCCACGGGTTGAGGTAAGAACAGTTTAGTAACTAAGGTATTACACAAATCACTACTGCTACCACCAATGATAATAATGATAAAGGAAATAACAAGGGAAGAGAATGCAACATCTCACCACCAGCCAACTGATAACTCGGCCCCCCAGCCCGACCAAGCTCTGATCGATACCTCCTCCAGCCCCGCAGTCCCCTGCAGTCTCCCAGCCCTTCCGGCTAACTCCCAGTTACATCCTGGGCATGACGTGCTGTGGTATGGAATACCTCTTTGGTCAGTTTGGGTCAGGTGTCCTGTCTCTGCTTCCTCCCAGCTTCCCCTCCTCCCTGGCAGAGCATGAGGCTCACAAAGTCCTTGGCCAAACCAAAACATCGCTATCAGCTCTGTTCCCAAGCCGAAAGTCAAAACACTGCACTGCACCAGCTACCAAGAAGGAGAAAAATGAGTGCTACTGCTGCACCCAGGACACCCCATCATAGAAGGCCACCAAATCGGTGAGGCAGCATTTCCCCTTAGTGAAGCCATGCTGGCTGTCACCAAGCACCTTGTGGATTTTCATGTGCCTTAGCATGCCTTCCAGGAGAATCTGCTCCAAGATTTTGGCAGGCACAGAGGTGAGACTGACTGGTCTGTGTCTCCCTGGGTCATCCATTTGACCCTTCTTGAAAATGGGGGTTATATTTCCCTTTTTCCAGTTGCCGGGAACTTCACCTGAGTGCCACAATTTTTCAAATATGATGGACAGTGGCTTAGCGTCTTCATTCACCAGTTCCTTCAGGACCCGCGAATGGATTTCATCAGATCCCATGGACTTGTGTGTATTCAGGTTCTTAAGATGGTCTCAAACCAGATCCTCTCCTAAAACCATTCTATTATTCTGACAGTATGATCCTAAATCACAATCATCAGACATTTTCTATAGTAATGTAATTCCTACAGACATCTGAAAGATGACTGAACTCCCATTTACACTGAAACTTAGTAACAACTACTGATCATGCATTTCCACTGCATTTCTGAACTTCCATGTGATACCATTTTGTTGATACCTCTAGAATCATACGTGTCTAAAAAGCAGGAAAATAGTAGTGAGAAATCTCTATTCCCAGAGGTCAGGCAGAGGATTAATTAGTTTTATGCTTTCCCAGTTAGAAGTTTTCTTCATGATAATTTGATATTTGGTTTGTGGGCTGTCATACTGCAGTCTGTTCTGTCCTGCACTGGTGTAGATAAGCTCACAGACAGTTACTGCAACATCTACTAAAGGAGAGGGAAAATACAGTTCCCTCCCTGGGCTTGCTTCTCAAAGGCAGAAAGAGGGGAAAAAAACCAAATAGGTGGCTGCTGCCATTTAATACTTGAAACGAGTTCCTTCTGCAGAAGATTCCCAAATGTTTGTCTGCAAGAGCAGTGGTTATGCCACAGACTAAACCAATTGAAAAAGGATTTTTAACTGCTTTCCCTGTGCGTTTTGTGCTGGTGGATTTTGAAACAGTTACTCATGTAGTCAGAAAAGAAAATGGCTGATTTACACAGCAGGGAAATGATAGTGTTTCAAAGAGTAAGGAATCTTGCCTATAAAGGAAACAGAAATCTTAATAATTTTTGATACATTGAAATCTACTAGTTCAAGGTGATCTCAGGTCTCTTAGTCTTGTTTGTATTTATATGTATGTACTGTAAGTAGTGAAAATATTTCATGGTAAATACACAGTATTAAGATGAGGTTCTATATTCAGCATGTGAATTTTCCTTTGTATTTTTTTTTTAACTTTCATGATTTAAGACTAAAATACATTATAACGAGGCAATAGCAGCAATAAATACTGTTCAAAATGCTGTTTGTAGATGTGATCAAAACATAGAACAAAGAATTGGAAACTTTCAAACTTTATTCCTCACCTCTTTTTTAGGTAAGCAACTTCTCTCTGTTTCCTCTCATGTTATCACCTAGGGAGGATGACTCTTACAAGCCTCACCAGGTTGTTGTCAAAATTAATTATAACGTTTGAAAAATGCTTTGAAGATAAAAAGTGCTAGGTAAGTGCTAAGTAGGAGTTTTTATTCTGCTGCAGTCAGAATAATGTTAAAGAGAATGTCAGCTTCAAAGACTTTGCTGTCAGATCTAGAGGCTCACAGGATGGATGAAGGTTATTTAATTTAATTTCAGCACATACTGAAATTAAAATAGTCAATATAATCCTTTCTTTAATCCAGTTAATACTGAGATGTTTACATTTAATATAACTATTTAATAATTTTTGGTTATATTATTTTTAAAAAATGGATGGATATCCAAAATCTGCTAATTAAAGACAGTAGTAAATAGCACCCAAGACAGGTGCTGGAGGGAAAGCAATTGCTGCTTAAGTGTTAGGGAAATCTACGTTGGTTGGTTGGTTTGTCTGGGGTGGGCTCAAGTTGTTGTAACTATGTTTTGAAGTAAAGTTAAGTATAGGTGAAGTAAGAAGTGAAAAGCAGGAGGAAAAAGGTTGAACTGGAGCTTAGACGTCAAGATCCACACTTTGTACAATCCTTAAACAAGAAGTCAGAGTCTATGTGTTCAGGCTTTATATTAAATGCACTGTAGTGATCTGATCTAGTGAAGGATGTAATATGCTCCCCTTACAAATTTTAAAAATATGCTATTCAATTCAACTTGTTTCAGCTTTGGTTTTCATTTTAGTTTCATTAGAGATCTTTGTTTTAGTTTGATTTATTTTACAATTCATAGACGTTTGTTAAAAGTAAACCTTTATCTCTTTGAAACTTACATAGAACTGAGAAGATGGGGTTTGGGGCATATGGACTTTATATTTTGACATTTCTACAAGCTTGAGCTTTAACATCTTGCTTCGTCATCACTGGTACATTCAGAAGCAGTTCTGATGCCTTGGCCCCCCAAAATCATATTCCTTCAAATTCTAAAAGCACCTCAGCCTCTAAAGCACTGGATTTTGGATTTGAGACAAGTAATTATGTATTTTAAGAACTGAAAAGGCACTTCTTCAAATAAATTACTTCCATTAAGAAATGTAGTTATTCTGTAACCCTATTCTGTATCTTCCTTTTTCTTCCTTCTTCTTTTTCTTTTTTTTTTTCTTCAATAGTTGTTTCTTTAGGCAATAAAGATGTGAAAGTATTGGTTTTAGTATTCAAGCATGAATGGTCCAGGGCCTTTATTTTTTTCATTAATTTATGGGAGGTCTCATTATTTCAAAGGTTCAAGAATATAAGTGGAATCTGTGTAATTGGCAATTGGAGCAATGCATGCTTCACGAATAAAAACATCCTAGGGGACATATGGTATCTATTGCTGGCATAAGACCACTGATTTAGCTATATTTTTACTGCCACATGTGGGGGCATGAGTTGTCTTTAAGATTTGTTTCAGAGACTGAATATTTACAAGTAGAGAGCCTAATAGTATAGAGTAAAAATAGCAGAAATATTGTCATAAGTAGTAATTGGAGGCACTAAAATCTATACTTATGAATGCAGTGTTGTAAGAAACCTGAATTCAGAAGCATAGATTCAGAAGTGAATTAGCCAGTCCCCTGGCTGCTGACAACTTGCAAGCAGTTCAAGTCTAGTTCCTGTACCACAGCTACTCATTTGCTACATGGAAAGGCTGTGCACCCACAAAGGCTGTTCATTACTCTTAGCCCATGGTATTAGGAGAAAGACTATGTGTTTCTGAAGCGGACCTTTCTTGGAGATCCCGATGCACAACCAAACTTAGCCTCTAGGGGAGATCTGAGACCTGTTATTTGCGGAGAGAAGATGCTCAGGTTCATGAGTTCTACCTGTACCTGCCATTCGTTGCTGTGTAGTACAAATAGAAGATTTTGTGGGGCCTCCAAATGTGAAGGCCTTGTTACATTGCTCTTAAAGCTGGGAAGGAATGACTGTAGATATCTTTGCATTCAACTATGGATTTAACTGCCCACATTCCTGGTTATACAGCGAAGGGTATTTACTTTCTACCCATATAAAATTTTCCTAATTACACCTCAGAATTTAAACTTTGGCTTAAATTTTGAGACAGTAGAAAAGCACTTTTAAATGTGTATATTAAGTAGCAATAGGTACCTCAGTTGTAAAACACCTTTGATCAGTAGTTCTCTGAAACAGTTTGATGGACTGTTAGTAGCGAATTGGCCTCCAATTACAAAATACCTCCTGTTACAATTAAATCTTGCTGGTTTATATATTGAGGACAGTGGTATGAAAGGGGTATCAAAGAAACCCTCAGTATAATCCTTAGTTTTTGTAATTAAGTTTCACACCGAAAAAAAAAAGTATTTCTCATGACTGTAAGTTTGGTATCAGATACTCAGTAGCTCTGTCTTGTAAAAAGTAGTACCTTCTGTATGGAGAAGCTAAATTACTAAGTGGTTATTCAGTAGAGTTTGTAGAGCTGTTGTGTTTTTTTTTTCCAGCAAGGGAATTGCTGGGCTTAGCTTCCCTCATCTGTTACCTTCATTTCCTTAGTTGGGAAAGAATTAAGGATTGTCTCTCAAAAGTCAGGTCCCAAGTAGTACTCATCTTTTCATCCTGTCGGGAAGAAACTCTTTAGCTTATGCCAGCAGCAACTAGTTCTGAGGTAGATCAGTTCCACACCTTTCCACGTATGATCTTGCCTTCTTTATTGCATGTTGATCTCTTTTTGTCAAAACTGGTCTTAAACTGCTGTAGTTCAGCTTTGAGGCTTACAAGCTGATTGCATTCGGTACGTAGATGTATGCCTTGAGACTTACTGAATGCAATCTTTACTTTGCCTTAAGCACACCGCAGTCAGAGTAGTCTGCTGTTGATACTGGACCTACATAAAGAGTGATGATTTTGCACTGAATCCTTATGCGTATGTCCTGGGTTCAGCTGTAGCAGTCATTTTTTAAAAAAGCTTCTTTTAAATTTTTTCACCTCCCTTAATAACTGTATTTTCCATTTAATTCACAACTTCTTTTTTTTCTTCATTGTTACTCTATGTACTGTCTATGAGGTTAGCTGCAGAGAGGGTTATTGTACCTGAAAAACACGTTCAGTCTGGTTCACCACAGCTTGGTTTAACTGAATCACAGAATCATAGAATATCCTGAGCTGGAAGGGACTTATGAGGATCATCCAGCCCATCTCCTGATTCCACGTAGGACAACCTAAAAGTTTAACTCATCTGTTTCAGAATGTTTTTGAAATGCTTCTTTGAAGACTGACATGACTGCTTCCCTGGGGAGCTTGTTTCCAGTGTTTGAGCATCCTCTCAGTGAAAATCTTTTTCTTAATTGCCTCCTAACCCACTGGAGTAAGTGGAATTACATCCTATTACTGAGTTAACCTCCTGATATGTATATACTGTTAGGGTTATAAACTGAGCCTTGCATTAGACTTTCTTTTCACTTGTCTGTCTAAAGTGGAATCCCTAAGTTGGAAGTCTGGGTTTATTCATTTCGCTGTTGGAATTTTTGTGCTTCCTGCAGCTGATAGGCTGGGCTTTTGAGTTATAATTCAAATGTTTTTGTGAACTCAGAACATGATGATGCAAGCAGCTTTGGGGATTTTTGGTTATGTCTGCATGTTGTTGTGGGCAGATGTGACCTTCGTTTTGTGCACTGCATCTTGTCAATCATTTGTGCTGTTTTCTTCTATGAACATGAGGCAGTTACGCTTGAAGTGTCGCAGAAGGACAGCACAATTATTTAGTCATTGAAGATTGACAGAAAAAATATATTTAGGAATTGTGTCTTAGATAAAATTCTCCCCTTGCTTATACCTTCAACTTGCCTTCCAAGCACCTTCAGCACCTGTCCTGCATTTCCAGCTAACAGGAGCAGAAGGTCCTGCTCGCACCATAGTCTCTGCTGTGTGCATTTTCTGCAGGTAGTGGCAGTCACTAGTAAATCTCATCCACATTCAGAGCAAATACCAGCTGTCCTTCCTTGTTCTCTGAACCAGCTGGATGCAAGCCACCTCTAAACTGGAAGCCATGTAGCTGTGTTAGCATGGTGCTGAGCCTGAGTGCCACAAGAGCCTGAAAACCCTGTCTCCCAGCAAGGCTTATTAGCTCAAACTCAGTGCCATGTTAATTGTACCTTGGCATCTTCTGGTCTGCTGCTGGCTTGCATCCAGCCAGCCTGGAGTGCAGCCAAAAGCCAGTAGCAACTGACTGTAAAATACCATGTAGTTGTAACCCATAGTTCTTTCCCCAGCAGCTGGCTTTCTTTTTCCTACATCCTCTTTAAAATTGGTCTGCAAATAGGCAGTAGAAGCTTTGTGCTTAAACGTTTATTCCCCTAAGGAAGTGGCTCTTAAAATGTCTGGAGCCAAGTAGGGAGTATTTTGTGATAATGTTGATAAGTAACCCCAGCTGTTTCTTCAAGAATCCTTATCTGTCATTGCCTTTCTTGTTTGATGTTGTAACTGTTTTTTTTCTAGTAATCTGTATTCAGGTGAAAAAAAAAGTATCATTAGTGTGCATATGTATATATGCATATATATATATATATAACTTAAAAAATTCATATTAAAAGTCAAGCAAACTTCAAACTATATTTACTCTTCTGTGCATCCCAGAGATACATTTCAAACTATTACATGACTTTCTGTGTCATACTACATTTTACTGGTATAACATTTCTTAATTAACTTCAGAGTTGAAGATCTCACAACAGCAATTTTCAGGTATTGTATATTTTATTGTAGCTATAATATTTATTATTGGCATATTAAAAGAAAGCAGGAAGCCTAAATAATAGCTGCTTTACGGGCATATTTAACTGCGATATTACAAAGATTGTTCAAGTAAAAACTCTGTTCAGAACTTGAACTGTAATTTGCTTTGAAGACACTCCTGCACACTGAATTAACTGATAATTCTAAATGTCTGTTTCTGCATTTCAAACAGCATAGCTTACTATACTGATGTAATAGCCACAAGGTAATTTTTATATTTCAGCAATGCAGATCTTATCATAATATCCAAAAGGCACATACTGTGCTGCCATCTGCTTATTTTTTTCTTATGGAACTAAATGAGACCAAGCTTTTTAAAAAATATTTAAAATATTTATCAACACTGAATGTCTGTGCATGGTAAATGTGGTTTCATTTTTAGCTTACAAAATGTTTTTCACAAAAAAGTCTTTGATAATTATGATTTATACTCATATTCTTAACCCTTAAATACAATGTGCTTTGCTCTTTTTTTTTTTTTTCTTTTACAACATTACTTTTGGTTTTAATTTGCTTTATTTGCCAGAAACAAACACGTATTGAAAAGTGGGAAGGAAAAAAAAAGCCCACACCAAAAACCCCACCAAATGTCAAGGACAGAATAAATGAAGGCTCATGAGACAGGGGGAGAAAAACTTGTACAACATAGGACACAGTAACTAACATCTTTTTTCATCATGAGATTTCTACTAGGAAAGGAAGGACTCAATATTTGTAAATGTGATGCCAGACTAAAAGACCAATAATTTGACTGCTGTCAAATCTTGTCTGTGAAATCAGTCCGTCAGAACTTCTCTAATGAACTAGCATTTTACTTTCCAAACCTTCCACACCTCAGCAACATCTGTGGATTTTCTTGAGGACACGCTATTTTTATTTGGTGCTTAATGAATAATTCAAAAAACATGCCTTCTTCCTCACCACCCAAATGGGTAGAGTCTGCTTCCCCTCCTTTTCTCTTGTAACCCGTATGAAAAGAGAAACTTATGATTCACCGTCTTTTCATCTTGAACAAAAAAAAGGTTTCTTTTGTCAGATAGCTAGTGACTTAGTGTGAGGTACAGAAGACTGTCTCTTCCAACGGGTTGATTTTCTGACTTACTACTAGAAAATATACTTTGGATTCATTACACAGCTTTGTGGTTTGTTCTGACATTTGTATAGATGTACACAGTAAAAAGAAAAATAAGCCCGACATTGATAAGCTTGGCATCTGGCTGCACTTCAGAGTGAGACCAGGACTATCCATTTCAGAAAGAGGTTTCATTTTGGTGTGCGTCAAAAAAAAAAATACATAATGGTATGGTGCAGTAGGCACATTTCATTATTAAGACACATGAAGTATTCATAAATTTAGTTCAGATTTTTGTGTTCAACTAAGCCAACAGAATGCTGCTCCTAACACCTTACCATAGAAAATCGTGTTAATAACCTTAAAATGACTTCCAGAATGATAATAGGTTCTTCATGTTTTTTCAAATTCAGGTTGTATTCTGCTATTTGCCCCTATTGCTGTATTGAATGTCCTAGAACTTCTGTTTAAGTCAATCAGATGAGGCTTAGGACTTAGAGGAGACTCAGTGGAACAACAGGTGGAGACGGGAGCCATACTGTGAGGTGTCTTAAATGGTACCAAGTACAAATGTGTAGGCAGCTGAATCGCGTCCTTAGTGACCAAAAGCATGGTAAATTCTTAGCTGCTAATAGGAATGGTCAGTGGCATTTGTGAATGTTGATTTTCAGGAATTAACAAAATTATGGGGTAGGTTTGTGGTTTTTATTTGCATTTTTTCTTCCCCCCCCCCCGGGTAACTATCTCTATTTATTCATCATGTTATAGTTGTAGTGAAACCTTCCTGTAGTTTTATTTCTGATCACATGCATCTTTCAGCTAAAAAGATCTGTACAAAGAAACGAGTTTATGTTGAGGCCTTAAAAACTCACTTTCTTGTCAAGTACTAGCAAATAGGGCACACAGGGTAGTCTACTTTTGCATAGTGGAAACGAGGAGTGTAGTAAGTGCATACTTTTCTGTTCCACCAGTGGTGTCTATTCAGACAGCTAAAGCTGTCTTAGTTCTGCTTTTTCTAAGTCTGAGCTTGGAATCACAAGCTGTCATTGCAAATTATTGTCACTCAGATGGATACTTGGATTAAAAACATGCACCTGTTTAAAAATTACTCTCCAGTGATTTACAGTGCTGAAAACCTGGTGTGATATCCTTTATCACTGTCTTAATAAAGCAGTTGTTTTTTCTGTGTGGAAATATTTGCTTTTTCCCATTGCAAAAAAAAACAGAAATCGTTCTACAGGTACTAATTTTAGTGGGGATCAGATATTTTTAAAGCCAGGAAATAGAGACCATTACTCCTTGTTTCTCACTTAATTAAGCAGCTATACCTCTTCTTTCTTCCTTCCCTGAATTAATCAGCTTTACTGCTACGCTTACCCAGTCAGGGCTTTCTTACATAAATCTTGTCAAATTACAAGGGAGTAATTTGGTTCCAATTCACTATGATCCTTGTTTTGCACCTTTTACTTTACAAAAATTTAATGCTACTTTCCTCTATTTGTTCATTTTAAGTGCTGAGCAATTATGTCACAAGAATTACTAAAGTTCTTCACTCGTTGTGGTCTCCCGTCATGGACCTGGATTATTTCTTGGCTGTGAGCAAGGTGTTGGATAGTCTGCTCTAGGGATCTTATGAGTTTTCCAAACACCTGTGCATTCCCTTACACTATTTTTCTGAGGAAATAATATCCTAATTCTATAGCAGATTTTCGAGGGTCAAATCTTCTAGGGATCTCATACTTTCAAAACTTCCAAAAAGGCAGGAAATCTGGTTTCCTGAGGCGGCATTGAAGGTGTTAATCTTGTAAGCACCTATTCACTAGTTAACAGTAATTTCATCCTGATTGTTTCTAATCAGTTCTTCCTCTAAATTTACAAATTGATTCAGCAGCTCTATATCTGTACCAGTAATGATGGGCTCAGTGAGTAATGAAGCATTCAGTAATGAAAGCTCACAAAACATTTGATTTGTTTATACATGGTTTATACATGTTTGTTTTGGTTTATTTGGGTTTTGGTGGGTTTTTGTTTGTTTTGTTTGTTTTTTAGTAGGAAGACAAGTTATGGCAACAATTTTTTCTCCTAAGGCTTTTTGCTTACTGTAATCATAGAATAGTTAGGTTTGGAAAGGACCTTAAGATCATCTAGTTCCAAACCCCCTGACATGGACAGCTCACACTAAACCATGTCATCAAAGGCTCTGTCCAACCTGGCCTTGAACACTGCCAGGGATGGAGCATTCACAACTTCCCTGGGAAATCCATTCCCATGCCTCACCACTCTTACAGTAAAGAACTTCTTCCTTATATCCAATCTAAACTTTCCCTGTGTAAGTTTTAACTCACTACCCCTTGTCCTATCACTACAGTCCCTAATGAATAGTCCATCCCCAGCATCCCTATAGCCCCCCTTCAGATACTGGAAGGCTGCTATGAGGTCTCCACACAGCCTTCTCTTCTCCAGGCTGAACAGCCCCAACTTTCTGAGCCTGTCTTCACACTGGAGGTGCTCCAGTCCCCTGATCATCCTCGTGGCCCTTCTCTGGACTTGTTCCAACAGTTCCATGTCCTTTTTATGTTGAGGACACCAGAACTGTACACAGTACTCCAAATGAGGTCTCATGAGAGCTGGGTAGAGGAGCAGGACCACCGGATTAGGATAACCTAATCTCCCATCCTGGGTGTTAAAACTGTAAAACTGCCCCTTATTGCTTGCATTCTTATCTGGTAAGTAGTATATGTTTCTGTAAAAGTAATATCCTCAAATTCATAGGAAATAGATGGCCAGCATTGGGGGTAGGAGGTACTGTGTCTGAGTAAATGATGGTAAAATATTTTTACATTTATCTTTACATTTAATGCAAGTGTTGTTTATTCAGCTTCCCTCCTCCTTGTTCCCTTCATAAATGTACATGAATGCAGTCTGTGAAAATACAATTTTCAACCCCCTCGTTTTTTCCACATCCCACTTTTATAAGCATTTGAAGGTGTCCTGGGTTCAGCAGTAGCAGTCATGTTTCTCCTCCTTGGTAGCTGGTGCAGTGCAGTGTTTTGACTTTCGGCTCGGGAACAGAGCTGATAGCGATGTTTTGGTTTGGCCAAGGACTTTGTGAGCCTCATGCTCTGCCAGGGAGGAGGGGAAGCCGGGAGGAAGCAGAGACAGGACACCTGACCCAAACTGACCAAAGAGGTATTCCATACCACAGCACGTCATGCCCAGGATGTAACTGGGAGTTAGCCGGAAGGGCTGGGAGACTGCAGGGTTGGAGGAGGTATCGGTCGGAGCTTGGTCGGGCTTAGGGGGCAAGTTATCGGTCAGCGGGTGGTGAGGTGTTGTATTCTGTTCCCTTGTTATTTCCTTTATCATTATTATCATTGGTGGTAGCAGTAGTGATTTGTGTTATACCTTAGTTACTAAACTGTTCTTATCTCAACCCGTGGGAGTTGCATTCTTTTGATTCTCCTCTCCGTCCCTCCGAGAGCAGGGGGAGGGCAAGAAAGGGGGGGAAGTGAGCGAACGAATTACCTGACTGGGTTTAAACCACGACAGTTCTTTTTGGCGCCCAACGTGGGGCACGAAGGGTGGAGATAACGACAGATTTGACTGGATTAATAGTCATTCCGCACAATGCTGATTTATTGGGTATCAGAGTTGTTCTTCTTGATCTCACAGCTTCAGAATGTTGTAACTTACGTAGAGCCGGTATTTGCTGTGATAGTGTTTATCAAGTGTGGGGCCTGGGCTAAGGTTCTTGTCTCACTGTGCTTTATGGCAATGGCTTGTAATACGGGTGGGCTCCAGCAGCAGGGCGGGACGGACGTGGCCGTGGACTTGTACCTGGCCGTCCGGCTGCTCTTCACCGTCCTGGCCCTCACCCTACTCTCCATCTTCGTGAGGCTGCGGGGAACTGGGGGGGAGCGGTCCCGGGAGCCGGCGGCTGCTGAAGCGGCCCGGGAGAGCGGCCCCGGGGACCAAGCGGAGGCGGGAGCGGGGCCGGAGGCCGCGAGGGGACGGCTGCCGGTGGAGGAGGCCGGGGCGGTCGAGGAGCAGAAGGAAGCGGCTGCCGAGCAGCGGGAGAAGGCGGCGGAGGAGCCGAGCCCCGCGGAAGAGCCGAGCCCCGCGGAGGAGACCAGCCCCGCGGAGGAGCCCAGCCCCGCGACGGCCGAGAGCATTCCCCGGAAGCCGCCCGCCGAGCCCCAGGAGGATGCAGGAGACCACGCAGCATTTCCCAGCAAGGCAGAGGAGGAAGAGCCGGACTCAGGAAAAGAGAAGCTGGCGGTGGGAGAGCCGGCAAGCACAGCAGCTACGCCAGCCCCAGTGACAAGCACAGCAGCATCGTTTGAGAGTTCTGAAGGCTCTGAATGGCCTTTGGGTATCCTTGGGACCTGCCTGCTGATTGTGATGGGGATTGGCATGTTGGCACACATACAGACTGTGTTCTACCCACAACCATTTTGTCTGATCTCAGAAGTTAAGCAGAGTCAGGTTTGGGTCTTGTCTGGGGTCAGACGAGGATATAGGGGGACCAAGAGATTTTCCCCAAGGCTGGAGAGTCATGAGTGGCAGGGTGTGTGTAACAGTATGGGCAAGTATCTAGTCCACTGGGCCCCTACAGTGCTTTGGAAGCGTCGGAGATGGAAGGCAGCTGTATGGAGTCCCCAGCAACAAGCTGCAGAAACTGCTGAAGGGGACAGTGAATTATTTTAAACCTGGTGGGCCCATGGCACTTCAGGCCATCAGAGCAGAGATGCAACACAGAGATGGACTCATGATCGAGGGGTGGACTTAGCAATGGACACTATTGCCCAGGTTATTCACGAGTGTGAACACTGCACACAGTCTCTCCTGCTCTGGAAGACTGTTACAAGAGATGGAGCCTGACATGGACCAGATGGACGCAGCAGCTTTATAGGGACTGGTCCATGCACTAAGATAAGAGTGCACCGAGATAAGAGTGATGGTATATTGAAAATGTGGGATCTGAGCATGACGTGAATGGTATGGAATAAGGGGTGGATAATGTCCTGGGTTCAGCAGTAGCAGTCATGTTTCTCCTCCTTGGTAGCTGGTGCAGTGCAGTGTTTTGACTTTCAGCTCGGGAACAGAGCTGATAGAGATGTTTTGGTTTGGCCAAGGACTTTGTGAGCCTCATGCTCTGCCAGGGAGGAGGGGAAGCTGGGAGGAAGCAGAGACAGGACACCTGACCCAAACTGACCAAAGAGCTATTCCATACCACAGCACGTCATGCCCAGGATGTAACTGGGAGTTAGCCGGAAGGGCTGGGAGACTGCAGGGTTGGAGGAGGTATCGGTCGGAGCTTGGTCGGGCTTGGGGGGCAAGTTATCGGTCAGCGGGTGGTGAGGTGTTGTATTCTGTTCCCTTGTTATTTCCTTTATCATTATTATCATTGGTGGTAGCAGTAGTGATTTGTGTTATACCTTAGTTACTAAACTGTTCTTATCTCAACCCGTGGGAGTTGCATTCTTTTGATTCTCCTCTCCGTCCCTCCGAGAGCAGGGGGAGGGCAAGAAAGGGGGGGAAGTGAGCGAACGAATTACCTGACTGGGTTTAAACCACGACAGAAGGAAATATGAACTATAAGACTGAGAAGGTCTTTATGATAATTTAGGATAATTTCTGCATGGAGAGTTTCTGTGTACCAAAGCATCACTTAAGTATTTATGATGTATTGCATATTGTTAACAAAAAACAAATCTCCAATGAGAAATATTTTGTGACACTTTAAAGAACTTCAGTCTTTTTGTACATCTTAGAGATAAAAAGTATAGTTAGTTTTTAAGTTAAGCTGACTTTTTCATGTTTCCTTTAGGAGGTACCATTTGTTATTATTAATTAATACTATAACATTCTTAGAGATTTTGAATATAGTTTTGTTTCTAATGACAGAACAGAACTGAAAGGGATTATGGAGATTACTGGGATGTGCAGTTCTTGTTCCATCAGCTAGTGCTGCATATTATGATTTCATGAAGTCGGGAGAAAATCCAAAGCTTTATTAAAAGTTTGAAATAGGAAGTAAAATGGAAGAAAATGGTGCCATAAGAAAATGACGAGCGAGTTGAGAGTCTGTGGGTGAGAATTAAGGGGCAGGCTGGCAGGGGCGATACTGTTACAGACCACCAGATCAGGGTGAGGAAGTTGACGAGGCCTTCTACAGGCAGCTGAGAGCGGCCTCACAGTCACAGGCCATGGTCGTCGTGGGGGTTTTAACTTCCCTGATGTTTGCTGGAAGGACCACTCGGCAACCCAGCCACAGTCCAGGAGGTTCCTCCAGTGTATGGATGATAACTTCCTCCTGCAAATGGTGGATGAGCCGACCAGGAGAGGAGCGCCGCTGGATCTCATCCTCACTAACAAGGAGGGTCTGGTTGAAGCAGTAAGGGTTGAGGGCTGCCTTGGTTGCAGCGACCACGAGATGGTGGAATTCAGGATCTTGTGTGGTAGGACTAGTAGAATGGCAAGTAGAATTGCAACCCTGGACTTTAGCAGGGCGAACTTTGGCCTTTTCAAGCAATTGCTAGGGGAAATCCCATGGGCAAGGCTGCTTGAAGGTAAAGGGGCCCAAGATAGTTGGTTGTCATTCAAGGATTGCTTTTTCCTAGCTCAAGATCAGAGCATCCTGACACGTAGGAAGTCAAGGAAGAGGGCCAGGAGACCTGTGTAGCTAAATAGGGAATTGATGGGTATGCTCAAGTGGAAGAGGAGAGTTTACAAGTCATGGAAGGAGGGGCTGGCCACTTGGGAGGAATATAAGGCTGCTGCTAGAGGATGTAGGAAGGCAGCTAGGATGACTAAGGCCTCCTTAGAATTAAATCTGGCTAGAGGGGTCAAGGACAGCAGAAAGAGCTTTTTCAAATACATGGCAGACAAAACTAACACCAGAGGCAATGTAGGCCCACTGATGAACAGGATGGGTGCCCTGGTGACAGAAGATACAGAGATGGCAGAGTTCCTGAATGCCTTCTTTGTCTCTGTCTACTCTGCTGCAGGCAGTCCTGAAGAGCCTTGTACCCCTGAGACCTTAGATGAAGTCAGGTCAACGGAGCGGTTTGCCTTAGTCGATGAGGAATGGGTTAGAGACCAGTTGAGCAATCTGGACATCCATAAATCCATGGGTCCAGATGGGATGCACCCACGGGTGCTGAGGGAACTGGCGGAAGTCATTGCTAGACCACTCTCCATCATCTTTACCAAGTCTTGGGAAACGAGAGAGGTGCCTGAGGACTGGAGGAAAGCAAATGTAACTCCAGTCTTCAAAAAGGGCAAGAAGGAGGACCCGGGTAACTATAGACCGGTCAGCCTCACCTCCATCCCTGGGAAAGTGATGGAACACCTTATCCTTGGTGCCATCTTAAGGCATATCAAGGATAAGAGGGTTATGAGGGGCATTCAACATGGCTTCACCAAGGGGAAATCATGCTTGACCAATCTCTTAGCCTTTTATGAGGAAATAACATGGTGGATGGATAATGGCAGAGCGGTGGATGTGGTCTACCTTGACTTCAGCAAAGCATTTGACTCAATCTCCCACAGCATCCTCACAGCTAAATTGAGGAAGTGTGGACTGGATGATCAGGTAGTGAGGTGGACTGTGAACTGGCTGAAGAAGAGAAGCCAGAGAATGGGGCGGAATCTAGTTGGAAGCCTGTAACTAGTGGAGTGCCTCAAGGGTCAGTACTGGGACCAGTATTATTTAATATATTCATCAATGATTTAGATGAGGGAATTGAGTGTACTATCAGCAAGTTTGCTGATGACACTAAGCTGGGAGGAGTGGCTGACACGCCAGAAGGCTGTGCTGCCATCCAGCGAGACCTGGACAGGCTGGAAAGTTGGGCAGGGAATAACTTGATGAAATATAACAAGGGGAAGTGTAGAGTCCTGCATCTGGGCAGGAACAACCCCAGGTTCCAGTATAGGTTGGGGAACGACCTGTTAGAGAGCAGTGTAGGGGAGAGGGACCTGGGGGTCCTAGTGGAGGACAGGATGACCATGAGCCAACACTGTGCCCTTGGGGCCAAGAAGGCCAATGGCATCCCCGGGGTGTATTAGACGGGTGGTGGTTAGTAGGTCGAGAGAGGTCCTCCTTCCCCTCTACTCTGCCCTGGTGAGACCGCATCTGGAATATTGTGTCCAGTTCTGGGCCCCTCAGTTCAAGAAGGACAGGGAGCTGCTGGAGAGAGTCCAGCGCAGGGCAACGAAGATGATTAAGGGAGTGGAGCATCTCCCTTATGAGGAAAGACTGAGGGAGCTGGGTCTCTATAGTTTAGAGAAGAGGAGACTGAGGGGTGACCTTATTAGTGTATATAAATATATAAAGGGGGAGTGTCACGAGGATGGAGCCAGGCTCTACTCAGTGGCACACAATGATAGGACAAGGGGTCATGGGTACAAACTGGAACACAAGAGGTTCCACTTAAACTTGAGAAGAAACTTCTTCTCAGTGAGGGTGACGGAACACTGGAACAGGCTGCCCAGGGAGGTTGTGGAGTCTCCTTCCCTGGAGACATTCAAAACCCGCCTGGACACATTCCTGTGTAACATTATCTAGGTGTTCCTGCTCTGGCAGGGGGATTGGACTAGATGATCTTTTGAGGTCCCTTCCAATCTCTAGCATACTCTGATACTAAATGTAATAGAAAGTGAATGAAGAACTGGAGTGCATTATGATCTTTCCCACGTTACGACCCCTGTTTCCTCTAATTATCACTAGTCAGCAGGGACCTCTAAACACTGTCAGTCCAACTCCTGCTCCAAGCCTGAAGTTATCTGAAACCTCAAAATTAAAAATTGTGAACTCAAAATAGGACATGCAAACTTAATGTTCAGCATCTAAACAGATTCTTAGCTTGTTATATGCTGCTTCTTTAAGTCTTTGAATGCTATGGATTCAATATTGCCAGGTATCTTGTGCCCTTCCAGATGATCAAGCCTCTGAAAACAAATAAGGAATTAAGGCACAGGATATCACAACCTGTAACCTGTCTCTTCTAGAGCCAGAAAGTTGTCATTGGAGTTACCTGTATACAGTCTGCTAATGTTCATTATGTTAGACATATCTGTATAGATTGCAGAAGGAGAACCCAGAAGAATTTAGCAGAGGGTAAACTGCATGTTGGCGACCCAGGCAGTTTGGCTGATCTTTTTGCGGCACGAAGAATTCAAAGGGCCTTTTGACCCTTTCAAGTTATTAAAACCATCCCCATTTTTCTTTTGATAAAGGGGAAGAAAGGTACATATTATTTAAAGGGACAAGTGAAGTTCTTACTGCAGAGATGGTGAAGTGGGATACTAAATAAATGAATATACTATGCTTAAGAGTCTCGTAGAACTGGGTGGGAATGAGTTTGGCAGAGAGGCTAGAGAACCATTAACTTTCCCTGCTATATTATATAAAGTTAGCCTTCACTGTAAATTTCTAAAACCAGTCCATTTTTTCCAAGTAAAATTATGATACTCCTCTTCCCTGTTATCTTAAAACAAAATAAAAGCAAACATCAGTCATCTGTGGTATTATTAGTATGCCTGTAGTTCATTCCTAGAATATTTGGAAAGATTGTACTGAAACTGCAGGTTGAGTAACAAATTCATTGCTCACACAAACAAGTTGAATCTCATGAAAATTGGACATCTTTAGGAGATTATGTTTGCGTTTTGAAAACGAATGAGAGTTTTAGCACCAGTTAGTTACTGAAACTGGTAATTCTGGAGGGTATGATACACAGCTACATCCACGTATGAGGGATGCATATGTGATTTTAAGCAGGGGTTATATTATGCGAACCCCTTCTTCTAAAGATTCATGTTTAGATCTCCAAACAACATAGCAAATTTCTAACTACTTGAAATTATCAGTAGAACCTAGATAAGGAGAACTTTGGCTCAGGAGTCCTTGGCATCTGCTATCCTTTTAGTTTTGTTTCATGAGAAGTAGTTTATCCTGGTGAAGTTAATGGAAAGAACTACAGTTCAGGAATTTCCCAAGTCAGATTGGGAAGGCTACAGTTGGTAGGTATTGCTGTATAATTATTATTTTTTATATATCTTTTCCTGAACATTTACTTTGTCAGTTCTTAACAGCTAGAACACTGGGCTAAATGCGCCTTTGTCCTGATCCAGTACCATATATTTTTTTAAGTGTATGGATTTTTCAGAAGAGCTGATCTTTAAACAGTAAGGACCTCTCAACCTTAATTCTAACAAAACAGGCATTTTGTCATAACACTGTTTTCATTCTGCTGAAATCCCCAGGAAAAAGTTGTTTCACTGCTCTCCCTCCCTTAGAATCCTAATAAATGATACATTTGGCAGTGAGTGCTTTTTCAGTCTCAGTGACTGGTGCTAAAATAAGAGATGGCCTGTAATTAGCAAGATATTTTTAGTTAAAAGAACTGCTGTGTGAAGCGAGGTGTTCAGCACTAGAGTGTCAGAAGCAAATCCTTATTGATTCTGACCTCTCTACATTATACATCTTGCTGATCAACTCTCTGATAGTCCTGCTCTGTCAGACACTGGAGCACACAATTCAGAATAAATAGACCTGTCAGAGCAGGTTTCCACCATGATTGGATCGAAGGCCTCAAAGTCATTCTACAATTTCTTCACTGTAAAAGTCCTCTCAGTGTCTGTTCAGCTTCACAAACAGAAGTTCAATGTATCTTGCTATGCACCAACATTTCAGTTTTACTTGTTGATTAATGTTTTCACTGATGCTTTCTTGATCTTCCTCCAGTACTTTAAATAATCTGTTAAATTAACATGCTTTTTAAGAAAAGCATTCCTTCTTAGCTTCCTGATTAGCTTCTTTTGCAAAGAGCACAATTACAAGTTATGGAGTATCTATATGGCTGCTCTGAAAGCCCACCAGTCAAGGTTTGTGAATATTGAACAATTTGGTTCTTAAGATTGTGTAGACATGGAATTAAGATTTGCATTCTTAAAACAGAGGTGGTATCACTTTCTTTCAGCTTCAGAGAGATTTGGTATTCAAGCTTCAGGACCATTTTGCATTTCAAAGACATGTGTGTTGGGGGGTTATTGATAATGCTATCCCTCTCAAAAAACAGCCTGGATTAATTTGTTTGGTCTCTGATACAACGGCCATGGCTTTCTTAAGCCAAACAAGTCATCTGATTATGACATGTCATTTAATTAATGTCATCTAGGTGTCTGCAGGCATCATTGCTGGTCTGTAGATTTTTGTGCCTAATCTAGCTGAAAAATGTCTGTTCTGTGAGCAAATGAAAGATATGTCCATGGTGTGAAAGTAAGTGAACAGATAAAAGTGAGTGTAATTATAAAATTAAAACAAAAAAGTGATACTTTTTTTTGTTTGCTTGGGGTTTCTTCTGTTCTCTCCACACCACTTAAGAAAGTGAAAATACGCCCTTTCCATTCCTGTCTATCAGTTGCTGCTCTTCTCTACAGCACTGGATGACAGTTACATTCAATTTCCTCTGAGTTTTCCTTAAGGTTTTGAGGGAACCTCTGTTCCCCTGCTTAGCTTCTTCTGAAAGAGATTGTATCAAGTGCATATCCAGAATATTTCCATTGTTTCCTTCATTGTGTGCAGCAGGCAAATTGATGACTGTTGTTTTTTTTTCCCTTCAGTTGCTGTGTGGATCTTTGTAGAGAATGTCTAGAGGATTTTGGTGGGGTTTGTTTGCTTGTATGTTTTGTAGCATGCTTTGATTACCTGACAGTGTCAGGTAACACATGGATATACAGCTTTCCCATCATACTTCGATCAGCAAAGAAGTGGGATGGCTGCTTTTACCTGCTGGGTTTTTGTTTTGTTTGGGTTTGGTTTGGGTTTGGCTTGGTTTGGGTTTGTTGGTGTGTTTAGTTGTGGGTTTTTTTTTTTATTTCTTTGTTTTGCTTTTTTTTTTTCCTATCAGTATTCTGTTATTCTGTAGTAAGTTCACTGTAGAAAAAGGTATTTTTTCCTGTTACGACATTATGTTTGGATGGTGTAGGCACTAAGGAAGCAGATTTGGTGGAGTATGTTAGGGTGACCATGCAGCACTGCTGTAATTTACAACCTTAAGTACTTTCAGGCATTCTAGGTAATAGTAGTCCTCAATTCAGAGTATCAGTTTGATCTCCCTTGAGTTATATTTTCTGTGCTGTGACTCCCAGCTTACACCAGTGTCCTGAAGTCATACATAGAGCCATCTGGGAAGACAGATATTTAGCAGTCCCAAAATGTGCACCTTATTTGGATAACTGACCTTTGAAAAGAAAAGGTGGGGTTTCTTTGGAAAGAAACTGCATATGGATGTCAGCACCCCAGCTCTTGGAGTATAGGAAGGATGCTGAGAAATTTCCCAATAAATTGATTAATCCTTCACACAAATACAAAATTTGAAGGCCACTTCAAAAATCAGTGATCATCATTATTTTGAATGCTGTAAAGTCATTTGAGATTGGGAAGATGTGGGGTGCAGCATAGCTCACAATGAGATGGTTATTTGGCATAACTGACAGCTTCCTAAGATATAAGGAGAGTAGTGAGCTTTCACTTTTGTTTACATACTTAGCAGAATGCAATGAATAGGCAGTTCAAAATAATATCCTGTACAGACCATACAAAAGACCTCATAGTTTACTCTTGTGAATGTGTGTAAACACAAAATTCTGTTAAAAATGGATAAGAAAATAGTGAAGTTAATTTCTATTTCTGATGAGTTTCACCTGGAGTATTGTGTGCATTTCTGGTGACCTCAACATAAAAGGACATGGAACTGTTGGAACAAGTCCAGAGAAGGGCCACGAGGATGATCAGGGGACTGGAACACCTCTTGTATGAAGGTAGGCTGAGAAAGTTGGGGCTGTTCAGCCTGGAGAAGAGAAGGCTGAGTGGAGACCTCATAGCAGCCTTCCAGTATCTGAAGGGGGCCTATAGGGATGATGGAGAAGGACTCTTCGTTAGAGACTGTAGTGATAGGACAAGGGGTAGTGAGTTAAAACTCAAACAGGAGAAGTTTAGATTGGATATAAGGAAGAAATTCTTCACTGTTAGGGTGATGAGGCACTGGGATGGTTTGCCCAGGGAGGCTGTGAGTGCCCCATTCCTGGCAGTGTTCAAGACCATGTTGGACGAAGCCTTGGGTGATATGATTTAGTGTGAGGTGTCCCTGCCCATGTCAGGGGGGTTGGAACTAGATGATCTTAAGGTCCTTTCCAACCCTAACTATTCTATGTTTCTATGATTCCATGAGTCCCTCTTCTATTTCTGCTTGCTTACTTGTTTTGCTGTTTGGGCAAAACAGTGGATTCTAGTATTTGAAGCTTTTTTAACAGCTCTCCACTCACCCCACTCCAGTGAAGCCATGCATTTCCATACAGGAGGGCTTTGCCTCTTTATTACTTGCACTGATGTGAGCAGCAGCCCATGGAAAGGGCTTGAGTGAACCATATAACATCATTACTATTAATGGGCTCAGAAGCCACAGTCCATGAAAATACACTAGTTCAGGTTGGAAAAAAAAAAAAAAAAGGAAAGGAAAGGAAAAAAAATTAGAAGTTTTACCACACCTCATTCAAATGATGAATGAAAATGCTGAACCATTTCTACAAGACAGATGAACTCTAAGCTGAAGAAGGTTGTTCAGACAGACTGCATCAGTGAAACCTATGGTTATGACGGATGACTGCAGTATCTTTTCTGTATCAGTATTAATGATGCTTAAAATGCATTCCTGAATATACACATCTGCTTACATATATAGATAGATTTGAAGGCATGTGGGTTTTTTCTTTAACTAATAGATTAGTAGAAGTGGCTGCCATAGTTCAGCTTCATAACTTCACTAACATAAATTGAAAAAGTTTGGTTATAGTTTAACAAATGTTCCTGTCTACATCAAATCCTCTGAACCATAATAATTTTTATCTAGAGATGTGCCAAAGTGCTTGAGAATAATTTGAGCAGCTGGTGAACTGTTACCCACTAGTTCACAGACAGAACTTTCACCTCTTCCTTTCATTTCACTTCAGTGAATTTGGCTAGAAAAGTTGATAACACAATGGGGGAGAATTTGCTTCTCTCAAATACATTATTTACCTTTACAGTGCAACAGTAAACAATGTTTAATCACATGTGTGCTGACATACTTACATTGTATGCTATTGAACTGCTGTGATGGTAATAAAATACCACAAAATAATATTAATTTATTAATATATGATTATTATTAAAATATTATTTTTAACTGATTAAACTGGTGATTAACTGATCTGAGTGACCTGTGCTTTAGTATTTTCTTGGTAGGCCAATTCTGGATGACTTTCTGAATGGTAGAGCTCAATGACTAGTAGAAATACTATGAAAACTAGCAGTTTGGGAAGTGAACACAAGAGGTGGAATGAAAAATTTCCCATTCCGTTTCCTATTGGTGTTCCCAGACCTCTACCCAAAAGAATTATTGTTACGAATACATGGTAATTAAGTCTCAATTTAAAGTATTTTTCCAGTCTCTAACATTGTCTTTTAGTGATTTGCTGCTCATTGAAATTTGTGGAAATCAGTAGCATTATCTGCTTCATTTTATAATAGTAATACATCATTAATCTGTTCAATAAATACTTTAGCTTGTCAAAACAGTTTTAAAGACTTGTGGATGGATACTTATATTAAAAAATTAAGAGCGTGCATGAAAGAATACTTTTACCTCTTCTTTACTTTAGAAGCAGATAATTTGCAAAGGCTATTATGAATAAAACATGTGTACCCTTGTCCTGGGTTCCGCAGTAGCAGTCATGTTTCTCCTTCTTGGTAGCTGGTGCAGTGCAGTGTTTTTACTTTCGGCCTGGGAACAGAACTGATAGAGATGTTTTGGTTTAGCCAAGGACTTTGTCAGCCTCATGCTCTGCCAGGGAGGAGGGGAAGCCAGGAGGAAGCAGAAACAGGACACCTGACCCAAACTGACCAAAGAGGTATTCCATACCACAGCACGTCATGCCCAGGATGTAACTGGGAGTTAGCCGGAAGGGCTGGGAGACTGCAGGGTTGGAGGAGGTATCGGTCGGAGCTTGGTTGGGCTTGGGGGCGAGTTATCGGTCAGCTGGTGCTGAGGTGTTGTATTCTCTTCCCTTGTTATTTCCTTTATCATTATTATCATTGGTGGTAGCAGTAGTGATTTGTGTTATACCTTAGTTACTAAACTGTTCTTATCTCAACCCGTGGGAGTTGCATTCTTTTCGATTCTCCTCTCCGTCCCTCCGGGAGTAGGGGGAGGGAAAGAAGGGGGGGAGTGAGTGAACGAGTTACCTGACTGGGTTTAAACCACGACAACCCTTTTGTAGAAATTAGTCTAATGCAAGAATGTTCTGCTGCACTGCACCCTCTGCAGTGTGTGGGCTAAAGTATGCTTTGTACTGGGAGTCTAATCAATGTCTTGACAGTCTAATCAAACTACTACAAACAGTTATCATTATTCTGAACAAAATGATATTAACCTAAAATTTCAACCCATTCCCAGGAATGATCTGTTTAATACTGCTATAAAAAAGATTTCTTGTTTCTACACTCTGGGTGTTATGCTCACCTTTCTGGAATGTTCTTATGGCTAGCTGTGAGCATTCATATTCCTTTCTGGAAGGACAATATTGCTGGTGAGGAGTTTTCTTCCTCCTCAGAGTTGCTCCACTTGGGGTCTTTTCTATGATCTTCTATTGTTAACACTTCTTTTCTTAATGGTCCACAGGTTTAATTATGCAATTGTTGCTTAGTTTTATTATACCTTTACCATGTGCAGTTTAGTATCTTTCAGAAGTAAATCCATGCAATTTCAGAAAGATAACCTAGAACAACTTAAGTATGCTCACTGAACCACCAGGCAATATGCTGTCACCTAAAACAAGCACAGGTGAATACGCAGCCTGACAAGTCCTGAGGCCGTGTCCAGAGTACAGAACCTGTGTCATATTAATAGCAGCAGCAATATCATATTGCCTGGGCTTGCAAGGCTGACATTCTGAATACATGGAACTGTAATATAAAGTCATTTTGTGGCTAGTTTATCCAGAAATAACTTCTGGTTTATACTGTTGCAGCAAGTGCATGATACTACAGCTACGGAACAGCTTCTTCCCAAAAGAATTTAGGAGATTGTGGGTATTTCCTCCTATCCTCCTGCTGTAAACAGTTGCAGTTTTCAAACCGAATTCTAAGTAAGAGCAAAAGTTCAAAGGTATGATTCTGGGTAGCATGAGAAGATGTTATTTGAGGATTTAAAGGACAGTAAGGTGTATTTCTTCCTTGCTTCACCCTAAGTAGAGAGTAAGATGTATGTACTTCTTGATGCAGGAGGGCTCCAAGCAGCAGGATTTGCATAGTAAACATTAAATTCACAATGTGCTCTGAACCTCAAGCTCTCTGACTGACAGTGCTGCAGCTTCTTGTGTAGTGGGTTCTGGATTAATGGTGAGCTGCTTTGAACATTCTCAGCAAGATTCACAGAACATTTGAACATGTCTAGGTTCATGGTACATGAGTGTGATTAGGAAAAAGACAAGCTATGTAAGTGAGAGAAAACATATTTAAAAGATATATAAAGAACACCATAAATATACATTGCATTGGATGCTGTCTGATGAAGTTATCATGCATGCAAGTACTTACAGTAAATAAAGCAATAAAAAAAAAAAAAATCTTCTGTCCAGTTTGTTCCTATTAGGCTAGAATAGCTATGTTGTGATTAAGATTTCCAGTAGAGTCACAATATATTTATATTGAGAAAGAAAAGCAAGAATGTATGTTCTAAGTGTCAGTCATTTCCTCAAGTATTTGGGCTTGAAATCATTTGAGGTAAATTCTAACAGACACATCTTGTGGAAACAATATTTGAAATGCTATACCAGCTTCAAAAAAATAGTATTAAATTGAAGATTTTTTTTTTTAAATTAAGTTGATGCTATCAAAATAACCTATAAATTAGGAAGGGAGTCGTATGAAAAAATGTCTAGAGTAAATGATGCTGGTACTGTCCACCTCTTCAGCAAAATATGTCACACTCAAACAAACAGATAAAATGATCCAGCCTTAGAACAGACTGAGAGTAATTCTTCATGGATGGCAAAAAGAAGCACAGATTCTTCCAAGTGTAAAATTACAGTGGCTACACAGATGACATTGCTGCATATGATGGGATTCTTTACAAGGACGCTGCTTCAAAATATCGTATAACACAAAATATTGCATTGCTGAAAAAGGCTAAGTGACTTTCTGTATATCAAGAGCAGTTTGAAATGCTCTGTCATGTCTAGACATGAATAGTGCCAGCAAACACTGGGTCTCTAAGCAGAATCTGATGTACCCAGAAAGGAAAATGTAGAGTGAGTAAAGCCCATGAATTTCTGGATTAAACTGGGACAAAATCTCTCAGAAATTGAGTTTATTAAAAAGAAAATAGAACCCATTAACAGAAATAGCTCCAAACTTTAAAGATAAATACATGAGAATTAACAGTTGCCATTATAAAGTTGCAGTGCAAACACACTACAAAGAAAAAATTGTTTATCATTAAGTTCCAGGTGAATTAGGTAACAGCTCGGTCTTGTGCAAAAATTCATTCCAGTACGTCTTTTTCATATGCATTCAACTATTTCCTGTTAACTTTTTATGGACAAATGAACTAAGAGAAAAAGATGTAATACTGCACTTGAAAAAAAATTAGTGAATTAAATTGCAGCTTTTACATAAACTAATATCTTAGCTTTATCAACTTTTCCAAGCTTTATTGCAGTCACTAGTTCATACTGGTATCGTGAGAAACAGCTGGGGGAACTGGAGAGGTTTAGTCTGGAGAAGAGAAGGCTCAGGGGGGAACCTTATCACTGTCTACAACTACCTGAAAGGAAGTTGTAGTGAGGTGGGGTTTGGTTTCTTTTCCCAAGTAAGGAGTGATAGGACAAGAGGTAACGGCCTCAAGCTGCATCGGGGAGGTTTAGATTGGATATTAGGAAAAATTTCTTGACAGAGAGGATGATCAGGTATTTGAACAGGCTGCCCATGGAAGTGGTGGAATCAACATCCCTGGAAGTGTTCGAAAACCATGTAGATGGGGCCATCAGTGGCATGGTTTAGTGGTGGTCTTGGCAGTCCTGGGGTAATGGTTGGACCTGGTGATCTTAAAGGTCTTTTCCAATCTAGTTGATTGTATAATTCTATACAAGCATGCATTTTAGGGCTGGAGTGAACAAATGCCAGTCTAATCTAAATTAAACATTTGGAACTCCTTTTAATGCATTCAGCCATTATTGGTCATATAAGTTTATAAATACATCCAGACTCAACTTAGAAATGTGAAATGATGGCAAAGGTGCAATATTCCATAGCATTTTATTTTTTCCTTTAGCCAATTCATTTAAAAAATGTTTCTAATCTACTTTAACTATTATATTCTGGCTAAACAGATAGACGGTCTCTCTAAAATTCGTTACCTTTTTCGTGTATCAGTGTTTGCAGGCTGTGACAAGTACTTCTATTAACCTTTCACATCTTTGAAAATATAACTAGGTTGTTCTCTTTATATCACTATCAAATGTGATTCATAGCTGAAATACTGTTGATAAGACTCAGTCTCCAAACTTTGCTTCCTGACACTGCTGAGAGCTTTAACTCTGTAAGAAATGATAACAAACTCATTGATCTCTTGATTCTTTGACTGACCAAGTCCTAACACTGTATTTTTTATGATGCACATACACATCCTTTGCATCTCTTTGTATAAATCCTTTGCATCTCTTCATCACGATCAAGATGCCACTTGGACACAGGATGTTATTTGAAATGAATGTATTCAGATATATACTTTTCCATAAAATATTTATTCTACTTTTGTAGTTGTCCAAACAAGAAGATATTTAGCCACTTCAGTCTCTTATGTCTCCATCCACTTGTCCTTTCTTCTGATTAAAAGTAATAGGAAAAAAAAAAACCAGAAGAAATAGCTTAAATTTCTTACTATTGTACACAAATTCATCTCACCATAGGGATTGTTTACTGTTTGTTTTTCAACTCTGCAAAAATGACAAACCATTTTTTCTTAGAGACATTTATTTTCCAGGACTGCAGCTTGCAGCTGCTTCATGGTTATCATCAACATGACATCTGTGTGTGGAACAGCTTCAGGCCACATCCTGAATTATGCCTTAATTTCAGTTCCCATTTCTCTCATATACAATGCCCTTACATTATTTCTCTGCATGTCATGTTGTTGGCCCCTATTGCTGCTTTACAGATGTACAAAAAAGCAAACCTCGTTTTAGGTTGCCTTATAAGTTTGCCAGACTATTGGAGTATTATGCAATATTTTTTCTTAAATGTGATGAGGGTGTGGTGAGTTGACATTGACTGTCTGTGAGACACCCACCCAGCGGCTCTTCACTCTCCCTCCTCAACAGGACAGGGGAAATAAGATGGAAGAGCTCATGGGTTAAGATTAGGAAAGGGAGATCACTGACCTATTACCATCACTGGCAAAATGGACTCAAATTTGGGAAAATTATTTTAATTTATTGTCAATTAAAAATAGAATTGGATGATGAAAAAAAAAGGGAAAACCTAAAACATCTTTCCTCTGTTCTCCCTTATTCCCAGACTTACCTTCATTCCTTCATCCCCAGGTCTTCTACTTTCTCCCCCTGAATAGTACAGGGGATGGGGAATGTGGGTCTGCTGTCACTTCATAGCAGTTCCTCTCTGGCGCTGTGTACCCCTCACACACTTCTCTGCTCCAGCCTGGAAAAGGGCTGCAGGGAATCCACCACGCCACCGGGGTCCCTCCCAGTGCCGCAGGGGCATCTGTGCCGGGCGCCCGGACCCCTCCTGCCCTCCTCCCTCTCTGCCCTCGGGGCTCGCAGGGCTGTTTCTCACCCTCAGGGCCCTCAGCCCTGGCTGCCGGGCACTGTTTGCCCTTCCTTACCCAGGCTTTCCCCGAGGCGCCCGCCCGTGGCTGAAGGGCTCAGCTCTGCCCTGCGGTGGGGCCACTTTGTGGTGGTGAAAAAGAGGAACTGATTCTGTGTTTAACAATTTGCTCTGGATGAGTCTAATTCATACTGGAATAAAACCAACATTGAGATATAGTGAGTTGTATTGTTAACTGTTGAAAAGTTTATAGGCTAGTGGTCTATGTTGTCTCAATCTTACCTTGTTGGCACAGTTTTGATCTCCTGGGTCTGTGTGTTCAGGAGTTGACAACTGAAGAAATAGAATCATACAGTTTGACGCTGTTGTTGTTGTTTATACTGATCAAATATTTAAATTGCCTTAAGACAAAATAGAAGCTTGAGGCAGGAAGCAAAGACAAAGAATGTTAGCTCATAAAAACCTTGAGTTTAAGTTTGCTTCATGAAGACTCAGAAAGGTGTTGCTCCAAGAAGCTGTAATTGGACAGTTACCTTCTATCATGGCGCCCAAGAGTAAGAGAGTATGCTGGCAATTCCAAGATTATATTATCCTTGGTTGCTTTTACTAATTAATAATGCAAAGACAATTTTGTGAAGTATGAAAATAAAGGTTGGTAATTTTGTACTGATAAAAGCACACCCTTGGAGAAAGCTGTTGCACAAGACTGAAGGCTTAATGAGGGTTGAGGGTATATAATTTCTCAGGAATGTTGTTTAGATGGGAGTACATAAGACTTAAAAAGTACCAAACAGAACCACAGGAACAAATATCTGTGAGATTAATTCCGCTGCCCTAAACAAAAGAAGTAGTCTTATCTCTACACACCATACTTTTGCAAGTATGTGATGATATCTGCAAAAAAACTGTTAAAGTGGCCTATCATTTCTGGCTAAAAATGTCTGTAGCTTGCCCTGGAAATGTCCCTTTTCTAAAAGTGCATTTGCTGCTTTTTGTAATACTTCCTATTTTGGTGACTAGATGATTTTAAAATGGAGGGAAAAGTATAAAGCAATTGGCATTCTTTAGAGAGGGCAAATGTGCTGCATGCTGCAACACATTTAATATGATGAGAATAAGCAGTACATTTAAAATTAAAAGTTACTTAAATTTCATAGGTTAATTTTATATTGTGCTGTCTGAGCCATGTTGCAGTTCTCTGCAGAAGAACTCTTCTGCTTGGAAGAAACTTAGGCTTTATGAGAAACCATGCTACTTTTAAACAAATGGCGTATCATGTGGCTAGATAACTTACAAAGGCTACTGGATGAAGCACTCACAGCATGCCCCTGTGGATAAAGAATTGGCTGGATAGCTGCACACAGAGTTGCGGTAAATGGCTCAATGCCCAACAGGAGATAGGTAACAAGTGGTGTACCTCAGGGGTCGGTACTGGAACCAGTCTTGTTCAACATCTTTGTCAGTGACATGGACAATGAGATTGAGTGCGCCCTCAGCAAGTTTGCCAATGACACCAAGCTGTGTGGTTCGGTTGGTAAGCTGGAGGGAATGAATGCCATCCAGAGGGACCTTGACACGCTTGTGAGGTGGGCTGATGCCAACCTTATGAAGTCTAACCATGAGAAGTGCAAGGTCCTACACCTGGGTCGGAGCAATCTGAGGCACAGCTACAAGTTGGGCAGAGAAGAGATTCAGAGCAGCCCTGCAGAGAAGGACTTGGGGGTGTTGGTCGATAAGAAAATGAAAGCCAACCATATCCTGGGTTGCATCAAAAGGAGCGTGACCAGCAGGTCTAAGGACGTGATCCTGCCCCTCTACTTTGCTCTTGTGGGAACTCACTTGGAGTACCGTGTGCAGTTCTGGTGTCCTCAACATAAAAAGGACATGGAACTGTTGGAAGAAGTCCGGAGGAGGTCCACAAGGATGATCAGGGTACTGGAGCACCTCCCGTATGAAGACAGGCTGAGGAAGTTGGGGCTGTTCAGCCTGGAGTAGAGGAGGCTGCGTGGAGGCCTCATAGCAGCCTTCCAGTATCTGAAGGGGGCCTACAAGGATGCTGGGGATGGACTCTTCATTAGGGACTGTAGTGATAGGACAAGGGGTAACAGGTTAAAACTAAAACAGGGAAAAAAGTTCAGGTTAGATATAAGGACGAAGTTCTTTACTGTGAGGATGGTGAGGCACTGGAAGAGGTTGCCCGAGGAAGTGGTAAATGCTCCATCCCTGGTGGTGTTCAAGGCCAGGTTGGACAGAGCCTTGGGTAGCATGTTTAGTGTGAGGTGTCCCTGCCCATCGCAGAGGGGTTGGAACTAGATGATCTTAAGGTCCTTTCCAACCCTAACTATTCTATGACTCTATATAAGGTTTCCAAAATCTTACTGCCATTGTTAATGTTGTATTGCATATTGCTTGCAATACCGTAATGTTCTTAAGCAGTGCACAACACGAAGTCTTTGCCATATTTTGTGAATGAATCCCTAATAGAATAACAAGTAATCTTAAAACATAAGGTCATGTATTTCTCTATTTTCTTTTCATGGAACTGTTCTCTTGACTCACATCACTCATTCTTGACTTACTGACGTTACTTGACTCTCTAGTAATCGAAAACGTCCTGAGTATGCCATGTTTCTATTCAAGACTTTAAAATAGTTATTCTTTCACTTCCATGTTCAGAAATATTAAGTTAACTGCAATATTGTTATACCTAAACAATTCATGGTGCCTGTCTCTCTATATCCTGATTAACAGGAAGGACAAGAAGTGGTCCCTGATGCCAGAATTGAGTAGGCCAAACTGGCTCACATCATGCTGCTTGGGAGTTGCTTTCCCTGGAAGAAACTGGGCATGTCCACACTGCACAACGCTGGTGTTCCGGCAAGTTCTACTGTAGCCCTAAGACATAGCTATTATTCTGATACCTTTTTTTGACAGTTTATTGTGTCTGAATGAATGTGAGACTTGGGTCACTGCCTGCTTCTTTTGCTTTCTGCAGAACACATTGGTGTTGTGCTATAAACCTGAGATGTGGTATGAAGACACGCAGAGGGTCTGAAGGCACAAACCCAGTACTGCTGAAGGACTGTATGGCTTGGAAGAAGTTAAAAGTTATGTATTATCATTCATTCTGCATGTTGAATCCTGCCCTGACATCTGTTTTGAAATTCAGAACAGAGCTTGGGAGCAAGCTGTTAATTAAGGAACAGGTAGTCAGTGGTCCTCTGCTTGGTCTCATTTTTGGACTACTTGCATTTTGAAGTGCAGATGTGTACAGTCAAATCTCTGAACTGACTTCTTTTATCTCATACATCTTTGAAGCCTTTTGTGGATTAGATTTCATATTGTTTTGCACATTATTTTCCACTCATCAACTCAGCCTTTTCAATTTCTCAAACTTAGTCTGTTTTTCTAACTCTTTTTCTCTAGAAAAAGTGAAAGGCTGAAGGCTTGCTCCTTAGTTACCATTCATAAAATGAACCTTGCAAGAAATACCCATCTTGGGAGCATTTTTTCCAGTTACACCTGTGAACGCTGTCTTACAGCTACAAATGCTTTTGATCTTTTGATGATCACAGGGTTTTCGGCGGTTGTTGGGTTTTGTTTTGGTTTTTGTTTGTTTATGTTTTTTTGGGGGGTATGGGTGGTTGTTTCTATAAGAACGATTTACAATAGTCCTGTTTTAAGTGTTATGGTTATTTTCATAGAATCATAGAATTATAGAATCGTTAGGGTTGGAAAGGACCTTAAGATCATCTAGTTCCAACCCCCCTGCCATGGGCAGGGACACCTTACGCTAAATCATATCACTCAAGGCCTCGTCCAACCTGGCCTTGAACACTGACAGGGATGGAGCATTCACAACCTCCCTGGGCAACCTATTCCAGTGCCTCACCACCCTAACAGTAAAGAATTTCCTTCTTATATCCAACCTAGCCTTCCCCTGTTTAAGTTTTAACCCATTACCCTTTGTCCTGTCACTACAGTCCCTAATGAAGAGTCCCTCTCCATCATCCCTATAGGCCCCCTTCAGATACTGGAAGGCTGCTATGATGTCTCCACACAGCCTTCTCTTCTCCAGGCTGAACAGCCCCAACTTTAGGAAGGGTCAGTCTGACTGCTTTGAACCACCTCAATGAAAGTGGGTATGTAAAAGTGTTTTGTTCTCATAATTTCTTTCAGTGCATCAATACTAATTCTGCTTTTGAAATTACTAGAGATATTAATCAGTTCTGTAGTTTATTCCATTTTCATTTTTGAGTCCTGCTTAATTCAGCTTAATTTGTCATTAAGATTTTTATTGCCAGAAAATCCTGGATGCCTCCATGACAGGGTAATTGAATTCTGTCAATGTATTTTTATATTCTGTTGACAGCTTCCCTGTGCTAGTAAAGACAACTTGGAATCAATCTTTAACATTTCACTGCCTTTCTATATGAATGGACCCAGAATTAGTTTAAAATTTGTCATGGTTTTGACCCACTGTACTCAGTTTGTTTCCTGCAAAAATTACAAATGTCATCATTTTAAGTTTTAGCTTTACCTTTGCATCTCTCACACACATTGCAGTAGGACAGATACCCATAAGGTGAGCTAAAGCTTTCCTGGGGCAAATACTGTAATGGAACTTCCACTATCATCTTGGCTTGTAGCATCTAGTTTACAATTACCTGGAGCTCAGTTCTGTCAGATATATTAAGAATCTGCTTCTCTCTCAAAGGTTTCTTATGAATGTTTTTCAGATAATACACTGTATACTCTTTGTGTGCTCTGTATGCTGTGTTTCTTTTTCGGCACTTTCAGTGCTTTTCCATGTGCTTTGCAGAATTATTTTAACCTTTGCAAACTATGGTTCTATGTCCAAGGCAGATGCTCGAGTCTGTTAAGTTCCATGTTAAATGCATTTTTTTTTCCTGAAAACATAGTTTAACTACATTATGAAGATTATGGAAGTGCCCAGGAATTTATTTTGCCCTGTATGTTATTGTGTTTCTTTGTATTTCCATCTGATTTCAACTGACAATTTCTTATCTTTCTAACCAGACTTTGTAGTATGATGCAACTGTGCTCTGCATCTTTTAGAATTCTTACTTCTTTATTTAAAATCTTCTGGCAGTTGTATTCTTAGTGAGATGCCAGTTATGATCTGAACATAAATTAGGATTTCAGAATTTCTCTATATACATCTGTGCTTAGTTGATCTAAATGCTGATACAAATAGCTGTGAAGTTCTTCTCCCTTTCAAAATTGCATACAAAATAGTTCATATCAAGTTTAATTTGTTCTTCACACCTCCATAGGACAGCCTGAAAACTGTCAAAAAATTTTAGCTTGACTTTTGGTTCCTGTTTAGGATGAAATAAGGAGAGAATAAGGTTCTGTGTTTGAAACAAGGCAGCCTGGCAGAATTTTCTTAGAAAATCTGGAGGAAGAAAAAACCAGTTTGTTTTTAGTTTTGTTTTTTTTTTTCTGGAGGGGAAGATGCTTAAAACATTGAAATAATAGCAAAAAGAAAAAAATAATTCTTTGCTTGAGTCATTTAATTGTAGACTGTTGAGCAGTGCCAGAAAACCAATTATGCACTTTTTCCCTACTTCTTGCTCAGTTTACTTTTTAGTGGCTCCAGATATCTACATGAACAGGTTCAATACTTGCTTAAAACTTTTTTAGTCACCTGTTGAATTCCTTGAGTGCTCCACTTGTAACTTAGTCTTTCTTGTTGATTTTGTTATCTATAATTTTCATGCTTTTTTTTCATGAAGCACTTTTCTTTTTCAACATGAACTTCTAGTGTCTGTCATTCAGGTACAAAATGCTCATTCCTAGATGCTTTTTAATTGGGAGATCATGTTGGAGATCAGAACTACTATGAGTTTTTTGTCTCATGAAACCAGCATTCTTTTAAAGAGTTTCAGAAACATAAAGGGAGCAAAAACTATGTCTCTTTCATTAGGTGCTGGTAGAACTGGCTTAATAGACAAAATTTCCATGTTGAAAGTTTTCCATGACTTACATTTTACCCTAATACATACAGGACTCAGTATTCATGTGACAGACTTAGCTGACTTGCGGATAACTACTACTGTGATTCAGCATAGACAAAATGAACTTTTAAGAGCTTATAATTGCATTCTTTTGTTGTAGGCATGTCAGTGAAAAGTGATGTTCTTGTAAGAGCTAACATGGTCTCACAAAACCAGCAAAAGCAGGAACTGTTTTCATGAATCAGCCCTTTAGGTTAGAAAGGTATTATAGCGGAATACTGTTGACAAGATCAATTTCAGTTGAGTGAAGATAACAGGATGCTTTTACTGATTGAACAATGACATAACAATAAATACAATAAATCTGTGCACAACAGGATGGCAGTGACTGACTCTGCAGTATGTATATGAAAATACATAATGTATTTTCTATGTTATTAATTTGATTTGGAAAGAGTATAAGATATGATAGCAGTTGGATCACAAATCCTTTCTCAGCATTTATCTGGAAATATAATTGAATGGAATTTCTTGTGATAGGAGAGAGCACGGAGAAGTAATGTATGAATTTAAAAAACAGGATCATAAGCAGGCAGACAATGGTAGCAGAGTGCAATATTAATATATGCATCTCACATGGGGAAGTGATAAATGAGACAGCCCTGTGACAAATGGGATAGGCATGTAATAAATAACTCTGCAGTTTATCAGATGCCTTTTGCCATTACCTGCCCACTAATCCATCTCTAGGGGATTTATTTTCACAATCCAGATCCCTCAGCAGCTTGAAACACCCAACTTCTTTTAAAGTTCAGCTTGCCAAAAAAACTTTTCTCCTGTTCTCCCTACAATAAATATGCTAGAAGCACGTAATGAGCTACCCTGGGCTGCTGAACATTAACATTAACAGCTTTGCTATACATGAAGATAGTCTCACAGTTCTAACATACATTAATACTCAGCCCAGGAAATGGATTATTGAAAATCATAGTTTCCCACACTTCGCAATGGGATATATTACTTTCTTGTATCTGAATCTCTTGCAGATATTTTTGAAACTATTTTATATTCCTAGTTATTTTTCTTTCCTAGTGCAGTTAGCCACGTACTGCTTCAGGTGTATTTTTGTAGATGTAAGAATAAGTGCAACAATCCCTTTAACAAATTTCCTGTTAAATTAATCTCCCCAAGTTTATTAACTCTCCTTCCCATCTCAGTAAGTCTGAAATGCCAACTGTTTTGAATAATAAAATCCACTTCCATCTTTCACCCTGCCTTATTTTCACTGAATTGCTTTTGGAAAGCTCCAAGCCACAAGCCTGTATGGATTACTGATTTCAAATGGGTAACATCCTCACAGTTACTACAGGTAGATATCATTTAACAGGAGGGACACACTTGAACATGTGCTGATTTAAAAATGCTTATGCAAATTATAGTTTTTTATTTTATAAGTGAAGTGATTTTGTGGATATGGCCTATGTCACAAAACTGTAGGTCTTTTCCAAAGTGAGGTTTTTGGGGTAGTTTTTTAGCATTTATGAAATTCATCAAATTATGGATCCATTATATTCCATTTTGAATTTCTCCATTTTATCCATTTCCCCCTGTTTTCTTTGAAGATTCCTAGGAAGTCTGTCATGGTGACCTGCCCAGATACGCAATAGTTCTTTACAAGCTTTTTTTTTTAAATTTAAATGGTATTGTGAATATTGACTTAATTTTAGAAATTGTGCTAAATGTTTCAAGGTGATATTATAAGAACCAAATCACTCCAGTATGTAGTCTGGTCAGCTTCACTGTGTCTGAAGTAAATTTTTTTTTAGTTCACCTTTGATTTTGTGAAAACATTTGAAGTCTTACATTGTTATTCTCATTCAAGGTGAAAGGACACTCTAAAAGCTGACAGATGTGTTCTAACTACCTATTGTATGAAAGAGGCATAAATGAAATTTCCATCATTTTTCCAGCTATTAAACTTGTTTCCCAAAAAAAAGGTTAAAAAACCCCACATAGTTCTTGAAAGTTCCTGTGGTTTTGGACATTATTGTCTTGATTTCAGAAGATGGATATAGTTATTTTAAGTGATTTATAAATGTTTTATGTCTATTTTTGTACCTTCTAAGGTTGGATCAGTGGAATTCTAGTGTTCTGATTTTATGCAAAAAATATCTTAAAGGAAGAAGTGAATAAAAGAATGTGGACAAAACTAAGTTTGGCTAAAACTGTCTGTATTGGTTTCTTTCTCTGTTTTAGATTTTGTGAATCCTAGCCAAATTCATACTCATTAGTGTATTTTGAAATTCTCTATCTAGATGATAATTTTTGGATTTGTTCACATGTTTATATGGACAAATGCAGTAATAGTAAGATCTCTTTGAAGGAACTTGCTAGTTCCTTCAAAGAACTTGATACTGCTGTAAACTTGCCTTGCAGTATCATTTACAAATAATAACAGCTTTTAATTTACTTGTTTGGCTCCTTTAAAAAGTGGTTACACTTGATTTTATAGACAGCCATGTGTTGCCTTTCTGGATAACCAACAGCAGATTTCAAGGGGAAATCATGTTTGACCAATCTCTTAGCCTTTTATGAGGAAATAACACGGTGGATAGATGATGGCCGAGCGGTGGATGTGGTCTACCTTGACTTCAGCAAAGCATTTGACACAATCTCCCACAGCATCCTCACAGCTAAATTGAGGAAGTGTGGACTGGATGATCAGGTAGTGAGGTGGACTGTGAACTGGCTGAAGGAGAGAAGCCAGAGAGTTGTAGTCTATGGGGCGGAGTCTAGTTGGAAGCCTGTAACTAGTGGAGTGCCTCAAGGGTCAGTACTGGGACCAGTATTATTTAATATATTCATCAATGGTTTAGATGAGGGAATTGAGTGTACTATCAGCAAGTTTGCTGATGACACTAAGCTGGGAGGAGTGGCTGACACGCCAGAATGCTGTGCTGCCATCCAGCGAGACCTGGACAGGCTGGAGAGTTGGGCAGGGAATAACTTGGTGAAATATAACAAGGGGAAGTGTAGAGTCCTGCATCTGGGCAGGAGCAACCCCAGGTTCCAGTATAGGTTGGGGAACGACCTGTTAGAGAGCAGTGTAGGGGAGAGGGACCTGGGGGTCCTAGTGGAGGACAGGATGACCATGAGCCAACACTGTGCCCTTGGGGCCAAGAAGGCCAATGGCATCCCGGGGTGTATTAGAAGGGCGGTGGTTAGTAGGTCGAGAGAGGTCCTCCTTCCCCTCTACTCTGCCCTGGTGAGACCGCATCTGGAATATTGTGTCCAGTTCTGGGCCCCTCAGTTCAAGAAGGACAGGGAGCTGCTGGAGAGAGTCCAGCGCAGGGCAACGAAGATGATTAAGGGAGTGGAGCATCTCCCTTATGAGGAAAGACTGAGGGAGCTGGGTCTCTATAGTTTAGAGAAGAGGAGACTGAGGGGTGACCTTATTAGTGTATATAAATATATAAAGGGGGAGTGTCACGAGGATGGAGCCAGGCTCTACTCAGTGGCACACAATGATAGGACAAGGGGTAATGGGTACAAACTGGAACACAAGAGGTTCCACTTAAACTTGAGAAGAAACTTCTCAGTGAGGGTGACGGAACACTGGAACAGGCTGCCCAGGGAGGTTGTGGAGTCTCCTTCCCTGGAGACATTCAAAACCCGCCTGGACACATTCCTGTGTAACATTATCTAGGTGTTCCTGCTCTGGCAGGGGGATTGGACTAGATGATCTTTTGAGGTCCCTTCCAATCTCTAGCATACTGTGATACTGTGATACCCACTGGTTTATGTTCATAAAGACCAAAAATTGCACTAATGTACATAAGTTAAATACTTCTAAATTGCTTATCCTTAAAGCATTTCACGCAGTCAGTCTTTACCTGTTGCTTTCGATCTTGTTCAGTGCATGTTTTGTTCTGTAATAAATACTGTGTGTTACTGCTTGTTTAAAGATGTACTGTGTCCAAATGATGATCCATCCCTGGGATAGGGAGGTCACTCTGGCAGTGTTTATCATATGTAGGCATTGGACCAGCACAGTGTTAAAAGGTCATGAAATGCAGGAAATTTTAGTAATGGTACAGGGAGGGAATTATTGAGGTTTATTCAAGGGTGTGTTATTCTTGACTTCTTTAGAAGTCATAGACAGGCTGAAGCTTGGCATGATTTTTGGCATCCTGTTCTCGTCATCTGACAAGGCTGCTGTACTGTAGGCATTCTTTACTCATAGTGATACTAAAATAGTTCCTTCTGGACAGATATAAAGTAAATAAAACAAGGTGTGATCTGAACTAACTTTTTCAGAGGTGTTTTTTTGGGTACTCACATAGTTCCATTTCATTCATAACATCTAGGATCACAATCCTAAGAGAAGTTAACTTCCATGAGAGGTGGGCTCCAGCTAGCTTTTTTAACTGTTTGTAGGGATTCAAAGTCTGTAGTGTTCGTAATTCATGAGATTTAGCTGTTTTAACAACATTCTCTTTTCAAAGGCTAGTGAACTTTCAGAAAGGTGTGAACTTTCAGAAAGGTGTGAGCTGTGTATGATCTGCCCCTTTGTGAATGGTGGTACTTCTGACTCCTCTCCTACCTCACACATACATTTCCTACCTTGAAATCAATGTGTGGGAGAGATGGATTTCATTGCAATATCGTGTAGAAAAACAGGTGAATTGTGTACTCAGGGAACACAATTGTACTGTTGTGCCCTGGTTTATTTTAGCTGAAAGACCAAGTGAGTAGTCTAAATTTTAGAAGGAGCATTGGTATGGTGAGAGTCAGAAAATCAAATCTAATCCTCTTGTGTCCTAGGCTGTACTAAGTGTTATACTATTCTTCTCCTGTGTATTGTCAGGTTTAGATTATGAAAGCTTTCTCTGTCCCAGGATACAGCTTGGGTTTCTGTGTGTTTCTTAAGAGTTGGTTTGTATGTTGAGGGAGAATTTAAATAATAAGAAACATGATCTTGAAAATAAGTTGTTATAGATTTCTGTTAGCACTACTTGTGTGGGAGGAAAGTAATGTCTTTTTCTCAGTGTGCCATTTATCAGTGAGCACAGTGGCTCAAAGCAATTTCATGCTCTTCTCTTGTCCCAGGCTTCCTCATACAGATTTTTGCTTCTGCTAGTAGGATGGAACACTGAAATGCAGCCTGATGCTTTGTCCTGATGAGCTGCTATTTATTGACTGCGTGTTTGCTCTTGCAGCACAGTGGTAAAAAGAAAGTTGACATACAAAGCAATCCATACGCTTTTTTTGTTCCTTTCAATATCCCATGGGCAGAAGTTAAAACTTTGATGAGGAACATTTCATTATTGATAAAAATCTACCTCAACAGGCTAAGCCTTAATCATAGATTTCGCTGAGCACTTGTGATTCCTGAGGATGCTTGACAGTAGTAGGCAGAATTTCCCTCCACACCCTGAAATCATTAACAAAGTTAGAAGGAAAATGGGATTCAGCAGCTGATTCTATCTTAAATAAAATAAACTGTGTGGAGAAGAAGATATGAATGGTATTTATATACAGACCCATCAAATTTTAATATCTAGTAAAATCTGATTAGTGGCATTTCAGATGATGTCAGAGGCATCAGAACCTGTTGCTTTGTATTTATGTCATGAAAGATGGCATGATAATGTTCTGGGGGTTTCATGAGATTCCAGAAATCAATAATTTGCCATGTCATTTTATTAGTTTTTCTGTTATTTGCAGATACTGGAAGGGGCATGACATGGGAAAACATTTTAGTTTGTTTAGGTGCTGTAAACATGAGGTACATTGAGAGAATAACAAAGCAATGCCTTCTTGGATTTTATTTCTCTCTACCAAATACCATTATTTGAAGTGTCACAGAAAGAGTACTAAATATAGATTTTTTTCCTTCTTACTTTCTTGTTATTTCTTTTAAGTTGGCCAAGGTCCACCAATAGCAGCAGACTTTTAATAGTAAGAAAAAAAAACGCAAAATAATTTTAACTGAAATGATTTCCACTTCTATATTTTATAGCCATGCAATCCCAGACAAAAGATCTTACTTTGGGCATTTTCAATCAGATTTTGTGTTGCTGTGTTTGTAACAAATCTTGGTTTTGCAGTTCATCTAAAAAAGTCGTGCACCTGATTCACTGAATGCTATGTGAACATCTGTAGTCTACAACTCATGTAATTTTTCTGGCTTGATTTTGGAGCATAAATTTGCATATATTATTTATTTCGAAGCATCTGAACTAATTTAGATCCATGGAGGATTTGGATCTTTATGCAGAAATGTTTGAACTCTACTTATTTTTTTTCTCTCTTGCCATCATTTGCACTTGTTCTGTCGTACGACTTTAAAATTAATTGAAAAAGTGATGAATACCATTAATTTTATAAGGTTTAAAATAAACTTGTTCAGATAGTGAAATAGTACCAAATATACTAAATACTAAATACGAAGAGATATTTTTGTGATGTTATTTCCTTGTGTTTTTAATATCCTCTTGGCTATATATTTCATTTGGTATGTATATTTTAAATACATAAAGATGTTAATAACATATTTTATGTTTTCTTACTTGTTTTATTGGTAGTACTGTACGAGATATGAAGGGAATAATTCTGATGCATTCTGAAAGTAACTAAAAGTAATGAATAATTCTGGAAAATACAAATCACTGTCTGAGTCCTTACCCATTTAAGTGCTATTTGTATGCAGTGCATTTTGTTAATACTCTATTCATAATAACATAAAAAAAATACCTTTTGCTGCCAGGGAGCATGGAATCAGATTTAGCATTTATTTAAGCTACAGTTCACTTTAATGACTAGGGGGAAAATGCGTATGTGCATGAATACATTTTTGAGGGGGAGTAAGTAGGGGAGCAGATCATTTACTTCAGTTCTAAAGATAAATCATCATTTAGCTGTATAAAATGATATTTTTTCCTGTCCAGTAGCATGTGTAGTGAAGTGTAGGAGTACCCTTTGTTGTGGAGAACAGGAAAAGATGATAACTTGTGAAGGAACACAATATTTTCTTTCTTCTCCTACTAGTGAAATGGTTCTTTGTAGATGAGAACAGTGTGGTCCTGAAGGCATTCTTGGCTGGTGCAAGGAGATACAGCCACTGTGGTATCCTTTTGAACTCATGAGGTAAAATTGTAATGGTTTGGTCACTGTACATACATAACTAGAAAAAATTATGGTCACATACATAACTAGAAATAATTATTTTCACAAAAGAATGGCAGCATGTCCTTCTTGAAATTTATGATCATAGAATCATAGAATAGTTAGGGTTGGAAAGGACCTTAAGATCATCTAGTTCCAACCCCCCTGCCATGGGCAGGGGCACCTCACACTAAACCATGCCACCCAAGGCTTCATCCAGCCTGGCCTTGAACACCGCCAGGGATGGAACATTCACAGCTTCCCTGGGCAACCCATTCCAGTGCCTCACCACCCTAACAGTAAAGAATTTCTTCCTTATATCCAATCTAAACTTCCCCTGTTTAAGTTTTAACCTGTTACCCTTTGTCCTGTCACTACAGTCCCTACAAGTGAAAGGATCATGCCACTCTGGAAGTGAAACTGATCTTTACTGGGAACAGGGAGCTAGTCATAAGGTTCCCTGTGAAAGAGTTGCAGCTGATTATTTCTACCTCATTCTTCCGCAAGAAAAAAATAAAATATCCCCCACATCACTATGGTAGCACAGGACAAAAAGTGGCATTAAGAATAATTTAAATGAGAAGGTAAGGGAATTTAAGGGAAATATTTGTACTGTGAAAATGAGAGTTAATTGGAGTAATAGAGTACATGATAAGCTTTCCTGAAATTGTTAGCTCACTACTTGGAGAAAATACCTCTTAGAACACTATAACAATCCTTTTCTGTTTTATTTTTTTCTAGAAAAACAAACTGATTTCTTTCATAAGAGAGAAGTAAGTTCCTCACTTTTGAATGAGAAATCTCATTTAAAGATAACAGTTGTAGTTAATAAAGGATTTTGCCATGGAATCTGTTAAGTAGCTGTAAGAGAGATAACAGTTTTGTCCCAGACAAAATTACGTTGACAGTGCCCTCTGTATGTGGATCAACAAAAATTTAGAGCCAGTGTTAGTTTCCATACCCCTTGGAATTCTTTATAGACAGTCTTCTGGTCTCTTAGGGTCATCTGTATCAACCTCTATTCAAAGCAAGACTAACTTAAAAGACAAATTGGATAGCCTAGAGTTTTGCTATCAGTGTTTTGTATGTCTAAGGGAGGAGATACCACAAACTCACTTAACAGCCTTTCTCAGTGCTTGACCAACATTATCATGAAAAATTTTATCATCTAATCAGAATTTCCTTTGCTACTGTTTTTGAACATGGCCTCTTTCTTTTCTGATACACCTCTAAGAAAAATCTGGCTTCATCCTCTGTAATTACCTGTTACTCATCTGAAGACAGTGATAAGGTCTCACTCTTAGCCTTCTTTTCTTGACTGAAGAAACCCAGCTCTCATTGCCTTACTTCGTGGCCTCCAGTCCCCTTCCTGTGTTGTAGTCACCCTGTTTTTTCAACTTTTTTTTTTTATACCATGAAGCCCAAAACTGGACGTGGTACTCCAGGTGTGGTCCTGTAGTGTTGAACAGAGGGCCACAGTCACTTTGCATGTGGTTTCATCATTGCAAGATACTGTTTGATACCTGAAAGATTTCTAAAAGCATCTCTACTTCTTGACTCCAAAGTTCTTAAAGTACTGCCTTGCACTCATCTTTCTGCAGACACATGAGACATACTTCAGGACAGTCCAGCTTCTATTCCTTCCGTGATATCTGGCCTATAGAGGTCCTGCCTTCTGACCCATTGTTGTTGTGTGAGAAACACACATTGTATCTGCAAAGAACCACATATTTAAAGCTGGAAAATATCACACCCATATGAGAAGGAGGAATTAAGAACTGATACCTGCTATGTCTGAGGATGGCAGAGGACTAAGAAGCACTGAGTTCTATGTTTGCATGGGCTGGTAGGAGAGAAGTAAAAGATGATGTGGTACTATAGTAATTGCTGAACTCTCTTGCATGAACTTGACTCTGTATATGAAGTAGGACCTGCTTTTGGACAACTGCTATCACTTCCAAAGAAAAACAAATGCATTTTTAAGTGAAAATATATGTGGACATAGCTGATAATATACTTCATGTACTAATGGATTCACACAGTATTTTTTTTAGGCAACATTTTCATACTGCCAAGAAATACTTTTTACGAGTTATATAACACCTTAGATTTATAAAAGTTGATTGTTGAAATTTCGACAAGCTAATCACAGTAATTCTGAACTCTAGAGGAGATCATGAAGTGAAAAAAATGAGCATGATACTTCTAATAGTGAGTAGATTATAGTTAACTCCGAGGGCAAGCTTCAGTACATGCTATAAGAGAACACCCAAGGATCTTCCTAATTAATAGAGAGAGAGATAATTCGAAGTGTC
The DNA here is from genome assembly GCF_028554395.1 of Pezoporus wallicus. Lineage (NCBI taxonomy): Eukaryota > Metazoa > Chordata > Aves > Psittaciformes > Psittacidae > Pezoporus > Pezoporus wallicus. The sequence goes on from NW_026634996.1 coordinate 163,416, forward strand.
AGAAAAATCTGCTGCTTAGTCCTTTTCCTCAGCCTCTTCTTTAAGGATGTTGCGTTAACTGGGCTGGGAGAAAGCATGGAAAACATGTAAAAAATCCCTGCATGAAAAAATAATGTGTCTGTTTCACTGAAAGACTCTTTTTTCTCCTCTTTTTCTCCCAAAAATCTACAAAAGAATATTCAAGTTTCCTTCAAGTGTCCAGTAATCTCCCAAAGAAATGCAATTGAATTCTCACTTAGACCAGTTCAGGAAACATGTCAGACAAGTATTCACTTATTGTTTGCATTATTTACTTAAGACTTGCAATTATTTTGCAGTTATCTAGTCTCCAGAATTATGGATAATGGTTTTAAACATAACTAGTTCCTTTAAGGAATATAATATATATGAGTTTTCCATAACAGGAGATATACTGATTAATACCTGTGTCGTTCTCATATATCGACCCATTGTTCTAGCTACCTTATAATATGAAATTCATGGTATAATTAGTGACTTTAGTAAGCAATCAATAAATTTAGTTTTCTAAATTTAATTTAGTAAATAGTGACTTAAAAATAACTGTTAATCTGATGATCAGCAGACAAAACAATCAGCTAAGCTTGTGAGACCTTTGCTGAATAGTTCTCTGTTTGGCTGTCAGTAAGTAAAATATAAACATTGCATCTGCTTAGTTTTGCAGTTTTAATGAATTTGTAGGCACTATAGGCAGATCCCTGTTGACTTTTATGATTACTGAAAAGTAGAGGGGGTAAAAAACAGCTAGTCCTCATAATCAGGAGGGGTGAAAAGCTGTCAGAAATTGTTTGTAGGGAAGAATCAAAGATTTCTGGGTATTCCTTGTTTGAGCTGTAGTCAGCTTACTCAAGTAGAAAAGCGTGCACAATATCCTAATGTAACATCTTCCATATGATAATTCGTACTCCTTTGTTATGATACAAGAAATACTACGCTTGAAAATATGCTGGCTCCTGGAGCCTGAGCTATAGAGAAACAGCATGGTATTGAAGTCATAGCTAATTAGAAAGCAGTTATAATAGTCTGGCTTACTTCAGAAAGAAAAGAGTAAAATAGCTTGGAGTATATTTCATTAGGTAATAAAAGGAGGTAATTGAATTATTATTATCTTTATACTTTTTAAGACAAGATTTGGTTAAAATAAAATCTGAAACTTTTGTTGTTTGGGGGGTTTTCCCTTCTTTCAGCTAGTGCAGGAAGATGAGCTTATATTCCCTACCAGTGTTTGTTCCCCTGCTTTTTTTTTTTTTTTTTTTTTATTGCCATGAATGTTATTTATCTGCTTGTTTGGGTAATTTGCTTAGAAACATATGTTTATCGTGTTGGTTGTTTTGATTTCAAATATCACAGACTTAAAATTAAGAAGTTCATCTGTAAAGATGCCAACAGACAATAAGGCTTTGGGTGATATAGGCAAGCTTTAAAAAATTGACTGCTTTTAAAAACATCATCTTCAAAGGTAAGTGTTTTATTTTGGTTGCACGCATTTGGATGATGCCTTGACCTGAAGGGTCTGGATTATTATGAGCAGGACCTCTAAGCAATCTTAAGGAGCAGTGCTATGAGGACACGGGCTGCTGGACTGTTAATGTAAGTGATGTTTTATTGCAGTACTATTAGGCAAGTTGTAATAGTGATGCAAAGCTAGTAAGGCATGGAAATAAAACCTGTACGAAGCTACATTCCCAGTCTGCTTTGGGAAGAGTGGCCCTTTACTGGACTGTGCTTTCCCATTGCTTCAAAATATTGACTTGTTTCAGAGAGATTATAAATTTGCCACTGAATGAGCACAAATTTAGGATTAGACTTCTATCTTCCTACCGTGAGTCCATGATTGTGTCCTGAACATCTCCTGCCTTGATGAATGAAATTTATTCCTCCCTAGATTGTGTCCCATGCAAGTCACAGCCCTCCAGATTCCTACATAATTTGGCTGTTATGATTACACTTAAATACAGACTATTTTGTCTATTTACCATTATCATTTTCTTGGCCCTAAATGGAAAAAAAAATCCATTCTTCAGATGTCTGAAGCACAGGTTAGATTCCTGCAGCATTTTTTGAATGCACGTACATTTTTAGCATAATGAAAACAACTTAATCTGACCTAAATATGCATGTGAAGTCTGCATTTGTCTGTTATAATCCCAAAAGAACTAAATTGTAACTGTTAGAGAAGTTACGTAGTCCATATCTCTGCCCAAAAATTTGAACAACTAAACTATTAAATAATGCATAAACTATTTGACAGGTGTTTGTTTAACCTATTTCAAAGATTCTTTATAATTTAATTACTTTACATTATACACGCATCTCTTTGGAGTTGTTTTCATTTCTGATAGCACATCTTGAAGGGCTTTCTTTTCATTTAATTGCTTCTTTTTCTATCATTAAAAGCAAACTTCAGTGTCCCTTAATGAAGAACAGTCTAGTGGCAGAAGTGTTAACTGTTTGATTTCTTCAGAAAAGGTCCACTGAGAAAAATCACGTACCTAAAATATTCTGAAAAATAAGAAATGCTATACACATATGAGGATATCCCACTTCAAAAAGCTATCAATTTACCTCTCTTTTGAAATTATTTATACAGTTCTTAGCTTTGGACAACTCAGTCGGCTATGCTCTGCTTTCAAAAGATTTTTCCAGAAATATTCTACCTCTTTTTTTTTTTGCATTTAAACCAAGGGAACTCATACCTGGTTTTCTTTACATGAAAAAAAAAACATACAAAGTTTTTCTGACAAAATGAGTTTTAATCTTTTCTCCACTTAAGCACATCCTTCTGCCTTAGACTTTCTATTTTCAGTGAGGGGAAAAGGGGGAAAAAGTCCTTTATGATGTGCCATCTCTCTCAGCTTTGAAGCACTGCTGAGCTTCTCCTTCAAAGCTATTTCAAGACTTCAGCTTTGTCCCAAAAACATCATGTACAAAGCTTTTAACAACCTACATAACATTTTGTTTTATAAAGTATGTCTTTGTTACTGATGAAAGGTTAACTCTGGTGATTACAATAAATTACCTCTGCATTATAAACTTCTTTCCAATATATGGGAAATATAGAATCATAGAATCTTTAGGGTTGGAAAGGACCTTAAGGTCATCTAGTTCCAACCCCCCTGCTATGGGCTGGGACACCTCACAATAAACCATATCACCCCAAGGCCTCGTCCAACCTGGCCTTGAACACCACCAGGGATGGAGCATTCGCAACGTCCCTGGGCAACCTATTCCAGTGCTCACCACCCTAACAGGAAAGAATTTCCTTCTTATATCCAACCTAGCCTTCCCCTGTTTACGTTTTAACCCGTTACCCCTTGTCCTGTCACTACAGTCCCTAATGAAGAGTCCCTTCCCAGCATCCTTTTAGGCCCCCTTCAGATACAGGAAGGCTTCTACGAGGTGTCCATGCAGCCTCCTCTTTTCCAGGCTGAACAGCCCCAACTTCCTCAGCCTATCTTCATACGGGAGGTGCTCCAGTGCCCTGATCATCCTCGTGGCCCTTCTCTGGACTTGTTCCAACAGTTCCATTTCCTTTTTGTTGAGGACACCAGAACTGCACACAATACTCCAGGTGAGGTCTCAGAAGAGCAGAGTAGAGGGGCAGGATCACCTCCTTTGACCTGCTGGTCACGCTCCTTTTGATGCAGCTCAGGATACGGTTGGCTTTCTGGGCTGCAAGCACACACTGAAGCCTGCTCATGTTCATTTTCTCATCAACCAACACCCCCAAGTCCTTCTCCGCAGGGCTGCTCTGAATCTCTTCTCTGCCCAGCCTGTAGCTGTGCCTGGGATTGCTCCGCCCCACGTGTGGAACCTTGCACTTGGCATGGTTAAACTTCATGAGATTGGCATCAACCCACCTCACAAGCATGTCAAGGTCCGTCTGGATGGCATTCCTTCCCTCCAGGGTATCAACCGAACCACACAGCTTGGTGTCATCGGCAAACTTGCTGAGGGTGCACTCAATCCCACTGTCTGTGTCAGCGACGAAGATGTTAAACAAGACTGGTCCCAACACCGATCCCAGAGGGATGCCACTTGTTACTGGTCTCCAGCCGGACATTGAACCATTGACCACAACTCTCTGTGTGCTGCCATCCAGCCAGTTCTTTATCCACCAAGTGGTCCATCCATCAAATTGATGTGTCTCCAATTTTGAGACAAGGATGGCATGTGGGACAGTGTCAAAGGCTTTGCACAAGTCCAGGTAGATGACATCAACGGCTCTACCCCGTCCATCAGTTCTGCAGCCCCATCATAGAAGGCCACCAAGTTGGTCAGGCAGGATTTCCCCTTAGTGAAGCCATGCTGGCTGTCACCAAGCACCTTGTGGATTTTCATGTGCCTTAGCATGCCTTCCAGGAGAATCTGCTCCAAGATTTTGCCAGGCACAGAGGTGAGAGTGACTGGTCTGTAATTCCCTGGGTCATCCATTTTCCCCTTCTTGAAAATGGGGGTTATATTTCCCTTTTTCCACTTGTCAGGAGCTTCACCTGACTGCCATGATTTCTCAAATATCATGGCCAGTGGCTTCACAACTTCATTTGCCAGCTCCTTCAGGACCCACGGATGGATCTCCTCAGGACCCATGGACTTGTGCATGTTCAGATTTTTAAGATGGTCTCAAACCAGATCCTCTCCTACAGTGGGCCTAAGGTCTTCATTCTCACAGTCCTGCATCTGCCTTCCAAGACTTGGGTGGTTTGGTCAGAGCCTTTGCCAGTGAAGACTGAGGCAAAGAAGTTATTCAGAACCTCAGCCTTCTCCAAATCCAGGATAGCCAGTTCTGCCGAGAGCTTCCTGAGGGGGCCTACATTCTCCCTAGTCTGTTTTTTATTTGCTATGTACCTCTAGAATCCCTTCCTGTTATCTTTAATACCTCTAGCTAAGTTTAATTCTAACTGGGCCTTAGCTTTCCTAACCTGGTCCCTAGCTTCCCAGTCAACATCCCTGTACTCTTCCCAGGCAACCTGTCCTTGCTTCCACCTTTTTTAAGCCTCTTTTTTCCTTTGAATTTTCCTCAGCAGCTCCTTATCCATCCAAGGAAGTCTTCTGGCCCTCTGCTGCACTTCCTTCTGGTTGGGATGCAACACTCGAGCTTGTAGCAGGTGATCCTTGAATATCAACCAAGAGTCTTCTGCCCCCCTGCCCTCTAGGGCTATATCCCATGGAACCTTACCAAGCAGGTTCCTATAGAAGCCAAACCCTGCTCTCTTGAAGTCCAGGGCAGTGAGCTTGCTGCACACTCTTCTCACTGTCCTGAGGATCTCAAGTTCTACCATCTCATGACTGCTGCATCCAAGGCTGCCCTGGAGGGTCACATTTTCAATGAGCCCTTCCCTGTTGGTGAGCACGAGGTCAAGCATGGCACCTCTTCTTGTCGGCTCCTCTATTACTTGCAGAAGGAAGTTGTCTTCCACACAATAGAGTAACTTGACTAGAAAATGTTTCATCAAAAAAATTAAATTACAAAAAAGTGATGATGTTCTATGTGGAGAATTTTTAACATTTAATTCTCCATTTGACTAGTATGCTCTTAGTAAGAATCTGAAAGTGATTTTGAAGAGCATTTCTTAGTAGATACCCTTAAAGTTTTGTGATTTTGACCCAAAATTGCAGGAATTTGACTGGGATTTTTTAAGTCCTAACAATTGTTTTATACTTAGATGTGTGTGTATATAAAGATGTCAAATACTTAGACATTCAAATTAACTTTTATAAGCATAATAAGATTAATACAGAGAGCAAAGAAGATACTGCTTCTGGTGCAGGTACGTGTATGTAGATAGGTGTAACGTTATCAGTCCATCCTTACTTGTGTAGGAATCTTTCATGAAGGAAACTGCTATGTTCACACAACTAGACTCTACACACAGTAATAAACTGAGCAATGCCTGACTTCCAGGTCTGTATGAGTTACACTATACACCTAGGTGGCGTAACCTGTAATTCAACTCCTGCTTGGCTTTGTGAAGCTTTTCCTAGTAAAAAAAACTAACTTGGTTTTGACAACAGACACACTCAACACTTAAAACAAAAGTAAATATGATGGTCTGTGGTCTGATTTGGACAGAAAAAGAGCTGAGAATGAAGAAAAAATACAATTTTTGTTCGTGAGCTTTTTATAGTTCTTTATTGGGTTGTTTGGTTATCTTCTTAGAAGTGGAATCTTATTTTTTTTTATTTTTTTTTATTTCTGTTATTAAGGTGATCTGTCTTGTGACTTTTTAAGCCACATAATTAAAAGTGGAAAATAAAGAAATTGTGAAAAGTGCATCTTCTAGCATACTATGGTATCAATTGCAAAAATCTTATCTCTGCTCATGGTACTTAAAATTAGCTATTCCTTAAAGCTGTTTTCTCTACCATAGGCTTGATGCATTCTGTGTTATTACAGAGCTGCTGCTAACACAAAGTGAATGTGTGTTATGAAAGATTTTCACAAAGTCTAACTCTGTATGCTAAATGCTGAATGACCTTCTGTGCCTGATTAATTGGACAAATTAATGGGAAAGGAAATGGATAATTTTCACTTTGCAATTGCACTTGAGTTCTAGTGTGTATCGAAGAGTTATTCACAAGATAAAACACAAGCTAGTCATTATCCATTGCTGCTTTGATTTACTAACTGAATCTGAATTTAAGGGTGATATCAAGTCTCACGAAATGGAAAAATAGTGTAACCCAAGTGCTGTGTAGTTTTGGGTGGTTTTTTTTTTCATGTGCATTAAGGTATAAAGTATTACTGGTTTTATCTTACTAAACTTGTAAACTTCTAACTAATTCCTGAAATTTTATTTGCAAGCAGAGGTGCCCAAGCCAGGAATATAGGGAGCTTTGTGACCAAATAGGACAAGCTCTGCAAAGTGACACTAAACACCATTGCAAATTCAGTGAATCTAAACAGCTGTCTAAACTGGGTTGTAAAGAAAATAATGAGGAATATTTTTAGCTCTATTAGCAGCTAATGGAAAAAATAAAAAAAACCAACTTCAGTCTATGTGTCTGATGTGTCAAGATTCAGTAAAATATGCTGAGTACTGGATCATCACAAAATATGAAGGACTGTTTAGTAGAAAGCAGTAAAATCTGAGAGAAGTGTTCCAGATAAATCACTTGCCACCTATTAATGTGCAGTGTGGTTAGCTGAACACCCAGGACAGAGATTTGCCAAACTGTTACCTGGAGGTGTACCTGTCCTCCACAGATCACTCAATATATCCAAAAGTAAAACAATTCTTGATTTAGACACTCAGGAGTACAATCTAAATCTAATACTTGCTTATTCAGGCTGTTGTTAAACTGGAAGAGTCCAAATTACACAAATGTCACTTCTGAATGAAAGGAGATTGCAGTGAAGTGCTATCTGTTTTGATTCTCTGAGAAATCATGGAAATTATGATCAATAGTAATAGTAAATTGTTAAAAGTAGGTAGAAAATAATTTCTTCCTTTTTCATTTTTGATGTTTTGTTTGCTACAGTCACCTTGAATGCAACATTTGTATTTCAAAACAAAATAGTTCTTTGAGCAGAAAACCTGGAACTGCCTGTTTTTTCAAATTAATTTCTGAACAGATAAATTTATCTTCTTTGTGAAAGCATCCATTTTAAATGTGTCATACTTTCTAACTAAAAAGGTTGAAAGCATTTTTTGCCATCAACAATGTATTCCTAGGAAGCTATTAATTCAAAGTACAGATTGTAAAGACAACCATAGACCTGTGAGACTGCTGTGACTTTTCACCCCTATTAGAGAACAAGAAATTTCAAAATATAGTAATTTTGTTCAGGATGCAAGTATTTGTTCAACTGTAATAAAATATAGGATGGAATATATGTTTCCCCCAGTTGTCTGAGGGGGGAGGCTGTTTGGAAGGGCTGTTCATATTTCAACGCTATGCTGTTTGCACAGTGGGGGGATGGGTCTCAGAACAATTACATTCAGCTAATGAACAAGACATATATCTACCTCAGCTGTGGTGCTTGTGTGAACCCAGTTATCGTCCTTTCTTTTCATATTTTTTACTTAATGTGAAACTCTGTGAGAAGTAAACCACTTCATACAGGATGCATGATAACTTTAAACTTCATGCTGACACTTTAATTCCTTGCTGCCCAAGAGCTACTAATTTAATTAGAAACTGCTATGCTGGAATTAGTATAGAAATAAAATACTCCTTCAGAGAAATTTCACTGAAGAAGATTAAAAAAACAAGTGGGAAAAAGAAAATTACATCCACATGCCTGTTTCTCTCCACTGCCTACAAAAGGAGTATAGGGTGACTAGCAGAGTTGGACATGTCTAATTGTAGACATCTAATGTTAGCTGAGATGATCTCCCCTTTGTAATTTGAAGATTAACCTTTGGTCTCCCTAGTGGGTAGTCACTGAATTTCAATTTATATGCTTCCAAGTTTTCATGTGTTTTTTCAACAAAACATTAAAAGTACCAGGAATATGGGAGCTACTTAAGTTCATTGGATTACCTGTTTTAAGTGAGGCTTCTGTTTAAACAATTAAGTTTCACGGTTAGTAACTCCTGCATTCACTTAACTTTTCACAGGGTTTCATTTTCATAATTTCTACCTCACTTTTCATAGTTTATAATGCTCTCAACTATTGAAAAGCTTCACTAGACTTGCTTGCAAAATGCACTCAAATATTTTCAGTGTCCTGTATGTTATGTTTGAGGTCAGTAAAGAGTAAAATGAGAAAAAAAATCCAACAATTACTGTATTTGTAATCTATATATATTTACTTCTTCCATCTGTCCCTGATGTTTAGCGACAACAGTGGAAAGTAAGTTTCAAATCCCATTTGTGGTAGGAGAACTCAGACTTTCTACTTAAGTCTCAGAAAATTTACACAAAAACTGTCATGCCTTTATACAATTGTACAACTAAATAACATATGCTGCAGCTCAGCATTTTTGTTCCAGTTCTGAATGCTCTGTGACAATAATTAATATTGAAGTTACAGTGTTAAAATAATACTGGTGAATAATAATGCATGATTACTGTGAGCAAATAGAATTATGATGTTTCTTAAATTAGTAAGAACAAGGTTACTTAATAAAAGGCCTCTGATACATCTGAGAACTTGATTTTGATCTCATTTTTAATTTTTTTAAAATACTATGCATTTGGAGTAACTCCACTGAAGAGTGCACCAGGGCAAAAGAATGACTCTTTGTATCCTAGATGTCATGTTCCAAGACAACTGTTCCAGATGGGGTGAGACTGAGGCCACTTCCCTTGAAAGGCTGAACTCTGCAAAGCAAATAGAGACTTTCTACAAGGAGTCACATGGAAAAGATGAGGGGTAATGGCCCAAGTTACTTCTGCAGAGATTCTGACTGAGCAGAAGAGGAAAATTAATCACAGGGAGAATACTCAGCCATTGGAATAACCTCCCAGGGAAGTGGTGGATTCCACAACACTAGACACCTTTAAGATTTGGCTGGATAGGGTGCTGGGACATGTAGTCTAGGTCATGTTTTGCCTAGAAAGGTTGGACCAGATGATCATTGAGGTCCATTCCATCCTGGTATTCTAAGATTCTGTGATTCTTTGTTTGTAAAGAAGAAACCTCATTAACTTGATAATCAGATGGTGATTTAGATTATCAATATTTTTCATAGGAAGTAAATACCTACAGTAACTCTGACAAAGCAAACCAATTTACGTAGCTGAAGCAGGTAAAGCCAAGCTTCCATGGCCCTCAACAGATCTTTTATAATTGTCCTGATGAAATTAGGCTACCCTAATTAAGCACATCATATGTATCACGGAATAATGCTTTTAGCTATGCATATTCAGTAGTGAGATATATTTTAATATATTTAACATTTTAATAACTAACCTTTTATTTCTCTAAATATGTAGATTAGGTAAGATAGCTGTACTATCACAATCTTAGTTCTCCAGCTACACAGTCTTGATGTCAGACCAGTAGGTCAAGACTTTTCCCTACCCACCAATAACCTACAACAGACCTGCATTAAATTGCTAAATGAATGTGAATTTATTGCAGGTTCACTGGAGATCTCTATCCTTAGGCAAAACCTTTATACAGTATAAATAGATTCTCAGAATCTCTTTTTTCCTGTCTCTGAAGTGACTACAGCTGTGGGAGATAATGTACAGGCTAAAGAGAAGCTGTATTTGAATCCTTTTCAAACTGCTGACATCTTGGGCATGGTAGCACAAAGCTCCTGATGGTGTTGCTAGTGAATTGTTGCAGTCTGTGCCAAATCATCTGTCGCTGCAGCTACACTGACAACAGCATCTTACATAGTTTAAATTTAGCTGAGAAACATGTACATGAGGTGCATACATAGCACTAACTGTAGTATATATATGCATAAGTCAAGACAGTCAAACCAGCCTACATGCAGGATAATTTCATATATCCTTTGCCAATGCTTTAGAAAAATTGCTGCTGTCAACATTTAAGTGAGGTTTAACAGTGAAAGTGGAGGCACAGTGCCCACTGTGTCGACGCAGGGCTCAATGCCAAAAGGCAGGAGGTATCCTGTTGCCTTACCATGACTGCTGGTAGAGCTGGCAAGAGACCCTCCATTTGGCCCCTAACAGTAAGAAAAATGTTTTGTTCATTCCATTCCCTGAAATAATCTGTGTGGCACAACCCCCAGTTTAATGCGAGCTCTTCATTGTTTCTTGGCTAAATGAGCTTTCCAGTAGCAAATACACTTTTATCAGCATCATTTAGTTTTGCAAAAATATATGAAGTTTTTAATTTTCTGATTATCTCTGCAGGATACTTTTGCAGATGGAGAGGAATGGTACTGTTTAAGTTCACTCTATTGCGTGGATTCTGTGTTTGAATGTGAGCACATTGATGCTGGTGTAGGTGGGCCCTAATAATTGAGGAACTGTGTTGGCGTATATTAGTATATCAGTCCCTGGAGAGAGAAGGCAGTTAGTGAACAGAAAAGGATGAGACAAAGTTATTAAAATTTGCAGTTAAATATAGATGAGCCTTTGTTACAGGATGTAAATCACAGAATTATAAAATCACAGAATTGTAGAATCACAGACTGGAAAGGACTTTAAAGATCCCTAAATTCTAACCCCTCTGCCATGGGCAGGGACACCTTTCAGTATTGCTCAAATCCCTATCCAGCCTGGCCTTGAACACTTGAACACTTCCAGGGATGGGGTATCCACAGTAACATCTAATCTAAATCTACCCTGTTTCAGATTGAAGGCATTCCCCTTTTTCCTATTTCTACACACCTTTGTAAAAAGTCCCTCTCCAAATTTCAAAAGGAAAAGTTTCTGATACCCTCGGGACCTCTAGAACCACTCTCTGCTCTCACCTTCAAGGCCTTTGCTACCACCTCTTGCCTGTATTTCTTCATGCTTCATGATTATTCTGTGGTTATACAGAGTTCATTGCACGCAGCATATCTACTTGTAATTTATATCTGTGCCAAAATTATTAACAGTAGACATTACACCACACAATTACACAAAGCTCAGCAAAACTGAAACAAATTAGGCAATAGCTACCTGGTCATTAAGTGGTTGCTGCTGCAGCAGCTAAACAAGCTGAACAAAGTTCCAGGCAAGCCAAAGCAAAGCATAGCAAATCCTGAAGTCCTTTGTTAGCCTAGCACAAAGCCTATGACCTGTTGTTGGTGTTTACTGGTTTGCAGGGTTCACATGGCAGTGTATCTGATCCGACTACCCCAGTGAAGGGCAGCTACCTGGCTTCTCCAGTGAAGTTCATTCACACTTGGTCAATCTTGAGTGCTAACAGTATAAAAACCTGGTTGTATAGGTCTCTTTTTTGGTATTCATCATCCTGGGTACAGCATTGACCAATAATTATGAAAGTTACCAAAACTACAGTGATTTAAAACTAGCTTGTGATACGTCAGCTGGTGTGCCTTGATGTACTAAAATGTTAGCAGAGATACATAGAGTGCCTCTGATTTTGCCAGCTTCCCTAAGTTCAGAGATTCTGACTTTGTCACAGGTTTTTAAGTAATGAGGATTTTTCTGCATAGAACTATTTTCTGGATTAGAGCTTGTGTTTGGTTAGTACTTTTAAAATCAGTTTATAGGATGTTTTCCGTCAGCCTCAAGAATTCCAAATATTGTTAGTAGTTCCAGAAAGCCCCTGTGCAGTCACAAATAATTATAGTGTGCTGACATGAAGGTATGGTACAGATTTTGTCAAGAGACGTTATACATCATAGGGAAGCTGACACAAAAAGCGATGATGACTGATCAGCTGATGGGCCTACAGCAAAGTAAAGCTAAGATACAGGTTTAGCACTTTTTATTTTATTTCAGGGGTTCTGTTTTCCAGAGAACTGAAGAAGGATCAGTCCTTGCACTCTCTAAAGCTTTTAGATGGCTAGACTGGGAGAAGGTGTAAACTGCCTTTGAATTTCTTGCAGTGCTGTGCTCCCGTGTATGAACTGCTTCCAACAAGGAACAAAGTGCAAAAATGTGTTGGAACAGTTGATGATTTTGTCTAGATGGGCTGCACAAGGAAACACAGTGTGCCTTTTCTGACAAAATGCAGGGGCACTCTGCATAAGTAATTGCAGAAGTGAAACACTTGGCACCTGAACGACCTTGCTATTGATGTTCTAAGTGTAACACAAACATTATCTAATTAATCATAAGAAATGACAGATTTGTCCTTCTGTCAGCAAAGAGTTTGAACGATGGATACAGAGGTGAGAATTTTACTGCTGTTTGAAACCATGGGATATACTGGAAGACTGAAAAGTAATAAACAGAGGAAGGTGTAGTGAAGGAGAGGTGTTACATCTACCAAAGGTGTGGAGATATGAAAGGACAGAGAGAAGCAGTTTTCTGGGGGATAAGAAGACTGGGATTTTGCAGTGGTGAAACAGAGTTCATAAGGATTTAGGTTTCTTATATATTTGGTCTCTCACATCTCCATGATGAATTTTCATAATTCTGTGGCTGAATTATCACGAGGAACTTGAATGAAATGCTTTTTTCCCCCAGTGTTTTTCTAGACAGCTAGGATCATGCTTAACTTGTCTTTCCCTCCTCTGTAAATCAAACATGGACTGTGCTGGGAACTACAAAATCTCTAAGGAACCTGAACAGAATATCTTTTGGAGAACTTCTATTTAATTTATGTGGAATAGATTGGTTGGCACCAGCTACTGAAAACTGAGTTTAAGCACACAGTGAGAGACAAATTGTCTTCCAAAATTTTGTCTTTTGAAGCAGCGCCAGCACTTATTTTTGGAACTGCTATAATTCATGAGATGATCTCAAGCAGTTTCTTCTGTATGGGAGAGATTTCAGAAACGCATCTGAGAATTCATGTCTTCTCCTTTCCAAGTCACTGGTGAGAACAATTAGAATTTCATCCAAAGACCATTGCCGTAGATATGACTCCATCTTTCACTGGATGCTATAAAGAACTCTCAGTCTCATACAGTCTTTTGCAAAGATATTAAAAATAGGTTGCTGAATTAGTGATGCTGTCTAGCTATGGCAGTTGTCTTCAGTATGTGGAACTAGATGATCTTAAGGTCCTTTCCAACCCTAACTATTCTATGATTCCATGTAAGAAAAATATAATTTATATCTTTCATAAAGTAATGTTCTTTAATTTGTGTTATGCATGAAAAAATAGCTGAACTATGCCTTCTGTAAACCACAACCAACACTTAGGGTTAATGTAATTCAAAACAAAACAAATATATTGCAGAAGTGAAATTATATGGAGTACTCAAAGGTTTTGAAAACAAATAAGGATGTTTACATCTTTATAAATTTGATTTATTTTAAATCTCAAATCTTCAATATTTTGACATTCAATTTAGGATGAAAACAAATGCATGAATATTTCACATTTCAGAAGAATAGAAAACTCAAAATTCTTATGCATTTCTACTTTTACTTTTCTGAATGACTATGAAGGTTATAAGTAAGCCAATTAAAAAAAAATACTGCACACAGGAAAATTAAAAAACACAAAAGCCCCATAGTTCATGTATGAACTGTTAAAATTGTTGGAGATTAATATAATTTGACTAGAATAGCAATTATTAACACATTATGTACTTCATGTTCTGATCAAGAGAGATTTGTTCCATGTACAGAAGAATTTTATAGAAGTTATATGGAGTTTCTTGTAAATATGTTGAATTGGGGCTTTCTGTTGTGGTGGTTGGTTGGTTTGGTTTTTGCATTTTTTTTTTTTCTTTTCTTAAGAACCTGATTCGAGTTCAATTATGCCAGTGGGAAGCTCCTTTTATTTTAAAAGGCTATTGGATTTAGCACTCTCTCCCCTAAATTACTTACTGTATATAAAATGAATTGTGAAAAATGGGGAGTAAGGTGTTCAAGTTGCAAAATCAGCACAGATTTCCTATTGGCATTTGTGCCCTTATGTTCTGTCCCAAAGCATGCACATGTGTAGAGCTGCTGGACCTTTCTTGATTGCAAAGTTTATCTTAGCCTTTGATTGAGCCCTATTCACTTATGAAAAATCTCATCTAAATGTATTACAACCTTCATACTGGTCCAGGTGGCTTATGTTGGACTAGGAGCAAACTTGCGAGTTCAACTTTTTCTCTGCCTGATGCAGGGAAATTGCATTATAGATCATTGTGACACAGACGACAGTCCTTTAGTCTATACCTGTGAAGTTTCTCAAACAGATCCTCAAAATCCAATACAAGGGAATTTTTACAGTCCGATTATTCATAAGCTTGACAAAAAGAAGTGAATGCAACACAAGAAAAGATATAGAATGGGATTTGCCTTTTTTAGCATTTCACTAAGAAATGTGTCTTGGTAACATAAATTGGAGGATCATTTTCTTTGTATCAGTCAGTGCCGCATAGGCTGTTGTTACAAGTGTTCTCTATCAGTCACGGTGTGGTCAGGAGGCATACATTACAATGAAAAAATGGAACAGGCATGAAAAGATCATGCAAAATGTGATTTTTGTTGCCCTCCCTCCACTGATGTTGTTTATCAATAGTGCAAATGCATTATTGAGCAGAATCCCATAGAAAGATGGAATAAAAAGTAGTAAGTACTGCTTTCATCTCTAGTGCCAGTGAACAGAAGCAGCAGTAACATGCCTAGAACCTTTCCTAATATATCCACTCAGTTTGGATTGTCTAGTCCTTATCTAAGTCAAAGGTGAAAATATATAATAGAAGAGTGGGCCTCATTCTTAGAGAATGCAGCTTTCTGATCAGATTTGGCTGTGATCTGATAAGATGAAGTCCTAGAGGATACTGGCTTAATGTAAAATTCATAGTTACTTTGTATGACTCTATAGTCTGATGGGAAATCTCGTGAAAGATATGACAGTAAGGAACTGATGTGGAAATACTCTTCATTAAGAACAAAAGTCTGTGTATTTATACTGTATTTTCTGTGTTCTTTCTTTGTTTATTTTTGTTTCCCTGTAAAAACTGAGAGGCAAAAAAAGCTATTTATATATCCTAAACACTTTTGAATGTTGCTTGTACACTCCTGCTTTCTTCTCAGAGCATGCACCCTACATGCTCTGTGTATAATACTGAGCAGTTCTATTGACAATGGTTGTTTTGATATTTCTGAAGATGGGTTTTGATACACCATAGCAATCAGATTACTAAGAGCAAAGTTGGATACCCTTGTATTACAGTATTATTTGAAGTGACACATACAAAGTAAAAATAACTTTTTTAGTAAGAGAAGAGATTCAGAGCAGCCCTGTGGAGAAGGACTTGGGGGTGTTGGTTGATAAGAAAATGAGCATGAGCAGGCAGTGTGCTCTCACAGCCCAGAAAGCCAACCGTATCCTGGGCTGCATCAAAAGGAGTGTGACCAGCAGGTCAAGGGAGGTCATCCTGCCCCTCTAATCTGCTCTTGTGAGACCTTACTTGGAGTATTGTGTGCAGTTCTGATGTCCTCAACATACAAAGGACATGGAACTGTTGGCACAAGTCCAGAGGAGGGCCACGGGGATGATCAGGGGACTGGAGCACCTCCCGTATGAAGATAGGCTGAGAGAGTTTGGGCTGTTCAGCCTGGAGAAGAGAAGGCTGCGTGGAGACCTCATAGCAGCATTCCAGTATCTGAAGGGGGCCTATAGGGATGCTGGGGAGGGACTCTTCTCTAGGGACTGTAGTGATAGGACAAGGGGTAACGGGTTAAAACTTAAACAGGGGAAGTTTAGATTGGGTATAAAGAAGAAGTTCTTTCCTGTTAGGGTGGCGAGGCACTGGAATGGGTTGCCCAGGGGAAGTTGTGAATGCTCCATCCCTGGCGGTGTTCAAGGCCAGGCTGGACAAAGCCTTGGGTAGCATGGTTTAGTGTGAGGTGTCCCTGCCCATGGCAGAGGGGTTGGAACTAGATGATCTTAAGATCCTTTCCAACCCTAACTATGATTCTATGATTCTAATACAGTAAAAAGCAGGCATTGGTTTAAACAATGTAATACATGATCTGATGCATATATTGTGCCTACTGAACACCCTAACCCATCATCAGTTTTGGATGTACATCAATTCAAATACTGCTCATTTAGGCTGTTGGTTTCTGGAGAGGCTTTTCAACTATCATAGCTAATTACTCAGAAATGGATTGCATTCTGTAAGACTGTGAAGGAGCTGGGAGGCTTTTGCAAATTCTGTGTTAAAGGAAAAATGTAAAGGGCCATCAAAGCAGAAATCACACAATAGTTAGAAACACAAGTCTCATCTTGAAGCAGTAAGAGAACTTTTTCTTCAAAACTGCAGACAGCATGGGATACACTCATCTGAAATCAAACTGCTTAGAAATTGCATTTGCAAATACTACTTTTTGAGGCAGATCAAGCATTTTCTGTCAGAAATCCATATATAAGCATTGAAATCATGTAAGTACAGGTCAAGAGTCTTTAAATCTAGGACATAAAGTGAGAAAAATTCTCTTAGGAAACATTTAAGCAGGTAGGAATTAAAGCAATATTATACTGATGTCTATTTAAGGAATCCACCATCCAGCGCAGGAAGATGAGTGTTTAATAGGTCTCTTGTGAAACAGTAAGCAAATCAGAAAACATGGGAAGAAAACCATTTATATAACATTCCCAGGATGTGGGCTTGCTTTCTTTAATACAGGAATTGCAT
This sequence comes from Pezoporus wallicus, assembly GCF_028554395.1. NCBI lineage: Eukaryota > Metazoa > Chordata > Aves > Psittaciformes > Psittacidae > Pezoporus > Pezoporus wallicus. The sequence continues at coordinate 180,572 of NW_026634996.1, forward strand.
TAAAAGAAGTTAGTATTATATTTTGGGAGAGGGAGAATACTCAACAGGGAGAAATGTCTGGAACAAAACCCTCTTAGGACTCCTTCTATGTGCACTTTGGCTGATTCATCTCTGCCTTGTCCTCACAACCAGTACAAGAATCTTCTAAATAATTTTTTATTTAGTTCATACAGCACTGCATTATAAATATAAGAACCACCAAAACCACTTTAAACTGACAGTTACTTTGACTTTAGAGCTGTCTTTGTTGTGTATTGATGGAAGGAAGCATCTGAGAAAAAATTCCTGGAGAAATTTAGATTAAAAGTTTCTCTCGTACAGATTACTCAAACAGCTGTATAAAATGGAAGGTTACCAAGTTAGGGGAGATAATGCCCAAATCTATCTGACTGTTGTTTTAGCTGCTCCTATTTCTCAGACAGAACAGAAGTAGAAACTGGAAAGAGTTGTGGGAGGAAAGTAAGTGCCAAGATACACATGCAGGTAGCAGTGGGAGTTAGGAGGCCAAGGCAGTGTGTGCTGGTTTTTTGTTTTTTTAATGCTACCTAGTAGCTAACAGTGATTGCAGCCTTTCTTTTGTACAGCTTGTTCTACATCTGAATCATCAGGACTCAGTGTAAAGGACACTGACTCTCCTTGTTTGGGTGTCTTATGTCCCCAGTTGTGTTCTTTATTTTGTCATCTCTTACATCATAATCTTTTGTTTCTGAGTGTTGGCTTTTACTTGGCTTAATTTGTCTTACATTTCCCAGTTGGGGTGTCCCAAAGTTTGCTGGGTTGTTGATCATGTGTTCATTTAGGTGCTGTTAATACATGCCATTCTTGCAGGTCTTTCTGCCTAGTTTGTTCTGTTTTTTTCACATGCAGATGTTCCCATTCATTCTCCATTCATATGAATTTTAACATTTCTATTCCAGTTCTCTACTATAAAATCCTTCAGAAGATTATCTATTGTTAGTGTTAGGATATCACACTTCAGTCAAATACACAGCATGACCCCGAGGGAGTGGAAGTTAACATCAAGAGGATTAGCTTTAGGGATTATGGTAATCCTACACGTGAATACATGTGCTCCAGCAAAAACCAAATACTGTGCCAGCAGAAATCTGGAGAAGCAGAAATGAAGAAAATTTGAAACTTTATGTACTGATCAGACTACATATCATCTAACTCTCAAAAACATACTCTACCACAAGCCTTTTGTCTGTTAGCCTCCCGTTTTAAATCAGAGATGGTATTTGAGGAATGAAGCTACATTCAGCATGAATAAAAATATCAGCAGACCTTACCAGGGAAAAAAAGGAAAAAATAATTTAGATAGCTGAGGTAACATCTTTCATTCTAAAATGGAGTAGGACTTTTACATGTGAACTAAATATAAGAAGATATGATTGTGATTCTGTAAAAGGCAACAGTGATCAAGACCATATTTAAAATACGGTGAACAGTTCTAATCAGATCCTTATAATAGAGGTATTAAGGAAATCAGGCAGCAAAGGAAAGGGTAGAAGAGGGCATTTAGAATTGAGACTCAAGGATTTTAGTTATTCAGAAGGTTAGAAAATCAAAGGTCAAGTTCTTCAGAAAGAGAAGATTAAGAAGAGACCTTAACCAGCTATGCAGTGAGGAGACGGGGCAGAACAGCTGATACAAGATTATTAAAGCTGGTGTCAAGTTAAAGAATCAGCTTTAAAAGGCAAAAGCTTAAGTCAAGGACTGAAAATTGCTGGAGGAATTCAAGATGAGCTCTTCAGCTAGAATAATTTATAAACAAAACAGCAGTAGATGTCACTTAAATGTGTGGTACTTCCATAGATACTCTGCTTAATGGTTTTATTGATAACAATTCCTTAAAATAAATACTATCCAACCAAACAAAACACTTTCCAGAAAAAGAGTAGTAAGTCTTAGGACTTGCAGAGAAAGATAGATAATCTAAAAAATAACATTGTTTCTTAAGATTGCACGCATGCCCTGCCTACACACAAAAATGTCATTGCTCTGTGGCTTCTCAATTTGACCCATGTGCTGCTCTTATTAATCAGGACAAATAGAACTGTTTTATCTTTCAGTTTGAGTATAAGTCTTGTTATATTTAATTTTACAAGATTTTATGCTCTAGAGTCTAGCAGTTAGTGTCTTTTAAAAGCACAGTAAACCTCCTGAATGTAAAGAAAACCAAAATATGCCCTGTGTTGCAAGTTTTGGAGACTTATGACTCTTGGAATTTTTTACTCAGAATTTCTATACACTGAGGATTTGGAAGAATGCAAAAACTTTTTAATTTTTTTATTAGTAAAGATAACTGTAGTACTGAAATTATAATGACCTGTGAATGTGAAATAGGCCATAATGTCTGAAATGTAGTGAAGCATTGCTAAGATCCTTACCAGTTCCCTTATACCCTTTATGTTCAGTGAGGTTTTCTTTAACTCAGAAGAGCTTCTATTATTTCAGTCTCCTTGAGTTGTTCCGAGGTCATTCAGCGCCAAGAAATCTAGCAGAGGGTTTCTTATTTCAGTTCTGCCATCAGATAAAGAATTGAATGACTTCAGTAGTTGCAGACAAACACAAATACCTAGCAGGAAATAAGCCAGAGAGATACATTAAGAGAATTCCTTGATTCAAGCTCTTACACTGATTCTTGAAAATTCTTGTAATCTTTTTTAGTATTATACTTCAGAATGTTCGTTAAGATCATATTTTATAGGTGAGGGGTTTAGAGCATCACATTTTTTTTTTAAATATATTTGCAGTATCATTAATCTATTTCAAATGCTTAACACTTAATACTTAGAATCAATGAAAGTAATCAGCCAGACTTAAAAGTCATAATATGAACTTTGTTCAGTGTGCACAAAAGTAGCTACTGTAAGAACAAAAGTAGTGTTGTTATGACTGTGAATGTCAGAGAGCACCTATTTGTACATGGGAAGCAAATCTTAGATTTGCTGCCTGTAGGGGTCTTCCAAAGTATTGGATCACCACATCTACCAACAAGTACTTATTAAACAGTCAAATTAATCTACCTAGAGTCTGATTACCTGGCTATTGGCATCCATTGACAAGAACAGTCATACTGTGTTTGGCTTTGTCGTTGTATTTAATATGCTTTGAGATGCTAAGAACAACTGGTCTTTTTTTGCTTGCACTTTACATACTGAATTTTTGCTTCTTCTTCACCAAAGATTTCAAACCCATACCTGACAAGGTGAAGAATGACCATGTCCTTTTATATTCTTGAAAATATTCCAGCCAACTAGAATAGCTTTATAATCTCTTGTCCCATGATAGTGAGTTTTGGAACAGATGTTCTCTTGCTGTTTCTTTTAATTCTAGGAGACAGTAAACGACTTATTCAGCTTCTCTGTGAGATCTTGTACTAAACATAATATCTACACCTAACTGCAAGTCTGTCTTTCCACCTGGTTGTATTTCGGAATGCTAGGAGAAAGAACAGCATGGTAATATCTGGTAACCTTTCTAATTTCTTGAAAGGCAGCTAGATGAAAAGAAATTCAGTAAGTGATAGAGGAGGTTTGACAGAAATAATGACTATTGCTTCCTGCAGATTATTTTGCCATAAAAATGATGTCTCAGTGGGAAACATGATTAGGTGTGGAATCTAATCTCCACCTAATCTAAATCTCCAATGAATTCACAGCAACTATATTAGAAACTTAGTATGATGAGTACCTTTATATTTAGTGGCAGGAAAAATGTTTTTTCAAAGAGTTACTAAAAAATACAAATCAAAACAAAATTTACACAAAAAATAAAAAATAAAAAAAAATCCCCAAACCTTGGGTATGTTCCAAGTCAGTGCGCAGATCTGAAGCTCAAAAATCTTCATTCATCATTCTCCAGCTTAAGCAAAACTAGTGGCAGTAGCAGATTTTTATACTTACAGTGAGCAAAAGGCATGAAGAGGAAGTGACACACCTCAGAGCATACAATCTTAAGAGTTGTGAGATACAAAGACATTCTGGAAGCATGATTCCAACTTTGTTATTCCTTGTGCTGGAGAGGGAGATAATGTGTGTACATCCACAAGCCCATTCATCTTTGCACAATTTTTCATAAGTAGCACAAACAAGTGCATAACTTGGGGTATTTGGCCTCAAAGTCAGTGGAGGTTTCTTTATATATGTGTTACTCATTCTAAAAGAGGAAGATATTTACCATCTTCCAAGCACATCTGTTTGAAACTTTGTTGCATAATATGGACAGTAAAGGGGATGATACTGGACAGCTTCCTTTGCTTCTCAGCCCTGGGTGTTACTATTTCTATCTATCAGTGTATTTATGAGAATAGAAAAAAAATACTACATACAGTTTTAAAATCAAATTCCCATTGGCGTTAGTTCAAACTGGTGATTTTTTCCCCCTAGAGATTTTTATCTAAATTTAATAATCTTAGATGTGTGTTTCTTCTCCTCAGTGAAATCTGATCCCTACAGAATCATTGCACCTCTTTTCTTTTTGGCCTGTGTTTGGAAATTTCATGTTCTATTTCTATTCTGTTCAATTTCTTAACATTTTTAAACAGAGAAGAGCAGAACACAGCAGCCTTATCCAGTTTGTAAGGTTCCACAATTGTACTAGCTGACAAACAGGTAGACAAAAGGAAGAATAAGATTTTTTATTTGTTTCTCCTAATAATGTTGTTATTGGATGGTTTTCCCATGTCATTCTTTCATACCGATCAAGTCCATAATACATAAATGCAAATTTGGAATATGCTTTCAAAATATCTGTTCTGCTGTATAATGTGACATATATTAAGTCACATTGAAACTTGATACTTCAAAATAAAAGCAGTTAAGTGCCTGACATAAGTTCTGACAAGGGGAAGAGGTATGTAAACTTGTTAACATTTTTTAAAATGTTATTTCTTTAGTAGAATTAACTTAATACAAACAATTGATATTGAAATTTGCAGGGTTACTATTCAGAGTGCTACTGGGATGACAAGATGTTCACAGAACCTTGTGTTCATCATGGGATGAACCATAGAACAGAAATAAGAGCTCACTGTGGATGTGGATTGGAATGTACTTAAGTATTTGTTCCCTTGATCACATGAACAACCCAGTTCAGTTATAGTATGAATCAGAAAAAAATTGCCCTTGTGTTTAAGTATTTGTTTGATTTAGTTCTTTAATAACATATAATCTCATATAAAAAGTTGTAGAAAAGGGCTGGAATGGTTGAAATTATTTATGGATGTTTATGAAAAATGTAAGAAGAAATAGTGGGATCAGGAGAACATTTTGATGTATAGCCCTTTCCGTATAGCAATGAGACAAATCTTTTTTAACATCTACCTGTAGAGTTGTCCCACTGAGGTGAACAAATTTTCACTGCTGTGAAATACTAAAGACAGAGAATAAAGACCTATTCCTGTCATCAATACATCAAACAAGCATGCTATTCAGCATACTTGTTACTTGATTTGCCTGACCCTAACAAAAAGTCCTATCTGTTTCATAAGGCTGATGAGTCACAATGCCTCCTGCATAAATCATCTTTCTGAATGTCTCTCATTATTTTTATTTTGAACTATAAAAGAAGCCACAGACATAAAATATAATAAATGTGTTTTGTACTTGTTTATTGTAATTGCCTGAAAATACTCTTTATATCATAACAATACAGTAATTTCTCATACTATTTTATTATATTGTAAGAGTAATCAGATAAAATGCACAAATTGCCATTTGAGCTTCAGAGTCCCCATCACTTTCTTTTCGACATAAAATAGACGAGATTAATGTCTCCTTAGACTTTTACATTATTCAGTCATGACTATAGTTCAGAAAACAAAAGCTGTGTTGCAGAAATGCTGCTTCTCTATGGTGACCAGAATGTTCATTTTAGTAGTATCCTCATTTCTAGCCAGGTTTTCATTTGTCAGATGTTTGCCATTCTGTGGTAACAAAACATGGTGACTCATCCAATACAGAAACTTTCAAGTTGTTCCTAAACTCTGTTGCTGAAACTGAAAAGCCATTTAATTTAATGTGTTTAAATCCCAGCAAGGGACCCAGGTAATTCCTTGTGTATGCCATTTCCCTTGAAATGATAGCACTATGCCTAACTAAAGGCCACCTCCATAGTGATATAACAAGGAGAGACAGAAAGAGGCGGATTATGTACATTAAAACCAATTCGAGCAGATTTCAACCTGTAGCATTAATGGAGAAGAAAGTGCAAAGATTTCTTTCAGAGTCAGCAAAACAATTTGCCAAGGCACCAAAAGAGGCTGCTTGATGGGGGATGGGAGAGCCAGTGCTGACAATACACAAGTACAAAGAGAAAGGCTTCTTCATTTTCTCCTTTTTTCTTTGAAAAAAAAAATCCCATTTTCTCATATGCTGATGGGAAGAATAGACAACATACCACTAATGTTTTTAGTGTGTAATTTGAAAACTACATGAGCATAGTCTTGTGCTTTTAAAACACATCTTTTAACTGAATTTTTTAAATTTCATTTTGTTTCATTTGGGTTTTGGTTTGGATTTTTTTTTTTTCTTTCTGGAATACAAGCATGTGTGTAATTTAGGGCAAATATTACACATTTACAGTATTAATGTGTGCATGTGTACATGTTTTGTATAGGCTCTTGTCTTCCCCATCACACACACCTAAAATACAAAGAATAAATTTAAAACTCCATCCTATTCATCTAATCAATAGGATGGCTTTACATTTTTCAACAGGAATTTCTGTTAATGTCAAATTTTTTTTATACCTTACATACATCTGCTTTAGGAGCAAACAGATTTTGAAAACCTATAGGTAAATTTTTGTAAGTGCTTTCTTACAGCCTCTAAAGCTTTCATTTCTTGAGGTAAAATTCCTCAGGTTTGAATTTTGCCAAAATTCAAGGGTCACTTTTGCTTTTTCTCTTTTGAAGAAAAAAAAAACAACCCAGTATTTTTGCTAATTTTGTGGGCTGTTATGGAACCTCAGTGAGCTTAGCTTATATATGCGCAAAGTCACTGAGAACATCATGATAAACTGCAGATGTTTTCTCTTGGAAGAAGTAGGGAATGGCTGTTGAAGCTGCACCTGCCTTTGCATGCCTGGTTGAAAGCCTGAAGATGCCATTTCTCCTTTTCAAAGAAAGGAAGGAAGGGGTATACTTCATCCCTGTGTGCATGGACCTGCCATTGTAGGAGTTGTTGTTGTATCTGATTGAGAAGGAAAGAGGGAGGAGAGCTCTGACTAAGCATATTTGCTTCTTTGAGTGTATTGCGTGCATACATGTGTGGAAAATTGCTTAAAGAGGGAAGGAAGAGGTTATCTCTTTGTGTATAGTCTAATAGGGCCTAAACAAATGCTTGCGCCGGTGAGATTTACCAGTATAAAATTTCCTGTATGACTCAGTAACACAATTTCCTGTATTAACAGCATGTGGATATTATATTTTCCTGTATTTCTGAACAGTTGTAGTAATAGTTTTGGAATCAGAGGTTTAGATACAGATGTCCCACTGACATTATTTTACCTTTTATCAAGGCCTGTAGTGATAGGACAGGGGGCAACAGTTTTAAACTGAAAGACTGCACATAAGGAAGAATGTTTTTTATGATGGGGGTGGTGAGACACAGGAACAGGTTGCCCGGAGTTGTGGATGCCTTATCATTGGAGATGTTCAGGTCCAGGTTGGATGGGGCCTTGAGCAGCCTGATCTAGTAGAAGATGTTCCTGCCAATAGCAGGAGGGTAAACTTGATGATCTTTAGAGGTCACTTCCAACCCAAACCATTCTATGATCTTAATTTTTATGGTTTATCTTCTCCATCGACTCATTATGATAAGAATGGAAGGAATACAGAGAGCTGCAAAAATTTGGAAATCAATCTACTTCCAGAGTCAATAATGCCTAAAAGCATGGACTCCATCCGTATAGCTCTCTTGGATAACCAGTGTTAGGGTATTTGTGAACTAGAAGCAAACCCAAGCATCAATAAGGTAACAAATGCATGTTTTACCAGCTTCCCAGAGAAAGTGGATTGAATGAAATTACCTATGCCTTCCTGCATTTACATATCTCTTCAGCACTCTATAAAGATTTTAATGTGAAAAATATAAGTAAGCCAATTCAGTATATCAGAGGGCTGAAAGAGCACAGATCTTTGGTTCTGAGCAAAAAGAATACCTTTCATTCACTTTAGCTAAATAATCCATTTATGCTATGTTTCTGGCCAAAACCAGAGTGAAATACCAAAGATCTTTTCTGTATTCTTTCATTCTACATTTCTTATCCTCTGAATTTTGGTTGATAATGGTCCCTTTATATAGTTATTGCATATCTTACAGCTCCTACTAATTGAGGGCATAAAATATTCTGATTTAGCACATACTTGTGTCTACTGATGAGATACATTTTCTTGTCTTTTTAATTTCAAAATTGCTCATCATTTTTTTAGATGGGGATAATCTAGTTACAATTTGAGTGAAACAGTCAAACCCATTTTTCATTAGCTGATGATTTGCAATGTTTCTTCAGATTCTTACAGTAATTACTGTAATGAAACTGAGAGGGAAATTAAATGCATTGTATCCAATAAAAAACTTGAAACTATACACTGTAACATTGAATACAACAAGTAGCAAAGATTGTTGGAGACAAAGCTAACATGTATTTAAGCTTGGCACAGTTTGTCAGTACCCTCTCTACTTGAGTTTTTTTTTTTTAACTAAAATTTCACATATTTTAAGTAAATACAGCCTGAGACAGTTTCCATCATTGCTTATTGCAGAACATACATAGAAATCATTTAATCCAAAAGATTTACATTTTGGATTTTCCTTTCAAAAATTCCTATTAGTCTGAATGCAGTCAGATGGGGAACCATCACTTTGGGTTCGTTTCTGTTTACAATCAGTGCCTAAATACAAGCTACATGCTCAACAATAAAAGATATAGCTGCAATCCTTGAGGTATCTGTCTGCCCAGTCAATGAAGTTTCTGAAAAAATGGAACCTCTCTTCTTCTCCCCACTTGTATCTGCTGTCAACCTTCAAGGCTGGATGAGGAAGGCAGAAATTTATGCAGTTCTTGGCTTTGGTTGCAAAACCAGCTTAAGAAATTCCTGTTCCTCCTCTGGCCGCTTATCGTTGCCATGACAGTTGTATTAATGTTGCTGTTTATAGGCTGTATTACACACCGTGTTACTGAAAGGATCCATCTGAAATAAGAACACAAAGGTGGGTTATTTTAATTGTTGCAAGTTCCAGTTTTTGTTTTACAGTGTGACCTCAGTAGCAACTGTACTGGCACAGAGGAGGGTGCAGATGAGGTGCAGAAATGATTGAACGTGTTTAGCTGGCTTTCGAGCAATCTACACCATTAGTTATGAGACTAACCTGCTCAGTCTATGATCATATTACACAGAGCTTTGAAGAGACTGTAGCAACAGAATGTGCAAACTTTTCAGTACTCCTCAAAGTGGACTTTTTTACTTTCATTCAGATATTTCATACTCAGATTTTTGGATAAGAGCAAACAGTTGTACTGGAAAACATGGCACTAGAAGTGTCAGCATTTTGCATTTTCCTTATGGATATTCTTTTTGATATTTTTAATTTCCTTTTTCTCTTTTGATTATTTATATAATAAAAGTCTACAATTAAGCCTTCAGCTATAAAACTCCAAGCAGGGCTTTCTGACACCATTTGTTAGAACATCATGCTAAGCTACCTTTGGTTATGTTTTTCAGATAGGGGAAAGAGTCCAAGTGGTATTGGATGACTAGAGATAGTAGGCGGCTGGGTTTTTCATTTCACTAATGCAAACTCTAAGTCACTAATGCAAACCCTAAGTCACTAATGCAAACCCTAAGTAAGCTGTGAAATAAACCATATTTTAGCCAATCGCAAACTATGAAGAGAATTCAGAGGATTTACGCTAAGAACTGTTTCAAAGGCAATATAGTTTGCTTAGATTTATTAATTGGGGAAAGTACCATTTAGACAATAATGCTTGAGAGCAGAATGCTGTGACATTTCAAAGCATCTAAGTATTTTTGGAGGAATTACCATTTAAATCCAGATTGATTCCCTATGAGTAATTCCCTCTTTGTTGGCAACTACTCATTCAGTGGGTAGCACTTTTGATCTGCCTGTTGGGTGACCAGCAGTGTGTTACAACAAAGGCTTTTCAAGCACGGTAAAAATCACTAACCACTGAATTGTAGCAGAGAAGCTGGCTGCTGAACAAAAAAGCACTAAACCTGCCACTAACATGATTCAAGACACATTAAAAGTCGAAGGAACAGAAAAATTGCCTTATAAAATTAAAAAAATACCAGAAATACGAACAGTAATTTTTATGGATAAAAAGAATGATAGTAAGTACACTAAATACTAATTACTCATGCGAACATATTATCATTCACTTCATAAATTAACTCCAGCCATGTATTTATAGCTTTAGCTTTGTAGCTGCAAAAATGTGCATTTTGACACTTTTCAGATAATAAACTGTACTTCTTGAGTATATGTTCACATATTATGTGACTTTGCATACTAAAACTAATAATTGCAAAAAAAAACTAAAAAAAAAAAGAATGGAAACAGAATGAAGCAATTTGGAAGAATTGAACTGTTTTGTGAGAAATCAAACATCCAGAAAATATTGCATGTTGGAAAAACTGAACAAAGGCACTCTCTGAAAAAAAAAAAAACAAACAACACCAAAACAAAAGAGATAAAAGTTAAACCATGAACCAATACACAGTTTTAATTTGCATGCACAAAAGCAGTCCTAGGTGTTGTATGACCTATAAAGTAAGTGTAGACATAGGGTGATGTCCTAGCAAGAATATTTTAATGAGAAAATATGTTTGAAGAACAGAAAAAATATTGCAAATTGTCTTTATGCCTTTTAAGATGTTGCAAACTACATTCTTATGTCACTCATTCACTGCTGTCTAATGTAGCTTCTTTAATATTACCTAGTGCTGGTAAAAGATCACAGTCTCAATATATTTTCCACATCTACATGGTCCATTAATGTAAAGGCTTGTTTCTGAATAAAGCAGTAAATTCAAACTTGTGTGCAACTTATGTTCTTTGGCTATTATGCACAACTATATTAGCTTTATGTTATATTTTCTTACTAAAGGCGGCAGTAGTAGCCAGCAGCAGTGCATCATGGGACTATTTTACTAAGTGCCTTTCCCAAACAGTACAAGTTTTCATTTTCTTTTAGACTGTTGACATACATTCTCTTTCCATAAAACCCAGCAACATGAAAATCTATAACCTGAATATCTTTTTTACATCTGTAGGGGGTTTTCCCAGCTGCCCTCACTCTTTTGGCTTGATGTGTGAACACCTTTGGCTTGATTTTTGAACACCTCATATTCAAAAGTATACATTATATTTACAAATGAGGAAGGATAGGATTAGGCCCTTTAATATGTGGTCTATTTCATTTCTTTCTTTGAAAAACAAACAATAAAAGCTGTAATTCAGGCTCAGATCACCCTCAAACATATAGTCTGCTCTAATAGTGGATGAGTGTAAAGCAGGTGGCGTACCTAAGTCATTGATGTCTAAAGGTTTTACTTGCTTATGTGTTTATTCATGTTAGAAAACCTTTTTCAAATGTGCTGCCTAGTGCTATCCTGACAACATGCTCATGAGTAACAAGCACTAGGATGGTTTCATCTCAGTAGCTCTGAAATCAGTAGCAGAAATATTCCAATGATGTTTTTTTATTTTGTCACTCAGAATGAAAAGATCTGCTCCCTACTGTGTATCATAACTACCCTGCATATTGCTATCAGTTGGTAAGGGTTGTCACTTTAAGCAGTGTCAGGTTTAATCCTGAAGGGTAACAAAGTACCACACAGCCACTTAGTCATTCCCCCCCTCTGGTAAGGGGGGGGAGGAGAATTAGAAAAAGGGAAAACCTAAAGGTTGAGATAAGAACACAAAAGATTCTCTCCACCCATGGACTGATGCCCAGGCTGCCCCTGAGCAGCAATCAGTGGCTCCCAGTCAGACCCCCCAGTTTTATACTGAGTGTGATGTTCTGTGGCATGAATATCTTTATACTGAGCAAGTACTTAAAACAGCTTTGTGAAAGTATCCAAGGCAGCTAGGGGAACTTTCACAAGTGCAAAGTTGAACAAATTTCAGTATTTTAGACTTTAGCTGTTTTATTAGTACTAGTACCAGTAAGAGATCCTCTTCAAAAGTTTTTTTCTACTGGTTATAAGTATTCTCACATTGGACTTCAGGTATTAGCTCAAGGGATCCAGGGATTCTAATGTATACACACAGAACCTAGAAAATGGTTGGCTGTTCCCCTCAGTGGGTGGACTCTCTTAAAACCTTTTCTACTTAACCTTTCTTTAGTGGTTGTCAGTTTCTCTGGCTGAAATCTCTGTACAGGTGTCCCTTTTGGGCTCTTTACATAATGTATATTAAGGCTGTAAAAATCACAAAAGTTCACTTCAGTCTAAAGGGTGATTGAATAACTCACTGACATCAATTGAGGGCTATCAAATACAGATATACTACCTTTGTAGGAATGTCCCTCACCTATAAAGCCTGAATTTTAGGCAGAGCTCCAGTCTATGCAGTAATGACGTGAAGGGCATGTTCAGCTCATTATTTCAGGCTGCCAACTGCAAGTGCTGCAAGTTATGGACCAGCTGAAACTATCCATTTCCCTCGGTTGCTGCTCCCTTCTTTGAACAATGAACCATCACACAGCTTTTCCAAGCATTATCTTTACAGATTTAAAGACGAGTGAAAACAAACCCAAGATGTCCCTTTGGTTTGACTTAGTATTAATTGCTGTTACTGTAAAAGTCAGTTGGAGAAACTCTCTATGACTCAATTAGGAGTTACAGAAAGCAGGCATTCTTTATTGCAGCACTGGGTGCACACGCAAATAGTTTCACAAAGGTGAGCACACTCATTACTTACCCATTATGGCAGCAACTACATATTTAGGATACTCATGCATATTTACAGCATTTTCAGGAAATATTTACACATTCATGAGATTTGGTGGAACTAATTATAATATTTGCATTCTAATTACACATGTGCTTTCTTGCTGAGTGGGGGTCTCTGGAGGTCATCAGTAGTCTTCCTCACTGTGTTTACTGAATGACCTCAGTGCTTGTGCATGCTTGCAAGGTCCTGGTGATAGTTGGTATGTCCTTGCTTCTGTTCTGTTCCAGTCTCTCTCCACGTTGGGTACCACTCTGTTACCTTGAAGGCTAGCAACTTCGGTCTTACTGTCTCCTTAGTTGTTACCCAGTCCTGTGATGTTCCTTCTTCCATCACCTGAACATTCCTTTCTCTCTATGTGTTAGCAAGTTAGAACAGTTTGCTCTATTTTCTGTGCTAGTTTAAAGCCACACACACTTTTGTTAGTTCAAACCTATGATTTAAGCCTACATTGCTTTTATGTTCTCTTATCATTTTAGGCCTGTCTTCTTCTAGGCTGGTATTCAAATGTTGGCAGCCATTTGAGAGTGGTTGTATCTTAGGGCTGTCCATAGTTGTGGATTGGCTTTTCTTTGATATTTCTTTCCGGTACAGGATAAGATCATCAGCTATGATCTTGACTGTCTGAGATTCTTGTGTTTTCTTTGAATAACTTCACAAGTGGATTCATGTCCTGTGACACTTACTTAGAAGACATGAGGAAAATTGACACATCACGTCTCAAAAGTCAGAACACATTTAGAGTTGCAAGCACTGTGAATGATGTTGCCATGGATAAATCAAGAAGTATGTCTCAATGTAGATCTTCCGTTTACTTAAAGGTTGTCTTTCTATTACAAGTCTGCTGATGAGTTCTGTGCTAGTCTCAAGAGGTGAAACATGCTTCTTCCTTAGTGGCTTACTAACTTTTTTTCACTGGCTTTATATTTGCTATTTTTTGATGCACACAGTGCAGCTTACCCTCTATGTGAATTTACTAAGACATGTTCTCTCTATATTCTACTAGAAAGTTGAACAGAAACTACAGTGATGTCCTACCTCTTCCAGCACCTCAGTGTGTCAGCTGTTAAAAACTCAATGCTTCAACATGTCTTGTTCTGTGAGGTTTTTACTGACAGCCTGAATTTATCCACTCACCACAGAATGGTTTTATTGTACATTCCCTAACCTTTGGTCGCAATCTTCCAGTCTGTTACAGCTTTGTATTGGCGAGATTACATTGCTGCTGGCTTTACAATGAAGCTGAAGAGCAGTGGGTTATTGATTCAGTAGCATGACTGTAAATATGACAGCTGGATGGCTGACAGCTTTTTTATTTCTCACTGTGCATATTGAAGATGTCTGTGTCTGCTAGAGTGCCACTGTAGATGCACTCCTCTGCTGCATGTGTGTAGTCTCAGTCATAGTCTCGATTTACTAGATATTTTCTCTTCCCCCCCCCCCCCCACGTTTTGCTTAGGCACTGGACATCCTTTCTTTTATGTTTTGCGTTCCGTTCTATGTTTTTGACTTGGCTATCCATCCTGCCTCCCTTGGTTTTTAAAGTTTGACCTTAACTTTAAACAAGTAGCTACAAATTCTTACGTTTAGGTAGTAGTATAGTGCAGATACATTTGAACTGTCATTAAACGTGCCAGCAATGGAGCCGAATAGGATAGAGGTTATACAGGCCTGAGCAGCTATCCAGATTCTCATGACATTTTTCAAGAGTGCATTGAACTTTATGTTGCTGTATTTTTACTGCTATGTCTCTCACTTAAATGTAACTGTCTATTTTTTTTTTGATATTGGATGATTCAGTTACAATCAGGTTTTTTGAGGAAGTTTGCTTTTGATTTTTAACTGTTCTGTTAGATCTCTTTTCTCAGAGACATCACTCCTATTAGATGACATTGCGAGTCTGTCTCTAATTAAGGAAATTACCATTCTAGAAGTTCTATATGGAGGCCAGCTTTAACCATTCTATTTCACCTTTTGCTTCTTGGTCCCAGGTGAAAAACTGTATCTTATTCTCTTGAGGGTTATATCACTCATTGAAAACCTTTGCCAGCTGTAAATATGTTTTTCAGGATTATCTCTAGCATCAGTCTTACTGACTTATTACTTCTTCAGAGAAATAGAAAAGACTCTAACTTCACCAACTTACCTTTATCTTACATGCTTAATTCTATATGTAGACTCATTTCTTGGTACTGTTTACAATATTTCTTTTCCTTTCTTTCTTCCTTTTGAAATCTTGTTTACCATCTAGTCTGAGTTCTGTTCTTCAGTAATGGTTTCTAAATGCTGCTTGGTTTGACTGTTAATTATTTTTTTCTTTTAATAGATTCATGGCTGTCAATTCCATGTTTCATGAGCATGGCTTGCTGGTTAATAACTACAGCAAACTAGGATTTTTTGTGTGCTTGTTTTTAAAGAAGCATTTCTTACCAAAATGTGGCTATTAGAAACTGAACTGTATATTCACTCTCTTTCACTCTCTAGCAACCTCTGCTCTTCTGTTCATTTCTGTGCCATTGGCCAGTGCTGATAAGAGAGGAAATGACTCTGTGGAGTGAGGGTGTATTAATTTTTACTTCCTTCTTTAGACTCCTGGTACCAAAGTTTCAGAGGATGGGAATAGGAATCAGCCTTTCACATTGAGACGAATCAAGTACTTGGATACACTTGGCAATGCTTCATATAAGCCCCCAAATTGGGAAAAGGCTAAGAATTCATTTTATGA
Source organism: Pezoporus wallicus (assembly GCF_028554395.1). NCBI lineage: Eukaryota > Metazoa > Chordata > Aves > Psittaciformes > Psittacidae > Pezoporus > Pezoporus wallicus. The sequence goes on from NW_026634996.1 coordinate 196,280, forward strand.
GAATCTGTTTTGTTTACAGATAAACTAAGTTCAGAAATATGGTTGTTTTCTGTTTTGTTTTGGGTTAGTTTTTTGGTTGGTTTTTTTTTTCATAAGTTTATCTCAGAATATTTCAGTTTCAGTCTAATAGAAGTAGCCACTTTATGCTGCTTCTCCTAAGATAAAATTAGAGAAATGTTAAGTGGGCATTTGGGAGAGAGAGACAGAAATGAAGTTAATGTGTCTCACTGGTCTACTGGTTTATTCCTTAATTCAGGGCTAAGCCTCAGCTTCATTACACTTTGTTCTATCTTATCTTTCGATTGACGGGGATTACTCTGTTGCAGATACAAGGTGTATTGAGTACCCCACTTATAAAATATTTAATTATAGAAAGAGATAATCAAAATAATTTAGAATGAAAACAGATACTGAAGCTGGAAGACAGGCAGCATGTCTAGTCCTGCTGGACATGAATGAAAATTGTTTGATGAGTATCTGGCTTTTATTCTTTTTATTTTGTCATTTTTTTTTGTCATTGCTTTTAATTCATTCAGGATCAATGTAGACATGGATTCTGTAAACCCATCCAAAGACTATTTTTTTAGCCAGTGTGAAAAGAAATAAATAGACAGGTTGTCTGCCCCACCCTCACTCCCACCCTCACTCCCTCCCGCAACAGGAGCTCAGTGTATCTAATACTCATATTGAGTCTTCTTCATATTGAATTCTCATCAAATTGAATTTATATAGAACTGAATAATTTTCTACTCAAAGGTATCTGTGTAGCATTAACTTCAAGATAAAATTATTATCTCTGTCTGCAGTGGCCCTATTGTGTAAAATACTGCCATGCATGCTTCTTGTCAGCAGATTTTTCAGGTGGCACCTGCAGTATTTAGCACAACAGACAACAAAGAGAAAAAAGACAGAATATAGATTTTGATTGTCTTTCATTTTGTGGATATAAGTACTGTCTTTAAACAGCATTTACAATTTTGCTTTCATTTCATAAGATTTTTGATGAATCAGTTCACAAAGTGTGCGAGGATAAACCTTTAAAGTTGTGTTCATGTTTGGAATCCTGCTTTATGTTAAGCTCTTTAGGCTCTGACAGTGTTTATTTCATTCCTGCTTTACAGCTTGAATTGGAAATGCTGAAATACCATAAAACAGGCTTGGAGAAATTTGATAGATTCATATCCAGACTTAGAGCTTCAGTACACTCTTGACTGTAAACATGCCTCTCCAGCTCCCAAATTACTGCCCTTCTGTTTATGTACTGAAAAAGAGAATTCTTATTCTGTATCTCATTAAAGACTTCATGCTCTAGCTTTCCACTTCCCCTGTTCCCTTTATTTTGCATTGTCATATTGTTTGACATCTGTCTTTTGTCACACTCTACTGTTGCAGCACTGATTGTTTCCACACCATTTTACTATGTCTCTGGTGTACAAAGCGGTTTGTACACAGCACGTTCTTTTCACTATCTCTTAAAAGAAAAGCTCCCTCAGTACATTCATTTATTATTACATGAAAGGGATTACAGATTTTTTTTTTCTATATTGTATACGCTACAAAATGATGGAAAGCTGTTAGAAATGTCAGAGATATGAAGATTTTTAATTGATATAAAGTTGGCAATGTTAAATTTAAAGAGTTTAATACAAATGTATCTGTAATTCATCTCCTACAGCATATTATAAGAAAGAGAAATAGTTTTTCTTCTTCTGGAATCTTTAGATTATCTGTTCAGATCTTTGTTGAAATTAATATATTTCTGTGCAACATGCTGTTTCAATGAAGCAGCTTTTCTGATGTAATATGTTTCACTAAAAAAAGTAGTTTTCTCTAATTGCAACTGAATAGAAACCCCTATTAAATCTAGTTTATGTGCTGGCATTACACCAGTCAGGTGAGTCAACAGCATAGGTCATGCAATCCTGACTGTATCTTGAATCAATTAGGATTTTTATAACATTTTTCTTAGCTATATTTTTAATCAGAGTAGTAGACAAAACAGGTTGAAAATCATTTTGTCTGACATCCTTGAGGTTGGATGATATTCTGCTAATACTTCTGCTGGAAGAGTTATGGAAAATACTCTCAAGCTGAGGCTTATGTCCACTTGTTTATGAAATGACATTTTTAAACAAAATGAATGTTACATTTCCTACCTAAGTATGCATGTGTGCCTCTCTACCATGAAATATTGTGGTGGCCTGCCATTTTCCTTCCAGGACTGCTTTTCATTTTACCCTAAAGAATCACTTCCTATACAATCTTTACTACTCTGTGGATGACATAAATACTGGCTGCCATCCCAAATAAGTATTGACAGCTAACCAAATTGTGCAATATTGAAACTGGGAGCTCTAGAGAGACAGTGTTGTGTTTTGTATTGTTGGTGGGGTTTTTTTAATCTGTACATGGATCATTTCTAAAGATTAATGAAAATCTGATTAATGAAAAATTAAAAAAAAAAAAATCATAATAATCATAATCCAAGGGGCAGTGGTTAGTGATCTGCTAGACCACTTAAAACATACAAGTGTATGAGGCTGGATGGGATCCACCCAAGGGTACTGAGGGAGCTGGTGGAAGTGCTCACCAATCTACTTCCAATCATTTATCAGCAGTTCTGTCTAACCAGGGAGGTCCCATTTGACCTCCCCAGTTACCAAATGTGACACCCATCTAAGGGAGGGCCAAAAGGAGGATTTTGGGAGCAATAGGCCTGTTCTTGGTGCCAGGAGCAGTTAAGCATATTGTCTTGAGTGCCGTCTTGCAGCATGTAGAGGACAACCAGATGATGAGACCCAGTCAGCATGGGTTTATGAAAGGCAGATCATGCTTGACCAACTTGGTCTCCTTCTATGACAAGGTGACCAACTCAGTGGGTGAGGGAAAGGCTGTGGATGTTGTTTACCTAGAATTTAGTGAAACCTTTACAGTTTCCCCCAGCATTCTCCTGGAGAAACTGGCTGCTTATGACTTGGACAGGTGTACTCAGGCACATCTGAGGAAACTGGGGTTGTTTAGTTTGGAGGAGTCTGTGGGGAGACCTATTCACTCGCTACAACTACCCAAAAAGAGGTTGTAGCGAGGTGTGTGTCACTATCTTCTCCCAAGTAGCAGGTGATGGGATGAGAGGAAATGGCCTCGGTTTAGATTAGATTGCATATGCAGAAAAATTTCTTCACTGAAAGTGTTGTCAAGCATCGGAACATGCTACCCAGGGAAGTGGTTGAGTCACCATCTCTGGAGGTATTTAAAAGATGTGTAGATGTGGCAGCTAGGGACATGGCTTAGTGGTGGACTTGGCAGTGTCAGGTTAGCAGTTGGACTCAATAATCTTAAAGGTCTTTTCCAACCTGAATGATTCTATCATTCCATGATTCTATGAAACTGTATTTTAAAAGCAGATAGTGTTCAAGTGTAACCAATACATTGCAGTGTGTTTTCCCTTGGGTTCCCAGACTGCTCATTTTACTCTTCCACTGAGGCTTGTTGTAAGGAAAAAACACTGGCTCAACAGCACTGTGTAACTTTCACAGTTCCCCTCTATTTTTGCAAAAATATCATTCCTTGTTTTGTTTTTAATTGTAGAATGGTTATTTTGTATGTTGTTCAGATAAAGGGTGTTTGCAAAAGAACAAACAAACAAACACACCTCTAGCTTGGACTGTCAGTTCCTGTTTCCTCATTTCCACATCCTCAGCTCCTGCTTGTGCTGTAAGATACTTAGCATACCAATCTTCGCTTCCATCCAGTCTTTCCTATAACAAAATTAATACAGCAAAGCAGCATGACATCTTCAGTGAAAAAATTGTTTTGTTTGTTGTTTCTCTTGCCTTACAGTATCTGAGAATATTAAATGCATAGGTTTTCAGAGCCTTCTACTCTAAAGGTTGCTGAACAACTGGTGTGCATAGGGCAGGTAGGATGCTGGATCAGGAGGAGGCGAGATAGCTTTAATTAGAGGAAGAAGGCTCAGACCTTAGTACTAGAAGAGGAGAAACAATAAGAAAGGATTGAGAAGTCATGGTGGTACCAGAGGAAGGGAATGAAAAAAAAAGGGGTTGTGATGACAGATCAGAGTGCAGTTCATGGATAAAAGAACAGACAAGTTTTATTCTTGAATGATAGGTTTTAAAGCTGACGCTCACCTCTTACCCCTCATACATCCAAAAACCCTTCTGCAAATATAGTATCTGCAAGGTTTTGACAACCTCAGTGCTACACATATTGAACAAATGTATCAGATAACTATCGTTTGAATGCCTATTTGAGGCTCAGTATGAATAAGACCTCCTGTGGCAGTGCAGCTGCTTTGAACTCAAATACAAGGTTTCCATGACATCTTAGTTCCAAAGAGAAAAGATCAGTGTAGCTCTGATCCACTCCCTCTAAATTCTAAAGCTAAATTTGTATAATACCTTTTAGTTGGATAAGAAAGTGCTTTTCTTTACTGATAAAGTACACAAGTTTTTGTTAAATTTAGAACAGATCTTAATTTACCTAGAGCTTAATTTACCAAAGAGCTAAACTAGAAAAAGATCAAGGTCATTTAAGGGCATCAGTAGGTAAAGAATATAGATTTCTGACTGTTTCCTTTAGTCATGATCTTGTGAAAACAATACAGTGTTGTTTAAAAACTACAAATCTACAAAATTTAACTACAAATAGAACAGTATGTATTCATCCTTAGTTCTGATTGTAACTTTTCTTTTCTTTTGCCTTTGGCTACTAGACTCCAGAGGCTTACAGTGTCCAACATGTCTTTCTCTGTGAAGGCAGTTTGCACTGTAACCTAATTACTTCTAACTTTTATCTATTTTTAGTTTTTAATAAGCCACATGTGTTGTCCTACACTATACTTCCCTATACAAAATACTTCTTGCCAACCCAAAAAATGTGTTTTAAACTTCTATCTGTTGTCTTCTCAGTTTTCTGGCATTTCAGTTGGAAAAGTAAGCAACAAAATCACAGCCAGAATTACCTTTACTGGCATTGCATAGATGTAGAAATTCCTCCTTCCTTAACTGCTTTCTTGGACTTCAGCAAAACATTCAGCACTCTTTCCCACAGCCTTCCCTGGACAAACTGGAAAGACACAGACTGGATGTGTGGTCTATGAGGTAGGTAGGAAACTAGATAACAGATCACACCCAGAGTGTGGAAATCAATGGCTTTTACTGAGGTTGGTGGCCTGTCACAAGTGGGGACCCCCAGGGATAAATACTGGGTCCCATGCTGTTCAGCATCTTCATAAATTAGCTGGATGATGAGATTAAAAGCATCCTCAGCGAGTCTGCTGAGACCAAACTGGGTGGTGAGCTGAATGCATCAGAAGGGTGAGCCATTTTACAGAGAGACTTGGGCAGAATGGAAGAGTGAGCTAGCAAGAACAGTATGAAGTTTAAGAAAGTACAAAGTCCTGCAGCTGGGACAAAATAACCAAAAAGCCCACTACAGGTTAGGATCTGTGTGGCTGAGGAGCAGCCTTGCTGAAAGGGCCTGGGGTCCTGATGGACAACAAGGTAAACCTTAGTCAGCAGTGCACTGCTGCAGCCACAAAACCAAGTCCAGTCCTGGGCTGCATCTGCCCAGGAACTGTATTCCTTTAAAAAGTACTTCATATGGTCTATTTTGCTGTTGTTTATTTTGCCTTTTTTTTTCTTTTCTTTTTTTTCTTTTCTTTTCTTTTCTTTTTTTCTTTTCTTTTCTTTTCTTTTCTTTTCTTTTCTTTTTTCTTTTCTTTTCTTTTCTTTTCTTTTTTTCTTTTTAACAAGAATATATTTTTGTGACATATATCTTAAAGAAATATCATTAGAAAAACAAATATTAATATTCTTCATGTGTACTACAGTAATGCTGTTTACAGCAGGCATATCTAACAGAGATGACTATCATGGTAAATCAAGTTTAGTTGATCAGAATTTAAGATCAAAATGTTAATTTAAAATAACGTACTTGTTTTGATATTCTTCTCAGTGCTTATGTAGGCACACACTCACTTATATAGAGAAAGATCTTTATAATAATATGCAGCTGCCAAACCCAAAGGGAATTTGAAAAATTTTTGATCAGTATTTACTTGTTCCTTAAGTATTATCTAACTACTTACATTCCTACCAATAAACTTGTGGACAAAAAAGACAAAGAGCTTTTTTGCAGGTCGTTGCAGCATAGAAAATCTACCAAAAATTTGCCCGTACACAGAAAATTTATAAGATGCAGGACTTCTCATACCATATATAAACTGTGAATTTAATTTGAAAATACTTCTTTTTCTGTGCAGTTCAGCATTTTAAGCATTTTCTTCATTTTCTTAACAGCTACCATTACATTCTTTTGTTGAACTGAGATTTTGACAGCCTTCCTGTGAATGAGTGTCTAAGTAGTGGCACACACCAATGAGGGAAGAGAGCATACAGACTGGGAAATGGCACAGTATTGCAGATTGAAATCTCCTCCCTGAAAGAGCGTATGATACATCCAGTTAGGTACAGTGGCCAGTAGCCACACCAGTGGAGACTTGTGCAGCCATTATTGTCTTAATTTTCCATTAATAATTCACACTGCACATTTAGCAGCTCTCTCCAGCCTCCTGCTGACCAATTCTAATATAATGATCTAGCCGGTATCCTACCTCTACCTTTTCCCCTAACCCTGAGTCTGGAGTTGGGTCTAGGAAGTCTTCCCTCTTCAAATGATGTCTTGTACAGGTAAGGGCTATGAACAAGTTTAAAAAAAGTAAAAAATACAAAGAGTTGTGAACTGAAATTTTTGTAGGACTCAGCAGTTTATTTTAGAGATTCCATAATTAGTTCTGAGAATTCTAAGAAAGATCTTAGAGGAGAAGTTGTATAATAAGGACAATGACAGTGTTCTTCATACAACTGTTAAAACACTGATAGTTCTAATGATTTTAAGGAAAAAAAGTCTTCTGAAGTCTGGCCCTTGCCACCCTAGTCAAATATTCTTATCTAGGATATATCACGTGGCCAAATGCGCTTTGTCTCTTGGAAGCTTTTCTTGTATGTTACTGAAATAGTTGCTGCAAAGAAATTTACCCAAATTAAATTAAACTCAAAAGCCACACTATTAGTCTTTATGACTATCCTTTTTTTTTTTCTCAAATAGATCAATTACTATTTAAAAAAAAAATATTACCAAGTTTAGAAAACATATATTATGGTGTATATTTTAAAGAAAGATACGCAGATAGAAATTCAGAACATTTTTTCCATTCTTCAAATTCCAGAACATAAGGATCATTCCATGATGAATTACTATTATTCGGTTCACACATATATGCACACACACAAAACACACACACAAAAGGAAAGCTGCAGTACCATACATGGATAAGTTGTTTTTTCCTTTGTTACACTGGAATTACTAAATCATTGCAGAACTGAAAAACTGAGGTAATTTGAAGGAGTAAGGAGTCAGCAAAAGCAGTTTATTTAATACTTGCCAGTATAATTGTTCTTTTGACAGCACAGTATTTATTCATTTACTGTATGTGGTTGGCATATCTAGAAAAGATTTTCAGAAACTGTAATTTAGTTTTTGTTTCTGCTATTTCTATTGAATATTACATCTGATGTTCTTTTTTGCCCCATATATACCTGAGTGCGACTAGTATGATTTTTCATAAGTCTCAAATCCCTCTTCTTGCTATGTATCTGATATATGACAAACCTTTGAATTATGTTATAATTGCAAACTCTGGTTTTTTGTTTTTTTTTTCCACACATACATATATCCTGGGGAAGTTTTATTAAGTGAGAACATCTATGAAAAATGGCTTACAAGGATTACTTCTTACTACTTAATAGTAGATGGAGTTCCATAATAAAGTCATAGCCCCAAAGTCTAGAAAATCCTGGGCTTTCTGTAGAAGGGGTGTATTCACTAATAACAAAGACTTATTTTCTCCTCGATTTTTTTTTTTTTTCATTTCAATAAAAAAAAAAAGTCTGCCCCAAAATTAGCATGCAAGCAGCCAGGGGGAGGGGGTGAGGGTGTTTGTGGGAGGGGGAAGAAGAGAGAAGAAAGAAGCAGAGGTATTTTTCTGGGGGTTCTGTATAAATTTGGCCACAGAAATAGAGCTATTTTGGATTTTATCTCCTCTTATTTAAATATAAAAAGCTTTTTACCTCCTCCAAGACATATTGGCCTTTCTATAAATTTAACTCTACGTGGATTTCCTCACATCTCTAAATGTGAAATGCTTCTTCCCCCAGGACAAAGGCAAAGAACACAATACCTCTGGGTTGCTTTGTCTCAAAGCTTTTAATTTACTGTTTGGTTTGGGTTTTTTTTAGATTGTCAACAGGTCTTTAGAAAGGTCTGCTCGGATTCCTTATAAATCAGTTGTTTACTCTGAGTAAGATACTTCTTGGGACCACAGGAAGAGCATTAATTGCATTCCTGGTCTTCTGTGTTTACTATGGGCTTTAAACCACCAAAGTTAATACATAAAGAGTGCCCCCAGAATAGTAGAAGGGTAGATAAGGAAGGGCTGTCCCCATTCTTCACTGATTAGTAATTCTGAAAATCTTATATATGGCCAAAGAGGTAACACACCTTTCACATAAAGCAAATAATTTATTATAAATATGGTAAAACTTTAAACAGTCTATCACAAGACTCATTATTAGTCCAGATATAGTTATTACAGAAAAAAAGAAAAAGGATATTTATGGGGCTACAGGGTAAGGTAACAAAGCTCAAGTTGAAGATACTTGAAAAAGTCTGTTTTGTTACAGATAGTTGTAATTACTGTAGTGTCATATAGTAGAGCATACTATATATTGTCCTTGTTTTTTTATGTTCATCTATGACAATGTCTATATAATCAGACTTAAAAATAAAAAATGTATGTGCATATATGTCATCCTATTTTGAAGATAACACCGACTTGTTTTTGTTCTGAATTACATATCTCTGGTCTAATTAATTCCATACTGAAAAGAGGATAAAGTAATATATGATTTGGATTTTTTTTTTTTTTAATCGGGACATCAGTAACTATACTAGTGTGTTTTCCATCCCACTATATTAGATGGAAACACATTGAAGTAGCATATATGTAGAAATGTGTGCTACATTTACCTAATGTTTTACTACATACTAACAATACCCATTTGGGATTATATTCTTCTTTGATTGTCTTCTGACAAGAAAAAAACAAGATAACCATTCCAGGTATCCCAGAACATTATTTCTGTAGGTGAATACTGGTGCATTAGTGTCTACAAGAAAGATGGTCCTGCTCTGCAAGAGGAGGCAAACAGAGGTTTAAGGCTGACAACAGAGCAGGCAGGGCAGTTTCCTCCCTGAAAGAGCAGTCTCACATAGTAAGTGTAGTGACAGCAGTCATGGCAATTGTGTGGCCAGAAAACTGCTCAGATGATGCAGAGTGAAGAAAATTGCTCAGGCTGAAGCAGAGGTAAGAAAACACCCCTGAGAAACCCTGGCTTTTGCTCTCAGGCTCTGGCCATGCCCTTCCTGCAGGAAGTCATAGAATCTTAGAAAGGTTAGGGTTGGAAAGGACCTTAAGATCTCCCAGTTACAGACTCCTGCCATGGGCAGGGACACCTTCCTCTAGACCAGGTTGTTCAAGGTGCCATTCAACCTGGCCTTGAGCACTGCCAGGTATGGAGCATTCACAGCTTCCTTAGGCAACACTTTAAACCCAGCCCTTAACTAAGTACCATGCAGCCATTCACTCACCCTTCCCTTCCTTACCCTGGGGGTGGGTTAGGGAAGAAATTCAAAGAAATGTAAAGACCCACAGGTTGAGATAAGAACAGTTTAATAACTGAAGTACAATATAATACTAATACTAATAATGATAAAGGAAATAACAAAAGGAGAGAAATATAGAACCAAAAGGGGAAAGAAAAACCATAAACACAGTGATGCACAATACAACTGCTCACCACCCACTGACCAATACCCAGCCCAACCCAAGCACCGATCAGTCTTTCCTGGCCAACTGCCCCCAGTTTATATACTGGGCATGGTGTGCTGTGGTATGGAATACGTCTTTGGTTAGTTTGGGTCAGGTGTCCTGTCTCTGCTTCCTCCCAACTTCTCATGCCCCTCCTATTATATATTCTCTATTATATTCTCATTTCTGTTTTTTCACATTTTATATCATGTTGAGTGACATCTAAATCCCAGACAACTTAAAAGAAAGACTGAGTTGACAAAAAGATTGTCATAGGGCAAATTTCTTAAAACTTTCTTTTTTATTTTTAAAGTGGTTTAGATGCATTCTTTCACATTATATATTTTGCAGTCTTCACTTTTTAAGTCCTTGATTGAACCATTTAAGAATGTGCTTAATGTTTCAATCCCATTAAATTCTATGTATTTCCTTAAGTACTTATGAGTAATAGCTAATCACATGCTGAACTACTTTAATGTGAATTATTGCAATTGAGATACAGCATTTTTCTAGAATCAATTTCTATCTGAAAACCAAAGCTGTGAAGTAGATTATTTTTTATTGCTTTCCAAAGTTTTTATGAAAAGGATGGAATGCTTATTTATAGTTAGTATAATTTTTTGTGTGCTATTAGTAGAAAAAAAAAGGTTGCACCTAAATATTACTTGAAAAAAACAACAGTATCTGAGTTTTTCTTGCTATTAATATTTCTTTCTTTCTCTTTGTAGTATTGCAATTATCGTATATTTTACTATGCCCTTCAGGTAGTTTTCTCAACATCGAAAAAAATCCATTTTCAAGTTTCAAGGCATTTTTGGTTATTGGATTGAAGCAGTAGCATAAAGCAGGATTTGCATCTCATGTGAGATAAAATACCAAATCCAGTATTCTGCATTGATGAATGATGTCATAAGTGTTTCATAGTTTCAAGGAAACATATATGTCCTGTGAAATTGTACCCATCATCTTGCAATCTTACTGCTAGCTCAGATTGCTCAATTATCTCAGTAGGCTCACAAGCAGAATTCCTGATGTGATGCGTTAGGAGAGATCTAATCATTTAAAGGACTTTCAGCATCATCTGTGGCTCCAGCTGGAAAATGTGGTTTATTTCATCTTCTCTGTTACAAAGAATGCAAGCTAATACAATGAATTCACATTCATCTCCTTGACCCTCCCTTGTACAGAAGAAATCAGGAAAAATATCACCAATATAATAGATTTACAGCAGGTTTTCTGGCTGTTATTTGGCCTCCACAATAAAGGTGGTTGTTTTTTTCCTTTCCCTCTTTGCATATTTTTTCATGTTCTCAATGACATGGTATTGCTCTTGATTTACATGGGCTAATCAGGACATTTTTGCAGCTTTGACTACTATGCATAATACAGAAGGCGAAATACCATATCTCCACTAAAAGCCTGTACCATGAGTTTAATCATGCTATTTAATTGAGATGCTTAATTTGAAAATAATTGTTCACAGCAATTAAGTAAAAGCCCCAATTTCATTAACAGACTTCCTAATTAGGAAGTCCAACATAAAAGTGCTAATGTTGCTTCATTAGGCTTGAATTACTGTTTCTAATACTACTTTTTTGCATTCTGTACAATTTGTTTCTGCAGTAGAGTATCAGTATAATAACTGGTACTAGATTAGTAATAAATTTCCTGTTGTAACACATTCATGCCCCAGCCAAGTGTGCAATGATTTATTAAAAAGGAGATTTAAATCTGTATTTTAAATTTTAAGTATAGTCTGAAACTTAAAGAAATCTGAGGTATAGCAATATCTAATCAAGTATGTAGGAGTTAATTGCTTTGAAGAAAATGTGTTTTTCTATAATTTAATGTCTCAATACATATTGAACACTTGCTGCATAAGAAACTGGAATGACAAGTAAAATGGTAATAAATGTAACTTAATAAGATATAGTGATGACAGAAGTAAGGTAGTGTCACAAGATTATGAAATGTCATTAATAGTATTTAACTGTCAGAGCTATTTTTAAAACACTGAGGGAGCATTTCGTTTTTTTACCATATTGAGATAACTGTGTGCTAGAAGGAAGAGGGATATTTCTATTTCAGTCAAGATGTTCCACTCTTTGGTGTTAACACAACTGCTGGAAAGCTTAAAAGCAGTGAGAAAAAGTGTTCACATTAAGACAATTAAGAATAATGATGATAATGAAACCAGGTCGTGGTTGGTGGGCTTTTTTTTGTTTTGGTTTGTTTTTTTTGTTTTTTTTTTAATGTATAAGATTCAAGTGCTGTATGAATCCTTGAGGGCTTGTTTGGTTTTGTTTTTGTAGAAAGTATTAAATAGTGCCTACCAGCCCAGACTGTCATCCCTCACTCGAGGTCATTGCATTCTTTTCTGCATATAAAAAATGCAGTATTCAGCAGATTCATCATGCTATGGAGTGGATAAAGGAAAATGTAGAAGAAAAAGTTGCACATGAAAGCAGTAAGGAGAAAATTAAAAGGATGTAGCAAAACATAAAAGCAGAAAATAAAATAGTCCTTGCTTAGTTTTGAGTTGGCTTCAAGCTTTCTTTCCTTGTTTTTTTCATATGGTCGCTTGCTTAAAATATAAAGATGACTAAAAATAGGTTAGCAAGAAGAACACGTTGATGTATTTCTTGTGAAAGACTATCCACCTGTCTAATTAGTAGATATATGTAGCACTGACAACTTTTATGTAATTGCAGCTTTTAATACTGGTAAAAATGCATACATAGTTATGGTTTGGATTTTTAATTTCAGATTGCAACATCTTGTCGTATACATGCACACATTTGTATGAAGGAACAGTAAAGCTCATAAACAGGCAAAGAATAATTTTTATGTATTACTCTCTGTCCAAAACCACAAAATCCTTTTTATATGTATGGCTATGGAGAAAAAGTTACAAATTCAGAGAGAAGTTGCGAATAGGCCATGAATGCTTGTCTCATGGGTCAAGAGAAGATGGAGACAATTTTCCATATTGAATGACGGAACCAAAATGAAAGACAATGTAGCAAAGAATAAATGTCTCCAATTGCAACTTGGCTGATTCATACAGACATTAGGAAAATCATTTTCAATACCAGAATAGGGCAAGTTACCCAGGTAGGTTAATGCTCACCCTGAATGAGCTGGATGAGATTCAAAGCTTATCAAAACAATGCCATAGCTATATTAATTTTACAAGTTTAGGCTTATTTCTTTGACATAGTTATCTTCATTAATGGATTGACATTCTCACATGTGAACATGTTCATCCCTTTAATTCACATAGGTTATATGACATTCATAGTCCCAACTCAGGAAACATCATAATACCTAATTTCAGGACTCTAGAAGTACTCCTTATCTTCAGCTCTGCTACACTGGAAGTACAACTTTTTTTTCTGAATGTGTGTAAGTTTACAGGACTTTCTGAGGTGCTTCAAAGAAGTTATGGCACTGTATGGGAATATGTGAATTACCCAGTTGTGTGGTGTGAGAGTTAGAAGAGGGAGATCTTGAATAGAGAGCTCAGTTTCACAGAACACAAATTCAAAGCTGTTTTTTTCCAACTAGGCCTCTAAGTGAAGTGTATAATACCCATTTTGTAACAAAAACTTATTTCCATAAACCCATCAATTTTGCTACTATTCTTTAATTGCTTGCTGATAATATCTGCTGATAATATCTGTGGCTGTCTGCCATTATCTACTCCTTGAAGGAATAAGGTTCCAAGTCCAAGGCATAAAGTGAAGTTTATTATGATAAGGCACTTATTAAGTAGAAAACAATGACATCACCCTTTGAGTGGGAACTGTTCAGCTCCTATTCCAGATTCCTTATAATTTACCTAGTAAGTGTGACTCAGTTCCCAAGGAAGTATCCTTACTCAACTTCCCAAGTGAAGGGGGACCACCAAGGTGTGGGTCAACTGTTCCTCAGGAGCACTGGAATCAGATCTGAAGGAACAGCCTATACTCCCTTCCTCAGCTATTTCTGTGGTCACCAACCACCAGTGTCATTTTGCACTTGTCAGGAAATTTCAGGTATTGCAGGCTGGAAAGCTCAGGGGCCAGTATAACAAGGCGTCAGATCCCCAACACTGCACTTGGTCTGAATCATCTCCCTACAGTCCACCCCTTGACCACAGAAATCACTACTGAAAAGGGGACCTTAGGGTCTTGGAGTGATGGTAGAACCAGATCCTGCCTTCACATATATAAACTCAGAACGTTGTGTCAGCTGGTACAGAAGGCTTGCAGCATTGACCAGCTCTCTAGAAAGCCTGTTCCAGTGTTTGACCACCCTCTCAGTAAAGAAATGTTTCCTGACGTCTGGTCTAAACCTCCCCTGACACTGCTTTGAACCATTCCCATGAGTCCTGTCATTGGATACTAGGGAGAAGAGATCAGTACCTCCTTCTCCCTTTGCCTCCTCAGGAAGCTGCAGAGAGAAATGAGGTCATCTCCTTTTCTCTGAACTAGATGAGAAAAATTATCACCTTGAGTAATGTGAAAACAGGAAACATTCTGAGGTTCATACTAACTGATATGAAGCATGCTGAGAATTCTGCTAATGGAAACATACCCTGAATTCCATTAGGGGTACCATCTCTGCTTCACAGTACTTTAAAACTGAATTACAACTGACCAGATTTGTCACCATATTTCTGATGAGGTTAACAGTTTCTTTCCAATGACTTTGACAGTTATTACTGTCATTATTTCTCAGCTATTATTTCAGAGGACTGTCTTGATTGAATATTTTTGCTATCCTACAGTATTTTACCCTAAAAATTGCATGGCATTTTAGTAGTCATGTATGGCTTAACTACTTATAAAGCCGTAGAGTTTCTGCAGTATATCTTCTGTATAGCAAAATAAACTCAGGTTAACACTACTGTTGTTATTTTAGAACTCACCCTTTCATTTTCAGAGGTTGCTAGCTGTTAGGTTGGGCTGCTGCTGTAGACAAAAATCCTACAAGCATTTCCAGAGGCATGCTCTGCCAAAATTTGACTTCAAAATCTGAAAATTTGAATTCTATGGAATTGTGTTAAAAATTCATCTAAAATTAAGGATTCTAATGGACTAAAGGTGAAGAACTCCATTTACTTCAGTATGTCATTTAACCTCTTCTCGTCATTCTTCTGGAGAAAAATGACGTTTTAGAAGCATTTGAACTCTTCACACAAGAGTAGTCTACTTGCATCTAGATAGTTTCCATTACTATTACAAATGAATACCTATTCATTTCAGTTGCTTAAGAATATTCACATGATTTTTTTTCCTTATATTGATATGCCTTTCTGCACAGACACTCATGGATAGAGTGATGTGGTTTGGTTTGCTGTCATAATTTATTGTGTTCTTGGCATAAGTTAATGATCATGAAAAAAAAATATCTCTTAAATAGCATAGTCAGTTGTCTGGATGGTGGTGACCTGTTCTAAGTGTCCTTGTACAAGTGTTGTCAGCTGGATTGGATGAGTTTCTCCAAACTACTGTTCCGCTCATTTCTTTTAATCCATGGTCCTACGTGAACACTGCATCATATGCCTAATCCATTGATATTGATTCTCTTAACTACATGCAAAAAGTATCTTAAATAGACTTTTACAAGTGTCTTATATATGTAAAATATGATCGCTTCAGCAGCAGGAACTACCTGGGAATCCCTAGGTGTCGTGGTTTAAACAAAGTCAGCCATAAATCACGCAGTTGTTCTCTCTCACTCCCATTCTCCCACTACCCCGCCCCTTTTTGCCCTCCCCCTGCTCCCGGAGGGATGGGGAGGAGAATCAAAAGACTGCAACTCCCACAGGTTGAGATAAGAACAGTTTAGTAACTAAGGTATAACACAAATCACTACTGCTACCACCAATAATAATAATGATAAAGGAAATAACAAGGGAAGAGAATACAACACCTCACCACCCGCCAACCGAGCACCAACCGATACCTAGTCCAACCGCGCAGTGCACTAGCCCTTCCGGGTAACTCTCAGTTACATCCTGGGCATGACGTGCTGTGGTATGGAATACCTCTTTAGGTAGTTTGGGTCAGGTGTCCTGTCTCTTCTTCCTCCCGACTTCTCCTCCACCCTGGCAGAGCTTGAGACTCAGAAAGTCCTTGGCCAGGCCAAATATTTGAGCAGTAACTAAGAACATCGGTGCTATCAGCGTTGTTCCCAGGCCGAAAGTCAAAACCACAGCGCTGCACCAGCTACTAAGAAGGAGAAAAATGACTGCTCCTGCTGAATCCAGAACAGTATCCACCCCTTATTCCATACCATTCACGTCATGCTCAGATTCCACATTTTCAATATACCATTGCTCTTACATATATACATCCACGTACACAGAGAGAGATATCATTCCTTAATGCATGGACCAATCTGTATAAACCTGCTGGGTCCATTCAGTCCATGATGTCAGGCTCTATCTCTTGTGACAGTCTTCCAGAGCAAGAGAGGCTGTGTGCAGTGTTCACACTCATGAATAACCTGGACAATAGTGTCCATTGCTAAGTCCACCCCTCGATCATGAGTCCATCTCTATGTTGCATCTCTGGTCTGATGGCCTGAAGTGTCATGGGCCCACCAGGCCCAAAATTATTCACCCTCCCCTTCAGCAGTTCCTGCAACTTGTCCTCGGGACTCCACACAGCTGCCTTCCACCTCCAACACTTCCAAAGCACTGGAGGGGCCCAGTGGACTAGATACTTGCCCATACTGTCCCACACACCCTGCCACTCATGACTGTCTAGCCTTGGGGTAAATTTCCTGGTCCTCCTATGTCGTTGTCTAACCCTAGACAAGACCCAAACCCAATTCTGCTTAACTTTTGAGATCAGACAATATGGTTGTGGGTAGAATAAACTCTGTGTGTGTGCCAACATGCTGATCCCCATCACAATCAGCAGGCAGGCCCCAAGGATACCCAAAGGCCATTCAAAACCTTCAGAACTCTCAAACGAAGCTGCTGTGCTTGCTGGCTCTCCCACCACCAGCTTCTCTTTTTCTGAGTCCAGCTCTTCCTCCTCTGCCTTGCTGGTAAATGCTGCGTGGTCTCCTGCATCCTCCTGGGGCTCAGCAGGCAGTTTCCGGGGGATGCTCTCGGCGGTTGTGGGGTTGGGCTCAGCCACGGGGCTCGGCTCCTCCATGGGGCTCTGCTCCTCTGTCGCCTCCTCCCGCTGCTCTGCAGCCTCCTCCTTCCCTTCCTTGACTGCCCCGACTTCCTCCACTGGCAGCTTCTCCCTCCCGGCCTCCAGCCCCACTCCCGACAGCGCTCGGTCCTTGGGGCCACTCTCCCAGGCCACTTCGGCCACCGGCAGCTTCTGGGGCTGCTCCCCCTCGGCTCCCCACAGCCTCACAAAGACGGAGGCAAGGACAAGGGCCAGGATGGTGAAGAGCAGCAGTACAGCCAGGTACAAGTCCGTGGCCACATCCATCCCACCCTGCTGCTGGAACCCACCCATATTACAAATAATTACCATAAAGTTCAATAAGACAAGAACTTTAGCCCAAGCCACACACTTGATAAACACTAACACAGCAAATACTGGCTCTGTGTAAGGTACAACATACTGAAACTCTGAGACCAGGACCAACAACTCTGAGAGCAAATAAATAAGCATTGTGACAAGTGACTATTAATCCGGTCAGATCTGTTGTTATCTCAACCCTTCATGCCCTATGTTGGGTGCCAAAAAGAACTGCCATGGTTTAAACAAAGTCAGCCATAAATCACGCAGTTGTTCTCTCATTACCCCCCCTTTTTGCCCTCCCCCTGCTCCTGGAGGGATGGGGAGGAGAATCAAAAGAGTGGAACTCCCATGGGTTGAGATAAGAACAGTTTAGTAACTAAGGTATAACACAAATCACTACTGCTACCACCAGTAATAATAATGATAAAGGAAATAACAAGGGAAGAGAATACAACACCTCACCACCTGCTGACCAATAACACGCCCCGCCCCCCAGCCCAACCGAGCACCAACCGATACCTAGTCCAACCGCACAGTGCACTAGCCCTTCCGGGTAACTCTCAGTTACATCCTGGCCATGACGTGCTGTGGTATGGAATACCTCTTTAGGTAGTTTGGGTCAGGTGTCCTGTCTCTGCTTCCTCCCGGCTTCCCCTCCTCCCTGGCAGAGCATGAGACTCAGAAAGTCCTTGGCCAGACCAAACATTTGAGCAGTAACAAAAAACATTGGTGCTATCAGCGTTGTTCCCAGGCCGAAAGTCAAAACCACAGCACTGCACCAACTACTAAGAAGGAGAAAAATGACTGCTACTGCTGAACCCAGGACACTAGGTCACACTGCACAGTATGTTAATCAACAGTTAGGCATGCAGGTTGGACTAGGCTCAACAGGGATTTACTGCAGAAATCTCCAAAATAATCCAAAATTCCTCACAAAGTGCTTCTGTAACTGTCAGTCAAATACTGCTACTTTGTGAAGGTGGCTTAGAGTTCAGTCAGTCACCTACTTTCAGGTTAATTCATTGTTTCAAAGGAGTCCATTGTTTTCTCTATGGTGAAGATTGGCAGCAACACCCAGGAAATTAATGAGTTAAATCCACTGGGCATACGCACAAGCATAGCCCTGATACCCTGCTATGCATATTAAGGTCATAGAACAAACATGTTTTTCATGCTTATGACTCATTTATAACTTAAATTCCATATCTCCATTTATAGTTGCCATAGACTATAAATGATTGTGAAATTGAATGCAACAATTAGATCCCAAGTGAAACTCACAAGATGTTAAAAATTATATTCAAAATAGGTTTATAATTTGTTCTTAGACCATATGCCCATAAAGAGGATGAGTAAAAGACTTTTTGTAACTCCACTGCTTGGAAAGGTAAGAGCAAAGTGTACTAGACATACTTTAAAATTCCTCATCAAAGCTGAGCAGAAAAACAGTGAAGGATGGGTCTAGCATCATATCTGGTCTATCTTTTGCCCATCTAAATTAAGAAATACCTAAGAGGTGCTGTAACATCAGTTGCTGAGGACGTGTGAAGGTGAAAGCAAAAAAAGTTATGAGTTCCGTAAAGGTTGGATGTATTTATCACTAAGCTGCTTGCTGATGGGCAGTTGCAACAGGTTTGATAAGTGTGGTGTTATGGTATATGTGTTGTGTGTTTGGTCTATTTCCATTCTTCCTATGTATTCCTATTTTGTCTTACCCAGTCACTTTTGCTAAATCGTTTGATTTTACATTTTAATAAAACAACCTTTTTGCAATTAGAAATTATTTTGATCTTACTGAAGAGGTCTGGACAGGCACTCAAGCTAGTTTGAGTCCAACAATTCAAAGCATACCCTGGCCTATTTCAAAGCATATGTAATTTCTGTTGACTTCCCTGTGTGATAGGTACTCTACACCATGAAAAAATAGGCCCTGAGAATCATCACCTTACAAATATGTTCTCTGATAATCTACCACAGAAACAAAAGGAATGTCATTCTAGCTCATATTTTGGTTAGTTCCTGTGATATCACACTTTGGCAATATCTGTTTGAAATAGGAACTGACTTTTACTATCATTAAAATTAGTACATGCCTTTCATTGCCTGCAAGGGTTTGTTACTAGCTAAATGTATCGCTTATATATTAAATTATTCCATTGGCTTCTCGGCTTGAGAAGAATGAGTAATACAAGTTATTTTTGTTAATTCCCTTTAACTGTTGTTAACTAATACTGTTCTATGCAATACTGAATATCAGCTAGGGTACACACACTAACGCTCATATATGAGAAAAGAAGTTTATTCTTTGCTTCTGGTGAAATGATGCCTGCTCATCAGCGGGTTGGTTTTGTAGCTGTTTGTGGTTGCTGATTTGCATTAATAAAAATATGAAACATGGAGGATTATTGAACATATTTTTTTCTTTTCCAAGGTAGACTGAGAAGATGTTTATACACCAAAAAAAGTTTTTGATGCTACAGTCTACCTTTTGTAACATGTTTCAAAACCAGAAAGCTGTGGAATTGATTATTCTCATGTTACTGAGTTTTAACTGCCTTCTAGGTTTGACATTTCTGAGGATACTAAATGTTACTATTTTTTTTTGTTTCTGTTTGCTTTTATTTATAACAGGCAATGAATTTATTTTAAAGTCCATCAGCCAGAGCTTAGTTCTATCCATACATTTGTTGAAATCTTCATGTCATGACAGAAAACTTATGATAATTATTGTAGCTTAAAGTGGCTTTCTGCCTCGTTTTTTGTGCATTTTCATTTACTTGTTCATGATTTCCCCATCTTGAAACTTCTAAAATATGGGTATTACTGTGTCTCTGTAGTTGATCTGTGATTGCAGCTAAGATTCCATGTAAACAGATACCACATAGTAACCCTTTCAGTGATCCCTAGAGAGCTAAAGTTACAGCTTTTATCTTTCCTTTAGACAGTTTACTGTGTTTTCTCCCTTCTTTTCTTGAGCCTGAACCCATAGATTGATTCTTACATCATTAAAATGAGTTGTGTAAGGGGAAGTTGCAGAATCAGACCTTGTATATGTGCACATGCACTCATACACTGAATCTAAATTGCTTTGTCTTTGTTGACAATTCAGCCAAGGTGAATAACATCACAAATCAAAGAAAGGGAAATAATAGAAATAAGCCAGATGTTGCTTCAGTGTTGAATGGCAAATGTAGAATTTAATGTTCTCTTCTGTTCATGAATAAAAAAGAAAAAAATGAAAGAACCTTTCTTGGGAAAAAAAGATGCAAGTAGAATATTACATAAAATTTAAACATACATTCATACGAAATGGATCAGAATGTAATCAGCTTTTGCTACATTTTTTCTTATTTGCATTAGATTTCAATTTGAGTGTCAGAAAGATATTTTATTATTGCCATTTCTTATGTTGTATGTTACCTGTCATCTGCATTAGAGAGTTCTTTCCTTAGCAGGAAGAGCTCAGATTTTGTTGAAATCTGATACTATTAAATGAGAAGTTTTGGAGAGAAGGAGAACGTCCTAATCTTTTGGCAAGTGACAGAGCCGTTAACTTTAAAGTTTGCTTTGGCACAAAAATGAAAGCCAAATTAAAAATTATTTGTGTCTTCCCAGGGAAATCCCTGGAAAGCCACTGAACATGAGAATATTTTTTCCAGCAGGGGGGACTTTCTGAAGTCATCTGTGCTTCTATGTTAAATTGAAAATCAGCCAGCTTTCTTAGACCCCTCTTCTCTCATAACCATATCCCATGAAACTTTTTGAGAAAAATCCTGAACATGCCAAAGTCTGCTCTGATGAAATCTGTGAGTGTGATCCTGCTTTTTGTTTTGTTCCCTTCTCTTGGTCTCTTAAACTCCAAGATCTCAGAGTTACTACCGTCAAGGCTGTCCCTGACCTTCACACCCCTAGCCAGTTAATTCTTGTCTGCAAGTATCAGGTCCAGAAAAACATCTTTGCTGATCAGCTTCTCAGTCATCTGTGTCAGAAAGTTATCATCAGTGCAAGCAGGAATCTCATGTATGGCTTGTACCCTGCTGTGTTGCCCCTTCAACAGATATTGGAGCAACATAGCTAATTTGATTTCAGAATTATGTGAGATACTTTGACAGTCTTGAGAAGATTTGAGATTTTGTTATTTTCTTTCTTGCGGTGCACCATTGGAAGCATAATTGGAACCAGACAGTTATGTGACTTTTCAGTCACGTACTTCATCAACAGCTCAGCAGGCAGAAGGTGCCACTTCCATATTATGTCTGTCTAACCTAAAGAAAAAGTATTCTATGCCACTAACTGGTCAACAGCAGTTAAAGCAGTTCAAGAAGAAATATTAATTATGTCATCTTCAGTTAGCATCACAATGCAAATTACCATTACGCTATCAAACAATTTTTATAGCAGTTTCAGTAGATATTCCTAGTAACTGACCTGCCAGTATCAGTAATAGCAGGGTGTGAAGGACTTGCCCTTCTTGGGTCATATTTGTTTAGATTCAGTGCTGTTGTTGTGAGAAGATTGCTGCAAACCTTTTTCATCTGGCAATTGAAGTGGAGTGTCAGAAAGACAATTTGATTTAGAACTAACGTGATGAATCACCAGCAAACAAGTATGAAAATTTATATTGCCCATGGCTGCTGCCATACAGAAATATCATGATTTGACTTGACTTCACAGATTAAGAGGCCTCTTCCGATGAGAGAATCATCACTTTTAAAAAAAACATTGTGGGATCAATTACATAATTTGCCATGCTCAAGTTTTGCATTACTTTGTACATGTAGGCTTCCTAACTTTAGAGAAAGGAGGAAACCTAATTCTTATTTTTCACCATTTGCTTTGCCACTGCTTATAAACAGTGTTTTCTCTGATATTAATGATTTCTCTCTGCCCTGGTGAGGCTGCACTTTGAATACTGCGTTCAGTTCTGGGCCCCTCATCACAAGAGAGATACTGAGTTGCTGGAGCGGATCCAAAAAAGCTGGTGTAGGGTCTACAGCACAAGTCTTACGAAGAAAGGCTGAGGGAACTGAAGTTGTTTAGTCTGGAGAAGAGAAGGCTCAAGGGGGACCTTATCTCTCTCTACAGCTACCTGAAAGGAGGGTGGAGAGAGAAGGTGTCTGTTCTCCCAAGTAACAAGTGATAGGACAAGAGGAAATGACCTCAAGCTGCTCCAGGGGAGGATTAGACTTCATGTTAGGAAAAATTTCTTCACTGAAAGGGTAGTCAGGTATTGGAACAGGCTTTCAAGGGAAGTGGTGGAATCACCATCCCTGGAAGTGTTACAAAAAAACATATAGATGAGACTGTTAGTGACATGGTGTAGTGGTGGTCTTAGCAGTCCTGGGGTAAAGGCTGGACTTGATGATATTAAAGGTCTTTTTCAACCTAGTTGATTCTGTGATTCTGTTGTGGAGCTCAAATCCTTCAATTTATTTGTTCCTTTGTTTAGTCCTGTAAACATTGACAGTGTTTGTGCTCTTGTTTGGGGAGATCAATGCTCTCTCTATGGCTTTGGCCAATGAAGTCTTTCCCTGAGTGCTAAGCATTGCTGCAAATAGTTATTTAATTGGCACCTACATATTGTGAGATAAAGCTGAAGGCATGTTTTTGGAAGACGGAAAACATGGTGGCATTGCCATATACCAAGCTCAGTTTTGCTGATTCATTTTTCCTACCAAATCCTACCAAGATTTTGTTCATTTATAACCTGCAGATCATGTAATTTCTCTGCCCTTCTTTTCATATCAATGACCCCTTCCAACCCTTCCTAGCCTCATTTTAAATTATCCAAACATAATCTCTTTCTCTTCCCTAATTTCTGTTCGCATTTGACAGGTATTGGAAAACTGGTAATGATTCTGTTTTTCATGGTAACCTTGTCAAATATGCTGGGCTTGTAAGAAGTATAGAATTACCCAGAAGTTATTGGGGGTTTTGTTTAGTTTCCATGGCAACAAATAATAATAAAAGAAATCTCAATTTTGAGTTTCCTTCCTTCTGGATTCTTCCTGCTACTTATGGGAGCTGTCTGTATGTTTCCCTTTTAACTTTTTCTGTATTTTGGTACCCTACTTGTTTTTCAAATGCGTGAGTTAATTTTGTGGACTTGTTCTGGAGAGCTTGGCTGCAGAGATTCTTTGAGTGCTTCCAGACACTGACAGCAGGGAGCTTAGATGGGTCAGGATAAGGACTGCACTTCTGCAGAAGTGTCTTATGTCAGAGGACTTGGAACTGATTTCTGAGCACACGAAGAAGAAAATATACCAGAGAAGAATGAGAATACATTAGCGGGATATACAGCAATATTATACAAGTACTACTGGGCTGGAAAAACATCTGTGAGAAGGCAGCTCTTGTCACGTAAGAAGGAAAGAGAAGAATTCTGCCTGAAATACTGTATTACATGTCTTTGTATGAAATACATACTGGTAGAGTAAATTGTGTTTAGCAATTTCTTCTTTTATGCTTTCTTCAGAATAACAAAGAGTTAACAGTGTTCTTCATCTTCTCTATCTCTGTTTCTGCATATTTATATTTGTAGCCAACTGTACGCCATAAAATATGGCCTAAAAGTTTACTGTAAAATGCTATTCATGCTGTGTGGTAAAGTGGCTACCTAAAATGTTATAAAAATATATTGTAAAATGCTGTGATAAAAAGCTGTAGCTCATACAGTACTGATACAAGAATGCTATGAAATGTACCTCATAAAGTGCTATGAAACCTGTAGCATCTAGGGCACTGATCAAACTGTGAAGCAAATTAATTTGAATGGTACCTAGTTTTACAGTACTCAGATACATTTACTTAGAAGGTAGTGTAATTCTGAGTTCTCAGGTGGAAGTGAAAGAGGAAGGACAGCTCAAAGTCATCATTTTGAGCACACTGAGAGAAGAAAAGGAATGACAGGGTGATTGCCTAGCAATGAACTGGACCAGGATTTATAAATAGGTAGGTACAGTCAGAGAACATTATAAAACACATTGTTCTTGTGACCACAGAAATCAGTTCCTCAGGCTGATCTAAATGCTGTTTATCGTTTCAGGGAGATGGAGAATAACCTTAAAAATACCTGTGTGTATCAGCACATCATGGATGTTTCATTTGTCAAAAACCAGCACAGTTTAGCCAGTTACACTTTATTATTCAAATTACACATAAATAAGAAAAATCGTAACTTACCACAGAAACCACTATTTCAGACTCTCTTCACAAAACACAATGCCTGTGTAGCTTCCTTAAATTCCATTTTTAGAATCCGAGATTGAGGAAAAAAAAAAAAATATGACTTTTAAGAAAGATCTCGTAAGGGTAATGGCATTCTGCCTTTGGATTTTCTTGTTCCTGTGTGCACTGCTCACAATAATATACAGCTTGGTGACTGCATTCCAGGTCAAAATTAATCCTTGTTGCTTTTTATATGGACATGTTATAGAAGCATTTCCCTTGAGGTCCAGATTTCATTGTTGGCTTCTGAGGAGCTTTCTCCCCCTTTTCTTTTCCAGCATTGCCAGGTATCCTAGGTGTCACTCCTCTGTACTCTGCCATTGTAAGTGGCTTCATTATTCCAGCAGCTCCTTACAAAGGTTTCCTAAATATTTTTCTCAGAATAATAAATATTTCATAAATAAAGGTGAACCAGGACCTCTGCTAATCTCCCAAGTGGTTGCATGATGCATGGCATAAAACTCGGTACTAGCGCTGTCACGGGGAAAAAATTGATCAGTTCACATGATTTAAACTGAATCAGGGTTGAGGTATTAATTAGCAACAAATAATCAGTAATGGATTAACTACACCTTCAGGATGAGTGTCAGCAATACAACAGATAGACCACAATAATAGACATTTATGAGCTGTTTAAAAAGACCTGTAAATTGCCCTTATTACCCACCTGTTGGGTAATAAGCATAAACTGACATCAGCGTTTGCTGACCCCATGAGCCTACTACCACAGGAGTGATGAATGCCAGAGGGGCATCACTTAGTAGAGCTCGCCATGTTGGTGTTCTATGTTTATTGTAATCCCAGAAGAACACATATACTGTAGTAAGCCTTAAGCCTGTTAGCCAAAGTAAGCAACTTTCAGTTAACTGTCTACCTAAAGCCAACAATTAACCTTTAGTCAAAAACCCCATTAAGCCTCCAAGCCTGTCCTGTGTAGTCAGATTCCCTGAGCACTAAAGGTGCAGGAGCAACTACAGCTTTGCAGTGTATCAGGAATAAAAGGACTATATCATGTAGAATATTAGAAAGCTTATAGGCAGTATCATAAAATACATCAAGTCAAATAACCCAGAATGCATTTACATAGTGCTTAGATTTAATTTTATGATTGTCTGGGTTATCTTAGGAAGGCTTATATGTTTTCTTTCTTGTTCATTGAATTTACAATTTCAAAAGGAGCAGCTTTGAGAAAGCTGGAGAATGAAATCTCTATCTGTTCACTGAGTTAGTTCAACTCTGTCAGCAGCTACCTTTATCTGTTGGCTTAAAACCAAGAGGAAAGAGCTATTCAAGAGAGAAAGTGGTTCTGTCTTCTGAGACCTCTGACAAGAATGATAACTGGGATGCAGCATTCTGAGCCAGTAACTTCAAAGAAAACTGTGCTTTCATTTCAGCATGTTAAAGATGTATAGCCAGCAGTTTTGCAAAAGGCCTGAGCCTTAGCTATCTTCTGCCAAGTGTTGTCAACAGCAAAATGATTCAACTGTGTAAGGGGTTCTTTAAGCAGTGAAGAGATGTTTCTGGCTAAAATTCCCACCCAGAAATCTGAAAAAGCTAGATGCTTCCTTTGAGGGCCCTTATTAGGCTAGGCTTCTAGACTCTTTAAGTTCTGAATCTATGTACAACACCAGAAATTAGCTGTCATGAAAGATACAAAATAGATGAGTTTAAGATTGCAAGATACATCAAGCAGCCATTTGATGATGAGGGAGCATATGACAACAAAGAAATCTGCACTTGATTTGTGGGAATATGGTGTGTAATTACATTCCTAAAAGAAAAGATGACATAGATTTAAGGCTCTGTAGTCTGAATAAAAGATAACACAAAGTAATGAAATGTATGTGTGCAGTTAATATCCTTACACTGAATGAAGTTGTTTAAAATGCTGCTGTCCCCAAACTCTGCCTGTTACTTATTTGTTGATTCTCTGAGGATAGACTGTAGAAAGGCTTTTGTGCTTGAAATCTAGTGTTTTTTCACCCCCAGCTATATCAGTGTGTCTATCTAAAAGATACTTGCCTCCCAAACAACCTTGTCCTTTGTATCACATTAGTATTTAAATAATCAGACAGTGATTAAGACACCATTGTGGCAGACAAAAAGTGGAAGACAGTCCATGCCCTGAGGATTAATTCTCTGGATACAGCAATGATCTTGCTCTGTGCACAGAGCAAGATCATTGCTGTATCAAGATTCAGTATCATAAATATTATATACAGCAGCCGCTGAAAAATCTGCTTTAACCATAGCCAAGCTTTTAAACTTGTTGACTTCTCTCCATAAAGGACATGAAATTTAGATAAGACAATCCATACAGGCTCTGTACCTATGGTCTCAGGAGATGATCTACAGATGCGAAGACACAAGAGAAGAGATGCATAAGCAGAACAACATTTTTGCTATATGTATAATAGAGATTTTTTTTAAAGTGCTGAATGAATATAAAAAGTTATGATGAATACTTAGGCATTAAAACACATTTTTAAACTCTGAAACTAGTGTTTCAAGTAAAAAATATATTTCAGAATATTATTATACTTGAAAAAATTCAGAGCATGTTGAAACGGAGATGCAATCATGCTGTTAGTTTCTGTGTGTTAGTACATGACAAAAGTGAGTTACCATAAATATTAATGTCTAACAAAATTATATTCTGTTGATAGCAGAATATATTTGACACAATGAAGAATAAGAACAAAAAGGAAAATATAACAATTAACATTTCTTACTCATTACTAGTCATCATTAAGTCTTTTATTCTCAGTAACTACTGCTTCACAAATTCAGTATCAAACAATTTTACATTAACTAAATTAAAAACTTATGAAAAAAATATTTAATTGATCATCTTACCTTAAGAAATTCCTTGAAGTCTAAGGGCCTTCTCCTGAGGTGCAGTATTGAGAGTGTATGCATGATTCTGGAGCTTTTACACAAATTGGAAAGTGTAATGGAAGCAAATTTAACAGAATATTACCTAAAAATCTCTACTGTGGTAGGCCAAATATACAAGCATAAGTACACTGGCAGTGCACTTATGGCAGAAGTTGAAAATTATTAAATCATGAAATATGAAAGAAATTAAAGCTACATAATGTGATGAAAGCTTAAGTATATGATATAAGCCCATTTGTTGCTGTTAAAGACAGCATTCGGGTTTCTGCATAAATGTACTAGGTATTACTTAGATTTTAATTTGTTTATATAAAATCTTATAGCAAAGTGAAACATAGCTTGTCCTACTTGAAAGGGGAGTCTATGTCTGGCCAATGTTTTCACTTTATTACCTGGAAGATGTGTATTAGGTAGACTGTATGCACTTTGCATTGACTCAACATTAGCGAGTCAAAACTCACTGCAACACTTCAGTGTAACAGGGAAAGATAATAATTTTTCAAGTTGCTGTGGGACTCAGGCTTCAGAAATATTCAGCTTTCAATATATCTCAGGCACATGGGGTGGTTCTTTTTTTGGGGTTTTGTGTTGTTTTGTTTATTTTTTTGTTTTGTTTTGTCTTGTTTTGTCTCAAATTCTTTTATATGCAATTCACTGAAATCTCCCAGTTTAACAGTATCTTATATTTTTGTTTGAGGAAAATGCAGCTTTCTCATTTCAAGAAAATGAAATATGGTCATCTAATACTTGAGTGAGGATTCCTGCTTAAAGAACTATAAACTTCCTTAAAAGTCACTATGGTTATAAATTTGAAGGCCTGAGTCAAAGAAACACAGAATATACATATTTGGATACACATTATCTAAAATAAAAGTAATAATACATACACAGATATTCATCAGATGGGAACAGACAGCTAGATCAAAACATGCCATGGCCTCTGGGAAAGCAGACATAGTCTCCAAAGCAATGGTCGCTGCATAGAGTCATTAATGGCACTATAATGCTCCTGAATAATTTTTACCTTAATAGCACTCACTCAAGTAAACAGCAAAGTAATGGATGTGGTGACTAATTTTTTTCTTTTTTAAGTACTGACATTAAATTTTAAAATCAAATATTAATCTTGGTTTTCACCTACTACTACAGATTATTTTGTTATAACAAAATTATTAAAACATTAAAGTGTTTTAAAAATGTTGTATGTGCATCTTTTCTTTATTCTTTCTGTTTAAATCTGGAACTCTTGCCCTGTTCTTTCACAGACAGTGTCTGTATAAATAGTCTGAGACCTTTTTTCTCTGTCTTTTCTTCAGAAGTGCCTCTTGTGTTCTTTACTCTGTTCATTCTGTGAGTTTCTTACGCATCACACTTGTCTCCCCCTTTTCCCCTTCACGTTTCTTTTATCCTTGTTAATTTCTTTAGGTCTGAAATGGAGTGAACTGATGCTCGCCTATTTCCAATACTGAGGCTACAGTTACATCCAAATCTAGCTCTTTGTTGCCTACTGTTTAAAGGCCCACCTGTTTTTGTGGGCTGTACAACTGAGGAGCAGCATACCCACATTTATATCCACATTTATATGCACTAGCTTTAGGTACTCCAGTCTAATAATTGGGTACCCTGCTGGATATGAAACAAGTGGATATGAAACTGCTCAGAGCAGAGATAAGCATGCTTGCTCATTAAACTGCTTTGGGAATTTGCACTATGGCTGTGGCTTTAGTGGTGTATATATTTTAATTTGATGGAAAGAAAAGTTCTGCTAGAAGACTGAGGCTTCTGTTGCTACATTCTCTATAAAACATAGCAAATCACATACCTGTAACTTTGCAGTGGGTGGGAAATAAGAATAGTAGAAAAAGAAGGGATTTCTACTAGCCTGGAGATAAACAGCAGAGAAAGAGCTGGCTAACTCCATTCCATTGTGTTTATTAGGTAAACTGTTCTTGCACACAACCAAAAGATTAATATATTTCTTCAATAAAGAAATACTTTAAGCACTAGACTATTAAGTAAATTTTTATTATGAAACCATATCTCTCACTCCACCAAACCCTCTCCCATTTCTATAGCAGCATGAAAAGACTAGCAAATATCAGCAGTCAAGGCAGCAATTGTTGCCTCAGCTTTCACACAGCTGTACAGGGCAAGGTAATGATGCACAGCTGCGCCCAATCAGACATACTGAGCAAAATCAGACAACTCTATAAAATAATCTCCCAGAAAATGCATAGGACAATGAAGCAGTTGGGCTTGAAGACTGGGGATGCCCTCTGTCTTTACTGAGTTTGTGGCTTTCTTACTTTCCTTTTTAATAGTGGTTTTGTTTTGTTTTGTTTTGTTTTTCTCTGATGTTACCTGTTGTCTCAGTGAAGCAAACTATTTTTATTTTCAGTTTAAAATTTAGCTTTCTTGCAGAAAGTAGTGAAGAATAATGCATGCTTTTGGTGGGTATTTTTAATTTGTGAGGTTGGTTTTGGTTTTAGTTTGTTTGTTTTTTTCTTCAGCAAAAAAAATTTATAATGATTATTTGGCTGTAGAGGTAATAAAATTGGTGTGTGGCATGATAGTTGAAGGTGTGTCATTATGTGACCCATGTAACTTGCCTGGTGAGGGTGTTTCTTTAGAAGAAGACTATTACTTGCTTTAGAGAGCTGTGTAGCTGCTAGAAACTGAATGACAAGGAAGTGACTTATAGCCAAAGGTATCAAAAATCTAGTGAAGTAGAGATGGAAACTAGACTTTTGTACAAGGTTGAGCTTGTATCTCTGATGTACCTGATCTCCTTAAAGACAAGATGATGGGTGTCTAAATTTCCTTTGAAGAACTACCAACTTTAACTCGTTGCAAGGCTTAATCTTGCAATAAATGATTGTATAGGACCTTGGTTTTAGTATGTTTATTTGTCATGCTTAAGAGTTTAAGTCCTTTTCATTTAAGCTTAGCTATGTGATAGTTATGAACTGACACTACATAGTTTTATTACAGGTAATGAGACTGAAGTACTGAATGTGGCTGAAATGTTTGCTGACCTATACAACCAAATTCCTGAAAATGGAGACACAGCAAAAGCAGATAGGTGGGAGATCTAGAATGGTGAGTTACTTCCTTTCACTGCTTTTTTGTTTAGTGCTTTCAGTTACCTGATGCTCTTTGCATGAAATTCTTCAAAGGCATGCTAGAGCTTTTAAGGGAAAGGGTGATGTGATTATCATATGTAGATCATATTGATGGACTTACAGACTTTTTATTAAGGTATTGAGTTAAAAAAAATAGGGTTTTTTTCAATGTATCTGGTTACCTACATGGAATTAAGCTTTTAGATGCTTTTCAGTATCTCTGTAGGCCTTGCTTGCATGTGTAACTGGTAAAACCATCTTTATGTCTTAGACCTTGCTGTGTGCTGAGGTTAATCTCCTTGGTAAAAGGAGATAACACAGTGGCCCAAACAGCAAGGAAGGTAGCTTATATATGGTTGTAGTCATTTTCTTTAGCAAACGTGTTTGAAGTTGTACCTCAACTCTATAGCATCGCATAATAGAGTATGAAAACGGACATAGCTATCTTCTGGAGATGCATGTGATATGTTCTCATATTGGTGTGGGCTTCATTAACTGTGGAGTAATAACTGGCTTCAATATAGCTGTTGCCTAGCAGTCTTGTTATACACATGTAATGTCAGAAAGCAGAACTTATATCTGAAACTAGTGAATCATGTCCAACGTGCATGCATGTGAAAACTGAAAGATGTTAGCGCTGTAAGTATAGAATGTATGCTGCATTTGTACTTTGAGTGTATGTTTCCTCACTGTGTTGAGTAAATGCTAATAACTGTACACTTAGTTTCATTCATTTACAGTACCCTTGCAGAAGCATCTTTTTTCTGCCTTTAATTTGTACTATCTCTAACATTAGTTATTTTCCATTGTATTTTTTATAAAGAAAGAAGTGTTATTGTTCAGGAAGATGCATTTGCTGTTGCTCACTAGGTAAGGTAGGGAGCTGGGGAAATACTGAGGCAGGAAGAATCCTAATGCTGTCAGTCACTAGCGGTGTACTTTTTTAAAAAATATTGTGTCTAGTGTTTGTAACAGCTTGCAACTGTTATGCTTCTACATGGAGAAGGGGGCTTGCAATCTTCCAGTTGAGTTGTACTTGGGGGATTTCTAATGAGCAAGAGTGCTCTTTTGCTGCAGGACCTTGCCTAGAAACTTTGTTACAGAATATCAGGACACAACTATTTAACACAGTGTGTGTCTTAGACTTTTTTTAAGTAGCAGTGGTTTACTGTTTCACAGGTTTATGAGCGGAAAATACTTGTTAGTAATATTTTGTGTACTCTTGAAACAAATTGCTTAGCATGCTTATTAGACTAAGGCGTCTAAAACTTCTTCTGCTTGTTAATAAACTTTTACATATTTAGTACTTGCAGGAGCTTAACAAGTCTATTCTTGGTCAGCTTAACTGTTTCCTGTGCTGGACAGCTAGTCACCCTAACCTGATGCTTTGTCACTATTAAGTTGCTGATATCTCCAACAGAAAGCATTTAGGGGTGATTTTGTTGGTTAAATAGTAATATTCCTGCTTATCTACAAATGGAACAGACACAAATATTTGAAAATTAACTTGAAAGCAAACATGAATACTGTCATAACAATAGCTAGACTGAACAGCTTTCAGAATAGATTTTTTTTTGGAATCCAGTCTTTATGGTATTTTTAGCAACTCCAAAACTTTTACTCTTAAATCTGCAACACAGTCTGAACTATCTGGATTGCACTCACTCTTGTTAGGTAAACACATGGTTTATTTCCTAAAAGTGTTAATGTCACTACATAATGTGTTTTTTCCTTATCAGCTAGGCCTTTACAGAGTATATGCAACTCTTTGGAAGACTGGCTTATACAGTAGAGGCCTACAAACTAAAGGCAATGCATTTAATTTTTTGTTGACCACTTTTCAGCTGCTGAAATATGAACAAAAGCATATTAGAACTTAGCATCCTATAACTGATCTTTTATCTCGGTCATAACTACTTGCTGAACATGACTGGCAATACTCTGGATTCTGGCTGAAGTCATGCATTGCAGGTAGAATTGAATGAGCTTAATATTTGAGCTTCTGGAGCAGTATCTTCAATACTTCTGAGTTAGACTTAGAGTGTTGTGTACCCTCTAGAGCTGTTGCAAAAGCGCTGACAAAACTTTTTTATTTTGGGGTATAAGTGTTAGAAATGCAGGAATAGTTTGGTTTCTTTCAATGAAATTTGATCCACTCTTTATAAGAAGCAATCTATGTATAGAGTTACTCTTTCGGGACTTCAGTTCTCTGTTTCTCATTTCAATAAATGCTGGTTTGTGAAGTCTCATGATACTATTGGTTATGCTACTTTGCAGCCTGATTAGTAAGCTGCAGATCCTTTTTTTTTTTTTCTTAATGCTGAACTTTTATGAAAATATGCCTTGATAGTAATACTAAACCATTTCAGAAAATGGAGTTTTAGTAATTTCAGCTGCAGCTTTTGCTGCCTTCATCACTGCTTTGGTTTGGGTCAAAGTATTTTTCTCTTTTGAAATACTGCATTAAATTTTTTCCTGAGAGTTCTTTTTATCTGTTCAAAGTGGGTCTTGAAGCAGGGTGTAACATGTCACTTTCAAGGCAGTTATGTCAACTCATCAAAACTAGCAGGAAAAAAAGTACTCTTTTCCTCTACATAGCTCATATGGCTAGCAAGATGCATTTGAGGTCAGATTTGATATCTAGAAAAAAGTATGCATGCTGTCCTATGGAAGCTTGTATTGACAGAGCTGACCAGTTTTTTTTTTTTATGCAAAAGCCTGACTATTGTTAGAGTGGTAACTACAACAGCACACCGTTTATTTGAGGCTGAGAGGAATCCCCTCTTATGTTACATAATGTTAGACATAGCAGGTGCCTTGGTATAACTAAGGCAGCCCTACGGCCTTTCCCTAAAGCTGTTAAAGTACTATTTTCCAGGGCCTCTGTGACAGTAGCTTTATTTCATTTTCCTCATGTTATTTCCAGATTGTTAGTCCTGTACTCTACACCTGCAAACACTGGTAGTATTGTGGCAGGCTCATAAGGCAAGTGACTGCTACTGACAGGAGATTCATGTCTTTCTCCTCTCTAGTCCTTTTTCTTTTTGTCATTTTGAGTTTATACTATGTAGTGCAGCACAATAAAGTTAGATAGTTCTTTAAATAAAGCTATCATCGTGTAATTTAACTCCCTGTATGCACAGATTAATGTGCAGCATTTGTACCTGGTCAGCAAACTGATTGGAGTTAATGGCATCATTAAGCAGGGGAAGCCAGCAGGGAGTTTGCACAGGTCCTCAAAAAGAGCATATAGTAACACAGGGGAAAAGCACGTGAAAAATAATCCTTTTTAGTTATTAGAATCTAAGCATATAGTATTTTCCTATACATGCCATTCTACTTGGTAGTTTCTCTCCTCTTAGTGATTTTTTTTTTAAATATTCTTACTCCAAACTTCTTAATAAATTTTCACTTGAAACTGCAGCAGAATATGTCTGCTGAAGTGAGACATTATTCATTAACCTATGATCGCTCATCAGGATTAGAGGATGGAGAGATACCTAAAAGGACATAAAATTAAATTGTATCATGACTGTTTCAGCATCAAGAAATTTTTACTGGTTTTAACTCTCAGCAGTGGGGAGAAAGGAATGCAACTTTAAAAGACTATTTAGGTTAATACACTACACTGCTGCAATTCGAAGATGTTAGGTGAAGGTGTAAATATTTTCTAGATGGAGCACTAAAAAAGCACTGAAACCAATAAACAGTTGTTTCCTACAATTGTTTGTCTCCTCTAATTTCAGGAGGCTTATTTCTCCAAGTGTTCTCAACTGTATTGCTCCATAAGGGGAGAAATTTTCTGTTACTCTGGCATATGTTACTTATACACTACTTTTCTGAGAGTCTCAACATGATGAGAGTAGCCAGTATTTGACAGATACTTCATGGTCTGGGATTATTTTTTTTTTTTAGGTGGATTTCTCAGCCCCTTTGAAGGTCTACACAAGGGTGTCCTCATGCAGTTTTGTTCCCCAAAAATAAATTTTAAAGGAAAGGGGATTTCTCTTATTCAGTCTACTTCTATCATCTATCCTAAGATGACTGCATTGCCATTTTGTAGGATGAATCAATATGCATTTTGTACAGTTTATGGAGGCACCTTTTTGTTAGGTAGGGCGAACTCTGACTTTTCCAAGCACTTGCCGCTTTCACCTCTTCCCTCCCCCACCATGTTACAGATGAAACATAAGAACAAATCTGAAACTGAGATTCTCTTCTTGAAGTAGAGCGGGTCTGCAGTTCTGGCCTCTGTCCTTCATTGCTTAACCTTTTCATGAATAAACTTAGAAAACTTGTCAAATTTCCTAGATTATTATCAAAATTCTTAGATCTTTATATAAAGGATTCCAGTCATCTGAGTGATGCCAGAAAATTGTTGGCATACGAGTTTTATGGCATTTTTGCTTTGGGATGTATTGTTTGGCTGTGCCTTGGGATGTTGTCTGTCTTTATTGGTAAGTTAAACATGTGTAAGACGATGTCATGAATATAGACACACTCTGCTCTTGTGAGACTTCACTTGGAGCACTGTGTGTGGTTCTGGTGTCCTCAAAATAAAAAGGACATGGAACTGTGGGAGCAGATGCAGAGGAGGACCAAGAGGATGATAAGGGGACTGGAGCACTTCCCATATGAAGGCAGGCTGTGAAAGACCTCCTAGCAGCCTTCCAGTACCTGAAGGGGGCCTACAAGGATGCTGGAGAGGGACTCTTCATTAGGGACTGTAGTGATAGGATAAGGGGCAATGGGTTTAAACTTCAACAGGGGAAGCTTGTATTAGGTATAAGGAAGAAGTTCTTTACTGTAAGGGTGGTGAGGCACTGGAATGGGTTGCCCAGGGAAGTTGTGAATGCTCCATCCCTGGCAGTGTTCAAGGCCAGGTTGGATGGAGTCTTGGGTAACACGGTCTAGTGTGAGGTGTCCCTGCCTGTGACAGGTGGATCCAGAGTACATGATCTCAAGGTCCTTTCCAATCCTAACCATTCTATGAGTCTATGATTCTACACATTTTCAGCTAGCCTTAATGCCAGAATGTTAAACTCTTAGCCATTTAAAATAAAATTATTCTGCCCAAACTGGCTTTTGGGAATAATTTCTAAGTGCTGCCAACTCCTGAATCATGCCTTGGAATAGTCTGGGAGAGCACTGGTTAGTCCAGTCCAAAAACTATGCCAGGCAGGGCAGTTGCAGTGATTAAAAAAATGGATAATTGAATTGCAGTGTTGTGGAACACTTTGTAGCACTTGTTAATTAAACAGTATGGAGCTAGCCAATGTAATAAGCAAAAAAGTTGTTTGGTTTTGTTTGTTTGCTTTGTTAATAACACTAAACTTCAATTTTTGGGGAACTTCAGAATTGGCACTTAGGGCCAAAACCACAAACTTTGTTTTAAAGGCAGGGGGGAGAAGGGAGTGAGAGGGAAGTAATGAATTTGTCTTAGTCTGTAGAAAGAGGAATTAATTGACATAGCTTTGAACAGTTCAGCGAGTATCTTCTTTTGCAAGTTAACTAATACCTTTATGAAATGGTATTCTTCTATTTGTTCTGTTTGTTTAACTCCAGCTGGCAACTAAGTACCACCAAGATGCCTGCTCACTCAGCCCTCCTGCCTGTTCAGTGGGATGAGGAGGAGAGCTGGAAAAAGGTAAAACCTGTGGGTTGAGATTAGAAGAATAGTTTATTTTTGTTTAATAATTAAAGTAAAACATAGTAACGGTAATGAAAAGGGGGAAAACAAAAAGGCTGAGAAAGACTAATGATACATAATACGACTGCTCACCACCAGATGACCAATACCCTGTCTATCCCTAACAGTGATTGGCCCCACTGGCACTTCGCAGCCAGCTCTTCCCACCCTCCACCCTCCCCGTTTATATACTGGACATGATGCAGTATGGTATGGAATTACTTCTTCGGCTAATTTGGGTCAGTTGTCCTGGCTGGCCTCCCTACTGGATTTTTGTACCCCTCTTCACTGGCACATCAGGGGAACTGAAAATTCCTTGTTCAGGCTAAGTGCTACTTAGCAAAATCTAAAACTTTGTTGTGTTATCAATGTTAGCACTGCCCAGCTACAAGGAGGAAAATTAACTCTGTCCCAGCTGAAACCAGAACACTATATACTGTTTCACTTCATTAGCTGCTGGCTGGGTGTTTCAAATGTTATAGTTCTAGCCTAAGAATTGGAGAAAAGTAACTCTAGACTCCAGACATCCAATAACACACATAATATCTAAACCAGTGATCAGACATGTTTTCCCCATTTCTGTATGGATTTCAAGTTACACAGCGTGTTCATGTTCAGTCTTTAAATGCCTTTTTTTTTTTCTTGAACACCTAACTGATGCAATTACAGCAAAAAGATTTATAGCAAATGGTGTAGGAAAAATAGCTGTAGTATAAACTTCACTGTGCTATAAGATTATAGAGAAGGAGAGATGGTGTAACCAATAGCATATATACTTTGTGAAAACCTGGAAAATCTTATCCTCACTGTGTGACTGCTATCTCTACTAGTTGGTACTACAGAAGCTTGTCATTCTTTCTTTGCATTTTGTATAGGTGTTAAGTTTTCTTTTTTTTTCGAGGGGATAATATGAGATTATGTTGAATTTTTCTGAATATTTGTTATACCTTAGAGGCACAGAATTTCTGTGAAGAGTTTATGAACAAGAATGCTCTAAAAGTAATGTGGGCTGATAAGCATGAGGCTTTCAGTTAGCTTTTCAGTGGATCATGAGCTACAAGAAGCAGAATATTTTGAGGGAGTGTAGATCTATAATGTAATGAAAACCTCAGCCACCAATATTATTATTATTTCTGAAGTGATAAAGAACCACTTGGGGTGAGAGCTGCTTAAGAAAATCAGGAGAAAGGAAAGATTTGGGTATGGTTTTATGAATGATTTAAATATAATGTTGTAAGAAGCAGTCACATCTTTAGTGTTCACACCAGTACTCCTTGATCCGGCTGAAACCTAGCTGTGTAAAACAAACTGCTTCTCTTGAACAAAAGCAACTGTGTAAAGGGATAGCATTGTAAACCCCTTTTACACAAGCAAGGAGATTGGAAAACTGAGGTCAACACTAAGCTTGAGGGGAAAGGTGGTGTGGAGGGGAAAGCTGCTGTGTTTCCAACAGCAACCCTAACTGGTTCTTGAAGCAGCACTTTCTTGACATTGCTTTGAAAAACAGAATCTGCCAGAAACAGACTGCTGTAGCTGTAGAGCTTTTTTTTTTTTTTTCTTTTTCAGTAAAGAGAGAAAAAATAAAGAAGAACCTCAGGCACTTAAAGCTATTTTGCATGTATAGATCAATCCATGTATCTGCAATAGTTCTTCAATACATGAATAGTGCATACATACATCTATTGGCACTTCCCCGGCTGTTGCCAAAATCTTTTTAAACTTACCTTGGATGCCTTGACCCCAGGGTTCTTGCCTCCTG
Source organism: Pezoporus wallicus (assembly GCF_028554395.1). Taxonomy (NCBI): domain Eukaryota; kingdom Metazoa; phylum Chordata; class Aves; order Psittaciformes; family Psittacidae; genus Pezoporus; species Pezoporus wallicus. The sequence goes on from NW_026634996.1 coordinate 234,402, forward strand.
CATTCCAAATGCATAGGCAGTGCGCAGAAATAGTCTAACCACAGCTGATGCCCCAGAGACTGACAGAAAGGTGAAGAAAGTGGGTGCATTCTGAGGAAATAAGCAGATCTGTTTGACACCCAGGATTCAGGGCTTAATACTACATGAAAGCTACATCGGGGGCTGGCTGGTCAAAGTATTCAAGAAGATATTCACAGTAAGGATCTAGAGCAGTAACTTCTTAACCTATCCCCTAAAAGGAATTTTACTGTTGCATTAACATCCTGTGGAGAGGTGTAATAACAGCCTAGAGGAATTACTTCAGGATTTCTACACTTAAAATGGCTTATATGCAGTTAGATGGATAAATGCCTACTTAATTTACAGGTAGTGGGTCTTTAGTAAAATTTGACTGTGATTTGGATGCTTCAAATTCAAGAAACAGGGAAGAGATGACAAAGAAAATGGTATTTTTGCATCGTTGCATTACTGCACTTCAGAATGAATGTGTTACTTAAATAGGGAGTTGTTACATAGCAGCAAGTAGTAACACAGTTTTACTGTATATCTGGTTTAAAATGCATTGGGAATTTCCTAGTCAAACTTGTCAGCAATGTATTCAACGCTTCATGTGAGGCCTTCATTTCATCAGAGTACAACATGATTTAAGGAGTAGTGGCATACAGCCTCACTGATCTTAGGACCACTTTAATTTTTTTATGTGATTAGAAATCTGGCTTTATTAACGTATTACCTTGTTGGTCCTTCTTGACAATGATATTCTGTGCCAAGGAATTAATTAAAACTGCCTGCTTTTATTTTTCCCTCATGGATGAATTTAGTATAAACTATAAAATCATATTTTTGTATTGTGGAGGTTGATTAAATGAAAACTGGCTTTAAGACTTCATTAGTGCCTGTTTTTTTCAGGTATCTATTTCTAATTCCAACAGCCAGTAGATTGAAAGCCTAACAGAATAAATCATGCTCAAATGAAATAATATTGTGTCAGAGGAATTATGGATGTTGTCTGTGAACTCTGAGAGTGACTTAATGGAAATGCATTTAATGGAGCACAGTTAGGGTGTCACTTCAACATATAAACTTATACATGCCTACTTGTTTCATTATAAATTGGGGCTATGCTAGGGAATAAGAGGACACTGCATAGTCTTCCGTACACATCCAGCCTGTTAAAATGAATCAACTCTCCTTCAGCCTTTTGCTTTGTACATGTTCCCCATGGGAGACATGGAGTGGGGTGGGTTGGGAAGGGATGAGGAGTTGGAGACACTTTCATAAAGGATGGTGTTTGGCTGGTGTCAAAAAATTAAATACTTGATCCCACTTTGAGATCCTTATGTAGTTAGATTACTGTATATTGTGCTGCTATACCTGCAACAGCTCCTGGTTCAATTAAGGACAGAAATCCTGTGATCATTCTTAAGAGGCAAAGGATAAATAGCAAATATGTCTTGCCAATTACAGCAGCTCTTGAAAGAGGGAAGGTCTCACCTTGGAAACCCCTAACAGTAAAACTTTCCTTGCATGTGGGTCTTGTCAGTCTTTCCTCTCTGCAGGAAGAAATTATCTTGGAGGAAATTGACCTTGCTGTGTGTCCTGGGTTCAGCAGTAGCAGTCATGTTTCTCCTTCTTGGTAGCTAGTGTAGTGCAGTGCTTTGACTTTCGGCTCGGGAACAGAGCTGATAGAGATGTTTTGGTTTGGCCAAGGACTTTGTGAGCCTCATGCTCTGCCAGGGAGGAGGGGAAGCTGTGAGGAAGCAGAGACAGGACACCTGACCCAAACTGACCAAAGAGCTATTCCATACCACAGCACGTTATGCCCAGGATGTAACTGGGAGTTAGCCGGAAGGTCTGGGAGACTGCAGGGTTGGAGGAGGTATCGGTTGGAGCTTGGTCGGGCTTGGGGGGCGAGTTATCGGTCGGCTGGTGGTGAGGTGTTTTATTGTATTCCCTTGTTATTTCCTTTATCATTATTATCATTGGTGGTAGCAGTAGTGATTTGTGTTATACCTTAGTTACTAAACTGTTCTTATCTCAACCCGTGGGAGTTGCATTCTTTTCGATTCTCCTCTCCGTCCCTCCGAGAGCAGGGGGAGGGCAAGAAAGGGGGGGAAGTGAGCGAACGAATTACCTGACTGGGTTTAAACCACGACACTGTGGTAGGCCCAAATAAGTATCTCTAAGGGTAAGGAAGTGAAGCAAAAGAAATCTGACAGAAGAGCATCTCTTAACTTAAAACATCTTAGCCTTTTCATCATGTTACAATATTAAATAGTAACTGCAAATGCTACAAGCATGACAAACAGTGCCACCCAGAACTTGAAAATAAACAAACTTGCTCTAAAGTTGTAGGAACATGTGTGTTGTTGAAGAATGGAAGTTAGTCATGGTATTCAGAAAACGTAAAAAAAGTGATTTGAAGTCATTCTGGCTTTGTTTGCTTTGCTTTGAAGAGATCTCCCATGGTAGGTGCATCTAGTTCATTAATTTCTCCTTGAAGCAGATAAGTTGTGTTCTTTTCTCTGCCTGTAACTTCTTTATTGCAACACCAGGAGAGCAAAATGCATTTTTTCAAAATAATTAGTCTTGTTCTATACAACCTAGCAGGAGTAAAATTCGTACTTGTATTATTGAAAGCTTTTAACTTGGGAACGGATGGGGCATGTGGAGAAAAAGCAAACAGTCTGCTACCAATGGCTGGAGGGAAGGCAAGAAACCTGCCTTTGAGAAGTCTTTACTGATTCTTACTACAGATACCAGTCCATACATTTAATTGCCAATTCAACAGCAGGAGGAGGGGGCGGCAAAGCCAGAAATTGGCTTTTTCAAGTACACCTTGCTATAAAAAGCTGGTTGCTTTCTCCTTTGATGTGTATGCAGGAGACAATCTGCAGCCCTAGCAGCTTTTTATTTTGTGATTTAAACAAAAAAGAAGACATCTAAACACACTGCAGTCTGTAGGTTGTAAGATTTGTCGTGTTTGTCAATCCGACTTCTATTCAGACTACCACTGTGGAACAAGAAACACCTGTGTACAAATGTCTTGACATGTTAAGCTGTGAAGCCAGCAGGAATCGAATTGGCTGAATATGACTGCAATTATTACCTAGTACAGAATCATGTCCTTAGCCAGATAGGCCTTTCTTGTAATGTCTGTCCGGGAGTTATCTTAGCCCTTAAGGCAGGAGGGGAACTTTTCCTTAGGACAAAATTAGCATAAAGTCTGCACACGAAAGAATGTTCTGATGTGTCAAGTAAATGTGCAGTCTGTCTTCCTAGAATTCTGCAATTTAAGTAATCTGAAAGATATATTTTGATATATAACAGGAATCATGCTTACATTGCTGTTCCCTGTGATTTAGTAGCAGTACTGAGCATTTTGCCTGTGTAAGATTTGTATGCTCAATTATAAATATGCAGTATTTCAATATAGGAAGACCAGCAGCAGCTGAAGTTCTAAGAACTTTAGATTTGTTTAAATTTAAACAAATTGAACAAATTAATAGAAAAACAAAATATGCTAGCTGGCACTTGAGACAAGCACTGAGAGCTCTGAGATACAAGGTATTCATACAGCTGATTAAAAATAAGGGAAGAGGTACACTCTGTCTCTTGAGATCCAACAGTCCTAAAATAGTTAACTGAATGAAGTTGCTAAGCCATTATCTATCTTATTTGAGAGTTGTGAAAATCTGGTGAAGTTCCTCTTGACTGGAAAGATCCAGGAAGATCCAGGGAGCTACAGGCTCATCAGTCTCATCTTGTTGCCCAGCAAGACCACGGAGCAGCTCCTCCTTTAAGCTGTGCTAAGGCAAATGGACAATAAGGTGTGATTGGTGACAAGCCAATATGGTTTCACTGAAGGCAAATCATGTTTGACAATTTTGATGGCCTTCTATGGTGGGGCTACAGCATTGATGGGTAAGATAGATTAAAAAAAAAACTAATGTCATCTATCTGAACTTGTGCAAGGTATTTGACACTGTCCCACATGGCATTCTTGTTTCTCTGAACTAGAGATGCATGGATTTGACAGATGGGCTGCTGAGTGGATAAGGAATTGGCTGGATGATTCACTCAGAGTTGGGGTCAATGGCTAAATGTCCAAGTGAAAACTAGTGACAAGTAGTGTCCCTCAGGGACTGGTATTAGGACTGGTGCTGTTTAACATCATTCTTGCTGACATGGATGATAGGATTAAGTGCTAATTTGTTGATACCAAGCTGTGTGGTGTGGTTGACACACTGGAAGGAAGGGATGCCATCCAGAGGGACCTTGACAGGCTTGAGAAGTCGGCCAGTGTGAACCTCATGAATTTCAACAAGGGCAAGTGCAAGATCCTGCACATGGGTTGGGATGATCCCAAGCACAGCTATAGGCTGGGTGGAGACTGCATTGAGAGCAGCTCTGAGGAAAAGGACTTGGGGGCTCTTCTGGTTAATGAGAAGCTCAACATGAGGTGGCAGTGTGTGCTCACAGCCCAGAAAGTGAACTGTACACTGGACTGCATCAAAAAGAGTGTGACCAGCAGGTCAAGGTAGTTGATTACTCTGCTCCTGTGAGACCCCACCTGGAGTACTGTGTTCAGTACTCGTAAGAAGGATATGTACCTCTTAGAACAGATTCAAGAGGAAGACCATGATGATGATCAGAAAGCTGGAGCGCCTCTTCTACGAGGACAGGCTGAGAGCATCGGGCTTGTTCAGCCTGGAGAAGAGAAGGCTCAGGGGAGACCTTTATAGCAGCCTTCTAGTACCTAAAGGGGGATCTATAACAAATCTGGAGAGGCACTTTTTACAGTTGTATGTAGGGACAAGATGGGAGGGCATGTCTTTATGTGGAAAGAGGTTAGATTTAGATTAGATATAGGGAGGAAATTTTTCACAGTGAGTGTGGTGGGACACTGTAACAGGCTGCCCAGAGGTAAGAACCATCCCTGGAAGTGTTTGAGGCAATATGGTCTAGTGGGGGTTGTCCCTTCTGCTGGCAGAAGGGGTTGAAACTAGATGATTTTTAAGGTGCCTTCCAATCCAAACCATTCTATGATGTATTTAACACAAGGTTTTCTCTGTTTGAACTCATAATTGTACTGTCAGAAAGAGGAAACAAGGCAATTCTTTGCAAGATGGACATATGTATAAAATATTTTGAAATACGGTATTCCAAAGAAATAAAAAAAAATTAATTTTGAGCTAGATACAGCAATGTAGATAAATTTAAAAATCTTACCCAGTCTTATCACTAGATTGGAAAATAGTCTGTCTTTTCCAAAGAAAAAAGACAGGTTTTAGTTTTACTTTACTTTAATTAAACAATTTACCTTATGTTGCCATTCTGGAAAAAAAACACAAATATTCTGGTGTGAGCATACAGTCTATAAAGTGTTTTGAGGTAATCCTCTGTTGAATACTAGGAAGACCTTGGCTTCTTTCCACTTCTGAACTTGGAATGCACTATTGGAGAAAGCTTAAAGGGGATAACATGAATGGTTATAGGTCTGCTAAACATGGTTTACAAGAAAAATATGATTTAATTTGTTGTTCTCTTTAAGAGTGTCTTAAATATGTAGAACACTATTGCAAAGAGGGCTAAAGTAATCTATTACTATGTCAATAATAAAATATTGAATTCCTGGAATGTTAAGGAAGACTAAGGTTGGATAAAATGTGTCAAACATGCTGAAGTAGGGAAGTAGTAAAACAAATTGCTTGGATGTAGCTTCTGAAAGTGGAATACAAGTAGATATGCAGGTGTCAGAAATGGTGCAATAAAATGATGCTTTAAGGTAAGTCAATAAGGTTAAATGATGGTTCAACATGTCTTTAAACCTTGTAATTTCGTGGTAAATGAGGAATAAGTATGTCAGACCTTCAGGTTTAAATAATAGGAAAGCTGTCTGTTACCTTTGTGCACTTGTGTCAAGGGTTTTAAATCCTGCACCTTTCTTTTTCCTCTTACTCTGTACGTGCTTATAACCTTCTCTTGCTGTTATTTCAGTCTCAAGCTCCTATACTGCTTGTCTGTAACAAGGTAGCAGTCATAATGCTTCAGCCTTGCTCATGCTTTTCATCTTGGGATACAGGCAGTAGAGAGAATATCCCTTGCTATCACAGTAGGATTTCCCTTGCACGTTACTCACTGATGAAGGTAAAGTTGTTTGGGCTTTTTGTTGGGGTGTTTACTTTACGCCCAACACTTCTGTTTCCTCCTTGACCATGAAAATAAGGAAGAATATTCATATATGGTAGCAGTGCTTATGGTTAACCCATCTCTACCCTTCACAAACCGTTAATGTTTCTGTGACAGGTTTGAAAGGTTTTTGTGGCCTTTGATTCCAGGCCCTCATCTTTCTTATCTTGAAGTTGTTCTGTGCCAGTAATAAAATGAGTAAACAAATGAGTTATTAAAGCAGATGGTGTTTGTTGTAAGGTATATAATGTTATCAGTCCAAATCATCTAACTGATTTTTCAAGAAAACTGATTGTGTTGATCAAGCTAAGGTTCAGTTACTTTTCACTTGACATAGGTATTACCACATTTGTTCTTTCAATTGGGCACTGCTTCTAACTGTACCCAGTGTTGTAACTAGAAAAACTTCCTAAGGTTTGTAGTCCATTAAATGTTAAAAATACATCCACAGTGGAAGAGGTGAAGGAAACAAATGTTACACTTCCCAAGGACCTGATCTGATAGTTCATATACCTATCTGTTACAACCTCTGGTATCCTTAAATGGCAAAGGCTATGATACTGCTCCTTGCATTATTGTGAAACTGTTTCTGCTATCTTGCAATACTTTGGTTCTTCAGAGAATCTCTGCTTCTGTCAATTTTATGTCTTGTTGTCTTCCCCTACTTTTAGAAGACTTGAATGGGTTTGGCTACTTAAATCCATTACACTACTGAATGACTAATGAGGGAAATAAAATTTTTCATAACTAGTTATTATGAAGCGAGGCTTATAAAAAAGAGGTTTACTTTCTGGTAGACTTAGAGAGCCTCACAGTATTTGTAAAGAATTTTTAGTCCTGAGATAGAGGTAATGATGAGCCATCATCATGATTACTGAGGAACTAGCTCATATGATAATATATAAAGTGTATGTATCCTAGGGAAACTTTATTCATTGAAATGAGATCCAGGAGAAGGACCTGACTCAAATATTTCTTTTCCTTCTGAATTTAACTTGTGTGCAGTTCAGTCCAGAAAACCTAATTAAATTTAAAATTTTTATATCGAGTTTGTCCCAGGATAGATCATATTTTTAGGAACTAGTTATAAGGTGTAATTATAATGTTAATTAATTATGAGCTTTTTGTAACAGAATTAATATCATTCTGTTCACTGAGTTACTTTGTTTGAAGGAAGAGCACTTGTTTTTCTCAGGCAACAAGATAGTCCAGCAAAGATCAATGTTCTGAATAACTTTTTAAAATAAGATAGAACACCTTGGTAAAATAGTTCAAAGCGACTTTCCAAATATGAAGGGCACATGGATAGGCTGTTTCCTGTATGGCCTTATTAGTAACCTGTAGACAATTGAACTGTGGCAAGAGAAGTACTTCTGAGTTCCCTAGTCTTAGTTGGCCCTAGCATTTACTGTATTTGTTTTGCCGTAGTGATGTTTTAGGGTCTGTTTCAGATCCCATTTTGTTCTTTGATTTCTTGCTCCCTTAAATCAACTTTCCTATAACAATGAATCCCGTGGCTATGAGATTATCTTTGCTTCATACTTCAGGGAGAGACAAAAGTGTCATCAACCTGCCTCTTGCCAGTGTGCAGTTGGAGAAAAAATAATCTTGACATCTGCATCTCTGAAGGATACTCTGGAGAAAAAGGGAGGATCTTTCTGTTGACATAGTCCTTGGAGAACTTTGCTAGTCTTGCACACTGTTGCAGAGCTTTGGGAAGTGGTAGTTCTCTGAAAATTGTTCTATTTTCATAAAATTATAGAATCCTTTAGGCTGGAAAAATCCTTAAGAGCGTCAAGTCCAACCACTAACTTAATACTACAAGTCCACTACTACAGTATGCCTCCAAGTACCACATCTACAGACCTTTAAATAACCCCAGGGATAGTAATTCAACCAGTTCCCTGGGCAACCTATTCCAATGCTTGACAACCCTCTTGAAGACATTTGTTTCTAATATGCAATCTGAACCTCCCCTGATGCAACTTGAGGCCATTTCATCTCATCCTGTCACTTATTATTTGAGAAGAGACCAACATCCACCTTACTGCATGCTCCTTTCAGGTAGCTGTAGAGACCACCAAGGTCTCTCTTCAGTTTCTATTTCTTCATCCTAACAACCCCAGTCCCTACAGGGAGTCTTCATAAACTCTAGACCCTTAACCAGCTTTGTTGCTTTTTTGTCAGACGTGCTTCCAGCAACTCTATGTCTATCTTGCAATAAGTGGCTCAAAACTGGACACAGTATTTGAGGTGAGGCCTCACCAGTGCCGAGTACAAAGGGATGGTCACTTCCCTGGTCGTGCTGGTGACACTATTTCTGATACAGGTTAGGATGCTCTTAGCCAATTTGGCATGCTGCTGGTTCATATTCAGCTGGCTGTAAACCAGTACCCCCAAGTCTTTTTCTGACAAGCAGCTTTCCATCACTCTTTCCCCAGTCTGTAGCTTCACATGGGGTTGTTGTAGTGCAGGACCTAGCACTTCGCCTTGTTGGACCTTGTGCAACTGGCCTTGGCCCATCGGTCCAGTGTTTTCAGATCTCTGTAGAGAATTCCCAGCCTCAAGCAGATCAACACTCCTGCCCAACTTCATTTCACCTGCATAAATTCGATGGTGATTGATGACTATTAGGTAGCAATTTTGGCTTAATTTATAAAATTACTTTTCTTAAATCTCATTTATAAATATTCCTGCTCACTTCTGGTGGTGTTCTTAGGATTCTTGATATTTTGAAATGTAATTTCTCAGTCAAGAGAGGTTTAAGGGTTATACAATTTAGTTACTTAGAACAGCAAAGCAAGGACTTTATCTTAATTCTTAGGAAGTGCGTCTGTGATCCCTCTTCCCTATTCTTCCCATATTCCGCTTCTAAAATTGCACAAATGCTTGAATGTCATAGTCTCACAGCTGGATGTTTCATAAAGGGGGTTGTGTGAAATACAATAATTGGTTGACTTTCTGTTACTTTGCTCTTATATCTGGGATATGTATATCCTACCTGCATTCTTGTTCTGCATATAACACTGAAATCATGTTCCCATAGACTAATTGGCAGCTCTTCCTTCTCATTTTCTTGATTCTGGTTTTAGTTACCAGAATATTTTAAATGTGGACAAGGTTCTCTTCTTTCGTGTTTGGTTTTTCTCTTCCCCACTGACATCACTTTAATTTGTAAATATGCCAATGTGTATAAAAATCAGTTTGTGAAATTTCACAAATGTGGTCAGGAATAATTGCATCCCTAAATGGCTTGTAATTAAAAAAAAACAAAAAGTTTTGGAGGAAAGATTAGTGATGTTTATGAACTGGAGGATTGAAACACAAAAGTCAAGTATACATATTCATACATAGCAGTGACTGGCAGGGTAGGCATTTAAACGTCTTCAGAGAATCAGACATCTCTCTCCTTTTACTGTTAGGAGTCATCAAAATGCACCTAAAAATACAAATACAAGTGTTAACATTTTTCTAAATTTGTACTGCAAATTCTTCATTATCCCTGAGTGATTTGATGGTTGAAGCAGGGATCTTGGCATTTATTGCAGAAGCTAACAAAGTCTGTGTTCAGAAAAGCTTGCTTTTAATGTCTGGCTAGTTAGAAAATTATTTTGGAAAAGGAAAATATAAAAGTAACACACTTAAGTGTTATGTTTTATTACTGGCATATATTAAACCAGTCTTTTTATGGGAATGTTAAAAATGTAGAGTAGTAACAAATGCACGTGAGAAACAATCACTTGTTAGCATTACCCTCTGGCTAGATATGAAATACCAAGTATGCGTATGTAGGGACCCTAGCTATATGTCTGAAATGTTTTAAGCACCTGATAAGAAGCTATGATCTCTTTAAATAAAACCAGGGGTGCCGCTAAGCCTTGTTTGACAAAAAGCTGCCACCTTGCTCTACACTTACCAATGTATTTGTTGTGTATCAGTGACTTGCAAGTCTGTGAAAAACATGGAAGTATGAGTCATTGTTAGCCTTTTCATTAACTACTAGCAACAAATCTCAAATCAAGAAGCTATATTGCAACCTTTTCACCAAATAGCTTTTTCAACTGAAGCTCATTTTGGGAGGAACTCTCAAGTACCACAGAACTAAATGTAACACCAACCATGAAATTAATCATCAAAGTAATTTAACTTTTATACAATATGGATGAATTCTTGAATATTCAGTGTTGTGTGCTTTATATTTTGTTGCAAATATATAACCCATAAAATAGACTCTCCAATAATTCTCCTGATTTTATAAAATAATTAAAATTATTAACTTAGGGAATTTAATTCTTCTTATTAAGCATTATCAAAGGTAAGATTACTGGTCTAACTTACACTAAGATCCTTACATGAGACTACCTCTTGTTCTGTTGATCTGAAGCAGGGGTGGACATCTAGTGATTACTAGCAATTTTGAAACAGATGCTGTTTGTAGGGGTAAGTGGAGTTTTGCATCAGCAGGCATCCTTTTCCATTGGAAGTCCTATTTTTTTTTCCTAAACCGATTGTAAACTGAGTTAATATTTTAAACGTGTTGTTTTTATTAGTGTTTGGATGGATCTTTAAGGAATTGTCTTCTAGCAAAGAATATTTCAACTAGGTTTGAAAAATTTGCCCAGCCTGAAAAAGGAATTTTAGGAATGGAAACATTTAAGTGGTAGTCATAAAACTTTTAATGCATGCTGCTGCTGTCTTGAAATAAACCTGATGTATAAACACTATAACACTTAACACTTACTGGAGCAAATAAATTTACTATTTTCTAGTTCAGCTTTCTACTTGAAATTTACTCTGACAAAATTAATTGTCCATGTTGTTTTCTAGAGGAAAATAACACTGTTATTTTCTGCCTAAAACAGAAGCTGAGGATCAGTTACCCCAAATTAATTTGCTCACCACCTAGTTTTTATGGGTAATGAATTAAAAACAATTACTGAAGATGATGGCATCATTTTTAATGCCCCAATTGATATGGTGTATAAGTTTCAGTGAAATGTGCATTCTCCCTGAAGGGTTTCAAGCAATCAGCAAAAGGAGGAGTTTTACCTTTCTCTAAAGTAAGGATTTCCTAGTTTAATCCAAAAGGAGATCACCAATCCTACAAAACCTTTTCCACAGCTAAAGCCCCCTGTCTTTCTTATTAAGAGGGTGAGCAGGCTGTGTTGCAGAAGAAAGGAAAAAAGGCTTTAGGATGAAATATTTAATCTGTAATTAAATACCTAGGAGCCCTAGGTAAAGGAGTTCAAGAAAAAGCTCAGCTCTAGAAAGAGCCTTACTGCTGTTGCTGCCCTTACCCAGGAGATCTGAGAAGGGAGCTCCTTTTGTGTGACTATCTTGAAGGTCTCTTAAAGCAGCTTTCTAATTGGCTTGTTGCCCTACGTAATCTAAAAAAGCATCATCTGTAGTGTAAAGTAAAACCAAAGCCCACAATCCTAATCCTGATCATGCACATGGAAAGGAAAGGTGTGGAAGTGAGGATGTTTAATGATGTGTTAGTGAAAGGATGCTATGTATAGGGTTGATTGCTTTGTTTCTTGCTAAATAACTACTTTTATTTGGATCTTTCTTACTTTAGATTAAGACACTTGTGATGTAAAGGTGCCCTGAATTTATAAATTATGATCCTCAAACACTTTATAAAGTATTACATGTCATTAGTACACACAGCCCTCCCCACTGTATCCAGTTATTAAAGGGGTCCCTATTTGGGTGATAAGAGCTTTGTGGAGGGCTGACTCAAAGATCAGAGGGGCAAGATTAATATTGACTGCTAGTAACACTGAAGGATTTGTGATATGCAGTGAAATACTGGGCTTTTTATTTGAACCTCAAAGTCACAAGGGCAATATCACACTCATGTAAGATGATTAATAAAAATTAAAAAAAACAAACAAACAAAACAAAACAAACAACTGTATAGGTCACCTGTCCGAACAAAGCTCTGCCAATAGCTTTGAATTAATAAAGGTGCTTTGGTCTTTCAATATCTATTCACTTTTTTAGAGTTCTGTGAAAATCCTGGCTTTATTCTGCCATCCTGTGATAATGTGCAATAAGGTGGTAGTACATTGTGCAGGAATAAAAAGAAAAATGTAGTCACTTGTTCTAAACTTGCCAGCCCTTGCTCTTGGAAGGTACAGAAGTTTTTGTTCTCCTAGAACTTTTTTATACTACTTGTGTATCCATTCTATTTGCTTGTTTTCGTTGTTCTTTTGGGTTGGGTTTTGTTGTTGTTGTTTGGTTTGTTTGTTTGTTTTTAAACCAAACCAAATCTTTTGAAACCATGTTAACTAATGGTCTACCTTCAAGCATTCTATGTTTATGAAGTCTGTTAAGCAATAGTTGTTTGTTTTTGTTTTTTTTTTTAACTAGCTGGAGAATTGAACCTTACTGTTAAAGTTTACTGTCATCTGATGCCAGAATCAGCTTAAATAAGGAATCATGACTTGAACCAATGAAGGACAACAGTTTGTAAATTAGTTCTTACTAAGAAAGTGAGAGTATTAATGCTGCCTTTTCTGAGAAACTCTAATATCCTTGCCATATAATTTAAATAGTAAGATCAAGTTTTGAGAAATTCATACCTCTCTTCAGCTGGCTTGCAAAGCCTTGGGAGTATGTCTCAGTTATTTTTTGATGAGCTTTCACTGATCATAGGACCTGACACTAGGAATATGCTGAAATAAGGGAAGATGTTTCTGATTGCCAGTGCTGTGCAGCTTGCACAGTGCAGTCAGTGTCATACAAGATTATATGTTCCTGTAGAGTTGTACTCTTATTATCAAAATGGTGCAAGATGTGACTTTTATAACAAAGCTGAAAGCTGAATCCCCATTGCTTAATTAATTGGAGGGTTAGTATAGGCTAATGTCATGATCATTTCATGGGAGATAATTTAAGTAACGGTAGGTGCTGATGCTTGCTGATTGACCTCAGATGGTTGATAATCCTTAGCATAGTACCACTTGGAGATTTCATTTCTGTTGTTAATTACTTTTTAAAATTATTAACTGTGTCATGTGAGTTTAAAACCACTTTCAGTTATTCCATGCCACATGTTAGGCTATGCCAGATCTTTTAAAATAAGTCATTAGATACTGTTTTATCCAGTAAATTAAATTACCATTTCTTAGTATTTAAAAATAAGTCATCTCCAAATCTCACTAATGGCATCTGGATCTATCCAGCTATGTGCTTTTAAATGCATCAGCATACAATTATTGTGTTTAAGCTTCAAACATACAATACCTTGAATTCTTCTTCCCCTTTGCCAAAAAAAATTGGCAAGGATCCGAAATACCAGTAAACACTTCACATCTATGGAATACAACTATCAGAAATAGAAACTGAACTTACTTCTTGGCTTCAATTTCTATCATGGGGTTATTTTCTGCTTTACATGAAGACTGTAAAGACATAACACTAATAATTCACTCTGACTTGGAGATCCATTAATAACCTTTGGTTTATTTCCAGGCATACATAATTACACCACCAAATTTCATATATAGGCCCTGGAGAGTTGAAATGATTTTAGGTTTGTGTCAAACTGTATGGTAAGGGTGAACAGATAGTGGTGTAGGTAAGAAACTTTAAAATTCATTTGACTGTTGAGTGCTCTACTCATATGAGTTTGCTGTTAGGAAAATTGTTACTGATAATACCCTACCTCTCATCTTAGACTTACATAGTGATGATAGAGAAGTTGTTGTGTGGTTTTGGGGTTTTTTGTTTGTTTGTTTGTGTTTGGTTTTTTTTTTCCCCTAGCCATTCTGACTTGAATATGAGTAAAAATTCAGTGTGATCCCAGTTTCTAGAATAGTGAAACAAGGACAACAAATACTATTTAGAGTGTGTTATTCTTAGAATTGTAGAATCATTTTGGTTGGAAAGAACCTTTAAGATCATTGAGTCCAACTGTAAAGCTGATACTACCAAATCCTTAAGTGCTATATCTAAATGTCTTCTGAATATCTTCAGGGATGTTTATTCCACCAATTCCCTGAGCAACATGTTCCAGTCTTGTACACAGTCTTGTAGCCAGATACTGGTCTGCTGGCTCTAACTGCTTTTCATCTTTTCTTGCAATTGGAAGGATAAAGGGGAATGCTGCTTGTGCTCCTGATACCTTAACCAGTCATCCCAAGACTCTGAAGTATTCCTTGATTGCCCTTGGACTTCCTGTTGCAAATTCATTGCTGCCAACCTGAAAAATCAATAATGGATAATAATCTGAGGGCCATAAGGAGAGTGAGAAGTTTTCTCCTCACGTTTTTAACCTCAGCCCAGGGAGGCAGCAGATTTCCCTAAGAAGTGGGTCTGATTGGCACATTGGGCCTTCTGTTGCTCCCAGGAGAGAGTCTCCTAAGGAATGACCTGTCTTTTTTTTCTTTATGGGAGTGGTTTTGAGGTGGGATGTAGACTGACTTAACCTTGATGACTCATCTAAATTAGATGCACTAGGCAGGATATTGTTGCTATTCCCCTTATCCCTTAAGTCATTGTGTTCAACAAGCGAATTGGATAGGGAGTCCTCAGTGTCATGCATCCTGAGTGCTGCACCTGTCCGAGGGAAGGTAGATTGTGATTCCAGTAGTCTTTCTTTCTCTTGGACTCCCTGATCCTCCTTAGTCTACTCACCTCCTACTTCTAGAACTCTCCCACTAAGCAGAGGAGTTATTCTAGCACACTTCTGCTTATCCCCTCTATAACATGGTAGAAAGAACCAGAGGGAGAGGGAGTTCAGGTTTTTAACTTACCATGTTTCAAGTAGTAACAGTCAAACAAAAGTAATTAAAAAGTGGTAAATGCAGAGCATGTGCATTTGGTATCAAATTAAGTTGGTTAATATAAGTACTCCCTCCCTGTGTTTCTTTCGTAGTCCTGACAGACTGTCTTGAATTATTCTGGAGGAGTCTTTTTAGCCCTTTTTCCATGGGAGGAGTGTAGACAAGTCAGCAAAATACACCTCTGGTTTGACTGGCTTTACTTAATTGTAGATGGCATAAATATTCCCAAATGGTTGCAACTCATTTGAAGGGGACATGAGAGAACCTATTGTTTGGGAGACCCATGGATGCTCTGCATTTCAGGGTTGCTTCTAGCTTTGGCCCAATGATTTAAGTTCTCTGTCTAATAATTTCTCTTTCAGATGTAGTAAGGAAAGAACATGCAACAGCAAGCATACTGGAATTTCGGTTTCGAACGGTGCTTGCAGAATGCTATGTTACTAAATGTAGTAAGTTATTATTACTGTCACCCAGGTACTGTTATATCCTGGAATTTGCAACAGCTGTTGATTATTTAATACCAGACATACAGTTCTTGGCAGTGTAAATTCATATTCTGGGAGCCTCTTGGAGAAGAACATCAACATATACCTATGAAAGCTGTTTTAGGGGTGTTTTTTGGTTGTTTTGTTTTGAGGTTTGTTTTTTTTTTTTAATTGTATTCCCCAGTTATAATTCTTGTGGAAAATGCTGATGGAATGAGTATAGATAAGCACAATCCCTATCCCATTCTTAAAAGCCAGGGAAAGAGCGAATACGTTCTTGTAATACATCAACAATGTTGTAGTCTTCAGCATAGCCAATTGTGGTTGGAAGTTATGATGGAGGCTTCAAAACAGTTATATGGCTAGGTATCATTGATACTGAGTGTCCTGGGTTCAGCAGTAGCAGTCATTTTTTCTCCTTCTTAGTAGCTGGTGCAGCGCTGTGGTTTTGACTTTTGGCCTGGGAACAGCACTGATAACACCAGCATTTTTAGTTACTGCTCAAATGTTTAGTCTGACCAAGGACTTTCTGAGTCTTATGCTCTGCCAGGGAGGAGGGGAAGCTGGGAGGAAGCAGACAGGACACCTGACCCAACCTAGCCAAAGAGGTATTCCATACCACAGCACGGCATGCCCAGGATATAACAGAGTTACCCGGAAGGGCTAGTTCACTGCTCGGTCAGGCTGGGTATTATCAGTCTGCAGGTGGTGAGGTGTTGTATTCTCTTCCTTTGTTATTTCCTTTATCATTATTATTATTGGTGGTAGCAGTAGTGATTTCTGTTACACCTTAATTATTAAACTGTTTTTATCTCAACCTGTGGGAGTTACATTCTTTCAATTCTTCTTCCCATCCCTCTGGGAACGGCGGTAAGGGGGGGGCAGGGAGTAGACTGTGTGGTTCCGATTTATGGCCTGGGCTTAAACCATAACACTGAGTGGTTGGATTTCTGAAGAATGGTTAAAAGTAAGGCTCAACCTTTTTGACTGTACTAGGACTTGGAAGGGACAGGCAGTTCTCAGTCATCAATATCTAGTCTTTACTTGGATGCAGGTATTAGAAATTCAGATTTAAATAGAAACTTAGCTAACTGTAACTGCATAAATAAACTATGAAGGTAGGACATGATTTAATCTCATTTAAATGACGGTTTTCCCCAGTGTCAGATTTATCTTTGTTTTCAAGCTACTTCAGTATTAATTATTTCCATTTTTTAGTATTCAAATATGACTTGGCTGAATAAATAGCTTTCTTAATTGGCTAAAGAAGTGTGACTGAACTAAGTTTAAATATTGGGATTTACAGCTTTTGAGATGTAAGAAGCAAATATTTGGGTTTTTTTACTCTATTACTTTCACCTTCATAAAATAAGATGATTACTTAAGTTTAATTTCTGAGGTAAACAAGATCTCATCAAGACACAACAAATGATCCTAGAAACCTGTTGCGGTGACAGAAGTTATTCCCTGTTGAATTAGAGTTAATGAAGTATGGAAATTATGACATTTAATATCTTAAATGAAAGATGCTTCAGGGAATGCTTCAGCACTTTAAACTGGTACCTCAAAATTTTATCTCACCTGGTTAATTCAGTATCACAGTATAGCTGCCAACTTTTGAAACTCTAAGTTTCTGGTACTCTTACCAGATTTAGAGGGAATAAAATGATAGGACAATCTGCAACAATAAATCTGACAAATATAGAAGTTATTAATCAGGCCATTTTTGAGCCATAATATTTCTGCAGCTTAAAAAGCCATTCAATTAAGTACATAATATCATGAATAGCTCTTCAGTTAGAGAAATTAACCTAGCTACATGCCTTTTTTATCCTCAGGCATTCATGAAATATAAAAGAAGGTGAGATCCTCAGGGTTCTCTAACTAAATATCCTGTCTTGCCATTAAAAATTATATTGTGGAGATTTTGGGGGGGGGGGAATCACTAAAGCTGCGGGAATGATTTCAATAAAACTCAAAACAAAGTTACAATTAAAAATAAGAAAAAATCCTGTAATGCATCTAGATATTTAAGGGCTGTATTTTTGTATTTATTTTTTAATGTAAAATGCCCTGTTATTACTTGGTAAAATAAGGCTAATCTGTCAATAATCAAACTGTCATATGCATTCCCTTTTTGTTAACCTTTACTACATTGTCACATTACTTGTTGGGGAAAAAAAACCTCCTTAAATCAGGTTTCTTCTGTTTGGTATTTTATGCATTGAGATGTTATTACTACTTCTGAATAAAAACTAGTTGTTGCTCAAAAGCCCCTTCATGCCAGGTAATTCATAAGAACATTTTGACTAATGTGGATATGTACTTGGACATTTGAGAATAACTTTTCGAATCAAATTTTCTGTAAAATGTGTAGCATCAGCTTTGAATAAAAATTAGTAAATGTGTGCAATAAAAATAGGTTTTTTTCTTAGTGCCACCAAGCATGGATGGTAACTGCTCCAGTGTATCAGTGTAAGAATATGTAAAGGTAATTGTGTCTCTTCATGCACTTTCATGAATGCAAAAATTCAGTTGAAACTCTTCCCAGAATGTATATATCAGTACTAAACTAATGGAACATGCTTTACCTCAAAGAAGAGAAGTATAGATATGGCAATGCAGCACAAAAGTAAGCTGTGGTCATGTTTGATTTGTTCTTAATATTTACTCTATTTCCTCTTCAGTGTCCTGAGCTGTTGAGATTCTACACTTTAATTTTTTTTTTTTTCCTTACATTGAAAGCTTAATGCTTCTTTGCAATGAAAGAAAAAAAATCACATGAATCAAAGGTTTAGGGAAAAATGAAGTAAGAATCATGGGTTACAGGAGTTGAAATGCCTTAAATTCTAGGTATTGCCGTAAGAATCCTTAGGTTTAGCACAAAGAAAGGTAACTGTTAGAGGTAATTGTATTAATGAGAAGCTCAGTATGAGACAGCAGCGTGTGCTTGCAGCCCAGAAAGCCAACCATATCCTGGACTGCATCAAAAAGAGTGTGACAAGCAGGTTGAGGAAGGTGATTGTACCCCTCTGCTCTGCTCTTAACCCCACTTGCAGTACTGCATTCAGCTCTGGGGTCCCCAATATGAGAGTAATACATTCCTGCTTGAGTGAGTGCAGAGGAGGTCTACAATGGTCCTCACAGGGCTGGAGCACCACTTCTATGAAGACAGGCTGGAAGACTTGTTCAGCCTGGAGAAGAGAAGGCTCCGGGGAGACATTATAGCAGTCTTCCAGTATCTGAAGGGGGCCTAAAAGAAATTGAGAGAGGGACTTCTTTTACAGGTGAATGCTCCATCCCTGGCAGTGTTCAAGGCCAGGTTGGACAGAGCCCTGGGTGGCATGGTTTAGTGTGAGGTGTCCCTGTCCATGTCAGGGGGGTTGGAACTAAATGATCTTAAGGTCCTTTCCAACACTAACGACTGATTCCGTGATTCCGTGACTGATTCCCTGTATCTGCGACTGAATCTGCGACAGAAGATTCTAAAGGGGGAATGGCTTTGACCTGAAAGGTAGATTTAGATCAGATGTAAGGAGATAATTCTTCACTGTGAGGGTGGTGACACAGGCACAGGTTGCCCAGTGAAGTTGTGGCTGCCCCATTCCTGGAAGTATACTAGGCCATGCTGGATGTGGATCTGAGCAACCTGGTTTGTGGGGGGGTGTCCTTGCTTGTGGAAGGTGGGTTGAAACTAGGCTGTCTTTAAGGTCCTTTCCAACCCAGATCATTCTATGATTCTGTAATTCTACCAAAGCAAGTTGGGGTTTTTTTATCTAAATAAGTAGTTTCAGATTGCAGTCCAATTCAGAACTTCTTTAAGCCACTTTTTAGTGGCACTTCACAGTTCACTTTTTCCAATGCAATTAAACTGAATGTGTGTACTTATCTACCACATAAAATAAAGCTGCCATCTACTCTTATTGGGACAGGTGTAATGCAATCCTGGTACACAGATTGTTTCCTGTCTGAGGGGGATCGTGCTTAAAAAATTTGTTTTTCTTGCAGTTACTTCACCTAAAGAAGAAATTCAAGTTAGACTTGTATGATTCATATAGTGTTCTGAAATTAGCTAGAACCAAGATAGTTTTAGAAGCCTGTGTCTAATTTATAGACATAACAAAAGTGTAGACCATTGGAAAGGAGGGGATGAGGATTGGGGAACACAGTGAGGGGGAAAATATCTTGTATGCCCAGTCAAGTATCAATATAAAGCTGAGAGTTTATATGTGGATAATCTACCTACTGAGTTTTCAAGGTGGAATAAAGATAGAGAAAACAGTAAGTCTAAAATAACATTGGTTATGGTGCTGGCAATAAGTATAAATTCATCAGTGCACCAAATGACATTTTTGATCTGTACAGAAAGGGCTCTTTTTAAAGGCTTTTTAACAGTAAACTTCAGTCTAGCAGACCCTTATGGTGACACGCTCATGTTAACAGGTCAGATGTGCATAGCTTTGAAAATTGATTCATCTTCCAGCTATCAATATTCATCATGCTGGGTTTATAGTTGTAGACCATATGGTTGTAGACCATACTGTATTGTTCTAAAACATTAGAGAGAAATCATCTTGAGGAATTTATTCCTGGATAGTGAAAAAAAAAATGGTACAAACATCATTCCTTTGTTTTTCATGAACATGGAAGCCAAATATTTTTCAGTGTTCTCCCCCTTCAGCTGCTTATTTGTTGGAAATTCTGTTTATGATTAACAGAAAAAGCTATTTCACAGCTACAGGTTAGACAGAGAAGAGATTCAGAGCAGACCTGCAGAGAAGGACATGGGGGTGTTGGTCAATAAGAAAATGAATATGAGCCGCCAGTGTGCACTCTCAGCCCAGAAAGCCAACCGTATCCTGGGCTGCATCAACAGGAGTGTGACCAGCAGGTAGAAGGAGGTGATCCTGCCCCTCTACTCTGCTCTCGTGAGACCTCACCTGGAGTATTGTGTGCATTTCTGGTGTCCTCAACATAAAAAGGACATGGAACTGTTGGCACAAGTCCAGAGAAGGGCCACGAGGGTGATCAGGGGACTGGAGCACCTCCTGTGTGAAGACAGGCTGAGGAAGTTTGGGCTGTTCAGCCTGGAGAAGAGAAGTATCTTCCAGTATCTGAAGGGGGCTTACAGGGATGCTGGAGAGGGACTCTTCTTTAGGGACTGTAGTTATAGGATAAGGGGCAATGGGTTTAAACTTCAACAGGGGAAGCTTATATTAGGTATAAGGAAAAAGATCTTTACTGTAAGGGTGGTGAGGCACTGGAATGGGTTGCTCAGGGAAGTTGTGAATGCTCCATTCATGGCAGTGTTCAAGGCCAGGTTGGACAGAGCCTTGGGTGGCATGGTTTAGTGTGAGGTGTCCCTGCCCATGTCAGGGGGTTTGGAACTAGGTGATCTTAAGGTCCTTTCCAACCTTAACTGTTCTATGATTCTATTCTATGCTGTGACCAGATCACAGCAGGCATTATGGAAGGATTTTAGGGATCATTCTACTCACTTGATAATACAGACTTCCAAACTTCTCTTCCTACTTTGAAGATTCAGGCAAACAATTCAGTGTTTCTTTGAAAAGTTATAATATGGAATGAAGCTAATTACTTAGGTATTCTAAAGCTTATTGCAGGCATCTCCTGAACACTTACCACTACATGAAAAATTCTGCAGTTTGTCTTTATTTGGTAGTTTTCAGACTTAACCCTGGGCTAGTATACGTGCATATCCTGTTATAAATATCTTGCTATTCAAATAGATAAACTATTGTGGGAGGGGAAAAGAATATTTTAGGACCCTCACAGGGATGGCTTGACAAAGAGTGGTGACTAAGAGCTGAGAACAGGATCCAGTTTTTCGCTTGCTTTCTAGTCTTTTTGGACTAGACTCTTTCTAGTGTTGGTTTTGTTTTGTTTTTTTTTATGGTGATAGCTGTTAATATATTGCTTGACAATCCACATGGTTGGGTAGTATAACTTGACAGCACTTCATAAAACTTCTTCTTTGCTTTGTCAGCCATGTACAGATCTCTAAGAACTCTGCTATAGTATGCATATTAACAGCTTTTTATTTTAACTTACTTGTAATGGGTGACAGAAGTGCATGTGAAGTGCAATCACAATTCAAGAGACACCTGCCATCCCATGACAGCACAGCTAATCAATATAAAAGCAGCTGAGACAACATAGCTCTGGCACTGTAATAAACTGCCCTTTAAGTGTGCAGATCTCCTGTAAACAGAGGCCAAATTTTCAGTTCTAATTAAAAATAAACATCATGGCCCAATCATCTACATCTCAAATATGAGGATTTCTTTTTTCCAAGAAAATGTCTTATGACACAAATTGTGCAAGAAGAAAGACAACTACAGTATAGAAAAAAACATGAAGCATCCATTTGGTTTTGAGACTCATATATACATACTAACAAGAACTTTTGTTCTTGCAGACACAAATTGGGAATGCTGGCATGTGTGTGTTTTCAGTTAACAAACTAGGATTTAATAACTGGGATTGATAATTCAGCTCCAGTTTTCTGTCAATATTAAGTTGATTCCATGTCTCAAGAACATGGAATAGGTAATAGAAGGACTAAAAATATTTCAGAATTCTTTTGGTGAAGAATTTAAAGCTAAGAAATTGCATAATACTGTCATAATACTAGAAAAGCATATGCTCTGTGGCATATTAATTTTCCTACAGCCATTTTTTTGCTTTCTTGAGTTTGTCATATTTTATTCAAATGCTTTCAGTGTGAAGCTGAGCATACATGTAATGTCATACTTTGATTCTTGTAGTTGTAGCACCTAGCATTTAGCCAGGATCTTGGCAGAGACCAATGTGAAAGTCTTAAAGGGGGGAAGAGGGGAGGACAAGTGATGACAAGTAGTGCACACCCGCACAGCAGCAACTTAAAGCAATTTCTGCCTTTGTAGAATGTTCATGACCAGAGAGGAATTGCTTCAGAAATGTCACCCCCAAAAATCCCTTAAGCATCTAGTCTAATGTCAAAATGGAAAAAGCCCCCCCCCCCCCCCCCATAAAATGTATTAAAAAAGATGGGTTTTAGGAGAGTTTCATTACCTGTTTTTGTTTCAGTGTGCCCATACCTCCTTATGTCATTCTGTCTGCATTATATTTTCCTTCTCTAACTGTGATTTTGGTCGAAGTGTTGCTTTTGGATGTCTTGATTCCTGTAGCTTTCAATTATAAGCACTTTAAAGTAGTTGTAGGAGATCCAAATGTCACTGACACTTTCATGTACTTCCTTCTTGTATTGCAATTTTGTAGTGATACATGTTTTTAGTAATGGGATGAAGACTTGTGCTTAAAATTAGTCTGTAAATGCATATTCCTTCTGAAATGAAAAACTACTTCAAATCCTTGTATGCAGCTGTGTCCAACAGCATTTGGACACATCAGAGTAAACTTGGCTTCTGTTTAGATAGATCAGATAGACTTCAGTTTGATCTAGGTAGAGCCAGAGGTCAGCCTATTAGGCAGCTCAATTTCTTTACATGTTCCTTAGCAGAGCTAATGCATTACCTTCAGGAGCAGCAGAAACAAGGCTTGATCTATATGCTCAAGTGATTCCTAATGTTTAGATAGAATTATGCAGGTTAAACCTAAAGCACTATTATATTAGTTTGTAAATAGAGAGGACTCAAGATTAGTTAAACACCTAATTTCTATTCAGTTTCAGTAGTGCTTAGACTCTAGTGTGCCATAATGACTGGGGCTTTGTAAAATTGTCCACTTTTAATAAGGAGCCATAGAGGTGGCTGTGGATTCTGTTTAGATAAAATCCTGCAGCTTGCAGGACTGAATAAAAGAATGCTATTTTTAAGATGGAGAGACAAGAAGGTAAACCATGGGAGTGCTCTTTTCCACTTGAATACAATTAATGGAGGTGAACAAAGTTAAGAAAGATTAATATCAAAATCAGCTTTTCAAGTTTAAGGATATCAGAGACTATGGTAGTGTTTGCTCATTGCCTTTTAGCAGTCTAACTTCAGGAGTCTTAATGCAAGACACAGGCTCTTTCTGTAATGAATAGCTAGCAAAAAGACCTCCAAACGGATGAATGATTTTGAGAAGGAAACTCACACAGGCAGGGCACCTCTGTAATGCTGTGGAAGCGCTTAAATTTTTCTGTCCCTTATTTCAGGCATTTAAAACTGAGTGTGCATATCCTTTCTTTCTAATATAGGTTAAATTCTGAACTCGTGTTCTGTATGTTGATCATATACTTGAGCTGTGAATATAGTGAAATGATCCGTCTCATTGGGAAAGCATACAACCTCCATTTCTGTAGACATTAATCTTCGCTGTGTTATGCGTGACCACAATTTGTTCAAAGTGCACTCTGTTCATGTACGTCATTCAAAGCACTGTAAGGAATTAATGGTCCCCTTAAGCAAAGCACTTAATGCATATGCTTCATTTTACAGCTAGAGTAGTCCAAAAGGACAAATGCATTCAATTACAGCACTTCTACCTGCTTATACTGAGGGTACTAGGTATCTTGGCTATCTGGAAGTAACTTCAGAATTTTAAAATATATTTATGTTGAAGATGATTGGAATGTAGAATTCTGAGTCATCTGAGTATTTCAAGCATTAAATTATCCTTATAAAATTGCACTTAAGATACCTTTATGACAGAATTTAAAGAAAAGTCATGAGAAAGTATTTTTTACTGGTTTTACTACCTGTCTAAATATCCCATGGATATTGTCTGGTAATAGCAATGATCAAAAGTACATGTGAAGGCTGTTGTGAAATAAGTCCAGCTACTCTGAGGAAGTAGTATGGCAACAAATAGTTGAAAAAAATCATCTTAATATGTCAAAAAGATTTCACATGGAAATGGGGATTTGAGGATTTCCCTCATTTGGAAATGTGATTTTTGCAAAATCAGAGTCCATTAAAACCTCAGTTTACAAACAAGTTTTTTTTCTCGGCATACAATAAAATAGGATAACAGTATTTAAAATACAAAGTAAGGTAACTTTTATCTAAAATGTGGAAAGAGAAAAGTTATCTGACTAGAGAGTGTATCCCCTCTCCCTGCTGCTTTTAAAGTATATTTTCATGTTTAAAAATATGGGGATTTTGCTTTAGCTTTTGAAAATTGCTTTTGTATTCTCATACTGTTACATCTAAATAAATCTTGAACAGGTAAATTGACCTGCAAGTGCTGAAGTATTTAGATGTGTTCAGGTAACTTGGCAATATTTTAAAAGAAGTTTGTCTCCAGCCATTTGAATAAATGTGTCTTTGAAAGTAAACAGCAAATGCTTTTGTGTGACAAATCTGTAACCAACTAATCTCTCACAGTCAGCTTGTATATGTTGCTGTAGGTTTTTTTCCCCACTCTTACAGATCTTTGTATTGCAGAACAACTAGAGAATTTATTTATTTTTTTTAATAACACTTTCTAGCTTGCAAGTACTGCTTTGTAGTAGTTTGTGTATATAAAATCTATGGAACGTTCCCCCTAGATATATAAATAGAATGTGTCTTTTTGAGTGTTATGGTTTGGTTTGGTTTTGTTGTTTGGTTTGTTTTTTTTTTCCCCAGACTTAATTGTTTAGCAAATAAAACTCTGTAGCTCATAAAATCCTGATAACATTAGAAAATGGATTGTTTTTTTTCTACATGAGGAAGGAAAGACAGTAGGGTTATATAAAGATTATGGCCAAAGGTGAGTTTGAATAAGAGCAACCCATGTTTCACTATCTTATTCTACATGTCAACAGAAAGCTGGATTGCTGAAGCCAATTACTGCGTTGCTGTAATACTTTGCATCAACATTGTGGAGTTCATGAAAATATAATCTGTAGTCTGTACTGCTATAGTATTTTCCTTCCCTGATTCCTAGTTTTGGAATTTGGTCATCTAAACACAGCTACCTAACACCGTACCAGGATGGCACTTCAGGACTGTCAGTCCCCAGGATCATGCTCGTGCAGTACAGATTCCCAAAGCCTGTCAGAGATGTTACTAGGCACTGTGCGACTTTGGAGTAGTCTAGCACAATTCTAGCACTTGAAGACAGCAAAATGGAGAAGCATCCTTATGGACAGAGAGCCCACCACAAGTGGTAGGAAGCAGAGCTTTTTAATTGCCTGTAATTTTTTACATTTTATTCATCAGTGGAGAAGAGATCATTGTTAAGTTTTAAATGTCAGTAAATCTAGCTTCTGTTCCAGGCTGCAGATATGATCATTGGCCTGCTAGGGAAAGACAGACATCCAGGAATTTTTGTTTGGTTGGTTTTATTGGGGTTTTTAGAGCATTATAGAGCTGTCCTGCTGTTGGCTTAGAGATCAAACAAAACAGACATCACTCCCACCCCATGTTCCATGACTGGACTTTTCCTTTTGGCTTATAGAAGCTTTTGTAACAGGGCACTCTACTTATTTCTAGTGCCATAAACTTTTCCAGTGTGGGATGGTCTAGGCAGAAACAAAGTTGTTCAAATGTTACTCAGGTCAGTAGAGGAAGAAAATATGGTCTCTCAAGTCTATCTTTTGAGGTAGTTTTTCAAGTAGGTGGGTTTTAGTCTTTGGGTCTCTTAGGAAGCATGAGCATATGTAACACGGGTTTGTTCTTTCACTTATTAAATGAGATCTCAAAAAATGTTTTAAATGAAGAAACTCTGGTCTGATAATTAGTCATTTGACATAAAATTAATTATTGGAAACGGAAAGTGAAGCAGTCACTAACAAGAACTGTTTAATTTACACACTATTGTATAGAATAATGTAAATCTTACAAGTAAAAGGGAACAATTAATGTCTAAGCTATTAATTATGAATTACAAAAATAAAGCATGAGAAGAAATCATGAAAGCAACAAAAGAGTATCTTGTGTTTGGGGTGTGCATAACTCATGGTTAAACCATTGGCATCGTCATGAACAGCTGCTTCATTTCTAATTTTTTTTTGCCTTCCCCCTTCCCTCCTGCCTCCCCCCAGTAATAAACTGCGAATAATGGGTGTTTGCCCCTACTTTTTTCATTATTATATGAAATAATTTTTTTCTGTTAATGGAATCTTTTCCATTGAAGTAAAAAAAAAAAAAACAAACCAAAAAAACAAAAACATTGAACACCAGACTAGTGAGCAACCTGGTATCCATAGGGGAAGACTAAAGGTCTTCTTCTTGGCTGAAGAGCAAATGGGAATGCAAGTTGCTGTTGCCATTGAAACACGATCATGTAAAAATGTTATTGCCATGAGATCTGGTATACAGATAAATAAACAATTATCTGTGAGGATTTTTAATTGATTCTTGGTAACATGCTGGTGCGTATTTTCCAACTACTTATGGTGAGATCTTATTATGGTGAGTTATCAATAATAGTAAATTATATAAGGTATTATCTATACTTTCCATGTGAAGGAATATACAAAAGATGCTGATCTTAAAAATTACAGTATACTGAAATTAACCTCTTCTGGTTTTAAATTGAAAAATGCAGTATATTTAAGAACTCTAGTGCCTTTAAAATGTGAAAGAAGCAATCTGATTGTCATGACTGTCCTGTTATCATTCTTTTTCATATTTTGCTAAGTACATTACTGAAAATGTTGAACAGAAAATGCAAACAATATGACTAGTATTGTAAGCTGTTATATTTTGTTCCATTGCTGTGGAAAACTGCTGCCTCACTTTAATATAGGTTTGTGGTTATAAGGTACAAAACGGTTAGTGAAAGAGGTATGTCCTTGTATGAATAGCAGTGAAAAACAGATGCCTTTCCTTTACTCAGCTCTGGAACTACCCTACAACGTTGCTTTAAACATTTGGATGGCTTTGTCAGCACTTAATGAATTTTGGCCATCATAAATCTCAGATGCCCTCACTGAGTAAAACCCAAAATTATCACAGTTTCATAGCTCAAGCTGCCCTTGCCATATGGTGAGTGCAAATGTTTCTAAAGCAGCAAATGCTCTGTCAAGGGTTCCCAGTGATGTTTTGATTGGATTGCTCTATTATCTGAACAAGTCTGCCAAAAGAGAGCACCTGCACAATGAAAAGTGTGCAGAAGCTGCCAGTCTGTAGCAAGGAAAGGAAAGTGAAGCATGTAGTAGCAAGTTACCTGCCGTCAGAAGATATGATGAATAGGTTATGAATAGATTCTGCTGCACACCTGATATCACAAAATCTCTTGCAGAAAAAAAAAAAAGGCACAGGGAGTGTGTGTTTCTGTGTGAAAGAACTAGCCTAGTCCCAGTAACCTCCTGCCCTTGAAGGTGCCAAGTTAGAGCTTATTGTGCTGTAACAGCTTACAAAATAATGAACTCCTTAGTGACTTCTTAGCCAAGCCTTTTCAGAGAGGTTACCAAACAATAACCGGGAGAGATAGTAATACGCTCCTTTTCCATATTGAGTTTTGTTTCAGTTCTAGGCTGCCAGTGCTGTATGCAGATTTTAATTCTTTTGGATAATCTGGCCTGGAGCATAACTTTCAGATGTTATAATTGATAGCTGAATATGCAAATGCATTAAAGAGCTGACAGAAGTATAATTATTTTCCCTCTTCTGAGGAGGATTGTATAATGTGATCCTCTTGCTACAGTCCACTTTATCAGACTGTATATCATTTCTAAGTAGATTAAAAATATGATTTACACAGAAAATGTTTCACATAAACACGTGACAAATATTTTCAGTCATGTATGTAAGTTTACAAATTGCTACAATTTCTATATATGGTTATACTGCACCTATTGTTCTTAAGAAGTAATGAAATTGAATGTTAACTAGTAGCTTCAAGCACGGCCAGGATGTGACTTCTGCGCAAATCCCTTGACTCAGACTTTGTATTGTAAATTTTTATGTATACTCTGCCGTGGAACTGCGGAGAGGGAAGTGGTCTTTACCAGAAAGGGAAAACCCAAAAAAACAGCAACTTGATGGTGGGGTGCAGGTTCAGAGAGCCCCTTCTCAGTAAGGAAGACTAAACTTGAGTGGGAGTAGGTTAAAAATCAAGGAAAAAGCCTGGGCGGAGATAGTACTGGTATTGGTATGAGCAGTTTTACAAGAGTCTCTTGGGATATAATTTTGATTTTGTCCCCACTGTAGAGAAGGATAAAATCTGTTAATAGATTTTAAAAGCTCTGATTTAAGTTCAGTAAAATTTACCTATCTTTCCAGACATAGCCGTGTATATCTCAGCTCTAAATTTTTCCCACAGTAAATTTTCATCAAAGAGCTTGAGTGTAAATCAGTATCTTAACTAAAACATTATGTCAGTGTGCCTGATCTCCTACCCATCACAAAGTAGATGTAGCAGTTACACTGATGCTGTATAATGTTGTTTGTGCACTGTCCAAATGCCAGCTGCTTTGATGTTTTGAAAGTCTCATATTGTAGACCACCCCTTAATAAACCTCTCCAAACACTTAGTCTGAGGACCTGGCTTGTTCCAGCCCTCAGTAAAACATTATCTTAAATAAGCTAATTCAAAATTCCTGTAAGATGTCTTAGTCTTGAAAAGTCCATTTTAGAATAAAAGCAAATGTGAGAAAAGTGTGTTCTCTTTTGGGATCTGTTTGATAGAGGCAGGGTGGTCCCTCTTACCAGCATTTCCATAATGTAGAAGTGATATTTTAACTTTCCCCTGCCACAGGTATGCTTAGGGTGTTTAAAGATTATCCATTTTGTCTTTGTTTCATTCAGTTTGGTGCATTCTCTCATAATTCATCCAAGTCTGAAGCTGACAATAGAGGAGAAAAAGCATGTCACTATTTTACAAAAATTTTGGGAGCTCTCATTTTTGTTTCAGCTCATACTTGCCTGATATTTTCCTTCTCTCTTCTGTTAGTGTACTTTTATCAAACCTAGTCTAGTGTGGCACTAATGCAAAGGTTTTAATTCTCTCATTAATGTGCATTTTGTGCATTGTCATTATTTTTCATAAGTTTGTAAGTTTTCCTCACCTTTACACCTGTAACTTGTTCTTCATGGATGAAGTATGATTCAGGGGTTTCAGGGTGCTTAAGGTAGTAGAACTAGATATTGTTTGGATCTTAACCCTGTTTAGTGTTGGAATTCATAACTGTTTCCTTATTTTCCATTATTGCCCTATTTAAAATAAGTTGTTTCATAACATGGGCTCAAAAATGTTCTTGGACCACAGATGTCTTGAAAGCTAAGGATATGCAAGCAGATTACTAAAGACTGTCCTGTACATAGGGTATCTCTTAGTTATCAGTGTGAAATTTCACACTAAGGATATGAATGAGCGATTCATTATAGGTCACTGTAGCACAGGCTTTTATTAATGAATCTTTTGAAGAGGTCAGGTGCTAAAGCACATCTTACAAAGCAGAGGAAACATTTCACATGCAACTGTTGCTGAATCACACAACTGGTACACCTTCATGACAAACATTGTATTATGATGCCTAATCTTCTAGGCACCTGGTTGCAGTAAAAGGGCCAGTCACACTTAGACATGTTCATCAACCAGCATATTAGAACCATTAAGTAAAAAAAATTTAGGCTGATATTTCTAAAAATCTCAGACAACTTGCTATGCTTGTTTTTGTGAGAACAATATATGGAACAAGGAAAAGGTTATTTCTTGCTCTGACTCTTTAATTCAATTATATCCGAAAACTCATTGTATACTTTAAAAATAAATTAACTCGAGATGTTATTCTGCTCTCCATCTGCTGCATTTCATTAAATGTATTCCTTCCACTCTCGGAGCCGTTTAAGTGATTTTTCTTTTTTCCCCTCCATCCAAAGCCATAGGCATTTTTTCTTGTTTGCTTTTTTAAAAGCCTCAGTTTCAGAAATTGCCTCATAAACCATGTGACTCCTTTGTTTTCTCTTCTTTCTCTTGCATGAAAAAGCAGACAGCAAAATGCAGTCAATGGCTGTTTGTATCTGTGTTGCTGCAGCTTGAGTCTTAATGTGCTTTTCATTTTTCGTCTGTGGTCTGCAAAAGATATCTTGCCTGCAAAAGATGATGTGTGATTGTAGAGCAAATGCTCAAAGTACAGTTACATCATTGCTCCTTGAGACTGAGAGGCAGAAAATGGCAGAAGAGGGTATTTGAAATAACCCTATATTTGGTCTGAATTCGGCTTTTTTTCTCAGAGGTAGATATTTCCTTCCAAAGTATTTCTTTCTTCAGTTTGATCAGCTGCTACTGCTACCCAAGAAGTCAACAGTAATATTAGCCATGCTAAATAAAAGATTTAAAACATCTTTATAGCTCAGAATGTTTCATATCTGCTCTTCCTGAAACAAGTACAGCATTAAGGACAAAGGAAGGACTAGAAGAAATTTGTGCAGTTTTCTTCCAAACCTTAAATGAATCCTGAATTGGTAGCACAGCTGAGTATTTATGGCAAACTAATAAATCACAATTGCACTTGGTTGATAGGAGCTCAAGAAAAAATACCAATAAATTACACTAGTTACAGAATGGAGACTGATCAGAAATGCTGCAGCACTATGCCTAAGTAATTTAAATACTTTAAGATAGCATAGCAAATTTAAAGTGTTGTACCTGGCAGTCAACCATGCTTTTACTTAGTTAAGGG
Source organism: Pezoporus wallicus (assembly GCF_028554395.1). Taxonomy (NCBI): domain Eukaryota; kingdom Metazoa; phylum Chordata; class Aves; order Psittaciformes; family Psittacidae; genus Pezoporus; species Pezoporus wallicus. The sequence goes on from NW_026634996.1 coordinate 265,430, forward strand.
CAGCCTGTCTAAGACCTTATCCAGGAGGTCAAAGAATTTGGTACACTTTCCTTAAATATGGTAATAAAATTGTCAGACATAGAGGATTCTTTCTAACCACGTCTAAATCTTGATTTGCAACATGAGTCTTTGTCAAGAATGAAGTAATTCAACAGCAATGAAAATATTGCTGATGCTAATTCTGATTATCTTTAAGAGGCATAAGCACCTTTGACAGGCTTAAACAGTTAAATTCCAGCAGCTTAGGCAGTCTCCTACTTTGGATCTAAAACTGAATAAAAAAATCTGGACTTCTTAGGCCTGTGTTACAATTGGTTTGCTAACATTAATTTTAGTGTTTAAATGTGCTATCTTATACCTCTTATTTCTCAATAAACACCTAGTTTTAAAAAAGCCCTAATACTAGCATCTATTCTTAATTACAGTCATAAAGGTTAAACTTCTTTACTCGATTTTTTTCACTTTACTATGTGACTGATATTTGTCATGAACAAATTAACCGGTTTTACTCAGAGATTATGTAGGGTAATTTAAGCATAACATTTGTATTCAAATCTGGATGTTTATTAAAAATGTTTGCTCAATTACACAGTTCTATAGGTCATGTTTATGTAGTTCTAATTTGAACTGATATTTTGTAATTTTTGTAATTTCTGTGCTTGCGTACCCTAGTTTATGATCTTTGTATTCAACAAATGATAGATGGAAATATTCTTTTCTAAAACCCTGTTTTCCCTGAATTAATGTGATACATATACAAGTATGTTTGCATAAGCTATATAAATTTGATATTTTTCTGAGATGCAAGGTTTTAGGGAAGAACAGTAAACCTAGTTTTCTCCTGTTTCTTTCAAAATGTTCTCACATAGCAGCTGTACTTTAATATTGTCTTGCAACTTTTTCTGGAATTAAACTGCGGAGTAAGCAGAGAGAGGCAATGTTCTCTCTAGTGGCTGGGGTAAATGTTTCTATGTGAAGTTCTCTCCCCGGGGGTGCAGTCAGTAAACATTGACAGACTTCCTTGGGGCTAACATCTCAGCTTGAGCAGTTGGATTACAAACTGCTAGCCTGGGCTCTGTTTTTAATATGTTCTTTGAGCCTGGGCAAATCACTCTATTCTTGGCTCTGTTTTTCTCTGTGAAATTCATGTAGTACTTCAATACCTTATAGAGGTTTGTTTTGTAGTGGGTTCCGCCCCCCCCCCCCCTTTCTTTTTAATTTTAAATTTGCATTTTTCAATGTATTTGACATCCTTAAATGAGGATTTATTTGGAAAAACAAAAATTAGCAGTACTCCAAGATAGATGTATGTGTAGTTGAACAGATGTCTGTTTTGATACCTTTATGCTGCTCTAATACTGCCTCCACAGAGATGAAGATTGAACAGCTGTTTAGTTTTCCAATGAACATAGTGAAGTTGGCAATTTGTGTCACTCTGATAGTCATCCTAACAACAAAAAAGGGCAGTTTCACGCCATTGCTGTGGTATTTTTTAAAATCTGTCTCAAGAAGTCCTGTGTAATGTTTGTCATAACTTCTGTTAGCTGGGGTTTTAAGTTTTGACTGTGGTAACTAAAATAAGTCTTGCATTCTCAGAAAAGACCACTGCTTTTAGTCTGATTCATACATTTCATTGCTTGTCAGTTTTCTGTCATGCATAGCTTGTGAGATTCAGAGGCTTCTAGCTGAGTTACAGCTGAGAAATTATAATTTTCATAGAAAACAGAATTTACTGGTGACAAAATAGAAGCTGCTTTGGCTTTCTTTAAAAGCAGTTGAGATTAAAAAAAAAACCACAAACTCGCTCATTTCTAAAATTCACGCACAAACGTACTTCTTATGCCCAGTTTTCCTCTTTGATAGAAGTAGGAAAGCTTTGTATTGATGAGAGAATGTAGAACTTTTATACATACATATTAACTGCTGGTTTCTTGATGTCAATTAATATAAATGAAAATACCTGAAGATTTTTGCCTATCCTCTTTCACTAGTAGGCTGATTGAAATTTCCTACCAGCACAAGCTCTATGGACATTATTTCTCTTTCTAGTTGTCATTTAGCTAGCTGTCTTAGAAACCCTAACTTTCAAGACAAAAATTGCCTATCCAGAGGAGACTGAGATGCAGTGATTCTACCTGGAACATGTTATTTTACTTTTCTGGAGTCTGTGTCTATGTTTTCCAAAGCAGGATGAGAAAAAATTCTCTAACTGAAGTTAGAAATATAATATGATTTGAATAATCTCTTTCTGCACAAACTCTACCTCCTAGAGGCGATTCATCATTTTTGTATCAACCAGACCAATTTTCTGAGAAAGCCTGTTGCTATTTTAAGTTTCTTCTCTATTCTTACTTTTACTGAGATACTCTGTATCTCACTGATGATTGAATGCATCCCCAAACATACTCCTCAAGACATTTTTTTAATTTTTTTTTTTTTAAAAAGGAACCATTTCATGCAACAAGTGAGCTTAGAGGTAGCAGTGGCATTTTTAAATTTAAATTAAGAACATTTCAAGGGATATTCGTTTCAACGTAGAAGGGGAATACCATTGGTAAACAATGGAGGTATTAAGAAAATTTTTATTATTTTAGATTCTTATTTCTAAATAGCTGTATGTTTAGCTGTTAAACTTTTCTGAGCATTGAGCTACTGTGTATAGGGAGGAGGAAAGGGACTGATGTTAGCCACCTGTGAGATGTAATCCAGAAAATAGTAAGATGAAAAAAAAACCTTCATCTTCAGTGACTAAATGATTCAGTCCATTGGCCTATTGATTTCACAGTAAAGGTGACTTTTCATCATAGAATTTTATTTCATTCTAATTGTTTTAGAAAACTATATTTGTTGGATCCCTCTGTTTGTTGTTAATTTTCATAAAATGAAAAATATATATAGAAACCATTTATTTCTTGATTTACTATATGGGCCACTAACTCCAGTAATTAAGGTAATTGAGCGAAGGCATTTTTATAAGCCACTTCACTTTATCTAGATTAAAGTCTTTCTTCCTCAAAGACTATTTCAAATTGAATTTGAAGTGTGTGAATTTTACTGCAGTTATTAACCACAGGTTTTTCTGAAGAATTGTTCTCCTACCTATCCCTACCTAAAAATTGCTTATAAACTCTTTTCAAACACAATCACTGAAAATGAGAATATTTCCTTTCTAAAGCTTCAGTACCAAACCCCTGATATTTCACAGTATGTTCAAGAACAGATTGATATTTTCTCAAATAGGTGGATGTGGAAAATTTACTAGCTGAAGTTCTGTGAGTAAGTGATTAATAACGTTATGAAATGCTTGCATTTTGCTATAAAAACATATCAGCATTTCTAGATGTATGTCAGATACGATAAAAAATTAGTAATAGTTGAGTGCAAATAAAAAATTGCTCTAATTCATATTCCATCAGAGTACATGGATTTGTTTTTAAGACACATGCGAAATATTAGTTTATGTATTTATGCTATTTAAAAGGTTTTCATGAATTGCAACATTCACAAATAAAACCAAGAAGTAAAAGTATTAATAAAACATTTTTGTATTGCTGGAACTGAGGCCTGAAATGCAATAAATGCATTTGAAGTAATTATTGAGGAAAATAAACAAGTCTGCAGATGAGTGAGCTGATGTGGTATCAGAAATGTGGATGAGAATTTCGAAACTGTACGAACGCATCATGATTTTTACCCAGCTCTGTTAGTTCTCTTTTTAGCAGTAGATCTCACAATACTATATCATGAAGTCAGTAGAATTTTATTTCATATATTGGAAAACTGAGATACAGAGAATAGTTATTGAATATTCTTGGTAACTTGTAAAGCCTATAGTAGAGTGGATATAAAATCAGCATCTCCTGAGTCCTTCCTCTGCATCCAGTGAAACGAAGTAGCTCTTATTCAACAATTTAAGAAGTAGATTTGTTCTGTCAAACTTGCTGGATCAACTAAAATGCAGAAATGCTTCGCGTTAGCTGAGGCTCTGCTTCATGCAGTAAGCCACATTTCAGGCACCATGTGATTTAAATTAACTTCAATTATTCTTGATTTACATTTATCTATTCGTACACATATGAAAACTACTGTAAGAGGTGTCATGGTTTAAGCGCAGTCAGTAACTAAGAACCACGCAGCTGTTCTCTCACTCCTTCCGTTTCTTCCTCCTCCCACTCTTGGAGGGATGGGGAGGAGAATCAAAAGAATGTAACTCCCATGGGTTGAGATAAGAACAGCCCAGTAACTAAGGTATAACACAAACCCACTACTGCTACCACCAATAATAATAATGATAAGGGAAATAACAGGAAGAGTATACAATTGCTCACCACCCACCAACCAATACCCAGTCTGACCTGAGCAGTGATGTAGTCTCTCCGGGTAACTGCCCCTAGTTTATATACTGGGCATGATGTACTGTGGTATGGAATGCCCCTTTGGCTAGTTTGGGTCAGGTGTCCTGTCTCTGCTTCCTCCCAGCTTCCCCTCCTCCCTGTCAGAGCATGAGACTGAAAAGTCCTTGGTCAGAGTAAACATTACTTAGCAACCACTAAAAACATCTGTGCGTTATCAGCATTGTTCTCAGACCAAAGTCGAAAACACAGCCCTGCACCAGCCACTAAGGACAAAAATAACTGCTACTGCTGAACCCAAGACAGAGGTTAGTAGTAGGTCATTAAGGCAAAAATTTTCCATGTCCAGCTTGACATTTAAAACCCAGATTCAGGAATTTAATGACTCAGTATAACAGATTTTGATACCTATGAAAAGCTTGGTTATCTTGATAAGGAATCATGCAGGACCTTATTAGCAGTTTTTAAAATGCTCTCCTGAACCTAGATGTCTGATATGAAAATAATTAGGAAGCAGACAGAATGCCAGTTTTCACTGCATATGTCTTCAGACCAGACAGAAAAACAGTTAATCAGATCCTAATAGAATATAATGGGGAAAGTGAAATTTTGAGTGGTGGGGCTAATGTAGACTTTCCGCAGTACTAAAAAATCATTGAGAATAGCTTGCAATTAGTTACCCAAAGAAGGGAAATGCAGAGATGACTAAAGAAGGAAAATGTGAATCCTTCCTAATTACTGAGATGACTTGCTGATGTCAGCTTTCATAGGCACTTACACTGGAATAGTAGGGGGGGTGGGAAATACAGTTTCTGAGGAACTATGAAATTGATAGAGCCACCACCATTAGCCATGGCAATTCAACTAGGAAGAAAATAGAATGGCATATTCTATCAAATGTAATAGGTAGCTGGGATGGTCCACTCACAAAATTAACTTTTTTTTTTTTTCTGTAAGATAGCATCTATCGTATTTCAAACACCATTTTCCTGTGTGAGTAAAACAATGTGTTGTCCTTTATGTATGCCCTCTTTCCTCATCTCCTCAGACAATAAATTTGCAGCCAGGCACAACCAGCCTTGTGGAATATTTCTCTCTTGCCCCAGGGTGGCAAGAAATGTGCAATAAACATACAAAGGAGAATTTGTCATTAGGTCAAACAAATTCTTAGAAGGAGAGGGATCAGAAAATCCCATGGTTAAGAATCTTTAAGTAGCCGAAGCTGATGGGACTAATGCATTGATTTAATAGAAAGATGAAAATACAGAACACAAGCAAAACAATTCTCAAATGTCAAACAGAATAATAACCAGGTAATAATCAACAGCTTGAAAAATTTCTAACGTGAAGCAATTATTTAAAAAGTCATCAAAAATGGACAATCTGAACTACAAAGTATAATTTCTTCACTGCCAGTCTGAAAAGTGTTTTAATGGACTATTTCCATGAACTGGGGGGGGGCACAAAATTACAAAATGGAGTATATAAGCCTTTAGAATCAGTTTTAAGTAATGTTAAATTTGATGGCTTTGTAACAGTAGCAATGGAAAATTACTGAGGTGCATGATACATAGGAAAAAAATAGAGTACAGCTAGAGAACATACTGAGAATTCTTGTACAAGATAAATCATTATAGTTGACGTAGTTTTAAGAAAAACAGTGTAGAAGAACAGGATGCAAGGATAAGGAGTATCTGGGAATCGCAGGTGTCCAGGATGGGTTATAGTTAAACTAACTGGTAAGTAGGAGGACAGGAGGATTATGATGTCTGTGGTGCTAATGAACCAATTAAGCTGGTATAAGCATCTACTGCGCATGCTTCAAAGGCTGCCAGAAGTGATGAATATTGTTGGAAGAAATAAACGACCCTCAGAGACCATCACCACAATTTTGTACGCATGTGGGGAACTTTCTGGAAAATAATGTAATCCATACGTAGCCTCATGAATATGTATGTATGCCCAGTGGCTATATAAGAGCAGCTTGTGTAGCAATAGAGAAACACACGTTAGGAGGAGCTGTCCCCTATGTCTCCTGGTGCTGCAATAAAGAATACCTGCTTATCAGCTTGAAAACTTTGTTGGCAAGTTTGTTCCTGGAGTTTTCTCTGAATCAGAACAGAACTTAGAGTTGTTATAACAGTAAAATAAACAAGAATTGTTGGCAAAGGCAGGAATTTATGATCTTTGACGTAGCCCTGCAGTTCTCATTAATGCACTGTTCATCTTGCAATTGCACCGCTTTGTGTGCTATGGTAGTTAACAGGTCACAGCATGGATGTTGAGGTTTTTTTTAGCACTCTCCCTAGTTCTGTGACCCAGCTTTCCCCATAAGTTATAAATCTTTTCCCAACTAAAGGAAGAGAGAGCAGGTGAAGTCCATTGTCCATTCAGTAACAACAATTTTGGATTCTATTTGTATATAACACCTATGTTTGAAGTTTTAATTTTCTATTGATCTATTTTCTTTCATTCGTAAACAGAAATTTTGTTGGCATTGTGTCATTGAGGAAAATATTAATTTTCTTTCTTGTCATTTTGCAGTTTATTGCACTGCTTTAAATGAAATATAAATGTCATGCAGTAATTCTGCAGTGAAAACCTATAAGAAGTATACGGAATAGTTTGCCCAGGGAAGTTGTGAATGCTCCATCCCTGGCAGTGTTCAAGACGAGGTTGGACGAGGCCTTGGGTGATATGACTTAGCGTAAGGTGTCCCTGCCCACGGCAGGGAGGTTGGGACTAGATGATCTTAAGGTCCTTTCCAACCGTAATTATTCTATGATTCTATATTGATCATTATGTATGACAGGAATCCTCACCCCAAAAATAAATAAATTCAAGCAGCCAAGAGATATTGATGTTAAAGCTCTTTGTAATAGGAACTACCAAAATGTCTGATATGCCCACTGTCGATATGATCCTCAGGAAGTAAATCAAGGTATTGAACACTAGGTAAAAGTCTTTGACAGAGTTTCTTCCGAACGAAAGGAAAACCATGAGTGAATTAATGTTCCTCTTAAAATACTATAGACACTAATGGGCAGCATTAGTGGTTGTTTTCTTCAGATAACTGAGTATGTATTAGCTGTGTAAATGAATGTGTGATAAAGCAAACAATTACAGAGTTAGTGAAAAAGCAATGACTAGGGGAAGTCCATTACTGAGCAAAATAATTTTGTTCTTGTAAGAATTTTATTTTTTTTTTTTAAAACCTTTTCCTGGAAGAGAATGACCACATGGCAGGAAGATATGTATGTGACGAATATGAGAAATACATATTGAGGCTGAATGAATAAATAGCTTAGTTTCTATCAGCAGAACCATGTATTAAAGCTAATTTAATTTATTTAATTCTTATTCTTAATTAAAATATGATTCCAAGAGAATCTATGAAAAAATAATTGGTAACATAAAATTTGTTTCTATACATTTTCTGCCAATGTTATGCATTTCATGTAATTATATTTGCATGTGTTAAAATTAATGAAAACCAACCATTATGAAAGTAGGATGTTAAAGGGCATAAGCAGTGAAAAAAGTATAATACATAAAATAATTTATGTTTTTTATAATTAGTGCAATAATGATATAGCTTTGGGTACTCATTTCTTTTACTTAAAGAAACCAAAAATCTAGTTTTAGAGGGTATAAACCTTGGGGTTTGGTTAAGACAGTATACTGGGAATCAGCAGATACTGGTTTCTGTTCCATTCGTTTGTTCTCTAATGCCTCAAACTACTGTGTAACCTATGTAAGCCAGTGTGCTGGTGACACAGTTCACTGTGCAAAATAAGTATAATGTTATCTTTCTTAAATATGTCTTATTTGTCTAAATTTTAAAAAGAATATTATATTGCGGCTGCCTTTTGTTGTGTGGTTGTAGAGTGCTTAAACTGTTACTCTAGTTGGGAGCTTTTAGATGCTATTAAAATATAGAAAATAAAGGCTTTTCCTGAAATGTATTTCACCATTCTTGAGAAATACATATTGGGTAATTTTAGATTTTTGAAAAAGTCTCTCCCTGGAAGAGTAACTAGCTATGGAGTTGCCTGTAAAAGAAGAGTGAGTAGTATCATGGACAAGACTTGCTGTTAGAAATACGTGAGTTTGTGATTGGTGTGCTCAGGAACTCCTGATTTTCTGTCCTCTTCAAACCACCAGACTTACTAAGCCACAGTGAAGTTTACTTGAAGGCAGTGGAAACCTAATTTACTAAATCCTGATGTTAAATGATTAACTTGTGTGTCAACTTCATGGCAGTTTTAGCATTAACTTTGTTTTGCTTTACAATGCCAAGTAGTGCAGATTAAGTAGATTATAGTCATCAGCATTCACAGCTATTTTGTTTTGCCAGAATAGCATTAAAGTAGCTAAAGTATGTTGTCCAACATCTCTATACCTCTTTCCTGTCAGATCCTCGTTTTTCTTCCACAACCATATCATCTCTCACAAAACCACTGTGTATTCCTTTTTATTATAGTTATAATATACATTGATATCTCTATCCTTTTCCTCTAGCTCATCTGTTCTTATTTAGCACTCTAACAGCAATGGGAAGAAAGAAGAGAGGAGGGAGGAATATTTTAAAGTTACCATCCCAGGAGCTGGGAAGGGCTAAAAAAAGTCTTTCATGGCTGTAGATGTGCACTGGTGTGCAGGGAGGGAGTTGATGTTAATGTGGACATGTGAGATAGGTGGGTTAAGGAAATAACACTTCTGGAACCCGGAGGTGCCAAACTACTATAGGAACCATATGACAAAATGATGTAATGTGAGAGTGAAGCAGCCAAACCCTGTTTCTTTCTATATGCACACGATACTTGGCAGTATTTCTAAGTGTTAAACAATCTTGGTGGAAAAAGTGTTCAGTAGAGTTGGGTGCAATGAAGAATGACTGAAAATAAATGTTTTTATTTATATGGCTGCACTGGGCTGTAAGACATTCGCAACTTAATTTAGCTATCTTTAGAGGAATTACATGAAGTTTCTGTTCCAAGAAGTGTGCAGTGGTTTCCTTCCGAAATGGATGCTGCATCTCACTGCTCTCAGTGGCACAGAAATAAACTGACACCTTCCAGAAAACCCTCTGCCTCTTTGTGTTTCCCCTGAGGAATAAAAGTAAGGAGATACTTGGATGTCTTATACTGCCAGTATTCAATCACATTGAGAAGAGTGTGAGGTAGCAGCCATTTTGCAACTGAAAGGTCCTTTATGGAGTTTCCCTTTTGGAAAACTTCATCTGTGAGTCTCTGGTGTTGAAGCTTCATAACACAGAGAATAAGACATTAATTAAAGAAGAGTTTAATAAACCCCCCAAAAACGCAATAATTACAATTGCTAAAATGAATTAAACTAAACCTTGGAATATTTAAGAGTTTAAAGAACAGAATCTTTTCGCGTATATGCGATACTTGTTTTTCACTTTGTTCATTAAGTGGGACATTTAAGGAAATTCATGTAACACTGTTTTTCCTGTAGGCTCTATGTCCTATTTAAAGGATTGAATTGTAAATGAATACATTTATAATATTTTTATTTTTACTTTTCTTATTTATTATATTATTATTTATTATTTTTTATTATTACAGTATATTTACCTTTTCAGTCAGCTTAATCTTTAGTGAAAAGAGGGGTATGATGAAATCTTCCCAGGACTCACAAAAGAGGGACAGAGCACCAGCAGGGCTTTATCTTATCACCTTATTAATATGTCTACATATTGATCCTATGGGATGTATTGTGGCTGCTTGCCAACTAGAAAGATGCATGCTGCAGTAACCTCCACTGTTTTGTTTGTGGCTTTGGTTTACCTCAACAACTACTTTGATGGGAAACTGTGCTCACAGACATTGAACGTGGGCAGGGGGTTGCATGTGTATTTGCATGTTTGTTCAAGAAAAGGCTATGTGGCCAGGGTGACCAAGGCCTGCTGGAGTATTATAAACTCATGCATCTTCCCAAAAATCAATTTGCTGGTTTTTTGGTGTGCTTCTTGGAAGGCTGCTTTTAGAAGTTGATTTTTTTTTTTTTATTTTGCTGTCGTGTATGGGAAAGTTATGAAGAACCTTTCTTAAGACTGAGCAGCTTTTTGTTTCCACAATGGGAAAAATATTTTTTTCAAATGCATCTGAGTATTGTCATTTATTTCAAATAACATTTTTCCCTCTGGAGTGACAAATGACTTGTCGTAACTCAGGAAACTGTATTGGCAGGTGACTCTGTGGATGAAAAAAAATAAAAATATCTTTTTAATAGACGTTGAAAGCTAACATTTAAGATAATAGTAATTTTTGGTGAGACTTCAATGATGACATGTTAGCTTATGGAATTTTATGTTATGTTCACTTTCACTATAGTTTGCTGTTTAATGATTAAATGGGATATTTTCTACACAGGTGTTCTTTTCTACTATGGCTGAATATTTGATACCATTTTTTATTACCTGAAACTCCTTATATTTCTTACTTTCAATTGGAGAAAAAATATTTCATATCTGTGCTTCAGAGAAAATTTTAATCCGTAACACATAAGGTTATTGGATGAGGTTAAAGCCTGATTGGTTTGATATACATTCACTAATCTTATTGTCACTGTTTTCTTGTGTCATTATTCAAAGGGTGGGTATCTAGTTTGACTATTCTTGAATGAGGTGAAACATCATGAAGTGAAATGTTGATATGCAATTGCTATATCAAAATATGATAATGTGGCATAATGTGACTTTAGATTCTGATTTTGTCAGAAAAACAGTAGCTATATCAGACTTGATTTGGCACTGAGGACCAAAAGGTAGAACACGCCAAAGCTAACAAATCAGTATCTTAGATTACCCTGTTGCTTCTTGTGCCAGATTTGTGTTGATTAGTCAGCTATAATGGGCCATTGTTTGTGAACTTCTGTGCAGGATGAGGGTGCTGAACTGAACAAAGCTATTGTAAGCTGGAGCCACCCTGCTCTTTCAAAACTGCTCTATATGATAAGTACAGTATTTCCATTCTTGTACAAAGGGAACAACACAATGTCTTCTGCATTGCCAGTAGTAGGGTACGGCCTGGGTAAAGTTTTCTATAGATGTCCCATACAAGTAGAAGGCCTTTCCATAAAGGAATTAGAAATGAGAATAGTCCGAAAGTGTGAGGACTCTTATAATTGAGCCTCATTTTGGGTGTATGACTTCAGGTATTAAACTAGTTCTGTGCCAAAGCATTTCTAATTTACTACTTGTAGCGGTCAAGTGACATGATTTCCTTCTTAAATTGTCATAATTCTCTCTGAAAGGACTAGAAGGATGTAATTTTTTTTTCTGTTTTGTTTTGTTTTAGAAGGTCTTTGTATTCCGAATGTTATAAAAGGTAATGAGATCACCCTGTTGCTCTGATGATCCTGTCTGATGAAAATTTTACATCTCCCTTGCCAGCTCTCCCTGTGCAGCAACATCCAGAGCTGGCTGTTTCTGAAGTAAAGTGGCCAAATGCATGCTGAATAGCACTAGCTGGGCCAACACCGTGAGGAATATATGTGGTGCAGCAGGTTCATTTGGTTAAGCTCAGAAACTCACGTGAAGCTCATTGAGGTGAGAGTAAACACATGGGTTAAAGATATGTGAAATAAGAAAAGTTTAAATAGATAAGAAAAAGTCAGCAAAGACTCATGGGGCATCGGTAGTGGAGGCCACCATACTAGGGCTTATCCTAATTTATTAAGCCTAGCTATCTTATTTTAATTATCCAACATATAATTGCTTTCTACTCCTTAGATGGTATTTACTGTTCTCTCAAAATCTCTTCACACATAGGAAAAGTTTCCCATGGAAAAGTAACACACGCATCAAGGGGGATTACAATACTACAGCTTGTGCTCCTCTCTGGTCTGCTTGGCTTGTGCAGCACATCCTGTGCAGGCTTGTACGTTTGTATGAGTAGCTTAGTGATCTGTTCTTCTATGCGCATACGAGGATTTTGTTCAGAAACTTTTTTCAGAAGATTTTTAAATACATTTATTACATATTTCATAAGGATTATATAATTTGGTTATGTTCTTTTTGTATTAGAAGAAATATAAGTGTTAGAGTGATCTGTACAACTGATGTAGAATAGCTGGACCAGCTCTTAGTTCTGTATAGGCCAGAAACTGAACTTGTGTGGCAGTCATATCCTGTTAAAATTGGCTCATACTGCCACTGATTTAGAAGCTTTTCTCTGAATACTGCATCTTTCTCTACTTTTTCTGCCATCTGAGTTGTGAATTCTAAAACATTTCAGTTCAATTACCCCTAAATACAAAGTATCCTGTTTATTGAAGTGTTTGTGGATTCTTAAAAAAAATTTGTTCAGTTAACTGAATGATAAAATGCCATTTTGAATAGACTGTAGCCAGACAAAAAAAAAAAAAAAAATTAAATTTCTAAAGCTGGCAGTATATTGTTTTGTGTAAACACCATTTTTCAAATAAGCCTATTTACTGCATGGAAAGCAAGCAGGTTGCTGTTCAGTTTCTGAGGTGTTGCTGCCAAATTAGTACATAAGATCAGCTTTTACATCCTCTGAATCTACCAACAAACTCTAAACATCCTTCAAAGATAAATTTCTGTAAACTGGTTGTTCCCTGGTTTATGAGGGAAACAGTATTGCTTGGAGGATAATGGACAATACAGGGCAGTGAGAGAAGCCTGTACTTCTCATTCAGTTGACTGCTGTGGTAAAAAAACTATTACCTATTTGTTTATGCTAGCAGTTTGTAAGACTTGGTAATTTACTTTCGGCAATTTGTCAGAGAAGAGGTGAAATCACATAACTCGTCTCTTTAAAAATACGCAAAATAACAACTCTTTTTTTCAGCTACTAATAACAAAGGCACACAGCCTCCAAACTTCTCCCTCCAGTATATGGATACACAGGTCATTTGTCAAGAACTGCATAACAGTTATTTTATGTACTATTAAACGTGTGTGGAAATGTGTAAAACCTCTATATTATTTCTACCAGAGATTAACTGATGATGTTATGCTAGGTATGTTAATACACAGGAGCTGAATGGAGAAGTTCAAAAATTGTGAAGTTCAAATATAATGGCTGCCTGGAAAATAAAATAATGCATTTCATGTTTATTCCTTGCCCTTAGGTTAACAATAGACTTGAAGGTTTCTGAGAACAGAACATGCAAACTTAAGCTATGCACAGAACCACCCATATGATAGTTTATGGCAATGAAGCTCTACTGGAGAGTAAAATCCATCTTGGAAAGAATACAAGTGACTTGATCATAAGCTTCATATCCAAAGTTAGCTTCCTTAGAGCTTTTCAACAGTCTAACATCTAGTAGGAATTACAGGACATTACTTAGGGATTTTATCTTCCTCAGAGGAGATTGTTAGCATTTCCAGAAACAGGTGATCAATATCATAGATCAAGACAAATTTAGTCTAGTCAATTAAATGCAGTTAAATGACGGGAAAATAATTTCAAGATTAAATAGATTTTTAGTGGTAATTCTCATGTTTATTGTTTCAGACAAGCATGCCTTTTGCTCTTTCAGCATCAGCTTTCTGTATGCCTTAAATTTTAGTTCCTTGGTAAACTTGATTGACCTCTTAACCCTCCAGTTTCTCTTTCTTTGATTATAAATAAGCTTTCTTCTTTCACACTCCTCACAAAAAAAATCTTTACTGTTAATCTTGTTGTTGTTGATTTTAAGCAGGCAGGTACGCTTTTTTTAAAGATTGAATCAAATCATCATCAGAACAAAAAACACCTTTTAAAGGCTTAGATTCATAAAGCTGGCAGGCATCCAGCCAGTCATATGACATTGTTGCCTCAAAAGCAATGTCTTTATTTAAAATTTGTTTCAATATTGCACTACATTAAAGAAATGCTTTAAAGGACAAAAACTTTTTTCCAGAGACTCGTTTTGTTTGGGGTTTTTTTCTTGGTATTGTATGGAAAGTTTATGGTTTTGTCCCGTGTTTGGACCCGAGGGATCAAGGGATGGTGAATGGGCAGGGTTCCTGCTGGACACAGACTATGTTGCAAACATCTCAACAGCTGTGTTATGGGGCTAAGCATGCCAGCTTTGTGCTGCACAGCAGTGGCTCCATGCTAGCTGCTATGCATCTTGTTCCGCTGTGCCTGAAGGATTGCTCCTTGGGGAAACTCTCGCCTAGGCTTATGCAGGGCAGTGGGAGATACACCACAGCTGGAAATGATTCATGGAAATAAATCATTTCTTAATTATCCTCTAGTCTAGAACAGACTTGTTGCCTTCTTTGTGTCGAGAACTACAATTTACACTTGAACCAGTATTACGTATCAATGCTCTGATATGGTGACATTTTAAGCTCTTTCTGGCTAGCCACATGATTCCACAAGCTCTAATTCTGCAAGCCTGCCTCTGTTCTTTTAGCCTGATTTTCTTCCAATCCTGTTGCAATTGAAGTGAGAGAAAATAAATTAGATTTTGTTATTTTTTTGCATTCAGAGGTTCTCTCATTTTTACTGGATTAGCTTGTCAGTTGCTGTATTTGGTGTGCTTATTGTGTCACTAGTAACATTTTATTAGACAATTCAATGTTGCAATCTTGGAGAAATTTACACACTAGATTTGAAGTTTAAAATTAGTAATTTTTGAATATTTTTAGTGTATTGGGAAGGAGCATGGTTAGACCTTTTCCATGGGTAAGGGATGATCTTACTAAAGTATTTGGCTTTAAATTTTAAAATGTTATTTCAGGAATGACCCATGCTGTTTTTTACTGCAAAAGTGAATATTTGGGGAAAACAAAAGCAGATCAAAACAAGGAACTTAAAAATTAAACCCTTTTGAGGTTCTGCTGAAGTTGCTGGTAGCATAAACTGTTTTGCATACACATGCATATTTATTAGCTTCTTCACCTGAAGCCCAGCATGAAATACACAATTTCTTTTTATCTGATATCAGTGAAATACTTACTGATTTCTTTGTATTTTCTAAATGTAGTTTACTCGTTATCCTTGTCTGAGAAAACTGTAACCAATATATGGATATAAAAATGATTGATTTTTTTCATTGATTTGGAAGTGTTAGTCTATGATTGTGTATATATGAACACATACCCACTATGTATATAGACTATAAAAATATTGAAAATGGAAATGAAAATTCATTTTTAAAGCTTTTTTGACATTTGAAAATCATATCGCTGTGTTAACTTGGCTAATGTTCTCAGCAGATTCCATAGAGAAATTTGTAAGATTTATATGGTGTTTTCCATGCAGGAGCTCTGAGAAATGATGTAAGTATTTACACATGCTTTTGGAGACATGTGCTGAGCACTCAGATTGAATGCAGTTACAGTATGCAGATGATAATATTATGGACATGTTAAAATTTCCCCAGATAAGAGCTAACGATTGATGCTCTGTTTGATTTCTAAGACCAACATATACATAGAGAACACAAAACAGGTGACTGTTCAGTGTCTGCTGGTTTTGAGAAAATAAACTAACATTCTTTTCATTGCTCCATTACTGAATATTGGGCTGCTGACTTTTCCTCATTGCATGAATGAAAGTAGAAGATACTTTACTTCTGGAGCATTTTCTGTGTCTGCTCCTTTTTCCAGCTGCAGGTAGCTTGGAACCCATCCAGTACCAGGTATTTTTAAGCAGCAAAGAACTCAGATTCCTGCTGTTCTTTTAATACTCACAATATTTTTTTTTTCAGGCAGATGGGACAGACAAGATCTAACTGTCCTTTCTTTTAAACCTCATGAATCTTGTTGAAAATGTGAACAGAAGTTTAAACTATTAACTATTGGGTTTTTGGAGTGTTTCAAAATGTATAACATATCTCACCTGTGAAATCACAAGCCAGGTCTCCACCAGGTAAAAAAAATGAAAGAAAATTAGTGAGTGAAGAGTATAGGCATTGATTCAAAATGTGGAAACATTTTACATCTGGTTAAAGCAACAATAACAAAAAAAATAACCCAAAGGGTTGGAAGAAATGTAAAGAGAAATAATACTGAAAGGCATAAAGTTGAAATCAGATTGCATATTGACAAAGCGGTTTAATATCACTTATACCAAAATAGGCAATTGTGATTTTTAGCTGTTTTCACCAGTGCTATGAATTAGAGAAGCAATAAAAATTTTTAACCTCAAAACTTCTATTGCAACTGGGTTGTTCTCTTAATTTCTTTATAGTAACCTAACAGAACGCTATTCATAAAATGGATTTGGGTTCAGAAAAGAGCAATGGAAGTTATTTGGAACAGGAATTAATAATACCCTGAAGAAGAAAAACAACAAATATCCAACACAGAGAAGTATGTGTTTCATTTAACTCTAACGAGCTCAGACATACATAAATTATCAAGTATTAGCATATATAATTCAAATACTCGGATGTTTTAGCAGATGAGAAATTACTTCAGGTAATCTGGCTTTTATCATAGGAATGCACATGCAGAAAGATCCACAAGTACCGTTTTTTTTTTTCTACAGGAATCATGACTTAGTAAAAAGAACAAAGTTCTAAGAGGCATTTGGAATTCAATTTAATTATATGTCATCATTCATTCTCTACTGGCATACCACATTTTACTTTAAACCATCTCTGTTGAACTGCCAGTGGAATAACAGGTAGAATTTTCTTCAGAAAAATCATCATGAAAATTCCTCCCCAGGAGAGGCAAGAAATATTATATGTATTTGACAGATGAAGAAATAGAACAAGACATGGTAAAAATCATTCAAAGCATCCACTGATTTTGAATCTTAATCTGAAATGACAATACCTCTCCCGCCACCCCCCCCCCCCCCCCCCCCAGTAATTTACCATTTTGAATAACATTTAATAACTTTGAGCCACTTAAGTGATAGCTATGGGTATTTGCCAATACTCTGTCAATAAATTCTGTATTTTGTTTATTTACCAAAATGCAACATCAAAATGATGGCCAGTAATGCAAAGTATCACTGGGCAAAAAGGTTTAATCTTGCACACGAATTTTGAAAGAAAAGACGGCACCGAATTCTCCAACACAAAGTGTAACTTCGCCTTGCTATAATGTCTCTGTTTTCTGTTTTATAGGAGGTTTTTTTATCAGCATCTTCCCACTGTAAATAAATATCTTAGCATGCAGTCATTGTTTTGTTTCATGAAGGTGGCCTACTCTGTGTATGGAGACAGGAAAAATCTGCAGAGAATTGACTACTGAATCTTAAGATTGAACCATTAGAATTAGACAGGCAGTTTTAATCCTAGACTCTTAAAATTTGCAATTCTGAGTTTTGTGACCTTTTTTTTTTGTATGTGTTCTAAAAACAGGTCAGAAAATTACGCATTTGGAAAGTTAGGCCAGTCTAAAATCTATGAGAAACTTATGAGATTGACAACTGCTGAGCTAGGTGAGAAACACTGATGCTCCCTGATCACAATTTCTACTCTAGAGTCAGATCCTTTCGTGTCTAGGAGTACCGTTATTTATAGACTGCTTCCACCACCTCTTACATTTATTTTTGTGTCCCCCTTTCATCCTGGTTGAGTTGGTTTTCAAGAGGTGGAAGCACAAGAAACATGAAAAGAGAGAGTGCAATCTCATGACAGCTCTAAATCAGTATTCTTGCTTTCCCACTCTATCTGGATGTGTGGTCATATAGTTCCCATTCCTGCTGGCGTTGGCACAGATACTCATGGGTTTGCTGAAAGCAAACATTGCTAAAAAACTTTTGGCTGGCAGTGGGGCACCCAGGTTGATGTGAGAAAGAAGGCAAGAGAGCACAGCAGAACCTGGGAGAGGGGGAGGGATCATGAGGGTCTCAGCTTCTGTTCACATTGCAATGGGATTAACGATGCATACTTTCCTAATACTGGCTGTTGCTGCCAGAGCGATAATTTCTGAAACACGTCTCTTTCTTGGTGTATGCAGAGAAGCAAGGTGAACAAAACAAGCTCCATGCAGGCAATCTGCAGAGGGAGAGCCTTAGCAGGGGTCTACTGCAGAAACACTCCTCTTTGGTACTGTTTTCCAGAGGAATGGCAAAGGGTACATACCTGACAAACTGATAACTGTGTGCTAAATTTCAAGCTTCTGGAGCTTCAGTGAAGCAATTGAGACAAAGCAAAACAAGAACAACAAAGTGTAAGTAGCAGCGAGCTTTGACAACCTTGGGTTTACTTCAAGGTATCCCCGCTCGTGGCAGGGGGGTTGGAATTAGGCGATCTTTAAGATCTTTTCCAACCCAAACCATTCTATGATTTCTTTAATTATAGTAATAGTTTCTTTTTGTTTCTACTTTAAAAAACAAATCCCTGAAGCAGCATATGAGGAGGTATCTACCACCCATGGAAAGTTTCATCCTGTATGTATGAAGTTAAAAAGAAATTACAATAACCCAAAAATGGATCCAAATACTGGAAATGAACATGCAAGATTAAGTATAGGCAAGCTAATACCTGTCTTGTAAGCCAAACAATGACCTGAGAAATTATGTCATCTGCATGTGAACATGAACCTTAAGTGTTAGAAAAGGTGATGTATCCACATCTTTTTTAAAAAAGAAAGAGTACTAAGATAATTATTCAATATCAAGGTATACAGCAGTATTTTGACCTTATAAGTGAGTCTGTGACACAATTTTTATTACTTTATTTTGAAATAAAACTGTTCTACATAAAGCCTTACAGACAATACGTAGAGAAATTCAGCATTATTCATTTCTTCATTCATAATTACTAAAGCTGCCAGATAGATATACCATTATTGTGAGTGACATTATGGTGTGAACCTGTTGCTGCTTCTGGAGCATGGCATGATATACGCATTACCTCTCCAGCACTGCATATGCCTGGAAATGCTTAGGGAATTTTTGTTGTTACCATATTCACGGTACACCAGAAAAGGTATTTAAAAGACTGCTCTTCATATTAGAATTTTGTCCTGGGAGACCTTGAATGATTAAATCAGTTGTTATCTGAAACATTTATAACTCTCTTGGCTTCTGATTTCTAATACAGAAACTTGTCTATTATAGACGAAGTGTTCTATTGGTAACATGTTCATGGTAGTCTAGAAGGACTAGAAGATATTAAGGAAATAACAGGCAGAATGCTCTCCTGAGTTGCATCAGAGTGAACGTGAGTTTCAGAAGTGCTAAGCTCATTTAAGAGTTGTTCAGCTTTTAACAATGCCACAGGATGTCACAGAATCCTTTCTGTATGTTGTATGCCCGCATTTGCAATTATCTCAGTTCACTAGCATGAAACTTTGTTAATGTAGATGTGTTCTGAACATTGCCTAGTGAGGGAGAGTTCCTGGAGAAGAACCTGAAGCCTTGAAGTTTTGTTGATCAGAGCCAATTGGGCAGTTTCTTGCCTAAAGGTTTGGTTCTCTTTGTAGTGTGAGGATATGACTGTCCAGGGGATTCCTACAAAATGAAACATTGCATTCTTCCAGGTATCTGTTGAGCTAAAGAAAGACCAACCCTAGCATATTAACAACTCTACATAGAACATCTATGGCCATCACTGGCAACATACGTAAAACTTGCTTGGAGCAGTATGAAAAGGCTGTAAAGAGAAGTGAAGTAGGCCTACTATAGGCAGAGCAGCTGATTCAAGTTCTTACTAACAGGAGATCTTATTACACAGAGCTGCTGGTCTTAATTATGTCTCTTGAAAATTTGGACATTATGTTGAGCCATGACAGCTGTCCTGTTTAGATAACACTATTCATTGCACAGCTAGTTAGGATATTTTTTTTCAAAGATGGAAGAAAAGTGTTGAAATTTTGTATCAAAAAGTTCTCAGAAATGCTTATTATTTTGCAAGGTTTACTCTTTGAATTGGTAGGAATTTCAGAGAACTTATAAAAATGCATGATGCTTGCCCCACAGACCATATGAGATATTGCATATCCACATGTGCTAGAGATAATCTTGTATGTTTTGGATGAAATGGTCAGTGACCACAAATTCTGAAACAATATTCTCTAGCACTCCAGCAGTATACACACATGTTTGTTCAATAGAACAATATTCACTAATTCCTTGCTTCTCCCATAGAGTATTGCTTGTAAACCAGCGTCATCTTATTTCATCTGCTAATCATAGCATTTGTCTTCTGAAATTTGGTATAATTTGACAACAGTTGAAATTACTGTGACATTTTCCTTCCCCAGATTAGATTATTTATTAATCACATGCGTATCATTCTATGAAAGTTGCATAAAAATCATGATCTCAGAGAAGTAACCTATTACCCGTGGAAATCTTTAGTATGCTGGCCACTGGCAGTCAGAATCAGACCTTTGGAAGGTTTTCTTTTATTCAGGGTTGTTCTCCTTTGTCCTGTCAGAAGGTTCAAGTAAGATACAGTTTCCGAATAGTCTGGTGAAAAATGTCTTCTATAAATTTGAATGGCCCTCTTGATCACATTGAAGAGCATCTGACAGGCATAATAGAGATGCCACTTGTAGTGCCACTTGTGATTATTTAAAATTTAGATTGGCTTGTAGAAATATACTCTGAATGGTTGTGGAAACCTAGAAGAGTTTTCTGTTGTCATTTTTGAAGTTTCAATTTAGCACAGTCCTTTTTAATATATTTGCTAATTTAAGCTTCATGATATTATTTTAAAATAACTTTTTCTAGATGTCAGATTTCTAAATAATTGTGCAGATGCATATAGAATATCATCCCCAACTACTGTTATTCTCAGAATCTTGACTGTCAGGTGTCTTGCATCACAAGTGAATACTGCAGAATCCTAGAATGTGATTTTGAGAGGAATCAGTGAGGAATACTTAAATAGATGTTCTGTATCTTTGCAGATAGTGAATATGTCACCTCAGAGTAGAAACCATATTTCAGAAAGAGTGTGCATGGATGAGAGCATGCTGAGCTGTCACTCAGGGACATAAGTATTCACAAAATAGTATTTTATTTTTGAAGCTAAAAGCGTAACAACAACTTTGTCCTTTCTGCTTATTTAGAAATGCATACTTTAGAACTTTCACAATTACCAAGAAAAGAAAACCCAAGGATGAAAAAAAGGATTTATTTTTCATGCTTTGAAGTAAACCCTACATAAACTATGATATTTTATATGATATATAATATTAATAAAATTAATTCTACAAACCACATATCACACAGCCCATACTGCAAACATAATATTTCTGGCCAGTGTGCTAAAAAATTTATAATCTTTATATAAGTATTCAGTTTTCCAAAATAAACTAAACCAGACATTTTAAAAGTATTTAATGAAAGATTAAAAAAGCAAAAACCACAAACCAGCCAAGCAAAAACAACCCAAAACCAAACCGACCAATGAAACATAGACCAAAACCCAACTCTTACACTTTTAGTAGGTAAGTCAGATGCAAAGTGAAATAGTAGAAAACTGTTGCAAGTACTGAAATTATTTTATCACCATGGCTTTTATTTATTTGGAAGATAACACGGTAAGGTAAGGAACACAACAGAGGAGTCCGGAGGGTGAAGCAGCAGAAAGGAAAATGTGAGAGAGCAGAGTTTGTAAGCAAACAGCCATGGAATTCTGGGTTTATCATCTCTTTTTAAAAGTTCTTTGTACGTCTTATAAAATCAGTGTTTCTTGCTTTGGCAGAGCTTTCATCTTAAAATATGTGTCTTGATCCTGTCTTCTAGTTTCCTTCAATGATATTTGGTGAAACAGGGTTATACAGCAGCTAGGTCTTTTCCCTTAGCAACTCTCAGCAGCAACTTTAAGACTATTTTCTGATTCCTTTTCAGTGTAATAAGCTGTTCTTTATCTCATCTTTATCTGTAGACTGTTCTGTTATGCCCTGAGAGTATAGCTCATACAGTTATACTTGCTTATTCCTGTGTCTGTCAATATTCATCATCATATGATCAATAATTTGCCATCTCTTTCCTAGCAACACAAACTAGAGACACAAAAAACCATCCCGAGAATGTGTGTGTCATTTGTGGCTCACTCAGTTCCCTGCTGCTATTGTGACATCTCATCAGTGGCTTTATCTGTGTGGTTTTCATGCTGCTATCATGGAGCTTTGAACAAAGCTATACTTTCATTCAGGTAAGTCACCAATACCCATTTTGCCCAATGCATTTTACTAGGCGAATATGCTACATGCTGGGAGAAGTGCATTACAGTGGTGCATAACAGGACAGAGTTTTAAACAGAACAAAATTCTTTTGCTCGTTTGTTCTAAATACTTACTAGCTGTGAAATTTGTGCATCGTTCATTGTTGACCTCGTTCTGGTGCTTTTATAGCAGATGTTAGCTTGCTGTATGAATGGTCTGAAACTACATGGGATAAGAGTATTTTCAGCATAGATTAGCTATGCTAACACTCAGTTGTGTAGGAGGAAGAGCTGCTCTGGGAGAGAAATGTACTCCCACAGGAGTTAGACTATTATAAGACTATTAACTGTTTTATCTAAACAGATAACATGATTTAGAAATGAGGGCGCTTCTTTGGTTGTGCTTTCTTTAACATATGCACACAATAACATAGTTTGCATATTAAAAAATGGCAGCAGTGTACCCTTGCAGTGAAGAAATGCAGCTGCATCTTGGGATGTATTATCAAATATCCAGAATATCATGGGAAGCTGTTCTTTCCCTCTGGCATTTATAACACCATATCTGGAGTTCAATGTCCACTTTTGTGCTTCATAATACAAAACTGTCAGTGATACGCTGTTAGAGCCACCATGGTAAGAGGGCTGAAGCATGATAGGAGGAGCAGAAAGAGAGGGTTTGTTCAGTCTAAAGAAGGGAAGGCTGGAGGGAGATGTTGCTATATAGAGGTAGCTGATGTGAGGGTAGAGAGAAAACAGAGCCAGACTGCTACATAAGGTGCACAGCAGTAGGGCAAGAGATAAGAAAACTAAGCTGGAACTTGGTAAACTTTTGTTAGATACTAAGTGGAAAATAATTCACCCTGAGTGTGGTGTGACACTGGCACAGATGGCCCTTAGATGTTGATGTATCTCTGTCATGGAGATACTCAAAAGAGAACAGGACAAGGCCCTAAACAACCTGTTTCTAAGTGGAGTTTCTTAAAGCATAATGCTGGTCTGTATGACTTTCACAAGTCATTTACAACATAGAAGTCTTGCATATCAATGATTCTATGTAAAAAATTGAAACCCAGCCAAAATAAAATACTTCATGAAAAGAAAGTAAGAAAGAGAACACTACAGGATTCTGCATACTAATTATTTAATCTGTGTGGCAGATGCCAGTATTTGTATCATGAAGGAAAATACAAAACCATTAAAATATATAAAAATATAATAATAAATATGTTTACCAAAACTCTTGAGTATTATCAAAGTAGCTAAGGAAATAATATCACTTACTTAGTGCATCTTTGATGTTTTCATTATAATTGTGCTTGTCATTGCAGTACATTTACGTTGTAATTGATGCTCTTGGGTTAGAGTGTTCTGTGGCTGCTGTACTGGCATAGTATTTTATCTTATTTGTCAGCCACAGCTTGTGATATGTTATGACATGACATAAAGCTGTGCAACATAAAAAAGAAAAAATAAAAAGTGAGTCATTCACTCTGGCATAATTTCTATAGTGCAAAACAATTTTTCACTTCTAATTCAAGCCTCAGAACAAAATACAACATCAGTTTCCAATCATGACTTGTGTTAATGCAAATACATTGCATCCTAAAGGAAACATAAGGCTCCAGAAGTACCGTTTTTATTTTGTTACGGACTGTTGTTCCTTTGGTTTTTTTTTTTTTATGATATAAGGCTATTAGAATTCCTACATAAAATGGATCAAAAGCGCACTTCCAAAATTGTCTATGTTTTAACAGCATACTTTTCAAATACCAGGTTACTTTTCTATAATGATGGCAACTGTGGCAGTAGAAGATAATCCCATACATTAAATCCCAAAAGTAGCAGATCAAGTCAGACTAATCTGAATCAAAATGAAGCCTAAAAAATAATGGAATTGGAAGAAACTTCTCTGAAAACAACAAATAGGCTTTGAAGAAATACTTTCAGTATTTTTCCTTTTATATAATGTTCAAGAACCTGTGCATGTTGATATGTCTTCACACACTTGTTTTCAGAAAGAATTGTAATTGACATTATTTGTTTGCTTCTTCACTGACTAAGTTTTAATGGGTTAAGACTTAAACAGGGAAAGTTTAGACTGGATATAAGGAGGAAGTTCTTTGCTGTAAGGGTGGTGAGGCACTGGAATGGTTGCCCAGCGAAGTTTTAAATGCTCCATCCCTGGTTGTGTTCAAGGCCAGGTTGGACAGAGCCTTGGGTGACATGGTTTAGTGTGAGGTGATTTCTGTCCTCAAATATTTTTGCAGGAGTAAGCCAAAGGAGAACCAAATACTTGTATTAGGTACAGACAATCTCCAATCAAAATGACATGAGAGTATTGGAGAGAGGAAGAAATTGTCAGATACATGAAGTTATCCAGAGAAGGTATGCAACCTAAGGTTAGATGTATGAAGATTTAAATAGCTCTTCTATCCAAGAATCAGGTAGGGGCACAATAAGTCTGGCATCACTGTATATAGGATTTTAATTTTTTTTTTTTTCCTTAAGACACAAACTAGGTCTGTCAAATAAACCAAGTGTTTTATTGAGCAGTGAAGGATTACTGGTTTCTGAGATTTGACTTGGATAGGTCTAAAGAACTATAATCTGTATTACATGGTCTTGTATATTGTCTCACAGTTCTTACTCTCTGTCAGACCTGCATATGTACTGTTATAAGGAATAGATTAAAAATTGCATCCTTTTATGATCACCAGGGTGATCTAATCTTTGCCAGACATAATTTCCACAATGAAATTATATACATTGCTTTTGAAGTGTGGCTTCAATGAGATTATTTTGGGCACTATAATGCAACAATTCATTGAGTTGCCTTGATATGTTTGTAGGATGTACTGTAGTGCTATTTGACATGTGCCATACAAGATATACCAGATTCTAAAAGGCCTGGTATAACCAGATTTTATTTTTGAAGTGAATTACTTTTGTATGAAACAGACTGGAAAATCAATCCTGAGTATATACATGAATTTTCTTTTCTGTAATATATTTGATTATCTTACTATGTCAGAACTACCCCTCTGATCTTTCAACTTCCAATATTCTCTTTTTCTCTTGCAAATGTCTGTGAAACTATCAGTCTTGCTCTGTCATTCCTTCCTCTGGCTTTTGAATGATTCATAATGATAAAGATAAAAAGACAGTGAAGGACAGAATTACATATGAATTTTTATTCATTGGAGGTTTTCTCTTGAAATTCATATTCTATGTTGTCCAGCTGAAATCTCCAGCTGAACATTTAGACTTGAATTTAGTGAACTTACAATCCCGTGTCTGTGTCTCCTTACCTGGTAAGAGTTTGTGAGATCTGGCTCATTCCTAATCATGTTTTGGGTCATCTTTGGGTCTTTTTGACTCAGCAGACGTTCCATTTTCTAACTTAATAACGCCTAGCCAGGTAAACCAGCCAATTCCTTGGGTAGCATCTGAGGAAAGAGCTCTTTGGTGTTCTGCTCTTCCACTACAGGGCTTTCTAATCACTTGCAGTGGCACACCCACAGTAACACTTTCTCTTCTTTCAAAATTTGATCTTCAAGAATCATTATTCCAGAATGATTCTAATAAGTGATCCAAAAAGGCAAATTAGGTTGCTTATAAATATGCTAGTGGGGAAAACAAGCATCCCTGCAAAAAAAGAGAGATTTGAGAAATTTAGAAGAGTGATTCTTAAAGCTGTCATTGTTGATGAAAGACCATTTTTTTCTCCCAAAGTAATTATTAAATAAGAAAGCAGAGCAATGAAAATGTGGCAGGTTGACCTTAGCTGAATGCCAGGTGCCCTGTCATCCCCTGTGTCATTTGGGATGGGGACAGAAAATAAGATGAAAATCTTATGATCCAGATAAAGGCGGTTTGAAGGCTGAAGGAAAGCAAAGCACACACAGTTGAAATGAAACAAAGCAGAGCAAAAAGATCTATTCTCTATTTCCCATCAGCTGACAGTGTCCAGCCACTTCCTGGGAAGCAGTGCTTCAGTAAAGCTTGCTTTGGAAGACAGATTTCCCTGTATCAAATGCCCATCTGCCACTCCTTCCCTTCCATGTCTCGTTTTGCTTGACTTTTATTGCTGAGCATGATATCATAGTGTATGGAATATTCCTTTAGTCAGTTTGGATCTGCTGTCCTGGCTGTCTTCCCTCTCACCTGCTGATCCCTAGCCTACTGGCCTCTAAGGAGGGGTTAGAGAAACAACTTTGATACTGTGTGAGCACTGCTTAGCAATACCAAAATATCAGCGTGTTATCAACACCGTTCTGGCTACAAATGCAAAGCACAGCACTGAGGACTACTATGGTGGAAGTTAATACCATTCCAGCTCCACCCATTACAGAAAGTTTGGAAATGTGACAGTTATTCATTGTTATCAGAGAAAATGAGACAGAGCCTTACATACCAGAATTATAGCTTATCTATCAGTCACTTTTAGAAGTTCATCTCTTGCCTAGACAAATACAATTTTGCTGCATTTTATCCATTGAGTGTTAATACTATATAACTTCATAGGCATTCAGATTTTATCATGTTACTCTTTTCTGTCTGTCCACTCACTGGTTCGTGTTCTTTTTGTGATAAATTAAACAAGCCTCTTGTCTTGAGGTCGGAAAGTCCATCTTCCACCCCCCCTGTAATCTGTA
This sequence comes from Pezoporus wallicus, assembly GCF_028554395.1. NCBI lineage: Eukaryota > Metazoa > Chordata > Aves > Psittaciformes > Psittacidae > Pezoporus > Pezoporus wallicus. The sequence continues at coordinate 292,512 of NW_026634996.1, forward strand.
ATTCAGCATCAAGAGTACTGCTTCAGACACCAGCCTAATGCTGACAGCTTCCACCATGCTTCTCAGATAAGCACAACCAGGTTTATTCTATTGCTGCCCAGCAGCCTACCTACAAACATATGAGCAGCTTTTAATTTTTTTCCCTTCAAATGTTACTTCAGATTTTCTTGTTATGTGTTGCCTGCATGAAGTTGCAGGTCTAAATGGTTGATATGTGCATTTGCCTGCCACAGGGATTCCTGTAGTTTCATTGCTTCCTTGAATATCCCATTCCATAAATTGCTAAATTTGAAATTTCTGTTAAGACCATTTACAGTCTCTTTTTGTACAGTATCAAGCTCAGTCAGTAGAGTTCTCTGAACAGGACTGTGTCCTATCCTGATAGTTTACTCATAAGTGAAAACTCACATGATTCACAGATGAAGGGTGGTGGTGGTGTTTATTTGTTTTTTTCCCTGTTCAGCTATCTGTGACTAATTGCTAAAAACTTTAGGCAGCTTAATTAATGGATTTATAAATAGAATAAAAGGCAGCTTTTCATGAAAATGAATGTTTATTACAGATTTTTATTAGAAGTTAAATAAAGACAGATTTAAGTTAAAGCCATCATCCATAATTCATCTGAGAACATCTTTTTTCTTTTAACTACTAGTGGGTTTATATGCAAAAACAGCACACAGTTTTCAATGAAAATCAGAAGTGGGGGAAACTTTAAGAGTAAAACAACCTCTCAGTGTGCAACTCATTCCTCCTTAGTTTGGTATAGCCTGGTTCTTCTGCCTATCTTCGTTGCTTATAAGCACCATATATTATTCTGCATTTTGGTGTCTGAGCAAGTAAGGAAGAGAAGTTTGAAGTAACTGTTGTTTGGAATAGCTGTGTTTGTTAGTCAAGTCCTGCAAACTGGTTTTATGTCAGCATTCAAAACCCACTATTAAATGTACTGTTTTCATTGCTCATATACTGAGGGAATAGAGATAGTTTTCATATTTTATAAACCGAAGAAAATAAATGGAAAAGAAAATGGAATCAGGAAGCAGTCCATGTTTCTAAAGGCATTGCCAAAAGGTTTCCAGCCTGAAGACTTAAAAAAAAGCCCAAAACAACTTTTGAGACATTTTAATCACAGTGTAACACAGCCATTATCAGCCTGCGGAATACTGAGTGAGAGATTAAGTATGCTTACTAATTTGAGATCTAATTAAAAAGCTGCATGACAGAAGAAATTGAGAACATCTCTTATAATAAAATTCTCTAAACTAAATGTTAGATGTTGACAGAACTTGGACTAAGAATAAAGCTGACAATTTATACTTCCTTTGAATACAACGTTCCTGTTATGGACAGACTAATAACAATGTTCCAGTGTGTGGCAGATACATACACCCATTTATTTTATATGAACATATGTATAGCCATTATGATCTGTACACCTCAGCAGAGTAGACAGGTATTTGGTTTGGTTTTGGGGGGGGGGAAGGGGAAACCCCAAACAAAAACAAACACCAAAACCAAACCAAATTAAAAAAAAAACCAAAAAACAACAACAACAAAAACAAACAAACAAAAAAAAAAAAAACAAAAACATCCCCACCCGCCCCCCCCCCAAAAAAAAACAAAACACAACAAAACAAGAAAGTAATTTTGGAACAGTTACCTTTATACTCAGATCAAGAACTATCATATTTCTTGTTGCCGCAATTTAAAAAAAACAGTTGAGAGGTCTCAAGTTGTTACCAGCATTTTAATGAATTGAACACTTGTCTTTAATGTGTTAAAATAGTGAGCCTGATTTCTTACATTTTTCCAAATTCAGAAAATCTTCAGAAATGGATTGAGAGGAAGATGGAAGATGAAAATCAGTGATTCTCAGGGCACAAGGATAAGTTTTTCATGTTCCTCTACCCCACAGGTGTAAGATTATGATTAAAAAGGACAACAGTGGAGATATTGGATTCTATACCTAGATAGTACAGCAATGTTGCTGAAAGAGTCACAATATTATTAAATTATTTTGAGTTTACTTTTTACTTTCATAAAAGACTTTTGGAAATACCTATCTGCCTTAGGTCTAAATGGCAACAAAATTTTAGCCTAATTATGTAGCTTAATGTCTTTATTATGTATGCAGCCACTTTCAAAACACCTATAATTCCTGGAAAATTTAAAATAGTTGGTGTATACAAATGCAGTGATTCAGTGTTCTGGAAAGAAATAGAAAGATGATAGCAAGAAGAACAACATAGCAGGTGCCTGTAACATTTTTCAGAACTTCAGCTTGTCTCAAAAAGAGTAATAAAATTACTAGTGCACAGCCACTTAATGTTGGTCAAAAGGAGTATTCATTATTTTGGAGACTGGAAAAACCAGTATTTGATAGATTTTCTCAGTATTCATTCTGTCTTGCTCTCAGTCTTTGAGGCATGCAGACATTCAGATTGTATGCACAGGTTCCTTTAATAATTTGGAAGAAAGAAGAAAGCTCATCCTTGTATTACTTCATCCCAAACATTTTATAGCTTAGGGAGGATGTTTAGCGGCTTCCAGGAGTGTCAAAGATTTATTTTATCCTGATTTCTTTGCTCATAAAGTACATTAAATTATTTTCTTAAAGTCCACATTTTAACAGTCAATATTTATTTTCTAAAACACCTCAACTCTCTAGCACTGAGCGTTATTCACTCCAAAGGTTGAATCATTTCACACACAGAAAACAGTTGCTTTCTTCGGAAATTTGCAAACTGACATCTAATCCATATTGCCGTTGTTTTCTTTATTAGTGGATGACAACCGATATTTAGGCAGAATCCATAAGAATTAATAGGTTTTTAATGCATTTGATAATTCAAAGCCACTCAAGTGGAACCATTGTCACCATGCTTGTTATTTTCTACTGCCACGATACTCAGGGTTTTGCAGAGCAAGTGTAGGTTGGAAATCTCTCCAAATGTAAGAAAAATATAAAGTATTAATATCCCATGGCAGAAAAAAAACTTTTTTTCCCTATTTAAATATTACCACTTAACATTTTATAAAACATAATAGCCTGTATTTTCCAGATGACTTTCTCCCCTGGTACCTAGATTAAATATGTACTTTGTCTAAGAGTCAACAGAGGACAGAAAAATCTCTGAAAATATATTTTTAAACATTCTCTAAATGTTCATATTTAAAAGGAATTTTAAACAGAACTCCATAAATTGCATTTTATTTGCATGAAATAGAAGGCATATCATGTTTCTTGAAAGTTTAGATGGTTGCACAAGTTTAGGGTTTGAATTATTAATTTACAGATATTTATACAGATATGCAAAAATATGGAGAAAAAAACAACAAAAAAAAAAACTAAACCTTGCTTCAGACAGCCTAATGCCAATTAGAAATTACAATTACATGACATTAAGTAATGAGCTCAATTGCAATTTGTTATTTAACAAAATTACATACAAATTTTTTGGAGGAACTTGTGTGAGGGAAGTCTAAAAAAAAAAAAAGAGTATTATTGCAACATCTAGATAAATAAACAGTAGCATCTAGATAAATCTATAGTAGTTTAGGTTCCTTTCTGCTGAATTATTCATAGAGATGGTATTTGTTGTGGTTTAACCCTAGCTGGCAACTAAGTTCCATGCAGTTGCTCATTCACCCCTTCCCCACCCTGGTGGTATGGGGAGGAGAGCTGGAAAAAGGTAAAAATGCCACTGGTTGAGATATGAAGTTTTATAATTGAAATAAAGTAAAATATAATAATAATAGCATTAGTAATTATTGTAATGAAAAGGGAAAAGAGAATGAGGAATAATATCCAAGAAACATAAGTGATGCACACAATTTTCATGGCTCACCACCTGCCAACCAAAGCCAGCCCATCCCCAAGCAGCGATTGGCCCCTCCAGTCCAACTCCTCCCAGTTTATATACTGGCCATGACGTGCTGTGGTATAGAATACCCATTTGGCTAGTTTGGGTCAGGTGTCCTGTCTCTGCTCCCTCCCAGCTTCTTGTGCCCCTCCTCACTGGCAGAGCATGACATACTAAAAAAGTCCTTGATCAGGGTAAGTGCGACTTAGCAACAACGAAAACATCGGTGTGCTACCAACATTGTTCTCCTTTAAAGCCAAATACAGTTGTCGTGAAAGGGGGAAGATTTTCTCAACCTCTAGTGTTTCATCTGTCTATCAGCACCCCAGGAAAGCCAAGACCCTTGTGCCCGACCAGTCTGTGAGCAACCCATTATAACCAGTCCTGCTGGATTGGAGGGTGATTCAACTTGACTTGCTCAGGGTAATGTGCCAACAGCATAAGGAGGACCCCTCAGCAGGGTTACATGCTACTGGTAGGTGCTGGTGCTCACAAAGGACTAACAGTTTACAGAATAACACTCCTTATAATACAAAATTGTGACAAATTAAGGTTAATAATTGATGGTGATAGGGACTGTCAGAAAAAAGCTTGTAGTGATACACAACCAGGCTATAATCACTAATAACAGTTAGTGTTTGTTAGTGTGCATAAGATCTCCAAGAATGATAATTCTCTTGAATTTTACTTGCCCAGCAAATAAATGGTTAATAAAATGCAGTTGCTCTGTGAGCAGTTGTTAATGTCTGAAGACTGGTAAAACTGCTGAGTTTAAGAAGCTAAAAAATAATGTGGTTTTTGACAAGTTAACATGAATTCTTGCAGTCCAGTTTTATGCTTTGAAATATATTTGGCAACAAGTCACTGTCACTTATTTCTCTTGCTGTTTTGAAGGTCCTGCTTTTAAAGTGTAATTCCTAATGCAATTTATATTTATTTGGGTCTGGTGTATCTATGTACAAAGTGCTGAAGGAGGAATGTGTCTTTTGAAAAAGACCCATAATTGCACTTTTCAGAACACCAACAAAGACTTGATTAGATAGAGTAAAGCTATCCAGAAAAGTAACTATTCTTAGCTATAAGCCTGACATACTTATCATCAGGTTTCTGCTTCTTTTATTTCTTCCTATGTAATAAATCATAGGCATTTATTCCATCCTTTTCTCTCTCTTATACTTGAGGTGGTTACGCTTTTGAAAAAAAGCTAAAATATTTTAAAAATTTACCTTAACAGCTTTGCAATTTACAGTTTTTCATTTCTGTGTGCTCTTTCAGAAGACAGGGTGTCTTCCTCCCAGTTCTGCCTTTCATTAATACATAGGCTCAGATGGATTTCTTAAGGAATACTTACTATGTATTAAAATACACAACTAGATTTCATAGCTCTGGAAGTGTCTATTTTAATACTTTTGGCACAATTTCTTTTGTGGACTTTGCAAACTAATGCTGTAGATGATTTTCATGAAAGAATTGCCTTATTTGTGAAGAAGAAGATATTTAGCGACACAGTTGACTTTGTAGATACAAAACTGAAAAAAATCTAAAAAGAAGTAATAGCAGAAAAAATTGAAGAATATAATCCAATAGAAGCTTCATTACAGTTGCTCTACTACACAAACCTTTTTTACATTGTTTTTTCTTTAATTGATTCAGAAAATAGGGTTGTCATCAGCCATAAGGTAGTTACAGGGTTATTAATCTTGTGTTCTAAAACCAGCAGTGACCATAAAAATAGATCCCACTTTTACGTGAGAAAGAGCTAGTTCTAGAAATAATTATGTAGCATGAAGAATGGGATATCTGGATGTTTTTTCTCTTTTTCTCTTCAATCTCCAACCCTAAAAGAAAAAAAAAAAAAAAAAAGAAAAGAAAACCAGATCAAAAGTGGGGAAACCTCCAGAGCTGCAACAGGCAAACAAACACAAAGAGAATTTGGTAAATGAAACCTTATGTACTAAAATTCTGTTCTGAGGATTTGGTTACTACTGAAATTTGATTAGCAGCTCAGTACTGGGAGACGAACCAATTATACAATCACAGGGAGTTAACTAGGAAGGCTGAATCCTGACCTGCATCTTTTAAAAAGGTTCTTATTTATACATGGAAAATGGGTTTGTTTTTAAACAGCCAAAATACTGAAAATTATTCCTGGAAAGTCTGGAGGTGAAATTTAATTTGAATTGCCATCCAAATTTTAGAGGGGCTTAAAATTTATTTTAATATACTTTTCTCTGGAAAATAAGCTAAAAACCTTAAGATAACATTGTCCTCTCTTCCCTCCCCCCCCCCCCCCCCGCCACCTCTATCATGGCTATTTGATACTTGAAAAATGGTAACACATATTGATCCCTTTCTATATGTAGACCTACGTATAAACCAAAAGAAAACCAGCAATTGTCTAAGTTCATCCAGTGTAAAACTAGAAAGAAATCTTATTTTTTAAGATATCCTGATCTCTAGATCTTCCAGAAATATGTTTCTTTTCTTTTTTGTATTGCTAGGTGATGACTATTATTAAAGCATTTCCTTTTTGTAGTATAGTATTCCCAAATGATCTGATATGGTCTCTTTGATGTCACCTACTGTTCTTATATTGCTATAACTAGGTTCATAATAAAAGACAAGCTGAATTAAAACACAGCCTTACAAAATTAACTAAAGAAAAAGGTTCATAACTCTTCATATGTATTAAATATTGTTTGGACCCACCTCTTAAATGTGACAATGGTACAATTTTGTATGCAGTTTATGGCAGCAGCCACATCAAAGACTTGATGGAGCTGCTGTTTAAATGGGGAAGATTCTGCACTGGGGAAAGGTGAAGACGTGTTTGTTGCATAAGTATGTGCTCTAGAAAAAAAGTATGCATTTTTATGCATTTTGCTGGTAACCTGATGACTCCAGATCTTTTAGTCTTCTTATCTCCTCAGAAAAACTGTCAATGGCTACAGCTAATAATTTAAACCCAGTTTTAGGTAAAAATCTTGATTAACCACTAGAGTATCTGTTTAAATCATGTTTTGGTCTGACTTGTTGACCAGAAGCAGAATATTGGTTTTCAGCATTAATCTCCAAATACCTTAGATTCTATAGTACCTCATTGTAGCTGCATTTGTTTCTTGACCATATTCCTACAGAGTCTTAACTTCTTGGCCCGACTGTGTTTTTCAGGGTATCATCAATTATATGTATTTGCACCAAATTTTCATAATACTACAAGAGAGTGACACTATTGAAACAGACCAGATTTATCTGAATGACACAATCTGGTTTGGTATCTGAACTATAGGAATCCAGAATTATTGGGGATTACTGTATCAGTTGTTTTAAATACGAAACAAGATGCTATGTTTCATTTTGAAGTTACCTAACCACCCCGCCCACTACTCAATAATTGTTTGAAAAAGAAAACATTTTTAGTTAAAATCTAAAATATATTGATCTGAACATCAGAATTCATAGTATTTGACATTATTATATTTATCCTTATTTTACTCAGCCAGAAATATTTGTCGACTTCTACATGGATTAATTAAGATTTAGTTATTGCTTCACTTTATGTGCACGTCTGATTCATAGCTGTCAAGTTTCTAAATTATGAGAAAGGTTCTAAATTAAACCTGTTGTATGGCTGGTATCTCCAGAGGTTCTACAGTTATCTTTGATTGCAGTGTTCAGGAACTTTCACTGGAGGGAATGGATACCGCTGGAGGGAGGGAATGCCATCCAGAGGGACCTTGAAACGCTTGTGAGATGGGCTGATGCCAACCTTATGATGCCAAGTGCAAGGTCCTACACCTGGGTAGGAGCAATCCCAGGCACAGCTACAGGTTGGGCAGAGAAGAGATTCAGAGCAGCCCTGCAGAAAAGGACTTGGGGGTGTTGGTCAATGAGAAAATGAACGTGAGCCAGCAGTGTGTGCTTGCAGCCCAGAAAGCCAACTGTATCCTGGGCTGCATCAAAAGGAGCGTGACCAGCAGGTCGAAGGAGGTGATCCTGCCCCTCTACTGTGCTCTTGTGAGACCTCACCTGGAGTATTGTGTGCAGTTCTGGTGTCCTCAACATAAAAAGGACATGGAACTGTTGGAACAAGTCCAGAGAAGGGCCACGAGGATGATCAGGGGACTGGAGCACCTCCCGTATGAAGACAGGCTGAGAAAGTTGGGGCTGTTCAGCCTGGAGAAGAGAAGGCTGTGTGGAGACCTCATAGCAGCCTTCCAGTATCTGAAGGGGGCCTATAAAGCTGCTGGGGAGAGATTCTTCATTAGGGACTGTAGTGACAGGACAAGGGGTAATGGGTTAAAACTTAAATGGGGGAAGTTTAGATTGGATATAAGGAAGAAATTCTTTCCTGTAAGGGTGGTGAGGCACTCAAATGGGTTGCCCAGGGAAGTTGTGAATGCTTCATCCCTGGCGGTGTTCAAGGGCAGGTTAGAGAGAGCCTTGGGTGACATGGTTTAGTGTGAGGTGTCCCTACCCATGGCAGGGCGTTGGAACTAGATAATCTTAAGGTCCTTTCCCACCCTAACTATTCTATGATTCTAACTTCTCTAGTGCAGCCCTCAGTTTCCAAGGAGGAAAATATATGGATACTTAGCATAACAATCAGTAAAAATTAACAGATTTTAAAATGCACAGAGTAATGAATACAATTCCACAAAATATGCTAACAAAGGATACTAACAAAGCACTAGGTAATAAATTGCTACTTGGAGATTAATATGCTTTATTCCCTGGAAACTACTGTCTTTCTGTATTTAGAGCTAAAAATGGCTGTTCAGCTTGTAAGGTTTTGTAAAAAGTCCCTACTGTTTTCCTAAGTAAATTATTTTTCTGTAGCCTGGAGCTACTAATAGTACCTGAACAATTAATAATGGTGTTGGCACAGGTCAGCTTGTATCCTGCCAATTCTCTCTCACACTGAGCACACACACAAAGAATGCCATACTTGCAACTCCAGTGGGCTTTATTACATTTGCTGATGGCAATGATGGTAGTAATCCTAAATGACTGGGAAAACAGGAGGTCACTAAAAAAGATATAGTTAAAATACGCTGATAATCAAATATATGCATCCTTAAGTGGAAATTTTCAGGATTCCAGCCAAAAGCCCTTGGTACAGTTTGGGTTATTGGGTACTACATCAGTACCGAGGGAGTTTAAATTTCTTCCAGTGCGAACCTGGCAAAATTAACTGACTTTACTGATCTGAAATTTTAGCTAGAATCTTGAAAAAAACAACAAAATAACAATAGTTGATGTTAATTCAGAGATGTTATTTGGCTAGCTTTTGGTTTATCAGTGTATTCAATTATCATCTTTCTAGCTGGTTTGAAAAGTTAAGTGATATTCCAGTATACTAAATGGGGATGGGAAGTTTATGTTTTCTTTGGGTTTACTTGCCAGCGTTTACAAAGCTGATGTGAAGACTGGATTTAGAAACTTTAGGAAAGGTTGATTAATAGAGCTGGTCATTTCTTGATTATTATTGGGTGTACTTTTCTTTCCTGGTATGAAACTGAGGCCAGGCCAGCGTCCCATTGTAGGAGTCACTATGCAAACATAATAAAACAATAATCCTGTTATGTAAAGATCACAACCCAGATAACAGACTGACACTTCAACAATGGTAATCTAAAGTATATCAGTGAAATTTTATTCCCATTACGTAATGGGTATTTATGTATTAAGAAATGTGTGTATCTTGCATTAGCAATTAATATATTTTTAATTGTAGTCTTTAAAAAGTGGAGTAATTTTGAAGTGACAGGCATTCTGTCGTAGAAGATGTCAAAGTTATTAGTCTAATAAGTAAATATTTACAAACAGTATTTTTAAGAGCATATAAGACAAATTTCTCTAGAAACATTTGTTTGCTTTCCATATGAAAACATGTTGAAAATTCTCCTTTTGGTAAGACCTTATCTAAATTTGGAACAATTTTTTTTTTTTTGCATTCATGAGGCAAATTACAGTATTGCTAATCATTCACAAGACCAAGTTAAATCTCATACACAATATATTAGCAAGAGTTTGTTCACTGCCTTCATTTCTGTCTTATCCAAACAGAAAAATAGAAAAAATTTAATTGGGGAAAACTCAAAAACTTTTCTGGCTCAATTTACACTGACATCCTAACCTTAGTGATACTACCAGAATACCTGTAGACAGCACAGGCTTCCAAGAAATATCAACTGCAATAAACTAGACTGCGTGAAAGCAGTACTTACGTTTAATGATATATGCTAACAGCAGGTGGTGCTGTACCTTTAAATTAAGGCAAACTGCATGTGCAAGGATATAAAAATACCTTTTTTTTTTTTTACATCTGTATGGATTTGTATAAATGTGTGTGTGTGTATACATGCAGTATATGCCATTTCTGGTTTAAAAGCTCTTGTTAGAGTTGTCCACTTGTCTTTGTGAGGCTTTACACTGCTAGCAGTCAGGAAGGAGGTTAGTGTGTAATACTTGCTACATTCTGAACTAGTCTTCTCCAGTGTAATGTTCCTCTTCTGGAGGAAAAACATGGATGGCTTTGTTAAGCTTTGAAGCCTGAGGTAGATAAGGTGTATAGAGCTACTACAGTGGACCAGCACATATCTGATAGGTTTTTCTTTTGGTCATCACTGTTGTGTTTAAGTGCCTTGGACACATATTTTGTTGTTTGTTGTTTTTGGTTTGTTTTTTTTTTTTTTTAAATTTGTAATGACAGCTCTACTTGAAGGGGCAGCAAAGCACAGGGATATTATGTAGTTTTCCTGGGAAGATTGTGTGCAGTTCTGGTGTCCTCAACTTAAGGACATAGAACTGTTGGAACAAGTCCAGAGGAGGGCCATGAGGATGATCAGGGGACTGAAGCACCTCCCATATGAAGATAGGCTGAGAAAGTCGGGGCTGTTCAGCCTGGAGAAGGCTGCGTGGAGACCTCATAGCAGCCTTCCAGTATCTGAAGGGGGCCTATAAAGCTGCTGGGGAGAGACTCTTCACTAGGGACTGTAGTGATAGGATATGGGGCAATGGGTTCAAACTTAAACAGGGAAAGTTTAGGTTAGATATAAGGAGGAAGTTCTTTACTGTAAGGGTGGTGAGGCACTGGAACGGGTTGCCCAAAGGTCAAAGGAGCAGAATGTTATAAAGCTTGTAAGATTTCTCCCTCCATAATAATTTCTATTAGGCAGTTTTCCTGGCAAACAAAAGGTTCAAGTAGAATATCATACATAGGAAAAAAGTCTACATGCAGTATATGAAAAAGGTCCTGTGTGAAAAGTCTATTTATGAGATTTAGTAGGTGGGGTCTGTGACCTCCTGGGTTAAAACATAGTGAGTAACTAAATCTATGAATTTCTCATTTTTAAATGATTATGAATGATGAGTCAGAGAATGGTATTTTATTAAAAAATATATCTGCTGCTCCAAATCTGCCTTAAGTGAATCTCTGTCAACCCAAGCACTGTAAAAATACCACTATCATTGCTGCATTTACTACATTTATGGAAACTCCTTTTCTATTTCTTGAGAAAAAGAAGAGTTTCTGCTTAGAATCTGATGGCACCTAAATTAATTACCAAAGTAACTTTTTGAATACCTATTCAAATACTTGCCTGCTGAAGCTAAATGAAACTTACAATACTGATTGGATTAATTTTACAGTCAAATGGACATAAGGAAGGACTTCATCGACAGCCCAGTTATCACTAGAAGCTGGATGTGTGATACATTTATTCTGGAAATTTAGGGAGCTTTCAGTTTTATTGATAGAGAAACAAAGAATGACAAATTCTTACAATAAAATGAATCAGTTGTTATATTGGGCTTAAATTGTGTTAATGCATTATTATTGTTTTCTAGTTGAAACAAAATAAATGCATGTTAATAAAAGACTGATGAAACAAATTACTTTTTAACATAGATGAGGAAAATAAATGAGAATTCTTAATATTTCTGTAGCTTTCTAAAATAAGTTAGTTATAAGAACTGTTTTGATTCTATAACTATTTTCAGAACTGCTGCTAATGATTATTTTTTTCTTTAGATAGGGTTAAAATTTTGCAGAAACAAAAGTAAAGACAATTTTCTTTACCTTGCTGCACACAACTGAGATTTAATTTGACATTTTTACGTGGGTAAATTACGATCCTAGTTTTATCATCCTGTGCCTATATGGTAGTAGTAACAGATAAATATGGTTTAGAATCTCATGAAGGTTTTCATTACTTTTACAAGGCTTCTCTTAAGCAAACATAGACTTATATGTATTTAAATTGTCACTTAATCTTTGGATTAAAAATACGTATTATGTTATTTCCAAAGTGAGTGTTACTATAGAAATATGTATACTAGGAGGAAATTCTGAGTTTGCTAGTGCTAAATTCATGACCCTGCAAAAGACTCATTAAAAAATACGAAAAAAAAAAAAAAAAACAAACCCCCCCACAGCACTGCCCCCCCAAAAAACAACCAACCAACCAGCAAAACAAAACAAAGCAAGCCCCTCAGTGTCTTGCAGAAGCTTTATTTTGACTCCTTTAGTAATGTTCATTATATGCTGGAACTTGTTTCAAGCTAAACATTAACGTAACTGCCTCATTGGTGCTGATGTTTATTGATCATCTTGCATGATAAAAGACTATTCTATTAAAATCTCAGAAAATGTTTGAAATAATGTTATGCTTGCTGTTAACATCACTGAAGTTCACTGCACTTCTTTTCAAACAAAGTTGATAGTCATCAGAACGGAAACCTTGAAACAGGTTGTACAGCTTTAGAAGTATGCCTGTCTAGACAGCAGATGAATGGAGACGAGATTCTTCTTGCATTGGCCTTGGGCAAATTCTGTATGAAATTGCGAGTACCATTCATAAACCAAGACTGTAGTGACCAGACAGGAGATCTTAAAATCCTCATTCTAGATTACATTTCATATAATCATTGCTTATTTATGTGTGATACATTAACATACATCTTATGTGTTGGGTACTTGCAATAATATCATGTATGGCTCATGGAACCACAATAATAAAAATATATACATAGAAAGAAATACCCTTACAGAAGGAATAACAGCAGTTTTCTTGCATCTTTTATTGTGTGCCATCCTGGCAGAAAAACTGAGGTTCAGGTTCGAGCTGTAAATCTGAGCTGCAGTACACTTAGCAACAGTTGTGGTTGTGCTGCAGACTGACAAGAATGGTGACGTGGCTCTTCCCTGGTGTACTCCTTGCACTTGCTTTCCCAGAGTAGACCAAAAAGTTCAGTTCCTTTACAGAGAGTTTCCCCTCTCTCTCCAAGGAATTTCAGTCATCCTAACGAGACTTTGAAACATGGTGAACAAAGAGAAAGGCAAGCCCCTAACACCTGGTTCTGTGCAGCAGTCACCAAGGAATGTAGCCGAATTGGCTGGTGAGTTTCTCTTTCTCCAATCAAGGGGGCTTTTGCTCAACTATTTCCTCCCCTTCCCCTTCACTAATGTGAATATGGTGGCAAATATTTATTGTTATATGTTCATGCTTGCAGTCAAAATATGGCATGAACTGAACTAAGAGCATTTATCTACACAGTTCATATATGGCATAGCTGAACCCATAGTAAAAGAGTTCAGATAAATCATGTTATTCACATTTGTTGTAAGCTGAGAACATACAGTGTATACAAAAGGTAGCTCAGCTGATGCTTGGTAAGCCACAGTAACACAGATTCATTATCTATTTCCTGGGAAGCTAGGCCACAAATCATAAAGCTGCATAGGTTAAAATCCCAAGAGGTTTTAACAGATTCCTGGTATAATGTACTCAATATGTGACTGTCAACATACTGACATTTGCAAGTTTTAGCTGAACTCTGTTTAAAACAGCTTCAAAAGAGAAAATCTGCTTAAGAGTTATTATTAAGAATGATAAAAGGGTACAACAGATACTGGGAGCATCATAGCATGCGAACAAACCTCAGGAATCAAGCAAAGAGAGTGCAGCCAACATAGTAAGTGTTGGTATGGACTTGATAGAAGCCTCAGTGGAAAGGAGTGAAAGATAGCAGTTTGAACAGCTATTTCCACAGCACGCCAACATGGGCTCAATGGAAAGTAAAAACTGGACAGAACCTAAAAACGTTCGCTTAAGTCAGCACATACACAGACTGGTGCTATGGCAAGCAGTAGTGCATATGAGCTGTGAGGATAAGCAAGAATAATCATAAGGAACTCAGCACAGCAGCAGTCTCACTGAGCTATCTCTGCCACTCAGTTCTGTCTGGAGGACCAAATGTTGAATAGCAACATGCATTAACTGGAGGAAGCTTAATACAAAGCATGCATGTATTCAACCCCACTAAGGCAGCCTCTCAACTTGAAGACAATGGCAGAAAAAAAGGCATTTTAAAGCATAACATACTTCATGTTTTACTGGTAAGTGTGCTTATATTCATTGTCTGTTTGCATAGTCAATATCTGAAGTTCAATACAGAGAAACTGTTTGTGACCTGAAAAATCAAATAGGGGACAGCACACTGGGATAAGCTAGGCACAGCTGCTGCTTTCCAGATTTTATGTGAAGGCTAAGTGACGGGTTTCTTGATATGTCAAAGCAGTGACTGAAGCCACTGATTGCCAACACTTTCTTTAATCCATTCACAATTGAAAAACTACTAACCTTTCCACATGCACCGTATCAGACACTGTATTTCTTTACACTCTATCTGCTCTGCCTCTTGGAACTCTTTCACACCTCACTGATGGGAAATCAGAAGAGTAAGCAAAACTTGGTCAGTGAGCAACCATTTCCTAAAGTTTTTATTTGTTCTTTGCACATTTATTTCATTAATTAATTAAGTCATTCAGAATAGCCAACCAAAAGTTACTTTAGGGAGTCATATTGGCAAAAGGGAAAGAAAGCCATGTGTGTTATAGCTATCTTAATTAATAAAACAAATAAAAGTTCAGACAAATTAATGGCTACAGCCCTGACACAATAGGCACAAATTGAGGAACTATTAAGATATAACTTTAGGGAACACTGTTCTTTAAAAAAAACATTGTTCTATTTTAATAACATTTAAACATTCATGTATTACTTTTCTGAATATAATATATGGGACCTGGCAGTAGATTCAGGGTAATGCACATGTTAAATTTATCATATTAAATTGAATCCATATGCAAAATAGCATTAAATATGTTTTTATTTACCTGAACAGATGTAATTTTCTTCTTCTTCTAAAAAAATAAATCCACGCATCATTTATCTCTGAAGTCATTAATAAGCCTCAAACAACTTAAAACCGATAAGATTTTCTTCCAGCAGACACTTCTGTTGCTAATTTTAATAAAAGTATATTTTTTAAATTCATTTTTTAACTGTCAGGTAAAAGGTGAATGGGAGTTCTCAGTCTTAACCCTCTTCCCAAAGTTTCTGTATTTCCAGCTTCCCTAGAATAGGCAGAGACAAGCTGGCAGCCAGCCAGGGGCTGACCATCAGAGTACGTGGGCTCCAACAACTTGCAGGGAAGTGCATGCCAATTTCCCCTGCAGTGAGAAAATTGGTTGGATAAAAGCCTTTCAGGCAGGCAACAGGCAAACTACTTTTCTTTTCTTTTCTTTTCTTTTCTTTTCTTTTCTTTTCTTTTCTTTTCTTTTCTTTTCTTTTCTTTTCTTTTCTTTTCTTTTCTTTTCTTTTCTTTTCTTTTCTTTTCTTTTCTTTTCTTTTCTTTTCTTTTCTTTTCTTTTCTTTTCTTTTCTTTTTTCTTTTCTTTTTTTTTTCTTTTTCCTTTTCTTTTCTTTTTTCTTTTTTTTTTCCTTTTTTTTCTTTTATTCCATTTGTATGTCCAGTATGGGATTTTTCTAGAAATCTTCATCTCTCTCCCTTTTCTTCTCAGTACTTTTCAAAAATTATCTTTATCCCAATTTGCACCATCAAAAATACCTACAAAAAGTATGGAAGGAAAACCAGATAATGGCAGATAGTACTGGGGAGAAGATGGAAAGCTGAATAGCTTTGTTAGTTGGGTTGTTAATAGCTCATAACACTTTATAACATTACACAGTAGCTTCACTAGATAGACTGAGAGACCTGGGAGACTCCTATCAAGGGTGGAGATGGTTGGAGGAGGCACAGAACAATGTTTCAGGGTTCCTGTGTACTTACAGAAGAAAATTCTGAGTAATAAAAAAATAAAAGAACATTTAGAAGATAGCCAAATAATGTAATATTTGGACTCCTTGATCTAACCGGATTATTTGCTACAATATGTCAATCCATGGAATCAGTTAAATTGTTATTTGCAGGGCATGACTAGAGTCCTGTAAATGCAAATAGCAGATTTGAAGAGTAACAAATAAGGTGTAGGAAGGAAAAAAAGCATTCAGCAACTGGGTTCCTAAATAGTATGGGGGAAACACACTCCATTTCGTCTTCTGTAATGGCTAGTTGCAGAATTTGTTGAATTTATAGACCACAACGCTCTACTGTGGTTTCTGAAAAGCAGAGACTGAAGAGGTTTTAAATAAATGTTTAAAGTTCATCATGTAGTGCAGTTGCAGAAACTTAGTTTGTCACACTGAGACATTTTACATTCATATTCCTTGAGGACTAGAGCTAGAGTAGAAGTATGTACAATTTGAGCGTCCTCCCATGCTTCTTCACATTGCTTGACCAGGAGATTTTTGTATCTTCCATCAATGACTGTGAAAGATGGTTCTAGATAAGAAGGTTACAAAAAAATTGCAAAAAATTTCTATTGATGCATTTCCAGGGTAATCACAGAATCAACTAGGTTGGAAAACACCTTTAAGATCATCAAGTCCAACCTTTGCCCCAGGACTGCCAAGTCCACCACTAAAACATGGTGGTGGTGCTCTCTTGATATTTTCTATAAACCATATCCCACCTCCTAGAATCATGATTCTGGGGAATTTTCAGATTTTCAGATTGGTTATTTTCCAGGAAAATAAGTTGCTAGCTTTAAAATTACTTTCAGGCTCAGATGCGCCAGATGACCAATTAAAAAAAATACAACTAAAATGTATCCTGAGTTTGCATTTGGGTTTGTTGTTTTTTTTTCATTTTCAAAAAGAAATCTGCAGAACCCCCAAGCCATGCTTGTTTTCATTACTTTTTAGGACAATTTTAAGATTTTGCGTGTAAAGCATTGATTCCAAATGTCAGCGACTACTAATGTTGTGATAACAAGTATGTGACTAAATTAGCACAGATTAAAATGCAAGCAGAGTGCCACATTATTCTGTCTGGTTGTGGATGAGGGAATTTAAAATTTAATTCTTGATTTTTTTATGGAAGTATGTTGGCCTCCATGCTAGTCACAGCCAGGAGGCTCAGATGCCAGGGAGGAGAGGTTTGTAGCTACAAAATTATGAGCAGCCCATGGGCATACCCAAGCCGGTTGTGTTTGCTAAACCTTCAGTCTTGTCAAGGACTGGTTTGAAAGGGTGCTAGTGAGTAAATTGCAGATACGATGACAAGCTCACAGAGGATTCACCACATACTGTTTCTTTACTGTGAAAAATCGGATGTTTTTAACTTGGGTGAGTAGTTGGTGAAATATAAACTTACTGGGGGAAGAAAACTTCTCCAGGAGCATCAGGAGCAAGTGAGGGCCACGGGCTGGTGGCTGCCTGCAGGCTGGTAGGGCCATGCTCTTCTCTCCCCTCCCCAGCAGGCACAGTCTTATCGTGCTCCAGCAAGCCAGTCATGGCTGTGGCTAAGGGTCCATTGCCTGGTAATGTCCAGGGAGGCAGTGGTGACTGTGATGAAGTGGGTGCCACAAGGAGACAGGCTGTTGGAGCATGGAGGGCCATGGCTGGTGCTGAGGTCTGGGGCAATGGGGCAGCTCCAGCTCCAGGCCCTCCCAAGGCCTTTCCTGGCTCCTTCTCACTGGGCTGGGCCAGGCGAGGCTGAGAGGGCAGTGCAGGCTGTTGAGCACCAACAAGGCCACAGACATGGACCTTTAAAGTGAAGATCTATGTGCTTCCCCATCACATAGCCCATAACGATCTCCACTGCATGCACTAGGGCAAGCCAGACAGCTTTTGTCACATTTTTATGTCATAATAACTGTAGTTAACACTCTGCTGTTCTCTAAGTATAGATGCATTTTAAATAAGTCTAAGTGCAAAATACTATGCAGGATTTTGTGTAAGAGCATTGCGCACAAATTATGCTGGCAGACACCAACGGAGATTCCAGCAGAAGGAAACCAAAGTGGTAGGAACATTGCTCTTCATCAGGCTTCAGCTTTGACTGTATATTGCATTTAGCTGTGTACCTGATGGCAGTTTGAGTGACTTGATCTTGTGGCAGTTTGGACAATCAGCACAGTAATAGTAAACTATGTCATTATGTTTTTCATTTGATTTCTAAGGCAAATCTCTGTCCTTTCACCCATTTTTAGCCTTCATTGTGGGCTAAAACTGGTATAGATCTGTGAAACACTGTCATTGGTGAGGATTATTTTTGGCATTAGTTCACCAAAATAGCTAGGTTCATCTTGCATAAAACAATTGCTAGTACAGGTATTCTCTTAATCCTAAGAGCTGTGCTAATGTACATCAATCAAAGACCTTGACTAGGAAATATGAAAATATGCAAAAATCTAATCTCTAAGCCACCCTGTGAGAACTTTCTGAGTATTACTTTATCTCTTTCCTCCACCTTTCTGTGGTTTATCACTTAACATGGTATTTCTGCTTCTTAACTGCACAAGTGACATTCTTTAAGGAGAACTGTTGTTTAAGAGGGAGAAATAATGAATAACACAGTGTTGATTTATGGACATAATAGTAAACTTCCCCAAATTGTATCATATAGTAATATTTTTAGTTCTCAGAATAGCAGTTACCCACATTCATCAAGTGCACTGTACAGACAAGAGGTCAGCTGGGCACAGTTGTGTGGTTGTGTTCCCCTCATGGGTAGTTGGTGCTCATTAAAAAGAGGGTCTGAAAAGTGTTCCTGAGGAAGGAGAAGACCCATGAAATTCATCATTTATGGCATCTAAAACCAAAAGACCATTGTCTTTAATAGAAGGTGAAGCAGTAATAAACTTGTGATTTGTAAAAAAGAGAAAAGCCCCTCTTAAATGTGTGAGCTGAATCAAATGTAACTGAACTTCAGAAGAAGGGTCTCTGTTGGTTGCCATACTAATGATCTACTAAGAAAATAACGGTTCCGGTGAATGAGTGTGGGTGTATGTGTGTGCCCTCTGCACGAGAAGCAGACCAAGGCTGATGTAGCAGTTAGAGGATGACCCCCTGTGCTCTCAGCACTCTGCCCAGGTTTCCAGTGGCCAGATGCTACTATGGGGATCTCATTGCAGGTACTGCAGCCTGATTACAGCAATTTGGTGAAAGAGCATTTATCCGTGTTTTGTTATATCACAGACCTAATCAGCAGGTATGTATCTCTAACTACATCTACTTTTTTAATTTTACTCTTAAAATGCACATTCCTCCATGAGAACCAAACCAGAATGAGAATTTGGGAAACTCATTAGGGAAAAGTCCCAGGAATGTATTTGAACTGTAGTAGCAGGCTCTTTCAACAAAATGGAAATTTTAAATGAGTCCATTACACAGGCTATGTGACATTGTATCAGAAACAATGTGGACAGCAGGACTAAGGGAGTGATTGTTCCCCTGTAATTGGCACTGGTGAGGTTATACCTTTAATATTGTGTTCAGTTTCGGGCCCTCACTAAAAGAAAGATACTGAGGTGCTGGAGCTCATCCAAAGAAGAGCAACAAATCTGGTGAAGGGCCTAGAACGCAAATATTATGAGTGCCTGAGGAAACCGGGGTTGTTTAGTCTGGAGAAAAGGAGGCTCAGGGGAGACCTTGCTGGTAACAAGCAATAGGACAAGAGGAAACTGCCTCAAGTTGCACCAGAGGAGGTTTAGATTGGATAGTAAGAAAGATGTCTTCAATGAAAGGGTTGTCAAGCACTAGAACAGGCTGCTCAGGGTAGTGGTGGCATCACCATCCCTGGAGGTATTTAAAAGTTGTATAGGTGTGGCACTTGGAGACGTATTTAGTGGTGGACGTGGCAATGGTACGTTAACGGTTGGACTTGCTAATCCTAAAATTCTTTTCCAAAATAACTGATTCTGTGATTCTACGTAATTAGAATCATATAATCATAGAATAGTTTGGGTTAGAAAGGACCTTAAGATCATCCAGTTCCAACCCCTCTTCCATGGGCAGGGACACCACACACGAAAACATGTTGTCCAAAACTCATAGAATCATAGAATAGTTAGTGTAGATTAGGTAATTAGGTAATTCTAGTCTCAGTGTACAGATTTTTAGAAAACAAATATCTACATGTATCTTTCTTCTCTAATATTATTCTATTTGACTAAGAAATTCACCTGATTTGGAAGCTATAGCAATAAATCTATAGTATTGGCAGAAACCTATTCATAAAACATGGAGATTTTGCTGTAAGTTCTGGAGGAAAGTCAATGTTGGAAAGTGAAGTGTAAAATTATTCCTGTCTCAGTGTTATTTTTGAGTCATATATCTCTGCCTTTTATGAACAGCAGGCATATTTGGAAGAAAGTCATAAATCCCTATTTGCCTGGGACATGACTAATAGGTGTCTTTAACACAGTATGATGATATTACTGTCTTAGCTTGCAATTTTTTTAACCCCTGCAGCACACAGAACAGATGAAGTTTGAACAGTCTGATGACACTAATCTATGGTTTGCCAGAACATTGTTACCTCCCTCCTTTTCTGGTCCATTTGTTCCAGCCAGCAGAGACTATAATTTATATGAGTCCCCAAATTTATTGTTTTATTATTTAGCAAGTGAAATCATAATGGTTGCTTCCAGAAGCCACCTGGTGGTGTGATCCATGAGAGAAAGGGAGCAAGCAAGTCAAGGCAGGGGAGGAGGAAGGACGTTGTTCGGACACTCCTTCACACCATGTCCACTGGGGCTGTGACTGAGGAAAGCAAAGGTCAGTTTAAATAAATAATGCTGCAATATCTTTCTGCTGTAGCTTCCAGTGGGGGCTTGTCTGCCTGTAGGCAGTTATAGATCCCGTGTGTTTTGAATAGCTGTACATCTTGAGTACAACGAAAGAATCTTCATGAACTGGTTTCTGTCATCCACATTGTCTTGTAGAAAAGACAGAGAACTCTAACAACGCATCTGAAATCTTAATATTTAATATTTGTGAATATCTGTGCTAGCTGAAAGGCTCCCAAGCATTGTTTATGAATTGGTTCTGAATTTTAAAGAAAAGTTTATTATTATAGTGGCAACAACACCATCCTCTCTGCATGCATTTACTAGCTGTCTACTTGTCACTACCACCATTATTAGCTATTTATTTACCTGTTGTAGGTCAGACTGTGCACTCCTGCACAGCATTATGCACAGTTACACTATTTGCCCAAAACTTATGCCCCTCAAAAGCCAAAGTCTCTTTATGTGTGTATATAGGCACAGCACATTACATGATACACCTATAAATGCTGTACGTAATAGGAAGGAACAATACTTGGGAGTCTACTGAACATCCTGTTGTTCCTGACAGTGTGTTACCTGCAACATTAATGACTGTGAAATGTGAAAATGCCACCCATAAGTTTCTTTGTGAGATTTTGATGCAGCTATGTCTTTTATTATTTGCTCTTCAGTATTCCTGGTATGTGATTTGTTGCTTAAATCACATGGCATTGTATTTGCTCAGTCATAAGATGGCCTAAAATCTTAGAAGAAAATAACTGTTGTGGAATAATGAATAAGGAATAATATCTAATGCATCACTAACATGGAAATTATTCAAAATTTATGCAAAAATTCACAAGCCCTTCAGCACTCATCAGCATTTTTTATAAATAAAATGGTAGCTGTCCAAGTATTTGCAAACAAAACTACCACTATTATGGAACTAACTGATAAGATATATTTGCTAAAGCATCAACAATTTACAGTTTGTGCTATTCGATCAGTTCTAATTAATTCTAGATGTTCCTCAGGGGAGATTCAATTCAAATGAACTGATAATTAGCAGTGAGGAGAGATGGATGGTGAAAATTCTTTCCTCCTTCAGGAATATGAAAGCAGCTGCTTGGACGTGAAATAAGGAAGTTATCTGTGTATTCATATATGACACATGAAAGAGATTTTCTGTTTATGGTAGAAAAGTTAATCATAGGCTTTGTGTATTTTAAAATTACATTTTCGTTTTTTTCTCCTTTTTTTAGCTAGAAACAGATAATGCACGATAACACTCCAGCACCCTAAAACATAGAAAGTGACTGACTGCTGTTTAGATAAGATACATTAGCATCTACCTCCAGATGAAGCATGCTGGTGATTATTTAGTTTAGTACCAGTTAGGAATTTATATTCTTTACACTGGAAGATGACTTTGTGAGCTTTGGGCTCTGCTTGAAGAAGAAATGGCATCTTGAGATACTAAAAAGTACACGTTTAAAGACAAACAGCTGAAGTGACAGCAGCTGTTGCCCCCAGGCTTATCAGGCTGAGCACTGAAAAAGATGATTTTATCTCTGCTGCAGAGACTGTCACTTTCTGATGTAAACAACTAACATGTAACACTTCTTCCTAGGTAGTAATAATTGTAGGCAACGTGCCACAAATGAAAGAGAAACTGTGCTACTACATCTGCCAGCCCTTGAAGGCTACAAGTGGTGACACTGGCTGCAAAATTTAGACAATTATTTGAATTCTTTTTAATTTAATTACGCTGAACTCTTTTAATGGAAGAATATGAAAAATAGCAGCTGTGAGAAAACTGCAAGGAAGAAGTATTTTCTTTTTGTTTCAACCCCAAAGGAAAACTTCTGTGTTGCTGTGCTTAGTTTAAATACATATCTGGACATGTTTGGGGTGTGGATTTCTAGCTCCAGAGCTCCAATCTCCTTGGACACCATTACTTAATGAGTTGTATCATCAATGCATCACAATTTATTTGGGTATTTTCTTTCATTACTATAATTTCATACAGATTTTTTACATCAGTGATGTCTTACAATCATTCTGTATTCTTAATTAATACAGTATCTCATTTCACAGGATCCCATAGTTTATACATTTTTCAGGTTTTCACTGGGGATATCACTGTTTTATGTCACTTGTAGTCAAGAATGGTATTTGGCTAAGAGAAGAATAATTCTTTACTCAGTACCTGAAATATACCTTCTTCGGAAAGCTAACTTCCTATTTTAAAAAAAATCAAACTCCTGGATTGACTGTAAATGTTGCTTAATGCTACTCTTTAATCAAGGGTATTTGTTAAAATCTGAAAATATCTTTAAGATGCCTACTATTTGTCAAATATTTTAATTTTTTTACTTAAAAAAATACTTTTACTTTTTTGTTTGTTTGGTTTTTTTTTCAGAAAGCTAATATCTCTCAGCTCATCTCTGAAAATAACTTGCAGCCTTTTTACCAAAGAGCTATCAGATTGTAGTTTTGGCTCATAACCAAACTGAATTACAATCAAACTGGGTTACTGAGTGCCTAGATCAGGAAGTTGCCTACCCACGTCGTAGGTTGCTGAAACCCTCCTTCAAGAAGTTTATTATTTTTGTTGCATGTGTAATTACAAAGAAAGGCAGCAAATAAGCCTGAGGAAATTCAGCTTGCAGACAGTTTCCATATTCTTAATACAAATACTCTTCAAGAGTGGCCTAAAGCAATATCTCATGAAAAGTTTCTGAAGAGCCACTGAAAATTTAAAGTGTGCTTTTTGAAAGTTTTAGAAATGAGATCATACTACTGAGGTAACAAAGGAGAAATACTTAAATGCAAATGTTTACGTTCAAGTGGAAAGAAAATAAATAATTTTGCAGAGAATTTGAAAAAAAAAGTACCTTTCTACTTTGACATATGCTATATATACTATTTTCTCGGTGACCAGTAAGGGAGAAAAAAAGATGAAAAATCTCCACCTTAGTTAAAATGTGGTTGTATATATACTACAGAGTAGGTGAAATATCATAGTCTTGCCAACAGTAGCTGTCTGTTGGCAATGTATGTGCTATGTGGGTTTTTGACATAAGGACCAATGTGCTATAGAATGTAGAGTTTTCTGCCTTGCATGTTACTAAATATCTTTATAAAGGCAAGGTCATATGGTGGCAATATAGAAAGCAGAAGACAAATGCAACTTTGTTGTGGTATTTTTGGTTTGCCTGGCATACGAAATTATCATCTTGAGAGACATAAATATCATGTCAGACCATTAAAGAAGAAAATCTCTGAATTCCCATAAGGTTATGTTTTAGCATTTTTACTGATTCAGGCTCATCTTTAAAGTCAGACAGGAATCACTGGATGTTTCTTTTTTGATGCAAATATACCGAACTATTTACTTTCTTCATATAGTTCTGTCTGGATCATCTCTAAAATCTGAGCATATCTTTCAGGTTTTAATTTTTGAGCTGGTTTTGGCATATGGTAGGAGTTGAATAGATTCATTTGCATATCACTTCTAGTTGCCTAATCAGCTGTACTAACTGTGGAGCCTAGGAATAGCAGAAAATCCCATCATTTTTTATTATATAGGAGAAATCAAATGTACTGTTTTATTGAGTGTTCAGTTCTGAAACAAATTCCTGTGGAGGTAAATAATCTGATGTAAGTGTTCTCTTCTGCAGTAATTTCAGTGGGATACCAATGGACATGCATTCTGTCCATCTTAAGTTAGTATTATTTTATTCATTGATGGTCAGGCTTATGACATCTGCTGTTGTTTTCTCTCCATGTTTTTTTTTATATTCAGTCAAATATTTTTGGAATGTGTCTGTCTCACATCTCTAGCCAGCAAGATATTTCCAAAATACTTCTGCCATTTCTTGTATAGAAAAGCTCTATGCCAGAATACCCCTTTTAATCCTTTCTTTTTGAGGAGTAGGGTAGTTTTCTTTGCAGTCCTAAAAGAGAGGCAGTGAGTACAGAGGAAGAGATTCTTTCAGTAGCTGAGTATTTTTCTGGCGATTAATAGTTTTGATAGTTTGAAGAGGCACCGCTGCTTACCTAAATCAAAAGTTTTTAAAATCCTTCTATGTGAGATTTATGTGTAATTTTACTGTTTGTATATCCATTTATGCCTGTTTACTACATGCTTGCAGTGGTGTTGTTAGCTTATTCATATTGATAATAGCTTCTTTATGCTTCCATTTTTCAAAGTTAAAGACATACTTCTACTGAGAGTAATAAAACAAAACCAGAACCTGCTCAAGAGCTACTGTACTTCTTCTGTCTTAGAAATAAAGGATATCTGATTGATATATAGTCCCTAGTGAGCCTTTATGTGCATCTTGGACTAGGTGTGTAGCAGAATCTACCCTCTTTCTGCAGAGAGACATAAGTCTTGCTTCTTCAGCTGCCATCATTTTTTCAGGATGGTATTGCTCATCCAAATCTTGATAGGCATTTTTATTTTATTGTGTATCTCCAAATCCTGTGAAGTGCATAGTGAAAGCCCCAAATCAGCATGATATCACAAATTATACACGTTTTACGAGAAGGATATATCTAAGAATTTCTGTCAACTATATTCTCCAGATTTTTCTCAGCCTCAAACTTCATTAAAACACTAAGAGCATCACGACAGTAGGATTTTGTCTTAGATATCTAATTTAATGAGGATTTTTTTCTCGCATACTTACTTAGAATAAGTAGAGAGCATGAAAATTGCAATGTAAGACTTAAGGACAGGAAATTATGCTTTGGATGTAACAGCAACTTATAAACGGTTTTAAGATAAGTAGTTAATTAAAAGACGTCACTTATGTGCTGTAGTACATTGTAGTTTGTAGGCTTATATATGTATTATGATTTAATGTAAATTGCCTTTTAAAGATCAAAAGTGTACTCTATTCAGCTCTATACACTTGATTTAGTTGAGTTATTCTTAATGTTTTGCAGTTGTAGTGCAATCAAAATCAAAGCTTTCTAAGTAAAGAAGCAAAACTGATACATATTTCTGCATTTTAAATGGTATTGCTTTCCATTCCCTTTAGTTTTGTTTTATTTTATTTGCCCTGGGGATTAAATTTTTGTCCTGAATGAAGCCTCCCTCATTTGTATTCAAACAGGTAAACTGCTGAAAAATATGAGAAATTAAAAAAAAAAATTAAAAAATCCCACTTTCAATTAAAAAATAGTATGGAAGACTATTTCCTAGTGTGTGAGACAGGCAGCAGATTGTTTCTTCTGTTTCTTTAGTATGTGTGGAGAAAGAAAGAACAAGGGTGAGAAGGACAGCATGTAGCATTTTGGAAACAAAGAGAATCCCATGTGTATTTTTGCTTTCTTAGTCATATGCAGAACTAAAAAAATGTGTAGTTTCCTATCTGTGGCTCATAATAGTACTTTCAGTGATCTTCTATAGACAGATGTATTTTTCATGTTGCAACATTCATCTATACCATGTCTGTATAAGACATTTGCAGAATTTTTGTTCCATTTTATTTTTCAGTGCTTTTCTTCTAATGCACTTGTAAGCTGGAGTAAATGTTCTATGTAAATGTACAAAATTTACATTGAAAGGTTATTGAAACAAATTCCATAAAGCATTTTCAAAATGTAGATATGTATGTTTAGAGAAAACAATCTGCACTTACTGAGATACTATAAGCACACAGTTTAAGCTGAACAGTAGATAATTGTTTCCATTCCTGCTTTCTGTAATATTAATTTGGGTCTGTTCTAAGCCTTATAAATATTCATTATTTATTTTTGTCAGGGACTGTGAAAGACCACTTGTGAATTTTGCTTTTACTTCCAATCTACTACCTTTTTTTTATCTAGCAGTAGTAGCGAATTTTCAGCAAGATAGATGGATGCACTAGCTTATGTACATCAGTAGTCAACAAGGTACAGAATCAAAGAAATAATTTCCAACTAATAGATGCTTTGCAGACTGCTAGCATGTTTTGTGAACACAGGGGTTGGAGGTCCCTTGATGTTTCTCAGGCATGTTTGTGGAGAATACCGAATGAAATACTACTATGCTATGCACTGTATTCACTTATTCAGTAACTAATAAATCTTGCCACTTCCAAAAGCCTTAGGAAGAGAGGGTAATGAATTTCAGGGTGATGTAGAGGTATACCATGGAAGTAAAGTGTAGGGCACTCTCCTGTTCAGGCTGACTGATGTTAGAGCATAAACTGGATGTGAATAAACTAGAGGAAGTAGGAATTCATTTGAAATTGCTGCCCTTTGAACAGAATGCCAGAATACCACTAGGCAGCACTTCATCCCAGTGCAGATATGCTCAGGCTCAATTGGTTTTTACCAAGTTGACTGCCAGGGAAAAGAATTCGGTTGGTTGGGAATTATGTGGCACCTTTCAGTGCCCCTGTACCTAATACTTAACTATGAAACATGTCTTCTCTCAGAATAGTTCTTATCTCGATGAAAGTGTCTGTATTCGCATTTCACACATTAGTGTACCAAGATATGCAAATGAGGGGACTTGTTAAAAGTTGCAAGAAACTTGTAAAACAGTGTGTTGATTTTTGAGGTCATAATAATTGCATCCAGTTTCATCAGCAGATACTAAAACACTAGATAAGCACATATGAAATTCATGCTGCTCTTTTTTAGAGGACTTGCAAACAAGTACATGCTATGAATTTTTTAAGGAGATCTACACAGTGATAAATCAGAGGGTTGATTCTCTGCCTCCCTGTTCCTTCTGGTTCGGTATTTTAACACTTAAATATACTTTGTCAATAGAAAGAATTTCCTTGATTTTCTTTTTTTTTCTTTTTTAATGCCTTGTGAAAATAGTTCTGCTGCTGCTGCTGTTATGAAAACTAATTTAAGATCTACGCATATAAAATCGTTATTCAAGTGTGAAGTACTAGCATTGAACGCAATGGAGATGAAGGCTCTTAAGTACATAGGTGCAATCATAGCCTACACGGGCTCACACTTTAACAAGTGTAAATAACTGCTTTTTATTTGGAAACAGTTGAGTTTATTGTGTTTCTTGAGAGAAATTAGTTGTATCTTTGCCTGTATGTATTATCTAGGTAAGTACATAAAATCCACAGCAATATCTTTTCAACAGTTGCCTTAGAAATTAAAATAACAAAAATGCAACATTGTTTTAAAGATAATGTCTATTGTTTAGAGAGGTATTGTACTGGGATTTGCAAAGAGTTTCTGAGTTGCAGGAAAATAAATTTACCTCTCAGTGAAATAAATTCACTGTCTTGTTAGGGATGCAGTAAAATAAGAAATGACTAAAATTGGATGACATTAATATGTATGTATTTACAATTGCACTCCTGTGAAAAAGATTGCAAGATTCTAGGTTTAGTGATAACAATTTATGGAGATGTACTTAACCCAGAAGAAAACAATGATAACTTGCTCAAGCACAACAGTTTCAACAATACTGTCAAAATGCATAATATGGAAAACTTATATTTAGGAAGTGTAAGTCAATCTAATACATTATTTTAAATCAAAGTCCATGTAGATGCTAAAAAAAAATTATTAACTATTTTATTAAATACCACATATGTACCTTAGGGCTGATTTCCTTTCTGTGATAACTACATAGTTCTCATCTATGCTACTGACATAACTTTGTTCATATTTCTTAAAAACTACAATAGTCTTTGCAGTCCCTCTGATGTTCTTAACCCATTTGGTACTACTGCTACTAAGTAAGTTCATACATAGAGAGTGTTGATGAATGACTTTAGCTAACAACAATTTGACAAACATCATAACTGTATGATTTAGCTATATGATTGTTTCTGGCTTATTGAATGCATTAGAACATGACTGTTTTACCAAAAAATTAGATGAGTAGTCATTTATGTGTGTTGATGATGATGGTGATAGAGAGCAAAACTAACTGTATTAGTAGGCGGGTATTATATGGAGATAAGTCTCAATAGAAGGATTCAGGAAGAGTGTCCTGATGCTTTGATTTGTGTTTTCAGCAATAGACCAGGCAAAGTGGGACCTAGTGCTGGAATCACCAGCAAAGAAAATGATTCAGCTGGTGAAATCTACTCTCCCTTTCTTACCAGTGCTTATATCATTTCTAAAATACAAGAGTAAAAAATCAACAAATCCACAGAACACATTCCAAGAAACGGTATAAATTACAAAGTTGAAAAAAAGTAAATAGATATTTTAAATTAAATAGTTTACAAATTAATTGTGATGCAGGTTAGGTTTTGTGTCTTAAAAATCTAGTGGGTAGGCAGATAAAAAAACCTATAGTTTGTGGACTTTCAGACATTGCGGAAAGTAGGCAGTTTGGCAGAGACAAAGTGACAATGACAATGGCAAGATGAAAGCTTTGAGGAAGGATGTAGTAAGAATTATGAGAAGTTCAAAATGCCTTCTACAAACACTATTGCATACTGTTTTGTCTCTCATTTCCTGTGACACCAATGACTAATAAACAGTCATGCCTGGACAACTACATTCGTAGTGTGCTGCTGCACTGATTGCATCCAAGAATTTTGTCTCATTTTTTATTTAAAATGCAAGTTATTTGGAGAAGAGACTGATTATTAGAATAACAGCATGACAGAGAAAAGAATAGCACTGGCCCTGCATAAAGGCAATGCTCAAGCTTGAAGGCTTTACATACCTAATAATCCTCAGGATGTTCCTCACCAGCACTGAGCAGAGCAGCCGTGTAGTATGCAGTATTAGGCATTTAATTTTAGTAAACAGGAAATATGTTGCATAGAGAAAAGAGCAGAGCAAAAAGAATGATCAGAATCCAGCAAGCAAAAAGTCTTGTGAAGAGAACTGGAAGGCTGGGGATTGTTAGACATGATATATCTATATTTCATATGCATATCTGCATGATATGAAATATCATAGCAAAAAGGAAGAGAATAATCCACATTATACTAAACCTGCAGTGTATGTAAAGCAAAGCCCAGAGGACTTAGAATTCAACCAGACAGTTTTAAGTTAATCACCTGCAAAATTTTTCACTTGTAAACCTAGCTAAAATGTTGAGGACATTGGTTGAGACTGTGAATTCTCTGTCCCTGGAGGTTTCTAGGGACAGATTGGACATCAGCTGGAAAGTGACACCTTTCTCTCTGACTTTGTCTGCAATCTTACCTACAGTAATGCTGGATCTCTGGTTGGTTTCTCTAGGTGTCACCATAACAATGTGCAATAGTAACTCCAGTAAAAGCAGAAGTCTGATGATTACATGAGTGACGGATGAACAAGAAAGGTCAACACTTGAGAGGTAGGTTAGAACTTTATTAATGTAATGTACTGATTTAAATTTAAGTAGGTCTAATTGCAGAAGTTTCAGAAATTACACATCATGAAGGTTGCTAGTAAGTATACCAATAAAAGTAAGTTCTCTCCTAATCTTGTCTAAAATAAGGTTGCCCCACAAAGAAAGGAAAATCTCAGGCAAAGACTGTTTGCATGATCTTATATATGTAAATATATAATTGATTTAGAAGGCTCACCAGTGAAATCTGAGATCTTTTTTGCCTATAATAGTCAGTGTTTGGGCCTAGCTTGACACTGTAGATGAGTGGATTCTCCATAGAAATTGCTAAACCTTAATTTCTGTCACCTACAAGTCAGGTGAATAAGTCTCTGCATAAATAAACTCAGTTATTCACATAAATGCTTCCATTAAGCTGTAAGGCTAAAAGCCTCAGACTGTATTTTGTCTAGAGTGGGAAGTATTTCTTTTAGACCCCGTAATGGGTATTTGTCCATCCTGCGTCTTCTTAACACAGGTCTTCAAAGGATCCTAGGAAGACTGAGCGTTTAGCAAAAGAAAGCAAGAGGTTAACCAGAGCAGTATTTAAATAATTTACAGGGGCAGAATTCACTCATGATTACTTCTATTGACATGCAAGGACGTTTTCAAAAAGGAGGAGATCCTGTTCTTCTGGATGCATTTTCCTCAGTTCTATTGTGGACCATTTTCAAGTTTAATGAGTGTTCTTTCCTAAGTAAAGTAGCCCCATCTCCACCTTAGAGTGAGGCTAAGAAATGAACTATTCACACTTCAGTGTTGGTGGGGTTTTTTATGTTTTTGAATCAAATGGAATTTGAAAACACACATACACTTTTTATGACAGCTAAGTAGAGAAAATTTGGAGCATAAAATTAGCAATTTAACTTTGTGGCTTTGCAAAGACTTGTGTGTTTCTATGTAAATGATACTGATCCGTTTTTTTAGGATTTCTTTTGAACTTTCAATTGGCAAACTTTGAATTAAACTATCAAGCTAAAAAAATATTTTAAAGCAAGCTTTTAAATGTTTCAGTGGTTTTTCAGACAGTTTTATGAGCTTTATTATTGATATTTTCCATTTTAAGGAAATACCTAGAAAGAATGAACATTTTAAAGCCACCTCTGTGTTATCATAAAGAAAATTAAATAACGTTTTCCTTATCACCAATTAATAGGATTAGCTACAATGAAAATTATGCTTGCTGATGATGTGCTTGGAAGTATAGAATATCATAAACTCTTCTTCAGTCACTACACTTCTAAAGTACGGGGACTTGAGGACATTTTCATGGCTTATTCACATGATGGACAGGGAAATAAATTGTTCAATTTATTAAGTCCCTAAGAGCTACTTGAATCTGTCATGACATGCATGGCTTTCTCCATGCCAAGATAGGACTCCATTAGTTACCTTTTTGAAGAACACTGTGAGAGGACAACCAAATGCCTTTGGTAATCTGTATAAACAGCTCTCAGCCATGGGTTTTATTGTTTGTTTGTTTGTTTCTGGTTAACTGTCAGCTTTTTCATGTGCAACATAGTAACTGCCCTTTTTGAGGAAGCTGGACTTTGATAAAAAGCTCATGTATTATTAGTGTTAACCATGCATTGTCTTCTTTAATTTAGTATATGTATTTGTAAGAGATAAGAAAAAACTATTGGACAAGATTGTGGCTGGACTGAGAGGGCTGAACAACTTTGGAGATCATTCCCCTATGACTGTTATTAGAGTATTTCTTCTTGATGGTGTTGGTACTCGCTGTGAGGAGGTTTTGGTTTTGTCAGGCTTCTTTAGCTATATGGTAGGTTCCAAGATCTCTGAGAGAGGAGACGCCCACCCTCTTTTCACGTAATCCTAGAAATGTGATTATAGTTAATGCAAAGTCAGTAAGTATCAGAGCTACATAGAGTTTGTGTCCAGTTGTCAGAAAGTGTTTAGTATAGGCAAAGATAGCGAATCTTAGCTTGTTATAGCTTAGCCTTAACATCTGTCGTTCTTTGATTTTCAGCCATACTGGAAAACCTGCCTATCTCCTGCAACTAGACAGCAATAAAAGGCTTTTTTCACAGTGTAGTTGGCTGTGTGTATGTCTGTGTAGAACAATCAATTTGGCAGTGGGTTTTGTTCTTCTGGACTTTACAATGTTGATATGTTTTAGGTATTCTGCATACTGTTTATTTCTTACAGCATGTATCCTGCATACTTACTACTTTCTGCAGCATGCCCTCTGGCTTTATCTGAAAGCACACATGGGCAGACTGATAGTCACTTTCCCAGGCTTGTTCAGTGATAAAATTAGGACCAGGCAGATTTTTCTGTTGGAGGTACCATGCTCAGAACTGGCATCACTCTGAGAGTCAGAGAGGGAATGGTTTTACAGCTGTTTTAAAATGGTTTTGCAGCCACTACCAGAACAGCTCAGTACACGGTACCTTCTTCCACAAGTTACTTTTGGAAAAGAGACCTGCTGAAACTAAGCTTACAGGTCATATGAATTATCCTAACAGGATGCAAATGGCCCATGAGCCAGAAGCTATACCTTTCTGAACTGTCTTTGTAATGCAGAAGGAGGTACTTATTTTCAGCTTTGGCCATGTGAAGATGAATGGACAGAGGTGAAGGCCTCATCTACTGTGTGATAGCTGCTTTGTGTTTCAGTGTAGTTAGCTGTGTTTCCCTATTTGACTAAAATTAATGAAGTTGCTGGCTGACACTCTAGAAACCACTCATGTATCTGTAATTCATTTGCCTGACTTTGTCAACTATTACCTTATATATAGCATTGCACTCTTATAAGCTATATTGAGGAAAACGAAATGTTTTACTAGGCAGACTATCTAATTTGCAAGTACAAACTTTAGGATATTTAAATGCTATGAAGATTGCATTGTCCATGTTGAGGGGGCAGCATTAAGGTTACATGGCTGGCTTACCTCTGTATTTCTATATCTTTTCCAGTTTGATCAAAATTTAATGTAAGTCCTTTTTAAATGTTTTATTTTGTAGTAATGCACGTAGCATACCTTTTGCTTTAAAGTTAGAAAGACAGGCTCTCATACTGTCCTGGGTTTAGCAGTAGCAGTCAATTTTTCTCCTTCTTGGTAGCTGGTACAGCGCTGTGTTTTGACTTCCAGCCTGGGAACAGTGCTGATAATACCGATGTTTTCAGTTGTTGCTAAGTGATGCTTACTCTGACCAAGGACTTTGTGAGGCTCATGCTCTGCCGGGGAGGAGGGGAAGCTGGGAGGAAGCAGAGACAGGACACCTGACCCAGGCTAGCCAAAGAGGTATTCCATACCACAGCACATCATGCCCTGGGGGGTAACTGGGAGTTACCCGGAAGGACAGGGGCTTCTGGGTCGAACTCGTTTCTCGGTGGGTGGTATTGTATTCTCTTCCCTTGTTATTTTCTCTTATCATTGTTGTCATTGGTGGTAGCAGTGGTGATTTGTGTTGTACATTGGTTGCTGGACTGTTCTTGTCTCAATCTGTGGGAGTTGCACTCTTTCGATCCTCCTCCCCATCCCAGGCTGGAAGTCAAAGCACAGTGCTGCACCAGTTACCAAGGAGAAAAATTGACTGCTACTGCTAAACCCAGGACACAGACCTAGCCTATTATACAGCAGTTCTTTCCTGCAAATAAAAAACAACCAAAAACAAGAAGGTGGCATATTTATTGTGAGAGTTTAACAGTAAAGTTATTTCTTCAGATGCACAGCATTCAACATCTTTGATAAAATTAAAAAGCCTTATCCATTAAATAAATTTCAGCACTGGCACAAAGAAAAATCTCTTCTCTAGGCATGTAATTGTGACTGCGTGAGCCTGTGTATGCCACTATTTAAGTTCTTTTTTCTTGTTTGATTGTAGTACAGACATATTTTGTGCTCAGAAATACAAGGGGGGGGGGGGGCAAGAATTATATCTGTATGACAGGTTGGTGTAGTTGCTCTCGGTTTTTTTGTTTGGTTGGTTTTGTCATACGCTGTATCTACTAGATTGCAAACACATCATCTTCCCAGTCAGCTGATAGCAGTTTGAGATATTTTAGTTTTCTCACTGAACGTTACCCAGCTTTAAAAAATCCAGGTGGGGATATTTTGGTCAGAGTTTTTCTTAGTGCAAAAAGAAAATGACAGCTTATCTGGAGCTCCAAATGCATAGGGTGGGTTTTAAGCAAGGGGTTAAAACTACTTTTCACAACTAACAAAATTTCAAATGCACACTGTATATGTTTGTGGGAGGGGGTTACAAAAAGGGAATCCTCAATACCAATTGGCTAGTCTCTCTCAGCTGCAGTTCAGCTCAAGCTGCTGCTGAGGAGCAGTACTGATCTGAAGAGTTAATGTGTAGGGAACCACAGAGAGGGATTCAGTCGTTTCTGAGAAGGGAGCCAACCTCTTCCAGTAAGAAAGCGGTTTCTACCTGTCTTTCTTGCCTGCGAGATCCTTTGTGAATGAAGGGGAACACGAGAAAGGGCAGTTTGTTGCTACAGTGATTCAGAGAAAGAGGTATTGCTGCTGTGCATACTGCTGTTGCTGCTGCTGATCTCGCTGAGGCTGCTGCAGCTTCATGTAGCAGGTAAGGCTGCCTTTTCTGGGGAGGGGAAGGAGGAGAATTGGGATTGCATGGCGGTGGCTGGGGCTGTGGTGTGGGGCCCTGAAGCACTGCACGACATGATGCTGGCTCCACGGAGGAGCCGCGGGGCACACGCGAGAAACCTGGCCGTCTGGATCAGCAGCCTCTTCCTGCTCATCCCGGTTTGGAATCGCAGAACTTCAATAAGTTCTAAACAAAGTGTGTAAGTCCGCAGTGCCTAAAGGAAGAGGGGGCAGCGAAGGGAGAGGAAGAAGCTGCACCTTTCCCTCCCCGCTGTGCAGACGTCCAGCACTCTGCCAGGTCGGGCAGCGGCTCCGAAATGCACAGGTACGGGTGAAGCTGCTGACCTGGGGGGGTAGTGAGATCAGTGCCACTACATCCTGCCAAATTGGGCACCTGTTCCAGTTGAAAGAGAAAATAAAGAAGCGATGGGCTGAAACCTGTGGGGCTGAAAATGTATTTGCCATATTTCTTTATTTATTTCCTAAGCAGTCAGTCTTATGTGTGTGAGAGGAAGCAGGAATATGGGGATGGGATGGGGTGAATATCTGCAGCATTGGCTTTTAAAGTGGTAGGGTTCAATTAAAAGAAAGAAGTGAATTGGACTTGAAGCAACTATGAAAGTATCTGAGCAGCCTCCTCCTGAAAAGAAAAACAAAAAAAAAGGGCACTGCAGGAATAATTTAATGGTGAGAAATAAAATTTAGCCCTGACATGCAAGATTTTCAAATGAAAGCTGTGATTTATTATTGTAATGTTTCAAATTGATCTTCTACAAATTAGAATTCTACTTCTCATCATGTGATGAGCAGTAGAACATATGTAATCTTTATAACAAACGTTTTAATGGTGAGTTTAGCCCTGAATTATAAAATCATGCTGCAAGTGTGCCTCTAACAGAAATATGTGAAGGTACTTATCTTGATAAATATTTCACATAATTTTTTAATGTGAATGCCATTGTGGGTTTGGTATTAAATTCCAACTATTTAGTCTAGATTAAGAAGGATACATGTTTCTTGCATTTTAAATATTCCTCTTAAAATGCATTGTCGTTGTGATGGACTTTGTGTTAATTTCTGTGTGCACCGAGTGAGTGATGCCTGATTATTTTTTTTTTTTTCTGTATCTGCAACTATCTGTATAGAGCTAAACAGGAAGGCAGACTATTTTATTGGTGAATAATATCAATGAGCAGTTGAGGTTACTGGTAATTTTTTCTCTGTTTTGAAGTTCAAATATAAATCACAAAAAGCTTAACAATTCAGGAATAATAAGTAGGTCTTATGGTAATGTACCTTTTGCTGTGTATGTGACTGCATTTCAAATACAAAATAAATCGGGATAAAAATGTTTCCATGAAACCATGCTTTTAGGAAATTCAGAAATCTTTATTTGGATCCTCTTGAACATATCATTAAACCTTTCATTGATCACAGCATGTTTTTAAGAGGTTTCAAGGCTTCTTGCAGAATATTTTCCCAGATCTGAAAGCCAGATGGTTACATTGCAGAAGTCAGAAGCAGTTAATTGCCAAACTGATTTGAGTGGTCCAGAACATACCAGCACACCGACCAAAGGTTTCATCTTGTGTGATCAAACTTATTACCTGATGTTGCTGTTTGCTCAGGCTGGGGTCCCTATTAGAGATGGTAGAGAAAACAGATCGTTTTGGGGGGGAAGCAAGAAAGAAAAGGCTTTAGTTTGAAAAGACTTCTTTAAAAAGTAATTTATTCGCCTTTCTCACATCTATCATATATATGACATTTTTCCTCAAGTTCACTTTATTTGGATTAATTTGCTTCCCCTTTCCTTCTCTCTCTCTCCCCCCTTACCCCCCCCACCCCCAACAGCTCTTAATGTCAGTTCTATGGTATTTTTTTACCTGCTGTGCTGAATGTTATAACACATAGAGATAATATGATGAGATAATATAATCTTCAACAATTTCCTTTCTATTCAGGATAGGTAGAAAGAATTCCCTTAAAATACTTTTGATACTTTGTATTTTTTTTTCTTTTTTCTGAATAGAGAAGAAGAAATACTATTTCTGCTGCAGTGACATACAATATAGAATAGATAACAGAACAGCAAATATAAATGTTATGGTTGCCTTCCTAGATACAATTTCTCATTTTCTACCCATCAGTTGGAGTTTTGTTCTTCTGAAGTAAAAGATGACTAGTAATCAGTATTCAGAAAACAAATGCTTATTTTGCTTGCTTTCAACCTTAAATATCCCATTATTTCAATAGCAGTGATTGAGATGATTTAAAAATTTTATAGGCTAACAAATTCCTAAATTGAGTTTCCTTAAGTAATTTTTAGGCTGACAGCTTTTTCAGTATTGAAATTATTTTAAATACTTTTCTGCATAAGAATGTTTCAGAAATTGTTGACACCTGTGTAATATGAAAATCACATGATGCTTCTGTCTGTTGATTTTGTCTGGATACTATTATAACATTATCTTAAAGGTGTGGTTATAAATGCTTTATAAAAGGTTTAGAAGTTGTGTTTAATTAATTCATTTTGTTGAATTAATTATGATCAGTTATCACAGAATTAGAGAGTGTATCTGTTCAAAACATCATTATCAAATTTTCAAACATTCTTACAGTCATCCAGAGCTCAGATGAATTGTCTTTAACATGCTCAAAGAAACTATTAGTCACACATCACCCTTTATAAACTATTCACATGTGCACAGTGTTACAGGAAGACAGAGAGGATAAAGTCAGGGTAAAACTTGCCCTGTCTTTCTGTAATGAAGCACACAGGCAAGGGGGTGAGTACGTGGACTTGTATCTGCTGTACGTACAACCACAGAAGGACATGCAGCCACCTCATTGGTAAAGAGTGGGTCTTTTCTTTACAGCCTACTATAAAACTAATTCAATGCTAATAGTTTCCTATGAGTTAATTGACTCATTATTATTTGGAACACTTCGTTCTTGTTAGGCATAACTTATCATAAATACTGGCTTTCTTGAATGTATATTAAAAGATTTTTGCCACATACATCATTCTGAAGATGACAGTGTCTGTCCAAGGGGACATCATACCTTTTGCTCTTGAACATATTGCTTATGCTTATCTTTATGCTTTTAAAGATCATAAGAATAGTGCATGTGACCTTTGCATCTCTGTTCTTATTTTCTGAATCTAATTACCTGAAGCTGTTACAATGAAGAAACAGAATATGTTTTAAGTTTGGATATATTTACCTTAAAACCTGAATTTTGGTCATGAATTCTGCTTCTGATTCTAACAATGTCTATCAATCTTTAAATAACAATATTAAAAATTTGAGAAAAGCTTTGCCTCTATTGCTTATATTTCAATACCACATAACATAGTTACTAGTATAGATGTGAGTGTAGTGTGAAATAATTTTGTGATGGCAACCTGCATTTTTGATTAGTTGTCTAATTCACAGCTGTGAGGTTCTGAAAAATGATCACTTATATGTATTTCTATTAAGCAATTCTATTTGCTTCTTTTAGAAACACCAAACTGTTTCCTCAATATTTTTCATAATATTGACAGTGATATGTGTGTTTGTGTATATGCTGAACTATGTAAATAAAAAAGTAAAGATAATCAAATTGTTGAACAACTCCAGCAGAATTATCATTTTGTGAAAGTCTAGAAAAGAAACATGGCCAATTAAATTTTAGTGTAAATACATAATGAAAAATATTTCTGGAAGATCTAATATATGTCATTTGAAGTAAGAAAATACACTGATACTTTTCTCAGTATGCTGCAGAGTAAACCAGCCACATTTTAATCTTATTTTCACATTGTCATTCATTTCTGACAGCTGATAGGTTTAAACCTGTAAATTAAACACTGTTAACAAAAAGAAGCAGAAGAGAAACACAGAACAAGACAAAATTAATGCTGATTCCACAGTGTCTTTGATTTATCTTACTTTAAATGTGACTTTTCTACTCCTGTGTTAAGAGAAGAAGCTAATACTTCTGCTTTTATCTGCTCCACTTCAAACCACATGTATTTACCTACAGCGTAAGTATATTGGTTGGCTATTCATTTGCAAAGCACTTTCAGGGATCTTAATTGTGAAAATTGTTATATGAAGCTGAATACTGTTCTGCTTTTAAATCACTCACAAAAATGAATTACTAAAAAGTAGATGCTCCACTTAAAGAATCTGTATGTATACAAAAGTTTGGATGTGTTTATACAGACCCTTGAAACAGACATATTTATGAGACATTTAAAAGGTGAATGTAATTTGAGATTGTATAGCGCACTGAGTTTCAGGTGTCGCAAGGAAATGAATTATGGTGCATGGTGGCAACAGCGACTTAATAGGCAAATGCTACTAGGAAGGGATGTTGTTTGAAGTTTTATGTTTTATAACAGTGCTATGAAAAAATAATGTGATTTATGCTTTTTCTTAGGCAACTGACTGTTCACTAGATGAACTGCAACATAACATCTTATGCCAAAACAGTCCCCCCTCCTGCCCCTTCTTTTCCACTCTAGATTTCACTTTTAAGGAAGTTTTAGATGGGGAGAGGAGGAGTAGGGTCTGTGATACGTTATTTTCTTCAGTATATTCACTTTTACTGGCCTACACTTAGGAGCTGTATGTAACTACAAGTGGTCATGTGACAGTAGTGGAAGTCATGTTGGGGTGTATTTTCACT
Source organism: Pezoporus wallicus (assembly GCF_028554395.1). Lineage (NCBI taxonomy): Eukaryota > Metazoa > Chordata > Aves > Psittaciformes > Psittacidae > Pezoporus > Pezoporus wallicus. Next base: position 331,907 of record NW_026634996.1, read on the forward strand.
TTTGTTATTTTGTATTGTGATACTATTAGATTCCACAGAGTAGAAACTAGGGTAAAGGAGTGCATATCCGGTCATCCCTCATTAATACAAATTGCTGTTCAGAGACCTGAATTTAAGATGGCTAAGTTTGTCTCTGTTTAGGATGCCACTTAAGAGTCTGCCTGATATTAAGAGATAATTCCTATATCCACCAGCAAGGTTTTACGAAGCTCTCTGCTAAAGAAAGTACTTTTTTTCCTGAGATATACTATATTTATCATTTCTCTTTACTGAAAAGCCAGTATTGCTATCAAATGAAACGAGTAAAACACAGTTTTGGGCACTTTGTTTTATTGGATCTCCTTTCCTAATTTCATTGCTATTTATTGTTCTACTGATTGATTTGTTTTCTTTTATCCAATGAAACCCATTGTAAAGGATTCTGAAGTAGCTGCTTTGCCAAGTACCAGGGAGGGGTTGCATTTCCCTGACAGATCAAGTGAACTTTGTCATAGCTTGATATAGCTATATACTTTTCTGAAATCTTGTAACAAATATTTTGCTTCACATTTTGTTTGGCTTTGCATTGTTTCTTGTGTTTTGTCTCAGTACATTGATTCTTACTATCTACAACAAAATTTAGATATAAACTGTGCTTATTATATTTTAGCTCCCAACGTCACTTTATGTCTTAAACCACTGCAAACTTTGAGAACAGCATGAAATATGATGGGACTTGCATCAAATTAGAGATGAACCTTGAAAATTACTTCACCTAAAGGAAAACACTTCAAAGTAACATGGAGAATGTGTTTATGATCTGATGGATTGAGCTGCATATTAAAAATAATTATGGTAGATAGGAAAATGATGATAGTATTAAAATCCATTCTTGGTTTGAAATACTTAAATAGAAAAAGAGAAAATAAACCTGGCTAAAGGTAGATGCAACCTCTTTGTTTTGACTTTCCTGGCATTGATGGAAAGAATCCTGATTCTGTTCCTTGTCAGAGAAAAAAAGCTGGGTGATTCACTGAAGAGACAGCTCATTGAACATGTACAAGAGACTTGATTCATCAACACCTTTCTTGTTGCATTCCAGTAGTAATTGTTTATTCCTGTAGAAATTGGCTTCAGTTTTGGTTGATCCTTCCCTCTTTGGGAGCACAGAGCAGGAATAAAGCTGGCTTAACCTTGACTGGAAGCTCTCAGTCACAAAGGTAGTACTGCTTGTTATTGGCAAATAGCAGACATTTAACCAGGCAGAGAGTATGGCTGCCATGTTGTTGCTATGCTCTTGCATACCTGCTGGTAAAGCTCCTTTTGAGATCTGTGGTTAGTGCTATTTAAGAAAGTCATGAAACTGCACTGTGGATTTCCTTGGAAATGGACCAACAGCCAGCAGTTACCTGGGTCTAACCGTTTTCCTTCAGGTGTCATTTGTCAGAACATATTCTCCTACTAAATTTTTGCTGTCTGACATCTGCCCCTGGTTTGGCTGTTATAGGAAAATGAAGCAGCCTCCCGTTTTCTTACCACCTGTCTTTCCCCTTCCTAAATTTATAAGCTGTATTTTAGGTCAAAGTTTTGACCTTCCCATCATGTATAGTTTCTCTCTAACCACTGAAGGTAATCATCTACTTCAGGCCTAAATCCATGCTTTTAGCCTGCTGTCAGAAGAAGAAATTTCACACAGAGGCAGAGAGATGAATGAAAAAGCAAGTCTGTGTGTCTAAAAAAAGCTGTTGTGTGACTAAAATGCATGTGATGTTTGAAGGACTTAATTTAATATGTGTGCTTATAGAAAGGGATATCACTCTGGTGCATAAGACATACAATAACCACCTAAACTAGGCAGAAAGAAATAGGTAGGACAGTGCCTGTTTCTAGATGGTCTGTCAAGTATCTGTTAAAAGACAAACACATCCAACTACATACCACTTAGTGAGAATCCATTTTACTGTGTGAAACTTCAAAAGACTATCATGCTGTGTCTTTGTATCCTGAAACGTTTTTACTTGTTGAAGTAGCTGAACTCTGCTAACACATGAAAACTGGCAGCAAAGTTGGCCAGAGATTGTTCTTGACTGCATATACAGATGGATATCTGGTGTATATAAATGGGTGTATATAAACAGGAGTGAGATCTACAGAAAATGTACCATATAGAAATATTGCTGTTCAGTCTTTATTTTTTTTCTGGGAAACATGGCATCTGTTCTCAGCGGTAGGAGTAGAGACTAATTCAATCTATCCAAAAACCAGTCACAGAATAAAACCCCTACCAAGAAAACCAAAGCAAAGAAACAAAACCACCATGGGAAAAAAACAACAACCAAACCAAACAAACAAAAAAATCCAACAACAAATTTTTGCTAAAGTTCTGGGTACTCATCCAGATAGCCCAGGAGACAAAGTATCAGCATCATTTGCTGCTTGGCTGTGACAGAGAGAGATGGTGATCAAAGAATAGATAGCAGCCTTTTTTGTCCTGTATTTCTAAGTTTTGTCATAAGCAGTTGATTTCTGTATGCTCTTCTCTAATTTATCAGCTGCCTCCTTACACTAGGAGAATGCATTTTTGTTCAATTACTAAATCAAATAGACATCAGGAAAACTCATCAGTGTGGCCTGCATACAGTCCTAACTGTTTAAGGGTAAACAATTTCTGCCTTTTAATATTGGCATGCTATTTAAATGTTATAGAAAATCATATTTGATCACAGGTAGGTTCCAGAAATACAGGTGTAAGACAGAATTCAGAGTCAGAGAACCATCTAATACAGCAGTTTTACTGTATGTTAGACACTTAAGTAAAGCTGTATGTGGTTAATGGGGACTTCATTATTATGCACAGGAAAACTATTTCTCTGGGTTTGGTTCCAGAGCTGTAGAGTGAACTGAGTTGTTTAAGCATGAATATCTATCCTTCCTGAAACCATGACTGGAAGATAAAAAAAAAAAAAGACTACCTTTATACTCAGGCTCTTGCCAGTAAAAGCAGTATGCCATTGTGAATTTCAGTTCAGCAGGTAGAAGTCTCAAAGGGTCTTGAGGAAATATGAAGGAGATAAGTATACAGTTTGAATACGTGAAAAGCAAAATATGCCCCAACAAAGAAATTAACAAAACAGCATGTATAGTAATATTTAGTAAGTTATTGTGATACATCTTAGAAATGTAATCAAAGTTATTCTGTGTAGATGCCCTGGAACTTACAAAAAGTGCAAGACAGATTCCTTTAAAACACTACATATACTGAGAGCAGCTGTATAACAGAGTCATACAGGAGGTAGTCATAGATATTTTTTTTAATTTTGCAAGGTGAAAGTGAAGGAAGTGGAAGCAAACCAGCTGTGCTTCCTAGTAGCAAGTAAAAGTGCTTTCAGGTGTAGGGATTACCAGTTTCTCCACTATTTAGCAAGTTCTGCTGCATATGCCCCTCCCAAATTACCTATGCAGTTCCTGGAGAAAATGTCTTCTTGTCAGCTGTTAAGCCCATTATTACCTTTGTCAGGCAAAACTGGTTTGTTAGTGTATAGTGATTTGTGTAATAGATTCATTTATTATTCACCTTTTTGCAAAGAATTGCTATAAGCTTCATATCAGTAACAATAAAAATTGTTTTTTTTTGGGAAAAAAATAATATTGATTTAAACTTTATTTCAGGAAACTTAGGAGGAATATAATTCCTTCATTTATGATTAGCAGTCTTGAAGGATGGTGCCCACAATTCCTGGTTGCAACCACAATTGAATAAAGCTGCCAGGGTGCAGTAAAAGGGAGAAATCTTTTGACCGGTTTGTCTTAAATGATTCTGAAGCTCAGTCCTATTATCCAGATGAAACAGTGCAGAACTGGTATTAACTCCTGAACTTATGTCTATGCAAAATCCAGAGTTCCTAAAGTAGCAATTAAATGGCTAAATGTTGAAAACCTCCTAAGCTGAATTCTGAAGGGCAATATTAATTTGTCATGTAGCGCTGATTCATATTAACTGGAAGTGTGTTAATTTTCACACAGTCCCAAGATCTTGCACTATAAAAGTTTGTGAGGAATAAAACAATTTGAAATTAGTCACTCTTCCTTAAGATTAAACTTGAGACACATATAAGCATACTTTTCTCTATATGTGTAAATAAGAATGTTTCAGTGGAACATTCTAAAATTATTCCTGTAAATCTGAAGTTCTTCCTTTTTTTCCTACCTATCATTAAAAGCATATTTACAGTCTCAATTATTATCAGGCTGAATGTTCTAATAGAATGTAAGTCCATAGAGCATTAACAAATCTCTTGGCTTTTAAATAGACTGTGACCTATTTGTCTACAGGGCTACTTCAATAAAGCAATAACTCACTTAGGTTAATGATGGATCATGGTGTGATTCGATTTGCAGAGTGCAGACTTGCCCATTATCCCCCAATGTTTGTAGGGGTCATGTTATCACATCTAAATAATGATTCATGCCACCCCTTGTTCCTGGAGATATCACAGTGATTACAGGAAAGCTTGGCATGCCAGTACACAAAGCCTTTAGGGTTCTGTTGGCTGCTGTTGAATTATTATTTTAGCTAGAGTATGATAAATCACGAAAGGCTCAGGTTTCTCTGTGACTGTGACACCTTCCTCTTGTGATTCAGTTGGCCATCTGGCTGAGCAGACGGGCTGGACATTAGCAGAAATCAGATCTGTCTCTCCCTGCCTCTTGCTTCTCACTTTTTTCTTTTTTTGGCAAGGAAAGTTAGCTGACCCTGACCTGCTGTGAGAGATTATTTGCAAGTCAAGTGCCTTATGATTTTTTTTTTCCTCTCAGCTTGAGTCTCTAACATGAAGGTGAAGCAATTTCCAGCAGGAAGGAAACATATCAATACTTTTGAACTGACTGTAGCAGTCTCACAGGAGGGACTCAGGCTGGTAGCTACATTGGGAAGTGGAGAAAAAGGACATGTTTTCTAGTTGTGGATACACTACAAGTACCAACATAATAATTTCTTCTTCCATTACTGTAATACTGTTATTTATTCTGAAGGATTGTCCTTAGGAGCAACAACTCAGCAGTGTAAGTGATAAGAAGCGAAATTTTGAATGTGCTTGTAAATGCTAGTAAAATGCTCTTACATTTATTTTTACTTCTGATTTTGAGGGATGATCTAGGTTTCCTTGGCTACCACTGCATTTATACTCAGTGACCATGAGGCTGCTCACTGGTCCGGCTGCTGGCAAACACTGAATCTTGTTATACATTTCCAATAAATCTGTCATAAACCTCACTAGCACTAAACCTTCCTAAACATAAACCAGTCCTAGTTAATATATATTACAGCTAAAATATGACTAGGCAGAGGAATAGTTTCCTTATATTTTCTTAATCAGAGATATAAGACCTGGGGAAATAAAAAAAAAAAAACAAAACGAACTTTGTTTTCTACCAGCTACACATGTAACCTTGATAAAGAAGAAATCCCTGTAAGAAATAATAATATTCAAGTGAATTAAGCTCTGTCATAGATGAATCTAAACGTTCTCCAATAGCTTCTGTTGCTAAGGGGAGAGAAGAGTTGCACATAGTTCACAGAGTCTTCTAAGGAAAAGCACTGGTAGTGAAAAATCCAAATGGAAACCACTTGTTAACATTGCTTTTTCCCACTTTCTCTGCTTCTAGACAATAACAAATACAACCACAGTCAACACTGTCAAGTAGTGATGAAATACCTAAAACCACGCTTTTTTTAAAAACCCTTTTGACTTAATTTCTCATCCACCTACACAAAACCCCTACATTTCCTAAGTAGTTCTAATACTGTGGAGGTGGTTGGTTGCTTAAATCAGACATTAGAAATAGAATTTTATATGATTAAAATAATATTGCTGTGTTGACCTGCTAGGCATGGAATAAGGGGAAAAGATGGGCACTTACAATAAATGTGTGATTTCATTACCTTACTATATATTTGGCTTTCATTATGTAATATTTTTATTCTAGTCTAAAAGCATTATACAAGGACTCCCCCAGAAATAGTGCCAAGGATCTCAAAACTGTAAGTAGATTTCAAACCTAAATTAGATTTCCCAGCTGCTTAGTGGTATCTACGCACAGTAAAACAGTGAAAAATGGCTTTTGAAATGTTTACTGCCTTAAAAGTCTGAAAAGCTTTGTGTATTTTTATTTGCTGAGAGTAGCAGCAAATTTAGGACTCGCAAGTCCCTTGTGGTAGTTGCCTGAAGCATTAATAGAAAAAGGTTTTCCTACTTTTCCCTTCTCTTGCATCAACAGTATAATGATTTTTGAGGTTCAATATTGTATTCCTGTGTTCGGAAGCTTGAAGTCATGTAATCTTACATCTCTCAGGTGTTTTTCCTCCTTAAGCATATAGGGCTTACTGAAATTTGAAAGGATATTCAAACCTACCATTTGCAAAACCAAAATCAAAGGTCTTGCTCCCTCCTTCCTAGCTCTCATTTCCAGTGATAAATGTACCAAAAATTTCTGATGTTTTGATCATATCTAAGAAACATTCAGAATTAGTTCATATTCTGAATACAGTGACCTATCTTTCAAACACTGCAGACTAATACCAGGGAAAACATGAACAATGGGCACTTTTTGTAAGCAAAGCAAATATTGTCATTCAAACATAACCGTAGTTGTAACTATTACATAGTAATTTTACAGCAGAATAATTTTTGTAATGAAACATAAAGGCTTAACATTTTAAGATTTCAAAGTTTCTGGTAATGCTGAGAATTGTAGATTAAGTTGTCTGCCAGGTACAGTGCAAAAAAACCCATGGGATTTTTCCATTTTGTTGTGACATTTTTGTACCACTACGTCCTTATATTTTTAAACTGAAAACAGTGCGGTGAAAAAGATGGCCTGAAAGAAATTGTTGGTTCTGTTGCTGTTTTGCATATAGACTAGTGGAATCCATTCCCGGAAAGAAGAAATTGTGAATTTCACCATGACAAAATATCTACATAGGAATTTGTGACCTATTTTATTTGGTATATGAAAATATGCAGTGAGAATACGTACTTAAGTAATTATTCTCTTCATCATCTTTGAGAGGATAGAGTTAGGATTCTTGTTTATGTCTTGATATTTTAAATGGAAAACTAAAATCCTCAAGAGGATTTAAGGGCCATAACTTCCTTCTGTTGCATTCTAATTCTTGAATAGGAGCTAAGAGTCTAGATCTTTCTTTAGGACTTAAGTTAAACTCTCATATAGAGACTGAACCTAGAGGAGAAGCAATGCCATGTAGAAAATGGTTCTTTTTATGTCAAGTGAAAAGCTTTTTGTTTGGAAGCTATCAACCACTTCTTGCTTATGTCTTACCTAAATACCCATAGAAACATAAATTTAGCCCTGTCATGAGTATTAAGAAGATCATTAGATACACTGTGAGAGAGAACACTTGACAGAAAAAAAACCCAAACTTCCTCTCACAGCTTCTCCTGGAATTTGCTTTATATCATGTTTTTTACCTCTATAAAGAAAGTACTTTTCAAACTTCTGTGAACTTAGTTTAGAATTACAATATGGGTCTTTCTTGTCCAGTTCATTCCAAATTACAAGGACACTCTTAATTTCTGCTTCAGATATAATTTAACAAGAAAAACTTGTTACCATGGTATCTTGAAAAGGAATGGATAAGAGAAAAATTTGGCCATATTTCAGTAGCAGTAGTGGTTTTCTGATGACTGCTGTCACTATATCATTTTACTTTAATTTACTTTTTTTTTTTAATGTAATGTAAGAGGCTACGCAGCTAATGATGTAAGTAATATAAATTAACTTATGTGAATCAGCTTATTTTTGACACTACAGTAAATAGAAGCAAATAGAAGACCCATTAAAGGAAGAGAAAGATAGTATAAATCTTTAACTCCCCCTACCATATGACATCAGGGAGATATTCCAAATGAGTATTTTGGTTAAAATTGTAATTTACTTTGGTTTTGTGTTTTTTGTGTTTTTTCCTCTGAAAATCTGAAAGCCTTCAAAAGCAAATTCTTGTATTTTGAACATTCCTAAACTGTCTTTTTCACTACTTCCTAACTCCACATTTTGTGCATAAGATTTCAGCCCCTAAGGTATGTTTTATCTATGGCTTGTAAACTTAATAATGGGTAAAGCTGTGTTTATCCATCTTCTTTATAGAGGTTTTCACCTCTAATTTATGCAGTATTCATTCTATCAAATCAAGACTTACAGAAGGACAAGTGACACTTCAGACTAAGCTGTAGAAGTTTAAGAGCTTGGTAGAGGTACTAGGCCTTAGTTGTTGGCTGACAACCTGACTAATTATCTAACAGTAAGCTCTGACCCTCTGCTACACCTAGTGGAACCACTGCACTATTCTGGTATTCTTGCAACAGCTACAGCTGATTATTTTCTGTCTTTCCTTAAGGACATTTATCAGATAGATAGCTTAATGCCGGTACCTTATGATTTCTTGACAGCTGGTCATAAAGCCTGATAAATGTTCCTGCCACAAAAGCAACACATGGGTTACAAAAGAAGTTTCAAATTCTAATAATGTAGATTATTTGATTGATGCACAGTATGCAATTTAATTACAAAAATAAATGAGGAAGAGGAAATTTGTCACTTCCTCATTCATTATTCCTTAATTAGACTACAACTAATCAGGGTTTCTGATTGGCTAAAATAAACTCAGATACAATTTACTGCACTGCCATTACAGTCGGATAAAAGGAAAGCTTGAATTACCTCTCACTGCCAAAATGGCACAACAGAACAAGGAAACAAGATGAACTTTAAAATACTGTAAACATTACTCTGCAAGCTGTCAGATTAGCAATTTAATACAACAAATGAAATGCTTCTCCTGTGAAATAGCAGAGGATGTTCTTTTCAATATGTGGTATTTACGCACATTCTGATTCTGAATACCAGAGTAGATCAATACTGCACCTGAGACCAGTGCACTTATTTTGGTTTTGGCTTGTGTACATGCATTCTGCATACTTTACTTAACATCAAAACACATCAAATGGGCTAAATGAATGGTGATAATAACACAGCTCTGAGGTTGATACAGCTTTATTGCAGAGTTTAAATGTGGAGTACAAAATTTAATTTTACGTAGATTTTTCCTAAGTCAGTTTTGTTTTATCAGTTTGGTTATGCTGTGATGTTCCTTGTGTGTTTATACTACCTGCATTTCTGGTCTGTGTTTTCATGCACATATATTAGGGGAAGAGGACAGGACACAGAGAAATGAAATTTTCCTTATTTTGTACACATTGTTTTCTTGCAAGGATGACATCGACTTTACTTGTATCCCTACGATATATTCATGCACATGCAAAACTAGTATATTTATTTATTTATGGGAATCTGATAACTATGCAGGCAAACACAGGTGCATGTGATGCAAGGGAAAATTCTGATTACTCATAGTTAGTTCTTCTGAGGTACTGTCATTGCTTCAAGATGTTTGCGATCATGACATGGTTGAGTTTGAGATCCTCAGGACAGTGAGAAGAGCATGCAGCAAGTTTACTGCCCTGGAATTCAGGAGAGTAGACTTTGAGCTCTTCAGGAACCTGCTTAGTAAAGTTCCATGGGATATAGCCCTAGAGGACAGTGGGTCTCAAGATATTCAAGGATCACCTGCTACAAGCTCAGGAGTGTTGCATCTCAACTAGTAGGAATTGCAACAGGAGGGCCAGGAAACCTCCTTGGATGGATAAGGAGCTCCTGAGGAAAATTCAGATGAAAAAAGAGGCTTATAATAAGTGGAAGCAAGGACAGGCAGCCTGGGAAGAGTACAGGGATGTTCTCTGGGAAGCTAGGGACCATGTTAGCAAAGCTAAGGCCCAGTTAGAATTAAACTTGGCTAGGGATGTTAAAGATAACAGGAAGGGATTCTATAGGAACATTGCAAATAAAAGACTAGGGACAACGTGCGCCCCCTCTGGAAGCTATGGGGAGAACTGGATACCCTGGATTTGGAGAAGGCTGAGGTTCTGAATGACTTCTTTGCCTCAGTCTTCACTGGCAAAGGCTCTGACCGCACCACTCAAGTCTTGGAAGGCAGATGCAAAGACTCTGAGAATGAAGACCCTAGGCCCACTGTAGGAGAGGAACTGGTTCGAGACCATCTTAAAAATCAGAACATGCACAAGTCCATGGGTCCTGATGAGATCCATCCGTGGGTCCTGAAGGAGCTGGTGAATGAAGTTGTGAAGCCGCTGTCCATCATATTTGAGAAATCATGGCAGTCAGGTGAAGTTCCTGACAACTGGAAAAAGGGAAATATAACCCCCATTTTCAAGAAGGGGAAAACGGATGACCCAGGGAATTACAGACCAGTCAGTCTCACCTCTGTGCCTGGCAAAATCTTGGAGCAGATTCTCCTGGAAGGCATGCTAAGGCACATGAAAATCAACAAGGTGCTTGGTGACAGCCAGCATGGCTTCACTAAGGGGAATTCCTGCCTGACCAATTTGGTGGCCTTCTATGATGGGGCTACAGAACTGATGGACAGGGGTAGAGCAGCTGATGTCATCTACCTGGACTTGTGTAAAGCATTCAACACTGTCCCACATGACATCCTTGTCTCTAATTTGGAGAGACATCAATTTGATGGATGGACCACTCAGTGGATAAAGAACTGGCTGGATGGCTGCACACAAAGAGTTGTGGTCAGTAGCTCAGTGTCCAGCTGGAGACCAGTAACAAGTGGTGTCCCTCAGGGATTGGTGTTGGGACCAGTCTTGTTCAACATCTTTGTTGCTGACATGGACAGTGGGATTGAGTGTGCCCTCAGCATGTTTGCCAATGACACCAAGCTGTGTGGTTCAGTAGATACGCTTGAGGGAATGAATGCCATCCAGAGGGACCTTGACACACTTGTGAGGTGGGCTGATGCCAACCTTATGAAGTTTAACCATGCCAAGTGCAAGGTCCTACACCTGGGTTGGGGCAATCCCAGCCACAGCTATAGGCTGATTGGAGAAGAGATTCAGAGCAGCCCTGTGGAGAAGGACTTGGGGATGTTGGTTGTTGAGACACTGAATGTGAGCCAGCAGTATGCACTCGCAGGCCAGAAAGCCAACCGTATCCTGGGCTGAATCAAAAGGATCGTGACCAGCAGGTCGAAGGAGGTGATCCTGCCCCTCTACTCTGCTCTTGTGAGACCTCACCTGGAGTATTGTGTGCAGTTCTGGTGTCCTCAACATAAAAAGGACATGGAACTGTTGGAACAAGTCCAGAGGAGGACCACGGGGGTGATCAGGGAACTGGAGCACCTCCCATATGAAGACAGGCTGAGAAGGTTGGAGCTGTTCAGCCTGGAGAAGAGAAGGCTGCATGGAGACCTCATAGCAGCCTTCCAGTATCTGAAGGGGGCTTACACGAATGCTGGAGAGGGACTCTTCATTAGGGACTCTAATGACAGGACAAGTGGTAGCAGGGTTGTGAATGTTCCATCCCTGGCATTGTTCAAGGCCAGGTTGGACAGAGCCTTGGGTGACATGGTTTACTGTGAGGTGTCCTTGCCCATAGCAGGGGGATTGGAACTAGATGATCTTAAGGTCCTTTCCAACCCTAACTATTCTATGACTCTATGATTCTCTGTTTTGTATGCCCACGGTGGAGGGAAAGAGAGATAGGAAGAAAGATGTCAAAGCAGAATTTAGTGTAGTGGTTAAGAAATGCTTTGGGATGTAAGAAAATGCAATTTAAATCCCTATTTGCCTTGGCATCAACTCAGCTCTCATTTTAAGTAAGTAACTTCACTTCCATAGTATTATAGCCTGTGTCTCTCCAAGGAAGTTATTTAAATTGTTATAAAAAATTAAAAGACGATTGATAGAGACCAGAATTTTAAATTACTCAGTAGTGCATCGGGTGCTTGCAGGGGCAGGTTGGATTTCTTTTCTGAATTGGGCCAAGTAGAGACTTTAAACCTTGGTCCCCTTAAATGTCAGATGTGTTACCTTTTGCAAGATTAGCTGGTGTAAAATTTATCTTCAGAATCTTTGCAGATGATTCAGTATTTTCTGTGAGAAGTGGGAATAGTTGTGGTCTGAAAAAATGGAATGGACAAAAGGTACAATTTAACCCCCTCTTCATACTTTTTTTTTTTTTTTTGTTAAGAATTTCTAACCAAGGGGATGTGTTTTGGTTGCATTTATTTCTGCCTCTGTTAGTGTAGATACAAAGGGCTTCAAAAAAGAAAAAAAAAAGGTGCATAGCGAGAATCAGGGATATATGAAGAAAGATCTGTAATCTCACAGTGTCACAGTGCAAAAACTTTTCAGGTTATGACTTAAAAAATAACTAATTCGTTGAATAGTGCTTATTTCCTTGTAGTACAGCTGCACTCAAGAGCACCTTATGTGGCTGACTGCAGGCTCAAGCAACAAACTTATTCCCTTTGATTCTGTAGCTTGTAATTAAGCAGGTGCAATGTGGAAAGCTGTATCATGTACCTTTGGTTCTTACTGATTCAAACTGCATAAAAATGACCAATTCAGTCACCTATTATCATCAAATAATCACTGAAAATGGCAGAAAACTGTGTATTTGTCTGTTTATTTCTGCAATGGGATTGTTTCTTGTGTTCTTTTCGAGGCAGATCTTGTCCATGACATGCAGGGCATCTTCTCTAGCATGTGTGACCCCAGCATTCAGATAGTGTCCTTATTATCCTGCTTTTTTTTTTCCTTCTAAACTGTTGTTTGTTTTTTTTTTAATTGTGTTTTTTTCTTTCTTTTTCTTTCTTTTTTTCTTTTAATAATTTCCACCTGTTCTGGTCTACATGTATTTTTCCCTTCTCTCATTTGAAAGAGGTAATGTAGCTCAGTAGTGCTTCCATATTAGATTTAAGGGGCCTTCTGCTTCATAACAAGAAAGCTGTGTCACATCTGCAGCAAAAAATAGTTCTCAAAAGCATCAGATGCAGAGAAAGAAGCCTAAGGCTTTATGTAGCACAAAAAGAGCTGGAATATTTTTGTAGTGATCTGAATTTGCATCACATTTGTACCTCGGTAGATGTCTTTGCTATTTGATTGCACCTCTGTTTTTATTTCCCTACTTTGTAGCAATACACATTGTGCCATGGAATTGAGATGTGAAGACTCATCCAATATCCCTCCATCTTTGTAAATATAAGAAAATCTCTGTATAGTACAGACAGATCTGTGAGAAAATTAATTAACGGAGCAGTGTGGAAACTCCTAGGATATATATATAATCAATATAAATGGATTTCTGCAAAAGTTTTGATAGGATTTTATTTCTCAAAGCTGAATCTTAATTCGGATTACTTTTGAAGTATTACATATTATGATGTCTCCTTCAACACTAAAGAAATAACTTTGCTAAGAATTTTCTGTTGTTGTTGAGGCAGTTGAATAATTAGGCAACCAAAATAGGAAAAATATGACAGCCTCCTACCTATACTCTTTGTCTGTTTTCTAAAAGGTACAGAATTGTTTTTATTGCATTTGTTCAATTCAGGCACCTCCTGTTTGACCTTGGCAAGATAAGATATTTTTTATAAAACGTTGTTAAGGGAAACTCATGTGTTTAAAATTTCCACACAGATTGAGACATCTCAGCAGTCTTTTAAATATGTGCAGTATTTTATTTGTTGAGGTACTTATTTCTGTCAGACTTACAGGCTCTGCATTTATCCTGTTTGACGGTAACTTTTGAATGCTCTCCAGGTGCTGCTCTGTCTTGTGACAAACTAAAACAACAGCTTTGCCAGGGATGCCATCTCCCTATATCTTTTGAAATATGTTAAGTGAAAGCCAATAGCCTTGGAAAAGCATTAACTGTTTTGGTGCTGACTGTATTAGCTGCAATTGTACTCCTAATACTGTAAAAACCTTGGCTGTAATTGGGGCTACACATAATTTCCCTACAATAATTTCCCTGTTGGCAGTTTAAGTTCAGCCCACTATCTTTGAACAGTAAAACAATGAATCACAATCTTCAACATGGTGGCTTTTTCTGGTCTTGATAAATTGAAAGAGCATTGGATTTGTCCTCTGAGACCCAAACATTGTTCTAAGCATTCTTTCAGAAGTGAATGTCTTCCACCACCTTAGGGAGACTTGACTTGCTGACTTCTTAAAACTTCCAAGAACATGCAGTCCTATAAAGCAAATGATTTGGTTAGGAAACAGAAAGTTGGTATATGAAAAGGAAATACTGAGGTGCTCTCTGCAGAACAAAACTATCCAGTAATCTTTACACTGTTGAAATAACTCAGACATTAATGATCTGAAGGATTTAAGCACCAGTGATATGCTGGAATTCGATTACAAACTCAATGTAATTTTTATATCTTCTTCCTTAATGAATTCAAATTCCTACTGTGAAGTCAGTGTTGTTTCTTAAAAAAGTACGCTTAGATTCCTTAGAAAATGAGATTTATGCATCTGTTTTGTCTTTGTATATTCATCTGTGCATTCCCCTGATATGTTTGAGCTTACCTAACATCTTCAAAGCAGTTTTACAAAGGGGTAGATATAAAAACAAAATAATTTCTTAAAAGTGGGAGAAAAAGTAGATTTAGAGGCAGCATGCAGCCTCCAAGCTCAGTTCACTGGGTGTTCCAACAGCTAGGATCTTGTTCTGTTTGGCTTGCTCAAAAGCTAGGGACAGCCAGCTGACCACTCCATTTACGCTTAGTCAAAGGCAGCCACAGTTCATGCCATTTCCTGCCTGTCTGGATAAAAGGTGAAACAAAAATGGGTTAGAACACAGGGAAGGCTAAAAAAGGTTCTGGGAATTTGCCACAGTGGTCATTGCATACAAGAAATGGAGTTCATAAATCAGTCACAATGACAAATTAATTTACAAAGTCAAATTTTGGAAATTCCAGAATCCAAGGCAAAACACAGAAAAGGTATACTGATATTTCCCTGTACCTTTTTGTATTTATAATTAGCATAGTTATTTCCACCTTCCCTTAGTAGACCATTTAATTTCTCCCAAAAGCACTTTTTCTATACTAACAGGTTTCTCTTTCCATTTTATATTGATATAATTCATTATATGTTGGATTTAATTAGACCAGCCTAACTCCTAAAAAAGCATTATACATTTCTTCTATAAGTAGTACATTTAAGATCATCTTCCTTATTCCATCATACCCAAATTTTTCATTTTATACATGACAGGGTTATGCTCTCTGAAACAGAGTAAGGCTTTCATAGGTAATCCAGTTAAGTGCTGCCGTACAAATGTGCAGGTAGTTAAAAAGCATACTAAGAAAGTTATTTTATTAGCACTAAGCAAAATGAAATTCTGTCTTTGGTACTTGTTATCATATTTAGCATAATATTTTTCTTTGGGGGGGGGGGGGGGGGGGGGGCAAGTGCTGAGAAAAAGGGTAGCTATGAAACAGAGCAGATGGTGCAGCAGTTAGAGAGTAATTGGGAGGGTGCTTCTGCTTGCATAATATTTTAGTTAGGAAATTCTGTGCCATGGCTGTCCTTAAAACAGCATTTGACTGCATGCCCCTTGAAGCTTTGCACCTGAAAGTTCAGCAGTGGAATAAAGATGGGCAGAGATGTAACAAACAACTAGCAGAAGTGCTACTTCTGTGCTGTTCCCTCAGTTCACGTGGGGGTGCGAGCCTCAGTGAGCGGAACAAATGGAAAATGGAGAAAATTGTCAGTATCTTTTTATTTTTCTCAGTCTTCAATTTCCATTCAGGTCATTCTAATGGTTCTAAACTTGCTAGTTTGGGGGGTTTTGGTGTTGTTTTTTTTTTTTTTGGTTGGTTGGTTAGTTGGTTGTTTTTCTGGTTTGTTTTTTTTTTCTGCAGTGTTGCATATTTGGGCTTTAACTATCAGTTATTACTGAACTTGTTATAGGAAGAGCTAAGATGCATTTTAGTCCAATGAACAGTCACCTTTGCACACATTCACTCAGTACATTTGGGCAATATTGTCTCTGGTAAAAAAAAAAAAGCCAAAAAAACCCACTTTTAACAATAAATAATAGTAAAACAATTACAATAAAACCATTTTAAGGCAATTTACCACACAGTTATTAAGAATTCCTCCCATTTCTGGAGCAAGGCTTTGTAAATAAAATATCAGATCAGAAACCAAAGTTACATAAAAGAAACTGGTAGCTGGTGTTCATTTACAGGCCATAAATATGTTAAATAAAATTCTTTCCTTATACAAACAGTATAATTAACTACTACAATTCCTCACAGGCAGATGAAATCTGTTGTATGGATTTACATGTGTAAGATTGTTTTTTTTCCCCCACATTTAGGAGTGTTTATAATACAGTTAATTTGCAGGGTAAGTATTCAGTTATTTGTCATGCTCTGTGCTATTGATATGTGCCTACCATGTTATTTAGCATTTCGG
Organism: Pezoporus wallicus; assembly: GCF_028554395.1. Lineage (NCBI taxonomy): Eukaryota > Metazoa > Chordata > Aves > Psittaciformes > Psittacidae > Pezoporus > Pezoporus wallicus. The sequence continues at coordinate 348,265 of NW_026634996.1, forward strand.
AGTTTAGAATTTGTAGATTGCTAAACTGAAGTAATAGAACTGGTACTCAATTTGCCATAGAGCTATAACATATTTTATATTGTTACTTGGGAAGAGATGAATTAAAATACATGGGGCACTCTGCTGGGCAGATAAATGTTACCACTGCTCAGTGGCATTACAAAATCAGAGGGGGGAAAAAACATCTACAAATCTGTCCCTTTTTTTTTTTTTTTTTTAGTCTTATGTGTTATTTTTAAATCCATTGGATCACCTTATCTGAATTTTCAGTTACCTTGAAATAATTGCTGCTAAATGTCCACTTATGTTTAACATTATTAGAGGTCATGGCTTTGAAATCTTTTTGATGTCTGAGCATAAAGAGTTTGATTTTGTGTTTATTCGTGGGTTGTTTTTTTTCAGTAATGTCATCTGATGGCTTTAACAAAGTAAGGTTTCAATTTGGGAAGGTGTAAATGACAGGAAAATCAATCTTAGGTAATTTTTACATTGAATATTACTCTTTAAAACAGGGAAATCAAAAATTTTCATCAGGCAACCAAGCAGTGCTTTGTTTCACTGTGCTTTTATATTGTTTTTCCCAGTATAAGGAGTTGTCTGTCTTGTAGGTCATCCATCAGTCCTAGAGTACAGCCCATAACAACTTAGTGAATCCACAAAACAAGGGAACTTTCATGAAAGAGGGTATATAAAGAATTTCTTGAGATTAGCTTAAATCTTTCCCACAGAGATAACAAAGGTGAGATACAATGTTCATATACCCTTTCATTAAGATGCTAAAACATATGAATGTTCCTGCCTCTTAAACTTGCACATATCGCTTTTCTAGGTCTTCCTTGGAAGGATGCCAAAGAAGAGGGATAATTACACTACAGAACTGTCTAAAAACAATTGTCAGACAATTATTCATACAGCAATATATGACATTTTATTCACTGATACTTGCACACCAATTGCAAAGCTGTGAAAGAATTTCAAGTGGCAGCTAATACATGGTGTGTCCATTGATCAATCTTAGTCCACCAGGCTTTGGCTTATTAAATATGTAACGTCGGAATCAGCAGTGAAACTCTGCTACTGGGTTTATGGCCACATCTCTGAATCTCACTTTTTTTTCTGTGAACATATTGTTTATGATGCCCAGACTCTGAGAACTGACTTAATATAAATGCTAATTGTTCAGTATTATTTTCAATTTCTTACATTTTCCCCCTTGTGACCTATTCTGAGAACTTTCCCCCAGCTTTCTCTTTAACATAAGCAAACTTTTCCCTCCTTTCCTAAAGATCTGTGTCAGTTTCCCCGCTAGATAGAGCAGCGCTTCCTAATTTTTGATGTGGTGTGTATTGTTCAAGATGAACCCATATATAGGACAGGTAGAAGTAAGGCAAAGAGACACTAATGAGGGTTCATCCAATAATGAGGAAGAAGATGAGCATGGAAAGCAGAATAAATTGTTTCCTCAACTGCAGAAATTGCTAAGACGGTTTTGGGGCACCTGCACTAAGTTTTTACTGTCACAGATTCTTGGCAGTAACTGTCCTAATTTCAAGTAGCATGAAGTGTCTGAATATACAGCTGATACGAAATTATGCTCTGGTATCAGCAAACAAAAATATTGAGTTCAGATGATTTCTAAGCGCTTTAAAATCTCCCAAAAGCTCCAAAATAGCTGTTTAAGGGCCTAATTTTAAGCAGTCCAATTAGAAACTGGACCTATTGTTTGTATATGTATTGAAGACCAGCTAACACTTTACCACACCACTTTAAATCTCTAACATTTCAGACAGCTTTTTCACAGTGCTAGGAGGTATGATATTTGGAAAGTACTTCTCTCTGTAAGAATACCATTCATTCTTACTTCAGTGAAAGCTGCAATAAATTTGATAGAAGTAAACAGATTTGAAATGTAATAAACTGACAGTTCACTAGTGAGAGAGAGTTTTTCAGAGAATTTGTTAGAGAATTTGTTTGGGTTATAGCTGAAGGGCAACTAAGAGGTTCTTTTTCCTGCTCAGACCAAATTGCATTACTTCCTGATACAGTAAGGACCAGCATTAAAGTCAGTACTAGCTTAATTTTCAGACTATAATGCTAGTGAATGTTATTGACTCTTATATTAAAAATTAATTAACATTGTCTTCTCAACTACAACATTCAAGAGCAGCAACAGTAAAAATGGGTTTTAATAAGTTTTATATAAGCTTTAATAAGTTTTAATAAGCTTTAAGTATGCCAAGATTGGGGCCACCACATCATGAATGAGCTTGGAGCATATTGGGAAACAGGGAACTTGTAGTATACAGTAGCTTGAACAAACTGGTCTTTTTGCAATGTTTCAAGAATTCATGTAGCATACAAAAATTTCAAAGACATCTTTTCTTTTGTAGTAAAGACAATTTCAGCTTTAAAATTTTAAAATACAGCAAGCCATTTATAATTTTGTCAAAATCAAAACTTTGCCTAAAACCATAAAAAGTATGTCAAAGATAAATATGTGGCACCTTTAACAGCTGGAATTGTGTGTGTGTGTTTGTTTACTTAGCTTTTGTTATAAGGGATAGTGATAGCAGATCTTGAAGTGGACTTTCCAATAGCCTTTGAACAGGTGAGCCATTCACACATGTGAGCGGATTTTTTGAATAAATAACTTGCTCACTGATTTGGTCCACTCGAGCAAAAGCTTTAATTCTGCTAAATTCTTGCAACTAGATTACTTCATGGTGGAGGCATTAAAGACAATAAAGACAATTAAAGGCACTTTCAATTGTCCCAAAGACTCTGCCCTAACTCCATTGTGAATTATAAAGTTGAGGTCACTGTAATGCTAAAAGAAAACTTCAGTAGGATGGTGTTTGCCCTATGTAGTAACTCTCTAATCACACATATAAATACTGGTTTTAAAGGAGTCATCTTATTAAGGAAAAGGAAAAGCAATGACAATTAAAAATAATCCTCTAAATGCCAAGGCAGAGGCAGTGTCCAGAAAACATTAATTTCCTCTTAGCTGTTACAAAAAAAAAATAAATATTTAGCATGTAAAATAATTAGAATGAGCTTAATTGTTTTATGGATGTCTAAAGTGTGAATAATATTGGAATTTTCAACAGAGTGGCTGAACTGAGAAGATATTTTTATTAGAACAATATAATGTCATGGCCAGAATCCTTTTATTCTGTGCTTAAGAAGCTCTTCTTTTCCATGCTTGCATAACAGAATCTTTCATTTGGTAGAAAATACTTGTAATAACAGAATACTTCCAGTAAAAATTGCTGGTGTAGTTTAGGTAGGTTTTTTTGTTTGGTTTGGGTTGTTTTTTTTTCCCCCTCAAAAATACCCTATTGTATTTTAACAAGGAATTTCTCAGGAGGCATTGTGAGCTGTAGGGTAGTCTGAGTGTTACAGCATAAGATGTGTGTATATGTCTGTACATATGGAATCATAGAGTCATATGCAGTAACCAAAATGTTCACCTCTGATAAACAAGTCACAGGCTGAAATCTCAGTTCCGCTGGGCGGAGCAGGGATTTCCATTTGCATCAAAATCTTCTGAAATATGAGACTTGCAAGGGATAATCATAAATGTCAGAAAAAAAGTATTTTTTTACAAGAGGTAATATTTAGTTATATTTAAAAGGTAGAAATTAAAGCATTTACTTTTGAGCTGTGGGGTCACAGGCATTTTTACTATATAAAATGAACAGATTAAATCTAGTTGAATAAGGCAAATATTCACTTGTGTCTTCTGTGTCCAAGGTGAGTATTCTAACCATTGCATGCAGGGACAAGGCAATGCTTGCACCAACAGGAAAATCTGAATTGTATTGGTAGGAGAAAGCAAGGATTTACTGTGAGGGTGGTGAGGCACTGGAATGGGTTGCCCAAGGAAGCTGTGAATGCTCCATCCCTGGCGGTGTTCAAAGCCATGTTGGACAGAGCCTTGGGTGATATGGTTTAGTGTGAGGTGTCCCTGCCCGTGGCAGGGGGGTTGGAACTAGATGATCTTAAGGTCCTTTCCCGCCCTAACTATTCTATGATTCTCTGACTAGAACATACTGCCTGTACTGAGCAATGGAAGGAAACAAGTGGCAGAGTTATATGGGACCCGTCTATAGTGCTGAACTTTTTTAGTGCTGAAGCAACATTTTTTCTATAAAAGTTCTTCAGATCCAATGTTGCTATCCTTCTGTGCTAACATTTTTGAAAGATCTGTTTAAGTCCAAAATTATTCTATAATTTCACTGTTCCTTTGAAGCACCTTGGTTTTTGGCCATTTGTGCTCAATAGTTTCTATTTCCTGTGAATATTGACATGGAATAGTTACTCCAGATTCAAATTATTTATCTTCATTAAAAACAAAAAACCACACACAACTGCCCCCCCCAAACCCTAAATATACAAAAAGATGCTTTTTGTCTGATCTTATCAGTGAGTTGCAGGTCTGTGCCAAATGCCTTTGAAGTCAATAAGATATCCTGCTTAGAGATGCAGCTATGATATTCTAGGACATAAATCAGGTAGCTAAGTATGTATGTTAATTCACTTATATTGATATAACCTTTATAATTAGTAAGACGATCTAAACTGAAAAGAAATTTGAAGTTATTATTATATGTGCAATCTTAGTTACCCAATAGACCTTGTTTATTTACTGCACTGCCAATAAAGCTACATTCAGCTTCAATTTTTCACTCTGTGTATGATTCGTGGGACAGTTGGGAATTCTTCAACTGTATTAACTGTCTGCCATGTTTGTGATAATATAAACACCTGGACCAAAAAAAGTGTTTGTCATTCGGTTAATCTGTAGAAGATTCAGTCAGTTTTTTCACTTTTACTATTTATTCCTTGTAATGTTTGCTGAATGCATAAATCAGATGACACTATTTCAGTTTCCTGATTAGGACACTCAAGTTTTTAAAGGAAAAAAAAAAATCAACCATAAATATTTTAGTTAGTATGTGTATACACTCATTACTCACAGGTTTTCTGTATGAAATACTGTCAGTCCTCATACGTTTCATGTATAGCTCATTGTAGATAAAACTATGGAGAAAGGAAAACAAATCATTTCTTGACCTGTGGAGCAGGTTTACAAGCAAGAATTTTCTAACTGCTCTTCTGTTGCAACAGAAAATAATCTTAAGATTTAGTAATAGTACTGCCTCAGATCTGACTCAGGGCAGGCCTTATGTACAAATTGTTAAGGGTGGGAGGTGGAAGAATATTTCTGAGGAAAAATCACTAGATGTTTGCCATATTCTTCCACTTGCTCCCCGGGCACTTTGTTGGTCACTGGAGGAGATGGGAAACTGATGTAGATGGATATTTTATTTGACCTAACCATGTTCTCCAAAGTAACTACTCTCATAATTTCCTAGTCCTCCTATAATGAGGGAACTGCTCAACTGTATTATTCAAAGCACCTATCTTCTGTACACACATCAGCTTGTCAGTGACACAACAGCTCGTCAGTGACACATCAGCTCGTCAGTGACCTTCTTCAAAACTCTCAATGCTTGTGTGTTTTTGTGAGGTTGATTTAAAAAATCCTGAGGCATGCTGTTAACTCACAAGAACCCGGAGAATCAGAAGTGGGAGTACCCAGGTCATTTGTAATTAAGTATGAACATAATTAAAATCTATGTACATATTCATACAAAACCAAAATTACTTGAAAACTAGAAATACTTCATGGAAAAGTATAATAAAAACATCTGTGCTTTCTGGTTGCAGATAAAATTTCAGTTTTTGCTGTAATTGGCATCAATCTCACTGATAGTATTTTGACTTGAATGAAAGCAGAAAACTCTGCAAACTTCTTAGCAGCTTGTTCGTCAAGCTTTTTGAAGTGATTTCTCTGGCAGTAAATATTTTGACAATGATAGCACTCCACAGCCTTATGTTCAACCAGCCCAAATCAACATGCCCATCTTACGTGTTCTGATAATAGCTTACATGTAGTTGGAGGTTGAAGATACCTGAACTTCACAGATACTGTCCCAGCAAAATACCTTCTTTTTCATATTGAATATTTCTACACTGTGCAACATTATAAATTAACAGAAATAATTTGTTTGAAGTATGCTTATTAAGTTCTGTTATGTTAGAATAATACATCAGAAATTTTACTGTTGCCACAGATGGCTTCCTGGTTGAATAGAATTGGAGATGGAATTGTTCTGGTTTTAGCTGTAACAGCTATTTTTTTCTCCTTTCTACTAGCTGGTGCAGTGCTGTGTTTTTGCTTTAGTCTGAGAACAGTGTTGATAACACACTGATGTTTTAGTGGTTTCTAAGTAGCACTTACCCTTATCAGGGACTTTTCAGTCTCTCATGCTCTGCCAGCGAGGATGGGCACAAGAAGCTGGGAGAGAGCAGAGACAGGACACAACCCAAAGGGGTATTCCATGCCACAGCACATCATGCCCAGTATATAAACTAGGGGGAGTTACCCAGAAGGGGCCAGTCACTGCTTGGGTTTGGCTGGGTATCGGTCAGCAGGTGGTGCACAATTGCATTGTGCGTCATCTGTGTTTATTGTGTTTTTTCTTTCCCTTTTTAGGTTTATATTCTCTCCCTTGTTATTTCCCTTATCATTATCATTAGTAGCAGTAGTTTTATATTATACTTTAGTTATTGGAGTGTTCTTAACTCATGGGGTTTATTCTTTCAGTTTTCTTCCCCATCCCACCCAGAGTGAGGGTAAGCAGGGGGTGAGCAAGTAGCTGCATGGTGCTGAGTTAACAGCTGGGCTTAAGCCATGACAGAATACACTGAAATATTTCAATATTAATAAAGTTCAGAGTATGTTATTTGTAATAAAAGAGCAGTTACCAACAGCTTCCAATTGTTGTCTAACTTCTCAGGTATATGCACTTATAATGTCAGTGGCTTACGGCAACTGTACACCTAATTAATCCTTAGATATGCATTTTGAAATGTAAGTTTACACCTTTTCAAACACTGCAAGAATGCTTCTATTGAAATGAAAGTTATGTTGTTGGAACTATCAGCAGCCACTAAAGGTACCAAAGATGTAGAAGAACTGAAAAGGAATACTATAAAACTCTTTTTTTTTTTTTTTTCCCTAGTTAGCATAAGGGCATTTTGACTTTTAAAACACAAGAAGGACATTTTTAAAGTTAGGATTAACTTATACATGGTTGTTTCAATAGTTTTCTTTGGCAATACAATAACAAATAAGTTAAACTTTCAGTTATTTATTCATTTAATTTTGCTTGGTTCTGTGCTTATGAATGTATGTGCCTCTCCTTTCCTTCTAATGACATCTGGATCATAGGTATTCCAGAGATCATGGTTAGGTACAGTGTCCTATGACAAGGTTAGATATTGACATTCACTTGAGTGATCACACCTTATTAAATTATACTACAATTTGTATGGTATTCATGTGAAGTGCAACCAGTTTGATTATACTGGAAATGTAGTGTCAGACTTTATAAATGCAAGATTTTCTGCAACTGTGTTGAACTAAAGATGCACAAAGATCTTTATAGACGTGCAGATAGGGAAAAACTGGAACATTCTTTCTTTTTTTTACATAAAAATAATAAAAAAATCTTACCAAGTTGCCTTACTATTAGATTACACACTGACTATTTCAATTACTTTAGAAGAAATTATACATAATGTGAACTTTCCAGCCATTAAGGAACCAAAAAATTGAAGTATATACTGAATTATTCCCTTAAAACTGTATTGTGGAAGTGCTGCTAGAAAGTAACATGCTCAATATACATCTGTTGATGAAACATAAACAAAAATGATTCCTATTGACCATATGAAGAAATATCAAAGATCCCTGATGTAATAAAATATTATAACTTAATAAAGGGCTATTAGGAAGGATTTCTCTACAGCTCAGTAAAGTGGATCTAATTTATTGTTGTTTAAGAAGAGGACATAAGCCCCACTGTATTATCTTTGTAAACAAAGGTAAATAGCATGACTTCCTCAAAGGCAAAGATTTGTGTGAATCATAGTTGTCGTGGTTTAAACCCAGTCAGGTAACTTGTTCACTCACTCCCCCCCTTCTTTCCCTCCCCCTACTCCCGGAGGGATGGAGAGGAGAATCGAAAAGAATGAAACTCCCACGGGTTGAGATAAGAACAGTTTAGTAACTAAGGTGTAACACAAATCACTACTGCTACCACCAATAATAGTAATGATAAAGGAAATAACAAGGGAAGAGAATGCAACATCTCACCACCAGCCAACTGTTAACTCACCCCCCCCCCCAGCCCGACCAAGCTCTGACCAATACCTCTTCCAACCCTGCAGTCTCCCAGCCCTTCCGGCTAACTCCCAGTTACGTCCTGGGCATGACGTGCTGTGGTATGGAATACCTCTTTGGCTAGTTTGGGTCAGGTGTCCTGCCTCTGCTTCCTCCCGGTTTCCCCTCCTCCCTGGCAGAGCATGAGGCTCACTAAGTCCTTGGCCAAACGAAAACATCATTGTTATCAGCTCTGTTCCCGAGCCAAAAGTCAAAACACAGCACTGCACCAGCTACCAAGGAGGAGAAAAATGACTGCTACTGCTGAACCCAGGACAATAGTCTGTCTTGTTTTATAGCATCTCACTATGTTATCTGATTTTTTTTTAAATCTTTGTCTTTTCTGTATCACTTGTGTTTCTGATATACTGTTTAACCTGTTTATCTCTTTTTAAAACTAATTTCCAGTTCCTCTTATATCTTCTTCCTTACAAGATGAATCTTAACAGTGGGTAATGTGATTAATGTGCCAGTTCTGCTTGTTCTTTTACAGCATGTTGTTGCACCAGGGCGTATGGTGTGAAAGGTCAGTGATAGCTGAACTGAAACACAGATTAAAGTGCTGAAAATCATCTCTGGACAGAGATGGTTCCCCTTAAAATCAAGAGAACAGTCTGTTGTTATGCTGTCCTCATCCATTCTTGTAATTGAACTCTCTTTTAACCTCCTAACACTTAAAACTAGGTTATATTAGATTGAAATTTAAAGAAAGAAACAAATACAGAGTTAGTTCTCTAAGATCTTGTCTGATCCACAATCCATTTCATATATTTCAGTAAGACAGAATTGTGTGAAGGTGGTTTCTTCAGCCAACAGAGCTATCTGGACTAATGTTATACTATGCATATTGAATTTCAGCGCATCTGCCTACTACAGAAATTGAACCTGTGTCCTTTACAATAATCGTAAACACTATCACTTTCTTTTCCCTAAGGAATCTGGGGAAAGCATCATAAGATTCCCGAGAGTAATATTTGTTTAGTCCTTTCAGAGGACAAGTTATTAGATTCAAGTATTTCTTAAAGATTAAGCTATGACCAAAGAATTAGGCTATGTGATCTATGTGATATCAAGAGAATCAAAATAGTACTTTTTTTTTTTTTCTTTTTCCTCTGGGATGAGTATGAAAATTAGTGGGTGGAAGATTTTTTGTGATTTTCTGAATTCTTTTCCAGCTAACTGTGGAAGGCAATTATGTGGACAGTTATGAATTAATTTAGATCTACATTTACTATTTTGACTAAGATGTAGCAATTTTTTAAATGAAATCTCCTGAGAAATGGTATACATTTTTCATTATTGGACATAGAGATAATTTCAATAATATTTTAGAAATTCACCAAAATGTATTAACTTCCTTGGCTTTTAGGACTGCTAGCTTAGAACTCTGTATTTCTTCACTAACTCTTTTTGCTAACATTTACTGTGTTTGCATGCTCTTGGTAATTTTTCGGGCTAGAATATGTGCTGTACATGGTAATGCTGGAAAGCTATAGGGATATTTTTCTTCTCATCTCATGCTCTTCCTGATTACCATATATTCTTTTTTAAAACGTCTTACTTTTCAGTACCTGTCTTCTCCAGTGGCATTCCCCATCATTATGTACAGTTTATGCTTGTCTTCAAATGTAGAGTATGCTGAGTCTTTTGATAGAAACCACAGATTTATTAAATTGATTAATTTATGCTAGTTTATTAAACCTGAATTTTCTGGGGAGGATGAATGTATGAATCAGTTCTTTTAGAAAAAAATCCTGGTTTGCCTTGAAGGCAAGTTCTCAGTTCTCATACCTTTAAATGATGAAAAAGCTATAGAACCAGACTCATTCTCTGCCCGCCCTACTGATTATGTATATTTTAAAATCAGAGTTGTTTGAAAGTTATACTGCCATGAAAAGGAATAGAAAATGATTTTACTGTTTCTAAGAAAATATTTGCAATTTTTAATTATCCTTCACAGTGCTTCAGTTAAGAGATCTTTCAAAAACTAGATGGAGAGAAACGTGGTGTTTTGTACAATTTGCAGCATACCAGCTTCAATAGAAACATGGAGTGTGAGATGCTGGCAGAGTTTTGGAATCATTATCACTCTACTGACTGTTAATCAACAAAATACCTCCCTTTTAGTGGTTTACAAAAAAGCATTTTTCTGGAATACGGTAACTGTTGCTTTCATTTGTATAGTCATCCTTCTTGCTTTATTCCTGTCATTTAAATGTTTTACAAATCCACACATTCTCCAGAAATGGTGCCTAAGTATCTTTTCAGTAATTATTCTGAGGTATTTATACCACATACACCATCAAGTTAATTTTCTTCCATCACTTTTTTTTTATTGCAATAACGAAGAGTACAACTGGTGTCACTAATACATTTCCCCTGTATTAATGAAGTTAATACTTACGTATTTTCATTTCCATATTCTCACCTGTCTGCCTGCCAAGGGGAAGTATATTCATACAGTGCATGCAAGAGCTATGTAGTCAAAGTAATGCTAAATTCAACTTGAACTCCCATCAGGATGTAGCATTCAGTGTATTCTTACCATAGGAAAGATAAGCTTCTCCGCCTCAGTTATTTCAGAAAGCCTTAGCTGAAAATTTAGACTCAGTAGAAAGTAAGATGAGAAAGGGTGAAATAAGGGAAAACTTCACCACAAATCAAAATGAGCCTCAGGTTGGGCAAAGCCCAGAAATGGTATGCTAACAAACACCCATCCCTTCTTTCCTGGTACTTGCTAATATACCAATGCAGAAGCAAAAGTTCCCAAAAAGTAACAGGAGGGGGCCTGCTCCACAGTGTTGCCACAGCTAATTTAGAAGTTGACCTTAGAAATAAGAGTTTTCCAATGGCTATTGATACCAGAACTACTGTGTCACAACCTTAGGGGCAGTGAGGAAGTGGCTAAGAAACTCATATTATTAGACATAAAGGACAGAAAGAACTATTCTGATCAGCTGGTCCGATCTGAGTTCACAAGCAACCTGGAATGAATTACTTCCTCAGATTAATTACTATTTCTATTCAAACACCATTCTGGATTTACAGATTCCTATTTTGGATAGTTCTCTGCAATGCTCAGCTAATGGATCCAGTGGCTAATTGCTGCTGTTATGAAAACAAGTGTGCGCTTTATTTGCAGGTTACATTCAGCTAACATCAGCTTCCAGACATTGGTTTTTGTGGTGGTGTTGCTGTTTTGGGGGTTTTAACAACTTTATCTGATAGAACTAATGTTCATTTATTGTCAGACAGAGAATGGAAAGTTACAATGATAGCAGAGACCCAAGACAACAGTACAATAAACCAGTAAATAAAATAATAAAATCTGATACAGTAAATATCAAATACCATGTGTGGTAACAGGTTTTAAGATTATTTCCTCTCTGAATCTCCTTAATTTTATGTGCATTTTAACATTGCAGCTATAAATGTGTCAATGTTGTACTAAATGTTTAAAATACTTTAATAAGAAGGAAAAATGAGGGTTAAATGACTGTCTAAAATTACTGAAAATCAAATGGAAACTGGAAAACCAAAAGTGATTTTTTTTTTTTATTCGGGGCATGATTTTAGTTGCATCTTACTTTTAACAGCCATGAGTAGGTTGGTTAAAATCAGCATCTAAACATGATATTTTCAAAGAATCTAAAACCAAGGAGAAACTTTAGACTTCTAGTGTAGCTGCTTTCCCTTCTTCAGAAACGTAGGCTTGAGTGTCTTAATATTGGCTGATACATAGGAATATAAATAACATTCATTTTGCACAGTGAAACCACTAGGTTGTGAAGTTATGTCTTACACAAAAATCTTATAGCATGTAAAATATTAGCAAATTTTTGTTTTCTTATCTGATGTGACTTACAGTCTTACATAAATTGGGGGTATTAAAATCAAGCCCATTAAATATTGTGTCAGACATGAAATTAATGTTTCTGAATCTCTCATGAATGCATTAGCTCTAAAAGATTTTCTACAACAGACTACTCAGTAGTTTCAACAAAGGTGTCTATAACTTTTCATTTTTTTTTTTTTTCCATATGTAAACCTTACATGCTTTTCTGAAGTTCAACTTAACTGCACAATAATGATTTCCCGTATAGGTCATCGATACTTTGTGTTGTTACATTATTCCTTTACTCTTCCATCCCCCATCTCTCCCATTTGTTACAGAATAATTTTTATTATTATGAAGTCACTTGTAAACTCTCTGTGATAGCATCCTCCTAAGTCTTTTCTAACCTTAAATTCATACAGCCCTCAGGTACAGTGCTTTGCTTTGCAACTAGAGCATATGCAGGTGGCATGATGCATGAGCCAGGGAGAGAATGCATTCACTCTAGTCTCTCTCAGGCTTTGGTATTCACGCAGCCCTGGTTATTATAGTTTTAGCTATTGACACTCTCTAATGAATTAATGCAACATTCTTTTGAGATATAGAGTACTGCTGTTCACATAGGTGAGTGTTGAAGCATTGCAAAAGAAGTGATGCGTTTTTGAAGATAATTAATCTTTCTTCTGCATTACATGACTTTCAACACTTAGATCACTGATGTCTGGATTCAAATAAAAGCCTACTAATTCTCTGGGCCTATTATTCTTTAATGACTGGCTGGAAGTCGAGTAACATAAAAACTGATGTGGCTGGTGGGCCTAACTGGTTTAACTGGTTTGGTAAAAGCTTGCAGTTCTGATTACTTCAGCTCTTTCTTCATCAGTCTGCCACAGTCACTTCCTGCCTGGGAGGAAATGTGAGTCAGACACAGACAGGTAGACAGCACTTCCTATCTGACACTGTCAGGGCTTGAACTGCCTTGATTTTAAATAATAGTTTCCCAGGCCGCATCTTTCCTTATAGGCTTCTCTTTTGTATTTAGACCTTTGTCATCCTGGTGGATTGTGATCTTCTGGTTCTTTAATGGTGCAGTGGACTTTAGCCACATTCTCTTTTCCCTATTTTATTTTTTTAATCTAGCTAATAAAAAAAAATAGATTTTGCATTAAATTTTGCTCATTAGTGAGCAGGTGACTAAAAGGAGATGGTTTACTAAATCTCTTAGACCTTGCAAAGTTGAACATTTAAATACTTCAAACAACCTGGAAGCAAGTATGTTTCCCAAGATAAAATAGGAGAAGTGTGGTGTCATATTTCACATTGGTCACCCCTGGGACTTTATCTTTCTTCCTTTTTATGCATCCATCCTGGAATGCTGCGTATGGATTCACAACTACCAGTGTGTTCATTTTATATTGTAAGAAAAGAACTGTTACAGGATGAGGTACTGAAAATAAATTTCCTGTCCCACTGAACCTAGATGTTTTGAGTCCCAGATGAGTTTCTAAAATGTAAGTCTGTATTTTCTCCTTACTTTCACACTCTAGTTTTCCTAACTCTACCTGTCAAGAGCAAATTAAGGTGATTTACAAAGATTTTTCCTAAAAAAAAAAATAAAAAGAAATATATAGGTGTTTTAAAAACTGCTTCTGCTGTGACTGTCTCATTCTCTAGCACACATTATGTATCCTCTTTGATGTAAAGAGGAATGAAAGAGAATTTGAAGTTGGATTAGCATGAATGTCAAAACTTACATTTCTGATACAACTTGTTTTGAAGAAAACAAGACATGTAACCAGCATCTGTAATATATCAAAAAAGTAAGAATTGTCTTACTTAGTTTGATGAAAATATAACCAGTAATAATTTATGTAATTTCATTCATAATCCTTAATATTAAATAAAGATTTTCTTTTTTTTTTTTTGGGGGGGGGGGAATTTCTTGGAAAGGGATTCACATTATAGATGGCTTTTTATGTGTTCAGTTCATCCTTACACACTATTAAGAACCCACTTTTATTTTGCTTTGTAACATCCGACTTCCATTCTGACTGTAGTTAATTAATTTTCTAGCAAGAATAAGAGAGAGTAAAAAATATTTATTCAAACGCCTTAGGGAAAGCTGGATATCTGTCTGATATCACTCACTCAGAGTGAAGTGATTACTAGAGAGTTACATGGCTAAATGGGGAGACATGAGAGCCCTTTGTATGCTGTAGGGAAACAGTCCACATTGCCATGACTGGTTTAAGAGCTATTGCCCACTTCCCACTGAGCCTCAGGATCCAGTTTTTATTGTCAAGCAAAGTTTTACAAATATTCAGTTTCTCTTAATGACTCTTACTACATTTGTGTGAGAATCCTCAAAATCACATTTTAAATGGGCTAGTCCAGTCCTTGCATTTAAGGCAGAACTTTTCTTAAATTATCAAATAATGCAGAGAAATTATCAGATTTGTACATAACTGATAGTTGTATACAAATATATTTTAGTTTAACCAGGCACATCTGTTTCCCCATAGAGGTTATTCTATAATTTATATGAATTAAATTTTATGAGGAATGTTTTTTTATTGCTACATAGGTCCTTACTTATGCAATATGAAGGCAATTACCATATTTATCTTCATATCAAGGAAATATCAAGATCTTATTTGGTATGTTTAGGAAAAAGAGAACATGATCAATTTCATTGAAACTGAAATTTTGTATCCTCTGGAGAAGGCTTTGGAGATACCTTATAGCAGCTTTCAGCATCTGAAATGGGGCTATAAGAAAGCTGGAGAGGAACTTTTTGTAAGAGCAAGTGGTGAAAGATTTACGTTATATGTTAGGAAGAAATCTTTTACTTTGAGGGTGGTAGGGCACTGGCAGAGGTTGCCCAGAGAAGCTGTGGAGGCCTCATGCCTGGAAGTGTTTAAGACCCAGGTTGGGACTGACCGACCTGGCCTAGAGGAAGGTGTCTTTGCCTGTGGCAGGGGGGTTAGAACTGGATAATCTTTAAGGTCCCTTCCAACTCAAACCATTCTATGATTCAGTGCTTTGCATTTGATAGAGTTAATACAAATGAAACACTGAGAGATTTGGGGCTGTTCAGCCTGGAGGAGACTCCAGAGAGACTTTATTATAGCTTTTCATTTCTTAAAAAGGGGCCTATAAAAATGATGGGGAGAGACTATTTAGCAGGGCCTGTTGCAAGAGGACAAGGGGTAATGGTTTTAATCTAAAAGAGGGGAGATTCAGGCTGGATGTGAGGAAAAAGTTCTTTACAATGAGGGTGGTGAAATACTGAAACAGGTTGCCCAGAGAGGTGGTAGATGTGCCATCCCTGAAGACATTCCAAGCTAGACAGGGTGTGGTTTTGGGCAACCTGATCTAATTGAAGATGTGCTCATTGCAGGGTGTCTGGAATAGATGACCTTTGAGGGTCCTTTACAACCCAAACTTCAATGATTCTATGATTGTAGTTTCATTTTTTCATGATTATGTAGTGTCTCCTTCTTGGATTTTCAATGGCACACCCTTTTTCAAGCCACTGCATGAGAACTCAAACTCTGCCTGAGGTCAGCCTGCTGCATGAGGTACTGGTAGACAAAGCAGATGGATATATCTTACCTGAAACAGTGC
The DNA here is from genome assembly GCF_028554395.1 of Pezoporus wallicus. Lineage (NCBI taxonomy): Eukaryota > Metazoa > Chordata > Aves > Psittaciformes > Psittacidae > Pezoporus > Pezoporus wallicus. Next base: position 364,023 of record NW_026634996.1, read on the forward strand.
AGTTTCTTTCATGCTCCTGTGTGTATATTTATCTCTACAGACAAGATAACTACCGGTAACAACACTGAATCTATTCAGATAAGTCAGTTATTCAAGAAACCAAGAGAGAGGAGTGAGAAAAACCAGTGCCACCAAGCACAGCAGTCGGCTTATATAGCTCATCTCAGCAAAGCACTTTGAACATTAAAGTATGTTCTAATTTAAAGCAAGCACTTAAGAGTTTTGATTAATTTAGACTTCAAAAAAAACAGAGTAAAATGACTCTCTCACCTATTGCCTTTGATTGAGATAGAATCACCTCCCAGTTTTAGAAAATCTACTGTTAACATTAAGAACAATTTTTGTGGAGGGTAATAATGCCAACAGGCTGCTAATGTCTGCAGGACCGTTTGTATCATTGCAGAATATGTAGAATTGTGGGCTTTCAAAACTAAAAAAAAAAAAAAGTATAAGTATGCAAGAGCACAGGTGAGAGAACAGTACCAGATGTAATTTTGTAACTGTGCAGAGGCCACAAACCTCCCCCTCGCACACACGGAAAAGATGGAGGGCATTTAATCAAGGGAGCTGTGAACTCAAAAAGCCAACAAAAGGAGGAGGAAGAGGACAAACAAAAACAAGGGGCTTCCTCCAAAACCTGATGAAAAAGCCAGTTGCCCCAGCAATAAAGAAGATAGTCACCATTGATTCCAAGAAAAGGTGGCTGGTGATAGTAATAGGTACTTTGAAAGGCACAGAGGCACCCATCTGTCAGCCTTACCCATTCTCAAGGGAGGTGTGTTGCCCACCAGGCGCTCAGATAAGGGATGTTGCCAAGAGGCTGCCCAGTCTAAGTCCCACTGACTGTTTCCCACTTCCAGTGGCCCATGTGTGTCCCGATGGTATAGCCAGCAGCAGTCTAGGGAGCATTAAGAAAGACTACAGAGCTGTGGAAAAGGAGGTAAGGGGAGCCAGAGCTTAGACTGTTTTTTTGTTACTCCTGCAGGTTAAAGGATAGGGCCTTGAAATGGCTAGGTGAATGATGCAGGTTAACAAATGGTTAGAGAGGTGCTGCTGTAGTCAGGATTTTGGTTACTTAGACCACTTTGGGAAGCCTGGTCTGCTGGAGGCTGATGAGGTCTACAAGGAAGGGCAAAGAGCATCTTTGGGCATAGACTTGCCAGGCTGGTGAAGATGGCTTTAAACTAGATTTGGCGGGGGGGGGGGGGGGGCAGGCACTGGTCCATCCCAACCCTATCAGTTGGCTGCCAGCGCCAGCAATGAATGATCTGAAGGGGGCCTACAAAACCGCAGAGAGGGACTCTTCATCAGGGACTGTAGTGACAGGACAAGGGGTAACATGATCAAATTTAAACAGGAGAGATTTAGGTTAGATATAAGGAAGAAGTTCTTTACTGTGAGGTTGGTGAGGCACTGGGACAGGCTGCCCAAGCAAGTTGTGAATGCTCCATCCCTGACAGTGTTCAAGGCCAGCTTGGATGGGGCTTTTAGCAGCATAGTCTAGTGGAAAGTGTTCCTGCCCATGGCAGGAAGGTTAGAACTAGATGATCTCAAGGTGCTTTCCAACCCAAACCATTCTGTGATTCTAAATATGACAAAGAAGTACAATAGTGGCTTAGAAAAACATTAGAAAAGCTCTAAGAAGAGGAAATACTTTGGGGTAAGTGGGGAAAAGCTACAAAAATAAAGAATCTCAAAAGAACAAGGGATTTTAAAATTTATGATGTAATAGTAAATAGTAATACTGTAAATAGTAAAATGTAATACTGTAAAGAGAAAATGGGGACCCAGTGTGACGATGTTGGATTCAGTGGCAAAGATTTTAAGTAGGTACAAGATATATATAAACAACTTCTGTAAGGATGAAAACAATGCACAAATAATAAGGTAAAATATTAAATTTCTCCAAATTACATATGTCCTGCAATGATTTTGAAAGCAAGAAAGCTGAAACACTAGCAGACTGTAAATGGAATAGCCTTTAAAATGGAAATTGGTCAGAAAATTATTAAGCCAGTTCAGGATGGCAACATTGCTCTGTTAGACACCAGTGATTAAAGCGTGTTATCTACTGAGATTTTATCCATTTAACAATTTATCCTTTCTCAAAGATACAATAGTATTTCAGGATCCCAGTGTGCTGATTGCTAGACTGATGAAAATGAACCAGGTTAGTCACAACTGAGAATTGTATTTGTTTAGTCCCATACTGAGAAACCATAAGGCCTGATGATCTGGGAGGATCTGAACTTGGTCCCTGGGTGGTGCAGAATTTTTAAAACTTTTGTGATGAGCTCAGATGGCAGCTGGCAACCTAGTGCTGGCTTTCAAACTCAAGGCTCTGGTAATAGGCTTGGTAAGCCTTTATCTGATTTATGTGTAAGTGAATTGTGTATCTCTGATCATATCAACAATTACTTCAGCAATACAATAAATATTTGAATGCAAGTTTGCATCCATGTAATCTGAGACATTTAAAAGGGTGTTCTTATATATCCACACATAATGCGATTTTCAGTTGAGACAGGAGATCATTTTAGAAGTGACATATATGTCCTGTAGAAAGCAATGGACAGAATGAAGAGAAATTTTAACAAAAGAGTAGGAAGTAAAAACAGTATTAAAATTCCCTTTCCAAGAACTGCACAATATTTCAGGTTCATTTTAGTGTTCTATCTCTTTTAACTAAGAAGAATCTAAATTGACAGAAAAAAAAAAAGGTTCATAGGTTAGCCTGGAGCGAAACGCTTTTATTTTTCTGGATCTTCTTCTTCATTAGAGAAGACAGCCAGTAGTACAGTTTATATTCATATGACAGCCCTGCTTTTCTATTCTGCCTAAAGCAGTGAGAAAGTGTAGGCAAGAAGAAACTATAGAATTCTCCACTAACCTTTCAAAAAATGCTGGAAGCCTCCTGCATCTCAAAACGGAATACTTTGAAATACAACAAAGAGTTTCTGACTCCAGACTAAAATCTTACTTAAACATGAATCAATATTTAATCTAGAAGTTTTGTCTCTTGTCTTATCTGGGTGGGTGAGTTCTACTTAGTAGGGTGGAAAGAGACTTCCACTTTTTTAAAATGTAGGAGTTTCTTCCAGATAAAAGGAGTTTCATTAGTTCCTTGTATAAACAAGGCAATTATACAATGTTACTGACACACTGAAGAATTCAGAAATGCTCTGAAACCCCTACATCATGATTCACAGAAGAATTTCAAATCTATAGTTTTTCTTTACAGAATAGCTGTATTCATTCTTTACAAAGATGCCAAATGCTTCATGTGATCTATGTAGATAAAGCAGATATTCTGAGTGGATACTAAAGAGTACCAAAGAGGAAACAACTGTCAATAAAAAATAAATTACTTCTAAATTATTTTGTTAATTATTGTGTTTAGGATTTTTTGTATTTCTGGCATTTTGGACTTGTATTGAAATGTTTTCAAGATTTGCAAGGATGGGTGTGGTGAAAATACTGCACATCTAGTTTCTAAATGAGATTAAAATCTCTGTACATGCAAAAAAACCCCAAAAACTTGCTTAATAGAGCCACTGATAATCTAATCCTATGTTGAATTTTCTTCTTTCCCATCAAAGAATCTTGCAGTTTCACAAATTGCACTATGAGCTTATTCAATCAACTTGCATGAACTGCGTCTACATGGAAATGATGTGATTTTCCAGCACTTAAAATAGCCTGTCAAAAATAATGTACTGCCATGGTTTAAACTCAGCCAATAACTCAGAGCCACGCAGCCGCTCGCTCACGCCTCCCCTTCCTCCATGCACTTCCTATTTTAAACTATTAAAAGGGATTTGATGTTTATATTAAGAGAAATATAATTATTCCAAGTGAGATAGATTTTGTCTGGAGTATTCTGGTTTATGTAATCAGGGAAAATGCCCTGCAAGCTTTTCTGTGTAGAATTGGCAAAAGTTTATCTGAAGGATGTTATTTGCTTTAGCATGGTGCTTCCCCACACTCAGCTGTTGGAAGTACAGTACAGTTTACAAGATGTTCCTTCAGCTGAATTACCAGCACAATTTGCTAGATGTTCCAAGGATACTTCCCTCATTTAAATATTTTCTCATCAGAAGTTCCTCATCATTTAACTGTTATAAAAGGGTATGGCTGCGAGCCAAGGCAGGAGAAATACTGAAACATAGAGACACAGGAAGCACTGAATTTAGACTCAAGACTTGCAGATACACATAATGCAGTGAAAATAGGAGCACCTGAGGTATAGAAGCAATTTCAGTGTATACTTTATTAGGGCACTAAGTGACAATGCTCAGTATATTCAGCTTTAGTGTGTTAGCACTTATAATTTGCCAATTTCAGATAAATTGGATACAAATAATTTGTCGTTAGTACTGATGCTTATTTGTTTACTATGATCTCTTTAAGGAAATGGATGTAGTTCATTTATTATATTCGTTTTCAAAATTAAACTGTTTCACAAGACTGTTATCTGGCTACATGAAGGAAATAAAAAAGCCTGACAGAACTAGTATTAATCAGTGTGTCTAATCTAGTGTAATCTAATTTAAGTGTGTGCACATATACATGTAGGCATAATTTACATGCACATATATGTGTATATATGGTATGCATATTGATGTACAGTGTGTAAATTAGAACATATATATGCATCCATGTGTTCACATACATTACACATCTCTCTTTCTCTCTTCAAGTGCAACAACTGTAGAAGAGTAATATGAGCAATTATGGCTGTCAGCCCATGTGTCCAGCCCATCGAGGTTCCTCTGAATGGCATCATGACCCTCTGGTTTATCAACTCTTCCCAGTATTATATGTCTTTCAAACTTGTATCCATTGCTTAGATCACTGATGAAGATGATAAGACAGTGTTGGTTCTGGTGTCAGCTCCTGGGGCGCATGCTGCTCCACCCTCATGGTTGAGTTCAGTGACTTCCTGAGGCATATGTGCTTTCTGTAAATTCTGGAATTCTGTATACATGAATTTCTCTGTTGTGAACTTTTCCTCACCTCTTTTAAACAAGGCATTTACTAGCAGAATTCATTTGCCCAGACAGCAGTGATGCTCAGGATTTTAGATCTGTCAACACAAAAATAGACGGGGGTTAGTAGGGTGCTTTCAATGCCCAGTAGTCACATTGTTTTTTCTAAGACCCATTAGGTGACTGAATTTTTACAATTTATTTAGTGACAGATATCACATAGTTACAGTTGGTAAATGTACTATAGTTTCTGTTTATAAGGAGAAAATGTGATAGCTTTGATATTGCGGGATATCTTTTGACAAATACTAGCGCAGATAGTAACTATTACATTAGTTCATGGGAATTCCACTTAATTGTTAGCATTTTTTAAATTATTGTATCAAATTTAAAAAAGATTTAAATTTTTAACATATCACTTATGAAGCAAACTTCCTGTGGAAACCAGAAAAAAAAGTAATAATTCTCTAATAACTTGGTTTGCGTTTCACCAATTCTTTTTCCAAGAGACGGTCAAAACAATAGAAATTAAAATCATTGTGTTGGCTGAATAATTTTGAAGCTGAAATTTCAACTAAATAATCTAAATGGAATTAAATTAATCAGATTTTTTAAAATTGATTGAAGTGCCTGTTTGACTGTTACTTACCTGTTTGGAATCCAGGAATTTACTTCCCTTTCTCATTTAAGTTTTGTAAGGAAAAAGGACATTACATTACTATAGTACATGAACATTTTGCAAAGTGTAGGAAGCATATAATCATCTATGATAAATTGAGATGAGCGTGATGGTTTGTGGGTCTTCCTTGTTAAAATTTTGCAAATGACATTAAAACCAAAGTGATAGCAAGAAACTGCAACTTTAAACCAAACATATGATTATAGAATGGTCAGAATTCTTCTAGAAATTAAAAAAAGTCAAAAAAACAGCACTGCACCAGCTACTAAGAAGGAGAAAAATGACTGCTACTGCTGAACCCAGGACAAGAAATTATTTGTTATTTCTGGTTTTCTAATCTGGCTCTCTGTCCTTTCACTCCAGTCTCCCAAGACCACTCTGTGCTATGCTGGTACTTCCATGTCTCCAGGGCTGATATATTGTGGTTGCTCACTAGACTGATTGGTGCAAGGCAGAGGGTACTTGTTCATGTGGCCACAGTTCTTGACACTCGGCCTCTCACCTGGCCTTAGCCTTCTGGCCCATCAGTTGGGAGCAGCTGCATTGCTCCTGGCATCCAATCTTTAGATCTTGTTATTTCTTATTTTAAGGAAATGCAGTTCTTCTCAGGACCTTCTAAATCCCTAATCCGAAAAATATATAAACACCAAGAATCTTTTGAAGAGCTACCCTTATTTATACCTTTTAGACCAAATAAGGTATGAAATGATTTTACTGTCTTTATGACCTTGCTGCTGAATAAACCTACACATCCTTATTTCTTGAGGAAACATTTTTTTTAGCTAACGCTTTGCCTTGTGCAGTGTTGCTGTAGTGTTTAGAGGTGTCTTGTAAAAAAAACTGTGTTTGTACACTTAGCTATGTGTACTTGCTACAACGGTAAGGTGCTGAAACTCAACAGAGTGTGTTTTATTTGGCAGTTAATATACAATTCAGGTGCATTATATGGCTGACTGCTTTTACCACCTGAAGTTTGTATTAATAGACTAATGAAACATGCCCTGAAGTGTCTTAATATGATTACCATATGGCTCTTTAAGCATCAATTAATTTATTTAAACTATCTTTTTAAAACAGTTTTTCTCTTAAGATTACTTTGTACTACATAAAATTAAAACCATCTTAGTGCTAAAAGGATAGAATAGGAAAAACGCTATTTTACTGCCATTGTAATTTTTTTCATTCACTGTATGTTGTTTTAAAAATCTTTTAATTTGTATTCCCTGTCTCTATTATATTTGAATCCTACTTCTTCCTTTCCTTGCAGCTTAGCTCTGCTTTCTCTTTTCATTGCTTTTCCAGTTCTTCACATATTTTTCATCATTCACAATAAAGTGAAAGTTCTCTATCTGAAGCATAATTTTCCCTGTTTTGATTTTTTTACTAGCAACTGCAATTTCCCTATCTTTTAAGCCACTGAACTACATTTTCCTTTTATTTTTCTTTTCTTCTTCTTTCTCTAAACTCCACCAGTACAAGTATTTCTAAGATGTAGATTGAAGTCAGTATATATATGTCATATGAACATTTATCTTGTGCCAAGATTCTAGTTTATAAGATCAGAGTTCTGATAATTTGAGGAGTGGAAGTCTCAGTCAGCAAGATGAGATGTTCAAGCTAGTCCTTCATTCATTGAATTTCTGAACACTTCACTTAAATCTCCAGGGCTCTTCTTTTAAAGATGTCCTTTAAGAGATATCTTAAGCTTTTCAAGCCTGTAGGGCTTGTTTGAGAGACACATAATAAAAATACCCTTAAATGAAAATTGTAGTTATAGAAAAATGAAAACTCAGTGCTGAATCCTATATAAATAACTATACAACTTACAGGTTGCCAGGTGTCTCATGGGTTGAAGACATTTGTTGGTTATTTCAAGCCCTCATTTGTTGGTTATTTCAAGACCATATGAGCTATGCCCTTTAATTTCTGTGAAAGTCAATTGTAAAAAATATATAATGCATCTTGGAAAAATATTCCACTTAGGAAACTGTTACACAGCAGAATTCTAGCATGTCTGACCTTTTCTTTACTTATAATAAAGTACATAGTACTTTATAGTAAAGTTAGTATAGTAGTTATAGTAAAGTACATAGATAGAATAACGTACAAACTGCCAGCTACTTTAAACAAATTAATGATACTGGGCAAATTTTAATGCTTATATATTTCAAAGAAGCATTGGATTTTTTCATCATCATCGCTATAGAATCAGAGTTGTTAGGATTAAGACACTTCACTTTATACAAATAGTTTCTGTCCACTTCTGTTTGACAGATGTTTATGTTGTCACTTGTGGATGGCAGTCCAAGTATTGAAAAATGCAAAAAATTGGTGCTTCTACCACATACATCAAAAAACCTCCATGATGCCATCCAAGAATTTCAAAGCCTTTTAAAGTTGTGCTACAACTTTAAGAGCTAAGTTGTGAACTACCATTTATCTTTCTACATGAAATCAATATGGAAAGTAAATCATTTCAACATGTCTGAAATGCTAATGAGATGAGCAGCCAAACTTCAAAGAAAATTGTCACCTAACTCTGGAGTCCACCAGCTACATAATTTCTTAAGCAGCTAGGCTGCTGAGAGGCCTGCCTTTCACTAGAGAGGTAAATTAGCTCTCTCTGAAGTGCTACACCCAGGTGGGAAGGGCAGTTTCTCTTTGAAGTTTGGCCAGTAGCGCTTCTTTCTCAAGGAACTGAACTTCAAAGAGAAATATTGTTTCTCTTCCTTTTGGATGTTGTATTCAGTAGTATATGAGACACAGCTGCTCTTTGTGTAGTGAGGAGAAAAACATTTATAATAATAGTTATGTATACATAAAATTGAAGTTCCAGATTAGTTTCTCTGTGATAGGATAAGCTGAATAATGATTAGGAAGAGCTACTAGAGACTTTTAACTATACAACTTAGAGTATTCTTAAAAGAAGTTCAAAGAATGGGTAAGAAAGAGAGAAGATCAAGATGATGATTTTCCTTAGTAGCTTTCTGTTTCTTTGACAAGAGGGACCACCCTCTATCAAAGGAACCCCCAGATTCAATGACTGGACATCTGGTCTAACTTTTAAATGTTCTACATATCATTTTTGGAGTTTGTTATAGAAGTGGTGATTAAAAGCACCACTAGAAGCCATCCAAACTGCTGCTCTCAGCAGGACTATCACCAATAGCTATGGCTTTGTCTAACAAAGTCTTGGAAGTTGCCAGTGATGGAATCTACGCTGCTTCCCTAGGCGACCTGTTCTAGAGCTGCAGTATCTTCCTATTTTTTAGATATTTTTTAGATATTTGGTAATAAAAAACTAATGCGAATCTCTCAGGCTGCTAATTTTACCCACTTCACCTTGGTTTTCTGCCAGTGCTGGATAGAGTTAGGCTCAGTCATCTTTGTAAATTCCCTTCAAGTACTTGTAATTTGCTCTTGCCTCTTTACCTTGACTTTTCCAGATTAAACAGGCCAGCTCCCTCAGCCTCTCTTGAAAGTCATGAGCAGTAGATTGACTTTTTCAACTGTGGGGCACAAAACTGGTCACAATATTCCAGGTTTGGCTTCACCGTCGCTGAGTGGGATAAATGGTCTGCTGGCCATTGTGCTCATAATGTAATTTAATGTGCTATTTGCTTTATTCATAATAACTTGTTGGATCATATTCAGTTTTGTGTCAATCAGAATATCCACTTTCTCTTCAGCTAGTTTCCATGAAGCAGTAAAACTATCATAACTGCAGTTGCTGTGCTTCATAGCAAGCAACCCCAGTGCCAAACACCACTGCAGTCAGAGAAAGAGGAATTTGTCATTAATTACCGCTAAGTGAAACATGTCCATTTAGGCAAAGCTTAAGTGGTGCTCATAAGCCTCCCACTTTTACTTTGCATGGAAGTTTTTCTTGCCCACTAATATCTGAAATGCAGAAGAATGAATGCCAATTGTAATGATGGAGAGAGCACTAGTGTCTTCAAGACTTCATGAATTATCTTTGGAACATTCTTCTCTCATGATTAAGCAATTATAATCTACACTCACAAGGAACAGACTTAAATACCTGAAATATTTAATGGTTTTGTATACAGTAGATGAGCTGAAAAATTACATAAAATCTTTTACAAGTGACCATTTTCAATTAACTTCATGGAAGGATGTTAGGAGTAACTTGAAATTTTAGTATTTGCTGTAGCACTTAGGAACATCAATAGGAAACTCTTGTTGACTTCAGTGTGTCTGGAGGGAAAGTAAAATGCTGATACATACAGTTGGAAATGAATAATAACATAGCCTGAAGTCTCACCACTTATTTAAAGATTAAAATGATACAAACCCAAAACAACAGCCACACATTTCAAACACTGCAATAAAATATAACTAATTTGGTTCCAAATACTATCCCAGAGTGTTTCTTTTTACTGTGTTGTTTATTGTTTTCTTTGTGTTCTATGGTGCAGATGACTTAAAGCTGTATTTTATTTTTGCAATAGTATCTCCAACATCTGTTAAAGAGTCCCTTTAATCTTTATTATTATTGGTGATCTTTTCCCACCTGTGTGGTTCATGTTGGTTTGATAGAACCCGCTGTCATCAAGAGCCCCTATTCTGGTATTGGTCTTCCTGAAATGAGGGCATTTCATGAAGTGTCAGCTGTAGAATAAACCACAATCACATTCATTGCGGATGTGAAAATGGTAATTGGAGTGTGTGCATCTATGCCTGTAAAATTTAAAAACACAGTGCAGTTCCATTGTGCTGCATGGAACGGTCCACATCCTTGGTTTTTTAGCCACCAAAGTAGAGTGGCCACAGGCAAACTGCTTTTGGTAATGGTCCTTAGTGTGTGTTAATATGTGTTCCATGTCTTCTGTTCCATCTCAAGAAACTGCTTGAGAAAGTGTTGCCTAGCCTATGCAGACTTGCAGGGGAACTATTATGATGATTCAGCAGGACAGATAATGCACAGGAATGCTCCTTGGCATTGTTTAATTTAGTAGAATAGACATGTGTCTAATGTTTTCCAAAGTGAATTAAGGTTTTCTTTGGTTTTGCTTGATTGTATCACTCCTGATGTACACAAACATTTTGATCTTAGTCTATGTGCTTTCGAATTTTACTTCTTGTGTGTAGGACAGACAGAAGCTGCTTGGTTTGGCCTCAGAATTACTCTGAATCTTCTATAGCAAAAGAATGCAATTAGATGTTCTGATAGAAAACTTAGATTCATAGAATCATAGAACAGTTAGTGTTGGAAAGGACCTTAAGATCATCTAGTTCCAGCCCCCCTGACATGGGCAGGGACACCTCACACTAAACCATATCACCCAAGGCTTTGTTCAACCTGTCCTTGAACACCACCAGGGATGGAGCATTCACAACCTCACTGGGCAAGCCATTCCAGTGCCTCACCACCCTAACAGGGAAGAATTTCTTCCTTAAATCTGATCTAAACTTCCCCTGTTTAAGTTTTAACCTGTTACCTCTTGTCCTGTCACTACAGTCCCTAATGAATAGTCCATCCCCAGCTTCCCTATAGCCCCCCTTCAGATACTTGGAAGGCTGCTATGAGGTCTCCATGCAGCCTTCTCTTCTCCAGGCTGAACAGCTCCAACTTTCCCAGCCTGTGGGAGGTACTCCAGTCCCTTGATCATCCTCATGGCCCTCCTCTGGACTTCTCACCTTTTTTTTTTAAATTGTATTTTATTGTTTGTGTGTTTTTGTTTTAATTTTAAATATGCTGGAGTTATAGGTAAAGGAACCTAGATGAAAGAGCAAAACAAAATGTTCTGCAAGTCATATCATTTGGCCCCAGCATAAGTCAAATACCGTACTTTGCTGTCTCCAGTGTTTAGCTTTTGTATGCAGTGTTTCATGACAGATCTCTCTGACTACTTCTTTTTATGGACCTACTCATGGTTCACTGAGGTAGCTGCTGAAACAGGAATATTTTCTTGTGGCAGAGTCATCAAGTTCTTCTGTACATCATCCTTGTAAGCAGAACTATAGAATTTCTGGGGAACTGAAAATATTCTGAATTCATATTTTCACCCACTGGAGTTAACAGTTTAAATGAAAAAAGTGGAATGATCTAGCAACATAGTAGGGTTTGGGTTTTTTGTTTTTTTTTTTGCTTTTGGGGTTTGGGGATTTTTTTAAACAAAAGATTTATACAATTAAAATGTTATTGTCCAGCTAGTTTATAAGAAAAAGGAAATGAAAAATGCAAAACTAGCTTTTCTGTAAGGTGCAGCTGTAAAGATAAATACGCATGAAATTTATGTAGTTCTTGTAAAGGTGTGGTACGTTAGGCTTGGCTAACAGCTAAAAGCCCACCCAAGCTGCTCACCCACTCCTGTTCCTTTGCAGGATAGAGGGAAAAAGTAAAATGAGAAAGCCCATGAGTTGAGATAGATTACTTACTAGTTACTGTTACAGACAAAACAGAATCCATTTGGGGAAAATTAACTTATTGCCAATTTAAGGAAATTAAACTGGTGAGAAACAAAAGGCAAATATAAAAACAATACATTTTCTCGCCCCTTTCTCATGCCCAACTTCACTCCTTCACTCCCAAGACCTTCCCAACCAGCACTGGGAAGGATGGAGAAGGGAGAAATGCTACCCTCAGTATGTAGCAATTTTCTCTCTGCATCGCCTCTGTTCTCACACTTTTCTCCTGCTCCAGAGTGGGTTTTCTCCACAGGCTTCAGTCTTTCTGGATAAATCTACTCCATCAGACTGCAAACAGCTGTTTCCAGCACACAGCAGCTGCAGTTTCTTCTAAGAGGAGCCACTCTGGTGGTCCCCCGCTACCAAAACCTTGACACCTATACCTAGTACATAAAGAGATCCTGATTTATCAGAGTAAAACATACCAGTTTCAGTCTGAAAGCACTACTTATATGTCAAAGCACTTACAGCATTGAGCAAGAGATCTGAATGAAGCCACTTGAAAGTATATGTAATGTTTTATTGTTATTTAAGTGGAAATAACAATGCTGTTATTGTTGCAAACAGTTTGTGTTCTAACACCATGTTTGTATGACCACTAACAGTGCACACAGCGAAATATGAGTAGATGTTTGACCTGGATTACCCATGAACAAGCAGTAATGTTTCTCTTGAATTAACTAGCATGGAAATTTCAATTTTCATTTAATATAACTGTAGAAGACAGATGACACCTACTTTGACAATTTTTTTTTCAGAATTTTTTAAATAGCAGATTGAATTTGTACCAGATAAATGCTTTGTATGATGTGATCCACATTTTTTATTTTAACCCAAAAATAAATCATACGAAACTACTTCAATTACCCTGAAATGCTACTCTAAGAGATAGATTACATATATATATCTATGTATGTATACACACAGACACACACACACACACACGACCCAGACTGGTAATCTGTTTTTTAATGACACTTTCAAACAATATTTTAAAGTTCATTAATCTGTATTTAATTGCTTTGCTGTTTCTGAAGGACAGGTGCTACTTTGAGTATTTTTTTAGGGCAAACACCTCAATGTTAGATCAGTACACTTACTGTTAGTAATCTCATTTTTTTTGTTACTGGTGTATATATTATTATTATATATGATTTATATATTGTACCACTCCATTAACTGCTTTACTAGGAAAAGAAGCAATGCAATGTAACAGATACTGTTTCTGAAAAGTCAGATCTTTACAGTAGGAGGCTTGAAATGTGTGCCAAGTAGCATGAAAAATAAACTGGAACAAAACAATGCTTTGTAAGCTTATGCCTCCCAGGATGAACTTCATAGCACTGACACTAGGTTTTCATTGTCAGTAATCTTACACTGAAACAGTGTCTGCCTTGTAACACTGAAATTGTTTTTCAGAAGTTGTCTGTCATTAATTCTTTCTTGAAGCCATATAATTAAAACCTTACAAGGTGTTCCTTGATAAAAGATAAGTATTTTTTACATGAAGATAGAACACAAATCCCACTCCTAATGCAATGGACCTTCTAACCACACAAAACCAAGATGTTGCCAAGTAAATTGGATGCTAGCACTATCAGTGCCCTGCAGTGCTTTTGTTAATTATCTTGCCATAGTGATGCAGATAGCAATCTTCCTAAAAGAGCAGGCAGATTTAAAGAGGCAGGATTAATTAAAATTGATTTGTGCAGTCTGCCATGTTGAGCTCTGCTGGGAGAATTTCCTTTCCCCTCCTCTCTTTAATTCCTGCTGTAGTACTACATGATAATACAAGGTAGTCGCCTCACCTTGCAAGTACTAATTATAGTGAATGAATGGGATTTGTCTGCTGTGATAGGTAATTCATAAGATGGGAAGACATCAAAATTTACTTCATTTAGTACCACCTAGAGGGAATATCTCTTTCTTCCAACTTTCTGGGTTCATAAGAAAGGGGACTAGAAAGCAAACTTCAAGGTCATAATTTTGCATCAGAGGGTGTACTTTGATTTAATATGTCCAGAGATAGAGGGCTGTAAACCTTCATTGCAGATAGGATAGAAAATAGTGATGTAAGACTAGGCCAAGAATGAAAATACTGCATGGTTATACAGAGAAATCCCAAAGTGAGCTGTGACTGTATTTCCTATGTATGAGTTTCCTTAGGAAGAAATATTACTCAAGAATTTGTGAGCTCCTTAATCCAGCTCAAATTTTATGTAGGATTCTTCTCATATTTATAAAACTCAAACCACTGAGCATTATTAATAACTGAAAAAGAAGACAGCTTTGTAGAAATTTGCCTAACATACTAGCAAATAATGAGCATATATAGACAGAATTAATGATTTTTAAATACTTAAATCGAGTCAGTCCAAGCTGGATTTTCAAAAATTTGCTTTTTAAAAAAATGTGTCTTTAAATGTTTTAGATTTTATATGTTACACAGTCAGGTTTCTAAACTGTGATTTTATGTGTCTGAAAATAATTTTTATTATTTGACAAGGTGGGATAGGGCTATGATGAAGGCAGAATCCATAGAAAAAACTTTCTCCTTACATTAAACACCTTTTTCCAAAGTTACTTTTAAAAAAAAGGAGTATTTAAAAATATTTAATTATTAATGAGGAGCTTATTGAGCAGGACTTGGCACTTTTCATACTAAATATTTTTTAATCCTTTCCCAGATATTTTCAGCTTCAGAAAGCTTTGCCTGATTTCTGGTGCTGAAGTTGCTACTTGAAAAGATATCTTGATCTAACTTGGAAGAAGGATTATAGTTTTTATCTAATGTAAGATTTTGGATAAAGTATTTTAATCAAAAAAATTGCTTTCATGCAGCAACTCTCTACTGAATCAGAGGTTGAAAAATGTATTTAAGGTGCCCACAACAGTCAAAAACTGAGATGGCAACGGCTGAAATACTAGGTGGTGAGGGAAATACATCAGGCAAAATACCTTGACAATGATGTATTGGATACTTTTGCATAGTGAACTTGCTATCCAGCTTCCTGCCACTTTATTTGCTATTGTGGCTGCCTCTTTTCCTCATTCAGGTTTCCCCACCCCACATCCAACTCCCGTCACCCTACTGCTTATCCTAGCATCATTTCTATAAAATGTGATGTAACATGAGGCAAATTCTGCTCTTGAATAGCTGTGATTTCAATGGAGAAAGCATGTTTGTTAGCCTTCAGTATGGAAATAGAAATAATACTTGAAACATATTGGGCATGATTATTCTCTGATTTTCATCCACTCAGAGGACTATGAGAATTCATGAAGTTACAAGACAAATTAGAATGCTATTATTTTATACCCATTTGTATGCTTCAAGTATGAATTTTTATACAAGGTCTCAATTGTATTAACAAATACATTTTCATTAAGATAATGCATTTTCCTGAATAGTAAAATAATATATATAAAAATTTTATGAACACAGAAAAAGTGGAATTGTGCGACTATATGATTTTCTTTTCCAAGTGCACTTAGCAAGGTTTTCCTAGTTATTCTGCCCCAGAAGTTAATACATCTACTACAGAAGCTCTCAGTGAAAAAAAATCTAGTATATTGACTTCATGCAGCCCATGTTTGGCTGTGACATGGATGTGACTGAACAGCAGACCTAACTAATAGCTTTCTACTACACAGATTTTGATAGCACTGATATATTGTACTGTAAACCCATTGCATATTTATTTTTTGATAAATCATTCAAACTCATTTTTTTTATATGTTAAATAGGAAACTAATTCTGAAAGAACAAGTTTTATAAATATGGATTATTATTTTCTATGGAAGATGTATTATGAATCTTATCCTGAGATATTGTGGGTTTTAGCAAACAAATACCTTACATTTTTTTGAACATAAACTTGGTTTTCTGTTATTCTGGATCTCTGTCTTCAGCATATGTGCAGAAGGGGAATGCAGTGAATAGTCATAGTTAAAAACAAAACTCTGCTTTCTTACAGTATCTAGTAATTTACATAATATCTCTATCTTTTCTTTTTTCCCTCTCTCAGACTTGCTGTCTTTCTTGACAAAATAACTCTGATTGCAAAAACCCCAAAGTACTCATCAGAATCCTCACAAAAAAAAGTGCTTACAACTACTCCAAAGATATTTTATGCTCATTTCATTTTTTTGGTCTCTCTCAATATGTCATATAAATTATCTGACAATTTCACTTTCCTCTCTCTTTTTTTTTTTTTTTTTTTGTGCCATAGCCATGAACAATTTGGAAATACAAAATCTTTTAGATATCACATAAAAAACCCCACCTTTAAACATCATCTCCTGAGAGTATTTCTGAAATGCCATTCTTATTTCAGACTTAAATTTGCTCCCAGCTCCCTGACAATATGCTTTACTGCCCGTTGTCTGTTCCCATAATAAAAATAACAGGAATGATACCCAGCTGTTCTTTGATGAATTTCTTCAAAAAGATATCTAAGCAATTTACAAAGATGGTCACTAAAGAGCTGTAAAAATTATTTGCATTCTGAGAAACATGTCAGATGAGGAAAAAGCCCCTCATTTATTTAGTCTTTTTTTCCAGTAAGAGGTCATGTAGAATTTTCATGCACTCAGTTCTGTCTAAACATAGAAAAGAGGTATTTGAAATATGCTTCTTTCTTTGTTTCTATTCAGAAAAATAAGAATTTATGTTAGTAGTTGGAATACAACTTTTTGAATTAGTCCACTGTGTTACCTTATAATAGAAATCCTTTACCTTAACCACATCCTGTAGAAACTAATTAAAAAATCCATGAACTCACTTTAAAGAGCAAAATTAGCATTAGGCTTACTGCATTCCTGAATATATCTCATTATTTCTTTTAGTTAACAGAGTTAACTAAAACTTTTTGTTAACTTTTAGTTAACAAAGTTTGAGTGTTTAATGAGTCTTCATGAATGTATATTCATAACATCCTGATGCTTAACAGAAGAAGCATTTAAATGGTAAATACATTTCAGATTTCTTACAGGAAAAATTCAAGCTTAGTTTTTAGCAATGCTTTTACTTACATCCTCTACCTAGTCATGGCAGTTTGTGCTTCCTCATGCATAAAGCACACCGAAGTAGAAAGTTAATGTCGAATTTTGAATTATCACTTATTAATGTTGATGTTGGAATGTTAACAAAGCTTGCGACTAGTGGAAATATTGAGAGAGTCATTAATCATTATGAGGTTCATTAACCGTGAGTGACAGTGACCCTAGTCTGGGTCACTTGGAAAAAGGACTGCAAGAAATATGCAAAACAAACATTCTTCTATAGATTTGAAAAATGTGTTGTTGCCTTCTTTTCCTGTATCAGTCCTTCTGGTCTTTGAGAGTGTACTCCTGTGGCCTTGTTTCTTTTAGGCAGACAGCACCCAAAATTGCAGAGCGCAATGGTCTGAAACACAGTTCACAATTATAGTTCTGTGCAATAAAAAAAAAACCTCAAACACCACAAAAACTAACTTAACTTCTAGATACAATTTTATGACAGCAAATAAAAGTATACGAACCCTTAAAGCAGTATAGAAATCTAAAAGCTGAACTTCCAAGCCTATGTAATGGACCTCAAGGTGATACGTACAAGTTCACAACTCAGCAATGGGTATTTATGTGGAAGCTTTTCATGCCTGTATTTATTGAAGGAGAACTGAGATTTACCTTAAAGCAGAGGCTTATTTAATTAGCCTGAACACTTTATTTTGTAAAACAAGCAACCAAAGACATGAATATGTGAATTATCATGTTCTTCCAGCGTCATGTCTCAGGGAGGAAGTGACTCCTATAAATCAGTAAAGGCAAAGGCAATTATACAGTGCAATTCTACAATATCATCTTCTTTCCCTCTGTTTTAAAGTTTATTACACCAGATTATATCAAATTGTCTTCCTGCAGGCTTTGATATCAGTCCTGGGCTTGTATATTCCAGATTTTTTTGTTTTAATAATACAGAGCTGTAGGGTAGGTTGTTGTACTTTTAGACACAGGCAGTTTCAGTTAATTCCTGTTGCTGAGTATCTAAAAGCATAATGATGTAAATAGTCATCTAATGGAAACTTACACTCAGGACCTTTTTTTATAAGCTTTTTATGAGCTAAATGACTAGGTCGGTTATTTCACAGAGTTTGCAGATGAGTATTCTTAGTATTCACAATATTCTTGCACCATGAATAAAGAGAAGGTTGATTAGAAGAGAGAAATCTTCCATTAATTTTATTCCCTGAATACTCTTCCTGGTAAAAAATACTATGAAGACAAAGCCAATCATAGGCTTAGATTCCTAGATATGGATATTAAGTATCTTGATCATAAATACAAGGGGAACTGTATATGAGATTGTATTATTAATGTCACTTCCAAAGAGATGGAAAGTAAGATCCTGTATGCAAACATATTTCTTTTGTAAGAGTTACTATTGACAACATATATTTACTCTGGACCTCTTCCTTTTTCCTTTTTCTTTAAAAAAAAAAAAAACAAAAAACTACGCTATTATAATAGGAAAAAATTTGCTACTTTTAAAAAATGTAAAATCATATCAGAGTGAGAGTGTTATTTAAGGTCTTTTTCTATGATCATAGAATCAGAATGGTTTGGGCTGAAAAGGACCTTAAGATCATCTAGTTCCAAACCCCCTGCCACGGGCAGGGGCACCCAGCCTGTCCTTGAACACTGCCAGGGATGGAACATTCACGGCTTCTTTGGGAAGCCTGTCCCAGTGCCCTGCCACTTTCACAGTAAAGAAAAGAATTTCTTCCTTCTAGGTAATCTAAATCTCCCCTATTTTAAGTTTGAAGCCATTGCCCCTTGTCCTTTCACTACAGTCCCTGATGTAGAGTCCCTATCCAGCATCCTTGTAAGCCCCCTTTAGATATTGGAAGACTGCTATGAGGTCACCACGTAGCCTTCTTTTCTTCAGGCTGAACAGCCCTAACTTTCTTAGTCTATCATAATCTAAGAAATTATTTAGTGTTTAATGAATAGTGGCTGATAGTTTACAAGGGGTGTTTTAAAAGGTAAAATGTATTAACTGCATATTAGATTTTTGTTTCTTGTGTCTTGTATTTTGAAGTCATTGATAAACATTTTTCTTTCCCAAGTTTAAATAATTTGTTGCAGAAAATTCAGCTGATTGCTTGTACTGAAAGATGTTTCTAACTAGCACCTTCTTTGAAGGGGATTTGAACTCTGTCACAGGTTGCTTCTTGCTTTATTTCTCTCATCCATGTTCTTCAGGCATTTTGACATTTTACAGTGCATTATTTTTTACACATCCTAAATTGTGGCTTTTAACCTGATCTTGGAAAGTATATTTTTCACTGAAGAAGGGAAAAATAAAGACTTTTGTTTTTGATCAGACGATCTCTATGCCACCTGCCTTAGTGGTACAGTGGTACATGATCAACTGCTATGCCATGCTTCTGTTCAAGCCTGTGTCCAAAAACAGTGCCACATAGACTTTTTTTTTTTAAATGGCACTTTTTTATTGGTGCTTATTAATGCAATGACAGGGTGACCTTATTATTTTCTTTTCTTTCCTTTTTTTTTTTTGTTGTTGTTGTTTTGAGACTGGCATACTTATTAACAGTCTCTAAAGACCAATTAACAACAGGGAGCCATGTACTCTGCCAGTCTGAGTTTCAACTAAATATCTGCTCCAGGAGGAGCTAAACTAACACGGCACTATAGAACAGCAGTTACACTATTGATATAGCTGAGTCCATTGCTGAGGACAAACTCTTGCTTCACGACAGATGGCCTAATGCTCTGGTAATTAATACATTTTTATGACTTTTAAATCTTTCTGACCTTTTGCTTTTCTCTGTCTGAATTAGTAGGGCACAGTTTTATTAGTGGAATGGAAGTTTAAGGACACATTTATGTGGCATCTTTTCCAGAACTCCCTTCCTGGATTCTATAATTCTACTTTTTTTTTTTTTTTAATGTTAAGTGTATTCTGTTGACAGGAATTAACAGCCCAATTTTAATCAGTCAGGACTGCAACAGACTAATTCTGACTCTAGGGAAGATGATTTTTTTTCTGGTGAGATCTGCTGCTAAGGTATTTAAGCATTATAGAATAATTAGTAAGTATTAATAAAAACTCAGTAGCCAGGATACATATAATGGAATTCAAGAATTTTATCCTACCTTGTCATGTCCTAGAGTTGTATATTTAAAACATAAATTTTCCAAAAATAGAAACTCAAGAATCAAATCATCATGGCATAGATTGCCATATAAGTGTTCTCTTTCAAATTCCAGAAGTATCTGAAAATTTGGGCTACCTATGTCGTGGTTTAAGCCCAGCCATAAATCAGAACCACGCAGCTGCTCTCTCACTCCCCCTCTTCCTCCCCCTGCTCCTGGAGGAATGGGGAGGAGAATCAAAAGAATGTAACTCCCATGGGCTGAGATAAGAACAGCCCAGTAACTAAGGTATAACACAAACCACTACTGCTGCCACCAGTAATTATAATGATAAGGGAAATAACAAGGGAAGAGAGTACAACTGCTCACCACCTGCTGACCAATACCCAGCCAGACCAAGCAGTGATCTAGCCCTTCCAAGTAACTGCCCCCAGTTTACATCCTGGGCATGACATGCTGTGGTATGGAATACCTCTTTTAGTTTGGGTCAGGTGTCCTGTCTCTGCTTCCTCCTGGCTTCCCCTCCTCCCTGGCAGAGCATGAGGCTCAAAAAGTCCATGGTCAGAGTAAACATTACTGAGCAGCAATTAAAAACATTGGTGTTATCAGCGCTGTTCCCAGGCTGAAAGTCAAAAACACAGCACTGCACCAGCTACTAAGAAGGAGAAAAAATGGCTGCTAATACTGAACCCAGGACAACCTGATAAAGTAAGTTGGAATCTAAGAAAATGCAGTCAACCTAACATTACCGTAAATCTTTCAAGTATTAAAACATATACCAGAGTTTTCCTTATTTACTTGTTTCTTCCCCAAATATCATCAATATAAAGTTAAAATATAATCATAGTGAAAAAAAGAAATTAATGTTTCTCTCTCAGGCATACTTTATCCCAAGCCAGTTTTTCTATAATGGCTGGATAAATTTAGGTATCTCATCTATTTTATTTTTTTTTCCCCTGGCTCCTAATGGAAGCACAATGAGTTTCTGAAATAATTATCACCCATAACTCTACAAAAAAATAATTGAAGTTGTAAGTAGTTGGTATTCATGAAAAACAAACTTGCATCTAAATCACAGAAAAAGAATGAAAGATGGAAATTATTAGGTTCCTAACAGACATTGACAGTGTTTTTAAAGATTACTTAATTACTTACTCTTCCCATTGCGGTCAATGGCTCAATGTCAAACTGGAGATGCATAATGAGTCGTGTCCCTCAGGGGTTGCTGTTGGGACCGGTCTTGTTCAGCATCTTTGTTGGGGGACCTTGACACACTTGAGAGGTGGGATCATGCCAGCCTCATGAAGTTCAGCCAAGCCAAGTGCAAGGTCCTACACCTGGGTTGGGGCAATCCCTTGCACAGCTATAGGCTGGGTGGAGAAGACTTTCAGAGCAGCCCTGCAGAGAAGGACTTGGGGGTGTTGGTTGTTGAGAAACTGAACATGAGCCAGTAGTATTTGTACTTTGTTAGGTCCCTCAGTTCCCAAGCAGACCTTTTCTAAGCTAATTCACAGTTCACAAGGGAAAGAGGAATACCAGATGGAGGATATTGGGACCCTTCTTGGTGTAGGAACAGAGAAACTGCAGGTGAATATTTGACCATCTAGAGATAAATGGAAGGCTCACCAAGCAAACATTACCACAGAATTATACTTGCAGTTACGAAAATGGGATGTATTTGGAAGTGAATGAGGTTGGTACATTGTCTTCAGAAGCTTTAGTTACATTCTGAAACCTCTAATTATTGCCTCCTTGTAATTTCTATCTCCTTCCCTCCCTCCTCCCTCCCCCTGCCCCCCCCCCCCAGCACATAGCTTTATGAGTTAACCTAATGTTTTTAATATATCATCCATGTGAACAAACTTTTCACTTATTTGGAAAAGTTTGCTTTGCTTTTATGTTTACACAAACGTGTGAGTGTTGTTATGGTTGAATGTATATTTTATTTTTTTCCTTCAGTAGTCTTAGATGATGGGATGGCTCCTGTGACTGGAGTGTTGGAATGGAAGGTTACAGGCTTTTTAGAAAAAACAGGCCTGGCAGGCGGGGAGGGGGAGTTGCCCTTTATGTTAGGGATAGGCTGGAGAGTATGGAACTCTGTCTGGGGACAGTGAGCAGTCCACAGAGAGTTTGTGGGTCAGGGTTAAAGGGAATATAGCTATGGGAGACATTACTGTGGGGATCTGTTACAGACCGCCTGATCAAGGAGAACCTGTGGATGAAGCACTCCATAGACAGATAGGAAAAGCCTCACGCTCACAGGCCCTTGTTCTCATGGATGACTTCAACCACCCTGACATCTGTTGGAAGGACGGTACGGCCCGGCACAAGCAATCCAGGAGGTTCCTCGATTGTGTAGAAGACAACTTCCTTCTGCAAGTAATAGAGGAGCCAACAAGGAGAGGTGCCATGCTTGACCTCATGCTCACCAACAGGGAGGGGATCGTTGGAAATGTGATGCTCCAGGGCAGCCTTGGATGCAGCGATCACAAGATGGTTGAATTTGAGATCCTCAGGACAGTGAGAAGAGCGTGCAGCAAGGTCACTGCCCTGGACTTCAAAAGAACAGACTTTGGCCTCTTCAGGAACCTACTTAGTAAGGTTCCATGGGATACAGCCCTAGAGGGCAGGGGGGCCCAAGGCTGTTGGTTGATATTCAAGGATCACCTGCTACAAGCTCAGGAATGTTGCATCCCAACTAGAAGGAAGTGCAGCAGGAGGGCCAGGAAATCTCCCTGCATGGATAAGGAGCTGCTGAGGAAAATTCAAATGAAAAAAGAGGCTTATAATAAGTGGAAGCAAGGACAGGTGGCATGGAAAGAATACAGGGATGTTGTCCGGGAAGCTAGGGACCAGGTTAGGAAAGCTAAGGCCCAGTTAGAATTAAAATTAGCTAGAGGTATTAAGGATAACAGGAAGGGATTCTACAGGTACATTGCAAATAAAAAACAGACTAGGGAGAACGTAGGCCCCTTCAGGAGGCTCTCGGGAGAGCTGGCTACACGGGATTTGGAGAAGGCTGAGGTTCTGAATGACTTCTTTGCCTCAGTCTTCACTGGCAAAGGCTCTGACTGCACCACCCAAGTCTTGGAAGGCAGATGCAGGGACTGTGAGAATCAAGACCCTAGGCCCACTGTAGGAGAGGATCTGGTTTGAGACCATCTTAAAAATCTGAACATGCACAAGTCCATGGGTCCTGATGAGATCCATCCGCGGGTCCTGAAGGAGCTGGCAAATGAAGTTGTGAAGCCACTGGCCATGATATTTGAGAAATCATGGCAGTCAGGTGAAGCTCCTGACAAGTGGAAAAAGGGAAATATAACCCCCATTTTCAAGAAGGGGAAAACGGATGACCCAGGGAATTACAGACCAGTCAGTCTCACCTCTGTGCCTGGCAAAATCTTGGAGCAGATTCTCCTGGAAGGCATGCTAAGGCACATGTAAATCAACAAGGTGCTTGGTGACAGCCAGCATGGCTTCACTAAGGGGAATTCCTGCCTGACCAATTTGGTGGCCTTCTATGATGAGGCTACAGAACTGATGGACAGGGGTAGAGCAGCTGATGTCATCTACCTGGACTTGTGTAAAGCATTCAACACTGTCCCACATGACATCCTTGTCTCTAATTTGGAGAGACATCAATTTGATGGATGGACCACTCGGTGGATAAAGAACTGGCTGGCTGCACACAAAGAGTTGTGGTCAGTGGCTCAGTGTCCGGCTGGAGACCAGTAACAAGTGGTGTCCCTCAGGGATCGGTGTTGGGACCGGTCTTGTTCAACATCTTTGTTGCTGACATGGACAGTGGGATTGAGTGTGCCCTCAGCAAGTTTGCCAATGACACCAAGCTGTGTGGTTCGGTTGATACACTGGAGGGAATGAATGCCATCCAGAGGGACCTTGACACACTTGTGAGGTGGGCTGATGCCAACCTCATGAAGTCTAACCATGCCAAGTGCAAGGTCCTACACCTGGGTCAGAGCAATCCCAGCCACAGCTAGAGGTTCGGCAGAGAAGAGATTCAGAGTAGCCCTGCGGAGAAGGAACTGGGGGTGTTGGTTGATGAGAAAATGAACATGAGCAGGCAGTGTGCGCTTGCAGCCCAGAAAGCCAACCGTATCCTGGGCTGCATCAAAAGGAGCATGACCAGCAGGTCAAAGGAGGTGATCCTGCCCCTCGACTCTCCTCTTGTGAGACCTCACCTGGAGTATTGTGTGCAGTTCTGGTGTCCTCATCATAAAAAGGACATGGAACTGTTGGAACAAGTCCAGAGGAGGACCACGAGGGTGATCAGGGGACTGGACCACCTTCTGTGTGAAGATAGGCTGAGGAAGTTGTGGCTGTTCAGCCTGGAGAAGAGAAGGCTGCATGGAGACCTCATAGCAGCCTTCCAGTATCTGAAGGGGGCCTATAGGGATGCTGGGGAGGGACTCTTCATTAGCGACTGTAGTGATAGGACAAGGGGTAGCGGGTTAAAACTTAAACAGGGGAAGTTTAGATTGGATGTAAGGAGGAAATTCTTTCCTGTTAGGGTGGTGAGGGACTGGAATAGGTTGCCCAAGGAGGTTGTGAATGCTCCATCCCTGGCAGCGTTCAAGACCAGGTTGGACAGAGCCTTGAGTGATATGGTTTAGTGTGAGGTGTCCCTGCCCATGGCAGGGGGGTTGGAACTAGATGATCTTAAGGTCCTTTCCAACCCTAACTATTCTATGATTCTATAAGGAACCTGTGATTGATAGAAACTTTTAAGTTTTGTTTTTCAAAAAATATTTGTCTATAGTTTCCACTAGTCTGTAATTTTCTTCACATGTAAGTCTTGTTACCTCTTTTTACAAAGTTACTTCTAATCTTGGTTATATTTCATAAGCTTATGTTTATGGGGGGATTTACAGGCATGTGAGAAACCATGAAATATGTATTTTACTTTCCATTTAGGTCTTTAGTCTTCATAGCAAGTGATTATTGAATGGAAGAAGTCTGTTTTTAATAATAGTTTGGTTATAATTTTATTGCTCACAAAGCATACCAAGCTGACAGCACTCTAGACTGATATTCTTTGTTTACCCAGGTGTAAGTACAGGATCATTAAATCTGTGCTTTTCATTAGCCTTATTCATTGAAACTCCAGTTCTGTTTAGGTGTATGATACCTTTGGGACAGACAGTATATAACAATCCTGAAAGCTAGTTCAGGAAATGTGAAGTTCTATCTGTAGTGCATGGTTGATACAGTTTTATCGGATTTTATCTTCTTTCTGCCTTTCTCTTTTTCTTTCTCACTTCCTCCTTTCTTCTTCACTTCCTTTCACCCACCTAAAACAGAGTATTTCCCACACAGAACACTGAACCATTTCCTGCTACCTTGATGAAATAAAATTAATCTGCTAGCCAATGTTACTCCAGTTTACAAAAAGGGCATGAGCAAAGACCTGGGGAACTACAAAACTGTTAGTCTAATCTCAGTTCCTGGAAAAATTATGGAGATGATTATATTACATACTAATGAAAGACATATAAAGAATAATGCAATAATCAGATACAGTCAGCATGGTTTCACAAAGGGAAAGTCCTGTTTCACTAAGTTGATATCTTTCTATGACAGGGTCACTTGCCTACTGGATGAAGGGAAGACAATGGATGTAGTTTTTTCTAGATTTTAGTAAGGTTTTTGATACTGTCCCTCACAGCATCCTTCTGGACAAGTTTTCCACCTGTGAGATGAAGGGGTTCTTGATGCACTGGCTGAAGAACTGGCAGAAAGGCAGAGCTCAAAGGGTTGTGGTGAGTAGGGCTAAATCTGGCTGGTGACTGGTCACCACAAATGTTCCTCAGGTTTCAGTTCTAGGGACGGTTCTGTTCAATATATTTATGAATGATCTGGATGCAGGAATTGAATTAGCAAGTTTGCTGACGATACTGTGCTGGGAGGTGCTGTTGACTCTTTAGAGGGACAGGAAGCCTTGCAGAAGGATCTAGATAGGTTGGAGCATTGGGCAGTGATCAGTGGGATGAAATTTACCAAATTGAAATGCCAGATTATGCACCTACGACAGAGTAATAAAGGGGACAAATATAAATTAGGAGTGGCTGGAGAGCAGCCCTGCAGAAAGGTGACTGGAGATACTGGTCAGAAGCAGGGTAAGTGTGAATCTGCCATGTGCCCTAGCAGCCAAGAGGGCAGACCACACCCTGAGGTGTAACAAACACAGCATAAACCAGCCAGTCAAAAGAGGTGATTATCCCACTGTATTCTGCATTGGTGTGGCCTTACTTTAACATTGTACATAGTTATGGACCCCACAATTTAAGAAGGATATGAAGGCCCTTGAATACAACCAGGGAAGGGCAACAAAGCTGGTGAAAGGGTTGGAAAAAATGTCCTAGGAGGAATGGCTAAGGATCTTTGGGTTGGCCTGGTTTGGAGACAAGGAGGCTCTTTTCTGCAGCTTCCTAAGGAGGGGAAGTGGAGAGGGAGGTGCTGAGCTCTTCTTCCTGGTGTCCATTGATAGGACGTATGGAAATGATTCCAAATAGCATCGCAGGAGGTTCAGGCTTCCTGTTAGGAAGCATTTCTTTACGTAGAGGCTGGTCAAACACTGGAACAGGCTTCCTATGGAGGTGGTCGATGTCCTAAGTCTATCAGTGATGAATAGGCTTTTGGACAATGCCCTTAATAACATGCTTTAACTTTCGGTCAGCCCTGAACTGGTCAGGCAGTTGGACTAGATAATCATTGTAGGTGCCTTCCAACTTTAATAGTCCCATTGTATTCCATGCGCAGTCAGGTTTTATGTTTGTAGGGAACTTAATTTGAGAAATAATATTGGCATGTAATTAATTATGTATGCAAAAAAACTTTTCCCTTAAAACACAAGGTAATGATAACTGCTTTTAAATAGCAGTGAACAAAATATCAACTTCAGAGGGATCTGAATATCCCAGTCTTGAATTTGTTCCTGCTCCAGTATTGTTTGTTCAAGCTGCACTTGTTTTGAGCTTTAAAAATGTTAAGACCAAGATAAGTTCAAGTATTCAAAGGCTAGATCTGTTCAAAGCTTACAGATGGTCTTTTGTGTTATCTCTGGGCTCTGTGTTATATGTGACACTATGCTTCTCAGGGAGGTGTTGCAGTGTACAGACAGATTACAATTTAAATGTTCCAATGGGTTTTCCTTAATACTTATTATTATCTATTCCTATGTACGCATCATAACCTCAAGAGCAAAGATTAGGTTCTTAGGCACTGATCCGCACTTGTTGCGGAATTCCTGAAATGAAAAGGTCTGTCTTGTTAGGTTAAAAATGTTGAAAATCCTTCCTTCTTCTGCATAATTTAATAGAAAAAAAAGATGTGCTTTAAGATTTTCAAACCATGCTACAGGAAATTATTTTTTCAAGATTTGCATAAAATGCTTAAGATAAATATCAAAAATGTTCTTTCTAGTAACATCAACATAAAACTTTTCATTTATTGTTAGCATCTTTAGTATTCATAGACTTTCAAGTTCCTCTCATCAGTGAGCATTCTTTCTTTCTGCCTTCTCAAATAAGCTAGCAGTCTTAGAAATGCTTATTGTCTTCGCAGGATGTCCCTGATTTGCCTCACAGAATAAAGATGAAAGGGTTAAATACAGCAATGTCAATGTGAAGTTGGTTGAAGAAGCATGTGGAATTTCTTATGGATGAGATATATACACATGAGTATTGAATCAAAAAGGAAGAGAACTATCTTGAATTATTTATTCTCCTAGATTCCAACAGCTCTTTTCTCAAAAAAGCACTTTTTGTTGAATAAATAACCAATTCCCAAAGCTACCTTGCTACAGTTGAATCTTATTAATCCTAATATGAAAGAAAAGGAGACTTTTCTTTCAGGCAACCAAAACACCATGCAGTATATGAGGGAAGAAGAAAGTGGAAATATTATAGACAATTATTATAAGGGGAAAAGAAAAAAGTAGTTTATTATTTAAAATGTATTAGACTATTCTAAACTTTCAGATATCTAGTAGCACAGCTTGGCTGTTGCTGCTTTTCCCATTTTTAATAGATCTTTGTATTATGAAATGTATGAAACCACCCTTGTATCAATGCGATTCAGTGGTAACTAGTGAACATTTGTCTGTATTATTAATTACAAGAATAAGTTACAGCAGGTCAATTAGATAACTGCTTTTGCTTTCTAAAATACAGCTTTGCAGATTAACGTATAATCTGCTGGAGGTCTGTTCTTTTCAGCCAACTCATTCTCAGTATGTCTTGACACTAATAAGTTATCTGCATGTGTCAGGACAAGAATTTAAGAGGTTTTATGGTCATTATTTATAAAGCTTCCTGCAACTTCATCTGTAAGTACTAGAGACTTTTGCCCATTTAAAAAGTATAGGAAAAGTAAATAGTGGCCAAATCATGATGTTCCTGCTGTTTTCTGCTGAGTTTTTATTTACTGCTTAGTAAGCACCCCTTTTGTGAATTCTGATTTCCTAATCATGTTTTAGAGAAGTTCAGCTCCATTGGAGCTATGCCTAGTATTCATTGAAGCAGAACTGGAATCATAAGCTCATTAATTAAAACTGCTGTTTTTCAGAGAATTTGTGCTTTAATTGTATTTTTAAATATAAAGTTTTTTTTTCAGCAGTCTGTATTCAGCAAAATCATTAGCATAGCTTTTCTTAATACTGGTGACTATGGTTATATCCTGGATATTCAAAAAACAAAGTAATAATTGAGCCTTCCAGTTTGTCTGTGAAAGTATTTTGAGCTTAACACCTAATAAAGGCTTTCTTTTGTTGTATCATTAGAACCATTACAGTTTCATGAAGAAAACAAATACAGAATTTGCTTCAATTTTCAGTTGATCTTTAACTTCCTTTATCTTTCAGAATGTGAATCACCAACAATGCCTTTTTGCTTTAAGTTATTGATGATATTAAAGGAAACCCCTCCATGTGTACCTACTAAGGGGTTTTATTTCTTATAGCCATGAAACTGTACAGTTATCAGGGGTAATGATGATTTAAGTAAAAGAACTTGTACAGTTTGAACTGCATTCTGGTTAAGAGCCACATTTTTCAAAGATTAATTTTTTTAAAAATCACACAATATTTTGATTCAAAGTCTTTAGTATTTTTGACCACAGAGGTTCATCCTATTCATTTCTGTTTAACATATGTTTCTGTAGGCTTGCATAAATTCTTGCAGGATTGGGAACTAAAAATAGTACTGGTTTTTGGAATCGGGCTACATGAATGGTACAGTTGTTTTTCCTTTACTTAAAATAAGGAAATTTCCATAACAAAAAAGCAGTATTAGTAACTGATGAATTACTAATAACTTCAAAGAGAAAATATACTAGCATAAAGTGTCATCCAGTCAGTTTTAAAATATGTTCCAAGAAGATAAAACAAAAAAATTAACAATAGAGAGAAAAACAAATAAATAAAGCATAATCTTTGTAAACACTGACTTTTGAAAACTGTTTCTGACACTTACTGAAGATGGAAACTCAATTGTAAGTAAAAGTCAAAGCAGCAAGAGAAAGCATTTTACCTTTTTTCCCACTTCCCTTGAGGAGAGAATTTTTCAACAGAAAATGGTAGAGTCAGATCAGATGTTTATCAGCACTGATGGCATGTGAACATAATTGTTTTTCTCTTCCTTGCTTTTGTATTGACTCAGCTAGAAGCTTGAGCTTTTTCTTTGTAGGCAGACCTTATAGCAGCAATTTAGTCAATTGTCATCTTTTAACCAATCATTGGAATATGCTTTAAATGATACTACAGAGGAAGATAAATAGAAATTCTTAAATCCAAATGCTGTTTTCTGATTTCCTGTACATAACTTACATCAGTTCTCTAAGAATGTAGTTTGTTTTCAAACTACCGATTTCCAAATAAATGTGCCTAATTGTGTTGAGTTTCCACTCTAAGAACTGTCTTCCCATACAGTACTGAGATCAACAGAAGAATGTCATTTCCAGATGACCTTAAAGTTATGGAGGACAACGTTGTTTGCCTTTGAATATTCCTGTAAACAAGCAAAAAAACAAGGGAAAGCCATAGTCTTAAAATTGAGGAACTGACATTTGTCAAGATTAGTCAGTTAAAGCTGACTCTTTTCAGTATCTTGACGATTTAAGCAAATATCTGATGCTCATATAACGTATTAGAATAAATAAAATTAGACTTCTCCATATCTTGCCTGAAAAAATTCACAGTCATGTGGAAAAAAAAGGCCACTTTCTACAGAAATGCCTAAAAGAAGTTAGATATACAAGAAACATAAAAACACCAGCAATGCTCTAGCAGAAATATCTCATGCCATTATAGACTGTCTGGAAGAGAGAATAAAGAGTTTATCAATGGAATCTGCATTTTAGTCAAAAAAAAAGAGGAATAGGAAACTAAATGATATTCAAACATGGACAAATCAAAATAAAGTCATCCTGGGAAGAGAAGCAGTTAATAGAGGAAAACAAACCAGCACACTCACTGTCAGCTGGAAGGCAGTAACAATGGAAAGAACAAGGCTCGCTGTCATCACAGGGAACAGCTACATTTCCGTGAGCCCATCAGGCAAAAGCAGCAGAAAGACTAATGTAATGCTGGGCTTTTTGTACAGTGGCAACATTAGTAATGACAGTAATAGACCATTAGAAATGCGATACAAGTGTGGCCACATCCTGCTATGTTACTTGGATTGATTAGAATTATTTATATGCAGTTATTATAACAGTTCAATTAAATAATAGGGAAAGAAACAACTAAAGGGAAAAGATAGGCATTTAATTGCAAACATAATTGTAATTCTGTTTAAATAAAATCTTTTTTTCCCCCTAGAAGTAGTAAGTACAAAGTACTTTGCAGTCTTTAAAGACTGCAAAACTTAAAATACCTGCAGAGATCAATCTTTCTCGGACTTGCTGAGAAGAGGGACTATTTAGTGGATGTTTTCCATCTCAGATTTGGATGTTTATAGAAAGAGGATATAGTTACTTTTGTAGTGTATACTTAAAATGCGTCTTCATTCTGTATGCCCATATCTGTGGAACAGCTAGGTTTCCAACATCGGAAGTGGTTTTCCTTTATTACTATGCTACCACATCTACCATAGAAATCACTTAGACTGCCAAGAAGGATGTCATTCTAAAGACAAAATGAGGGATTGGCACAACGACATATGACTGCAAGTAGGGGTTATCCGGTTATTCTGTGATTGATGCTGCACAGCAAGAAGAATTTATAAAACTTGAATTACTAAACAAGTTTTAAATTCTGGCAGCACTCATTCTTGGCTTTGTATCAGCATTTTTGTAAAAGCATTTGTCTAAGCTATACTATTATAAGGTTCTTTCAAGTATGAATATTGAATCTTTAACATTGTTATTTTTCTTCAAGCAAACGTGCCTCATCCAAGTCACTTTCAGACTAGAGTTATGTATTAGGCAAGCTGAGTTTTAAATCCCCTCTCCAGAGCTTGTCATGTTCCAATGGCAGCTCCAGACTTCAATCTCTGCACCCAGCCAGATTAAATAAAAGAGAAAATATTGCCTCTTGGAGTACTCTGCTAACAGAGCCACTGAATGCATAGGTATTTTCCTCACCAAGAGAGAAGCTTTAAAATAAAACAACAAAAACAGCTTGTGGCACAGGTAACTTCTCTCTTTGATCCACTTCTGCTAAAGGAAGACCTTAAAGGTGGTTTCCCAGCACTTGCATCTTTGTGTAAAACAAGTCTTGCAGTGCAGTCTTTGTTCAGCATCATCTGAAAGAGACATTTCTGGTGGTAGGTGTGAGCAATAGCCAGTCATGACCTTCAGGAAAATTACCACATTAAGTTAAATTCAGATGATTGTTTTATCTCAGTAGAAATGAGAACAGAGGAACCAGAGAAACACCTGCAGTTTCTTGGCATAGTTAAAGAAATTAGAGGAGGTGAAAACAAATCTCAAGCATCAATGTTGTCTGATGTCTAGTTATCACAGGTGGAGGGTAAAGAGACAGATGTTACAATTCTGTAAATCTAACTATTATGAAGTATACATAACGTATGTCCTGTAACGGCAAGAAAATGTTCTAATCTTTTGCAAGTATTTGGTTTGTGTATCAGGTGCCTCTGGTGTACCCCTGTGCTGGAACGAAAGGCGGTAGAGGAGCCTTTTTATTTCTACTACTCTGTACCAGCTAACAAAACCTGAGATTTCATAGAATCATAGAATCGTTAGGGTTGGAAAGGACCTTAAGATCATCTAGTTCCAACCCCCCTGCCGTGGGCAGCGACACCTTACGCTAAATCATATCACCCAAGGCCTCGTCCAACCTGGTCTTGAACACTGCCAGGGATGGAGCATTCACAACCTCCCTGGGCAACCTATTCCAGTGCCTCACCACCCTAACAGGAAAGAATTTCCTTCTTATATCCAACCTAAACTTCCTGTTTAAGTTTGAACCCATTACCCCTTGTCCTGTCACTCCAGTCTCTAATGAAGAGTCCCTCTCCAGCATCCCTTAAATTTCCTTACAGAGTGTCTGTGTCACACTCTGTGTCCCTGCTTGGCACAGGAGGTGAAGGCAGGATGAGCAGCAAGCAGGTCCCTGTCTCAGAGCCACTGGCTGCTCCATGCAGCTTGGACAGCCCCAGCATGAAATCTGCCCTTGAAACAAGACAGCAGCAAGAGATGAAGCTTCTGCAGAATCAGGAAAAAAAACATGTTTGTGAGTCCTTAGTTACCACTTTTGTCTGTGTTTGGAGCAGTGCTTGAAGACTATACAGAAAAGTCTGTGGCTATAAATATCTTAATACAAAGAAATATTAAAAAATACAAAGAAATATTAAAAAAAACACAACACCAAACCACAGAACCTGCCATGACAATAAAGTATTAATCCCTATTTTTTTTTAAATAGAAATACATGCTCACTATAATGTCTGAACAAATGACTAAAGCTGAATGTTCCTGTACAATGAAGTATATTCGTCCAGTTCTGTAAGAGTGCCTCATTTACTGTTGTTTTTTGTTAATTTGAATTCAGCAATCTAAATACAGCACTACCAGCTACTAAGAAAAGAAATTATTATACCCCAGCAAAAACCAGGACACTCCTAAATAATCTTGTGAAACACAAAATATTTCTTCTTTGGGTAGCTCTAGAGTGACAAAGAAGTGACAGTTGTACTGTTACGATATTATAGATAAAAACTGTAAAGATACTTCCTTCTATGGATGTGACATTTTCTGTTCCAGTCTCATAGCTGCTGAAACAGTTTAAACAACAAATTACAAACAGTAATACATAGCTTGTTTTTTTTAAATACTTTTGTGTATGTGAATGACTAAACTTAGGCAAGGCATCATTTGAACAATATAATCCAGAAAGATCAAAGTTCAATCCCTATAAGAATAGAAACACAGGATTAGAATAGCAAATGTAAGCAAATTTAACTATTGTGGCTACCAATAGTAGCCTTCACATGAAAAAAAAAAAAAGTCTACCTGCAAGGATCTTGTAGTTGAAGAGTAATATAGTTACAAGCAGTGGCCTACAGCTCTCACTTTTAAGATTTCTGGTTGCCTTAAGCAGTAGATAATGAGTATAGAAGGATCTTCTTGGGTTTATACTTTCAGCATGCTTTTCTGCATTTGAGATAATTTGAAATAGTCTTTATAATTGTTTTGCTGAGAGTGATCAATCAATAGATGGCTCCTGGTGGGAACAATTTAGAAAGAGCGATTCCTCAGAAATACAAAAGTACCTTTCACATTCAGCTACAGTATGTGGCACAGTGACTACTACCTGTGACCCTGAACTGGCCTCCAGAAGTACAGTAAAGAGAATACAGGAGGTATTTTTTAGTAGAGTATAACTACATCTTATTTTGGTAAGTTAAGGGTATCTGCATCCACAGCCTTGTTTAATGAAAATCACCAGGAAATACATGTCTTTTTAGCAGTACATTGTTTAATCTGATCCTTTTCAAAATACCACTGCCACCATTTAAAAAAATTTATCATGAATTTATGTAAAGATAGTCAAAAATCAAAGGTGCAACACAATCACTGCGAGAGACTGCTCTGCAGATAGTCAAAAATCAATGGTGCAACACAATCACAGCAAGAGAGTGCTCTGCATCTGCACATGGTTTCCCAACTGCAGCAATACAGGTTGATAAAGCCAGTAGTAACTTAAAAAAAATTAAATAAAATCTCTGTATCATAGTGCACAGCCATTCATTGAGCATGCAGAGATTTAGGGGCAGCATAACACAGAGCTATCTGTTTAAATTGTAGGAGATGGAAGTCTCAAATAAAACAATGCAAGGTTGTTATGTGGTGGTGCTCCTCTTCACAAACTTCAAAGAAGTTTCTGAATGGAATGGAAGATGTATTCCATTATAACACAATGATCATCTCAATGTACTGGTAAAAATCCAGCTCTGAATTGTGGTGTTCCCATAGCACTGATAATCCTTTTAACTCAGGATGAAACTCCTAAAAAAAAATGTAAAGTATTTGTGAACCTTCAACTTAATTCAGTCTTTGTGTTCTTTACATTGCAATTTGTGTGTTTCTTTAGGCTTTTGAAACATCAAGGAACCATTTTCTCAAGAAAATATGAAACTAGAGAATATCTTCATTATAAGGAAATAGCACAATATTTGAGGAAGTGGAAGATGGTCATCTGTAAAAAGGGATCTAATGAGATCTAGTGAAATACATCTTTATCAGTCTCCTGCTGTGCCACAGCTTCCCTACAGTATGATTCAGCTGATTTTTCAGCAAAAGCCAGACTAGAGCCATAGTTCAAAGAAATCTGCAGCACTGCAAAGTGTGGGCTGGGTGAGGGCAAATTCAAGACCTAAGTTATACATAGGAGACATAGCCTGGGATCACCTGTCTTCTTCCCTGACTCTCAATGAAACCAAAGGTCCAAACTATTCAAGTGTGCCTGTAAGTAATTTTTACCAAGATTGGCTTACATAGCATGCTGAAAGTGACTGCAACAGAAAATACATGCAATGTCTTAAATTAATAAATATGTAAATAAGAATTAACTCTCCAGCCTCAGAAAGACCAAAAATACAGATTTTCCAGTCTAATTTGTCATTTATCATATGTTTACCTTTTACAGAAGGATGTGGTCTTAATTTTTAGGTTCTAGTATAATGAAAGTTTTAAGTAGTCATATTTACAATAAAGGTGAACAGTTATACAAGCATTTCATAATACTGTTATCTGCGTTTCTGACAAACTTAGAAGAATTTAGATTTTCTTAAGGAATACATTTCAATTATTCTTAAAACAAAAATTAAAAGTATCCCAAATTATGAATATTACTTTAAACCTCTGTCAGCACTTCTAAAAAACAGATAATTAATTTTGGCCTAAAGAATTATGCAAAGTAAACCCAAGATTCCTTAATATTAAAGTAAATGTTTAGACCTGTGTTCTTTGGTGCTCAGAGTAGACAAAAAATATGGCTACTTCTAATACTTATTGGGCAAGTTAATAGTTCACTTATTGATATTCCTGCTGTTTTTTCTTTTGATATGGCATATTTTTTTAGTCCATAGAGTCAATAAGAAAAATTCTGTTTGGATATTACTCAGGCAAAAACCTTCTAATGAAACGTCTAGGAATTTGAGTAAAGGTTAAATACAGATATTTGATGTTCCTGTCAAAAGCAGAATTATGTACACAAATAAGTAGTGTTCATTTGTATTCAGGTTCTACTGATGCCATGGAAAATAGAAATTCAGACTATCGTGGAGGTATTCCAGGAAATACAGCACATTCCCCAGCTAACAGTGCTTTGCATTCCTCCTGGCAGGAAACAGTTCAGAGTTTAACACATTAGATGTGCTTTAATCTTTTGTTTGATTGCCAGGGTTTTATCTATTAGCAAAGGCTTTTATTTGGCAACAGGAATTAATCCCTCCCACCATGCCAGTAATCATTTATACTAATCATTTATGTCTTTAGCTTCTAAAGAAAGAGTTGCCCTAAAGATATTTTGCCAGCGTCTAACAAAAGGCATGGTAAAACAGGTATGGAGGAATTTGCTGACATTTAAATATTATGCACACTTACCATATCTCTAGCTGTTACAACAAGCAATTTTCTCAGAGAAAATTTGATAGAGAAACATAATTACATGACATGATTATATTATTTTAGCTACAGCTTTTACGATGAGATGAAAACCTTTAAAAATAAAAGCTAAAAACATGAAAGAGAATTTATAACACAACTTTTCATATATCTTATCCTCTCATAAGATCCAGTTGGTGAATGCACTTTGTACATTTCAAGATGAGCCATTTTGGAGTTATATTAGACATACAAATGCCCCCATTTAAAATTTCTCTGTAGAAGAATGCTTGTATCTTTCAATATTTTTAAGAAAATCTAAGAGAAAACTTACAGGTATTTGATGAAAAATACCCAGTTTGGCAGAGACTATATATTCTGAAACAATTCAGAAGTCCTTCTAAAATTGTCTCTAGAAAGATGTATTTTATAATGTTTATTTTAAGTTTATATTAAAAGAAAGCATTTCTTTTATTGGAAGTGTTATCTCCCAATCATTTTAGCTGGTAGTAACAGTAATGGAGTGCATAGAGTGAGTAATTACAGGGGACTAATAAATCTGTTTTTGAAAACTAAGCACATTTACCTGCTGAAAGATAAAAGGAAAATATAATAAGACATTGCAAAAATGAGTGATTATTATAAGCTTGGCCTGATCTTTGAGCTTTGTGTAAACCCAGTAACAAATTAATGGTGAATGACAGGGTACAATGAGTCCAAAATAAATACCCTAGACCCATCAGTAGAAAAAGAATTAGTCCTTACCTGCTAAACTGTTTTTCTGTCAAACAAGCTTTATCAAAATACCCTTTTGAAAGATCTGGAACTTCTTTCTCTTTTTACAATGTCTTTCCTTCTGTAAAAGTAAGAAACCCAGCTATTTGGAAGATCTTCCTGAAATATTTCAGCAAAATATTTGTATGTCCCTAAATACCAAAACACAATGGTATAAGGAAGTGGAGAATGAAACCGCTTTTCAGTGTTTCCCACCATGAAAGAATAAGGGAACATGCAATGATAGTTTTAGGCAGGCTTAAAGCAAACAAAACAGGTTGAGGTTTTTAAAGGTGCAAGATTAAAAGTAGCTCTGATTGCCCCAGAACGTTATCAAGGCTAAAAGTATGTTTAGTAGCCACAGAGCACTGATCAGGAACAAACGTCATCCAGACACAATCTCTCTTTCAGGCATATTCTTAAATATTTAATTGCTTCTCTTGAGGAATTAGCATTTTCTATGCTGTTTCTTATGCTCCTTCCAAAAGTGCTGTTACCTGCCCTTCTCAGGATTTCAGGCTACACAGACCTTTCACATGAGCCATTACAGCCATTTTTATGTTCACATTATTCCAGCTCTGCTCTCTGCCTCATTTCATTTAGCTCTTTTCCACTACTTAGGAGCTCCATTAGAGCCTGAACATCTGTAACTTCCTTTCCCGCAGTTAGATTCAGTGTCTTCCTTCCCAATGAGTCTCATTTCTTTCGTGCCTCTTAGCCTTTTCTCCTAGCAAGTGGAGAGTGCAGTTGCATTCTTGCCTATTTTCAGCTTTAGTGTGGTATTAGAGGTCCTGAAAGTGCTTTGAGTTGAGCTTGTTCTCATCTCCTTCAGTTTGGGGTTAAGCCATGCAATGCCTGTATAGCTGTGCAGCATGTGGGAATTATAACAAAGGCTTCCGAAGATGCCAGCTTAGTGGAACAGAATCAGGGAAGCTGCTAAAATACTGCAGTATTTTTAGGCTTGGTTAGGCCCAGTAGTCCTTTTGTATCACAGGCACTGTCCTGGGGCGGAAAAAGGTAAGATAGTACAAGGCAGTCATTAGCGGATTAGCAACCCAGTCAGGTGGCTGAGGCAGACTGAAGCAACAAATGCAACTCCTGGACAACAGAAAATATAAGAAAAGATTCTGAATACCTGAGGCTCTTTGTATGATTAGTAAAACCTGAGAAAAGATACCAAACAAATTTCATGTCAAGGACAAGGCAATTTTTTTCTGATTCAACAGGTTGTTCTTGTCCTTGATAAGTTATCTTAGCTCTTGTATGATGTGAATTATGTACACATGGAGAAATTAATCTTCAGCCTGTACACAAAAAAGTAAGACTGTTTGCACTGTTTTTATTTATGAACCCTGAAAAAGTTCTGGAGGCCAGGAAGTGATACATTTTGCTTTTTCAAAATACAGTAATTATAACAATGGAATATAACAAGTTTTGTTATATGAGTCATTTCTGAGGGGATTAGCAAGCAATTGAATGCCTAGGGGATAGGACTTCTTGTTTCTCACTAAATTCCATGTTGCTTTCTCTATTCTACTCGCAAGGCTAACATTTCTTTCCATATTTTAAGATGTTAGTATCCAAATCCCCTACATATTTGGAAAACGCAGATTGTGTTGCAACCAGGACAAACATAAGAACCTACTTAATTAGATAAGTTTTGGATGTAGGTGAAAAGGGAAGAAAGGGTTAGAAGACAAAATGAAGAGCTCTGGAATGGGGGTGAGGGAAAATGACAGTCTTCAGTGGGAAGCAATGCAAAACTTTCATGAATGTCAGAGATTTCTGGGAAAGTTTTCCACAGCTGGTCAGAGTAAGTATTCCCTACTCTCTGAAAGTTAAGGTTCTTGTTATGGCCTATGAGGAAAGTGAACATATGCACAGGACTGCTGTACTCTGTCCTCTCTCACACTATCTCTTTTTACAAACTTAAGAAATTTAGTACTCCTACGTCTTGATTATTGTCTGTATTTTCTATTCTTCTTCTCCCCTTATGTTTCCCTCACTTACTTTGTTTTACCTTTACTGCCTCTGGATCCTTTTATATTTCTACTAGCATTCTTCTCGTAAGTGTACTTCTTCTTACACATTTTGTATTACAGTGACCTAGAGGGTTTAGTTTGGCCATGTAATCAGTTTGTAGGCAAAAGTTTTGTTTTGTTTGGGTTTTTTTTTTCCTTTCCTAGAAGTTGAAAATGTGTATGATTATGATGCAGGTCTTCTAAACAACCAAATTTGTTCTGAGCCAAATAAAGTACTTTCCAAAATCAGAAATCAGCCTCCAGATCATTTTTCAGCCTGTCATTACTTTCACATCTGCTGCTGCTGATAGAATCTTCTGCATTGAAAATGTATGCTTGAAATGAGCAGTGCACACAAATGGCAGGACATAAAGAAATATAATGAATGTAAAGGAACAATAAAAAACACTTTCAAATGTCATTTATGGCCTCAATCCTACAAGCTGCTTGGAGGTTTCAGGGAATAAAAGGCAATCTATAGCTCTGTGGAACTGGTCAGTATGTTACCAGACCAAGATATCTAAAATTATGACTTTCCCTCCAACAGTACCAATACAAAAGATCTTTCTTTTGCCAATAGAGTGATCTGACATAAGACAGGAAAAAGTACGCAGGTTTATTGTTTGAAAATACAGCTCTACCCTACTGAAATTCAATAATTCATTGGAAAGGTTAGCCACCTACTGTTGACATTTTGAATTTTTCATTTTTAAAGAAGTAAAAAGCATATTTTTTAATTTCAGACTGATTTATGAACAAAATACAAGTCAGTGGACAAGGCTGTTGCTGAAACCAAATTTTGATAGCAAATTTGAATTTGATCTGAAGTCAAATTCCTATCTAATGCGATGTGCAGGCATTCTTGTTGCAAAAGCAGAGTGCTTCCACCATTGAACCCTGCTAGAAAGGGTCTAGGTTACTATTCTATACCTTTTATTTCTCTTCTGCAAGGTGGTATTATCTCTGCTCATTTGCTTCCTATGTTGTATCTTTTTTTTTCTCAACTACATTCTTAACTGTGATGTCAAACCACAAACAAACTTATTTATATATTTTTGTCATAGTACTAGCTGGTTTGTAAGTCACAGTAGTAACTGGAGTATGAGTAGTTAATTCTGCATTAGCTCTTCCAATAAGTCTTGGCTTTCATTTGTGTTTAGTATTGCTAAAATTTAACTGCTGGGGATAATATACTCCATGTTTCCTATTCACTTCAGGCTTACTTCTTTTGAAAGAAATTTCCAAGACAAAAATTTTACTGATACACTAAGGATAAAAAAAAAAAATAAAAATAAAAATTTGAGCATTATTTATCCCCAAATTTTGCATTCCTTAGGGGTCTTGGCAAGTGATTTTTAAACCAGGCCAAATTCCAGTGTCTTCCAAAATGCAAGTCCGTCGAGACTACATCTTTTTGTCCAAAAAGTAATACTTATCTCTGAAAATAAAAATGTTAATATTTTTATTATCAACTCCATTATAAGGAAATACTTTTCTAGTGCCATATGCTAAATAGATTGCAGGATCCAGTTGTGTCCCATATGCAGTAGCTCTAAGTATTATTTCAACTGATATTGATTTTCATATGTCAGAGTTCTACAGATAATTTTTTGCAGAGATCTTTAATGCACACCTCCCTATTCCCCCAATTTCTAATTAGCCCAGCTGAAGTCTAATTTATTCTGTGGCAGTTTGGTTCGTTTGTTGTTGGCTTTTTTGGGGGTTTTCTGTGTTGTTGTTTTTTTTTTTTGGGGGGGGGGGGGGGGGGGGGGGGGGGGGGTGTTTTGGTTTTTTTTTTGTTTTTGTTTTGTTG
Organism: Pezoporus wallicus; assembly: GCF_028554395.1. Lineage (NCBI taxonomy): Eukaryota > Metazoa > Chordata > Aves > Psittaciformes > Psittacidae > Pezoporus > Pezoporus wallicus. Next base: position 404,976 of record NW_026634996.1, read on the forward strand.
TTGTTGTTTTGGTTAAATCTATGAATATGTCTGCACCATCAATAACTCCAGATTATACTTTTAAAGGACAGGAAACTTATTTGGAAGTTCTGAGGATAAGAAGTTCTCTGCCTGTGTTGCAAGCCATTATTTATACTAGAGTAAATGATTTGGCAGGCTTCATCTGTTGGCTGGCTGACAGAGCTTTTCAGTATAGTGTTGCTACCGTATAGCATTAATTCAAAAGACTGAGATCTGCACAGGCTACCTAAAAGGTCTGTCAGGTGGAAGAAGATGGGTATCAGGAGAGCAGTGTGTTGAACCATGGAAGTATGCGAAGGGGGGATATGGGACAAAAAGTGTTTTTCTGTGAATTGCACTCTGCCTTGTGCCAAAGGCAAAGCTTCATTCTTGGCTCTCTTCCTGAAATACCAGTGTGACACCAGGCAAGAAGGAATAATTCATATACAAAGGAATAAGGCTGCAGAAACTAGTATCGTCATATTTCCGTAATTCAGTTTTATCCTTTGCATTTTTTAATATATCATCGAGCCTGTTTGGATGGCTTGAAATGAAAGACAAACTTCCATTTTTATTAACAATAGGAGGTCTCATTTAGGAGAGGTGATACCTTGTTATTAAACTATATATCAATGCAATTGAGAGGTCTGTATCCCCTATCTTGTCCTTCTGTGTTACTGATAATTCAGCGGTTCATTTAAAAGCAAAGCCAGCAGGAGCCAGACTAAGTTTATGTGGGCTTTAAATTAAAACCAGCAAATGTAAAGAGAACAACACAAACAAACAAACAAACAAACAAAAGCCTTGGAAAAGAATAAAGTCTCTCCAGAGGCAGTGATGGTATCTATAATTAGTAATAACTGTGATGGCATTTATTCTCAGGGAAGGGCACATGGTGCTTGTATCCCCATTCAGCGTAATAAAAGATAAGAAACTTGGAATTTTATTAGTCACTTACTTGCTTTTGTTCAAAATGATATATGGACACTACCCACTTGATGACTGGAGGAGTATTAGTAGAAGGAAAAGAAATAAGTGGATAGCTGCCTGGGAACATCCTCTTCTTAGACTTCTTTACAAAAAACTATCCACCTGCATGAAAAATGTATACAAGCAGCCGAAGTATGCACTCAAAAGTTTCCAACAACAAAGGGTTAGGCAGCTATTTTAAATTGCTACTCTATACTTTTTCCTTCATGTCTCAGAATTGCCTGAGATTTCCCACGGAAATCAGGCTTTCAAAAGTAGGCACATTTGTGTCTGACAGATAATATATGATTATTCTTTAAAAGACTGTTTTACTATGTTTGTGCACAAGATGGCTGAATTCAGGCTGCACAGAGCATCTCACTTCTGGGATTCCCTGCCTTCTCTATGCCAAATATAAAAACCTTTGAAGTCCCAGTGTACTGTTGCACATTAGTTTGTATACAGAAAACAAACAAGAAAAAGAATACTCAAACCTCTGAGCAATCAGTAATACTTTCAGAAAATTAAGCTGATTCACATTTAGAGTCACCAAAGGGTTCAGACCATTAGAAGCAAAAATAAGCTTTCCTTTCTGCATCCATCAGTCTAGGCTGTTACGGAGGCTGACCTCTGAATAGGTCACATTCAGGTAGCCAGGAGGGAATTTAGCTAATAGATTTTGCACTTTAGGATTACACACTCTAACACTTCATGGATTTCTGCAAGAACATGTGCTGTTGATTATATATGCTGTTTCTTGCCCTTTACCCCAACTCTTTAGCTGATCTTTTGCTACCTAAACCTCTAACTCCCTCCTTTCTTCACCTTTATTCTACACTATTGCATTTACACTTCTTGGTAGAGTACTGCATCTACACTTCTTAGTAGAGTACTGCATTCACATCTGGCTCCCTGGTACCTGAATCACAGCATGGGGAGTACTGAGAACAAAAAGAAAAGCCCACAATGTAAGAGGCCAACATCTAGTTATTGTCAATACTTGTTTATCAAATGGACTTAAGTGTAGACAGTGCCTGGAAAGGTTTTCCTTTATAGCTTCACAGTTAGATGGGAGTGAACAGAAGGAGGAAAGATAAAAAACATTACTGGCCCAACAGCAAACACATATACATTCACAGACTTTGAGAATATTCAGCCTGGAACTAAAAGATTTAAAACTTAAAAAAAAAAACCAAACAAAACCAAAACCACAACCAAAACAAACAAACAAAACAACCCATCAAAACCCAAAATTCAAACAACAAAAAACCCCAAAACAAAACCAAACTAAACTAGATTTTTTGTGAAACTTGATTCCTATATAGAAAGGATTATACAGTATTACATAATATATGTCTACCCAGTACAGCATGTCATTCCAGTTCTTTCGCTAGACAGATCCTCACAAGACACATTTTGTGGCTAAAAGAATTCCTTTGTTGTGACCTAATCTTTACTTCCCGGGGGTTCTTACAGCTTCTCTGTAAAGAACTTGACACAACAGGCTTGTAACATCCTCTCTCTGTAGTGAGTCAATTGCAAATGTTATTAGGAGGTAAGCAGAAGAAACCCATATATATATCAAACAGAAAAGTAAATCCTGCTTCTGGCAGTTATCCTTAGTTCATTCTCATTATGCTTAGTTGAGCAGCCATTTGAGATACAGGCTGCAGAGGCTACTGCTGCAGTGTACATAGTGTTCAAGGGTTCAGTTCTATTTGGTTGATATTAAACAGTTTTTTTAACATCCTTCCCTTATAATTAAAAGTGAATATAATAATTTGCAGCATTTTAAGAGTTCTTTAATAAAATCCTGCTGTGTTTTCTTCCTACTGATAAATCTGTTTTCTAGGCTTTCAAATTCAGTTTTGCTAAATAGTTGTATTTAAACACTTTTAAAGAATAAAGTTCTAGCTCCTTTAAAGTAAGACCTCTCAAATCTTGAGATAAATGCAATCAAAAGATAAGGGGAGAGAGAGAGAGAGCTGTCTGAGGTTTTCTGTAGAGTTATTCTTTCCAGATTCTGTGCTGTACTTATATGTGGAGTAATTTTTTAAGGAACAAACCTAAACCATCTGGTAGCATAATACTTGGTTAGAGCTTCATGTCTGTGTACTGGGTACACAGCTTTGATTTACACAATGTCTTTCTGAAGCAAATGAGATACACGATGCATAATTCATGATAGTATGTCTTGGCAATGGATGGCTGTCTCAATTCTGATGTTAGAACCATTTTCCATTTTCAAAAGATTGTGACTCTGTAGGAGCATGATTACAGTTAAGTGCACAGATGAATGTCAGATATAATGGGAGGTTGTATCTTGGTCTTACATCTCTCTTCTGAGCATGTTGTTTTAGAGCAGCCATAAGCTGCAGGCCTTCATGTCATGTAACGAAGCATGGATGACTGACATTACCAGTGTGACTGGAAAAAAATATGATATTTGAGTGGAGTTTGTTCTGGTGCTTTGGACATTAAAAAGAAACAAACCACCAAACAAACCAAAAAAAAACTGGTTTTAATTGTGTTAAAAAATCATAGCTTTAGAAACCTTAGAAAAGTATAGCTTTTGAGTGTGAGCCCTGTTACTTCATAAATGGGTTGTTCACCTAGTTCATGCCTCTTACTAACCCTAACATTCCATTTAGTCTGAGAAGCATATATGAGACTTGAAATAGTTGGAGAGATGCATTTTAGGGCAAATGTACTTTGCACTTGAACTGCCACTTGGCTGGCAGATCCATAGAGGGAGTGATTCCCGCCAGTATGCTTTTGGGTCAACAAAAGTCCAACTTCAGTGACTTTTGATAACTTATGAGGGTTGTCCCATCTGTTCAGAAAGTATGACGCAGATGCATGTCATTGTGGAGAGAAGGGAATATTTTCCCCACACACATTTCTAGGACTATATGTTTTCTCAGTGAATCAGACTGTTTCCTCTCTTGATCCCTCTCCTCTCTAGATGCTTTTTCATAATGTGCCTGTTCGCTCCAGTGATGGGAACACCTATAATAAATGTACTGTTCATGCCTTCTTTTGGATTATTAATGGAGTTGCTACATAAAATATATCCAAACTGGGAAAAAAAACAATAGTCTAGCAGATTAACATTCAGACTCAATATATTGCAATGCTATTCAGTATGATTTTTCATCAGCTGCAATGATATGGTCTTCATTGCTTCCTAATTGTCCATAACATTTCCCTGTATTTTTCTTATCAAAGAGAGCTTTAAAAAGCAGCCCTATAGTTGGAATAGTTCAGAATTGTCATTAATGCAAACTTTTTCTTCATGAAGGGCTGCACAGTGACAACCCTGTAAATCCTTTATTTAAATTAAGTGTGGCACAAGCAGCAGTGAAAATGTTTTTTTTTCCTAGTCCCCTCCCCGCCTCCCCCCCCAAGGTATGAACAACCTTGAGGGGCAATTCCCCAAGCCTATTTAGTCTTTGGATTATCTCATGAAATTGCTTACAAGACTGCAAATTAGCTTGGTAATAACCATGAGACAGATGGCTTGTACATGAATTCATGAATACCTTTGCCACTTGTTAATAAGAACCTTTTGAAGTCATCAAACCTAGCTAACAGAGGTAACCTTGTTCTTCTAACACTAACATTTTTGTATTAGCTATGGCCTTTTTTAATGTTCTGCTCAAATGTATCCTGCTTATTTTCCCTTTTTATTCAAGGAAATGTTTGGGACGTGGCTGTTTCCTATTTTTGCAGCATCTAGAAAAATGAGTCTCAGGATGTTCAGTAAAAGGAAGAAGTTCTTTCCTGTGAGAGTGGTGAGGCACTGGGACAGGCTGCCCAAGGAAGTTGTGAATGTTCCATCCACGGCAGCGTTCAAGGCCAGGCAGGACAGGGCTTTGAGCAGCCTGGTCCAGTGGAGGATGTCCCTACCCATGGAAGGGGGTTTGAGGTCCTTTCCTAATTGTTCTATGATTCCATGTCGAATGGGGTTTCTCTTCTAGTAGAATAACATAAATTTCACAACATGCAACATGTAAAGTAATTAGTTTCCTAAGGGGCATCAAAGAAAAAAAAAATCTTACATTATATGGCAAATATGAAAGAATAATCCCCAAAGGAACTATCTTTTTCATCCTCTTCCCCCAACTGTTCCTGACAGTTATTTCAAATCTGGGTAAATACCTCCAGTGATGGAACTCTCACAGCCTCAATCTAATTTAGTGCTTAACTGTCTTTACAGTTAAAGGTTTTACTAATGTCTAATCAAATTTGAGGCTTTAATTTAAAATTGTTACTTAACGTTCTCTCCCCAGTGGACATCAAAAACAAGTTACTCGCTCTTTGTGTGCAACATCTATGCAAATGTATAAGACATCTTGCTCATGTTGTAAGTCATCCAAAGAGCCCTTTCTCTTCATATATTATTACTTCATTTGCAGTCAGATTCTTTCCCACCAAATGTTTGTATTTTGAACTTGGAAGACACGGTGTCTAAAATCCTTCATATATAGCATTTCTATGTATGAAATTCTTAATTTTTATTATGAATTTCTTCATCCTTGGAGTTTTTCAAGACACAACTGGATAAACCTCTAAGCAACCTGTTCTGACTCCATATCTGACCCTTCTTGACATCCCTTCCAGCCTGAATCAATCTGTAAATATAAATATAAAAAGTTAGTCACTACAATTTTTTAACTTCTGGAAAAATATCATAGAAATACAGTTGCTCACTTGCTTCTGTGTTTGTTTTGTGCATTTATTTCAGGTTAAGTTTAAATGTTCTTTGTTATTGGACTGTATTTTGCATTTAATTTTATAGTCTTCTTTAGAGATTAGTCAGATTCATGAAGCAGGTTAGGGAGTTTATTATGGCATTTCAGTACATTTGCCTGAGATGGTGAAAGATGGATTTTTAAAGCCATCATAAGCAAATGTATTTTCTGTCTGTCCCAGTCACTGGTTCCTTGTCTGATTGTGAAAAATTCAGTTGAATGGGACTTTTAACTGGGTATCATTCATTTCTGAATAGTTAAATTGACTGATACACGGAAGCCCTGACAAATAAAACCTGGAGTTAACCAGAGCTGTGTTTTAAACTTTCAAGGTTATTATGAGAAGTGTTCTGAAAAAATCATACAGTTGATGATACTTACTAGATACTTCTGACAATCTTGTCCTTGTTTTCACAGTTGTAAAATTAAATTCTATGTCCATGTCACACTACAGACGTATTGATATCAGTGTTTCATTATCTCATGAAACTTTGAAGGAATAGTAAGAAAACGATGTATGTTTCTCTACATGAAAGTACATATCACATTCACTGGCTGAGACAGGGGCTTTGTGGAAAATGGCTTTATGTGATAATGTCATAGTTTGTGCAAGGTGGAAAATAACAGTTCATCTTTTAAAATTTTATGCTTTTTCAGTCTTAATATTATTTTGAAGTAAATTAGGATTGTTTGTTGTCTTGAAAAGAGGCTGTATTACATAGTTTTAACTGAAAAATCCATTCTATGATCAAATAATGGAAAAACCCAAGGCCAGCTAAGAAACAGGTATCTGGATTGTGCAACATGGACTTACTGCATTGTCTCATCTGTGAAAGGAAGCTTCTTAATAAAACATCCAAATCTTCTTTTTCCTTTCCTTTCAATTTTGGCTTCTTTTACTCAAAGGGAAATTCAAGTGCTCACACCTCATTCATATCCGCATCACTACTTCGCAAGTCAATTCACTGTATTATCTTTCACTTCAATGCACATCTCATATATTTCTCGAGCAAAATACACTACTTGCTCTCAAGGAGAAGAGCATATCAAAGAAAAAACAAACACAAACAACAGAGGCCATTACTAGCCACACATCACAGGTCATTATTATTGCTGCTTTGCTATCATCATGCTTTTCTCTCTGTCTTATCTCTCCTCCTGGATGGAGAGAGCGCATCTGGATATAAGCCCAGAAGTTTTTGTCACCGAGAAAAAAACATTTCTGTACTAGAAATTTTTTGTGACTTTTTTTCCCCACTGACACCAACCAACTACAATTTGTCCAACAATGGGGAAAGGCTTACTTGAAAACATATTCTGGAGGATACATGATTTGAATTAAGATTTTTCTAGAAATGACAAGCTAAATCATAGTTACTAAAGTGCTACTGCTCCATTTTCTAATATCTAACTTAAAACTTTAAAAATTATTACTATAATTGAACTATTCCTTGGTGCTTCATACTTCTGGTCAACTTGGTTTCAGTACTGGAAATGAAGGCTTTCAAAGTCTGCAGCAAAATAACTGAACAGTTTTGTAAGTAGTTATTTATTTAAGCAAGCAGAAATCAAAATCAGTGTCTCTTAGCCTAGAAATTTTTCAAGGCCAGGATGAATAGGGTCTTGAGCAACCTGGACTATTGGAAGGTGTCCCTTCCCATGGCGGGGGGGGGGGGGGGGGGTGGAAATAGAGGGTCTTAAGATCCTTTCTAATCCAAACCATTCTGTGATTCTACAATTCTGCGAAATTCATATTAGTAAATGTGCACTGAGACTGTGCTACTAGATGAGCATACTGATAATTTAATTCCACAGGGGTGTTGCCTTTAATGCAGCAGTCAAAACTTGTTTTCTATCAGAAAATTGCTTTTTCTGTTTACAAAACCTGTGCCTGGCTTTAAACCAACTAGAAAGAGTATGCACTTAGTCCATTTACACCTTGAATCTTTTCTTTCTGACAATTTAGTGTAATCTGCTATTCAGTTTCATGTGGAAAGGAGTGCCACAGAAATATGTATCACTCTATGATGGGTTTCACTATAATGTGTACCCAATAGTGATATTCCCTACAAAGTGCTATGATAGTTTAACCACTCTCTATTACTGAATTCACCAATTACTCAGGAAGCAATTCAGGGCTAACACAAAGTATTAGCTCTAATCCTGTTAATGACCTGACCCTATATCAATATTAAGACTAAATTATAGAAGTCAGCCAAATTGTAGTTCATTAGCTTTCCTAGGCTGTGAAATTATTCTTTCTCAGCAGTATTTTGGGAACAATCACAACCAAAGAAGATGAATACAGGTGGAATTTCTAGCCTTACTAAAATCTAGAAAAACTACATCCACTGCCAGGAAGGCATCCACTAGGCAAGTGACCCTATCATGGAAGGGTATCAGCCTAGTGAAACAGGACTTTCCCTTTGTGAAACCATGTTGGCTGTGCCTGATTATTGCATTATTCTTTGTATGTCTTTCATTAGTATGCAGTATCTCTATATTTTTTCCAGGAGCATAGGTTAGACTAAGAGGTCTGTAGTTCCCTAGGTCTTCCCTCACACCCTTTTTGTAAATTGGAATAACTTCGGTTAGCTTCTAGTCAGCAGGGACCTCCCCAGGCTCCCGGGACCTTTGACAGATGATCAAGAGACATCCTGCTATGACATCCACTAGGTCCTTCAGAACTCTGGGATTATTAATCATCACTACATATACATTATTAACATTTACATATTAAACTAGCTGTAAGCATTTAATAGTTTGTGCTGTTGCAGTATATTGAGCATTGGTGGCTCTTTGTCGCCAAGGTTTAGGTGGTTGAGCTTGAGAGTGAGTCTCTACTCCTCATTCTGCTTGTTTCCTTTTGTCTTGCCACACTTCCTGTGTGCTCAGGAGGATGTTGTGCCTATTTGTAGTCCCTTATGGTTATCCTGCCCTTTTTGAAAAATGGGTGTTACTTGGATACCTCTTGTGAGCAACTACACCCTACTTTGCCCCTTTGGTGGACACGTTGCATCTGAAATGACTGTATATGGTATTTTCTGAAGGTGTTGGGTGTTTCTTCTTTGCTCTGTTACCCCGAAGCTGGTTTTGCCCATCTCCCAAGGTTACATTCTGATTTTGGCCTGTAATGCTCATTGAACAGTTGTTCACAGCTTCTGGTTTTATGCTGTGCTCACACTCGCAAGGTTTCTGTTATCATTGTATGCCTGTACTCCATCACGTTGTTATTCTAATGTGGCAGTTCATTCTAAATAAATTGCATACTATCACTACTTACTGCCTACCAATATATATAAAAAACCATTACAATAGACACAACATGCAGTTTCCTACAGCTAAGCAAAACAGAAATAAATAAGGCAATAATCATCTGACTGCTTGATGACTGCTAATACAGCAAAACAACCTAAAATGAAGATCTTGGGAGAGCTGAGAAAGCCCAGACAAACCCAGACAGGCCCTGATCCTGAGGCCTTGCAGACCTATTATGGCATTAGTGCATTGTTAACCAGTGATGGAAATATTTTCTTTGCTACAAGACTACAGATTTCTTAAAAGACGGACTTAATTTCATGCTTATAGAAGATGAACTATGTAATCAATAGAGAAAGAGTTTAAAAAATATATTTAATGCTAAATACTTGTATATAACAGCAGATATGTTAATGAAAATAGAACACTTTTAGAAAGGAGAGAGAAAATACATCAGATATTCAAAACATCAGGGTTTTGTTTTGGTTTTTTGGTTTGCAGTTTTTATCCAGGCATATGATACAAAACCTGAAACTTGATTTTACTTACAAATAGAGTTGAGTTAAGAAGCTGAGGACAGCTTTATGTGCAAACAGAGCTCTGGGAAAGGAATTTGTTTCTTTCGTGTGATCCCAGACTTCAGTGAATCCTACTACTACGAATGCTTGTAAGTTACTCCAGAAAGTAACTAAGAAGTAAAGAAAGCAACATAACTGGAATTGGTGTGAACTGAACTTTTTATTCATCTGTATATACATAACAGAAAGCCACATACTAGCATTCTTCTCAGAAAATTCTTAACTCTTCCATGTATTAGCCTCTGCCAAGGCCCTTTAACTCTCTCTTTCTCAGTTGTATTTATGTATTTTCTTGTTGGTTCATCTTGTTGAAAGTTGCTATATTTAATTTCTTCTACTATATGTTCACATATTAATAGCTAAGAACTCACTGGTTGACACGTCTGGCAAGTCTCTGAATATGGAAGTATAAGGTGCTTCCACATACAGAAATGTCATTTGATTAGCAAAGATGATAATGATAGAGACTAGAAGATTCGTGTGTTATTGTCACATTGTTTTGTGGTTTTACAAGCTGACTGATTCGGTTTGCTAGTTTGAATTTGAAAATTAAAATTATTTATGTTTCTAAGAAATGTGAGCAAGTTAAAAAAAATCTAACAAAATAGCCTAAAAATAAAAGCCAGAATTTGAGCCAAGAACTGAATCTGTCTTTAGAGAGCCAAGAACTGTATCTATCTTTAGATCTCTTAGTGAATCTGAAGTACAAGAACCAAGCTTTAAGGTAATAAAGGTTGTCTCAGACAGCAAAGCAAGCATAGCTGTTGGGTGATGATGATAGTGTCCGTCCCTCAGATCTCATAAACTGTTCTTCCCACTGAAGTATTTATATATTAAAATTTATTGACTGTGTGACAATCAGTGACCCCCAAAGGCCTCAAGGTTTGGAACTGATTGTTTTACACATGGGTTGTCTAACAAATCAGACTTTCCACAAATGCTTCACTGCCTCTGTTGTGTCTCTGTGCTTTGGTGCAGCTGTCTAATTGAAGATTTTCAATTATAACAATACTCGGCCTTAACGCAATCTGGAGTTTTCTGCCAATACAATTTCTCAGGTACTGAAATGATCCAAATTAATTTTACATATGGATGAACTGCACAGAGTTGTCCCCAAGGACTACTGCTGTTCTCTTGCTTCAGAGGAGGGTTTGAGAAAATAGGAAAAGGCAATTTTATGTAATGTTTTAAAAAGGGCTCAGTTAGTAATGTTGAGAAACCTTCAGGAACACTGTGTGGCACCTGTTGCTCAGACTGGAGGCTGAAGTGCAGGACTGGGTATGAAGGGAGAAATCAAAAAGGGAAGTGGACAGAGGGGGAGGTGGCTTCTTGGGTGCTCAGCAGGTCTGGGCTCCCCACTGCCCTGGGACATGGCAGGGGCTCCCCAGACACCTAGGCATTATCAGAAAAAGAAGAAAAGAAAAAAATACAGGGAGTTATTCCTCAGAGAATCCATTGGACCTTCATCAAATTCAGACTGAGATTTCATCTGCTGCAGTGGTGTCTGCCCTTCATGGACTGACACCTGATTGCCTGTTATCCATCTCATTATGGTCATACCACTCTATAAGGAAATTTGCTTAAAGATGTTCAGAAAATTTTCCAGCAGACTGAAATTAAGAATGGAAAAACATATAAATGCATACTTTAAAAAGAATTTGAGCCTATTTCTGTTCACTATTTTTTTGTAGCATTGTCTGAAATGAATAACATTTTTTAATGCATCTGTTGCTTTCCAACAGATGGAAGGGAGCCCCACTTCACCTTTCTTTCTCTCTCATCTTCTTTGTCTCCTCTTTCAAGAAAAAAACTGAAAATGAAAAGACCTGGGAAATACATTAATAATCCAAAATTACAGCCTGAAATATTTGGGTTCCCTAAGAAGAAAATTATATTAATTCAAGTAAAATGTAAATTCTCATTTTAACTCAGAGTACAATATCTTAATTTTAAGGCTATTATAGGCAGCAACTAAACAAATGTAATCAACGTATTTAAACTTTGATTATTTTTCCCCTCAAAAAAAAAAAGTTGTTTTTCAAGAAGTTGTATAAATGAAAAGAATCTCTTCAGAAATGTGGTTGGAGTGACCATCATTTCCTTTTCTCTTATATTTATATCCATATCCATGGAATCTAATTATAGTTAATTCACATTGTGATGTAGTGTTACATCTGTATTCTAAAACATGTTGAGTTTACAAGGAAAAAGGGTGACCCAGTGGTCTCAAAACATAGAACCATATCATAGAATCATAGAATAGTTTGGGTTGGAAGAAACCTTAAGATAAGCCAGTTCCAACCCCCCTGACACGGGCAGGGATACCTTCCACTAGACCAGGGTGCCCAAAGCCCCATTCAAGCTGGCCTTCAACACTGCCAGGGATGTGGCAGCCACAACTTCTCTGGGCAGTCTGTGCCAATGTGTCACCACCTTCACAGTAAAGAATTTTTTCCTAATGTCCAATCTAATTCTCCCCTCTTTCAGTTTAAATCTATTCCCCGATGTCCTGTCACTACATGCCTTCTAAAAAGTCTGTCTCCATACTTCTTCTAGGCCTTCTAAGTTCTACTTCTGTTTTGCTTAGATTTTAACTCCTTACTGAACTTAGTCTTAAACTCCATATTTCTGTCCATAAAGGAAGAATTTCTTTCATCATACTGCTCAGTTTCCCTTTTATATTGTTTAGGAAATGGAAGTTCAATGAAGTAGTGCCACAGATTTTGATTTTTGTGCAGGGAACACAGGAATGTTGGGTGATTTTTTTTCAATTTGTTTGTTTTTTTTCCATTTGTTCCATGTACAAATGAAATGCATTAATGGCAGAGGTTCCCTTATTTACTTCAGTTTATGGCCTCTCTCATGACTTACGAGATTACATTTGTGCTAACTAAAGTCAGTATTTACACTTATTTAACAGTATTGACTGAAGTAACACTGAATCTCTTTCAGTGCGAGCTGATTTAGCTACAAATCACTGTTCCAGCACCAAGATCATTAATCAGCCTCAGGCTAGATCCATTATGTGGATATTCAGCATAGAAGAAATATTAACCACTCCACAGAATGAACGTTGCCATCAGATTAGCTCTGCCTCCCTGCTGGAGCAACAAATTACTCTGAAGTCATAATTATAATACATTAGTAGAGGTTTAATTTCCAGTAAGTGTTGTCTGTTTAAGGGATGGCAATCTCACCATAGCTCAGAGAAAAACAGATCATTTTATCCGCAAGAACAAACCTACATGGAATTAAAAAAAAAGATAATAAAAAATTCATTACAGCCTCCAAATTGAAACAAAAAGTGCTTAGAACACTCCTGTCTAGAGTTTTGTGGGGAAAAATATAGTAAATCCTGTTTATTCTGTTTGTTAAACCTTTCCCCTAATCAGTAAGCAAGGAAACATGTTTTACGTGTAAATAAGGCCTGATTATGCAAACTCCAACCTTCTTTTTAACAATAATTTCTGAAAACCTCATCTCTGTTCAGGGTGTATATAAAGCAAGAAGAAAGGAAGGTGTACTGTGCCTGAATTATTTAGTTTGATTAAGTACAGCACACAGATTTTGAAGGAATTACACCAGTTGACCATAACTAAAGGTCTGGGCTCATATGTATATACTTAAATCTGAATACAAAAGGATTTGATTGGTCAGCACAGAGCCACTACATATCACAACACAGAGTCTTCTTTCAAAATCAGCTATAGCTAAAAAAAAAAAAAAAAAAAATTAAAAAAAAAAAAGGGTTTCTGTTTTTTTTTTTGTTTGTTTTTTTGGTTGGTTGGTTTTGAGGGAAGTTTTGGGGATTTTTTGGTTTGTTTCTTTTTTTTCCTTCTTGTACTTCTGTGCTGATATTAATCAATTTAAAGTTTTGCAGGTCTGAAAGTCTATGCTCAAAAACGTTTCAAGTCCTTATGACGGCATTCTGAGGAAGTAATATGAAATATTTTACACCACAAGGTGGCTTTGAAATATTCAGTATAGCTCTGATAAATGCTATTGCTTGAAATGAGTTACTAGACATTTTTGAAAAATTCAGTATCTGATAATTGCAGAGGTGTTCCAGCAATGACCTGGGGTAACATCTTAATTTTCTCCAATCTATGCTTGTTTGCTTCTGAGATTTGGGGGAGAAAGTAGGAATAGAAGAAACAAAGATGCTAGACTTCAAGGGAAGAGGAGCAGAAAGTTATTTTTTTAATGTGTAGATCAAAATATTTAGCTACAAGATATATACTACTGTAACTTCAGTTGCAGTTGCTGTATTGTGTCCTGCTATTGTAACCATCAATTCAGTTCCTTTACACAGAAAAAAAATTAAGTTACTGTGACCAAGGGCTATGAAAACCTGGTGAAAGTAAATATTATAGAATCAAGTTAAATAACCTCAACCAGGCATCACATCTTTGCCTCAGATGAGACTTCTTCCTCTAAAGAGCAGCTTGGTAACTAGAGTTAGTTTTGCTGCCTCAGCGGAGGGAGCCATCTGTTTCCCTGGACATGAAAAGACAGGCAAAAGTTGTGGCCCAAAATATGTTTCCCATGAGGAAGTCAAGGTCGATCAGCATGGAAAAAGCCACTGTAGATGAGTTCACATATTCTCATTCTAGAGAAAGAATGACCATTCTGATTTATCTCATTCTACTGTGGAATAAGAAAATAAATTAAAAAATAAAGAAACAAAAAATCACTGGTTGTTCTGTAGCAAAGCTATCTGTAAGGATACTTGTTCAATAATACATAATCTACTTTAAATTCAAATCCTGTTTTACTCGGTCATACTTTTTCCTGTAGACAAGCTGGTTTTGAAGGTGAATCTTATACGTTCAAGGTTAGTGAGTTCAAGAGCTGCTTCTTCTCTTTCTGTCTATCATATTGACATTTAAACTTTCATTATTACCTATATCCTATCACGTATTCTGAGAACTGTTCTTCAGTTTCACTCAAACCTTGATTTATCTTTGTGGTTCCATTATAACAGTAAGGAGATTAATATCTTCTAATTCTATAGATTTCTGATTTTATTTATATCCCATAAGAATATATACACTCGAAGGTTTTTCCTGTTGTTTGGGGTTTTTGTTTGTTCATTTGTGGGTTTGTTTGTTTTTTTTTTTTACTTTGTAAACATTTAAAGCCATATTGTCAAATACAGAATAAATAAAAGCAGTGATTTAAGCTTTTATGAAAAGTTATAAATATTGTGTCAAGAGCAGCTTGGGTCCAGGTCACTAAACTCTGCAGAGTTTGCATTACAGAATTTAATTCATTTAGTTCAAAAAGGAATAGGTTTCTCAGTTCCATTGAGGATGAGATTTCTGAAATAGGAAAGAAGTTAAGCATTCTTATTTCCTTTATGTACTGTCATACTTTCAAATTGACTATCACAACAATGTCAAGAAACATTGCTTTATTTGTATATGTGGTCAAATCACAATTATTCTTTGAACAGCTTATACTCAGATTAATTCCTATATAGTTTAATAGCCCTATAATGTTAGGAGAAATCCTTTAGCTTTAAAATGTCTGTATGAGACTCCAGGCTGGAGATTTTGGCTTAAATCATCAAAACCGCATTCATATTTCCATCTATCATACTATCCCACCCAGGAACAAGAATAAATACGCATAAACAGAGTTTCTGTGAATAGCTGAAATGCTAGAATAAACAGAACATTTTATCAGCTGGAAAGAGAGATGGACAATCCTAGAAAGTATTTCTTAAAATCCAGTACCTAGGTAGCAATTTGACATATTTCTGTACCTGTCATCCAGCACAAATTCAGCACTGTTGATTTTCTATGTAGATATGAGTTTGACATTCATTAGATCAAAATAAATGTACATTTACAGCTTCATTTTCCTTAGCTTAGAAAGAGCACAAAATTAAAATAAGCTTTACTTCTTCTGCAACAGTAGACAACAACCAAATTCTGAATAACATACCATGCATTTCAAATACTTGTACAGAGAACTTTATTTAACTCCTTGTTTCACCATATTTTAATATAAAATTACAAACCTGAACAATTAGAGAAATGCATATTATCGCAAATGTAGAAATGGATAATTATACTTCAGAAAGGTATAATGTATAGTATATAAAAGTTTATCAAAATCATAGTTCTTGCCAAGTTTGAAACTTGAAATGCATGTGAACTTATAGACTGCAAATATTTTACCCCCTAACTTCAGGAAAACTGTATTTAATTTTTTTTGCTAGTATGTTTTTTCTATCTGACTTCTGTTGTCTGAACGTTGGTACTGTGTACATGAGTAGTTATTCTGTTGATTCCATGAACATAGTACTTCTAATGAAAAGCTATTGATCACATCTTATGGTACATGCATCAGAATTGTCACTTCAGTCAACTATCTAGAAGACTACAAACTGAATTTAACAGCTTATTGCACACTTGCCCTCGCGCAAGACGCATTGGCAAAACGGAGTAGGAAAACTGTCATGCTTACTTTCTGTGCTGCCCTCAAGGTGAAAGCAGAGTTCTGGTTTCCTCCACTTGGTAGCATAATCTAAAAGATAATTCCAGGTAGGCAGAACATTAATCTGCTCTTTCCGTCACTTATCTGGAATTTCCTTATACTTTCCTCTCCTTCTCACAAATGATACTGATTAGCTGCTAATCTGAGCAATATGCAGCCACATTTTTCAGCATTTGATTTGCAGGCCCAATAAAAATTTGTTTCTTTATATTTCTGAAGTAGTTCTATAAATCCAATTCAGTATTCATTTTCATTCCGCTAAAGGAGGATTACATTCCATCAGTTTTAGATGAGCATTGCTAAAGGTGAAACTACAAAAATAATTTCCATACTTTTCACATTCTAACAGTTATTTATTCCTGCTTAGAGGTCACTGGTAAAGATATGAAATAAGGTACAGCTTACCGAAATTGGGAATAAAGCACAGAGACCTTCATCCACATCTTCTGAAATAGTGATTTATTAATTCATGTATTGATGGCAGATGCAAAGATGGCAGATCTTCTTATTACGACTGTTTAACTGAAGAATAGTTAGAATGATTTTCAGATTTGCATTTTTTTTTTTTCCTGGGAATTTTCATTCACTCAGAAGTGACCTTTTTGCTGTACAAAAAAAACTTAGGGAAAACCTTCAGACAGCTGTAATGAAATCCACTTATGAGACAGGTATAGGCATGAACATAGGTCACAAAATAACAAAATACTTGATTTCAACTCACTACCTTCAGTCCTGTGATCAGAAGCTGTAACTTCATGTTTTACAACAGTCCTATAATACTATCACAAGCACAGTGTTTCAAAAAGACCCTGAGAAAATACTGCAGAACACTCAAAATATTTAGAAGAACTCAAAATCAAAACTTTTGAAACAAAAACTTTCAAGGTGTTTGTTATTATAACAATAAGACTTCACACAAACATTGGTTTATTCAACTTTTAAACAGAGAAGCTGTAATCCATTCTCATGTTTACTAGTCCCTAAGTTAGTACTTGCCTGTGTCCTCAGGTGAAAACCATCATCTGAACCATTTCAGCATTTTCTATCTTTTTAAACCTTTAAGAATATACCAGGGACTCTGAGCCTTCTTCAAGGTTTTGATATGAGAACTAACTTGCTACTTGAACTGTTTCAGCCACCAGGAATTGTCATTCATTTCCTTATTTTCTCTACCCAACAGAGAAAACAAGTACTTATGGTCCTCAGAAGAGACACAGTCACCTGAAGTGGAGAGACCTTTTAAAATTTCAGTTAGTGCTAAGCAGCCTAATAAGAGGTCCAACCACAACAATAGCAGGAAAAATATGACTAAGCTTAGAGCTACGTATTTTCTGGATTACTTTGATATGGTCATGTATTTGCAAATATACCACTTTCTTATAATTATTATATTGTGTTTTTTATTAATTGCAATATTCTTCCATTTGTATTACAAACCAGAGAAGATGATGACATCAATTTTTAAGGTACAGTAAGCCTAAATCTTGTGGTTTTTATTCAAGTACAAAGAAATATTTTCCTTGGTAAATTACTGCTGAGCTTATTAGTTGTACAAAAGTGAAATAAAAACTCCTGCTTGTGTATAGTGGTGACATTTATCACACATAAACTGCATAAGTGCTCTAAGGGCCTCTATGATGGCTTCAGGACTTACTTAATTTACACAAAGTTGACAATAGCCTGAAGCAGCCTTTCCACTTATTTGCTAATGGTGAGAGTAAAATGCTGCTTATCTCATTCAGTGAGAATTCTACCTGTAGACTGTAAACATTGAGACAATGGTGCAGTTACAGGTTTTCTACTGCCCAACTAATCCATTAGATCAAATGTATTTCTTGGGAACCAAAATTATTTGGTGTGGCATAGAGAAGAGAGAAGATAATGAGAGGTGAATTTTTGCAGGAGCATAGGATGTGAAAATCACACCTGCATCCATACTGAAGCCCTCATGGAGGTGGACCATTGTCACAGGGGATTTGGTCTTTAGCTGCTTGCTTTCCCCCAGTGGAATGGAGGAGAGACTCCAAAGAGCGTAAGTAAGAAAACTGGTGGGTTCAGATGAAGACAGTTTAATAGGGAAACCCAAAGCTGCACACACAAGCAAAGCAAAACAAGCAATTCATTTAGCACTGCTCATCAGGCAGGTGTTCAGCCATTTCCAGGAAAGCAGGGCTCCATAGTGCATAACGGTTACTTGGAAAGAGAAACACCATCACTCTGAAAGTTCCCCACTTCTTTCTCCCCCCAGCTTTCTTTGCTGAGCATGCTGCCTTATGGCATGGGATATCCCTTTGGTCAGTTGGGGTCAGCTGTCCCAGCCGTGTACCCTCCAAATTTCTTGTTTAACCCCAGCCTACTCGCTGGTGGGGTGGTGTGAAAGCAAAAAAGGTCTTGACTCTGTGTAGGTACTGCTCATTGTAACTAAAACATCCCTGTGTTGTCAACACTGTTTCCAGCACAAATCCAAGACGTAGGCCATGCCAGCTACTATGGAGAAAATGAACTCTATCCCAGCACACAAGCAAACTCTTTATTTCTTGATTTATCTCTTGGTTTAGTCTCTTAAATGACCACAATTAGAGATATTGTAATGGGGCACATTTAAGCAGAACAGACTTTATAGATCTTCAGTGTAACATGACTATTATAATGCTTTCTATACATATATATGTGTACTAAGGTTGTCCTTATTGTACTGTCCTAATTGGAAGAATCAATGTCTATTTTAACAGTGGTAGGTATTATATCCACAACTCAAGCACAACGTGTGTGGAGAACAATAAAGAAGATGCAAAGCAATCTTGAGTGATACCCTTTCTTTGATATGTTGTCCCATTTTACTCTATTTTACATGTAGTGTAGCTATAACACACAGAAAGCACAGAATATTGTATTTTATTAGGTATTATAACTTCACACAGACAGTGACATCAGGTATTGTTTATTTAAGCTTTCTCTGATTTTTTTTTTCTTTAGAGGCGGTTGAAAAGGAGCTATTTCTAACAGATGTTGACCTATCTAATTTATATTGTTACACCAACTGATCTTATTTTATTCCATTCTACCATAAATACTGCTTTCCTTTATTTAGCCAAAAGAAACTGTGATATGGACTTCATCCAAAGTCAGTTTTTCCTTAGCATAATCTGCAGACTAATCAAGGCGATTATTTTGGTTTTGCTTTTAACCAAGTTTTTATCCCTCATGTTGCTTCACTCCCACCCCACAAAAAAAAAAAAAAAAAGCAGCATATTTTTACTTTCAAAATACTTTGCCACTGTTTTTTCATCTTAACTGAATTCTTGCAGACAACACCACAGAGAACCAGGGTAAAGTATGCAATTTAAAGTGCCAGTTTAAAGTGTAACTCTTTTCTTGAGTACCTTTTACTGAAAATCAGGTGGAGTAAGCATAGCAGAAAGCTTTCACCACAGAGACTAGTGAATTAAAACATTTCACCTGATGTGCTAGGTCAGGGGAAAGTAATTATTTCTTGCCTGTTCTTTTAACCTGCAGAGAGGAAAACATCTGGGAGTAATATGTAAAGTAACACTGCATGAAGAACTGGAAAGCAGGTGGTTTTAAGCTGGCAGAGACAGTTGTGGGGAATTCCTGGATTTTTCTGAACGCTTCTGTGGTGATTTGGGATGGTGGAGATAAGCTCTATGTAATTGTTTCTAAAATTGTTTGTTTGTCTTGTATAGTTTGTCTTGTATAGTAGTTGTGCTGCTGGGAGAACTTGGGGTCCCTTGGTTTCTGTGTGACTGAGGTTTTGGTGTGAGTTTCCTAACAGAGAACTGTTTCAGAGTAATCAAAATGGTATTGCTTAGCAGCCTGAATGAAGCTGGTTTTGTTTAGCAGGTTTGAAGGAGAGCTTAGGAAGGATTTCCTTGAGAATTTGATTTTTTAAGTTTCTGGTTGAAGACTATGAGCAAAGCGGATTCGGAAAATGTTTAATTCATGAGATGGTTGTTAGTTGTGTTCATGGTATTAATTCTATTGAGATTCCTGCTAGCAACAGGTTCTTTCATCTGTTTCTATTTAATTATTATAAAAATGATTAAAAAGTGCAGGCCTCAGATAATTACTGTAATTTTCATGGGTATATTATTTCAGTGGCTTTTTTTTTTTTTTTTTATTAGCAGAATTGAATGTAGTTCCAATAGACTTTAGATCTGTTTAGCATTATTCCTTTCATGGAGACTGAACACCACATTTAGTATCAGTCCTGAAGGCTACTACTGTTAAGTTTGTTTGACTATTTGTTTGTAAAAGACTGTATTTATAAAAAAAAACAAAACACAACCTTTTTGTTTAAGAGAATACTAAACCCCCAAGATTTAATGCAAGGACTCTAGTTTCTCTGTTTCAACAGCCTACATGGGATTCTTGTCAGGAAGAAATGATAATTCAACTGAATATTTAAGTGTTTGATTAAATCCTATTGATTTCAAAGTTAAAGGTATGCTTAAGTGACTTGATTAGTAATGCCTTTCTTAAAGAAAATCTGTATAAAGTTAGTAGTTTGACAACATTAATAGGATGGGATTTTGGATATCAAGCATGTACCTATAAGGATAGCTTCTTTCATGCCTGATGTATTCACTCACTTTCTTGGCTTTTTTAGCTTAATTCCAGGAAATGCTTTCATGTCAGCCTTGTAGATATTCTAGAAGAAATTTCAATCTCTTCTGAAAATTAAGGCTTCTGTTGTATGCATAGTTTTAGACTTCATTGTGTGATTCCAAAAAGGCAGTTCACAAAGAAAAACTGATGTTCTAAAACTTTGGCATGCTGAGTGAGAAATGCATTGGGGGTTCCTTCAAATAATTTCACAGTTGCTTCTTCTGGTGTGCCTTCAGTACCTGCAAGAATGTATCAAAACCAATATTTTCCCCCCACACACACTCATTTAGAAAAAAAGAAAACCAAACCCTACTCAAACCCATAATGTTGGATATAATATAGATATGCTATGTTCTGTTTTTTTTTTTATTTAATTTCAACTGATAAAAACACATCCAGGTTACTGTGTTTGTATTTTTTTATTGCTTCTCTCGTGTTCATGTATCACTGAATTCTTAAATGTGTATGTAGCTTATGTTAACACTGGCACATCTTGGAACTTTTTTTATCCATGTGCTGTCCCTTGTGAAACTGTCAGAATCATCTCGGGTCAAAAGACTACTGTTCTTAATTCAAAGCCTCCTTAAAACTTAGATGGTAATTAAAGAAATTAAAATGACTTTGCTTCCTGATGATATCATGTGAAAATCTTGTTAACTAATTATTTGCTTTGATTGTTAATTCTGTTTTATGTTACACAGTTACAAACAAAACAGTTCATATTCTATTGCTAGTCACATAAGCAAATTGTATGAATCTGGAATGCTACTGAAAGAGAACTGGCCCTCTCACAAGTGTGTTAAATACCATTAACAACAGCTTAGTCCTGCAGGGTATTAAGTTCTGCTCACATGAGTGAGTCTGATTTATCTAGATTATTTCTCTTTTTTTTTTTTTCCCAAGCTGAAGACTTGAGGTGCAGATGAGAATTTGTAGGATAAACCAAATCTAAAACATGTAACCTATCATACATACTTTATAAAAATGAAATTGACTATATAGAAAATGTCTGAGACCCTAAACCTGTATAAAAATTTTAGGAAGTTGGATGATAATTATTATCATGCTGTCTTTCTGGTCTTTGGGAAGGAAAGAAGGGAAAGTTAGTGCAAGCACACAAAAAATTATTTTTGGGGGGTGGGGCGGGGAGAGGGGGAGAGGAAATCACTACTAGAAAGGATGTAAAATGATTACTTTATTTCCAAACAATTGTTGAGGCAGATATTGTCAAATATCATTGCTCTCCTTCTGATCAGTGTGGATTTGATTCCCATCCTCTGCCCTCTCCTCCTTTTTCTTTTCTTTGTCTTTTAGAAGCAACATCTTTTCTAGGCAGTTATGGATAATTAGTAGTACATGAATTTTCTTGCTTGTGCCCAATAAATTTTTTAAGCTCTTATGCTGGGATTTAGTTTTGTTACTTAATTTATGTTATCCTTGGAGTGTCTGATCCAATTATACAGTCAATTGGGCTTTGATACAGACAGCTAAGTTAGTAAGTGATAGGAACTAAGCTGTAGAATTGTCCATAAACAGAAATGGGTGTTTTGTTAAATGTTTACTCTATTCCATCCCTGCTGAGTAATACGTGTAAAAGAATGATCATAAAGAGGTAATTAGGGAGGATAAGAGACATAATTTAATTAGATATTCTAAGTTTTCATCACCTTAACCACACACAGTTTGTACCAAAAAAAAACCTAAAAACAACAACCACAGAACTCCAGGGGATAAATACAGGGTTTTCTTGTGTTTTGTGGAGCCTAGAAGTGTAGCTTGAAATAGGTAACAAGTCACATCTTCAAATGTTTTGTGAATGCAGAAGGAAGCAGAGGCATGTATGTGAGCCATTAACTGTTAATTAAACTGGCCACCTAGCTGGCTAACCCACGTTTGAGACAACACCTGTCTTCATTATCTTTAAGCTTTATGGCTTTCCTGCTGATTTGACTTTTATGTTCAATACGTGGCTCTTTCAGGAGAGCCACTAAGAGCTTCTCTTGAGCGGCTTGTAGTGCAATTCCAGTACATGCTCCAATATTAATCTTCTGCACTTTAACATTACAGGAAGCTATAGGTTTAGATATACATAATTTTTCATAGGCTTGTCTGAGCTAAAATACACAGTTTGGCTTATATTTCTAGACAATTGTTCAGATTATTTTGTTGTGTGTCTCAATTTTTCTATAACATCAGAGCATTAGAAGATAGTATGTGTTCTTATAGCTGTGCTTTCTTAATGCTTTCAAAAGATTTAATCTTTTTTTTATTGAATAGATTCCAGAGAAATGCAAGGGGTGGGGAAAAAAACTGTTCCTTGGGGTGGCTTTGATGTATAGCATGCTGTGACAGAATTATAACACTTCCAAAATAAAAGATATTAAATCCTGCTGATGCTGATACATTTTCAGTGTCCCAGCATGTGGTTAGATCAGCTGCACCCTTAACTACGGTTGTATTGTGTGATGTTGCATAATCAGAATATGATGCTGTTAGAGCTATAGGCCTTTCATTATGGTTGCTGTTGAATGGCTGCATTCAGTATTCTGTATTCCACTCCAGGGAGTACTGCAGACGTGCTTTCTACAGATTTTGCAGCCCCACTAAAAACACTTGAATCTTCCTTCCATTCAGTGTGGGGTTTAACTGGTTGCATATATGAAGGAATAAGCACTGCATTGAACAAAGAAAATTTATAAAGCTTCTATTTTATTACCATGAAAGTGAACAATTTTGAAGAGGATCTAGAATATATCAAAAGTGACAAAGTAGTATTGAAATTTTTTAACATGCCTGTTTACCCTGCTCAGGATCAGGGAAAGGTAACTAGGGGAGTGAGAGTAGTTAGAAAGCAGTCCTCTTTACAATTTTATTCTATCAGCATGGATTTGTTTTGGTGGTGTGGGGATTAGACTTCACTCTCCTTATGCAAGCTGCTTTTTTTTTTTTTTTTTTTCCTTCTCTAGAATTATCTAGTGATTTAACAGTGAAACAACTTCATAATTTGGAAGGAGACACAAAAGAGATGGTTGTATTCTTTAGGCTGTGGATGCTTTCAGGAAGTGCTGGAGCTTTTTAGATCTGTTCTTTTTAGTTCCTCTATTTGGTTATCTCATTTGGTGTTTTGTAAACTTTTGACACACACTTCTTTCTCCACCCAGAGTTTTCCTTCCCATTTGTCTTCTGTAATAAATGTTACTTTGGTTCCTGTAAAATTAGCAATCAAGAAGGCCCCTCTCCCCCATCACTTAGTCTAGCTTTTGAAATGTTACAGAGTAACAGGCTTTTGAATATGCAAACTGACTGTTCTGTTAAAAATAATAAAATTTCAATATTAAGTAAAACAAAACAGCTTGATGGTTAGAATTTTATTATGTTCTTATACTGAAGATGTTTTGAATCATTAAACTGAATTCAGTTCACTGGTTTATAAAAAAACAAACCAAAAAACCACAACACACCCCCCCCCCCCCAATGTTACTAAATCCTACATGTTACTTCCCAGACAAATCAATGTGGTTTTGTAAGAACAAAAAAAACCCAACTTTAAGTTGACTTTTTATATGAAATTGGGGCAATAGTGGGAAAAAATGAGACCTGATGGCTGGTTTCAGCTCATCTGAGCCTTGTTGTGGTATAGGACAATTCAGTTAATCTTTCATTATTCTGTTCCTAAATCTTGTTGGTAACAAAGTTTGCATCTGGAAGTTACTTAATCTATATGGTAAACTACAAATTGTTTGAAATTATACTGCTTATATATAAAGCATGATTGTTGTATAGCTAAAGTGAGTTTACTTGGCTAAAGTGGGTTTAATTATATAAAAATTGGGTTTTAAAAATTGTATTTTTTGAAACAAAGATGAAAATGTATCTACTGTGATCCTTTAAAAGAGAACTCTTAAAAGCATATTCAGAACAACAGAGGAATTTGCTTTCTGGAGATTTCCACTGCAAAATAATATACTGTTTACTTGTGTTGGCTAACTTGAGCTAGCTGTTTGGTTGAGAATGTCAGCTTGTATCTAACTGGAGTTTAAAACTACTCTTCTCCCTCCTGTGAACAAAATAAAGAAGTTGGTGTTTGCCACTGAAATTCATCATTCAATCCCCTAGCTATTGACAGCAACAGCAAAGATAATTGGAGATTTTTCAATCACCTCAGTATGCGGAATGATCAAGTAACCAAATCTTTATCTTGTTGAAGGGAAAAATGTTCTAGTGGATTATAGAATGATGAATGACCATAAATTAATTGCTTCATATTCATTTTTCATGTCTCATTGTCGTGGTTTAAACCCAGTCAGGTAACTTGTTCACTCACTCCCAGTGAGTGGTGCCGAGCTGACAACAATCAAGGTCCGTGTCCGTCTCCTCCCCGCCCCCGCACCGGGGCTCTCCCCTTCCCCGCTCCTGGAGGAACGGGGAGGAGGATCGAGAGAGTGCAGCTCCTACGGATTGAGACAAGAACAGTCCAGCAACAAATCACCACCGCTACTATCAGCTAAAACAATGATAAGGGAAAATAACAAGGGAAGAGAATACGATACCACCGATACCACCGGCCAAGAAAGCGAGTTCCACCCGGAAGCCCCTGTCCTTCCGGGTAACTCCCAGTTACCCCTCACCCCGGGCATGACGTGCTGTGGTATGGAATACCTCCCCGGCTAGCCCGGGTCAGGCGCCCCGTCTCTGCTTCCTCACAGCTTCCCCTCCTCCCTGGCAGAGCATGAGCCTCACAGAGTCCTTGGTCAGTGTAAACATCACTTAGCAACAACCGAAAACATCGGCTTCACCAACACTGTTCTCAAGCTGGAAGTCAAAACACAGCACTGCACCAGTTAACACAAAGGAAAAACATGACTGCTACTGCTGAACCCAGGACACTCATGATACGGGAATGAGGGATACTTTAAAAAATTAAATAAAATCCAACAACAGGTACAGAACAAATTGAAAGAAGTATTTGTCATGCAAAACACAAACTGTGGTATCTTCTTGCCAGCAGTCATCATGTCAGAGCAGAGTATAACTGCACAGAATGATTAGACAAAATCATAAGTTCTTCACGAGCTATCAAACACTAAAATGAAGACCCTGACTCTCATTTAAAGGTCCAGAAACTGTAGGTTAACGTATCTCAGTAAGGAGCATTTTCAAGTCTGTTTTATTGAGCACATAGTATATGCTTTGATATACCTGCTGGGTTCTTCGTTCAGACTGGATGGATTCTACCAGGTAAAGAAAATAAAAAGTCCCAGAAACCCAAGAAGCACTTACTTCTGAAGAGAAAATGTGAGGAAAAAGGGGGGTTGAGGGGGGCAGGGGGGAACGGGGAGGAGGGAAGTATAATCTGAATGAGGTATAACCAGGAACCAGGTTAGGGAATGGAGAAGGGACCAGAAAGATACCTAAGGACCACTGATACTTGCTGAAGGCATATACGAAGCCAATGTAGTTTGCCCAGAGAGCACAAACATGCAGGGAAATGTAGATCTGTGAATGTTTGGGAACTCCCTGACAACCTTTAGGCAATTGGTACTGAAGACCCAATTCCCTAATTATTCTATTTTGGTATTGAATTTTTCTGTATGTTATCTAGTGCTAATTGTTGACACAGATAGCTTTTTAAATCTTAATTCAGTTCCAAGCTTGTTTGAACATACAACACTGCTTCATTTCCAGCATGGACTGTTTTAGCTTTTCTGGGAACTTGTTTATCCTGGTTTTTTTTGTCTTAATTTCATCACAATTCTGATGTGCTTTCTAGAGCAAGTCTGTCTTTTAAGCTAGATGTGCCAAGCTCCTCTCCCTTATTTCTTAGATTTTCACTGTTTACTTGCCCTTTACTTGTTTATTCCTATGCATTTGTTTGGTTAGTTTTTCTCTGGTTTTGCAGGTGGCTTGAACCTCTAATCCTCTCAATCAGAGACCTTCCTTGTAAGTAAATTAAAAATAAAAAACAAAAATTGAGACACAAAGAAGGATGGAGGTGAGTCTCAAAACAACAGAAACTTGGACTAAATAAACTGAAGGGGGAACAAGCAGTGCTTCCCCAGCAGTACCCCGGGATCCCACAGGTATCCAGAGACATGCATGCCCAGGAACCTGATGACAAGAGTAGATTCCACCTCCCATTCCTCCTTCTTAAGCTCCCAGTGACTGGACAAGAGCTAGGGGGAGGTTTGAAGAGGAGCTCCTGTGACTTGGTAAGATCATGGGGAATGGCAGCTTAGGAATTGTGAAAGGGGATCTTGCTGAGGTCTGAACAAAGGGCAGCATCCCAGTGAGTGCTGTGTGAAATGCAGATGCAGTTATTCAAAGAACAGATGTGAAGGTGCAGCAGGGTACCAGAGCCAAGCTTGACAGCCCAGGCTGCTGGCTGCTCAGTGTTGTCAAGCTCTTTGCAGGGTGTTGCCTACATAGGATGGGAGGTGCTCGGAAATCCGTATTTGTTGAACGTGTTTGTGGTCTATGCATAACCAGAACTATGTTCTGGTAACCTTAGCTGGTGTTTCTACCTGTTGGCTGGTTATTTCTTCAAATTTGATTAGTCTTGTAGCTGTTCTGGAGGGTTTTACTTCCTCACTACCCCAAAACATAATTGGCTAGTCTCTGCTGTTTTCCTGCTTTTCTTGGTGGATGTAGAAGACAGGAATTGCACTGATACCCGAACTACTGGGTTGGTAGTGCAACATTGGTATGTTATTTGGAGACTTGACCCAGTAGTTTCTTCCCTGTGTTTCACCTTGCCAATCTCTACAGAAGTTTTGGAAGAATGCTCTTTGTTTCTGCTTCAGTACTTGCAAGCATTAGGTTTTAAAATGTAGCCATATGTGCAGTTAAAATGTTTATTATTTCTGGTAGGGAAACATTCTAAGGCCAACAAATGGCTTTCTCTTTTCTCCAGACCTCTTCTCTGTCTTCCTGCAGTCATAATAATCTATTTTGGACATATCTGAGCTAGATTAAGTTTGGTAAACTGCCAGAGCTAGCAATAATAAGCCATTTGGCTGTGTCCTCTGATATGATGCATGTCTGACCATATATAGGAAGGAGAAGAGTTAAGTTCTAGTCATTATGTAGAATAGATAAAATATCAAGATTCCAATTCATTGGATGCCTAGTTGCCATAGCTTCCATATGTTAATAAGAATGGTCCTTAAATTTCATTTATGGTTTTGAAAATACCAGACAGTTGTTCTGACACTTTTTGCTCATATTTGTTTGTTTCTTCTAGGTTGACTCTGTAGAACTAACCTTTTCAATGTACCCAAGCATTCTGCTTGCATGCCTAATATCCAACACCTAACTTCATCAAGTTCTCTACAGTGAACTCTAAGTCTTTTGTTTAAAACAAAACCAAACCCCTTCCTCTTGTGAGGAATTCAAGAATGAATCTGAGGGTTTCTAATTCTCTGTGCAGTGGGAGCATCTTCACACACACTTCATAATAGTCAAGCTACATTTTTATCTGCCGACATATTGCTTGTTTTATAGCAGAAACAGCGTGGTGTCACCGGGAAATGTCAATTTGCTAGCTATTTCCTTTTCCAAATCATTAACAAGATAGCCCCATGAGATTTTTCTACTTAGAAATATCTGTAGCTGTTTTGAGGAATAACTTACGAATTTATTTCCGATTGTTTAATTAGTTTCTGAATAAAGACATTTGCCCCATAGGAAACTACCTAGTACACAGCTGGTGACATAAAGGTAAATAATTAATATCCTTATATGTAATTAAAAAATTAATACTCCTTTAGGAGAGATCTAATTATAGGTTTGTTTTTTTTTAAAAACTAAAGTTAATTAAGCCCACCTTCATCTACTCCCCTTTCCCTGTTTGTGTGTGTTTGTACTTCTGCTGGGTTAAAGAAGAGAGATTTCTTTCCCCCGTCCTCCTCCTCCCCTTACTGGAGCCATGCTGGCTAGAGTCTATCAAGTTATATTTATTCAACTGTTCTGCCATCCTATCTTTAATTAGATTCTCTATCAGTTTACTCAGTAATGGTACAAATCTCACCAGGATATAAATTCTAGGTTCTTTTTTAGCAACATTATTTAAAAATAGGTATTGCCTTATTATTTTCCCCACTGCTTGCTAGCAGCTGAAGTATCCCTGTAAGGACATTCTGCAGATTTCTTTTCAGGTTTTTTTTTGTTTGTTTGTTTATTATTGTTTGTTTGATACTGCATCCTGTTCTCAACTTTTTCCTGATTATCACCCTATCCTTAACCCTCTTTTCCTGTAGATAAAACTTTTGTCTGATATTGAGTCATGGTTTTAAACTAGTGATTTGAACACTACTATGCATGTTCATAACAGGTACTTGGGAAAAGTAGTGTTACTGGCCAGCATCTGAAACTTACAATGGAAAGCTTAGCGTTCTATTGTAGAAATGTGGTGAGCCTACACTCTGGAAAACTATCTTCAGCAATTTCTTTCTAATGTGCCTGGTCTTTGCACATTATAGGTAATTGTGCAGATAGAGTACCTATCCATTTGGAAAATTAAATGCAGTGTGAATGTGGTGAAATAAAGATGAAATGGAAGGTAATTAAGTGGAAGGCCAAAATTTTAATATCTTAATACAAAGGAGCAATGTAAACGATCTGATTTACTTAACAGCTTCTGTCATATATAGCCTCATTCATGTGCATAGCTGAAAATAATATTGCACACTGACTCAACAGCACTTCCACACTGGCTACTTAATAAAACTTTATCTGCAAAGGAATTTTTGAAAATTAATCTTGAAGTGGTGGGTTGGGCTTTTTTAAGCAAAAGCAAATGTGTTTATTTGTAGAGTTAGTATTTCAGCTTGGTTTCAGCTGAAGTGGTTCACATTGCTCTACCACAAATACCCTTTCACCAGTACTCGTGCTTAAGAAGTTAACATACCTGTATCGCACAGAGTCTTCTGCTGGAAATAAATGCCTTAACTTAATGGTTTTGATTAAGATGTCTTTGTCTCAATTATATTTAATCTGATTTGTGTGTATACAGATAAACATATTAATTCCATATTAATATTCAGTTCCTGAGTAGTGTCAAAAAGGAAATTAACTGCAACCAAAGGCAAATAATTTGGGTATGAGGGGAATTTATGTATATGGACCAGAGTATATGTTTGGGTATGAGGGCATATATGTTTCATGTATATGGACCAGAACTCTTGAAAGTTAGGATTCCTAGCTATGCCCAAGGCATTATGCTATGTCAGAATATCTTTATTCTGTCCTACACTTCTGAAGGGGAAAAAAAAAAAAAAAAAAGACATGTTTTGGATTGTAACAGTGATATGCATCTGAATGTCCCGTTGTGGTGGGTAAATACTGGGTGGGTCTCATCTCCCCTCCAGGAGACAGTAAGGTGAAAAAGCTTGTGGGTTGAGACAGATGGGAATCACTTTATGGGTTACCATCAGGGGCAAAACAGACCTGACTTAGAGAAAAGTCATTTATTGGCAATCAAAATAGATTTGAGTAGCAAGAAACAAACTTTAAAAAAAAAAAAAAAAAGAGACACTATCTCTGACCTTTCCTGAGCTCAACCACTCCAGGGCCTTCTACTCCTCCCGTGGTAGCACTGCGGGAGAACGTGGGGGATTGTGGTTAGTCTATAGCGGCTTCTCTCTGCTGCTCCCTCCTCCTTACACTCTTTTCTTTTGCAGCCTGGAAAAGGGCTGCAGGGAATCCGCCACGCCACTGGTGTCCCTCCCGGTGCCGCAGGGGCATCTCTCCCTGGCGCCCGGAGCCCCTCCTGCCCTCCTCCCGCTCTGCCCTCGGGGCTCGCAGGGCTGTTTCTCACCCGGTTCCCCTCAGCCCTGGCTGCCGGGCGCCGTTTGCCCTTCCTTACCCCGGCTTTCCCCGAGGCGCCCGCCTGTGGCTGAGGGGCTCAGCTCTGCTCTGCTGTGGGGCCGTTGGAGCCGGCTGGGACCGGCTGTGTCCGGCATCGGGCAGCGCCCTCGGCTCCTCACAGTGGAAGCCCAAGCAGGTACCCTGCCACCACCAGTACAGCAGTTGGTGTTGTTCCCTGTCCCGTGTGCTTTGTGTAAGCTGTATCGTGTGTCTCAGTATGTTTTTGTTGGTTTTGTTTTCCTTTTTTTTTTTTTTTGGTTATAAGAATATTTCCTTCTTTCAGATTTGTTTATATTATGTTTGAGAGCTTCTACGTTAGTGAGAGAGGATGTAGTTGAACTCGTATTACTCCTTTATGACACTACTGCCGGCTGCAAGCAGCTAGAGAGGGGGATTTAGGTTGCTGTGCTTAACTTCTGCCCCTTGTAAGGTGGTTTGTTTGCTTTGGTCAGGTTTTTCTTCTGGGCTGTTGGTCTGTTTTAAAAACAACTCGCATTGCAATTATGCAGCTTTGATTTTAAGGTCTCTTCAATGAAAACAATATTTTTACTCAGTAGGTTATAAAACCCTTTTTTTCTTCTTAAAAAGCATTTTATGACTAAAGAGCTTGTATCAAATTGCAGTTAGAGAAGTAAAAACCTATATGTAGCTTAATGAGTAATTGAAGAGTTGGATAATGGTGATCCCTTGTAAGAGGTTTTAATGAGGAAAATGCTCTTTAATCATCTGATGATTATGGAAGAAGAACACTAATCTGCACGCTTTGATGTCCTGGCAAGGTAATTTACTGTATTTTTTTTTTTTCTTGCTGTGAAACTGAATAGCCTCACTATGTGCCCATGCACCAGTCTGAAACATCTGGAGTCTGCTGTATTCAGGAGTCTTTTTCAAGCATTCGCCCCAGACTGCGTGAATGGAGAGCGTGTGCTCATGCACAGAAATGTGAGGGGCTGCAGGTATGGTTAGAGATAGGTTTACTGCAAGTATGTTTTGTAAGCACTTTCCTTTTCAGAGAATCTTTATGCTTATATCTGAAAGGTGCTTTTTATAGGTAGTGATTTAAGAGCTGTGACTGTCTGTCTCAAAAATAAAAAATAAAAGGCAGCACCCCACGCTGTGGCAGCAGATAAGGATTTGGAATATGAACATGCCGTTAAAATTACAGTGTCTGAAGTGTTGTGGCCAATTTTTTATTCCTTTTTTTTTTTTTCCCCCTCACAAATGGAAATAGTTTTCAAGTCTATAATGTTTGTGTACTTACAAATGGAAGTGGCATCCCCATTTCCACAAGGAAAGTCTATATGTAAGTGTGAAGCAGAGTATATCTTCTACTGATGGTGCACGAACTGTAGCCCTGTATATGATGGCCATAGCCTGTTCTGACTGCAGTTGTCCTTTTTTTTTTTTTTTTCCCCTTCAGTACTGATTTCTGCAGCCATACTGATATATCTGATACAGTTATGATTGACTGCCAGAACTGTTCTGTTCACTAAAATCCCTCAGAGCAGTCAGTCTTCTTTTTTGCCTGAGGACTTAGCTGTCTGTGGCTTTTTCTTCACATAGTAAAATGCATAAAGCATGAAGCCTTGTAGGATCTCCCTTCCACTAATTGTAACTTACAAGCATTCTTGGCAGAACTTAGTTGGTAATTTAAATTCATTTTTTTCTTAATTACAGTTACACCATATAGTATTTCATGAGTTCATATTTTGCAGTTTCTCTTATAGGCTTCAGTTCATGTTTCCTAAATGCTTGGTTACATCCTTCCAGTGAAAGGATACAAATGTCATCTTATTTCTGATGGTATTTGTTGATCTCCAGTGGCATGGTGATTGCCTGAGGATGGGCAAAGCACCAATCTGTATGTGATGAACACCTGGTTAATTACAGAGATAAGGGAAAGCTATTTGTCTCCTTTGGTTTAGCACTTCTTGTGGATCTTGGCCCATAAAGTTTGGGGTAGATACAGCTTCCAGGGCTATTCCTGCGAACAGAGTGCTGCTAAAGGTAACTGCCAAAGCTTGCTTGGGACCAATTCTGTATCCAGTGGTCTTTACATCTCTAAGAACGTGTATTCAGATTAATAGAATGTAGTGGTTATAATGGCAACAAGTTAGAAACATTGTAAAAAAGAAACCCAAAACATGATAATCTCTTTATTTTCCATCAGCTTTGTAATTTTTAAGCTTTCTTGGTATAAAGTTGTGTTGTTTTGTTTTTTTTTTATTGCTGTTGTTTATCTCCTGACTCTTCAGTGACTGATACAAGCAAACCCCTGAACATGAATGAAGGTCTGCAGTACTACTACCATGTTAATGGTTATTTGCATATATATAGTGTTACAGTCTCCCACCTTCAGATTGTTATTGTAAAATTCTTCAATTCTAGTAAACCTATTAAAAAACACCAGCATCTCCACTCTTAAGAATATCTGATGTCAGCCTACCTGAAAGCCTGTGGAGGTCACCTTCATCTTGTGATGATGAGAAAAAAGTCAAATAAAGCTTAGCCTGTTAAAGATGAATCCTGTTTTTTTTCACTAATAAAAACCTAAATAGATGGTAAAACATGAGCAGTTATCATGTATGTTGGGTCAAAAGAAGTGCCCTTATAGTCAGAGAGTGTGTAGAAAATGCAATGGGAAAAATACCTACTACTCTAGCTTTATTAAGGATTTCACTATCATGTCTGCTTCTAGGGCACTCTTTAGATGGTGGATTTTCTGAAGCACTCTTTTTAAAAAATAGAAGAAGGAAACTCGAAGAGCAGAAACTACACAAAGCTATGGATTCAAACACCTGGAGGGTGTTTTTATTATCTTGTCCTGTGTGCTTTGAGAAAAGGAAAACAATGGTTTTGGTTGACAAAGCAAAAGCTGGGTAATGGGATTACTATAACTGTCACAGTGTGATTCCACTGTACTGCTGTGTCCATGTCACATTTTACCAATAAATCATAATAACCAGCAGACAATGCAAATATCACAGCATGTTGTCTGGGAATTACTCTGATTAGTTTGTAACTTGCAAAGCCTCAGCTCACTCTCCAGCAACAAGTTCTTCTCCCATAGCTGTTATTTTTCCCCAATACTCTGTGTCATAAGAGACTGAGATTGCAGTGCCCATAATTCTGGTTTGGAGGTGTTTGTAATAGCTTGTGTTTGCTACTTTTCAGGGCTTTGGGGAGTGTGTTATTAATACAAAAGTACTTTTTTTACAGTATTCTCTTGCAAAATATCTATAACTAGCTTTTTTAATCCTCCTATAAAACTTTGCTTTTAAATCTCGTACAAAGATAGAAATGTATACTAAGCCATTATAGTAGCATACTGTTGTCAGTAACGTGCCTGGACTGCAATAACCTCTTTAGAGGCAAAAACCATTCTTAAATTGTAATTTATTTTGGTTTGATTTTAGTGTTTTAAAGGTTTTTGGTTGGTTGTTATGTTTTGGTTTCTTTTTCCTCACAAAAATAGCAAACTTCCTGTTCTGGAAATTATTTTTTTTCTTTTTATTTTTATCCTTTAATATTTTTTGTTTCTTACTTCATTAATGATTTCTGTGTAATAAATCATGTGTTCTTGTAAGCTATTTATTCTTCTACTGTGTTCTGTATTGCCTGGTGTGGTAAAAGTATGAGACATTACAACTTAAAGCTTGGAAGTATGTGCTAGACTTGTGGAAAAATTCAGCAGAGAAAAATTAAGGCATTGAAATGTTTACACAAATGCTTTTATTTTTTTTTCTCTCTCTCTAATGAGGTCCAGTTTAAAGTTTAACAAGAATTACTATGTTTGGAGTCACCGTGGCATTGTCCTGTAGGGTGACCAGAGTGAAGGACCTAGCAATACTTCCAGCATCCTTGTCTATTGTGTCTAAACTTAGACTTCTGGCATGGTAACTAGCTCTTCTTTGAAGTATGATAATCTTAACTTTCTGACCCATCTCTTCTAAAATGTTAGGTCTTGTTACTGAAAACACCCAAACATTAGATTTATGAAAATACTTTGTTCTTTTATGTTGTACCATTTGGGGTCTTGTGTACTTCATTAATATTCATTATATAATATGTTAGCTAGAAACCTAGGTTAAGTACCTAGACTTAGTTCCTTTCTGTGCCACAAATTTCCCAAGTGGTCCTGGGTAAGTCTTTTAGCTCTCTAGTATCTTGGTTTCCAATCTGTTTAGTAGAGAAAATATTATTCTTCCCATTGTGAGAGAATATGCGATATTGCTGTGGAAATAAACTCACAATGGATTCTAAAATGCTCGGGGAGTGTGGTGTGGCGATATATGCTAGAGATGAATATGGGAAGAAGCAGTTGCATCTCCCAGTGTGGCAACTGAGGACAACCTAATGACTGAGTCCCAAAGTGTATTTGAGGTCTACAGAAACATACTAGTTTCACATTAACTGCGGGACCCTTGCAGCATTAATAGAGTAAGATATGGGTTTAACTAAAAAGCAAACTGGATGTTTTTCAGTGGTTTCTAGTATCACTTTCTGTTCTTCATAAATAGCAATTTTAGCTATGAGCATGTACTTTGAACTACAAACAAAAGTTTAAGAAACTATGGAAGTGAATTAACAGACTGCTCAAATCAAGTCAGTGTATTGAAAGTCAAAGAATCATAGAATGGTGTGTTTGGAAGGGACCTTTAATCTTGTCCCACCCCCTACAATAAGCAGGAACATCTTCAACTAGAGCAGGTTGCTCAGAGCCACATCCAACCTGATGCTTAATGTTTCCAGATATAGGGCATTTACTATTCTCTGGGCAACTTGCGCCAGTGTTTCACCACCCTCATAATAAAAAAAATTCTTGCTTATATGTTGCCTGAATCTATCCTGTTTTAGATTAAAACAGTTACCCCTTGTTTTGTCTCTAAAGGCCCTGCTAAAAAAATCTGACCACAATAATATTTTCTCCTGGAAGTGTATTTGGTTTGTTAACATATAAAAAGAATGACTGTTGCTTCATTTATTAGAGCATATGTAAAAAATTATTTACTAGGGAAGTGGATTTTTCGCTCCCCTGCTTTTCTCAAGATGCGTTCCTGCCAACATACAGATAAAATTATTTGAAAAAAATTTACAAAGAACAAATGCTTCTCTATCAAAATACACAAAGAAGCTCAGTTGAACAAGCAGTTTAATAGAGAGAATTAATGGGAAAAGAGCTGGTAAAAAGCTCCCATGCTTCAAGAAATCTCTGAAGGACTGAATATAAAGAAAAAAAAAAAGCTGTTTTTTCAGAAAGTGTTATGGGCGCATCTGAAACATTTCAGATAAATGTTTTATTGGATGAATCCCATTCCAGTGGTGCACTCTGGCAGCAAGGTTATGACTGAACCAAATGCCAAGATTCAGTTGGCCATGTTTCAGAATCACTGGACTGGACTGTAATTAGCTACTGTAAAAATAGGAAATTGTCATGCCTGTTGTAGTTTAACCCCAGCCAGCAACTGAACACCACGCAGCTGCTTGCTCGCTTCTTCCCCTACCCAGTGGGATTGGGGGGGGACACATATAAGTGTAAAAGTGAGAAAACTGGTGGGTTGAGATAAAGACAATTTAATAGGGAAAGCAAAAGCTGTGTGTTGCAAGCAAAGCAAAACAAGGAATTCGTTCCCCATTTCTCATCAGCAGGCAGGTGTTCAGTCATTTCCAGGAGACCAGGGCTGCCTCACATGTCCTGGTTACTTGAGTAGACAAATGTCATCCCTCTGAACAGCCCCCTTCCTCCTTCTTTCCCCATGGCTTTATATGCTGAGTGAAACATTCTATGGTGTGGAATATCCTTCTGGTAAGTTGGGTCAGCTGTCCTGGCTGTGTCCCATCTCAACTTCTTGTGCACCACCGGCCTACTCACTGAGGGCTGGTGTGAGCAGCAGTAAAGGCCTTGACTCTGTGTAAGCACTGCTCAGCAATAACTAAAATGTTTACCAACACTGTTTTCAGCACAAATCCAAAATACAGCTCTGTACTAGCTACTAAGGAAAAAAACAATTCTACCCCAGTCAATACCAGCACACCTGATAACACCGGAAGCAGCATCAGCAGGAATTTGTACCTTGAACACAGCAGAGTATCTGAGAGGCTCCTGTATATACAGCCTCTGCTGCTGCTCGCTGATAACATAGTGGGCAAGTCCTTTCAAGTCAGGAATTTATTCTAAAATAGGTCAATAGAAGCAGGGAAATATATTGCTACTTGGTGTATAGATAGTTATTGCTATTAGAAGGCCTTCTGAGTGTACAGGCATGCATCTAAAAATTTTGTGGAGTTTTGAAATTTTTTATAATTTTTTTCTTCTGCTTTATTGTTAGATTTGTTGAGACTACTTGCTGCTGGTATTGTATTTCATCTCTGGTTAGAGCACTTTCATCCATCCATCTGTATGTATCTATTAATAGTTAACTTCTAGGAACCCTTCTGGGAGGGTGAGAGGTAGGGAGAATACTCTCCCAAAGTGTTGAATTACCACTCCCTGGGATCTGGGAGTCCCTAGGGGCACGAGTCCCACTCCTACCCCACCCTACCTTCCCTATCCTGAAGGCAACTGAGTATTTCTTATCCTAAAAGTCATCCTGAAGAAATACCTGCTCTTGCTGCAACCCAGAATGCATTTGGAGGTGGTCTTGATCATTCCCTGTTGCTGTCCAGCTTAACACTAAGATGATGTCTACACTACTAGCTTATAACAGTGCCCTGGAAATTTCCTCAGTTCTGAAACAAAATTACCTCTGTTGTTGGGGGGAGGGAAGGAGAAGGTTTGGAGGACACAGGGATGTGACATACCAAACCATCCATTAGGCTTAAAGCCTGTTCTCACTGTTCTTGCAAACACTTCTTACTCACAGTTCAGCAACAGGAATGCTTCAGAGACCATTTAAAGATATCAGATAAGCAGTCTTCCATCACTATCTTATAGTGAAGCAAAAAAAAAAATTATTAGGAAGGATTCATATCACTTCTTCACAGTGGCTTGAGCGTCTGAGATTATTATATGTCTACTTAAATATGTGATTATAGATGTAGCTAACACAGGAATCTTTATTTCCCATGCTGCTGAACAATGATGGAAGCAAAGGTGCTCTAGGTACTGCTAAGAGTATCTTTAATCTCTTGTAGCTAGTACTAGAAATTGCTAGAAGTACTTTACTACTCCTTTCATGTAGCTCTGTCTGTGGTGTTTCTGCTGATATAAGCATCTACATCAGTAAACATATTCTTACATCGGTAGTATGTTGTTCAATAGCTAAAACAAGATCCATTCACAACATTATGATGCATGGCAAAGAGCAGTTTTGGTGCATCTTAGCCCTTGATTAATTGGTATAAAGCTTTATACATTATTTACTAAATATTATTTGAAAGGTGTAGAATGATCTTGGGAAGATGTCAGTATTTTCAGTTAGGGTGAAATAATTTTGGAAATCAAAGCTGAAAGTAGCAATAGGTAGCTGAAAGTTCAGATCTTCAAGACTGTTAGTGTTGTTAGAACTAGAGCTAAGTCTTCAAGCCACAACCATCATCTCACTTCCCTCATGCCAGATACTGTTGTAAATGTACACAGTAAAAAGTTGCTTCTGTTATGTAGAATTCTTCTAAGCCCATGTCTACTGAGCTTCTTACTCATGCTTTCTCAAGTGAGAACACATACACAAAACCTAGGGAATCAAGTTAATATTGCATGTTATCTTGGTAAGGATGTTATGTACTTTTATGAAGTGCCACATATGGATATCTTTAATTGGTTCTTCAGAGCAGAAATGCTTTGCCTTTTCACTCTGGACAAAATCTTGGGAAAAATCCCTGACTTCGGGATGATAGCGTTTCCTTTTCCCTTTATTTGTTGGTCATATTAGGATGAATTTCTTCTGGTATATACTGTTGTAGTCTATGATGCTAGATGGTAAAAACTTCCCAACCTGCTTGTGATTTCAGATATTTTTTTACCTAATAATGTATTTGTCCTTGTATTAAGTAATGACAACTTTGTTTCACTAGAAATTGCTACTTTTAAATTGAGTAATCTTCAGACTAATTGAGTAATCTTCAGACTAACTGAGAACAGGTGTCTGTACTTTAATATTGCAAGTATATTAAAGTGTGGGAGTATGTAATTTTATTGTTAAAGAAATGATATCTGGTCTGCAAAGTAAAAGAGTAAACCAAAATTAACTCGGCATGTTACTAGCCAAAGTACACATCATACCTTTAGCATAATGTGCACTGAGCAGTGTTTTTATGAAAAAGCAATAACTGCAGTGCATTCTTTCTGGTGGTGGGATCCAGCAATCCTTGGACTTTAACGCAAGCGCTGTACAGTGACAGAGTATTTTCCTTCAGATTTCTAAATATGATGGACTTCTGCAAAGCATCCAAATTTTTATCATGAAGTTAATGAGATATGTCGTAATCACAAAGAGAGCAACTGAAAACTGTTAGAGGAAAACATTTCATGCAGGATCCAACAGCTGGAGAGGTGAGGCTGCCACAGATCCACATCACCAGGTGCAGCTAGGAGTGAGGATGAAGAAGTACTCCTACAGGCATGCACACATAAAGGATACATTATATATCCATGGTCAGCCACACAGGTCAGACAGAGGGTCAGAGCTCTAATTGTCTCTTCCTGCTTCCCTTTCTTCCTGGACAGGTTGGAAGTCCATTGATGAGAACATATGTGTATGCATATGTACAGGATCCCTCCAGCAGCTGGGTCTGCTCAGTTTTTCCAGTAACTGTCCCTGGATCCCCATCTTGCTGATTGCTGGGACCTAGACATGCAAGCTTCCTGAAGCTTCAGCCCTATTCCAGTTGCTGGTATAGACTGCTGATGTGTGTACACATGTACACACACATCTTTCCCCTGCTCTCAGCTGGGCAGGACTGCCCTGGTTCCAGAGCTGACTCCCCACTGCTTTTGCTCCTAGAGACACACAGGTGGCCTCACAACTAAAAGCTGCCCTTATCTCCTTGTTCCCAGATCACTTCATCCACTCACAGATAATCTGGGTTGATCTTTGTTAATGATCACAACCTTGCTCCAGTACCCATACTTGCTTCTGTCACTGGCACCACAGACACATGGGCTTGCCAACCCCAAATGCTGCACTCATGCTCCCATACATGTATGTGCACACAGCATGGTTTTCTCACCCATGACAGAGATAGAAAGTTTAATAAGATAGGGCAGGCTACACAGTTCTGGCACAGGGCATGGCCAGGTAAGTGTCCTGACGAGCCAACTATTTACATATGACCAGGCTTTTACATCCCCTTACCACTCTATTTTCCCATTCTTTTTCCTACACAACTTGGCTTTTCCCATCTTAGGTTCCTCCCCTAAACATCCCATAATAAGTCCTGTGAGCCTGGACTGCTTTTCCCTGCTTCCTACAGTGTGTCCCCTGGGCAGCAACCTTTCTGGTCTGGAAAGTGATCTATAAAGCTGCTGCTGCTGACTCTGTTGTGGGTTTCATGCCTGGGCAATGAGATGGAGGCTCTGTTTGGACAGCTCTGGGAGGCACCGAGAGAGGGTGTTTGTACCTTGGGTGTCCTCAATTTGGGTTCTGGCCTGTGTTTGTGCATCCCTGTGTTCCTCTGGGCTTGTGGAGATGGGCTTTGGAGGGGCTGGTGGCTCCTGGGATGGGCCTGGGAGCAGCTTGAGCAGGGGATTATTTGGGCTTCCGCTCCTGCTGCTGTGTCTGAGCGCCTTTGTGGGTCTGCAGATTAGCTTTATCATACAACCTAGCAATAATGAATGAAGTATAATATCTTATGAGTAATAGGCTATGTTTACTAGTTCTTAGTTTTAATGGAGAATTACTGTTACCCAGTTACAATATGTGCAAGTCTCCAGAGAGGAAGATGTTTCGAGTTGAAATAATTATAACTTACTGTTAGATTGTTTTCCTGAGAATTTTTTGATGGGTTTTTGCCTTTGTTTTGTCCTTAAGATAGTCTCCATAAGTGATCCTTCTGTTTTCAATGGTTGTTATTCAGAAGACTCAAACTGTAGCAGGCTCTCATCTGAAATAGCTGACAATTTGTTGTCTTTCGCAGATGAGTATGGAAAAGAGGAATTAAATGCGCAGTGTTCTCTTTACTCTTCCCCAGCTATCTGTCATGGTGGTTATTTACAAGGTCATGCTGTTTTTTCCCTAGTTGTTGAGTTACTCTGACATAACAGTATCGTTTTATGGAGAAGTGTTGCTTGGGATAATGTCAGCAGGAAAACGAGTTTAGACGACCTTGTGATTTCAGAGCTTACAAGGGATCAGTCTCTAGTGCACAAAACTGCCTGTCACTGTTTGAGCAAGATAAAGTTTTGTAGGCTGTAAGAGAGGAATAGATGTTTTTTATTAGGGAATTCAGGTCTTTCTGAAAGGTGTCAACTGATTGGGGAAATACAGCATGTGGGTGTATGCCCTGCAGACGGAATTTGTCTTCTTGTGTTGTATTAGGTCTCTGAGGTCAGTGATAGGGTGATAGTCACTTGCAAAGAAGCTCATTAGTTAAATGCCCTTTTGCCTAATGCAATATTTTTTTTTTTTTTTTTTTAAAGAAGATGCTTCTAGATTCAGCAAAGCTAAACCAGGTGTGCTATCAGGATATTTTAACTGTAGTCACTGAACTGTCTTCTCGTTTTCTCATGTCTCCTTGGGATGGGTGTAAGAATTTACCTATAGCTTGGTGAACCCACAAGGAAGCTCATAATTTTATAAGAAGGTAAGTGTAAGCCAAAGGAAATACTTGAAAATGCTTGCCAGAAGTCCTTTAGGTGCCGAGCCTCAGTATTCAGATTTAGCCATTTTGGGGGAAGCAGAGATGCAAAGGTTTCGCTGGTTGGTGCCGTGACTCTTAGATACGCATTTTGGTAATTTTGAG
This sequence comes from Pezoporus wallicus, assembly GCF_028554395.1. Lineage (NCBI taxonomy): Eukaryota > Metazoa > Chordata > Aves > Psittaciformes > Psittacidae > Pezoporus > Pezoporus wallicus. The sequence goes on from NW_026634996.1 coordinate 446,428, forward strand.
GATGCATGGAACTGCCTCTGTTCAAACTGTATCTCCATCTCACTATTAATGTGATAAGCCATAGTGAAAGTTTTGAGGAAAACCAGCCTTTATCTGAATAAAATAATCTGTATAATTATGCTTCCCAGGTTTCGTCTTCTAAGACGTACTCTAGAATTTTTACCAAGGGGGGGAGAAGAACTGTTAGAATACCTACTTGTTATCCTATTTAAATTCCTCACAGGTGATAAAATTTAGAACCATAAAATCATAGAATCACAGAATAGTTAGGGTTGGAAAGGACCTTAAGATCATCTAGTTCCAACCCCCCTGCCATGGGCAGGGACACCTCACACTAAACCATATCACTCAAGGCTCTGTCCAACCTGGTCTTGAACGCTGCCAGGGATGGAGCATTCACAACCTCCTTGGGCAACCTATTCCAGTCCCTCACCACCCTAACAGGAAAGAATTTCCTCCTTACATCCAATCTAAACTTCCCCTGTTTAAGTTTGAACCCGTTACCCCTTGTCCTATCACTACAGTCGCTAATGAAGAGTCCCTCTCCAGCATCCCTATAGGCCCCCTTCAGATACTGGAAGGCTTCTACGAGGTCTCCACTCAGCCTTCTCTTCTCCAGGCTGAACAGCCACAACTTCCTCAGCCTGTCTTCACATGGAGGTGCTCCAGTCCCCTGATCATCCTTGTGGCCCTTCTCTGGACTTGTTCCAACAGTTCCATGTCCTTTTTATGTTGAGGACACCAGAACTGCACACAATACTCCAGGTGAGGTCTCACGAGAGCAGACTAGAGGGGCAGGATCACCTCCTTTGACCTGCTGGTCACGCTCCTTTTGATGCAGCCCAGGATACGGTTGGCTTTCTGGGCTGCAAGCGTACACTGCCTGCTCCTGTTCATTTTCTCATCAACCAACACCCCCAAGTCCTTCTCCACAGGGCTGCTCTGAATCTCTTCTCTGCCCAACTTGTAGCTGTGCCTGGGATTGCTCCGACCCAGGTGTAGGACCTTGCACTTGGCATGGTTAGACTTCATGAGGTTGGCATCAGCCCACCTCGCAAGCATGTCAAGGTCGCTCTAGATGGAATTCCTTACCTCCAGGGTATCAACCAAACCACACAGCTTGGTGTCATCGGCAAACTTGCTGAGGGCGCACTCAATTCCACTGTCCATGTCAGCAACAAAGATGTTAAACAAGACTGGTCCCAACACCGATCCCTGAGGGACACCACTTGTTACTGGTCTCCAGCCGGACATTCGGCCATTGACCACAACTCTGTGTGCGGCCATCCAGCCAGTTCTTTATCCACCGAGTGGTCCATCCATCAAATTGATATCTCTCCAATTTAGAGACAAGGATGTCATGTGGGACAGTGTTGAATGCTTTGCACAAGTCCAGGTAGATGACATCAACTGCTCTACCCCTGTCCATCAGTTCTGTAGCCCCATCATAGAAGGCCACCAAATTGGTCAGGCAGGAGTTCCCCTTAGTGAAGCCATGCTGGCTGTCACCAACCACCTTGTTGATTTACATGTGCCTTAGCATGCCTTCCAGGAGAATCTGCTCCAAGATTTTGCCAGGCACAGAGGTGAGACTGACTGGTCTGTAATTCCCCAAGTCATCCATTTTCCCCTTCTTGAAAATGGGGGTTTTATTTCCCTTTTTTCAGTCGTCAGGAACTTCACCTGACTGCCATGATTTCTCAAATATCATGGCCAGTGGCTTCACAACTTCATTTGCCAGCTCCTTCAGGACCCACGGATGGATCTCATCAGGACCCATGGACTTGTGCATGTTCAGATTTTTAAGATGGTCTCAAACCAGCTCCTCTCCTACAGTGGGCGGAAGGTCTTCATTCTCACAGTCCCTGCATCTGCCTTCCAAGACTTGGGTGGTGCAGTCAGAGCCTTTGCCAGTGAAGACCGAGGCAAAGAAGTCATTCAGAACCTCAGCCTTCTCCAAATCCAGGATAGCCAGTTTTCCTGATGGGTTCCGGAGAGAGGCCACCTTTTCCCTAGTTTGTCTTTTATTTGCAATGTTCCTATAGAATCCCTTCCTGTTATCTTTGACATCCCTAGCCAAGTTTAATTCTAACTGGGCCTTAGCTTTCCTAACCTGGTCCCTAGCTTCCCGGACAACTTCCCTGTATTCTTTCCATGCCACCTGTCCTTGCTTCCACTTATTATAAGCCTCTTTTTTCAATTGAATTTTCCTCAGCAGCTCCTTATCCATCCAAGGAGGTTTCCTGGACCTTCTGCTGCACTTCCTTCTGGTTGGGATGCAACACTCCTGAGCTTGTAGCAGGTGATCCTTGAATATCAACCAAGAGTCTTGGGCCCCCCTGCCCTCTAGGGCTGTATCCCATGGAACCTTACGAAGCAGGTTCCTGAAGAGCCCAAAGTCTGTTCTTTTGAAGTCCAGGGCAGTGAGCTTGCTGTACGCTCTTCTCACTGTCCTGAGGATCTCAAATTCGACCATCTCATAATAGGTGCATCTAAGGCTGCCTGGAGCATCACATTTCCAACGAGCCCTTCCCTGTTGGTGTGCATGAGGTCAAGCATGGCACCTCTCCTGTCGGCTCCTCTATTACTTGCAGAAGGAAGTTGTCTTCTACACAGTTGAGGAACCTCCTGGATTTAGTACCTCTTCAATGTTTTACAGTCTCATGTTAACAAAAAGTTGGAGATTTGATATAATTTTAATATTCATATATTCTGGTAGGATCTTACAAATGGATTTCTTCTTAACTGTCTTATAAAAATTTGTCAACAAGCAGGGATGAGGTGTGGTGATGGGTGTTGGAAAATGAGATGAGCAAAGAGCTCAATGTTCAGATCAAAGGATTTTTATGGCCATTTCTTTTTCGACAACTTTATGGAAGCAAAGCATAACTTTCAAGATGAACTGACTGCAAATTAGCCATTATTTCACCACCTTTATAGGTTGTCTTGTTAGCATTTTAGCTTGTAAATGAATAATCTGTGACTACCCATGTGGTACACTGGCAGTTATGTTTACTCAACTTGATATTTATATTGCCGTTGCCTTATTTTTAGAAAGTTGTCAGATTGTGGTTTGAAGTTGTTTAATTAATTGAGTTTAGCTTCACCAAAGTGCCTTTCAGTGATGGGTTCAAAACTTGTTTTTATATGACTAGACAACTAGTCCACCCAGTAGAAACCATTTCCTGCATTTGACTAAGCTACTGTATTAAAAATGGATCTGACAAAGTTTTGCTATCTATTAGATATAATAGATGTACCCATGGCTGTGGTTGTAACTTCTATTAGCAGTTTTATGTGTAGATGCAGCTTTGTCAGGATCTCAGCTTATAAGAAGGCAGTGCTGCCATCTTCCAAATATTAAATGAGTAAGAATAAATTCCATCTTTGATAACATCAGTTAGGCTGAAATGGTGCCTTCTGAACATGTTCCAGCCATTATAAAAATTGGAAGTTGTAAAATTTCACAGCACTGTATTTTACAGAGAATATTATTATGACATTTAGAGAGTCTGTTAAAATTTTCTGGAAATCACTTAAATCAAGCCACACTTTCTTCAACTTAGTATTATACCCCTTTAAAACACCTTCTTGTTTTTTCTTTTATCTTATTAAATACTTTGAAAAAGTTTTCAAAAACTTATTTTGATAGTCATACCTATAATAAGGAACTGAGAGTGCTGTAGAAAGAGATGTCTGGAAGAGATCTCAAAAGGCCAGGTTGTCAGTCTCGCTGCTCAGTCATTCAAACCTGAAATGCATTGCACTTGCATATTCCAGTAGCCACTTGCAGCATTTATGTGTTTTATCATTTAAAATCTTGGATTAGCTATGCACTGTAGCACACTAATTCAATAATCAAGTGTTAATGTACTTCAAAGATAACAGCATAGGAAAGCATGTAGTACAAAGTATGTAATTACAAGCTATAATGATAGATTATAAAAACATGTATGTGTGTTAGGTTGCTTTCTGCTTTGATTCTTGTATGGAGGTTATAGCAAATTAAATAGTCTCAACAGCTTTTTCCCTTTCTGCTGAGAGAGCACATCTCATACCTGCTGTGCAGCTTTCTAATTCTTCACTATTTGCCTTCGCTTCTATCTTGTAAAAATAAATATATTGGGTTTTTTTTAAAACATTCTGAGTCTTAGATGTTAAAGTAGTTTTCACTATTACCTGCGTAATATCCAGGGCACCATTCCCCGTCCCCTGTATGTTTTATGCACTGAATGGCTTGTAATTCAGCATAGCTCATGTTTCCAGCACTAGCATTTGCTTTCATAAATAAGCTATGCTATGACTATGAGGGACAGTTGCAGTTGTGCCAGTGTTTGCTACTTACAGTAAGTGCTGGAGAAACAGAAATATTTCTGCCTTCCCAGAGGTAAACAAAAAGACTAGCAAAGCAATGTTGTGTTTGGATATGAATTAGTCTTACAAAGGAGCTCTCTCCATGTGATGATAAGATTCACATCAGTTCATGAAAAAACTTGTTTTATTAGGGTTAGCAAAATTCAAGTATGTAGGGTATCTAAATCTGCTTTAGTGCTAGGGAATGTACAGAATTGGACAGGATCATCTCGGAGTTGTCCAGCCTTTCCTAGCAGTTATTATACAGATAAATTTTCCCCTGCCATGACTATTGATGCATTTTGTTTAAAAAAATATTTTATTCCATACCATGAATTAGAATAGGTTTTCCTGTTTCCCTGTGGAATTTATTAAGATTTCTTGTACCTGAGAAAAAAATGAATACCACTTTGAGATTATTATTTTTAATTTTTTTTTACATAAGGTATCTAGTTAGACTTGGCTGGTTTAGTCTTACGTTGTTATTTTTGACAAAGGAACAATTCTATGTAGATAAGGTACAGCTCGTCATGTTATTGGATATGTTGATAACTGGTGAATGATATTCAGATCAAGGACAAGGTTATTCTTTTTCTCATAACCATGTTATCAGCTGCATTTCATAATGGGTTAGTCCATTTAAGACATGCCTAATGTGGTTTTTCGTTTTGGTTGTTCTTTTTCTTTTTGTTTTATTGGGTTTTTTTGTTTGTTTTTGTTTTTTTTTTTAAGTAGCAGACTGGCTTACGGGTGTACTGGTCTCATTCTCTAGCTGTAGAATGAAAATTCCATCACCGTTACCTGAAGGAGGTCAGGAAATGCTTCAGGGTCACACTGTAGAGTACTCTACAGAAATATTGACAAAAGCTGCATAAGAAAAAAAGGAGTTAAGCTAGAATGGTTAAAATGGAATAGTTTCTCTTCGAAGGTACCTTTCAAAGATCAGGTAGTTCAATCCTCCTGCCATGAACAGGGACTTTTAACTAGATGAAGTTGCTCAAAGCTGTGCCCAGCTCGATACTGAGCATTTCCTATGATGGGGCATCCAGGATTTCTCTGGTCAACATGTTCCAGTGTCTCACCACCCTTATTGTCTAAAACAAATAAATCCCCAAAAAAGAAAATACCCAAAACTCCCAACACAATGTTTTTTTTTCTTTCTTACATCCAATCTAAAGCTACCCTAAATCTATACTCTCTCAGTTTAAAACTGTTGCCCCTTGTCCTATTACTTTAGGCCTTGGTAAAAAGTCTCTCTCAGTTTGTCATACAAGTGCCCCTACTATATTGAAAGGCCTCAATAAGGTGTCCCCAGAGCCTTCTCTTCTTCAGGCTGAACAACCCCAACTGTCTCAGCTTGTCTTTGTAGGGCAGGTGCTCCAGCCGTCTGACAGATACGTTGTGCATTAGGAGCTAATTATTGAAGAAATACCAAATTACTGTATTGCATATCCAACAATGCACTAAAACTATATTTCATTATTATTAAAGTTTTCAGAAGAAAAAAAAAAAGGAAGAAGGAGAAAAAAGTTGGTTGATGAGAAACTTAACATGAGCCGGCAGTGTGTGCTCGCAGCCCAGAAAGCCAACCGTATCCTGGGCTGCATCAAAAGGAGTGTGACCAGCAGGTCTAAGGAGGTGATCCTGCCCCTTTACTCTGCTCCTGTGAGACCTCACCTGGAGTATTGTGTGCAGTTCTGATGTCCTCAACATAAAAAGGACATGGAACTGTTGGCACAAGTCCAGAGAAGGGCCACGAGGATGATCAGCGGACTGGAGCACCTCCTGTATGAAGATAGGCTGAGAAAGTTGGGGGCTGTTCAGCCTGGAGAAGAGAAGGCTGCGTGGAGACCTCATAGGAGCCTTCCAGTATCTGAAGGAGACCTGTAAGGATGCTGGAGAGGGACTCTTCATTAGGGACTGTAGTGACAGGACAAGGGGTAATAGGTTAAAAATTAACAGAGGAGGTTTAGATTGGATATAAGGAAGAAGTTCTTTACTGTGAGGGTGGTGAGGCACTGGAATGTGTCGCCCAGTGAAGTTGTGAATGCTCCATCCCTGGCGGTGTTCAAGGTCAGGTTGGACAAAGCCTTGGGTGACATGGTTTAGTGTGAGGTGTCCCTGCCCATGTCAGAGGGGTTGGAGCTAGATGATCTTAAGGTCCTTTCCAACCCTAACTAATCTATGATTTTATGATTCTTAGAGTCAATTAATGGATCACAAATAATATCTTTATTTGGACACATGTGCACATAGTGCATTGTGAAAGAGAAGAGTCTTTTTCTGCCTGTTTCTTTCATATCTTTCCCAGCAGCAAAACATGTTTCTGAATTACGTTGTTGATGGTTTTTTATCATTTGAAAAATAGATAATCTAATCATGTTGCAAGGTCAGTTGATAAGCAATAGCAACTCATCTGCTGAGAAGGTTGGTGTTTAAGTTGCACAAAGTAAAACATATACAAGTTCTTATAGCTTTATTCTGCATTTAGAAACCAGGCAAGCATATTAAAATAACACACAAGTAGTTAAAATATGGATTTCTTATGTATAGTTCCTTCAGAAATGTTGTCCATTTCAAGGTTGTGGAGGATGTCAGCAGGAGAAATTATGGTTTTCTTAAGGTACTTGGCTACAAATTGGAAGATCTTTCTACTGCTATTCAGACAATGATTGTTTTCCAAGGAAGGCTTAAATAAAAACACAGTGCTTTTATCTTTTGGTCTGAGCCTTACTGGAGACTTAAGCAGCCACCTGTTTCTTCCATAATTTTCCTCTAACACTTTATAGAATTTTCAGTAAAACCTAGGTTTTCAGAAATGCATTGATATTGTTGAGTGCCTAGTTTCAAAATTGCTACCTGTCTAATGGCTTTCAAGAGGTACCATGAAGAACCAGCAATTCTCATAATGGGCTGCTAGAAATTTTCCCCAGTGAAGCATTAGTATAAGTTTATTTTCTCATACATTGCATAAATCTGTTTGTAATGATGGCTTTCATAGTGCATTACTAACAGGGTAGCCCATTATAATGGTCTGATCACTTTCTGTCTCTATTGCACTTGGTGTACTTCTAAAAAATAGCTAAATAGTTCAGAAAATTGATAGCAAACTCCTGGGAACCATTACTTAATCAATGAAATGTTCCAACAAACCAGTTGATACAGCATGCAACAAGAAACCATGATTTTTTTCAAGTGATTCATTCTTAGGATTGGTTGTGTTTTGAAAGTTCTTGTAATGATTTTATTGGAAACAAATCACATAAGAATCACTCCTCTGTTTTGCTGATATATCTGCTTTCTCAAAGCTAGATACTAATTCTGACATGAAAACAGTTTTTGGAAAATGTTGAAATTTTTTTGCTTCTCTCTTTTTCTTTGTGTTTCCATACAACAGTCTGTGGTCTGTAAACATAATGAACAGCAAAGAAATGAAACTAATGTTGTGATAGGCTCTAAACCAGTCTACCTGGAAAGAGGAAATAAACGAGCTGTTAGAAGTTCAAACTTTTTTCTAATGTTTTTCAGAAGTATGGTCATAACAATGCATTAAGAAAACAACCTTAAGTTTCCAAGCTGAAGAGATACCTAGAATAACAATTACATGTAACTAAGAAAAAGCTCTTGCTTGTCAAAGGGCAAGAAATAGGCATACGATAATGAAGAACATATTCCAAGTATATATAAGGTGAGAAGAGGGTATTCCATGGAAATAAATGAGGATTATGAGATTATGAGCATTATAAACAGTGGATGCATATACAGAAAAATACAGAACTAAACTGAAGGCAGAGAACAAAACTGAGTCTTATGCTAAAAAAGAGAAAGCATCTTTTAGAAAAAGTATCTATTCTCACACTTGCTTTCTGCCTGATATAGCAGTAAATTGTGGGAGGGGTGAGGGGTGGTGGGGGTGGTTTTTGGGGGGGTTGGCTCATTTTGTATTTTGTTTTGCTTTTCTACAATGTTATTTTGGATTTTTTTTTTTTTTCTATAGTCACTAGTGAGGTACAATAGATAACTTTTTGACTTCCTGACAAATCAGTGCTGCTTCTCACAAATCTATTGTGCTGTTTAGTTGCTGAAATCTATGACATCTCTGTCTAGTTAGTGTCAGGATGAGGTGTTAGCTACAGCTTTAGGGAGATTTACTGTCAGCTGCTTTCTTAACATATAACTAACTCCCAATATTTTATTTTGACTGTAAGTGAGAATAAGGTTACTACTCAATTTCAACCCACACAATAGAAACTGGAAGAAATTGGATTTGGGGTTTCTTATATCAGTAGCCTTAGATGAATCTGGCACTGATCGCTCATACTGCAGAAAAATCTTATGCGGTAAAATGAAAAAATATAATATTGACGTGTTTCATCTGGTAGCAGTTGTCTCTTACCAATAAAGCAGGCATTATTAGACAATTTTAAGTATTCAGTGTCCTCCTTATAGATTTTCCATGTAATAATGACTTTCTCTCAGTTAACCTCTAAGACTGGTTCATTTAACTTAGAGCTTCACAGTCAGGTTGCCAAACCTCCTTGTTTGCCTGCTGAGAGGGTCCCATCTTTGTTAATTGATAAAGATGTTTACATGAAATCATAAGTCATCCCATTCTTGCTCCTACTCATATCTGCATGTGGGCTAATTCTTTGCAGGTTTTTGTGGTTTTTTTTTGGGGGGGGGGGTGGTTTTTTTTTGTGTAGGGTTTTTTTTGTTTGTTTTGGGTTTTGTTCATTTGAGTTTTTTTTGTTTGTTTTTGTTTGTTTGTTTTTAAACCAGAAGTCTAAAGAGAGTTAGATGAGCTAATTGGGTCTTGTATTAGTATATGGTTCTGTTGAGCTCCAGTCTAAATGAATGTCCACTTAATTTAACTGCAAAATTGCCTATAAATTTTCATGATTCCGGAGTTGAAAATGAGCACCTAAGTTAGTATTTATGCTTTCTTATGATGGTCAAATTATGTTCAATTTGTAGAAGAATGTGTAAGTGTGACTCAGGTTCAGGGCATACTTTGAAATTTGGAACTGAAATAGATATCAAAAATGAAGATTGAATTATTGATCCAGATTAAACTTGCCTTTGTTTTTATGATGAATTAACTCAGTATCCTAGGTGTGAACTTGTTCCACTGCTTAATTATCCCCAGTCTTTTTTTTTTTTTTCAATTCATGATCATTGTCACTCGTCTCCCAACTGTCTACCTCTGGCAAGAGCTTCTTCCCACAAGGCGAGCTTGACTTAGTCCCCTTACTGAGCTTGACTTAGTTGTTCAACATCTGCCTTGTTTTGTACTGAGAGTCCAAAACTGGCCACAGTGTTCTAAGCATCTTGCCAGGATTGAATAGAGGGAAGTAATCCTCCTCTCAGCCTTCTGGCTGCACTCCTGTTAACACAGGCCATGATGCTTCTGGCATTCCTTGCTGCCAGGTCAGACCACTGACTCAGACTGAAGTGTAAACATGTTTCCATGTTAGTATCTTGGGAATATAAAATTTGCCATGATGGCTCAGACAATAAGGTCAGAATTGTTTCTTTGGAATTAACCACTGTGCACTACTTCAGATGAAAGGAGGAAAAAACGTGATGTACTCCAGATTAGAGCACAATAAATTCTTTGATCAACCTGATGTCTGATGTGTGGGTATTTTGGCTAAAATGCACATTGTTTTAAAAAAAACAAAAAAACCCTCTTTTTGGCTTTAGGAATGTTATCATTGACTTTCACAGCTACTTTACCAAGAACAAAATGATACTGGCTTGTATAAACTGCATCTTTGACATTTTTTTCATCACTACAAAAAACAAAAAAACAAAAACAAAAACAAAAAAACAACCCAAAACCAAAAACTTTTATTTGTACCTCAGATGTTAAATACAGTAAGAATATATCCTGAGTTCTTTTTTCTCTCCAGGAAAGAAAAAAAAAAGAAAAAGCACTTGGCAAGTTTCTGTTTGGGTTGAATTACATCTTTAGGGATATGATGCATCTGCTCTTGAACTTATGTCCTGGGTTCAGCAGTAGCAGTCGTTTTTCTCCTTCTTAGTAGCTGGTGCAGTGCTGTGTTTTTGACTTTTGGCCTGGGAACAGCGCTGATAACACCAATGTTTTTAGTTGCTGCTCAGTAATGTTTACTCTGACCAAGGACTTTCTGAGTCTCATGCTCTGCCAGGGAGGAGGTGAAGCCGGAAGGAAGCACAGACAGGACACCTGACCCAAACTAGCCAAAGAGGTATTCCATACCACAGCACATCATGCACAGTATATAAACTGGGGGCAGTTACCCGGAAGGGTTAGATCACCGCTCAGGTAGGGCTGGGTATTGGTTGGCAGGTGGTGAACGATTGAATTCTCTTCCCTTGTTACTTCCCTTATCATTATTATTATTGGTGGCAGTAGTAGGTTTGTGTTATACCTTAGTTACTGGACTGTTCTTACCTCAACCCATGGGAGTTATATTCTTTTGATTCTTCTCCCCATTCCTCTAGGAGCAGGGGGGAAGAAGGGGGGAGAGGGGGCGGAGTGAGCAAGCGGCTACATTGTTCTGAGTTACTGGCTGAGCTTAAACCACGACAACTTATATTCATACTTCGAAATAATTGTTTAAAATTACTTCAAGCTCATGGAAAAGTTATCTAGGATTTAATCAGAGGGTAAGTTGAAGTTCTTTGCTTTAGGAATCCAACAAAAAATGAGATTATTCCTGACCTTTTTAATTGCTTTGCTAAAGAATATGGACTAATATTCATCAGTAATGTTCTGTAGAATATGCTAAAGCCAGTGTTATTTAAAGACCTTGTTCATAATAGATATAATCAGCAAGAAAGCTCTTCTTGCTACTTTTGAGGGTGTTTGCCCCTTTTAGTTTGCTACCTGCAATACATTTAATCTGTTACCATAAAAGAAACTCATTCCAAGGCAGAAATAATTGTTTAGGAAGAAGACTTGATATATATTAGTTTTGGAATTTTGTCTTACCAGCTCAGCCAACAAATTTCATGTCAATATAATTTCTCTGAACCTTCTTGAGCCCTAAACAATAAGGATAATTATAATGTGACAATTATGATATATTTGGGATTAAAAGGACAGTTTATTACTCTAGCAATTTGCTAAAAAATAAAATTTTATATGCAAAGCAACTGTTTTAATCTGAATTGCAGTTCTCTAGTGGTTGTTGAGTCATATATTCTGTTCATGATTTTCAGTGATAAAATCCTCACTTGTTAAATCCACTTATTAAATTGTTTTCATTTTGCATTTACTTTTTCATAAATCCCTGCATTCATATTGACTTCTTTTAACAGTTGCATTTATGCTAATATGCCTCATTCTTCTTATTAATTATATTTAATTTGGAACTTCTGCCCACCAGTAATTATAAATCATTAAGTGGTGGGAAAATTACTTGTGAAATTCCTATCCTTTATCAGGGAGTCAGCTGATTTTTACATAACCACTGTTAAATGACAATTCTCACCTACCTTAGACTTCTGAAAGACAAAAAGCATTCGCAAGAGATTTTGGTAATTTACCTTCAATCTTTAACTTGTAAGTTTTCTTATTTTGAGGCTAAATGAGATGTTGTTGTTAGAACTGGAAAGAGAAATATTTAAGACTTTTAATCCCACAGGATCTCTTCTAATACTTTGCCTTTCACAGAGGCCTAATTTTGAAATCCTGCAGTAATTTTACTGTAGTTTTGCTAAAACTTTCAGTGTAGATGACCTGACATTAGGTTTCAAGGGAGAGGGAGAAAAAGAGAAGCAAGATTGGTTTTATCTGTATGTTTCTGTACCTGTACAGCCTTTTTCATAATTTTAGCCATATGATCTGCTTCAGTTTTTCTGTCTCGCCCTATCAAGACTTTATTCTTATGGCATATGTCTGTCTTCACCTGTTGTAGAGAGGCAAATACAAGAGAAATGTAAAAGGAACCGCAAGAGGAACTTGTAATAAAACCTAGAATAAATGGTTGAATTTCTGTGTATAGTCATGGTTTCATGTTTTCTTGCTGCTCACATAAAACAAGATTGAAATAATCTTCAACTTTTCATAAAGATGCAACTATTAATTAGCAATACTTATCTATGATGCAAAAAAAACAACTAAGTATGTAGAGCATGGTGGTCAAGTTCAGGGTCAAGTGGAGCAAGGAGGAAGCTAAAACTCAAAACTACAGAGCTAGTTTAGGAATACTGTTACTCCAGCAACTTCAGCTGCTTTCTAGGTTTTAGGGCTGTAGAAACTATTCAAGGATTTGGATTTTGAGGTGCTTTCAATCTTGTAGTTTGGTTTTTTTTTTGTGTGTTTTTTTTTTTGTTTGTTTTGTTTTTTTTGGGGGGGGGGGTTGTGTGTGTGTGTGCTTTTGTTCCATTTTTTTTTTTGTTTGGTTATTTTTTTATTCCACCCAGGAAGATATTTGGAAACTGTCCTATTTTTTGTTTGAGAGATTCTTGCTACTGGCAGTTGTGCTGGATCATGTTACCTTGCAAAATGCTAAGTTTTATTCTACACTTACTGTTAGTTTTCTGACTGTTCAAGTGACATTTATAGTCCTTATGGTGCTAATTAAAATTAAAAGAAATAAAGTTTTAAAGTAAAGCTTATGAAACTGATTTGAAATCCACAAATGTCTGCATGGTATAATAGAAGAAACTCTGTAGCATTAGATTGATCAGTGTATTTTGGACTTGAGGAAGCTACAGTGTTTTCACTTATTCTTGTTTTTGATGTAAAGAAAAATGTTGAGAATCCTATGTGAATTAAAAAAAAAAAAAAAAAGACAAAAAACAAAACCCAAAACCAACCAAAGACCACCACCAACAAAAAAGTTGTCGAAACAGGTGAGTAAATATTTATTTTTTTATTATTACTTGTTCTCTTAATCTCTGTAGTAACTAATACAGTTGATTCTTGAGGTGGGAAAACTTTATACAATGGAGAAAATTAAAGAGGAATTTTTCATCATATTTAATTGTTTATGTAGGCAGTATTACATATTCAACTATGCAGGTCAAAGTTCAAGACATGGAATTCTGTCATCTGCAGAAAAGAGAAAATAAAGGAATTAAACTGACTTCTTCAGTGTTCACTGAAGTTATGTAATTATTGTGAAACTTCTAATAATTATGAAGAGACAAAAGCATTGCTTTGTGAAGTGTAACAGTGAGGATAAGTAGTATTTCATCATCACAATAAGGAAGTGTTTTGAATTTTCTGTTTATGAAGTAATTGAGTAGCAGTAAACACAAAATCTGGTAGCTGGGGAAATGAACAGAAATAACTGGAAAATAATTAATCTTTTCGTAGCCAGAATTTAAATACTCCTGTTTCTGCATAATAATAGGAATTGAGATTAACCTTAACACAGGAAAGAAATTCTGCTAATTTGCATGGTCAGTGGTGATGGTGACATGCCTGTCTTACCCGCCTACAGGTGCTTGTAATATGCACAAGAACATAAGCCTTACTAAAAGTAGTGTCTTTATACTTGTCTTATAACATGAGAAGGAATTTTACCAATTTTTTTTTTTTTCCCAAAGAGTTTATATGCTTGTTTCAAGATGTGAACTAGGTAAAATTAAATGCCGTGTGTTTCATTTTGGAAGGAAAACTCAAATTCTCTGACATTTTCAGTATGTGTGTCTACATGCTTCATGACAGTCTTGCAAAATTGTTGTTAAACGTACAGCTCTGCATCAAAATTTTATCATCAACTAAAGAAAACATTCTTCCCTGTCTTAACATTTAAAAAGACTGCTTTAGAGTTGGTGTTTTTTTTCAGGTCTGTTAGTGAGGAAGATGCTTCAGAGCAAGTTGTGTAAATTTGTTTGCAATCTTGACAGAAATCAAGCTAGAAGTAACTGCTGATCTTCAAAATCATGTGATCGATGTTCACCTAATACACTTAGGGTTTTTTTGTTTGTTTGTTTCCTTTTCTTAAATGTTATGCAGAGCAGACCCTTAAGATGTTGGCGTCTTGGTTTTTTGTTTATTTTTGTTGAAAATACCAGTTTTTCTTGTGAGTGGCTTCCTAGGAGCATATGTGGATTTGCTAAAAACTGCCAGTGAAGACTAGATTAAAAACATAGAATCACAGAATAGTTACGGTTGGAAGGGACCTTAAGATCATCTGGTTCCAACCCCCCTCCCATGGGCAGGGACACCTCACACTAAACCATGTCACCCAAGGCCTCGTCCAAGCTGGTCTTGAAAACCGCCAGGGATGGAGCATTCACAACTTCCCTTGGCAACCTACTCCAGTCCCTCACCACCCTAACAGGAAAGAATTTCCTCCTTATATCCAATCTAAACTTCCCCTGTTTAAGTTTGAACCCGTTACCCCTTGTCCTATCACTACATTCCCTAGTGAAGAGTCCCTCCTCAGCATCCCTATAGGTCCCCTTCAGATACTGGAAGGTTGCTATGAGGTCTCCACGCAGCCTTCTCTTCTCCAGGCTGAACAGCCCCAACTTTCTCAGCCTATCTTCATACAAAAGGTGCTCCTTACAGTAGGAAATAGCTTTGGTAAGTCATTTTTCTATTGTATGGAAACCAGAAGGCAAACTAATCTTCTTTTTTAATGGTTCTCAAGAAAAATTGAAAGAAGAACCTAATAGATGATTACAAAATGCTGAAAGATACTGTAATAGAGTAGTTAAATGCTCCTCATAAGTGAAGAAAACATGTTCCTTGATGCTGATGTTTGTACCAGGATCCTGGCCTTCAATTCATAGTCAGATTTATAATAAAAACATCCCCCCTCCATCCCTGAGTTCTATCACTTCTGGTCATAGACCAGATATTATAAGACGCATACAAAGCTTGTCATGACATACTTAAGGCATATACCCAATATATCTTTGGTATGCTAACATAACTAGGATGTATTAAAGTATGAGTATCATATTTGTGACAGACTTCATCACTCATTTATTACATTTGGCTTTCCAATAAGCAGTTTTCCATATTTTCCATGCTATGGCTTCAATAGAAAAGATCCAAAAGACCGTCTTTTATCAAAAATCTTTTGACTTGATAAAGGGCCCACCAGTTCCTTGATTCATCCAGGAGGAGGGGGAACAAACAAACAACAAACAAAACACAATAAATGGGTCTCTACATTTGCCATATGAATGTGATTAAATATATATATATATAATGTATAGCTAGTAGTTCAGAGTAGTTGGTTATCCTGGGGCTGTAGTACGGAGCTATACCACTTGAACAGGGTGGTATATAGCTTGAGTGACTGTAGCCAGCTCTGTTGTTCCTGGTGGTAAAAGGATAAGAAAGGCATATTTGCACTCATATCAACACAAAACTATAGTTGCCACAATACCCCCGCCTTCATTTGTTGTGATAGTGGTATTGGTAATATTCCTGAATAATTGGAGTCTGAATAAGTGGCATGAAAAGGATTTGTTGCCTGTCAGGTATCCTAACTGGATGCTTACATGTGCATGTGCATTTACACTTTTATTTTTAAATGTGAGTGCATAATATATATTATGTATATATTAAAGCCTCATTTGTTGCATATGATATACTGGACTTGTAAAATGCTGACAGAATGATATAAGAGGATGACTACTTTTTTGCTGAATTTACAAGCTGAGGAGATGGGCTACATCATACCAGCATACACTGTAAACATTGTATGCTGGGGTACCCATAGGATTAAATATTTGGCCAGTTGTGATGGATGATTTGTTAAAGGCTAAGGAAGAGCTCTGAGCAACAGGGAAAAAAACTCTCTGTAGGAAACTACATAGCAAAGTGAAAGGATTGAGTACCTAATAAAGGAGTGCTAAATCTAGTTTTGCTCTCTCTCATAAGCACCCTCATCACTTTCAAAAGTAGCTCAGTGTTACTGTGTTCCCTCTTCACTCTTGTCCAGAGAGCAGTACAGTCCTATACACTGGTTCAGCGTCAGTCTTTTCAGTGTCATATAAATTACTCTTTCTAAGAATGAACTTATATGGCTGAACAATGTAGCAGGGCTGGTCTCTTAAGCGTAGCAGCACAGTGCAGTGGCTGCCTATTCTATGCATCCACATAAATGCTCAGAAAAAAAATTGATTTTTATTTAGCTGTGACAGATTATTACCTTGCACTATCGTAAAGTCATAAAGCAATTTCTGAACAATGTGCTAGCTATACTTATACATGTGTGTGTATATATGCACAGATATGTGCATATACATTGTGCCTCTTTTTCCCTTGTCAAGACAACCATTTCCGCATCCTCCTGTTTGTTTGGGAAAAAAAGTTAAAAATCTTTTTCTAGGTGTAACAATTCAAACAAGAGAACTGACGATTTAACTTACTATTTACTTCTTGCTCATTAGTTGATATTAGTCATTATTAAAAACAGAAGACAGTTTAAATCTATGCTATGTAGCTTGGAGTATCGTTGGGATTAACAGTTTTAAAAAGCAAAATTTGGGCCATCTCTCAATCTGTTTGCTGTTTTATGCATCTGTGGTCCTGCAGGGCAAGAAATCTCTGTATACTGGACTATGGTGTTGGCTGTCTGATATGAGAGATTTAGGAAATTGTACTAAGTTCTGCTGTTGGGTTATGTTAAAGTTCCTGTGGATAGGGTGAACGGTTTATGCCTATAAGAAGTATCCTGACATGAACTGTGCTTCCTCTTTCTCACCATATTCCTGTTTCCCCAAACTGGCTGGTTGGATGCTGATCCTTTGGAGATATGATAGCAATATTCTGGGTTTCCTGAGGGAAGATGCTTTGTCTTGCTCTGGCCATTTATGTGGAATTTCCCTCTCACCTGGTGTTGGTAGCCTAAATGTTCATGTCTAATCTAAGTTCTGTTTGTAAGCTTCCTCTCAAGTCACAGGTGTTGTAGTAACAGCTGTTCCATCATCCTTACAGTAGGAAGACTTGTCCTTTTGGCTGTCCTTCTCCAGATAAGACCTCTGAGTTCAGCTAAGATGGGAAGCTGAAGTGGTACAAACTAGCTCTTGCTGCCCTACTGACTTTAGCTTATCATGTAGGTAAGACCCAGATGCAGGACGTTGGTTGGTTGGATTTCTTGTCTCGGATGCAAAAGTGTGAACAGTTGCGTGGAGAAACTTGTAGATGAGCAGGTTGTGATACTCTTGCTAAACCAGAGGGAGCAATCAGCTAACTTTTTTCTTTCTTTCATTTTAGTACCTTATGCCAGTACAGCAGGAGAAGTGTCTGGTAGCAAACACTGCATGGATGTAGAAGTGTGAGTAATACTTCCAAAGCCGTGGCTTCTTAATCTTTCACTTATTTTAAAATTGTGTTTACATGCTTTTCCAGTTGGTGTCAGGCCTAAACCTACATGCTGCTGCTCTGAGATATTTGTATTACCCCACATTTCATCAGCTACCCATAGCTGCTTTGATCTGTTGTTTTGGAGCAGTCAGCAAGACCAGGGTCTAAGGGAAGAAGGCTGAAAGGAAAAAGCGTTCTCAGGTGACACTGCCCCTCTTGTACTCAATGAACAGCTTTTGTAAGTACCAGACATTCCTTCAGAGGATATTATTTGTCTCTGCCCTGTGGCATTAGATACAAAACTAGCAAAGAATTAATGATCAGTCTCATGATCTTTCCTGAGTTCAGTGTTTCTTCTAGTCTGTGCCATCTGCCTCAGCTGAAGTCAAAATATAGTGACTGGGGCCATTATTTTTTATTTTGCTTTGTCCTGCCACTGTTGATTATTTTGACTCTACTTTGCTGTAACCCAGGGTTTATAATGAGTGATAAGATTTTATGAAATTAATATAGGCTCTGACAAAAGAAACGGCAAATTAAAATGACTACATGGTTTTAAGTTTCTGAAGGTGTTGTGTATTACTGCCGAAATAACCTGCATATGCAACCTTTCAGTTTAAGAAATCAGTAGTAGTCCAGGTAAGCATAGATTGGCTAAATGAAACTAATTGAAAAAGATTTATCTGTACAGTGTTTCAATTTTCTGAATTGGGTGTATGCTGTTTAATCCCATGCAATACATGCAGCTTCCTTGAGCCATGAAATGTCAGGTGATAGCCTTTTGAATACTCTTACAGTAGTGTTAGTATTGGTGATTACATTGGACACATCTTCAAGTTGAAAAATAATTATTGTTAGATAAAGATTATCTAATTTTATCATTCATTTACTGTAAGTGGCTTTAAAGACAGAATAAAGACTATATAGAAAAAACAGTCATGTTTGAAGGAGACACATAAAATTGCATTTGGGAGATGGACTTTGGAGATTTCTTTTGATTGTGTTGTAAGCAACTCGTAGAGTCATTTATCCTTTTAAGTAAAACAGGTGCAAGATGGAGAGATATGCATTAAAATGTAAAGTCTCCTTAATGTGGGTGACTTGTAGCACAGTAAAAAGATGTTGAAGTACTTGATATACTTCTAAGCAGGAAAGAGGAAAAAACATTAACATAGTTTAACATCAAATGGAGAGTTTCATACTATTCTTCATACATGTTCTATTCTTTATGAAGGTTTATTTTCCTATGTTTCTCTGCCTTTAAAAATTATGTTAACTAGATTTATTTTTCAGTGTTTTGTGCTTACTGCTTTTGGTGACTGCATCTCGCCCTGAGTTGTTTTCTATCAGTAAACCTGTTCGCTCCATAGGAAGTCACAATTTAAAAGAGATAATGGGAAATGACAAAATATGTACGGTTTGTGCAGTGAACCATACTAGTACTTATATATTTTTGTGTTATAATTACAGCAGCATATTTATATGTGTATTTTGAAGATGCATTGCCAGCCAATGAAATGACCCGTAATGCTACTGTGATCTGAATACAAGGGAACAAAACAGCTGGAACACAGTAAATGAGCTAAACCAGTATGAAAACAATATATTTTTTGTGGTTGCATAGCCAAACCCTGAATCCAGAATGGGACCATTATTTCTTACAGCACTAAATTTGCTGAACTAGTTTCAAGAAAACTTGGGATGCACTCACTACACTGATGCTGGGAGAAAAGCATTCAAGGCAGTTCGGGCTGAAGTGTTACCTACGCAGTATCTGTTAATTCCATGAATCATTCTCTGACTTTAATGATAGGATTATAACCCTGGAACTAATCTAGTAATTGATCCATATAACCTTAGTTACAGTAAGAATTGATGGAGCTTTGATTGTACATGAGCTAGACTATAATCAGTGACACATGCACTTTGGAAGAAAAAGCCTGTCAGAGGTGAATGATCTTTGTGGCCTATGGATATTTAACAGTACAACATGACAAAAAAAAAAAAAAAGCCTGAAGGAAATAACCAATCTCACCATTTCTAGAACTAATGAAAATCCAGTTCAAGAGCATTCGTGTGTGTGTGTGTGATTATATGTAAAAGGAAATTCTTTTTCAGCATACTTTTAAGTGATTTACTGGCTTCCTGATACAGTCAGCGTCTATGTCAGTTACCTGTGATAACTTTTTAATGCTTTGGCCAGTTCCTCCGAAATTTGTTAGGCAATAGAAGCCTGAAGGTGATGAAGGAAGTCTTATGGAATTCAGTAGTAGAAGAGGAGTCTGCTTGTCTGTTCACACTGAGGGAAGGCAGGCAGAGCATAGCCTGCCTTTCACCACTGGAGAAAATGCAGTTGGGTGGCCATACCCCTGTGGGTGTGCCAAACAGGCAGTTAGTACTTGCTGGGGCTGAGATGCAGATATGACTCCTCCTTTAAGCTGTCTAGTCAAAAAGGGAGGAAGGTAGGAATGGGAGGGAGGAAAATTGAAATCTTAGATGGCACAGGGAAAAAAAGGGGAAAATAATATTATGTACTGTATGAAGTTTCATGGGTGTAATACCGTGCTTATTGAAATGCCCAATCCAAGTCCACAATTTTGAAAGAAGGTTTAAAGATGCATTTATTGTTGATCTGCTGTTGCATGTAGAGAAGTCAGGAAGCAGCACACATCCGATGTCCACTCTTTTTAATGCAAGTTCATACCAAAAAAAAAAAGACATTTCTGGGGTTTAATTTGTAAAAATTTTAATCACTTGCTTACAGGAAAGAAGTTGGTAGAAGATGGATAACTGCTGACAGTATGCTATGCACAAAGGTTGTTTTACCTGTTGTAACTCTAAGAGATAAATGGGTAAGGCATTTAAACCTGACCTCCTTCTGACCTCTTCAGCTGCTTGTTTGAATGTCCTACATGGGAAAAAGCATCTGTCTTTGTCGTTTCTCTCAGCAGCTCTAGGAAGTATATGTGAAATACAGGTGCTGGAGGCAGTCTGAAAGATTGCCCATTCAGATATATTAAAGCATTCAGACCATTTAAGAGAAAGAAAAGCAGTGTAACAATATGAAGTATAACAGTATGTTAATCTCAATCCCACTAAAAAAAAACAAAAAAAAACACCAGAAACCAAACCCAGTATTATTAACTATTTTAATATAATATAAATATTTTTAAATATCTGTTGCTTAATAGAACTCATTAGTGGATTTTTCAGTCTGTTTTCGCCAGATAAAATTAACGTCCAGAGGAAAGGAATTGCATAGAAAAATAAATCTGTTTGCAGAAAAGTTATTTTCTGCTTCTGGATTACTCAATTAAGTACAACATTTGCATATGATTTATATATTCCAGAATAATGTAGGTGTTCAAGGAATCAATAAATGTTAAATTTTGAAAGAGGCGATAGTAACCTTGACAGGAAAGGTTACCACAGTAGTGTTACTGTATTGCTAGTAGCAACATCTGAGTTAAATGTATTCTAATTAAGACAGAGTTTTAAAGCTTACTGCTCTACAGTACTTGCTGACATTTTGCAAAAAATGGCCTGGGATTATTAATACAGTTATACAGCCAGCCAGGCTCTGCCCCTGCTCTGGTCCCAGTGCCCTCTTCTACAGCTTGGTATGTCTTGTCCTCCCTAATGGAGAGAGGGGTGACATACCACTGAAAGATAGCTGGAGGGAGGAAACTCTGGTTTTAGTTAATCAGGTCTTCAAATGCATGAGGCAGGTTCATTTAAATACCTTACTATATTAATTCTAGTGTTCAATTCATGGGCTGCTTTGAAGATGGCAGCCCAGTGAATTCATAATGCCTCTGTTTTCCTACTACATTTATAAAGTTATTCATTACTTAAATGGTTATTTTACTATAGAATTCAGTCTGGCCCATTGTTTGGGTATGTTGTAGTTTAAACCCAGATGGTAGGTAAGTACCATGCATTAGCTCACTTATCCCTCCCTTTCCTCACTCTGAACCACACGCCCCCAGGGCAGGGAAGAGAATTGAAAGAATGTAAATCCCGTGCATTGAGATAAGAACAGTTTAATAACTAAAATAAAGTAAAATATAGTGTTAATAGAAAGAATACCAACAATAATAATAATAATAATAATAGGAAACAACAAGAGAAGAAATGAAAGCTCAGAAAACAATACAATTGCTCACCACGCATGGACCAATACCCAGCCCAACCTGAGCAGTGATTGGTCCCTCCCAGGTAACGCCCCTGACTTTATGTATTGGGCATGATGCATTGTGGTATGCAATGCCCCTTTGGATAGTTTGGGACAGCTGTCCTGTCTCTGCTCTCCCCTGGCTTCCTGTACCTCTCCTCCCTGGCGGAGCATGAGAGACTTAAAAGTCCTTGCTGAGGTTGAGCACTTACTTAGCAACAGCTGAAACATTGGTGTGTTATCAGTGTTATTCTCAGACTGAAGCAAAAACACAGCAATGCACCAGCTACTGGGAAGAAAAATAACTGTTACAGCTGAAACCAGGACAAGAACTCTTCTGGTTTCTAGAAGCTCAAAGGGTCAAAAGTTTTGTAAAACCTCAGTACTAGCAGATACAGGTAATGGTCTCAAGCTGCATAAGGGTAGGGTTAGATTGGATATTAGGAAAAATCTCTTTCACGGAGAGGGTGATTAGGCATTGGAACAGGCTGCCCAGGAAAGTGGTGGAATTGCCGTTCCTGGAAGTGTTCAGAAACCATGTAGATGAGGCCCTCTGTGACATGGCTTAGTGGTGGTTTTGGCAGTCCTGGTGTAATGGTAGGACTTGATGATCTTAAAGGTCTTTTCCAGCCTAGCTGATTCTGTGAAGTGGGTCTTGACCCTGGAGTCCCCCAGGGTCTCTCCCGCAGCTGTCCAGGACTTCCCTGGGGTCCCCAATACCCAACTTCTACCATGGTCTTGCTCTTTGAGGCATGAACACATACCCATCTCCTTATCCTCTGTCGCATGTCTGCCAGGCCACTTCACCTGCTCTCTGGCTGGTCTGGCTTGATCTTGGCATTTGCGCACCTGCACTTGTTTTCTGGCACCAAGGGCATGTAGGTCTGATGGTCTCACTCTAGTTGGAGAGCTACCTCCCTTTCCTCCTCCCATGAACACAGATAGAGTCCTTCACCCAGTAAAAAGGGAGAAATACAGTGTAGTAAGAAGAGGGCACAGACTGATCAGAGGCAGAACATAGCCAGGCAAGCATACTGAACAGCCATTTTCATCCCTCATCACTCTACTTTCCCGCATTTGTTCTTTCTCAAACCACATTGATCTGTTCCACCCCTCTTCTTCCCCTAAATATGCAATAATAAGTATCATGGGATCCCAGAAATGCTCTTCCCTGCATTCTATAATGTGTCCCCCACACCTAAGCAGTGATTCCCTACCTCCATCCATCTTCAGAGCTGCTCCATTGACTCACAGTGGTGGGTTTACTGTGTGGGCAGTGAGGCTGGAAGGGGCCCAGAGAAGGTGTTTGTTTTCTGGGAGTCTTCATTATGGGTTCCGGCCTGTGTTTGTGCATCCCTATATTCCTCTAGGCTTGTGGAGGTGGGCCTTTGATGGGCTGGTGGCTCCTGGGGTGGGCCTGGGAGCAGCTTGGGCTGGGTATTATTTGGGTTCTGGCTCCTACTCCTCCGAGTGTTGCTCTGAGCTCCTTTGCATGTGTGGAAATGATGTCTTTTTATCATATAAGCTGCAGTCAAGTCTGACATAAAGGTAGCCAAATAATATCAGAAAGAAGAAAAAAAGAAGCTTTTACCTATCATTCAGAAACCAGTCTGCAATGTAAATACTGGCATGTATCTGGAATTTTCATTTAATTTTTAACAGTTACTGGGCTACTAAAATCAGATGATACTGAGTATTGGTTCCCTCCATGCTGGATGTATTTTCATGCCTAACTTGAGACATCTTAAAATTGCTTGATTGTATTGGCAGATTTTTGTAGCATTCATAGGATCAAAATGAGGAATTAAAATTATCTAGAAGAGAATTCCTCTAGGAGTAGAACTACAGTATGAAAACTGGCATTCACTATATCAAAATACATTTCTAAATAATAAGTTGACCGTTATTTTCTTGTAAGGAAAGGAAAATGTAACAAAACAAATGAGGTGGGGGCACCATCTGTTGTAATTTCTGTTGTCAACGACTGGTCAGTGCTTCCTATGTCTTGGCTTTTACGGATTAGATTTATCAACTGAATCATTTCCTGATACTATTTTTTAATAGAACATGTTTATTTGTAATATATTTATAATGCTTTAGCAGCACTTTTCATCCTGGTGGATTCCCATTTGCAGCATGTAGCAAATAGCTTTCACGTTTCAGAAATGAGTCTGTGTTTTGCCTTCTGTGTGGCAGATAAATATTAGATATTTTAGCTTATTTAGAGGTTTAGGTGCATGAGGTAAGAGTAAGTTTAATAGGATTCCTTCATGCAAAACTGCAAAAATAATAAAAAAAATAGTGGAAATCATAACTAGAAACTGGAGAAGTAAATTTAGACTGTAAAGGACTTTCAGTCTGCTACTTAGTCTGTGTAATAGGGATGTAGAGTAATGTCACTTTTCTGCATAGTATAATGCTCTTACATATAATGGAAGGTTGGGGTGTCATGGTTTAAACCCAGTCAGGTAACTCGTTCATTCACTTCCCCCCCCTTCTTTCCCTCCCCCTACTACTGGAGGGATGGAGAGGAGAATCGAAAAGAATGCAACTCCCATGGGTTGAGATAAGAACAGTTTAGTAACTAAGGTATACCACAAATCACTACTGCTACTACCAATAATAACAATGATAAAGGAAATAACAAGGGAAGAGAATACATCACCTCACCACCAGCCAACTGATAACTCACCCCCCCCAACCCAACCAAGCACCGACTGATACCTCCTCCAACCCCGCAGTCTACTACCCCTTCTGGGTAACTCCCAGTTACATCCTGGGCATGACGTGCTGTGGTATGGAATACCTCTTTGGTCAGTTTGGGTTAGGTGTCCTGTCTCTGCTTCCTCCTGGCTTCCCCTCCTCCCTGGCAGAGCATGAGGCTCACAAAGTCCTTGACCAAACCAAAACATCATTGTTAGCAGCTCTGTTCCTGAGCTGAAAGTCAAAACACTGCACTGCACCAGCTACTAAGAAGGAGAAAAATGACTGCTACTGTTGAACCCAGGACATGGGGTTACAAAATGTTACTCAATTGTTATTATTTATATGGTTGTTAGCAGTGAGATGTAGTATAAGGATGAGGTTGATTCAAACAAAAGTTCACAGATAAGTCTGCTGTTTTGTTCTTTTCCAATGGAAGTTGGATGAATATGGATATAAGGATGGAGCATATTGATGAGTACTGTAAGTTCATATGTTTTGCAAATGTCAAACTGTTATTAGATGACTCTGCTAATTTTTGTGTTCTTTTACCACAGCTCTTTTCATTTCCAACTTACATTCATTACGATAGATTTAAATCTGGTTTTTAATTTTTTTTTTTTTTTCCCCAGTAGATAACCAGTTAGTCTCCTGTGTCGCTGCTAGAGAAATAAATGCATGTGCAACTGGAAATAGATCATCCACCAATACTGTTCAGTAATACAAGTCAGTAATACACCTATTGCCATTATTCTCTAACAAATGCATTTTCTTTATATGAAATGCAAGACCATTTCTTTTATTCAGTGTAAATATGGCAGCTGTCACAATGCAATACAAACTTTTGGTAAAAAATTACATGTTGCATCTTTCTCTGTTCTGGGGGTGTGTGTATATAGCTTAATTTCCCTAATGATGTTTCTGTTGCTGTATTACTTAAGGAAATGAGTGGAGGTATAAAAACCTGTATATAGTTCTCAAAGGCATAACTGTGATGATCCCCTTGTGGGGAAACAGTACTAAACGAACTTGAAATTCAGAAAACAAAAGGACCCTGAAAACTTAGTATCACTCTGAAAAAAAACAATTCATTACAGGACTGTTGAAATGTCAGCTTTCTTTTAATAGGTCCAACTGAGAAGAGCTATTTGAAACAGAATAGATACATTTTGTTTTAAAGCTGCCAAAGTAATAGATACTATAGTTCGAGTCATTAGTTTAATGGCTGAAACACCAGCATCAAGTCCATGAAAGGTGGTATGAGTTCCCTTTGCTATGTGTATCAGTAGTTGGAGTTATGGCAGGATAAAACAGATTTCTTGTCAGTACCTGCCCCTGGAGTGTTTGTACCGGCATTCATGGGAGTGTTGTGTGTTGGTCAGGGCAGTAACTCGGTGTTTCAATTTACCACACTTCTGAGCAGCTGTTACTCGTAAGTGAAAAGCATTCACAAGGCTACCTGCATCCATTTCTTTACTTGCAGGCCAGAGGTGACAGGGTTCTGCATGAAGTGTGTGTGATCAGCAGTTATGTTACTGTGATGTAATGGGTTATCAATGAAATGAAAGTAAGACAGGTTAATAATCTATAAAAGCCAAACTTACTGCAATCCTTCAAAAGCTGGGTAATCAGTTTAAAGAAGAAAAAAAATCAAGTTCTTGTTTTATGAAGAGCCCCAGTAACTGCTCTTTGGAGTTTTTTATCATTTGTTTGATAGGTTAACAGGGCAAGTTATGTACCTGTGAGACACCTGAATGCAAAAAGTATTTAAGTGAAGTTAAATACCATAGATTACAATGTGAGCATAAATTTAATAAATACCCTATATAGCTCAGAATTGTTTTGTTTCTTATGCATGTCAAGAGAAGAACAGAGGACTTTGGGACTGATGGGAATTCTCCTTCCTGCTCTGCTAGAGTCAGAGGTGGTCCTCCCATCCATGCAAAATGCCAGGCTATTGCTTTTTCCTGTTCCCATTATTCCTGATACATCAGTGTATATACCCCTGCACACATATTGTGAGCATGGCTGCCCATAAGATGATCAATATAAACAGGAGAACATCATCTCTAGCTGTTCAGCCACCACATGCTGACAAACAGCACTCACATAAGCATGAGCTGTACATGGCCCGATCCTTTTCTCTTACTGGCTAAACAGGCTCAAAATCACACACAGGGATATCTCTGGTAGCTTTCCTTTGACCTATATTCACACCATATTCAGCTTCTGACCTAAAATCTCTGTAGTCTTCATTTCCTTGCTGTCTAGTCAAGCTTGAAATTTGCTACTGTAGACAATACACTCATGAAGAGAGTTTGGAATACAGTTTAATAAGAACATGGGAGAAACTGCCATCTTCAGGCACTGAAATTGCATCTGCTTGCATTCAACCATCTACTTTCATCCCTTCTTTTGTCCTTGCTGTTCATGCTACTTCTGATACATCTTGATGCCTCTCTTTTTCATCTCTGACTCCTTGTGGATAAAACAATCCACTCCAAGTTTCTGTTTTTGCTGTAGGGGCAATGTTGCTACATCCATTCCCCATTTTGGCATTTCTAGTGCTACCTAAAGTAATCTCAGACTCATCATAGTCTTGACGTTTACCAAAGTTATGTTGGCTTAGAAAGACTTTGCTTCCAAAAAGATTTGTACTGCTCCTTGTTCAGCTATCCATGAAGTGTGTCTGTTTCTTCTGTAACTCCCCCTTGTATAGTTTGTGAAACCCAGATGTTCCTCATGGTGCTACATGTAATTTTTATTAATTTCTTACTATGGCCTCTCTTGTGTCAGGCAGATTCTTACAATGATGTTCAGGAGTTTCTCTTGCTTAACATCACTTCAGGGCTCAGTGATTGGCCTGTATGCCTCAACATTGCACTTGTTTTCTTTTTTTCCCCAGAAAATGAGTGGTAGCCTTCTTTGCCCGAGATTGATATAGCTTTCAGCCCAGCTAGCTGTAGTATCCTGTGAAATGCCTTTTTTTATTATTTATTTATTTTTTATGTATTGCATGTTTGTAATATCAAGCTTTCTACAAAACCAACATCTTCCTCTTCTGCTTAACTGCTGCAAATGAATGCCTGTGAAATGAAAGTCTGACTTACTGTAAAGGTAGAAGGTCTGCCTGTCTTGTAATAAGGACTCAGGAAAACATAGCTGCTGTTGGCAGCTTCTACAAACGCATAGGAGACAGAGCCCTTCTCTTGTTTGCAAGCAGACATAAACTTACATGTTGTCTGTAAATTGTCATCCTTGTCAACACTTGCACATTCTCACAAATAACTCACAAATAACTGAAAATTGATTAATGTTAGAGGAGACCAGCAATACTGGTAAATGCTCCAGACATTTCTGTAATTTGAACTTTGTGAAAGAAGTTGTCTGAGTTCACTTGCCTACTCCTTGATTTTGATAAATTCAGATGGTATTATTAAAAAATAGCTACTCGCTAGGCTTTCAGCAACTATATAACACGTAGTATACAAAGGAAAAATAGAAAATCTAGGAAGTTGTGATGGATCATTCCTACCCTGTCTTAATGCAATATCAGCTGGAATTGGGGAATTTATGAAGAAATACTCAAGAGTGGCATCTGTGGATTTTACATCACTCAGTAACTGTCTGATAACGTGACACTATTAAGAAAGACTTCAGCTCCTCAATTTTATGACAAAATAGTGCCACCAATGCAATCCAGAAAGAATAGCTCTTTGTATGCCATGACCCAGACTATTCTTAATGAGTACCTGGCCTTTCTGGTGTATGAGGATTGGCATTGGCATACAGGCAGAAAACACTGAAAACTTAAATAAGAGTATCTCATTCTTTCATGTAATCTTCAGTTAATCCTCTCAAGTAATGATTGTCCCCACTTGCCTAGGCTGTTATTTGATCTGAATCTTTTAGGTGAATATGAACTTCTCGCAGTGTTCCTCAAACCATTTGTTCTCCCATATGTTCTGATTCAATTCTATAACCATTTGTCTCTCTCTTCAGAAGGCACATCTGTAGTTTATTTCTTAACTGGTGTAACTATTAGATTAATGACAATTAGCTTTATATTTCCTAGTTACTTCTCTTACAGTCTTGGATATACTGTTGATATCTTATTCTCTAATATGTACTTGTTTGTATTTTACTTTTTTTTTTCTGATTTCCATGTTTTAATCAATCTGTGATATAGTTTCCAAGTGAATTAAAAGGAGGTGTGCTGTAGCTGAAGAATATGAATGGCAGTACAAGATGCTACTAATTTAGTACAGTAAATCCTCCGCTGTAGTTGGTAGAAAATTGAGTTCACAAATCAGCTAGTCATCCATGTGCAAAAAATGTCATTATTAGACCTATGAACTCAGAAACAGTAACACAGTATTTAACAGTGGGATTCTCATTAGAACTAAAGCTAATACGTTTAGCTCAACATCACTTGATCTCTGTGGTAATGTACCAGCCAGGAAGCCCCCTGAGAAGAGTGACAGTTGCAGTCTTCTACATTCATAGTGTTTATCGCCTTTTTATTTGTTTATTTATTTATTATTAAAAAAAGGACAACAGAATATAAATAGAAATTTTAGTGATACTGATACTTCACAATGGTGGAAATTGAAATGTTAAATTCTGCCAATGTGAAGTTCAAGCTTACTTATTGTTAGTCTCAACACATGGTTTTAGGAGCTGTGAATTACATTAGCAAAACTTCAGGAAAGTTGTTTACTGACAGTTTGTGTATGTGCAAGTGTAAAAAAAGGTTAAACATAAAAATCTGAGAGTTGAAAATTCTTTCTCAATTTTTTGATGCTTGGAAGTGCGATAGTGGAATTGGTGTTTGACTTGATTAACGGCTCACAGCCCTTTTGTTGGGACAGTGAACGTACTGCAGGTGCCTCACTCTTCCATTCAAAACATTAAGTTCAAATGGAAATACACCACAGATACACACTTACAGCCAAGACATTTTACTACTGGCTTAGCTGCAATTGTAATCAAGTCTACATATAAACCCCAGTTATTACTATACTATTCGTAATACTAATACTTGCAGTCCAAAATAAATATAGAAAAGCCTCATTAAAGCTACCTTTAAAATGGTTACACAAGCACTTGCTTACATTTGCTCCTGTTCCTCAGTGTTTATGCCCACTTTTCCCATGTCTCTCTGTGAGTGGACATTGAGTGTTTTAGGCTTCCGGGAGGACAGTGGCGGTGAGACACAGCAGCACATCATCAGCGCCTGTGGAATGTTTGATGCTGGTGGAGAGATGCACTTATTCCTTAGTCTGAGGGTCTGTGAGAGGTTATTTTCATAACAGAGAGATGACATCTTCTGAAAGGTTTCCGAAAGATTGATCCCTTTTGAAAATTTCTGGGTCTAAGCAATCATGTGAAAGGAAGAACATTAAAAAGGTCTGGAAGGACTGTGAGATAACAACCATGGCACTCACATATTGTGCATATATTCCTTAGTCTTTAAAAGCTTATGCTGTTGGTGAGCACTTGTTTCTGTCATACTTGTTAAAGGAATGTATGTTTGTTGAAACTACTTATTTGGAGTTGGACTTCCAAAATGAAGCTTTCACCTTTAATTTTAATAGTCTCTTATACAGTTTAGCTGGTCTAAACACTTGAGTTGTAACAACTCTGAAAAGGTGATACAAAGAAGGAAATAGCTTCCCCTTTTTAAAAATTTAAAAAATTTTAAAAATAGCTTCTTTGGGTCTTAGGTATTGCAGAGGTCATCATACCTGATGATTTTAATTGTAAGATTTGGCATGTTTTTCTAAAACCCTGGCTTCTGAAATTAAGGAACAGAACAATCTTAGGTTTCATTTAAAAAGAGCATCCTTCTGATGTCTACAGCTGAGGAGAAAAGTTTGAAAATATGTTCCCTGCTGCAGAACTGTGAAGACAGTCTGAGAAGAAAAAGCCTTGAGTCTTCCCCTCTCTGAAAAATATGGTCTCTAAACAAGTAGGCTGTACAACATTCCTAGTTTGGAGTTTCCTCACTGTGGTACCTCTGGAAGCTTATGCTGCTGCTAGCCCTTTTATGTAATTGGTGGGTGAAAAGTCTTCATACTTGGAAATTACTAACTTTCTACATTGGGTAGTTTCTTTCATCTTAGGACTGTGATTGTATTAAAATATTGAAAACAAACCTACCTTTAAAAATATCCCTAAGTATTTACTTAGTTTTGTTAGCAAGGAATACTGCTGTTCTGTATGTTCTCTTTTACAGGTAATTCTGTGTCAGATTTAAGTGTCTGTTTTGACACTGATGAAGATCAGGTGAATTTATCTTGCAAGTACTCCATTAGTAGCAGTATCTGTGGACTTGGATTGTGCCATGCTGTTGTAGGATACAAATGAAAAGTTGACTTTTCTGTGGCCATGAGTTTTAGCAAATATTAATTGCTACTCTATGTATGTATTTTTGACAAGGTCCAGTTCTGTCAGAATCTTGGAGTATATCTGCCTGTGCCTTTTCTTTCAAATAAATGCACTGAAAATACTGAAAGGCTTCCTACTGAGGTTTAATAGAATACCAGCTAGAGCAAGGTGTAGCATTTCAAAGAAATTAATGTTCAGCTTGTGATAGTTGTAAGCAAAAGCAACTGAAATCAGTAATCAGTGTCTCCCTACTTATTCTGCCCTTGTAGAGAAGGGTTTTTTCCCCATGGTCTTGCTCTTCATGTGGTTTCCAGTTCTTCACACAGCCATCCCTAGATTCTCAGGAGAATCGCTTTGTTTGCCTTTGTAATTTGGGGTTACATTTGTTCCCTGTGTCTTCTCAGGAGCCTCCCAGCATGCATAGTTTCTGCAAGTTTCTTGTGTGCTGTGTTTCTGCCTGTCTTATATTGCACTCCAGAAAGCTTTCCCCAGCTGAGCACCCTCACTTGCTCCCAAGGCTGTCTTTCCACCCATCCAGCAGGTCCCTCCTAACACAATACAGAAGCTCAGCAATTCCTGTAAACGTGCACCCTTTCAAAAAAAAAAACAAAAAAACAGAAAAAAAGATACTGCCCTTCACAGCTTGCGAAATAGATAACAGACCAACAAATCAAAAGACTTTTCCATTGTTACTCCCAGAAGTTGGAGGTAACATTGTCATAATGGAAAGTGATTTGGCATAGCTTACCCTTTCTAGCAAGTCTTTCTTATAGGAAACGCTCTTCCAAAAGAAAAAACAGTAAATGCTTTGGCCTTATAGGACACTATACATCTTTTATTCAACAAAGCTCATTTTACTGATATAAGTGCATCCTATAATTTTTTATATATATATATATATATATATATATATATATATATATATATATATATATATATATATAGAATACTTGAAAACAGAGTCTATTATGCCTGCTGGCAGATATAGGCAAATGTTTGAAAAAACGTGCATGTTCTTATGTGATGCTCAATTTTAACAATACGTACAGACTATCTTATGATGTTTCATGGCCTGTCATTATCTTTCCACTGCAGGTTGAATGTCTGTGTCATAACTTGCTGAAACCAAGCTACACAGTATATAAATGAAGGTAGAAGAACATGCTTTAACAATAGTTTCATTATAGAAACGTGCATATCCTGTGAAAATACAGTTCTGATTTTAGGCTATGATCAGAGTTCAGTCCCTTCCTTCAGAGGACAACATGGCAACTGAAAAGATTTTTCTAGTCTGTCTGCATTAAAGTTTCTTATTTAATTTTGAATTCCTGTATATTCCACCTCTATGTTTGAAGGGGGAAAATATATTTACAAGTTGTTAGGCTTTCAATCTGAAAGGTATTTAGATTCTGTGAATCTGATATATTTGAGACAAATAGATGTATCCCTAGGGCAACATACACCATTCCATTAGTAAGGTTTTAGGCCTTGCTAATTAATTTAGGTGGAAGGCAGTGAGGACTGAGCTGTGCAGGGCATCTCCAGCTTCCGCAGCACTTTTTTTTTTGCCAGTTGTAACACTGCTATTGAGCATAAGTACAGTTGAACCATAGGAAATTAACCTACCTCTTATCTAGAGGCATTGCTACAAGCAAAGCTAGTTAGTGTGGTTATGTAACGTAAGCAGTACTATCCATATGAACACTGATTTTGGTAATGCCGTTGCAACATCAGCAAAGCAAAACTGAGATGTTTGTATAAGCAGACTGTCCCAGCCAGTGAGACAAAGGCTGAGGATATATCAAAAGCTCTAACTGGTGACTTTCCAGTGACTAGCACTGAAGCCAGACTGTCTTTCTAAGAGGTATTTTGCCTCCATACTTACACCCTAACAGCTGCTTAAAATTAACAACTCTGAGGTCAGAGATCCAAAGTAGGAACAGATATACTTTGCTCATAGCCCTTAATATAAGAGTTACTACTGGAAAACAAAACCCCCAAACTGAGATGCAATTAGTTTTTATTCATATTGATAGTTTTGGTTTATGCTTTTAAGAGGTTAACTCCAGATGCAGTTTCTTAATGCTAAACACAGCTTCAGATCCAGTAGACTGAATAAAGACTGTGGTAAAATGTGATTGTACTAAATAAGCTTTGAAGTTCTGCTGTTGCATATTGTTTACAGTGTTTACAGGTATTTCGAGAAAGGTATGCAGAGGAGACAGAACTTCAGAATCCTATCAGATACGTGATTGCATGAGAAAAATGAGTTCATAATTGGAGATCTAATTTGCTCAAATTTGTCTAGATGGCTGTCTAGAGTTGTATGCTGAGCTATCTTGACAGTGATTATTGCATGGAGACTGTGTAATAATTAACTATATAGTTGTACATGTAACTGAATGGCCTGAATGTCCAGCTACTCAATGCTGATAAAGACTTCAGACCATGACAGAACGTGGGTTTCTTAAGACTTGCAACTATATTCCCTTGCTTGGTCAAGTACTTCTCTTGCAAGTAGTTATTGAAAAATAACATATTGAAAATGAACATATGAATGGTAACTGGAAGTTAACTGAGTCTCACTGCTATGAAATCCCACCCCTCAGGATGCTTCTAATCAAGATGCGTAAAGAACTTATGATAAAGGAGCAGAACTGAACCAGAACAGCAACGTGGCTTTAAAGTACTACCACCAATTGGATTGTTACATAGTGAACAGTAGGATCTTGCATAATAGAAGATTAAATCTTGGTGGTCTTAAATTCTGAGATGACCTAATGTGTTCTACTCTGTCCAGTTTTTTAGTCTTAATTTTTGCAGTGTCAAATCCAGTTTAGGAAAGCAAAAACATTCCAAGACTATGCTAAGCGCTGATATTTTCCTCCAATCTGAACTATTCTATGGTTCTATGATACACAATCAGGAAAGCATACAAAGGCATGAAATTCAAGCCATGCTTTGCGAGGCTCTTGCTGTTATTGTGTAATATACGTAGTATAAATGTCCACCCATTAGCAACCCAGTCAGTTCCACTTGTGGGCTATGGTTATGTTATCTCCTTCCAGAGTCCATAGGGTCTTTGTGTGGGCAGGGCCAGGTTAGGTCCTCTAGTGTTAACCAGCCAAGTGGCTTCTTCTAAATTTGCTGAGAATACAATTTACTTCAAGATTTCAAAGGCAGACAAGCATAGTTAGCTTAGACGAATTTTCCGATGCTCTTTTGAATCTGGAGACAGATTAGATGGCTGTTTACAGTGCTTGTCTCTGTTCAGCTGCATCTTCTTTGTGACTCCTGGGTGTTGCTGCTGTTAGCTTAATCTTGAACAAAGAACAATTCCATGAAGAGCGAGCTTACTTAATCTTTTTAAGCAGTTAAGTGTTCTTTATTGGTTGCTGACATAGACCTCAAGGCTGAATGAAGTGAATGGGAACATGCACAGACGAGTGCATGTGACCCAGAGAACGTAAGTTTACTGTTCGACTACAGCCTTCTAAATTCCTCAAGATTTAGAATCTTTTTAAATTTAAATATCTTTAAAAGCCTCAACTTTATTTTACCATTTTTAAAACTCACATTGTAAAATATCTGCGGTATTTGCTTGTGTGTGTGTGGGTGTGTGCATGGTTTTGGTTTGTCTCTTCCCCCCCACCCCAAGCAGTCCCTTAACTGAAGGGCATTTCTCCAGACAGGGGACTCAACAATGAACTTTTATTTGTGTGTTTTGACTACAAAGAGACACTCAGATCTTTAATCTTACTACTGGTGCTCCACAGAAGTGTGTGGGGGGGTGGGGTGTCTTTTCATTCACCCAGTACAATTTGGATTCTTCAGTTTAGTAATTTCAGCAAATTCCCAAGAATCTGACCCGGGTACAGGTATTCAAGGTAGATTGATATGTTTGCATCTAAGTCTTGAAGCAGAGGAAGAGCTGGTTTTATGGATGTAGCAGTTTCTAGTGAATTAATATGTATTATTATGTATCGGTTTTAAATGTAGAGACCGCTTTCTGTTGAAGTTCTAGCAGCAAACTTCAAGTGCTATCCATTTGTACCAGTAGATGGCAGAAAGGTACAAGGAATTTGTACCATCCTTTTCTTATCGGAGTTCTTTTATGTTTGATTCATTTCAAGGACTGTAATTCCAGTTTAGTCCAGATCATTAAAGTGTCCCTACTCTATGCATATGTATCTCAAAATTTTATCTTAATTAGGTGTGTGTGTTTCTGTGTTAGTTCTTTATGCTCTTCTGCTCCTCCTTTCATACTGGTTGGATATGTGATAGACTGTAGGGAAGAAAAATATTTTCTGTCTATATTCATAAGGGACTTCTCAGTACATCGCTTGGGAACAGTGGCAGGTAATCCCCTCTCAGGTTGCCATATACTAGGATCATAAGGCAAACAGATCTTTTTCATCACAAGAGATAATTATTTTCCATGAGGAATCAGAATTTTTATCCTGATTCTTCATCTTTTTATAGATCACTTGATAATTTATTTTAAAATCATTATCTTTTCACTTTCTTTGCTATACTATGAAACATTCCTGGAAGTGTTCCAAGGACAGGTTGGATGGTGCTTTGAGCAACCTGGTCTAGTGGAAGGGGTCCCCCCCCATGGCAGAGGGTTGGAACTAGGAGATCTTTAAGGTCCCTTCCAACCCAAACCATTCCATGATTCTATGAAAATACTACAGCAAAATTTTGGTTACAGTTCCTATTTTGTATGACAGCAGGAAATTATTCCTTTTGAACACATAGCAAGCTGCTGTTCTTGATCAGAGCAAAACTGGTACAAGTTTCATCCATGTGTAAGTCAAGTGAGGCTGATCTGAGATTTAAGGAGACCTTCACTTACACTGTCATTGGATATTTTGTAGCAAAATGTCTACATGTTGAATACATACTTTTTCCCACTGTCTTCCTTACAAGTTTCCCTGACAAAATTGAAGTATTTGTTTTTTTCTACTAGAGCATGTTATTAGATCTCATCCCACATGCCAAGAGACACTTACATATGGTAGCCATATTTCATCATTTTAGATAAGGAAAGAGAGCTGATCAGAGCTTTAAGGGAGCCAGTCATTATGAGGGGAAAAATAAATGGAAGATCACTGAATAGCTATTGTGGAGCTGGCTTTTAAACCCTTCTCCAAGAAATTATTATCATATGTGTAAACTTCATGGACTTTCTTTGTATCTGGAAAGCTTTGGAGACAAAGCTGTATGTATGGTTTGTGCTTCTGACATTGAGTAGCAAAGGCATGAGGACTACTTGGTTTAAACACAGCATCAGACTTGTAAAAATGTGATGCCAAAAAAGAAACTAATCTCAATGTTACTTGGCTTGTAAAAATGTGAAAACACGTATAATACTGTTTTAATTTACTCCTTTGGCCTGCAACCATGATAGTTCCTGTAACATTGCGACATTAATGCTTCCCTTCAGAATACCAATGCAAGATCCCGCTGTGGCTACAGTGGAATCTGCTGCTGCATTTTTCCTGTTCTTTCCTTGCCTCTGAATGTCAAGTGATGGTTCCTTGAACAAGCATAACTGAATCCATGTCTATGTTTTAATTTAGATTACTAGATGGATGCTCCTCCTTTAATAATTAGGAAACCTAGGAAGGGGTGTATGAATATAAGTTTTTAGGAATGAATGTGATGCTGCTGTTGTTGTAAGCTATAGCTCTTTGAGTAAGAAGAAACTATCTCCAGGTAATCTGAAAACCACAGTAACAGATCTTAACCTTTAATGTGTCCTTGTTACTTTTAGTTTTAAATAAACAAACAGAACTGATTGCCTTAAACTCTTAATAAAATTCCCATTAAAATAAGACAAGATAGTCAGGTGATCTGTACTTTAGCAGTTATAAATCTCAGTTTCACAAAAATGAAAAACATTATAGCATCTAATAACTTTAATTTCTTCCATGATGCTTGCTCGAATGATTAAATTAGTTCATAACTTATCTACTCCAATAATACAAAAAAAATTAAGCATCTCTATACCCAGAAAGTGGTGTGTTTTTTTTGTTTTGTTTCTGCTTTGTTTTTTGTTTGTTTGTTTGTTTGGGGAATTTTTTGGGGGGGCTGGGGGAGAGTTGCCTAAAATACACTTATTTGAAAAAGAAAAAAAAAATGGAAACTAAGAATTGGAGCAACATAAGTTAGTGTTTTGAATTAATGTTAGGTTGTTATATTCTTCAATATATCTTGTGTATGAAAAGGCTTGTTGATCTTATACTATGAAAAACTTTAATTCAAAACTACATTTGAAATTATAATTTTGTACTTTCAGTACTCAAAGATTAAAAATCCAACGAGAGAAAAGTTTGTTAAACTAAACCTTCTTATGTCAATCATTCTTGTAACAAATGTGTGTAAAATTGCTAGGTTATTGTTTAGATATATTTCAACCCAATTTTTCATGCACTTTCAGTGGCTCCTAAAATTACTTGGTGGTTTGCCAAGAGAATGCAAAAGAAATACACATACACTATCCATCCTCACCAGTCCTTCAGGAATTCAGTAGTTGTGTGTGTTTTTTACAGACTTCAAGTAAGTGTTTTTACTAGCCACTAACAAATCTTTCAGCTAAAGCTTTCCCTGACACAAGGATTAATTGCTGCTAACTTACCTGTTAACCCTTCCAAAATTTCACTTCATGGTGTGAGAGAACAATGATATCAAGTGTTAGATTGACAGTTTTCCCTATGATACAATATAATGTCCCACCTGGTAGTGCAGCTTTACAAAGCTTTGGCAGTTTTCCCAGAAATTTTATTTGCAGCCCTCTCCTTCCTCCTTCCCTTCCCTTCACCCCAACCCCCCCCTTTTTTTTTTTTTTTTTTTTTAATGTTAGGGTTAGAAACGTTTCTAATCTTCTTTTTCAGCCCTGCTGTTTCTGTTACACATTGCTCTCCTGGATAGTGGCTATTAGAATCAATGTAGTCCTAGGGAAATGGGGATTTCTGGGGAGTCTTTTGCACAGTAACTTATAGGTAGGGGGCAAATCCAACTTGAATAGGAAGATATAAATTGTAATAAATGCCAACCAAATTCTTACAGATGGTGGCATTTGGGTGTTAATCTAATATGTACCTGAACTCTGTTTGATATGAACAGAGGATTTTGAATTTGAAACAATGAACTGTCAGTGGGATCATGACTTAGCAGCCTCATTTGTATCTGAAGAAATGCGTATCCAAAAGAATATTTTGTGATAATTACTTTTTGTTTATGCTGAATTTCCTGAACGCCTTTTCAAAAATTAGCAGGTTCTCTCAAGAGTTGTCATATCAGTGTGCCAACAAAAGTAGTGATAATATTTCAGTTTTCATTAATTAATAGCATCCTTGTCACTGAACAGACAAACTAACTCAGGTCAGTGGTAGCCCAGGAGTGTTGAGTGAATAAGTCTTGCCCATTCCTTTACCTGGTGCCCAACACTAGGAATTGCCCCAGGAACTGTCTAGAGACCAAGAGCCCTCCTGTAGTGCCTGAATGCTACTGGCCAGGTCTGATGAGAGTGTGGTGGAAGTATGATCCTCTCCCACCAGTTGTGGCTGTCCCTGGCCATTCTGATATATCAGTTGCATTCAGCATAATGGCAGAGGCTTCAAACAGTCTCAGGCTTTCATTATCGTCCTGATTCTGAACTAAAATAGAAGAAGAAATCAGTTAAAAATAATCAGAGTTGGCTAGAAAAGAGTGTAGGCAAATTAAATCCTTGCTAAATGGAAAATAGTCTAGCACATGAAGCACTGGCTATTACTTTCTTAATGAATGTGATCTTAGTAAATATACTAAGAAAAAACTCATTGTATAATTTTGCCATAATGTACTTCTAAAAATCATTTCCATTAATAAGAGTGAAAGGATTAAAATAAATAAATAAATCCAGGTGATTTCTAGAGGTTTGTGGGGGTTTAAAGTAAGCATTCATTCCTTCACATGATGATTTAAAAAAAAAAAAAAAAAAAAGATAGCCATCCTTTTTTCTCAAAGCTGATCTCATAGAAAAAGTATCATAGACATCAGTGACTTCCTATCTCTTCCTGTTAACTTCTAACAGGAAATTCTGATATGTTAAGAATACAGTGAGACAAAATTACAACATTTAGATTGAAATCCAGCCCACTAACTTTGTTCCTTCTGATTGTGAAATGGCAGAAATTTGTATGTAGCTATTATCGGGAGTTCTAGGACTTGGACTTAGTTTGTAAACAGAATGCTCCATAGAAAAAACAGACTTAATGGACAACTGCAACAGGATGACATGAGTATGTAAATTAGGCTACCTAGAACCAAACTTCGGCCATTGTGATAGATTAACGGGCAGGATAGAACCCTAATGGTCAGAAGGTTTATAGTGAAATAAAATGAGCAGCTATTGCTTTTTCTGTGAGCAGGTGAAACAGGAGGGTGGGAATGCACATTCTGCAGTTAAATTACTATAAAAGTTTCATATTTGTACACTAATAACAAGATTAAAAGATTGACAGGTAGCTTAACTGAAGAAGAATGGAATTTATGCTTGCTCTGCACTTAAAGTTATTAGTAAAGAAGTACAAATAATATCTTTAAAATCACTTCAGTGAATCAAGAAGGAGCCTGCAGGTCAAGTGCTTGAGGATTCCCAGTCACCAAGGATGAAGCAGCTGCCTTACAGGCCAGGCATTCGGTTACCTGTAGTGTAAGTTGTGTAGGGTTCTTTATGAATCCCTTTGATGTGAAAGTTAGGCTTGCAACTTGCTTCTAGCTGGGAACAACAGCTAGAAACTTCAGTGGAGTTCCCAGATAATTAACAGTTGCTAACCTATGGCTGGCCAAAATGCATTGTTTGTGGCTTGTGATGTGTTCATCATTAGTGATGGAACTAGTTGCCGAAGTGCATTGCTGCTCCTTTCAGTCTGGGTGAGAGGTTTGATTTTACAGAACAGAATATATCATTGCACAGAATAAGGAATTGGAAGTAATGTTATTTTCCTTTTTTTTTTTGTTCTGTCTCAGACCCATACTCCTGAAAAGAAAAACATTAAAGGACCATCACCTTGTCCCCCTATCAAGGGTGCTGTGAGCATTGTTAATGAGTGCATCACTGCAAACCAAGAGGAAACTTGGATAGGTAGCCACTTTTCAATAGAACTGCAAGACATGCCTAGTGTCTCATTAAACACTTCAGTTTGACTTCCTAGTCTCAGACAATGCTATTACAGTGGTGCTTGCTTCAGTGAACTAGGAAAACAGAGAAGGGTGTGATTTGCTTTGTTTGTTTGTTCCTACTGTTCCAGGTGGATTAAGCAAAATTATTCTCATTTCAGTGACTTGTGCAGGCATAAAAGGACTGTGGCTCTTACTCTGGTGAGAAACAAGACCATTACCTCTGCTCCAGAATTTCTTCCCGCCCCCCCCCTCCCCCCCCATACATCTCCAGTGTTTGGTAGTTAAGTGAATCATAAAGTTTTCATGCTCTGCAGTGGGTATATTCGTATGTAAAACTACCGCTATGCTTGTCGCAAAATTGTACTAGGACACAGCACTTACCACAACTGTGGGCTTTCCCAACCATCTGAATCTCCAGGTGTGCTCTTGAATTGACAATAACAAGGTAATATGCTACTGTTTTACCTTTGCTGCATTTTATAATCTCATTGAGAAAATTGTTTCATAGGAGGGAGGTAATATAGATACCTCTTCCTAAATTGTTCCCAACATTTTCATGGCTTTATATGTTAGGAACTTCATGTGAAAGCATATATAGAAATATGAATGATATATAAGGCTCCATTAACTTTATGGATTAAAATCATTAATTTCAAGCAAGTAATGAGGTCTTTTATAGTTCAGATTAATAAGAATATTCTATAAAATTCAAAGCAAAACTATTCTGTTGTTGCACATAGTTTCTGACTGCTTAGTTATTTCTATGTCAGTGTAAATAGTAATAGCCTGTAATCAGAACACTTGAATTACACTTAATTTATAAGAAAGAAAACAATGAAAAATAAAACTTTTTTGCATTATGGTAAATTTACATAAATGTGGGGTGTTTTGTTTTTTTTTGCCGTCTCAAAAGAAACCCCAACCAGACAACTTGGAATTTCGTTATCTTTATTTAATATGTTTTGAATTAAAATAGACATCAAGGGTGAAATTCACCTTATACAGAAGATCATCCGCAGAAAGCCCTTCATTGCCACTACATTTTTTATATAGTTGGAGAAGGAAGGCAGACAAAAGGAGGCTTGCATGTAGGATTGTACGTATTCCTGTTCTGCTACATCTGTGTAGCTGTGGTTGTTGGCATCACAGCTAATGTGATGCCAACACAGTTAAATAGACTTCTGCTGCTACTTTTTCAGATCCTCCAGAGGACACTTGGCTGT
The DNA here is from genome assembly GCF_028554395.1 of Pezoporus wallicus. NCBI lineage: Eukaryota > Metazoa > Chordata > Aves > Psittaciformes > Psittacidae > Pezoporus > Pezoporus wallicus. Next base: position 487,709 of record NW_026634996.1, read on the forward strand.
TCCATGCAACTGTGCGATGACTTCTAAATCCCATTAGCTTGTTGGAATAGTTGCAAAGGATTTTTATCTTCACAGGTGGTTTTAGCAATGTTGTATTTAATAAACCCTAGAACAGAAGGAACTAATCTGAAAGAAATGAGCAGATTATGAGGTGTACTTTTTTGCTTGATTTCTGTTAGTCTACTTAGGCATTGGATGTTTTGGGGAGGATTTGTTAGATTTTTTTTCTTTTATATTGACAGCTAATACTGCAGATGATACTCTGAACCTGGCTTTTAACTATTCAAACTGCATGTTTATTGTCATTGCATCACATCATAAGAGATTGTTGTTGTTGTTTTTGTTTATAATATAACAACTTCAGGGAGGGAACACTTTTCAGTGATATACTTGAGTGGGGTAGACTCAGTGTTTTCTCTCTTCTTTTCCTGTACATGGTACATATGTACATAGTCATCCACAATCTGCCAAGAATGGAGTATGGAACATGTAGTTAATTATTAAACTACTGTCCTTCTCGTAGTTGTCATTCCTACTGGTTAAGAGGAGGTTGTATTTTTGAGACCAGATTTAGGTATTGAGTCTGCATAGGTTTGGTTCCTTGCTTCCTTTTGTCTGCTGGATTTTGGACAGAAATCCACATAACTTTGGTGTACAGTCCCTTCAAAATAAGATCCCATACTTGCCCATGGCACTACATGTAAAAAGTGTGTATTGCATTGGTATCTTGGGCTTAGTTTTTATTTGCACACTACAGCATTTTTACTTTAAATTACTACAATACTTAACTCTAAAGCAGCACATTGTGAATCACTGATACTAAGTAATGTGGACTTTGCTTGTGAATGTGAAATTTCAAGCTATGAAAGTTAGTGATGCATTTTTCAAATCAAATTTGACTACAGAACAGCCAGTATCAGCTGTCAAAATTTAAAATCTTTTGATATACAATTTCTTGTATTTATGGTTTCATATTTTTTTAGATGAAAACTTAGTCTTTTAAAACCTAGAAATCATAGTCATTAGCTATTTAGGTCTGCAATTGTTCACCTGCTCTGGTTGGTGAGCACAGTATTTTTTTTAATTTGCTGTTCTGATGTTAGAAAACCTGCTTGTCCTGAGCTGCTCCAACCAACCAGTAGACTGATTCCTTTAAGAATCTATAGCTTTTACTGAAAAAATTGAGCTTTAACTAGAGCATAATTTTGAAAAATTATATATAGGCTAGAATTTTTTAAAACCTCATATTAACCATCTTTTGACCAGAGGTGATAGCACAGAGTAATTATAAAGGGACACTGCAATCAATATCCAGGTAAGAACAGCAGGACGTCAACAGCTAGTTTCTGGTGGCTTTGCTACCTCATTTTCAGAAAGAATTTCAAAAATAAACTTACCAGAACATGTTACTCTGTTTGAAATTCTACTTGCCAAAAGCAACCACATAAAAATTTTAAGCTGGAGCATCTGTTGGGGAAGCCAGTTAAGTAGAGGCCTAGCACCCCTAGTCAAAGAAGCTGTGCATGTAATGGCAGAATGAAATGCTATTAATACTGTCATTATGTTTAGTAGAAGCACTATACACAGTTCTCACAGAGATGAAAGAAAGAAAATTTAGCCTAGTTACAAGCCATAACTGACAACCAAGTACTTTGGACAGTGAATTAATTTTATTATTTTTTTTTAATGACCTTTTTAGCCTTTTTTTTTAATACTACTCAATTATTTAATTTTATGTATTCATTGAGAAATTGCTAAATTTGTAAAGTTATTACATAACCTTATAAACGAATGAAAATATCTGGTGGTATTTGCAATTGTGCAAAGCTATTGAATAGGAGCTGTCACGCTTTTGGCAGAGTTCCCTATTTTTAGGATCAGGCAAAAACATTATTAAATCAGTGAATGATGATTTTTTTATGATGATCAGTGTGTCAAAACTGTATTATACTCTGCCTCATTCTGTTCCTGGACATACCAAGTGTTTACAGCTATACTCAACACCTTACATCAGATTAATTTCATGAGTTACAGATGCACTATGAAACTTAGCTACCTACCTCGTTCCTGCAATGCCTGCTAGAGCAACAGTGACTTTCTGTAGCTATGATTAACATCATCAGTTTTTCTTAAAAAAATAAAAAATAAAATAGTAAAAAAGTTTTGAGCCCAGGTTGGTTGTTTGTACCACTACCCATGGCTACAGCTTTGTAGCTTATTGCACTGGTAACTTAAAATGCTGGAGTCTTATCTAAGACCCATAAGTGGACAGACTATACCATATACAAACAACTTGGAACATTTGGAAAGTTTCAAATGCACTGCTGGGGAAAGCCCCTGGGCTCTGATAATATCAAAGAAATTCTGTGGCTTCTGCGAAATAGAAGTGAAATGCAACATAATAAAAAATCTGCTATAGTTTGGCAGAGGTTTTCAAAAGTAAGCAAGCAATTCTGGATATCTCAAGCTACAGAGTGTTAGTAAAAATTATCTCAAATCCTGGAATTTTGCAAAACACAACACAAAGTTGTCATTTTACAGGTAATGTTTAATTTCTTCTCCAAGAGCAGATGGCTTCGTCTGCCCCACTGAAACTGAAGCAGTCCGCTCATTCATTCAAAGTTCTTTTGAATAGCTCTGAGGGTGGTAAAGAATTAAATTGTCTTCCTGTTTTCAAATGGTGTTTGCTACTGTTAATGTGAAAATAAATTGGGGTGGAAAGTATTTGAATGTGCTAGGTAATGGCTACCTTATGAATTTAGCTTGAATCTGTTATGCTAAAATAATAAGTCTAGTAAAAGCATAGTAATGTCCTATATCAAATGAGAAAATATGGTTTCAGTATATTGCATTTCTTTTAATGCTATCTAATTTTTACATAGCCCGTGGAAATACTGTTAGGGTGAAAGCAAAGGCAAGATTTATTTATTTTTTTTTAACTTTCAAATTTCTAATAATTTTATCAAGTAAATATTTTTAGTAAATCTAATTGAAAGAAAATAGTAAAGATAAAAGTGCTAAATTTAAAAATATGTAATAAATATTGTTACGTAGTAGAAAGAAATTAGATATGTCTCTATGTACTCATGAGTGTGTGTGAGTAGGTGTGTAGGCAAGGAAAGGGGAGAGACTAAGGAAATACCCATTTGTTTCCCACTTAGACAAATTATGTTCCCACAGCCATTAATGAAGTAGACATATGGCATCATTTCACAGTAGAATTTGTATAGTAAATTCTTCATCAGTTCTCTGTCATTCCTCAAAAATGCCATCAGCACAACTGTTCTGAAGCCTATTCCAAAATCAAAACACTTAAAAATATTTTGGCTGTGGTGATCTATTCAGAGAAGTAAACAAGGCATCTTTAGAAATAATCTGAAGATTCTTCTTTGCTTTTTGCTTTTTGCTTTTTCCCCAGTAGAACTTTAAAAGGAACTTCTCATTACTCATGAGGCATTGTCCTGGGTTCAGCAGTAGCAGTCATGTTTCTTCTTCTTGGTAGCTGGTGCAGTGCAGTGTTTTGACTTTCGGCCTGGGAACAGAACTGATAGAGATGTTTTGGTTTGGCCAAGGACTTTGTGAGGCTCATGCTCTGCCAGGGAGGAGGGGAAGCCAGGAGGAAGCAGAGACAGGACACCTGACCCAAACTGACCAAAGAGGTATTCCATACCACAGCACGTCATGCCCAGGATGTAACTGGGAGTTAGCCGGAAGGGCTGGGAGACTGCAGGGTTGGAGGAGGTATCGGTCGGTGCTTGGTCGGGCTTGGGGGGCGAGTTATCGGTCGGCTGGTGCTGAGGTGTTGTATTCTCTTCCCTTGTTATTTCCTTTATCATTATTATCATTGGTGGTAGCAGTAGTGATCTGTGTTATACCTTAGTTACTAAACTGTTCTTATCTCAACCCGTGGGAGTTGCATTCTTTTCGATTCTCCTCTCCGTCCCTCCGGGAGCAGGGGGAGGGCAAGAAAGGGGGGGAAGTGAGTGAACGAATTACCTGACTGGGTTTAAACCACGACAGTTTTTTTTGGGGAATACCTCCCCGGCTAGCCCGGGTCAGGCGCCCTAAAAGCAAGGCTGTCAAGGTGTAAGCATGCTGAGCAAGCCCTGAGGGAGCCAAAACCTTGCTCAAGGTCCCACTTTTTGGGAGTTGCATTCTCAAGAAAGGGGGGGAAGTGAGTGAACGAATTACCTGACTGGGTTTAAACCACGACAGGCATATATGTAATATGAAAGGGGATGATGAAGACCAAAAACTGACTAAAGAAATCATGATATTCTGGATCTGGATATAGTAATACAACAAGTCAGTCCAGAATGATCTTGGCTAATTCTGTCATCCTTATCCTTGTACTAAATGACATCTTTATGCGAGAGTCCACAAGATTATATTCAAAAGGCCAGCTGTAGCTTCTTTATATGTATTCCAATGATTCTTTGAAAATATTAAATATCTAATCAATAAGACACTTTTATATGCTGTATTTGGCTGTGGATGTTTGAAGCTACGTGAATTTCTGCCTGAAAATTAAGAAAAAATTCAGATGTTTAAGTGACCATAGAATATTACTCAGTGTAGTGACAGGGCTCTTTGTCTTAATTCCTAAATAAATCTTGAACAGTCAATATTTAATTTTAGGTGATATTTATAGTAGTAATTTTATTATGGTTTTCTTGGCTCATCTCTCTGAAGAAGCAGCTGTAGGATGGAAGTAAATGTCAGAGTCAAAGGCTTATTTGATTAAACTTTAGCAACAGCATTAATCTTCAAAAGGAAATCAAGATAATAGAGGAGGCTGGATGGACCAGGAGATTGATAATTGGTTAGAAAGCTTTTGACCTTTGAGCTGGTAGTTCAGATTCAAGTCAAGCCAATACTGACTGAAAATCGTTACTCTCTGATAGCAGTGCAATTGCCATGTGAAATGGCTGATTGGTTTCATCCTAGTTCCTAGTGAACTGGTACTTTCATTGCAAAAATAGCTACTCCCATTGTCAAGAGTTTAGGGAAGAAAAGGGTAAGGAAACATCTTCACTTTCTCCCCTCACAACTATTTTGGGAGGTGAGGAAGGAGAGGAGCTGCAGTCCGCTGGATTTGTATAGCATCTTTTTGAATCCTCTCAGATGTGTTTTTGTAAAATACAAAGTGCTAAAAGAGTGAACAAATATGATTATTTTATGACATACACGGTTGTTCTAACATCTTGCTCAGACTGCCAGCGATGACAAGAAACAGCCTCCATCTACTGCCCACAGAAGAAACAGGAAAATGCAGGGGTGGATGCAAAGACTTACCCTGCAGTGCTGTAATATGTGGAAACTTTATTACTGGATTCTGTCACAGGAATCTCAGACTTCAGCAGAGTTAGTGCTGCTTGGTTTAATGTTGATTTGTGAATGAGTAAACATGAAAGCAGTGTTAGCTGTACATTGTTGCATAATTGTGTTTGAGAGCATATTTATCAAATAAGCTGAGGTGGAAATGCTGTTATTTACAAAATTGGCTATTATAGTTTTGAAGAGAAGTTAAAAATTGCATGGCATTCTTGGTTTTCCAGGATGTTTTGACTGCCAAATTTCTGTTAATAAGCTGGTTCAGTAAAATTTAAAACTAAGAATATTGAAAAGTACAGGGGAAAATGAGGTTTAGAAAAGCCTTTCAGTCTATGATCAACTTCTTTCTAAATGACCTAGTATGTGTGTGACAGGCCCAGATTTATATCTTGCATGAAAACCTTGTGTTTGGGAAGAATAGATTTCAGTGTGAACAGAATGTGAAAAGTAATCCTGCATGTGAACTTCACAAATGTCTCCAAGATGGAACAGTCACCTCCATCTGCGGTTGTGATCCACCTCTCCCCAGGCAGGGGCAAAGGGGCACAGACAGAAAAGTGCTGTGAAATTAGTCCACATAGAAAACCAAAAGAGAGTAAGGAACCATAAATTCCTGTAGTACAAGTTAGATGACTACCAGTTAAATATTATACCTTGAAAAGTATCTGTAAATCAAAGTGAATGGTATTTCACCAAATATGTGCATTCTGTATCACTTGGTACTTCCTGCAGTTTCATGAATGATAACAATCCTGGCAGCTTTAGCTGTGTTTTATATTTGTATTCAAAAACTTCTGTGTGAGTTGTGAGTATGTTCCAATGTGCTCAAAAGGCACTACAGTTCCCAGTCGGTCTCCTCAGGCTAAGTGATTAATCCAAACTGTATATTATAGTTCTCATGCTGTACTTTTCCTCCAGCTGAGTAAACTGGGCATTTGCAGAAAAGATTTTTCAAATTTAATCAATGCAACTGAGAAAAAATCGATAAAGTTTACAGTCCCCATTTGCAATGAGTCATTGTGATTTCTTTCATGTTGCTAATGTTTATGGTTAGAGGCATGAAGCAATAAATAACTAGGGCTGTTACCCATGTGTTAACAATATTTTTAAGGAAATGGGAACTTTCAGTGCTAAACTCAAAAAGCTTGATTCTCTTCCACCCTTTCCCTCTTCATTTTCTGATGTCCCAATTTATTTCTACATCAGCATAGTCCAGACTCCTGCAGTGTGAGTAGTTCTAAATACATGTTTCAGTTGATGTTTTTAACAGATACCAAGCATTATCCATCTATGAAGTTAATAGTGTTATTATAAAATCCAACTCAATAATAGGAAGAACTAACACTGAGAAAGAACAGATTGGGTGGGTTTGGATTTTCTATTTTCTGTTAAGTAGTTTCCAAGACACAAAAAGGATGTACAGTGTTGGGATTCTTCTTTCCTTGGACTGTGGAGTTTTTTGGTGTTTGGTTGTGATTTGTTTGGTTTGGAGTGGTTTTTGTGGTGGTTTGTGTGTGTATGTTTTTTGGCATTTTTTTGTCATGTGTGTGTGTGTTCGTTGTTGTTAGAGTGCGGGTGTTTTTTTTCAGTAGATATACTAGTTTTTTTAAAGTAAGGGCTACAAGTACATTCTTAAAAAGGAGTAAATGTGGTTGGTTTGCTAAGCTTAGAGATTCATGCTAAAGAGTGGGATTCATATCCTGCTTGCCTTAAGGTAAAAAGAATTCTTCTGTTAAGTAGGTAGGTTTGGTTCTGGTGCTGCCTCCCTCAAATGTGATGAATTAAAAGGGTAGAAGAGATCACCGTGTCCATCTGGTCTGAGTGTTTCAATAGTACCATTTGAATTTGAGCCAGTCACTCCTACAGTGAATTTATTCTGAGTTAATAAAATGACTTGGCCGTAACAAATTTGTGGTTGAATGGTAGTAATAATTTAAAAATTAAATGCAAAGAATTATTGAATAATTACTCTTTTCACTGAAGTTGAAATAAATGCTGTGATTAGTTTATTTTTTTCTCCAAAGAAGATATTGTAGCTTCCCAATACAGAACCACTTTCAGTACCTTTACCCAGTTGAAGATGGGTGAGTGGAAATGCTGCAAAAGAGGTTATGTATTTAAAAACATACAATTTATGTTGTAGTATTCTATTAGCTTTTGGTTTAATGTTTACTTGAAATATGGAGATTGGGGTTATTAATGTCTGTATAAATGGCTTGTTCCCCTTTAGAGGCATAATTCATCTTCAACTTCTGTGTTTATAAGTTACTAAAACCTTAATTTAATGTAATCTAATGTTTTGGCACAAAGTGGGTATTGTCTTTCTTCAATAGCCCCTTATCTTGTATAAGAACACCACCTGGGATATGAAAGAATGCAAATAGATACTCTGCATCTTAGCTGTTTATCTTCCCTTGAGTTTTTTTTTTTTTTATAGTTGTGGGGTTTTTTTGTTTCTTTTTTTTGTTTTTTAAATCTGGATGCCATCTCAATATTCCTTCAGTCTTAGGTTTGCACCCCCTTGTTTTTCAATTTCCATTTTGCTTTCCCTCGTATTCGTTTCTCTCTTTGTATATCTGCATTCAGAAATTCCAATGCAGAATCATAGAATCATAAAATAATAGAATAGTTAGGGTGGGAAAGGACCTTAAAGTCATCTAGTTCCAACCCCCTTGCCATGGGCAGGGACACCTCCCACTAAACCATGTCATCCAAAGCTGTGTCCAACTTGGCCTTGGACACTACCAGGAATGGAGCATTCACAACTTCCTTGGGCACCCCATTCCAGTGCCTCGCCACCCTCACAGTAAATCCTTGCTTTCTCCTACCAATACAATTTGGATTTTCCTGTTGGTAAAAACATTGCCTTGTCCCTGCATGCAATGGTTAGAATACTCACCTCGGGCACAGAAGACACAGGTGAATGTTTGCCTTATTTATGTATAGTAATAATGCCTGTGTGACCCCGCAGCTCAAAAGTAAATGCTTTAATGTTTTATGTTATTCTACCTTTTAAACAAAAAATAGAAGGCTCCAAATCTTAGTCCTATTGAAGTCATAGAAAACATTTTCTAACAAATTTTTTTTGTTTGGTTTTTCCCCACCCCCCCACCTCCCCATGATCTAAACATTACATCAAGGTTCAAATAAGGACATGTCTTAGAGCTGTCATAGGAGCCAGATCAGGATGTACTCATTATGGAAGTTGCTTTTGTAAATTATAAAATATGCACTTATGAGAGACATTGCCGTCTCACCACCATATATGATACTGGTTTATACCATTATGGTAGTGACAAAATTGGCTGCAAAACCATTCTGAAAAGAACAAAGCATTTTATGATATGTCCCTAGCTCATATTATCATTCCTCCATCCTTTTCAAAGAAATCTTTGTATGTGTATTTTCACGCTGTGATGAATGATAGCTGACACAAAGGAAACCCAGCCAAGGCAGTGCATACAAATCAGAGCTATAATATAATGTTCTGCAGTAATGCCTACTGGCAGTAAAAATCCCACAAGTTTTAGACATCTATGAGGAATGTGAGCAGTTTAATTCTGGTTGTTTGCTCAGTGGGATCTGTCATCTTTAAGGGGTATCTGTGTTCTGTTCCATACTTCACAGTTCACACCAGAGACAAAAAAGTTCTGTGTGGTGAGCTACATTTTATTTTTTATTTCCCCCCTCGTTAATTTTTTTTTTTATTTTATTTTCGTGAGAACCAACTGTTGATCATGACAATTTGCATCTTGTATGTTTTTTTTAGTTTTGTTGGTTTTATTTTATTTTTTTTTTTCCTTCCAGACCATTGTGACTCAGTCAGTTGAGGATTGAGATAAACAAGGCCAGCTAAGGTCTGAACTTGTCTTGGAAGATGTGGCACCATATTCATAGGTAGACTTTTTAAAAACTCTCTAGATGTCTGTCATCTTCAGGAAACTTAGTAATAATTGTGGTCAAATCATTGTGTTAAATCTAATGGCTTCCATTCTAACCTTTTTATTATTTATTTTGTTATTTTGTTATTTATGTATTAAACACAAATTAGTTTTAGAACCATGAAACTGAACTGAGGAAATCAGGAATCTATTGTCTTTGCTGCATGTCTCAACAAAAATACTTGATAAAATCTGAAGATCACGCTACTACTGACTGACTGTTTACAAAGGCCTGTGCTATATGTCACTTTTTTCAGGCTATTTCAATTTATATGTAGTTTGCAGAAAACAGAAGTACTTTTACAGTCTGTTTTGTACCTCTTAAAGGACAAAAAATAATTTTCTCTTTCTGAGCTTTATTTTTACGATGCTTTTTTCTTGTAATTGCAGGGTGTTGTTTTTGTCAAATGGTATCAGTCTCATTTCAAAGGCGTACCTTAGCAGAACTCTTTCACAGGGGTAAAAAACAATGTCATAGGCTCCCTCATGTTTATTAATACCGTATTTTCTTCATGTTGCTTATGGAATCTACAGTTAACTGCTTTTATTATATTCTTGGCAAGACTCTAATGTTGAGGAAGGCAAAAAAAAACAAAACCCAAACCCAAACTGGTTAGAGGCAGGTATGAATTTTATAACCTTGAAGTTAATTATAACGTAATTTGAGGTAAAAGCCTAATGAGTTTGACACACAGTCTCCAGAAGATGGCAAAGATTGTTGAGTTTTTGGGAGGTAGGTGTTTTAGGTTGTTTTGATTTTGGTGTTTTTTTTTTTTAGGGGGGAGATGTTATTTTTTTTTTTGTTGGGTTTTGTGTACTTTTTTTTTTCTTTTATTTTTTTTTTTTTTAGCAGTTTGCTCTATGAAGCATTGTACAGTGGAGAAAAAAGTATAGGTGACATAGACTGATTAAATTCAGTAATACTGTGTGTATCACAGCTTTGAGAAATGCTTCCTATGAACACTCATAGGCAGATGTAGAGTGAAGATAATCTAGATGCTGTTCTGATGAAATTATATAGAAAAGGCAATAGCTGTGGAAAGTTGTTTAAGGCTGGTTGTGGTTTTAATTTGAGTTGAAAATAAAATCAAAGCCTGTATATTAAAAAAATAAAAGAAAAAAAAAAAACACAGTCCCCCCCCAAAAAAAAAACAACCACCAAACCACCTGATATTTTCTTTATACTAAGATATTGTTCTACTAAAATTCAGTTTTATGTAATGCTTGATTTCAAAGGATAATGTACTTTAATGCTCCTCAGTTGTGTGGCTGATAAAAAAAGACAGTGTCTTTTACATGGGGTAGCATTTTGATAGCTGTGTGATGTATCTTACTTAAATACTTGAACATTCAAGATATATTTTTCCCATAAAAAGGAACTTGGAATGTGGCTATCACTTCTGCTTTGTAAAAAGCTTTGTTGGGTTATATATCACAATGCATGTTGCCTTCAAAATGTTTGAGTTTGTCTTTTGGTTTTTTGACACCTGGATTGTAATTGAAATTGCATATTGTTTCAGGGCAGTATGAAGCTGTAATGAGAGGGATAATAGAGAACAAGTAATGTGGAATGATTTTTGTTAAATTTTATCTGAAACTTGATGGGATCAGCACTCAGTAGAATACTTCCGGAGAACACCTGTGTGGACAAAGATGAACTGTCACATACTTGGCCTGTGACTTGATAATGAGTTTATATTCTCACTGCATATATTACGGAATAAAGCTTTAGACCTCAAGATTAGAAAATTATATGCATAGTTAAAAATCTGTCTTAAAATTTCAAACAGCATAAGTGATCTAATTCTCAATGTTACAATATAAGCTCCACAGATTGAACTATTTTAGATGCACAGTGTATGTTTATACTGTGTATAGGCTCAGCTTTCGTATGAGTTAGGTAAGCTTATATGGGCAGTAATCTAGGTCATCATAATATAATCCAGCCTGGGAAAGCAAGAGTGATAAGCAAGAAAGGGGGAATCCTTTTGTTGTATCAGATAAATACTACAGGAGCAATGAAGAGACTACTTAGTTGTGGGACAACAATCCATAATTTACTTTGCAGATGTCTCTATAATTTAAGCAGGAGGCAGAATAACCGCACAGTTGTACATGCTCTGGGGGAAGAATACCCAGAGCCTCGTAAATCACAGTAAGGATTAAAAGCAATGAACATTCATCTTCTTAACCTCATAAAGCAATATTGCAAAGCCAAGGATTACAATTTACTGTGCATGTAATCTTTGTTCAGGGATAAAGGGTTTCAACTTTTTAAAAAGCTTCTCTCAATTAGCAGTTGCACCTACCTTTTCAGAAGGGGCAGAAAACTGTTTTAAAACTGATTTAAAAATAATTCCTACTGTTAAAGGAATAATTCACATTTTCCACAAAAGAAGGAAAAAAAAAAACAAAGCCCCCAATCCCCCCCCCAAAAAAAACCAAAACAAAAAAAAGATTGATTCTTGACTGAGCCCATTGTTTGTTTCTGAGCCAAACAATAATTTGTTTCTAAGCCCTGATTTGTTCTTGACATTCATATTTTTTAATATGTTTGAAAGCATTGCCTAATAGACACAACACAAAAAAGCCCTCTTTTCCGTTGTAAAATGGTGGAAACCTGAACAACCCTTTGCCTTGCTGGATTTCAGCTGCTTTATCAGGTGTGATAATATCTGACTTAACTACTCACTGTGATTAAAGAACAACCTCATAATAAAAAAAAAAAAATCCCACCAAAAACCCACCAAAAAAAAAGCCCCCACAAATTCAATCTGTTAAATAAGCACTGTAAAGCCTGAATTTATCTGTCTGTTATAGAAATGTTGCCAGTATACCTATAAATAAATACTAACTTATCCACCACTGTATCAAAAATATTTTGCTTCCATACTCAGAATGCCAGTGTAGAGGGACTGAATATTTGAAAAAAGATATTTGAAAGAGTGTGGGATAATTTCATGAGGAGATCCATTTGTAATCTAGCAAACTAAGAAAATTAGGGAAGCAAGATGTTGTCTTTATATAGATAGATAGATAGATTAGGTAGATAGATAGATAGATAGATAGATAGATAGATAGATAGATAGATAGATAGATAGATAGATAGATAGATAGATAGACAGATAGATAGAGGTATATTTAATATGGTATGTAACTCCAAATCCTAGACTTTACTATTGGGGAAGTAATATGGGAAAATACTGTTCAGCAGATTCGTATACTGCATCACTGACCATGATGATCAGTTTTCAATATGTATTACAAAGAAAGCAGAAGGGTGCAGGGTTCTTGCAGGTTCTATCCAAACTAATGGAGAGGAAATGAAGGAGAATGTGGAAATAAGAGTGAGGCTGTTCATGAAGCAGCAGAGTTGAGGAGAAGCAAAACAGGAGAATTAAAAATAGTTACTTCCTGGAAGGATATTTCAGTGAACTTAGATAATTAATAAGATGCTAAGTAACATAAATTCAGAAGTAATAAAAATTTAGAAGAATTGGTAGTACTTTGAGTAAATGTTTTTAATAGAAGAAAGTGGTGTGGAGAAGAAAACCAGTCACCTCTGTTTACTGATCAGTGTTGTTATTTCTTCATTCAGTCTTTATCTGTGATTAGGTGGATATCAGTTAACACCAGTGACTATTGTATGAGGTTTCAGATTATATAGATCACTTAGTTATTATTTTCATGTTGTAGGTATGTGGTGAAACTTATTCCAGGTTACTTATAGAGCCAATTGAATCTTTCTCAGACTTATTACCTTAAATGTATCTCAGAGATTTCACAGAACATGAGCAAGATGAAGTACAAGAAATTTGAGTAGCAAAAATAGTACAGAATGCAAAAAGAGGAAACAGAGAGTTATAAATTAATCATCTTTAGAGTAATTCCAGGGAAAAACAAACTATTTATAATCTAGGTGGCAAAAAGAGTAGCATTATATATGAATTTTCCAGGAACAAACTGTATCTGTTTGCAACAGGATTATTGAACTTGTGGCTATAGTAAAATAGTAGATACCACCTACCATATGGTTAATAAGATTTCTTATAAGGTCTCACATAATATATCTTAAGGTTCTTTCCAACCCTATCTATTCTATGATTCTATAATATGGTCTAGACAAAACTGTACAGAGCGTATGCAAAGTTGGTATGAAAACAACAAATGAAGATCACTCGTCAATTCTGAAAGGACTAAATTAGTTAATGATATTTGGCTAGTAGGCTTAAGAAACAAAGTGTAACATTATCTGTTGCTGCCTTTTCCATTTCTTTATTGCCCTTATACTGAGTCATGCTGTCGTTATCCTTAACATGACTCTATTTCTGCATCTTGGACTTTTCTTCTAAGTGCCCTTATGAACTGTCCTCTCAGCTACAAATAACTGATACCTTTCGTGACCGTTGCTCCTTCTTGTTTCCTTTTGGGCATTTTCAAGAAAGTCTTTAATAAACCTGTAGTCATTGGAGTTGTCTCTTTTGTTTGTTTTAAAATATTTATTTTGTCAGTTATTTCCAAGCTCTGACATGTATTTAGGGAGGCTCACGTATGTATACAATGTTAATTTAGAAAATTAATTATTAATTCACAAGCCCATTCCATTATCATTATTCCAGAGTGCAGCTGCTTGAAGACCTTTGCATCCAGAATTCTGCACTGGAACTGCAAGATTTGAATAATCTGTCTTCAATGATGGAATGGGAAAAAGGGTGTCTATGCATTATTCCTTTGGGACCTATAAGTAATAACTTTAAAGAAAGTATGGCTATTTTGAAAGCAAGTGTACTAAATGTTTAAAAAAACATTATGAAAGTTATAAAAAAACCTTATTTCAATTTTCTTGTTTAAGAAGAGAAAAAAACTTTAAAGCCTCTAAAAATTGATTCCATTGCATAGATCAGCACTATAAACCAAATTAATCTGTGTGTGGTCTGGCTTTGTAGTCTTCAATGGTATTTTGATAAGGTTCAGTGCTTTGAATGTCTGGCTTCAACACCTCAGAGCAGTCAAGCTTTTGAAAATAATAAGATTTCATATCTACTAGACTTTTTAAAATGTGAAAGTAGGTATGTATGACCCAATAGTCTTGAAAACAGCTCTGCAAGTTGGAATATAAATGGTGACTTTTTGGTAGTTAGTATGATTAATGGGAATTTTCTTTCCCCTTTTTTTGGTTGTTGATTTGTTTACTGATTTTTATTTTCAGATCTTAATACATTCTGTGGAATTAATGATGTGCTTGTTTCATTATTTCCTTCATTTCATGTCCCTTTGTAATTTGACAAAATGTTTCTAATGGCATTGGTAAGTGGATTAAAAGGCTGCAGTTGCGAAAAAAGGTTGTGTTGCTGAACCAGCTCTTCTGTTATGAGCTGGGAGACTATGCTCTTCTAGTCTTCTTATGGAAAAAAAAAAAAGCAACCCCCCCACCTCCCCCCCCCCCCAAAAAAGACCTGAACAATAAAAAACAAAAAAAAAGAACAAACAAATCTAAGGAATAGTATATATTACTCAGATTTAAAGTTAATGTAACTCTGAACAGAATTCCTCTAATTTTAAAGAAAGATATTCCAGAGAGAGATGTCCTTCAAAATATATTTTTCCCTTGTATGTTCTTTGGGCATGTAATCATTGCTATCATACAGAATACAGATATCATTAAGCAACTTTAAGTGAAAGATAGAATTCACCCACATCGTAATTGCCTTATTTGTCTTAGAATTTTAAATTTTTTAAAAAATAAAAAAAAAAAAAAAGAAAAATAAAGATGTGCCTGTATAGCTGGAAGCTTCTGGGTAATTCAAACCTTTGGATTGTCTACAGACAGGCATTAAACTATGATCTTTATATTCAGTCATTATATACAGAGAGTCTTCCAGAGAGGGCTTCCTTGGTGCTGACAGAAGATCACAAGCACTGGAATATTGGTTTGTCAACTGCTTCAGGCCAGACAACTTGATAGCTACTTATAAACAATGCTGTAAAATTTTACAGGCCTCAGGCAAGACTTTGTCATCTCTTCAGAATATCTGTATCTTCTGATAATCTCATGAAGTCTGTACTGGGGCAGTTTTTCTGTGGTGATTTTCTTCTAATTTGACTGTTATTCTCTGCTTGTTTCCTGACTTGGATTATATGAAAGTTCATTTAATTTCTAATATACCATTGGAATGTTTGATTATTCTTGAAATCTAGAAGAAGAAACAGGATGCAGGGAGACAGAATTTACTAATACATCTATCATGCTAGGCAAGAATGATGCAGTTGCTATGAAACTAAACTGGGCTTGGATACTATTTGTGCTTAGACTTTTTTCTTTCTATGGTTTCTTGTAAACTTGAAGATGATCTTTCCCATCAGTATTTTTCATACCATAAATGAAAGCTACATGCACAGTTTTTCATCCTCATAAAACACATCAGATTGCATTCATGAATCCTGGAATGGATCACTGGTGAAGTGTCCATGATTCATGGAAGCCATTAAAGTAAAACAGTGAAAGAGAAAGCTGGCTATTTAGTGAACTAGCAAAAGCTGTTCTTTATTTGAGTGTTAATTTGGTCTAATGTAAATGTCTTAATTGTTTTTGATAAAGTATTATATATATTGTACTGTGTACGACAGACAACATGCTATTTTAAGAAAGCAAGATGATCAAGTACTTGTTTCAGCTGCACAGCTGAGACAGGTTTTGTAATATCCTCATGCACAAATACATGCGCCTTTCAAAACTAGTTATTGGTTTGAGATTCTTTAGATTTTAGTGCCAACTTGAGATAATTAAGAAAGATGCTAATTTTCTGAGTATGGGTCAATTTTTACCTTTTTTAAAAAGCTGGCTGAACAAATATTCAAGTTTCATAGGCTATACCTGATTGAATTGTGACTTCCTAAAATGGAGTCTAAAACTAATCCAAGGTAGTTAATCCATGTGCATAAGGAAATTCAAAATTTGCTTCACATGGTTGAAATGAAAGAGTTAAATTAAGCTAGATGTATGCAATATTTTTCTTCACCTGAAACAGACAATAGAAAGTGGCAAGTTGTTGCAGTGCCACAGAAATAGCTATTTGAAGAAATTGCTTAAGAAAGTTCGCAAGGAAAGTGGAATGCTCTGGACCTGTTAGGTTTCTTCTGGAGTGAAGCTTAAGTTACGAAAAATAGGGTGATGGGGGTTTTTGTTTATTTGTTCATGGGGTTTTGGTGGTGGTTTTTTTTTGGGGGGGGGGGATTGTGTTTCTTTGGGGGTTTTTTGTTTGTTTTTTTAAGCGATGAAGATTTGCGTAGAAGTATTAGGATTACTACTAGATCTTTATATTCTGAATGTTGGTGTCTTTAAAGCCCAGGATGAATCAGTAGATCTTAGATGGAAAACAAAACAAAGCAACCCAAAAGGTAAAAGCAGAACTAGAAAATTAAAATCTATTTAAGTCTCAACTATTTCAGAAAGCAGTTCACAGTCCTCGAGAGTCATGGGCTGCTGTGCTTGGAAGCAGTTTATACTGCTATCTTACCAATACAGCACCATAGCAAAACTAATTAGTTTTGATGAAAAAGACTTATTAGCAGTGGGGTAGCACTGGGCTGTCATAACAATTTGTCTCCAATTTCTTACTGAGTGTCTTTATATGATGCTGCACTGTATTTATTATGTGAGCATCTGCTTGCATTCCATTCACTGCAGCAAACATGCCTTCAGAAACAATAGAGTGTGAAATAACAGTGAGATTTACAGGATAAAAATATGAGATCCATACAGTGATAAGAACCAAAATATCAAGCTTGCTGTCTTGAGAAGGTGTTCAAGGAGTTAGTGGAATTCAGTTGAAAAATTTTAATCTCTTTGCAGTGTGAAGCACTTGCATTACTCAGTGCTTGGTTCAGTCAAAACCAGCACAGGTTCTCCTCAGTCTTAATCCCATGTTTAGATAAATGCTATCAAGAATAAAGCAGGATTCAGTGTGTATTTTACACTTTTTTTTTTTCATCTCCAAGGAGACTGTCATTTTATTAATAAGAGGCTGCACTGATGCAGTTTCTTCATACTTGCTATTGAAATGTTGTCTTTTTTTGTCAGGTAATGAAGGAACAATTTGTATCTGGTAATACTGCTTTGCTGTGCTGGTTGCATATGCTCTGAACATGGAACTGTTACTAAATCATGGAAGTCAGCCAAGATCAGTTTGAGTATTTTATCCTACTCTTCGTGCTGTCAGCTTCTAGGTTCAGAACCTATGTGTCCATTAAGGTCCAGAGAGGCTAATACAGATATTTCAATATCCTGTTAGTTTGGGTGTATGGAAGTCTATAAAGTTTGGGGTTCTTTTTTCAGCAAACTATTCTTACCTAGGGAAAATGTTTAGTAATGGGAGCTAAAAATGCATTTATTTATCCTATTTGGACATTAGTAGTAAGCATAGGGAGCCTCTGTGTAGGTTCTACAATCCTTTATTCGCATTGGTAAGCCAGCACTGAACTCGCAGTGCTGAGAGATACTACTCATGTAAGTATGAATTTTGGAAGGAATTGAGCTGAGGCTTCAATTGTAACACATTTTAAGAATTAATTAAATATTTATCTTCAGGATGGTGAAGGAGAATTTCAGATTGTTACAGTCCACTGGGTACATGCAACATGCTATTAAAATTTTGATCAAATTTCATGGAGAAAAAAGTGTACAAAATTCTGTGAAACAAAGTCCTTATTTTACAAGATCAGGAATATCTGTCACCTCTAACATGAAGTATAATCTATTAAAAAATCTACTACATGGGGAAATTAAGAACAGAGAGACTGTAACAATTTGCACAGTATGCATGAATCATTCCTAAAATCAAGGTATTTTGATCAATTTTGAAAAAAAAAAAAACAATAGCTATCATTTATATCAGTGATACAAAACAAAACAAAATATCTTCAGTCCTGTGAGGAGAGCCCTTGGTCAGCCTGTAAAAGAGCCTGCTTTGGGAGGATGTAACAGCATCTTGCCCTTATCACCAAGTGGGTTACCAAGAAGATGGAGTTGGCCTTTTCACAGGAGTGATTGGGATTAATGAAAGGCAAGAGTAAACCAAAATAAGTGGGATTCAGACTGGATATAAGGAAAAACTGCTTAACTCTGGGGACAGTCAAACAGTGGAATAGGTTTCCCCTAGAGGCTGTTTAGTTTCCGTTCTTGGAGATACTCAAGACCAGATTGGATAAAGACCTGAGCATGCTGGTCTGACCTCACAGTTTACCCCGCTCTATCCTGGTATCTCATCAGCATCTGAGTTATTCTGTGATTCTGTGTATAGTTTGGGAGGCAGTTTTTCAACTCTATTCAGCTTCAGCAATACTTTTATAATGTTTTGGTCATTATACATAGACTAAAACATGAAGAACTTCCAAAAAAGAGCAACCTACCTTATTGGCTAAAACAAATAAACAAACAAAGAAACCCACAAAAACACAACAAAAAAAAAAACAAACCAAGCAAAAAAAAAAACCAAACAAATAATTACATGTAACATGAGAGAACCTTTGAATAAGTATGACTTTAAAGTCAAAAGAAAAAAAAATGGAAAAAATGAGAAATCTTCATTTATTTGGTGTGCTAAGCTGCTGAAAAAAGGGAAAATAACCTGTTGCCCAGATTCAGAAGTCGGGCAAGAATTAAATGAGTTAAATGCTTTCTTACTTTTTAGCAAGAAAGACTATGATTACAAAAAATTTAAAAATCGCATGGTAAAAATACCACTGAAATAGACTGTATAGAAGCATGAGGTCTTCTTCACTATTAGAAGCATTTAAGAAAGCTGTGCAAAACACAGTGATTTCTGAGAGCAGAAAAGAGAACATTTGAATATATTCATTTAGTGCACATTCATATTGTGCATGCATAAACTATTCTGAAATGATTTAAAGCTTTCCTGACCTCAAGCCTCTATTGTTTGCTGTAAAACTGGGAGGTGATTTTTAAAAAGAACCCATCAGACAGTGAGTATGTCAGAATTTGTTCAAAGACCGACTCAGCTGTCGGTTTCACTACTTTTCTCTGCAAGATTTATGTCAAGTCATGTTAAAGTGTAACAGTACGTTTTTACACGTCTTTTGTACAAAACACACCATCTTCTTTAAATTACAGCAGCCCAAAGTCTAACATTCACAGTGTATATGTTTAAATGCTTCTAATAAAACACATGATGCTATTTATTTTGCAGCTCATTAGAAGAGTGAAAAGGTAGACATTATCATTTTTTGAAGTTTGATTATCTGAACCAGAAATAGCAGCTGTAGTTGTAAGAGTTCATCCTCTGTTTTCTCACATAAAGAGCTATATGTGAAAGTTCCAATAGTCTACTCTGTATACTTATTTACAGCCTGAGGAACAGAGTCAGCATAAGAAGTGCAGTCTCTTCTCTCCGTGTGCTGCATCATATAACCCTCCTGACGCAGCACACTCCCTTGTCTTCTGGACTGTGCTGCCCTGGTACACTGTGAGCAAGGCCACTTGAGACAAAACCACACCTTTTTCTTTGTGATTCGCTTGTGGTTTAGGTAAAGTAGTACTGTGGCATGAATTGTTCTTTCTCTGGACAACCTTGTGTTACAGTGAAAATTCAATACAGAAATTACCTACTCCTTTCTACAGACTGAAAAGTCAGCTCATGACCGATCCAGTAGCAGGGACTCCTGTTCATTTTGCATGTTTCAGAATCAGAACTGTTCAATTTCCACCATGCAGGCAGGGTAACAGCATTGTCTGAAGTTGGGGTTTGTGACACTTGTTTTCAGGACCCTTGGGTGTTTTTTGTTTGGTTTTTTTGTGTGTGTGTGTGGTTTTTTGTGTGGTGGGTTTTTTTTATTTTTTGTTTTTTTTGTGCTGGAGTGCAGACAAGGCAGAGAAATGAGATTTAGGGTAGGTGGCTAGTCAGCCTATATGGAGATGAGGCTGAAGGCTCTAATTCTTGAAAGGTTAAAGGATTTAAGTGAAGTGAATTACAAGGGAATAGCCTCTTTGCTATATAGTGAAGGTTGACAAATTATTCTACAGGTTGAACCTCAGTTTTAGCCTGAATGGTCCCTAAAGCATACATATAATCTTATGTGTAGACTGAGTCATGTGAACCAAGTAATTTTAGAGCAGGATAAAAAAAAAAAAAAAAAATTAATTTTATTAAATAGTATTAAATTTTATTAAGTAGTATGTCCTCTACATTTTTTGGTTTGTTTTTTGTGGGGTTTTTGTGTGTGTGTGTGTGTGCACTATTTTTCTCCACAGTTGTGGTGTATCTTTTGCTTTTAGTCGTATCTCAGAGACCCTGTTGTGAACTGATTAGGAGCAATTAAAACTCTTAATTGTAACTACATGGATTACACTGGTACTTCAATCATTTGATCAGGTGACAAAGGGACAACAGGGAAAAAGCTAAAATACTATTTTAGCTTAGTTAGTTTTAATATTTCTTTGGATGACTGTTAGCAAGCATAATGGATGTGTGCCTGAAACAAGATGTCTCAATTTCTCTGTGAAAATACAAGTTTGCACTAAGAAAATACCTGAATATTTCTATGCTAAAGGACAGTTGCCACTTTGCCTATATCTGTGCATTAGGAAACTGCCTATGGGGTGATGACTTGTGCTTAATGTCTGATGACGCTAAAAGAGAAATGTGTTTTGATTGACTTTCTTATTGTTCAAAGAGTCAATAATTGTATTTTAGTGTAAATAATCTGTGATTTAGATCTCACTATCTGAATTTTTGCCTTCACTGTTGACAGTATTACATAAATACAGTCAGTAGGGAGAGCTTCACAGACACTTTCTATTCTAATTGCTTTATCTAATGTCCATGAAGGACATCCTTATTAGACCAAACTAGAGAATTCCCATTTTTTACTGAAGTCTCTTGTATCTTTTTTCTGTTGAGTTTGTGTTACAAATCAGAGTTAGACATTTTTATCATACATCTAATTTAAGTAGCATTTTACATTGATTTGTGTCTATTAATAAACATGGTAGTGGCTCTCAACTAGATTCCATATTATTCTATAAAATACTATGTTATGCAATCTATGAACTTTGCAACTAAGGTAATTGACAGTGTGGTAACAAGTATGTCACAGGAAATTGAACATATTAATGAGCCATTAAGTATGCTAGTTTGGATTGATTTTGGTTGTCATCTTACCTACCAAGAACTTTGAAATCCACAATTAATTTTGTATCCCATAACTTAGATATAGAGATCAGATGGGCTTGTTGACTTTATGAGCTAGACAAGCAGAGTACAATGAAATATTATTACCTGAAGCTTGCTTAGCTTCACCTGACATATGGTGATTTGCATAAGCTCTTCTATGCTGAAAAGAGCACTTAATTTAGTAGTAAATGTTTCCTCTTATTGGTTGCTGTGTTTTCATTATTTGAGGGCGTGCTGTTTCTTTCTGAAAGCTGAAATATCTGTACCATGCTGACGAAGTGTGTGCTTGCCACTGCTGTAGATCTTTGAGAGAAGTGAAGAATAATCTCTCTGTGAGGTTTTGGGGTATTGCTAGTGAGAGAAATTCTCTGATACTTCCCCTTGGCACTACCTCTCAATAGAAAGCTCAGACAGACCAACCCAAAAGCTTTTTATTTTTTGTTTAAAAGTAGTAAAAGAAAGAAAAGAAATATTGAAACTCTGTAATACCTTAGGTGGAAATGCCTAGTACAAAATGTCATTGTGTCTTGAATTTGGGATAGGAGTAAAATGTTTAGGTTCAGAAGTAATACAAAATTCCAGTATTGCAGATCAGAATGGGAGGGAGAGTCTTAAGCAAGTGAAAGTGGTCCCAGTAGAAAATTAATCTTTTTGAAGTCTGTATGAGTCATGTGTTCTTCCACTGTGCCATGATCTTTCAGGAGGACTCATACAACAATGTAATGACTGATTAATGAAATAAATGGAAGGTGAAGAAATTGAAAAGCAAAATATATAGAAGTGCTATATGCTACAACAGCATTCAATTATCCCAGCACTTCCTTTGCTGCAAATAACAAATGGACTAGTGAGGTACTAAGTACAAGTAACAAGATATAAAGCACCTCACTGCTGCAGTCATTTTCTGTGAGGTGTGAGAGTTGTTTTTTGACTGAAGCAAAGAGTGGGCTTTAAAAGGTAAGTACTTAATTATGTGAAAGTGCCAATACTCTGATGAGGAAGTTCTGTACAGAAATCTAAATGAAAAAAGCACATATTAAATGTGCAGTGCAATAGATGTCGGCTCTATTTCTGGATCCCACCTGTTGGATCAATAAGAAGCTTAAAATATTTTTGGAATAAACATGCAAGCTCTGGGAAAAGTTGTGCCTACCTACATGATAAGCTGTTGGTTATGAGTAACAGACCTCTGTGGATGAAAGTGGGATATTATGCCCTGGGATGAAAGTGAAGCAATAATATAGCCTGCAATTCCAATTCTTTACTATAAGCTTTAGAGAAGGAGGACTCTTTTTACATTATTGCATATTTTTCTCTAATATGCACTACTCCTGTACATGTACAGATCAATTATAAGATGCTTCAATGTATCACAGCTGAGTTCATGAAAAATGCTGATTTACGTCAATATACTTCATTACATTTAAAAAAAAAATTGTAGGGCATTCAACTCTGTTTACGGAAAGAAAGTATTTTTGTTACTGATTCATTTTTGGTGGCAATGGAGATAATGAAATTGTACAAGTTTCAAGAAATTAAGATAGGTAGGATTTGAGGATAGATGTCACATGCCTTCATAACACTGGACTTCTGAATAATCTGTGCACATTTCTCCGAATCTCTCGCAGTGCTTTTACAGATGATCTATATACAAACTTTGTGAATTTTCAAGTTTTGAAGACAGTCCCTCGGTTAACACTTTTTTTTTTTTTTTTTTTTTGAGTGTTTGCCCTGGGTTCAGCAGTAGCAGTCATTTTTTTCTCCTTCTTAGTAGCTGGTGCAGCACTGTGTTTTTGACTTTAAACCTGGGAACAGCACTGATAACACCAATGTTTTTAGTTACTGGACAAATGTTTAGTCTGACCAAGGACTTTCTGAGTCTCATGCTCTGCCAGGGAGGAGGGGAAGCCAGAGGAAGCAGAGACAGGACACCTGACCCAAACTAGCCAAAGAGGTATTCCATACCACAGCACGTCATGCACAGTATAGAAACTGAGAGTTACCTAGAAGGGCTGGTTCACTGCTCGGTCGGGTTGGATATTGATTGGCAAGTGGTATTGTATTCTCTTCCCTTGTTATTTCCTTTAACATTATTATTATTGGTGGTAGCAGCAGTGATTTGTGTTATACCTTAGTTACTGGGCTGTTCTTAACTCAACCCGTGGGAGTTACATTCTTTCGATTCTTCTCCCCATCCCTCCAGGAGCAGGGGGAAGAAGGGGCAGTGGGAGTGAGTGAGGACTGCGTGGCTGACTTATGACTAAGATTAAACCAGGACAGTTCCTTTTGGCTCCCAATGTGAGGTGCAAAGGGTTGAGATAACGACAGATCTGACCAGAGTGTGTCTAATCATATTTGTGTTAAGCATTCATTGTTTTGAATTAATAGTCACTTGTCACAATGCTGATTTATCGGCTCTCAAAGTTGTTTCTCTTGATCTCACAGTTTCAGCATGTCGTACCTTACTTAGAGCCGGTATTTGCTGTGTTAGTGTTTATCAAGTGTGGGGCCTGGGCTAAGGTTCTTGCCTCACTGTACTTTATGGTAATGCCTTGTAATACGGGCGGGCTCCAGCAGCAGGGTGGGACGGACGTGGCCGTGGACTTGTACCTGGCCGTCCGGCTGCTCTTCACCGTCTTGGCCCTCGTCCTCACCTCCATCTTCATGAGGCTGCTGGGAGCCGAGGGGGCGCATCCCTGGGAGCCACTGGCTGCCGAACCAGCCTGGGAGAGCTGCCCCGGGGACCAGGAGGCCGGGAGGGCGTGGCTGGCAGTGGAGCCTTAGTTACTGGACTGTTCTTTTCTTATCTCAACCCATGGGAGTTGCATTCTTTTGATTCTCCTCCCCATCCCTCCAGGAGCGGGGGAGGGGGGAGGAAAGGGAGGAGGAGTGATTTATGACTGAGCTTAAACCACGACAGTGTTATTAATCGAAGATAATCTTGTTCCTTAAACTTAAAACATGACGTACAGTTTTGACAGCTGATAGGGCTACTGTGTGAAATCTTTCTGGTCTCATTTTTTTGCTGTGGTGTATTTTAGACAAGTAGCATTTCTAATCAGTTTATCAACTTTGTTATAGTTGTACCGTCTTAGAAGTATGATGCCTAAATTTCCCATGTATTTGTTAGTATTGTTTTGCTCTTAGGACTTTAATACATAAATAATCAACATTTTTCTTTCCATGTGTAAGCATACTGCAGGGCCCTGTGGCTTCCTGGATGATGGGCATGGGTGAAAGGGAGGGTGGATGTGTGTCAGCACAGGGTTATTGTTTTGATATACATTGAAGGAATTGAAATATATCCTCTAATTCAAAGATATTTTTTGGCAATTGGTTATAAAAAAGTACTTGCACAGGTTTCAAGATCACATATATTGGTTGTGAATGGCATTTTTTGTTCAACCCTGAAGCATTATTTGGTGACAGAGACTTAAGTAATGATCTCTGTAGTTAACTGTGGGTATTATTATATTATTATGCTGCACTTTCATGGATTTTTATAGCAGCAAGCTTCTGTAGTTGCACATTGTAATAATATCTTCAAGTGTTTCTTAAAGCTATGGGAGAAGTTTTTGTATGATGTGTTTATGTTACTTTTTAACTTGTCTGTCCACTATGAGGAGTCGAAAAGCTACTATTACACCAAGTGTGATAAGCTTTGTTACAATTACTGCTAAATAATGCAAGATAATCTCTAGTCAACCTATGATGTATGAAATTCTTTTTCTTTCCAATGGCTTTATCATCAGAGTTAATGCCAAGACCCATATAAAGAGAGAAGCTGATGAACTAAAATCGTGTCAATAATAAGTAGGTTACAGTCACTGTATTTTTTTCTCAGTATGTGGCGACAGTAAGTTCCAGAATATGCAGTCAGTATTTTGAACCTGCTAAAAGGACAGGATAAAGTCATCTTGACTCATAAGTAAACGTAGATGCCATGAGGCTGACTATAGAAAGTGCTTCCATAAAGAATCTTGGAAATACAATTAAGATTTCCCTTTTGTATTTAAGTAACAGCTGAAGTATGCAAGTATATATGGTATCACGTGGTTTTAATTTATATCTGCATATAATTTAAATTTGCTTTTGTTTGACAGATTCATAAAAAGATCAAAGTAGGAAGATGCCTCTGGAGGTCACTAGTCCAACCTCCTGCTTGAAGCAGGGTAACTTCAAAAGATGTTATGACAATCCCTGTTGAAAACCTTGTTAAGGCAGATGATGTCACTGCTTCCCTCTTCCTCTTCAAAGCTGGTAATATTATTGTGAAAGGCAATTACCTTGGTCAAGCACAATTCACCTTGATACTAGCCAGCATGGATTCACATTTCCAGAAGTGGTTTTCATGAGCATTACTCCTTAGTTTTCCAAGGAGACTGAGGGAGCCCAAGAAGCCTGAAGCTTCCAAGATTATTCCTCATGCATTTTCTGAAGTTCAGCATGGTGTTCACTACCTTTCGTCTATCACTGGGGAGCTCCTGCATTTATGACAACTTTTTAAGGATGGTAGAGTGCAACCTTCCTGTGACATGGACTTCTTTATTCAGCCTTCTTGAAAGTCGCTTGCATATCCAGTCCCAGGGATTTATTTATATCAGACTTAGGTAAATTGTCTCTAACCTGAAGCTTCTTAGCTGAGGAAAATAATTCTCTCCCCCAAAACTCTACCATTGGACATAGGGATCTGCAAGATATGAGTTTTGCAGGAAAGTCTGAGGCAAAGAAAGCATCTCATCCTTTTCTGTGTCAGGGTCATCTGTCCCATTCTGCAGAAGGTCTCCACAGTTTCCTTGTCATCTCCTACTGATACACCTGTAAAAGTTCATCTTGTTTTTTCCTTTCCTTGCCAACTTCAACTCCAGTGAGTTTTGACTCTCTTAATATATACATAATATGCTTTGAATGTGTTCCAGCTTAAGTGAGGGCCTAGCTCTGCAACTGCCTCCACTTTCTCCTATTTGTTTGCAAATTAGTGCATGGGTGCTTCAGATGGTCATTAACAGCCACTTTAATTGCCCTTACCTCCATAAATCAATTTACATATAGGCTTTGATCTGCATCCTGGATGAAGCTAGATAAAAAGCTTTATCACTTTGAGGTTGCTGGCAAAGATGCTCTTGCTTATGTCCAATATGTAGCTTACATCTCTCCCTGGCAGTTCTTGCAACTTGAAGAAGATACTGTGATTCCATAAGTTGGAACCCTAGATGTAGAACTAGCTGTCCAGCCAAGGATTAGTCTGTAGAATATGTTCCATTCTACGTATGTTTCAAGTATACTCAAGTGTCTAAAACCGGAAAATAAAGATGGCTCAGAAAAAGGAAACTCTAGTAGAATTTTTGTTCTTGTGTTCTAACAACGTTCTTTAGATTATAAGTAGTATTTTCTGCTATATCCAGAGGAGACCCCCATATCATTTTCTGGTGTTTTTCTCTGAAACCCTTATCCTATAATGAATTCCAGAGGAAACCTTATTTTCCTCTTCTATTGCCTGACTTTGAAAATACTCCCTAGTTTCCTCTGTAGCTTAAAAAAAAAGCAAGCATCACAGCACAGAAAAAGCAAGAGTTGCAGCCCTGCTTTCCTTAGTGCTCTCTGAACCTGGATGAAAATTTAAAAAAAGGTCTAGTAATGCTTCCATGCATGAACTTCTAGACTCTACCAGAAGGAACTGCGTTGGTACGTGTTTCAAAGCCATGATCTGCTTAATACAGAATCTGCGTAATACAGAATCTTTTCATTAAAACATGCCGTTGCCTTTGTACAACAAGCATTTTCTGTCAGTGTAATTCTTTTTGTTATGCCACTTTCCATGTATGGGTTACAATCATAAAACAGACAATCCAGGGTGTACCGGAGGGATAAAATCATAAATACAATCTCATGTTTTGTTTTTATTTTAGTGCAGCGTTCGATAAATCTGTTTTGCCTTGTTTTGTGTTTGGGGATTTTGGTTTTCTTTTAATGATGGCATTTTTTAAGGTGTTCTACACCACAAAAAAGTTTCACTAGCAGTTATACTGCTTTGTGCTGCAGTAGTAATTTACTGCTTTTCCATATTTATGTGACAAAAAAAATTATGACACTTTCCTGAAGAGTTTTGAGGTCCTTCCCACAAGTGTTGGAAGCTGTATTTTATAAGCAAAAGGAAGAGAGGAATAGATTTTAAAATCAGTGATTCTTAAGCCATAATTTGACAATAGCCTCATTAAAAAGTCATTGCAGTGAAAGCATTTTGGGGAAAATACTTTTTCGTTTATTTTAATGTGGCCAAAAAGGGGAAGTGCAGAAGGAGGTTTTGGTTGGAAAGTGACTATAAAAGCCCTGTATATTGATACTGGAAGAAATGTATCACTGTCACTTTAAATTCAGTGTGGGGTATGACCTGGTTATGTGTTCTGGACTGAGTTGAAAGATGCTCTACTGTTAAATGATTAAAGACTTACCAAATAACAAGTGCACATATGCTGGGCGTAAAAGGGAAATGTAAAAGTCTCGACTTTTGAAATCTGTGTCATGTTATACACTAATAAAAAAGAATTGCAAAAGGGTGGTGCTGTTTAGCAAAACGTTATGTAGAAGTGTAGAGTGTCTGTTAAAGGTGGAGGGGGAGGTCTGCTGTGTGTATATTGTTACCTTTTATGAGAATGGCTTTCTGGTTGTCAAAATCTGGTCTCAAAGAAAGTAATTCTGCAGCTCACTGAGCCAGTTTAGGCATAAAGAGACTTCACTGAATTGTGAAAGTCTGGAAGTAAAATTATATGAAAGCAATTGGTAATAGAATTTTAAATTGAATTTTTATTCCGTACAATCTTTGCATGAAAGTATTTTCAGAACAGATATTTAAAAAGTAGACAACTGGTACTGCTTGCTATCTACAGCTGCACACATAGTTGCACAGACAAACTGATTTTTTTTTTCCCTTTCTGAGATTTTCTGCTAATTCTCACAGAAGCTTAGAGAAATACAGAGTAGGTATTTCTCATGTCAAGTCCAGTATTTCACCAAATATTTTATATTATTAACCACACAGTCCTTAGAGTACAGTTTAGAAGACAGATCTCCATTACTCTAAGTGCTTTGCTAGGTCTTGCTTTTTCTGCGCTACTCTGTTGGAGGATAAATTAAGTTCTGTTGTTTTGCAGAATATAAAATAATACAATACTTGAAAGCTCTCTTGTAGTATAACCTGTAGCCTGGGTATGAGACAATCTGCTGCTGGACTGAAACTTCTCAGGCAAAATATATTAAAGCTATCTTTACCATGTTTCATGCAGATTCTTTATCCATTAGTATGATGTATGTGTGAAAGGGAGAGTGCTACTGTTCTTTCTTGAGACAATGAGTCTAAATGAGAGTTGGCATCATTGCTATAGTTGTGTAGAGCTCTTTCTTTATATGTGAGTACATGCTCTCATCTCAAGGAGTCTTTGGATGAAGGTAGGCACTATGTGGTCCAGTACAGTTGAAGCAATGGGGGGGAAGAAGGAGCCAGGAGGAAGGCTCATAGGGGAAGGGAAGGGACATACAAGCCATTGAAGAGTCTAGGCTTTTTACATAGGAAATAACTGTCTCGAATTCCTTCGCAACATTCATAGAATCATAGAATCTAGTTCCAACCCCCCTGCTTACGCTAAATCATATCACCCAAGGCCTTGGCCAACCTGGTCTTGAACACTGCCAGGGTTGGAGCATTCACAACCTCCCTGGGCAACCTATTCCAGTGCCTCACCACCCTAACAGGAAAGAATTTCCTTCTTATATCCAACCTAAACTTCCCCTGTCTAAGTTTTAACTGGTTACCCCTTGTCCTGTCACTGCAGTCTCTAATGAAGGGTCCCTCTCCAGCATCCTTATAAGCCCCCTTCAGATACTGGAAGGCTGCTATGAGGTCTCCATGCAGCCTTCTCTTCTCCAGGCTGAACAGCCCCAACTTCCTCAGCCTGTCTTCATACGGGAGGTGCTCCAGTCCCCTGATCATCCTCATGGCCCTTCTCTGGACTTGTTCCAACAGTTCCATGTCCTTTTTATGTTGAGGGCACCAGAACTGCACATAATACTCCAGGTGAGGTCTCACAAGAGCAGAGTAGAGGGGCAGGATCACATTGTCCTTACCAGTAGCCTTAAACAAAAATTGGAGCTTGTTGTTTCATTGTAATAAACAAACAAAACCCTCTTCCCCCAGAAAAACTTCTGCTTCTTATGTTCAGTGTGTAGGTTTTAGATAATTTTCGAAGTATCTGAAGATCTAATGTGATCTTCAGCAAGTTACGAGTAAAAGATGAAAAAATGAAAGAACTGCAAGATAAGAGCTTCAAAATAAATCAGAATTAATTATGTGAACAAATGAATGGATTGACTAAATTTAAAGACGCAATAATATGGCAAATTATGCTGAAAATGAAACTGCTTACTGAAATAGATGCAGCTCCCTAGAGGCTGCCTATGTTGTGCAATACTATGATGAAAAGCACCAATGTAAAATGGCGTTGTCTTACTTAATAGATTTATGCATATGAAAAATCAGTTTGATTACTTTGCTGACTGAACTTTTTGTAATTTTTGTGGCTTGTCTTTTAGCAGTTAAGTGCCAACACACATCTTTGGGAAAGCAGCATGGATCATTAGCAGTATTCTTCACTAAATTCAAATTAATTTGGTGAAACTCACTGTTAAAAGTGATCAACACCTATGACCATGATGACATTTTAACTTCTACTTTCCAGGACTCAGCTAAGCATATGCACTTCACATTCCATAGTGCTTTTAAGAAATTAAAAACCTGCCAATGAAGCTGACAAAGATTATGAATAGAGTAGGGACGAGTAGGGACTGTAGTGGCAGGACAAGGGGTAATGAGTTCAAACTTAAACAGGGGAAGTTTAGATTGGATATAAGGAAGTTCTTTACTGTGAGGGTGGTGAGGCACTGGAATGGGTTGCCCAGGGAAGTTGCAAATGCTCCATCCCTGGCGGTGTTCAAAGCCAGGTGGGACAGAGCTTTGGGTGACACGGTTCAGTGTGAGGTGTCCCTGCTCATGGTAGGAGGTTGGAACTAAATGATCCTAAGGTCCTTTCCAACCCTAACTATTCTATGATTCTATGAAATATAAAAATATAAGTTACCTACTCTGTTAGATTTAGTAATATAGTCCTAATGCTGCAAACTTTGTTTAAAATAGATCTTTTTAGATTAAGTGGGTCTTTTGAAGTAGCTTTGCATGCTTGCATATGTAGAGAGACTCAAACTTTCTGAGGAAACATGTTATAGCTGAATTGAAAAAGTAGTTGAACAAATGCATTATAAGCTGTGTCCCTAAGTTGCATGGCTGTTTCTGTCCATGGCTATATTTTTTTTTCTCCTTATTGTATGTTAATATGCATAAATATGTAATGTTTATATGTGTATTTGTATTTGTGTACCTTTACTTAAAAATGGAAGAAGACAGTAGCTAAAGACCCCAAGATAATGTTGGTGTGTTAGTAAAATATATAAATTGAAACTGAAACCAAAGCCTGTAATTAGTGACTTTGAAGCAGTAATAAGAATGTAATGAAGCAAGGTCTTGTGACTGTCTTCACAAGAAACATGAGAAGAAAAATCAATAATGGTGAATTAATGTAAAGATGAAACCTCTAGGAAAGTAAAATATTCATTTGAGCTTCCGAAGAAGCATACTGTAAATAGCTATGAACAATAAAATTTAAAGCTGTTAAGCAGTAGCTATATTTTCTATTAA
The DNA here is from genome assembly GCF_028554395.1 of Pezoporus wallicus. Taxonomy (NCBI): domain Eukaryota; kingdom Metazoa; phylum Chordata; class Aves; order Psittaciformes; family Psittacidae; genus Pezoporus; species Pezoporus wallicus. Next base: position 518,917 of record NW_026634996.1, read on the forward strand.
CCCTTAGTTACCTGGTTATTTTTAGGTATATTAATCCCTCGGAGATTGGGGAACAACAGAATAAAGGTTTCACATTCTTAAAGAACAGAGGTCAGGTTTCTACAGAATAGGAGTCATCCCTTCGTCATGTTCTCAATTGTTTTTCTCTTCCAGCCTAAGATTTCTTTTGCTCTGGATGTCATATTCCAGCTGTCCTTTCAGATCAGGTAATAGGAAAGAAAGAAAGCGTGAGAAGGGCACGCAGAAGGAAGACCTTCACGAGGAAGATCTACTGCTATTTTAGGGAGTGTCTGATGCTATAATGAAGAATCAAAGAACAGGGTGCCAGACTGTCTTTTTGGTGCTTTCAGGAGATGAGGTTTGGCAAAGGAAACAAGAAGATAGAGCTCTTCAAGCCCCATACAAGAGTTTTCTTTTTCACATGTCAAGGCTCTGGAGAAAAGAAGTCCATGAGAGATTAAATAAAAGAGGTCAAAAGATTGAAATAATGCAGAAACCTAGATACTGTGATAGCAAGGATGTAGTGTTTGGGGAACTGTTATTTGGCTTTTAATTAAGAATGAGTTTGGGCGCAGTTCAATGGCAACTGTTCCTTACTGTACAAACTACGTTTGAAGACTAATAGCATGACAGTTGTAAGAGCTAAGATTTCTCTTTGCTTCAAGTCAGATATACAGAAAATTATTTAACAAAACAGTTCTGTTCCAAGCCTCATGTGATTGGCAAAAAGAAGAAATTGATCTCTAATGCCCTTTAAACAGCCTTGTGAGTGAGCTACCCCTACCAGAAGCATTAAAGTAGGCATTATAATAAGTGTGTTCTGTGTTCATACTGATGGAAGCATGATCCTTGGCAGTTTTCCTACTCCAGTCTGTGGCTCTTCTTAGCTTATCTCAGCTTGCTCATGTCAGATATGAGTCACTTTGAGGAATGATTCAGAATTCAAATTTAAAATACATGGGCTCTTTTGCAGGTTGAATAAGAAATTTGTTGAAAATTCATAGTAAGGACTCTTTATGGCACCTAAGTAGGAGAATTCTTTGACCTTACTCAGAAGCTGAAGTTTAAATGCATCTGATTACAGCTGAGGAAGAATATATTGAGGTAAGAATGGTAGGGGAGAAAAGCACCAAGTCTCAATTAAAATAGTTCATTATTTGGGAACTCAGTAGCTTGAAATATGCAAGATTTTCAGGTTTCAGTTCACTGACATAAGAGTGAGAAAGCCCTTTGTTATTCCTGGCTGATAAGCTCTTATGGCCCTTTAACCTTGCTAAGGGCTTCTCTGTCTTTCAGGCCAACTTAGATTTATAGTAAAACATTTTAGAACCGAAAACTTTAATTAAATTCCATGGAAAATCTTTTACTTTATTTTTTGAGCCATTTCATGACACTGGAAGTAAGGGTTATTTCTGTCGGAGGAAACTTTTCTTTATAATCAATTTTATGACTTATATGGAATAAAATACTGCGTAGTAGTTTAACTATATGTAGCGTCAGCAGCCGTAGATTTGTAGCAAATCAGCCACTTTATAATGATACTTGTGTGAATTAAGTGCTTTGTAATTCTGAAAAAAAAAATAATGTTAATTCAAGCAAATATATTGGTTTCCTGGGTCATAGTCAAAGGAATAATAAATTAGAGGGGCACATAATGCAACTTACAGCTCGGCAAGGGATTGCTGTCTCTGTTCCTTCCTATTGATATGTAACCTGTATAAAGGGAGTCATAGCAAAGATTATGGTCTTGCTTAATTTTCTCTTTAATTGACATATGTCAGGGCAGCTGCAGATGTGAAAGCAAGCTGTGCCACTTAAATTGATATTATAGTGAAGACAGGGTATTATCTTTACATGAAGTACCATACATGAGGAAGTTTGCATTGCAAATTTCTCCCTGGGATGTTTCAGAGTGCTTTAACGTCACAGTTTGGGCTTACATTCAGAATATTCATCTTTAAGTTTGTGTCTGGTAAAATGATCAATTGTTTCAATGGGTTCAATACCCATGTTGACATCTTACTGAATAGTTAATTGGATATGTTAAATGTTAGAGAGTGCTATTTTCTGTATCAGAAATTGTTCTGAAACTGAAGATAAAGCCATATAATGGAAATGAGCTTATACACATACATAGTATTTTTGATACTGGATGAATACATATGTCACTACTTCTCAGAGTTTAGAGCTGTGTAGGATTGTGAAGGTCCTTGAACATGTCCAGAAAAAGGTAACAAAGGTGGTAAAAGAGCTGGAAGGAATGTCCTGTGGGGAACAGCTAAGGACTTTGGGCTTGTCTAGTTTGGAGACAAGGAGGCTGAGGGACAAGCTCATTGCCCTCTGCAGCAATGAGTATCTAGTTATAGGATGTGTGGAAATGGTTCAAAGCTGTGCCAGGATAGGTTTAGACTTGACATTAGGGGGCATTTCTTTGCCAAGAGGGAGAGGTGGGCAATACCCCAAGCCTATTAGTCTTGAAGAGGCGTTTGAGCAATGTCCGTAATAATGTGTTTTAACTTTTGGTCAGTCTGATACGGTTAGAGAGTAGGACTAGATCATTGTTCTAGGGGCCTTCTAATTGGAGCAATTTAGTCTATTCTTCTTTAGCTTTTCCTGGTCCCTCCCGATGGCATCCCGTACCTCAGGCACAAACTTGCAGAGAATGCACTCAATCCCACTGTACCGGTCCCAGTACAAACCCATGAGGGACACCACTTGTCACAGATGTCCATCTGAACACTGAGCCATTGACCACTATCCTCTGGATGCAGCCATCCAGCCAATTCCTCATCCATTGAATGGTGCACCTATCAAATCCATATCTCTCCAATTTAGAGAGAAGGATGTTTTGGAGGACAGTGTCAAAGGCCTTACAGAAATCCAAATGGATAATGTCCATAGATCTTTCCTTGTCTACTGATGCAGTCACTCCATTCATTGTAAAAGGCCACTAGATTGGTCAGACAGGACTTGCCCTTGCCCTGGCTGTCTCAAATCACCTCCCTGTCCTCCATATGCCTTAGCGTAGCTTCTAGGTGGATCTGTTCCATGATTTCCTCAGAAGCAGAGGAGAGAAGAGAGGAAGACAGGTCGGTAGTTCCCATAGTCCTCCTTTCTACTCTTTTTAAAATGAGTGCAGTGTTTCCCTTTTACCAGTCACTGAGGACTTTACCTGACTGCTGTGGCTTTCAAATATCATGGACGGAGGCTTGGCAGCTACGTCAGGACTTTTCCTTAAGACTCTGGGATGCATCTCATAAGGTCCCATAGACTTATGTATGTTCAGGTTCTTCACATGGTCATGAAACTAATCTTACAGCGGCAGCAACTTTACTCCCTCAGTCCTTCCCTTGTGCTTCATCCACTTGAGATGTGTGGGAAAAGTTGCCAGTAAAGACTGAGGCAAAAAAAGTTGAGTACCTCAGCCTTCTCTTTGCTGTTGTTAACAGTTTGCCCATTGTGTTTATCAGGGAGAGTACGCTTTCTTCAGCCTTCCTTTTCTGGTGGACGTATGCTTGTTGTTATACACTTTGCATCCCTTGCCAAGCTGAGCTCCAGCCAGGCCTTGGCCTTCCTGACCCCATCCCTACAAAGCTGAGAAGCGTCCCTTTACTCTTCCCAGGATACCTGTCCCTGCTTCCACTGCCTGTGTATTATTTTCTTGCCCTTTAGCTTAACCAGCAGGTCTGGTCTCTTCTTTCCTTTTCTTATCCATGCTGGTCTCTTCTTCCTTTTCTTATTTCTTACAGCTAGGGACCAAGAGCCTTTGTGCCTTATGGAGAGCATCCTTAAAGATCTGCCAGCTCTATTCTGTTTCCTTATTCCTGCAGGAAATTTCCCAGGAGGTTCCATAAACTAACTCCTTGAACAGCTGAAATTTTGCTTTCCTAAAATCCAGGGTCCTGACTCCATCTGACATATATTTCTCAGGTGCAAACTGCACCAGTGCATGATCACTGCAGCTCAGGCTGCCTCAAATCTTGACATCACCAATTAGTTTACCGCTTATGCCAGTGACCAATAGGTCCAGTATTGCATCCCTTCTGATACAGCTAATATGAATACTATCTGCCGCAGAAGCAGTCTAAAAAAGGCCAAGGACATAATTACTTCTCCTTACTGCAGATGAATTAGTATCTATGCAAACAAGTCACAAAACTGAAAGTTGTGGGGTTTTTTTTCAGGAAAAGTAAAGAAGCTGTCATCTTTTGACAGTACATCAAAAGAAGCTAGATGGCTTAATAAGCAATTATAAATATTTTTAGGAGGAAATTAAGTATTTCTTTGAAGCATCCTATTACCATGTAGGCTTTGTGAGACTACAGTACTATCTTTTCACACTTAATATCATAGTAGTATAAGGACACTGGTTATAGAAATTTGTTCTTCTGTTCTTGATTCCTTCAGGACTTGCATTAACTTCTTAGTTTTGGGGAATTGGTATGTTCCTTTTTTTAGCTAATCAATAAGGCGTTTTGTATAAATGAATCTAGCATCTTCCTGTCTCTAATGATCAAAATCAGGTAACAAAAACCACACTTCCTTATAAACCATCTTTGAATTACAGTGCACTGTGTGCCAGTCACAGCTATGCATATTTGAGTCTTCAAATAATACCAGCATTCATAGCTGTATTGTACTTTATAATTTTGCTTGTGCTTAGTAAGCAAAATCTATAATGATGCCACAGAACTACCTTTATGTGGCTTATATATTTGTTTGCTGGACAAAATGTAATTTTCCCCACAGGATCTAACTTGAATTATGTATAGATCAAACAGCCACCAATACTAGTTTTTCATTGAATTGTCTGCGTAATTTCTGCATAAGTCACATAGTTGTTCCTTATTTTAAATTCACCTATTAAAGCATGTGTTGTAATTGGTGTCTAGGTGCTTTCTAAAAGTTGGCTGATAATAAGAGGAGAGCTTTTTGGAACAGTGGTCCATTAGCCCACTCTTAACTAGCATAGCTCTACTGATTTCACTCATATACTACCTGTGGTTTGAGTTTCATGTACACAGCATTTCTTAGAAAAAGAAAAGGGGTGTAAGTTCTGTTGAAGTTATATGAGAAATATGGGTGTGGTTCAAAAAGTTTTTATTTTCCTAGTAGCAGGATATTCTGGATGTAAAACTCCATGGTACGTACCAGCATGCTAAGTAGATGTTTGGTGGTTGGGTTTTGGTGGTGGGTTTTTTTTTGTTGTTTTTGTGGGTTTTTTTTGTTTTGTTGTTGTTTTTTGTTTTTGGGGGGGGGGTTATTTTTTTTTTTGTAAGGAGATAAAAAAACACCGACCCAAAACAAACCAAAAAACATCCCACTCCCCCACCCAAAAAAAAAAAAAAAAAAAAAAAAAAAAAAAAAAAAAAAAAAAAAAAAAAACAAACAAAAAAAAAAAAAAAAAACAAAAAAAAAACAAAACCCCTCAAACCAGTAGCATTTCAACGTATCAGTGTTGATGTATTTTTTCTGAAATAGGGGACCTGGTATGTTCTCTTCTGATGATAAGGCCATCAAACAATGAACAACCCTTATGTAAAAATCCCCAACAAAATCTCAATACAGCAAGGTCAGCATGGTGTTTGTTGTTTCGGAGTCCCATCTCAAATTTTACTGAATCACTTCTGCCATATGGTATCAATGGAGTGGTATTGTCCTGGAGTTGACTCATGTCTGCCAGGTGCAGGCTGGGAAAGATACCTTGTATGGACTTTCTTAGTGCCTTTACAAAGTGGTATAGTGTCATTGCTAAAAAGTTACTTTACACTTCTGAGAAGATAAGTCAGCAGAAGGAACTAAATTACAAGGAACATTTCAGCCTTTAGTGACAGAACTATTTTCCATTGGGGACCTTCCACTTTCTCAGATGCAGTACCTGGAACAGATAAGAATTTAATTCTATTGCTAAGGGTGCAGTTAAAATACAGGTAATAATTACAGCAATGAAGTTAATGATCTCATTTTGTGCAGGTCTAGATACTGTAAAATGCTGCTATTACCTGGATACATCAGACACTTGGTAATAGAATTTCCTTAAGGTTGTCTGTGGTATAGAGAAAGAGGAAGCACTGAAGATAAACTTAGATCTATAGTACAAGAATTATATTTTCACCATAAAAGCAAAGTCCTGTGGACAATACTGGTTTTCCTTTACACATGTAATTTCAGGCTAAGTATCTTCACAAATATCTGTCTCAGTCCTATTTTGGGAAAAAATACAGAGCTGAGGTGTTATGACTGTTTCTCAAAAATAGTATCTTAATTTGATTATCTTCATGTTAGAAATTACCTTCTGTTAAAAACTGTGGTTTATCCAGACCCAAGGGCTAATTCTGACCATATTCATACCTCTGCATCTTTATTATTATTTTTTATCTGATTCTTACCTTTAGGAGCTCCCTGAGGTTCTTAAGCTGTGTTCAGGGATTATTGATGCTGATATATAGAAGCATATAAGACATTATTTAGTCGCTTTTAGTATTAAAAGATGCATGTTGAGGTCCATAAGAAATACTTATACTGACATGCACCTAAACTTTTGGATGCAACTCTTGGAGGGATGGGGGAGTGGGCAGGGGAAGTGATTTAAGTAGTGTAATTTCTCTATGGACAAACAAGACTAGAATTCTATCTAGCTCAGTATGCTACTGCCAAAATCCAGTTCTCAGAACTGTGAATCTGGCATAGAAAGACATGAGATTGAATTAGAATGTACAAGACAAAGTAGAAGTAATTAAATAGGTATTGCATACGCATATGCGTATATTATAGGTATACATTATTAAACATTGCACATGCTCTAAAATACATCTTAGAGATTGTTACAATTAGCCTTCAGTTTTGGAAATAGAATGTAGATTTCCAAATGGTATTTTTAATATGTTCTTCAGAAACTGTTCAAAGAAATTTAACAAAATTCTAATGACAAAATACTTTTTCAAGCAATTTTCTTATGCAACCATTTAATTGTAGTAAGTAGGAAAATATGTTCTGCATTTTGTGAGATAGAAAATAAAACTAAAGAATTATCATTACTACCTCACACACTCATGTGTAGTAAAAAACATTCTGCACAAGCTGAGTTTATGTTATAGGCTCTCAGTTCAGTAAAGCATCTTTGTGCAGGTAAACTATCATCATCCTTGTTCAAGTCCTATTAAAATAAATCTACCCTGTCTGTTAAACTGCTCTTTCTGAATTGATCCTACTTAACAGAGGCACCAGGCATGAGGAGAAGCAGCATAAAGTTGAAGAGATCTGGTCAGTGGCGCAGAAGTGGAACAAACCCTGCTATGATCTTAAAATTTTATTCTATACTCTGATTTGATCCATGTGCCTTTTTGTTCTGAAGATAAGCAGCAAATCAGTGCCTTCATCTGTTAATAACGTGTTTAAAAAAAAAGACATTCGGTATTAAGAATTGTAGAAGGAAAAAGAAAAGCATTTTTAGCAATTTTTTTTTTATTACATTCTTTGTTATAGTAAGCCAAGAATTAACACAATAAGCATAAATGGCATGCATTCTATATGCTCTCAGTTTATATATTGAAGACTAATGCATTTATTCTTAATTGTGATTTTCTGAGAGAATTGAGAGAATACAGGGGAATCTGATTATGTGCATAATCCTAAAGGTGATAATTTTGTGGTCCTAGATATTTTTCATTGTCTGAAGGATTATTATGGCATAGGAATATTAATTTCAGGAGACTTGCTTATTAGTGAAGTCTTCCTGAGACACAAGGTACCAGCACAGACAGCCAAATGCTGTGGCCCCCCTAACTTTATGGTGCTCAGCTGTTAGCAGCGCAGTGGAGAACTGTAGGGGTGGTCTCTGTGAGGAGTGGCGAGGGTTGGCCCATGCTGGACCATGTTGGCCATGTCAGCTTTGAGGGATGGCCCCACACTGGAGCAGGGAAAAGCATGAGGAGGAAGGAGCCACAAGCCACCCCCCCCCCCCCCCCCCCCGTGTTACTCGGGGGTGGAGGAGTTGGAAGTTAAAGAGAGCCTGGGGATAGGGGTTGATGGGGAAGAAGTATTTCAGCATTTGTCTTAGTTTCTCACCATCCAACTCTATTTTAATGGGCAAAAAATTAAATTGGGACAGTTTTGCACATGATTGTAATTGGTAAGTGATCTCCCTGTCTTCATCTTGACCCACAAACTGATCTTGTTTTCTTCCCCTGTCCTATTGAGGAGGGGGAGTGAGAGAGCGGCTGGAGAGGGGTCTGGCAATTGGCAAAAGTCAATCAACCACACGGATGTAATGAAGACAAGTAATGGGAATATAAAATATCAATCTGACAAATATTTCAAAGAATCATGCTGAAAGACTAATTTCAATAGTGTATTTAATATACATGCCTTCAGTGGAGACACTAGGTCATCTATTTGGTGCCCAGTATCTTCTGTTTCAACCCTGAAACTAATAAAGTAAAGTAGATGTGATAGAGTATGGTAAACATTGGTTTAAATTTAAAATAGACACAACAAAATGAAAATGTAAAGTAGCATAATCACAATTTATAATTACAATTTACATTTAAATCTTCCGGTTGTCTCTGTGTATAAGGAAATATAATATAACTTACCTTTTGGAAGAAAGCTAGAGGTATCACAGCAGAATTAGGACCCATCTAGAATGTTGCATTACAGGGACCTATAACTTTTGATAGTGCTTTTCATGGTGATACTGGAATTAATTGACAGTTGGGGCAGTCTTACTGAGAAAAGCTGTGTTGTAGTTGAGGCACCTTCACATTAAATGTTCATTTTGTCTTCCATCAGCTCTGTTGTTGAATAAGCAGTAAATTGTATATACAATTCCAGCAAGCCTGTAGGTGATGGGGGAATAGAAACCACAAAAATGAGAACAAAAAAATTATACAGGCACTTGTTCATACTGAGTGGTTTATACATCTGTGCTGTATCTTATATCACCAAAACCTCTTCAGAGAATCTTCCAAGTTACTACTGATGAGCTCTTAATTATTTAAATATTGTGCATCTATTCAAGTTCATAACAATTTTCTTTCTGAAGAAATAAACCTTCCCAAATGCTAGAGGGATAATAGTAAGATATTCAGTAAAATACTTGATGTTTTTATAATTACTAAGAACATAATTAATGAATTCATTAATTACATGAGTTTTAAATCAGATTATTGCTTTACAGTGTGACAGTTAAGTGCACGTACATTTTAACAAAAAATAAGTCCCCAGCAGTTAAGCCCGAGCTGCAGTAAGAAATTAATTGACCTGCTGATCTCTTGAAAATTACTTTTTATAAAATACCTTATTTGTACAAATCAGGGGTTTGGTCTATAAAACTTCACAAATTCTTTTGTCTTTTTAATTCGTTAATAAACCTGCCAGTAGACGTCTAAGGCCTAATACTACCCACTGTTGTTATTGGATAAAGCTTCAGAGCTAGAAATAGTTACACTGAAAATAAAGGTATATGTCATAGTTCAGCCTTGCCTGCTTTAACTTTCAACCAGAACAAAGACCACATTCAGTGATTTGGAAAGAGAACATCCTGAGTGATGGAATAACACTTCCTGTGTTTATTCATCATCTAATTAACACAGTGGTGCCGATCCATAATTAGAGCACTTAATCAGTAGAGTAATAATAATAGTGATGTTGATGGCTAGCATAGAAAATGCAGAAACCTCAGAAATGGTAAATTAATGAGTGCAGAACTTACTAGAGAATTTGGAAGAAGGAGCAATTCAGCATTTTAATCTAAAAAAAGCATTAATCTTTGTAGACATGTCACACACTTGCCACTTGCAGACTCCTAGGACAGTGTGGTTTGTGGGGTTTTTTGTGTGTGAGTATGGGCTGTGGGGGGTTTTGTGTGTGAGGGCTTTTAGGTTGTGGGTTTTTTTTCTTGGTGTTTTGTTGTTGTTGTTTTGTGGTTTTTTTTTTCTTTTTTTTTTGTTTTGGTTTGTTTTTTTATATATATATAGATAGGCTCACTGGTTGAATTCTCATCTTAGTTTACCAAGTACCCATTAATCTCTTAAGCTCCTGAAAATTATAGATGTTTATAGAGTTCATCAGGAGGTATTTTGTTTTCATAGAAAAAAAAAATCTTTTTGAAAAAAGAATAATGAAAATCATTATTCACAATGATTCAAAAATACTGACATTCAGAAGACATTTGTGTGATTAGAAAAAATAAATTGTCTAGAAATTGTTTAGCAGAAACATTGTCACCATTGTTAGAAGCTGGATGGTTACATTGCATGATCTCTAAAAGAGAACTTTGCAAAGCAATTGGATATCTTATTAACACGTGTTGATAATGTTTGACATTCATGATTCAACAATACATTAAGATAAAAATAAAAGGTGTTTGTTTTGTGTTTTGAGGAATTGTAATTTCTTACCATCACCCTGCCAGGAATTCTGGCAGTTTAGGCAGTCTACTTTTATAGTAGGTGATACTGTTACAGGATTTGTAATACAGTGGTGCAAGGGCATTCACACTTTGAAATGTAGTTTGTTGCCAAGGTTGAAAGTATAATCAGTAAAATAACAGATAAGGAGACAAAAGGAGATTATTCAAGATGTATTTTACTGAAATCGTGCGAGTAATAAATAGGTGCTTGGTACTAGGTGGTTTGGGTTCTTTTTTTCTATTTCCATTTTATTAAAAATTGTAGAACTAATTAACCTTGGTGCACTAAATGTCAAACGTATGCTGCTTTTGCTCGAGGAACCCTGACATCAGGAAAAAAAGACCCCAGACAGGAGAAATTATTGTCTGTACATTTTGTTAAAGCTTATGCACCACCTGGTGCTTTTAACAGATGGTTATGTTGCCACACACGTTGCATTTGAATAGCTGGTTCATCATATCAGTGACAATCCAGCTCTAAACAGCTGCAGTAGTAATATACACTGTGGCTAGGTTTGGCATTGCTTGATGGGGGGGAAAGATGACAAAAGCATTTACTTTCCACGTACCTCTGATGAGCTCTGAATTCACACTGGGGTCTTAAGTCTAGTGCTTTTGCAAGTATTTTACTTTATTTCTATGGTTGCTTTTATTTACAGAGACACATTCATTCACTAACCTTTCCTCCTCCTCAATCTCCTTTTCACAACAGCAGGGTGTTGCATCCAGGGTAGATTAAACTAGTAATCTCTAGCAGAGTTATTCCACTAGTTTCTTACCTGGAAATCATGGCGTGGAGCTGTATTTCTCACACACACACACGCACACCCATCCCAAGCTACTGTTTAGTCTCATTGTTCATTCTCTCCACTTTTCAACTCTGTATCTGGTTATATATTTTTTAAGAAAGGCCTATTTCCTAGTTATCTGGTAAGTGGGTAGGAGGACATGGGCATGGAGAGATAACAGTTTTACCATGTAACACAGTCACCTAGAACCATGAACATATTTTTATAAGTGCTAAGTAATCAGCAAAAAAACAGCGTGCAATGTCATCCTTGGTCAAATACACCCAGTTAGAGAAATTTTGTTTTCCATTATCTACAAGTACCTCAGAGTCATTGGTGTATTGGCAACATCAGTCTGTTTACTTCTTGCAGTAAAGCCCATTTTTCTCCCTCCAGTTTCCCCCCAGCCCTGCTTTCAGTATACCATGATAGAATCGTCTTACCCAATTATTACCTTTACACAATGCCAAACATTTGAAATTTTTCAAAGCCTGGGTTTTGGTTTTGTTTGTTTGTTTGTTTGTTTGTTTTAGTTTTTGATGCTGAAATTATGCCTTTTAAAGAAAGGCTCACAAAAATAGTTATTTTTCTTCTGTAATCATGCAAAACAACTAAAAAGAAAAATGAAAAAGAGTAGGAGAGAATATTTCAAAATATTTCACTGGCTGTAGTCTGAGTGAAGAAGCTGAACTAGAAGCATGAAGATAGAGAGAAATAGAATCTTCTTGAAATAGGCCTGTGTAAATCAGAAGTTACCAGAATATAGTTGCAGGCTAGCTGTGTGACTGATGCTAAATCAAAAAAACAAACACAAAATATCCTGCACATACTCTCCAGGAAAATCCACTGAAAATTAATTCAGAGAAGTGTAGAAACCAATCAATAGCGATTCAATATTTCAAAGCCTTGCTGTCTTTTTTTCTCTGGTTCTGGATTCTAATATTTTTTAAGTGCTGTTCATCCAGAGACTTATATTTCAGCTTACTTGTGCTCTGCATTCAGAATTGAAACCTTTCTTTTACTTACAGGTATTTTTTTTTTCATAATGGAAAAAGTGAACTCAGAACTAGTTTCACTGCAAAGCATTTGTAAATATTACCTTCATATGCTTTATGTGGAGTTTGCTGGCTATTAAAATCTCAGGAAACATGGAAATGCATGAAAGTGTATCTTCTGAGCAAAATCATAATGCTATTTTATATTCTAACAGTTTCTTTGGTGGAACAAACTATTTCAAAATAAGGCTATTAAATTGCTTTATAACTTCCTTGCAATTTATTTCAAGATTGAAAGAAGATACATGAGAAATTATGTGTCATGCTGGTTGTTTATATCTCATATTAGAGTAAAAATAAAAATTAAATAGTCTGGGCTGGCATACAACAAATCTCCTATTTTTTTATTTTTTTTTTTAAATTACAGATCAAATCTATCCTAGCAACAAACTTCTGTTTTTTCTCAGCATTTGCAATGTTAGTATAATTTTAATTCTCCTGTATCTGTGTCCCAGATGTCATAAGTCTCAACAAATGGGAAAAAGGCAGAGTATAAACACAGGAGCAGGGGTCTAAGGGTGTGGTTTACACAAGCTGTAGTGCTTCAGTTAAGAGTCTAACAATACTGCATCTTGAACATGGATCTAAGCAGATAGTAAAGGAACAGTGAGAAGAAGGAAAGTGGGTACTTTTTCCATTCTCCAAATATTTTTGGACACCAGGAGTTGTTGTTAAGTGATTTGGCTGCCTAATAACCTTTGAATATATATACACATACACACCTTTTTCAATTCACAGTTATCTTCAGCACTTCATGTTTACTTTGAGTCTGGCTCCTAGTACTTTACTAATGACCACTAGTCTAGTTGTGGTTTGTTGTTTTTGTTTGGTGGTGGTTTTTTGTTTGTTTGTTTGTTTTTTTGTCTGTAATATGTGGGTGAACATAAATTTACACCATGGCAGGATGATGTTCTCTCTCATTTTTTCCCTCTATTCTTTTACTCCAGATTTGTGATTTGCTAGCAGTTATTTGCTTTTTTGCTATCAAATACCTGTATGTCTCATAATGAAACTGTCTGCACAGCAACCCCTTCCTCCTGTTGATAAATTAGAGTTTGTCGTTTCATTTGTGGAAGTAGATTTCTTTTTCCCCATGTGCAACTTTATATTAATCATTTTAGATTAATATAAATGACTTTCACATCTGATTTTGTCCTTCTGTTATCTGGGCCTCTAAGATCCTTCAGCAGTTCTGTGCAGTTGTCTTTAGTCTCTTAAATAACGTCATCAGGAAACAAGCATCGTCACCTCACTACTTGCCTCTTGTCCACATTATTTATGTCAGACAGCACAGGTGACAGAACTGGTCTGAGCACAGGCTCTGAAGGAATTCCACTGATGACTACCATCCATTGTGTGAAATACCTCTTGACTTCTGCACTCCTAATTCACTTTTTTAAATAGTCCATGCTGTAGCTGCTTAGTTTTCTTAAAAGCCTGAGATAAGGATCTTTATCAAAAAGCTTTTTAGAAATCAAAAGAAGACACACAAACTTTGTCAGTCTTTTGTCCAAATGTGTTGAAAAGTCAGGCGACTCCAAAAGTCTTGCAGCATTGGTTTCTATAACAGGAAGCACTGTTGTCCCTTCCTCAGTAGGCAGTACTCACCCAGATACCCACAATTCTTTCGTCTGTCTTTTGTCTTTTTTTCTGAAAGAAATCCTTTTGGAACCTTTTTATAAACTAACATCCACATTCAGCTCCTTCACTTCCAGGTAAGAAGTGATTTTCAGTGAGAGATTATACATCGTAATTAGTATTATTTTTTTCTTTCCTTGAGTTCTTGTTAAACTTTTAAGTGAATATCATCTGATTCTAGCAGTATGGTTATTATGCATTACATGTTAGTAAATGTTAATATTACATTCTCTTAAAAGGCCATCATATATATGTTACAACCATTTGCTTTTAGGCTAAGGGACCCAGACAGATCCTTTCTAGCTTATAAGGCATTGTTCAGGACTCATGGGTTAAGTTATAACTACTCCAGGAAGTAAGGGGGGGGGGGGTGTGCGAAAGTAAAGACAACCCTCATGCACATACTGATACACAAACCTAGAGAGGAAAAAAAAATGATGCAGTGCTCTCCTCACTCATGTTGTTATTACAGCTTTTTAATGTGTATACTCGATGCTTTCAGTTAATTTTAATGACACAGATTGATACAGTAGAAAACTAAAGGTCTAGCTATCCCTAAGACAGTCTATGCTGACATGTGGGGATAAGTTTGTTTTCAATGCATTAGTTTCTTCTTTGATGGGGTCATTTATTGTATTCTGGTGTAGTTTTCTGCCTTCAGGTATAATTTAGCTAGTGACCATGTTTATATACACACACTCTTGCAGAAAGAATTATTAATATATTAATATATATATATTTAGTTAAAGAGATGAGAAGTCGAGAATTAAGTGAAATGATTGTATTGGATTCCACGCATTCAGAATTTAAATGTAAAAGAGAAGTGAAATTTCTTTTTCTCATTGTAAGTGAATTGTCTTCGCAGTCTCACAAAGATGAATTCGCTGGTTTATTTGTACTTTGTGCAACAATGCATGAAATGTTTTAAGTGAAATTGAGGTCACAGTATACAAAAATGAGCAAAAATCTAATTCATGCGATTTTTAATGAAAACCTTAATTTGCAAAATATGAAAATACAAATTATCTTGGGTTTTGTTCATAGAGAGAACTGTGGGAGGGGGAGAAAAAATGAGGTTTGATTTACAGTAACTGAAAGCACATTTGCAACACTGACTAGACAACAGTAAACTTCCTGCTTTGCCTCAATAGTATGTAAGAAAATGAATTTTCTCACCAGTCATGCTTTTCTAAGAAAGCCTTGTTTAGAAATAGAACAATTTCATAGGGTGCTGGACAATTTGTAATCACATATATTTGTTCTGAATTACAACTTTGTGATTGTATTTTCTGACTTTAAGTATTGGTTTGTTAGAATTCACTTCAGAGGTAGACTTTTGCTCATTAAGCACAGAATGTTTAAAACTGGTAACTGTTTTCAGTTTAAAAGTACTTCATTTTGCAAAGTACAGAGAGAGTGAATAGGCAAATCTCCCAGTATTCCTGAAGCTCAGGTCAGACACATTAATTATATAACAATTGATGTAAAACCATTGCAGGTGGTAGCTCTGAAAAAAACATACTGTTGTAACTAACATAAAGGTAAATTAGATTTGTAAATCTCTTCAAGCAGTGCTTATTTTTTCATGGGAAAGCTTCACAGAGCAACCTGTTATGATTTTTACCTTATTTATTCATGTATATATATGTACATATGTATATTTCAATTTTTGAAACTGGCTGCATGTAGTAATCCCAAAGTTAACGAATAAGGTTGGAACGTAGGAAAAAAATATGTGGGCAGTACTTATTAATACTGTATTAAGCACATGTATGTTATGTGCTTAGTAGGTTTCCGTAGTTATACCAGTTGAGCATCATAGCTAAAGAAGCACATTAGTGCTTAGATTATTTCAGTGTTTTATGTAAATACATAGCATTTGTAAGTGAGCTGTAATCAGAATGAATTTACTAACCTTTACGGCATGATTATATCATCACTTTCTAGACTAGCTAATGTTTCTAATAAAAATGTAAGTAAAGCTAAAAATAAAGTTTCATGGCAATCCTAAGATTGGTAACCTCTTTTGGAAGCCAGTAAGAATCTTGAATAACTTAAAAACCTTACCCTATAATGCTGTATTTTCAACCACTAAATTTTTGTGTTGGCAGCTGCCATTTTCTCCATATTTTTGAAGTGCCAAACAAAATTGATTCTGACTAGAATACAATTATAAAGAAATAGTATTAGTGCCATAGATACAGTTCTTGATCAACAGAAAAAGGTGTGCATGTGCTTCTTGTGTGCATGCACTTGTTTTTCAACTATACTTAAATTATTCACTATGTGCGATAGATTTTGTACAGTAGAATTACTTCTATCTAAAATCTATTTATTAGCATTAAAAAGAGAATATTTGTACCATAATAGTTTATCCTTGTATATGATTATCAGTATTCAGTGGCAGAAAAACAGAAAGGATTTTTTAACTTAAAATTTTCTCAAGACAAATTCTTAAATATGAGTAAGTATCTTTGAAGGAAATGGAATAGATCGTCAGGACCCAATACAGTGCTTTGGACTTCCCAAAGCCCTGTGGAAAACAAAGTTTTGAGGATCAATTCATGGGCAGGGCTTAACAAAAAATAGTGGTTGAGATTGAGAAATGCTGTCCTTTGCATTAAAATTTAAAGCATTTATGCCTATCCATATCTACTGAAACTCTCGGTTATAGAAATGATAAGAAAGTTCTCATGTAATTTGCAGCTTCTAAAAAGAGAAACAGAAATAGCTAACCATTCATACTTTGTTCTGAAACAGCTGATTAATATTTGTTGTCTCCCTTTTCTGAAACAATCTTTAAAGCTGTGTTGTGTGTCTTTTACATGGACAAAA
This sequence comes from Pezoporus wallicus, assembly GCF_028554395.1. Taxonomy (NCBI): domain Eukaryota; kingdom Metazoa; phylum Chordata; class Aves; order Psittaciformes; family Psittacidae; genus Pezoporus; species Pezoporus wallicus. The sequence goes on from NW_026634996.1 coordinate 535,644, forward strand.
GGACAGAAAATAAAATGTGTTTTTAAATTGTCCAGGTACTCCTTGTTTCCCTCTGAAGTGTTTTCTCCTGTGCCGTGTATCAGGACACTCATAAAACAAATTGGATTTTAGGATTAGAGAGAAACTAAGGGTCAGAAATAATGCTGTGTGCATAATCTGACTGCTTATGTCACCCAAGCTGTGCAAACAAATCAGCAAATTCCATTTTCTTTTTAAAAAAAAACAACACAACAAACATTGACTGAATATATTCTGTATCTGCTTGGCCAACTCAACTATAAAAACTTAATTTTTGTCCAGCAAATACCTAAGAACAAAAAAGGTAAATTAAATCCAGTGGTTTCTGGGTAGGATGTTTATTAACAGGACAGGTAGCTCAGGGTGAGACTGTCGTTGAAGACAGACCATTGACCTGGGAGTCAGTCAGGCAAGTCTTTCTAGCAAGACACATCGATGCTAGTGGTAGGATATGTAACAGCTAACTGATAGTAAGCACTGTGATCAAACTAGCAGGAAGAGGCAGTTTCCCTCCCCAAACTTAGGATGCAAGTGGGGAGACACTGTAAGATAGCATACCTAGCTGGGGTGCAAAGAGGGGGTGAAGACGGCAACATTGAATTAATGAAATTACAATCTTGTGAAGAGTCATTAAAGCAACGCTTTATATCTCAGACAAGAGTTTTGGCTCAGAAATAGTACTGTAGCACAAAAATTAAACATTCAGTCTACATTCACTCTTTGATGGTGCTAATAGCTGCAGTTCAGATTTAGTGCTTCCACCATGCAAATACTGAGAAGATAAAGCCTCTGCCAAGGCAGACTGTGATAAGTACGTCATTAAGGGTTTAAAACAACCCAGTCACTTATTTTGTAGAAAAAGATGATGCAACTTCAAACAGTTGACATTCTTAACTAGCTGTTATCTGAATGGCAAAACCTCATGTGCTACAGCCACTTAAATGCAAGAGACAAATTAATACTTGTTTCTTTCTAGAAAATTAAATGTGATTAGACTTCTTCTCACCAATGTATCACATCTGCTTCCTTTATTTTATTAATCCATGCCATCAGTGGCTTTTGCTTTTGTTTAAAAAAAAAAAAATACAAAGTGATTATTTTTTTGTGATCAGTGGTATCTCCCCATAATTTGTTTCTAGCGGTGTTCTCAATTAGTGGGTTGTTGGTTTATTTTCTGTTTAAAATTCAAAGGAACCTGAGACCTAGCAAAAATTTTAGTACTCAGTCACTGACTTAGGTATTTTTGCTCTCTTCATTTAAAGATAAATTCATCTACTAGATCTTCAACTTTTCTGCATGCTGTGTAGCATGAGTTTGTTCCATAGAACAAACCTATATTCTCCTTTGCAGTCAATAGTGGTTCTATGGCAGCTATTACAATCTCTGACATGGAAAATTTTTGTTGGCTTTTTTTTTTGTTGGCTTTTTTTTTGTTGTTGTTTTGGTTTGGATTTGTTGTGGGTTTTTTTTGTGAAATATGACAAAAATAAAATCTTGAATCCTTTTCTGCACATTCAGTAGCAAATTGCCTACAAATTACAGTCTGAGACCAGGCTAGATAGGCACTATCCTTAACAGAATGTCAGAGCTTACGCTGATGTGAAAGGCTGCTCTTTCTGTTCTATAGCTTTCTTTCCAAGTTACTTAAAGGTAAGTTTGTCTCATTTCCAGTTGCGTATTCATTATTGGTTTCTTCACATATCTTTCCCTGTCTGTCTTCAAGCCTTTCCAGCAGTTTTTTTCAACAAATCTATGCAATAGGCGTGGAAAGAAGGAATAACAGTATGGCAGAGAGGAAATTCTTTTTTTCATTATCTTATTTTTTTCATAAATGCTACCAGTTATTAACTAAACTTAAAAACAAAGTCAACAAGCCTCAAGCACCAATGTATTATGAATAGTGAACTAACCTTTAAATAACTCCTAAAGAAACATCTGCATTAGAAAATGAATGAGGGCTAAGTTGTGCTATAGGGAGAATTTTGAAGTGCTATTATCTTATAAGTCAGGCTGGTGAATGTGTTCAACATGAGGCATGGGATTTGCAGAATTCTGACTTGATCAGGAAAGCAGTTGTGAGCTATACACTGGCATCGTGCATCATAAAATGGGGAAGAAGTCATACAGTCATAAAAAGAAATAATACTAATGAAAGGAGAGTCTATGTGAAATATTTAGTTAGGGTGCAGTTCTGCACATTTTTCAAGCTTTAGAATGTGTTATATTAAGAAACATTATACTTTTTTAAGTAACTACTTACCTAATTTTCACTGAGTAAAGCAGTGCGAAAGATGGAGATTTCAGGTAAACCTTAAATAATAACATCAGCAAAATAATTTAGGGGAACCCTTTTTTTTTTTGGTGGGTTTTTTTTGGGGGGGGGGGTTGGGGGTTGGCACGTATGAGCAAAACTTTATGGAAAAAGACCACTCAAATATGTAATTTGTTATTAGCCAAATTAGGAAATAGCAATCATTTATCCACATCTTTAGTTCTGTAGTGTTACATTTATGAAAAAGAGAGAAAAAAAAAAGGTTTTAAATTATGATTTCAAGGCACAGCTCATAATCTGCAAAATTTTTATTACTGGATTCTGGAAGTGTGGAGGTGACAGTGCTTTTATTAGGAATGGTCTGAGAAATAGGGAAGGAATTTACAATACACCATTAAAAAAATGGGATATTTTGTTTTGCCTAAAGGTAACAGCAAGAAGGGTGTTAATATAAGTAAAACTGGCATTGTTCTGCCATTTTTCTCTGCTTTCAACTACTTTATTTCTAAACTGTATTATCAGTTCTGGAGATATGTAGTGATGGAATAGCGTAAGTAAACATCATAGTGATACAGGTGGAGATAGGTCAAGGACTTGCTGGCCCAAAGATTGCTTCTTTATTTTTACCCTCAAATCTTTGAAACAGTTATATTAGGCAGATAGGTAATCTCATTCAAGGCGAATATGAATAAAATTACTATTTATGCGACAGAGCCTGTTACAATGTTGCTTGCTCTACCACCTTGTATACAGCTGTTTCTACTTTCAAATGAAGGTCCCGCTCACTTTCACCATTTTCCCAGCAACTGTTTGTTTTTTGTGGGTTTTTGTTTGTTTGTTTTTCTTGTTCAGTTGGTTGTTTTTTTTTTCTGTGTGTTTTTTTTGTTGTTTTCTTGTTTGTTTTGGGGGTTTTTGTGTGTGTTTTGGTTGGATATTATTTTTGTTTGGTTTGGTTTTTGGTTTTTTGTCTTTTTTTTTTTCTTTTAAGCACTATTTTGCAGGGAAAATTGCTTAGGAATTTCCATGTAAAATACTTTATTGCTAATGTAAAACATTGCATTATTTCTTCACACTTTTTACAACTCACACAAAAAGTCATTCCATTAGTAGGAAAATTGCTGATCTTTCAAATTTTGCTTTTGAAATAATGCACAGTAACTGCTGTTCATGTTATTGTTGTTCATATCCTGAACCTAATAGTAAAGACCATCCTACTGTGGTCACTATGTGGTGAGATATCACTTGATTCAACAGGTCATATCAGCAGCCAGTCCTTGTCGTCAGAGAAGAAAGTCAACCAAACCTATCAACTGTTCAAACAAAATATAGTTACATTTAAAGAAACCGTGTAATGTTCTATATAGCTGTGTGTTTGGATAAGAGTAACTGTCTACCTGTGATTGTTACCAGCATGCAGTTTCACAAAATAAGAGATTTAAAATTGCAAATCTTTTCTGATTAGAAATCAGTGTTTAGGTATATATTACATGCTTGGCATACACCACTGGAGAGTATTTAATATCAATCATTTCATAAATGATCCATTAGGGTCAGAATTCATGATTGCTCCTGGTAGAAGTATGCATTTATATCTTTGCCATTTACTCAGCCTTCTATCCCGTTGGGAATTCAGAGCTGTAAATTCTCCAGATAGCTGTTTGTAGTCAGTGAGAACCTGAGATAACTGTTGAAGAATGCTGGCTGCTGTGCTCTTTAACCTGCCCACTGCAGAAGGATCCCACTCTCAGAATTTTATCAGTTTTGATCATGGGCTGGCTGCTTTGGTGAGAAGAGCTGTACTAAACATATTTATACTTGTTATGAGACCAGACCCTTTCTGAACTTTGTACTGTTGTGTGTAAGTAGCATTTTGCCTCTTCCAGAATACGCTGTGTCCCATACTACAGCCATCTTTTGTCATCTTTATTAGTAATTTGCTAATTCCAGAGTGATATTTTTGCTAATGGTGAATTAAACCACATCATCTTACAAGCAGTTCTGAGCTGCAGAGAAGTTCATACTGAGATCCAAATTTAAAAATCTGACATTTGTGGCTATTTCTTGAAGGACCTGGCATTTTCTGCAGGTTGATCTGCTCTTTACAGCTTAGGTGATAAATGTGATATCAGTCAATTAAAGAAAAAATAAGAGAGATGTGAAATTGCAGAAATTTCAATCTAATGATGCTTAACTCATCCGAAGTATGCTAGGTGACATAAATGTTAACTATTCAAATCTAAATTGCATTCTCTGACAGAAACAATCCAGTGTAATATTGGATGTATAACTCTGTAAGGAGTTATAATTATTTTTTTCCAACTAAATAACGAATAGGAAAAAAAATGAGGAGAAATCTATTAAAACTTTTCAGAGACTTTGAAATCAATTAAAATGGAGATCAGAGCTCACTGATGCTGAAGTCAAAAGAGGCTGAAATTATGTCAAAATAAGAATAACATTCTTAGCTCTAGTTTTCCCATTTTCAGCTTATGCTTGTTTATGCTTATGAATTTATCACCTGGTTTAAAGGACCTCTTTTTAGTAATATTTGTCCCAAACCACGTACCTGTAGGTCAAAATCTCTCTTATTACACAAAGTAGGATGGGTTTTCTTAGTATTTCACTATGTAACAAGTTTCCCATACCTCAAATAATCCCCTTGGACCTTTCTTGGGATGTTTCTAGTGCTTCATCACCTTGTAAGGTGTATCTGCAGAAATGACCATATTGTCGTATAAGCAGTCTTTCAGATAGCTTTTTATAGGTCATTTTTCACCTGGAGTTTTTGCAGATCTTCCCTTTACTCATGTACACCTGAGATCAAGTTCTTTTTTCAATTGCTTCGTTATACTGTAAGCAATAATCATCTGATACCCACCCTTAAATCCTTCCAAGACAGTTTTAGAGTACTCTTTTTCTCCACCAGTATGACATGTATTCTGGATTTTTATCTACAGCATATACCAAGTGATATATGAATGTATGTGTCTGAAATGCATGCAGTTTAGCATTTACTGTTTTGTAAAATGTCCTCTTCTTTGAATTAACATGCCCAGTGACTTTGTGTCATCTGCAGTTATAAAAAAATTCTTTTTTTCCAAATAGCTCATGCAAATATTCATACATATATATATGTGTGTGTGTGTGTGCAGAATACCATTTTCTTGTTCTTGGTTTTGTGGTTTTTGCTTGCAAGACCATATTAAAATATTTCAAGTTAATTGTTTCTCCTTTCCACATTCATTTTGAGGTCTGTGACTGAGAACATATTAATCTTGCCATAGGTTAAAATAGTGCAGAGACAGTAAACACTGCCAATGCTATTACTTTTATTTTTGTATTTAACACAAATGGCTCTAGCTACCTCAGGGAAGCTGAAAAGAGTTAAAAACTGGTTTATATTTTCCTGTCCATTAAAGACTGAAGACATCAGCAATCTGCATATCCTGCAACCAGGAAATCTAAGAGACAAAGATGTCATAGACAGGCTGCTGCTGTTTTTATCAGAACTGCACTAATATTCCTATGAACTATCCTTTAATATTAAAATAAAGTAAGTAAGCCTGCCTTTAAGATAAAATAATTATTGTTGATGATCAGCATATAAACCTGGATAGATTATAATTGATTCAGATCTTGAGGTCAGCTATTGTGGATGTTATTTTCAGACTAGAGCTATGAAAATGTTTCAGTTTTAAAGATCTTATGATATGCATTAGAATGCAAGTTTGTAACCTGGCATGGACTTAGCCTGAGCAATTTCACTGATTGCTGGTTGTCATTTAAAATCCAGTCCTAAGATAAAAAAGTAATGATTTATTTTGTCCTCACAAAGACTTTTAAAACAAACAAGCAAACAAAAAAACAACAAAAAAACCCTCTTATCTGTTTATGCCATTTTTAGATGTATGAATTTTTTATTCTTCCCTTTCAAAACTAGAACTGTAAAAGATTGTTTTGCTTTGCTATACCTTTATATATGTGGGTCAAATATAAACAGGTTAATTATTGATTTCCATGTCAACTTTCCATTACATATCTAAGCCTAAAATAGATTATAAAATTGAGTAATCTCAGTAGGGTTTTTTGCCTACATGATCCAATAACTGGTCTACATTGCAATAAAGAATATAGCAATTCTGTTATTAACTTACTGAGAGGAAAATTATTGTGAAACTGAATGCATTTACAGCAGATCAGAAAAATATTTTATTTACCAGTGTATCTAATTAGCCATGGTTGATTGCATGAAGAAAGAATTCCTGACTTGTCTAAAGAAAGATAAAGGAGAAATGGAGGACATACAGAGACTCTTACCTTGTTCTTTCTGTGATGTGAAATGTTTTGATCAGCTGACTATACAGATGGTACAACATCAAAATGTTTGTCAAATGCATCTCACTAACAATATGTTTTGACAGTGGACATAGTGGAAGATATTTTAGAGAGTCTAAGCATTGTACAATTTCATTAAATTAATTTGGAATGTCCTTTTGTGATACATGTATTTTCAGGAATATGAAATTCAAAATTACATACTGCCATGTGGTAAATGGTTGACTCCTTCCAAAAATAGGATGTGTCCCCCTAGATTTGCCAGAATTGTTTTTCTGAATTGTTTGGAGTTTACTAAAACTGCTGATGTACCCAAAATGTAATAAGCAGAGCTAGTTCAAGCTGACATTTGGCAAAAAACTGCTGTCCTAAAGTAGTGACGTTGAAATGTATTCTGTGGGGTGGTTGCCAAATAGGTAAGAGTTTGCATTTTGCAATGTGACATTGCATAACACTTTCTACTTACACTGCTAGATGCTGATATGATAAATTCAGTTTACCTCAGCTCCTGTTTGATCCAGTGACTTTACTAAGCCTGTGAGCACTACACAAAACTCTTTTTATTTAATACTTCTACTGTACTCATTCTTTCATGGAAGTATCAAGGAGATTTCAATATCTTTTTCACTCTGCTAATAGCCTTTATTGAACTGGACTTGCCAATGTGTGTTGCAAATAAGAGCACCTTAAGCATCTTTCTTTAATGTTAAAGTTTACAGAACATGCACAAAAGATGCACCAGGGTGGCACTGGCAGTTTTCTTCCAAAAATGAATCTGCTACAGTTGTTCATTACCACTAATCTGAAACATTTTTAATTGGGGAGGGGGGGGATAGGGAGAAGGGGAAGTAGGGCCACACAGACTTGTACATAATGGAATGTGCAAACCTAGGAGTTATTATTGATCATATATATTGCTTGCATCAAATTGTTTTGGCTCAGCCTGCCTCTAAAAGCAGTTGTCACACTAAGTTCTCATCTGTCTCTGTCAGTTCTCCTCATTTCATTAAGGTACTGCCTGCAAGCTAATGATAGGGGAAGAATGCTGCACTGCAGTTTGATTTCTTTACAACCAGCATCACTAGCTCTTTGGTAATGGACTCCTACTGGACTGTCATGCCCTGATATTAGCAGTGAATCTTCCCTGATGGAGGTAAATGGATCACAGAAAAGATCAAAATACACTGTGAGAATTAAAAGTTCCAATGATGAATGCAGGTGAAAACCTAAATTCCAATTTGCCATCTTCTGCCTGCATCAATTATTGATTGAAAATATGTTTAAATTCAGAGAGGATTTTTATGTACTTGTTAAAAACATTTATATAGGCATAGCTGGTTTTCAATAAGAAAGATATTTCTTCACAAATAATAACAATCAGGAAATACTTTTCAAGTATTACTCAGTTGTGAATCACAATTTCGCAAATTCTGGCCTTTTATGCACAAATCTATTAACAAGTGCAGATTTTCATTCCTGTATAATCCTTGTTAGGCAGACAGTTGTGTAATTAAGACAAAAGTGTTGATTAGAAAATACAGTGTCCATTTCCTAACAAAGAACCTTGAATGTATAGTTTAGCAAATTAAAGATTCTGAATATTTCTGTATTGCTGGCCATCAGATACTTCCAGGCAGCATGCTTATTATTCAGACCAGACTAACCATTCTGCTTCAGTGCTTTACCTGAAAAATATACTTGTAGTGTCATTATGTAAATAAGATTCCTCTCAGCTCAAAGGGATTTGAGTCTGTTGATTTTTAAAATAAATTCCAAAACAAATCATCTCTTGTCATCTGTGAGACTGGGCTGGGCTGAAAGAAGTAGGGTCACTGTCAGAAGGACCAAGCATCCCGTTGCTTCAATTTGGCATTTAAGTGTGTAGCCCTGATGCCTTAGGCAGATAATTAGTACATGAGCTTAATGTACTATTAGATATATGTTTTAGCAAGAATTTTCTTAAAAATGAGAGATTTTTCAAATGAGTTACCTGTTGATTTACAAATGGGAAAATGTTATAGTCTTCTAAATACCTTGTCTAATACTTATAGTCTTCTAATTTCATGTCTAATAAGTCGGATTGCTATTTTAGTTCAACGTAAGAAAAAATATTGCTAATGCTGTTCTTTTTTTCCCTCCCAGTGGAGGGTAAATAAGATTTTAGAGAGAATGTCAAGCAGATCCTAACCCTACAAATGCTTAGTGGGAAGGCATTCCACTAGTTCCTAAGATTTCCTAAATTTGGCAACATAACTTAATCATATGTTATGTGTATTATACTGTCATTAAAATGCACACATCTATTAATCGATATTTCTAAATCTGGTGTCTTTCTAAGAACTGGATATTTGTTTACTAAATAATTCAAATAATTGCTAGCTGACTATGAGTTTTCACTGTATTTCAACAAAGATAAGCTAAGAACAAAGTTATATTTCTACCTGAACACCTCCCTTTCTTAAAGTACTTTCTTAATCTTGGTTACATTTGAAACAGAAAAAAAAAAAGGGTGGGAGGGGAAAGGCTTAGCATCTGCATTTCTATTATTCATCTGCCCCTAGCACTGTTTCTAGCAACTCAGAGTTCAGAGAATACGTAGGTGCCTTAGAAACACAACATTTTAAACATTTTCTGCTTTACTGATTATCACAAGTATAAAATCCCTGTTCATCAGGGAGACTATTCTGAAAGTAATCAAAACCCTGTCATTGTCAAGGTCTATGACTAAAGGACAGAGACTGTGGTATGGAAATACGTAATGCAGCATCTTCCAGTGTAAACAGGAATTAATCTTTGATGTATTGAGCATATTAATCATTATCCAAATAGCAATTCCATGGTAACGCAGCTGGAAGAGGCCTGAAGAAAGGAGTCCATCTACCATTAAAGTGGTTATTGATTGAAGGTTAATGTTGTGTGTCTGGGAGATCACTCTGCATCCTTCTGGTAATCAAGTAAGTGCAGAACTGAATGACTGACTAAACTGCTTGGCTAGCTGTCTGTCTTACTCAATACGGGATATCAGCATTGATTGTTTAAAGTAATCCAGGGCCTAAAAAGGTTTTATGCCCAAAAATCTGCAGCTCTGTGTTGATTGGAAATTATCATATATTCACACGTACTACCAGCATAGAATTGATTTTTTTTTTTTTACCTTGTTCATGTTCAAGCTGTGAACATCTATTGCTTATTTTATTTTAAAGGTTTTACTTTTTTTTTTTCCTGCAAACAGAATGATTTCTATACTATCATATGGTACAACACATTTCTTTGTGATAACCATAAAAGAATAAAAAAGTCAGATAAATGTTCCTAAGGGATGTGGAGATGGAGGTAGCCCAGAAAGGAGGGGCTTGAAGGAGGGAAGGTTCAAGTGTTCAGCAGCTGTACGCCGCAGCTATAGGGACCACTGAGGTAAGGGCCAAGCCAAGCAGTGAGAGCACAGCACAGGAGGAACAGGAATGCTGCTAAAAACAGGCAGCAAATTTGATTTGCTGTTGCCAGGTTCCCAGTGCAACAAAATGAGAACATTTTCTTAGGAACACAGATTGTGCATAGATAGCTGCAACCCAAGAGCACCACTGAGTTGCTGATGTGAAGGTGAGGCTGGGGCGTGACAGTGCTGTGACACTGTGGAAAAGGTTTCCCTTTCTTTTGTGACCTACTACTCAGTCAGAGGGTTTGATGCTTTAAAAGTAGAAAGGGAAAAGGCAGATCTATAATCTAAGCACGTAAATTAAAAGACTGTGGTCCCTAAATGCTCAAGGATGAGTTAACACAGCATTTCAGAGCATACAACAGAAAAGCCCAATTAAAGTCTACATAAAGTAGGTTGTTTAAATATCATACCAGTCTAGGAGTTGACTGTGTCAACTTGTCAGCTGATACTTCCTCTGTGTTGAGACATTCTCAGTGGATTGACAATTCATTTCTCTGTTTTTCTAGCTTAGACCTGACCTTTATTCCTGAAGGACCAAAACAAACTGTGGTCCAGTCTTCTAGTAGTGTGTTACTGTTAATAGCAAAATTCATGCATGCAAACAAGTGATTCCAAATGAATAGCTTTGTGCTGTCTTTTTGTTGGGTGGCCTGAATTTGAGCTTTTAAGCTATATTTTACTTAAAAGAGTGGCAACTTAGAAATGACAGTAAACTTTGTTTTCCCCACTTATCCTTTGTGGCAATAATAGCCAGTCTGTACAATATGAATTTCATTTGCTGCATACCTTTTGATGAGTTTAATTGTTGCATGACATAATTCCTAGAACACTAAACATTAGTCTGTCTAAAAGAAGGTATTTCTATTTGCATGGTAATGAAACCCTCTTTCAAAAATGCTGAGGATAATCAACAAGCTAATGAGACTTTCTGAATGACCCAGGGCTGTATGTTGGTGGTTCTTGTAATTTAGATCAAACACTGCTGATAAGTATAGGAGAAAATCCTTAATTGCATGTAAACATTCAAACAAGAAAAGAGAGGATGTTAGTGTGAACCAGGAATGAAAGGAAGGGGAGAAAGAAGTTCTGGATGGAAGTTATTCCAGCCAAGATGTTTGTGTAGGAGATAGAAATGCACTGCATTAATGTCTATTGATTCAGGCACAATAAAGTTTCTCCCTGATTGTTTACTGAGCTATATAAAGGCTTTCCAATGGACAAAGTAGCCAAATTTATCCCCCCCCCCCCCCCCCCCCCAAAGAAAACTGAAAAAAAAAAAGCAGCAAACACCATCTCTCCTTTTGTGTACTTTCTTAGTGAAATATCTGGTGTCAGATACCAATTTATATGAGCAGCCGCAGATTCCCTTGCTTTCCAATCTCTTGTAAAACAACCTATTCAGTTTTCTTCATAAGGGAACAACACTGTGAAGATCAGAAGAGAAACCAAGGATATCTGAGCGGATTGTGTAAGATACACGTAAAGTTATATGTTTAAATTATGTGTCTTTTAATTGATGTATATTTATAATGTCACATGAATACATTTTCTTAAAGTGACTTCAGTCATTGTTTTAAAAGTAGCTTGTGTTTCTGTATTTCTAACTTTTGACTTCTTAAAATATTTAAACAAACAAAAATTCCACTCAGAAATATTGACACTATCCCTGAACTTGCCTGTTCCCTTCTCCAATTGCTGCATCTAGTGACTGGCTGCCAGGATTTTGTGCTTCCCAGCATGGCCTGTATTTTCACACATTTCAGTTCCCCTTTCATCACTGCTAGTTGCCCCCTCTTTTCCCTCCTACTCAGGGCAATTATGGATCATGCTGTCTGTCCTACTTTTGTGTGAGCACACTCAAAAGTGGAGAAAATATTTTCCCCTGAAAGTGCTTATTTGGTTCTACAGTTCAACACATATGAGAACAGAAAACATCAGGAACTGAAGATAAGGTAGTTGTGCTGACACCTGGAAACTCCAAAGAATATTCTCATGTAGGTAATGTTAACATACATAAGAAATTATCCTATTTAGAGGAATTTTTAATTTCTTTACCAATATGATGCCATTTGGAGATATAGGAAAGCTTCATAAACAAATCTTAGCAAAACTAGCATATTAATTTGTAGAAATAGGAGAAAAGTCTGTTGTGTTTTTATTTATTAATTTGATTTTGTTTAAAAGGAAGAGGGAGCTAGCTCTTAACATAAATTTGTCAGTGTTCGTGTTTTTTTTTTTCTGGAGAAAAATTCCCACATACACAGCTATTAGACTAAGATTCTTGTATTTTTATGCATTCAAGCTTCTGCTGCTACATGTATATTTTTTGCAGAATGATGTGTTATTCATTTCTCAAGATACTGTAGCATGTTATATATCAACCTAGGGTTTGGTCATTACCTTGATACATGAGATTTATTTTGATGGTTGTGAGTGGCATGGTTGCTACAGCAGTGTGAATCAAGAGCAGATTTTAAGCAAGAACATAAAAGTTCTTTTTTTCTTATCCAGTAATGTTATCCTGTGACAATTTGTCTGTGTTCTTGAGCAGTGTCTTTAAACATGCAGTGCATGATAGTCAGTTGAACAAAAATGTGATTAGTTTTCCTTAGCAAGTGGTAGAAGCCTCCGATAGGGCACACTCAGCACAGGAAAGACATGAACCTCTTGTAGCAGGTCCAGAAGAGGCCACAGAAATGGTTGGTGGGATGGAACTTCTCTACTACCAGGACAGGCTGAGAGATTTGGGTTGTTCAGCCTGGAGAAGAGAAGGCTCCAGGGAGATAACATCTCAGTTGCCTTTCAGTACTTAAAGGGGGCTTATAAGAAAGATGGAAACAAACTTTTTAGTAGGGTCTGTAGTGATAGGACAAGGGGTAATGGTTTTAAGCTAAAAGAGGAGAGGTTTAGGCTAGATATAAGAAAAAAATAATTATCATGAGGGTGGTGAAACACTGGAACAGGTTGCCCAGAGAAGTGCTAGATGTTGAAGGCTTGGAAACGTTCAAGGTCAGGTTGGATGAGCTCTGATCAACCTGATCTAGTTGAAGATCCTGTTCATCGCAGGGGGGTTGGGCTAAATGACCTTTAAAGGTTTCTTCTGACCTAAGTTATTCTATAATTTCTATGATATAGGAATACTTTTTCAGCAAATAAAGTTCATTTCTCCTAGTGGCACTTTTCATGCACATGCTTTGTGCAGGGACAGAGCTCTAGGCTGAGACAAGTGCAATTTCCAGACACAGGGTGAATGGAGAACAAATACCTTGAGACCCCTGAGTGAACATGAGAGAAAGCCTTTGGCTTGTAAACTGTCTTGCCAAATCTGAAATTGATAAATTTTAACCTCACTTGCTATAAGAATGAACTCTTCCTGCTTCAGAGACAGTTTTGAAAACAATCAGGAAAGAGCTGTCTGATCCATGGCACCCCTTCTACATCTTCTATGATACAAAAGCATTGATTGCAATCTCAGTAGCGGAGAGAATTGTTGCCAAGGGAAGAATTCTGAGTACGTAATGAGTTATTGTATCCATAACTCACATACTTCCTGTACTGTCTTAGGAGAAAGTGGCTGTGAGAAGGCTAAATGGCTGTGAGAAGGCTAAACAAGGAGTTAGACTCAACATGTGCTTAATAGTGTGTGTTTTGTCATTTCTTAAACAGCAGAAGATGTTGTGTTTGATCAAAAGCATTGCAGAAATTATTTATTTATTTATTGTGTAAAATTCATTAGGAAGAGAGAAGGGGAAAAAAAAGCAAAAAAATCAAACAGCTGGGGGTTTGCCATGTATTTTGTGTTTATTTAATCCTTTTTTTTCAATTTTTACTGTCAAAACATTCTTTACTTCCACTTACAATTCTCTCTCCCCTACTTTTTTTACCAAAAAAAAAAAAAATTACAAAAAAAAAAAAAAGCTTAGTCATTGTCGGCGTTTAATCCCAGAACCACGCAGCCCTCCCTTCCTCCCCCAGCTCCCAGAGGGATAACTCTTTGAAGTTAGCCATGCTTTAGCAGGAGATTGGACAGATGGCTTCTCTTACAACCTTCATTTTTCTTTTTATACCAGGAAGTAAAAAGTTCCTTTTGCTAAGTCTTGAGTTTGTCTTTAAATACGTATGTTCTGTCCTTAAAGAATATTGATAGCTCCCCTGCTGTAAGTTCCCTAATGGCTAGAGTGATATTTAGCTCTTAGAAACCTCAATTGAATATTCTCTTCCAAAACCTAGATCTACAAGACTTCTGGAGACACAAGTGAGTAAACATGTAAGTTTTGATAGGATTTCTGATCTTGCTTAAAGAGGATATTTAGAGGGCATACTTAAAATCCATTGAAATTGGTGGGAGTCATTCAGCAAATTTGGATTCTACAGTCAGTAAATGTTTTGCTGGAGTTTTAATGTATTCTACTCTTTATGAATTCCTTCAGGAGTCTTATGGTTCCTACTGATTGTGTTCTTCTCAGCTGGCTATAAAGTAAAAGGAAACCTGGCATAATGTGGAGGGTGTTCAGTTTCTTGAAACAGTACTTGTTGACTATTTCTGTTCCACAAATGAAGCCTGCTCTCTAGATGATTTTGCAGCAGTGAGAGGCCTAATGAATAGAGCAAGAAATGTACTAACAAATAACATTTGAAATCGCCTATGTTTTGGAGGAGGAAAAAGAACATGAACCATATTTTGTTTTGAAAATACTGAAATAAGAAGCAGCATTTGAAATGTAACTGTAGGATACAGGCACAAGAGAATAATAGTACTGAATGAATGTGAATAGATGGCAAGCTACCTGTAAATGTTAACACTAAACTTGTTCTTCCCTTAGATTCCTCTTCTTTACTACTGTGTTTGGAATTGCCCTCACTGCTCAACATCAGTTGTCTGTACTGTACTATTTTCTATTAGGAGTACCACAGAATTAATGGCACAAAGACCTTAATGAAACTACCTCATAGAATCCTAAAATGGAAGTAACATCTCACAGTCCATCACTTACAATTTCTGTCTTGCTATGTTAATGAGTCTCAGACAACAATAACCTGCCTGGAGGACATGGGTATCAAAAGCCCAAGTGTAGCATAAAGGAAATGGACATTCATTTGAGTCTTAGAGACTCACGACACCTTTATAGGTATAAACTAGGCTATAAATTGACAAGCGACCTTGTTTGCCCTCAGGCTGTCTGAAATCTATGAGAAGTTTATAGTGTTTTGCGAATACAAGCACTTCAATGGATTGTCATTTGTTTAAAATCCAGCTGTGGTTCTGTGTACATACCCTTTCTTGTTATGGTATGGAAGGTGAATTTAAGCCCACTGGCTATAGATGTTCATAGCCAGTCAACTATGTTTCTGTATTGCTCAGTATTGAGCAATTTACATTAAACAGTTACCAGTGTGTTTTCTTTAAAGGAAAGCAATTTCCATTAAGCAGTTATCAGTGTAGTTTGAGCTTTGGTTTTGGTTTTGGTTTTGTTTTTTTGTGTGGGGTTTTTTTTTGTTTGTTTGTTTTATATTTTTTTTATTTTATTTTTTTTTTTAAGGAATCATAAAATCATAGAATAGTTAGGATTGGAAAGGACCTTAAAGTCATCTTGTTCCAATCACCTCTGTCCATGGGCAGGGACAAGTCCAACCTGGCCTTGAACATTGCCAGGGATGGAGCATTTACTACTTCTTTGGGCAAAGTCTTCCAGTGCCTCACCACTCTCACAGTAAAGAACGTCCTCCTTATATCTAACCTGAACTTCCCCTGTTTAAGTTTGAACACCTTCCCTGTTGTCCTGTCACTACAGTCCCTAATGAAAAGTCTCTCCCCAGCATCCTTATAGGCCCCCTTCAGATACTGGAAGGCTGCTATGAGGTCTCCACACAGCCTTCTCTTCCCCAGGCTGAACAACCCCAACTTTCTCAGCCTGTCTTCATACAGAGATGCTTCAGCCCCCTGCTCATCCTCATGGACCTCCTCTGGAATTACTCCAGCTGCTCCATGTCCGTTTTATGTTGAGGACACCAGAACTGCACACAATTTTTCTCAGGAAATCTTCCCAGGAAAACCACGTAATACCCCTGTGCTTTGCTGCCCATTCAAGTAGAGCTGGCATTAAAAAGGAAAAAAAACAAAAAAAAACAACAAAAAAAACCAAACCCACCAACAAGAAACATGTGCAAAGCCTTTGCCAAAAGTAACAAAACAAAATACTGATGTCTTTCTCTAATGTGAATTTCTGCCAGTCTGTCCCGCTGTTCCACACTCCGAGACAGGATTCTAAAGTTGCTCAGTTATGCAGATTAAGTTTAAATTAAGATTTTCTAATAGTTTTGTTACATGGCAGAATACATGGAATCTCAAATAATCTGTCATCTTCATCTCTTCTGGAAAACAGGAAAAAAATAAAAATACTGTAGAAAGCAAGCAGACTGAGGGATTTGTCTTGTGTGCTCAGATAAGTACTCTTGTATAACCCTCAGGTAGCCTGCAAGTGCTGACAAGCTTCTTCCTTAGGATTTAACCATTGTTTAGTAGTCAGGTAGAACTGAATTAACAAGAACCATCCAGAAAAAGAAGTATTATTTTCAGTGCTGATGGTTTCATCTATTAACTTCTTTTTTTTTCTTTTTTTTTTTTTTTTTTTTTTTTTTTTGTTTGTTTTGTTTTGTTTTGTTTCTCTGACAACTTTTTGCACTTTTGTCCTGTGCTGGAAGCAAGTCAGAAGTTATTTCAGTTGACAGTGAGTGTGATGGCATATCGATAAAGAACAAAAGCACTAGAGGTTTCAGGTAAAAGTAGATTGTTCCCATTCAGGTAATTATCACTTGTCCATCACAGCAAATCTTTCCTTGTTTTTACAGGGAGGTGTCTTTGTTCATTGAAGAGGGCATTAGAGTGGGATACTCTTTCACTTTCTCCTGGGCTTTGGATGAATCACTTCCTCATTATTCTGAATTACAGATATAATTACACTTAACTTCCTTTTTCCAGATCAGTAAATAGAAAGTGCTATGTAGTTATTTAGTGTTATTTTCAGATTTTAACCTTAAACCTCCTTGAAAATAGCGTTATGTTGTATGTACTGCATTACAAAGTCTGGGTATTTTTTGGAAACTGTCACAGCATCTTATGTAGGATTTTAATGGAGTAGGTGGATAGAATGACTGCAGATATAAGCAGATGATTGTCTTGATTTTTCTGTCTCTTTTCTCAGAAAATATGTAGTTGAATTTGGAAATCAAGTAAGAAGGCAATGATGATCAACATTTATACAGTAGAGATCCTGTGCATTACAGCTGGAACACTAACAGTGAGCCTTTTGAAGGTTCTCTTTCACATTATATTTAAGGCACTGGCTTGTAATTTGATTAGCTTGGTTTAGGCTCTACCAGAGATATTTTGTATGAGTTTTTACAAGTTTTTTGGTTAATCTTTCCCTGTGTTACACATTTTACATCTGTAAAATCATGATAAAGATTATTATTTTATCTATTTGGTTTACACCTATTGTACTGCAGCGCACAGTGCTTGTAAATAAGAGATGTGCTTGTGAAGGACACTCTTCTGAACTGAAACAGAGCAAGTAAAAATAATAATTTAAAAATTAAGATTTTCAGTTTCCACCAAATCATGAGGAAAGGGTGATTATGAAGGACTTTTCCTGGAACAGAGCAGTGACAGTGATAAATCAGGAAATATCTTTTACAGGTTTCTGAAATTTCTTCCTCTTTAGAGACATTTTTGTAGAAAGTGTCACAAATTTTATTTCATCTGTACAGTTTATCTATCACTCCTTGAGATGTAGAAATGTAGAATGTCAGGCTGTTCTCTAACTAGTTCCAGTTTCTGTGCAGTTTGCTCGAGGAAAATTTATTCATACACATGAATTCTTGGAATTTACATGGAAATCCAACATTTGATATTTATTTATTTAACAAATAAATAATTCTTGTTGTGAATGTCCCTTCTGCTGCTAATAAAGAAGCTTCAGAGGAAAAAAAAAGTGGCTGGGAAAAAAAAAAAAAAAACAAAACAAACAAACCCCCACATTCTGATGTGCTTGATTCCTGGATAAGACATACTGAAAACTAACAAAGAAAAAGTTTAGATTCAGGATAATCTCCATATTTCCACATTTAACTCTCAGTAATATGGTTGACTAAGTAACAAGTGGGGCTTCAATTGCAATAGCTTAACCAGTGTTCATGCAAATGAACACATACAGTATTTGTATGCAAATGCCAATATAAAATGCAGAAGAGGTTTGTATATTGTTCCCTTCACATCCTTCATTGTCTTAATAGTTTTTTTTGCTTTATGTCCTGGTTTCAGCTGGGATAGAGTTATTTTTTTTCCTAGTAGCTGGTGCAGTGCTGTGTTTTGGCATTAGTCTGAGAACAATGGTGATAACACACCAATGTTTTAGTTGTCACTAAGTAGCACTTACCCTGGTCAAGAACTTCTCAGTCTCTTACACTCTGCCAGTGAAGAGGGGGACAAGAAGCTGGGAGGGAACACAGACAGGACACCTAACCCAAAATAGCCAAAGGGATATTCCATTCCAAAGCACATCATGGCTAGTATATAAACTGAAGGTAGTTACCTGGAAGGGGCCCATCTCTGCTAAGTGATGGGCTGGGTATTGGTCAACAGGTGGTGAGCAGTTGTATTGAGCATCACTTGTTTTTTCTTGAGTTTTATTCCCCTCTCTTTTTCCTATTATTACTATGTTTACTTTATTTCAATTATTAAACTGTTTTTATCTCAACCCATTTGTTTCACTTTTTTCTGATTCTCCCTATCCCAGTGGGGAGAAAAAAGGGGGAGACAGTAAGGGAGTGGCTGTGTGGTACTTAGTTTCTGGCTGGGGTTAAACCATGACACCTTAGTACCCAAATTGCCTTTAAATGACTGCCATTTGCCTTGTAATACATGGTAAAGGTTTGACTTCCTATTGCCTTAGACATTTTATGTTGATGCAACACTGCTGAAAACAGTGATGGTGTTGCCTCTGAGAAAGAAGAGGCAACTATTGAGGAAGTCAGTAGTAACTCAGACTCTAGATTTAGCAGCCTTACTTCAAAATTTTGTCCATCTTGAAGTGTGAGTGGTAGGAGTGTGAAGGAAGAACAGGCCATGAAATACAAGGATAGATGTGATGGGAGCCACCACCCACGTTTTGCATTCTAATAATGAGATTGATGGCTTTTTTCCAATTCAACTGAGCACAGTCACAATTAGTCTTTGTTACCCAGAGAAAAAACAAATGGTGAATCATGGCTTCATATCCTAGAGTGTTTGTTATGTAATACCTATTGAATTTCATTTGCATGTTTTATGCATATATTTATAATGGTGAAAGTTGCTTACCCAATTCCTTCTAAAGTCTTTGAAGGCACTTGCCAGCCCTTCCAAAAGTTTGTAAGCATATTGGTTTTGACAGTCAGGAGAGTTTGAGATTTCTGTATTAATTACCCTGTTTACATAAAAATGAGCTTTATATCATTCTTGTATTCCTATTATATGTATTTTAGAAATTACAGAGTAATTACAGCAATTGCTTAAGCTGCATGTGTCTAATTTAATTTAATAAGATGCAACTACATCATTTTTCACATACCATAAAACTAGATGAATGAGACTGAAGTCATAACGAGCTGTTAAAACAGTATACATAGAGTTCTAAAAACATAATTCATTTACTCACTGATAATTATTTATATAGTTAAGAAATAATGGTATACTCCTCTCTGTATATAATGTGCAAAATATGTCAACGATTGCTATCTCTTCGTTACTTTATACAAAGAAGTGCATGTTACCTTTTTCTTCTGTGTAGGTCATAGCCTTTATCAGTTTTTAGTCTGGTAATGTTAGCTATAGACTGTGGTAACACAGTAAGCCAAAAGGGGTGGCCATTTATCAGACTTGACAAGTGGTGGCTGAATTATAACTTTCCTGTAATGCAGACGCTTTCCTGAATGTTTAAGTGCTGATGGTTTGAACATTACAGCTCACCAAATTTTAATTGATTTGAGGCTCACTCATCCACTGACCTCTAAGTAAGTGCCAGAACATGCTGTGGTTTTAATTTCTTTTAGTAGTCTATCCAGATGGATTTACAGTTAAGTATTTGATTCTCTAAATGCCCTGTAGGTATCCCAGAAATGTACATCCTGCTCAAATATGTCATTTTCTGAATTAAACATACACAATCTGTACATCTAAGAATACTGTGTTTCGCTGTATATGAGGTACATGAAGCATAAATACTGCTTAGGGAGGGAAGTACTTGAATAATGAGATGTTTCCTTTCTCAAGGCTTGATTGAATGGTTAGGAGCATAGGCTTTGCACAGAATCACAGAATCCTAAGGGTTGGAAGGGACCTCAAAAGATCATCTAGTCCAACCCTCCTGCAAGAGCAGGGTAACCTACAGTACATCACACAGGAACTTGTCCAGGCGGGCCTTGAATATCTCCAACGTAGGAGACTCCACAACCATCTGGCCAACCTGTTCCAGTGCTCTGTCACTCTCACAGTAAAGAAATTTTTCCTGATGTTCACATGGAACATCCTATGCTCCAGTTTACACCCATTGCCCCTTGTCCTATCACTGGACATCACTGAAAAAAACCTAGCTCCATCATCCTGACACTCACCCTTTACATATTTGTAAACATTGATGAGGTCACCCCTCAGTCTCCTCTTCTCCAAGCTAAAGAGACCCAGCTCCCTCAGCCTCTCCTCATAAGAGAGATGTTCCATTCCCTTAATCATCTTTGTAGCTCTGTGCTGGACTCTTTCAAGCAATTCCCTGTCCTTCTTGAACTGTGGGGCCCAGAACTGGACACAATATTCCAGATGCGGCCTCACTAAGGCAGAGTAGAGGGGGAGGAGAACCTCTCTTGACCTACTAACCACACCCTTTCTAAGGCACCCTAGGATGCCATTGGCCTTCTTGGCCACAAGGGCACATTGCTGGCTCATGGTCATCCTCCTATCCACCAGGACCCCCAGGTCACAGTATCACACAGTATCACAGTATGCTAGAGATTGGAAGGGACCTCGAAAGATCATCTAGTCCAATCCCCCTGCCAGAGCAGGAACACCTAGATAAGGTTACACAGGAATGTGTCCAGGCGGGTTTTGAATGTCTCCAGGGAAGGAGACTCCACAACCTCCCTGGGCAGCCTGTTCCAGTGTTCCGTCACCCTCACTGAGAAGAAGTTTCTTCTCAAGTTTAAGTGGAACCTCTTGTGTTCCAGTTTGTACCCATTACCCCTTGTCCTATCATTGTTTGCCACTGAGTAGCGCCTGGCTCCACCCTCGTGACACTCCCCCTTTGTATATTTATAGACACTTACAAGGTCACCCCTCAGTCTCCTCTTCTCCAAACTATAGAGACCCAGCTCCCTCAGTCTTTCCTCATAAGGGAGATGCTCCACTCCCTTAATCATCTTTGTTGCCCTGCGCTGGACTCTCTCCCCTTCCCTTTCCCCTTCACTACTGTCCAGCAGGTCAGCCCCCAACCTGTACTGATACATGGGGTTGTTCTTCCCCAGATGCAAGACTCTACACTTGTCCTTGTTGAATTTCATCAAGTTCCTCTCCGCCCAACTCTCCAGCCTGTCCAGGTCTCGCTGAATGGCAACACAGCCCTCTGGTGTGTCAGCCACTCCTCCCAGTTTAGTATCATCAGCAAACTTGCTAAGGGTACATTCAGTTCCCTCATCCAGGTTGTTGATGAAAATATTAAACATGCTTTATTCTGCAGCTAGACAGTTGCAGAATAAAGGTGAGATTTTAGACTCTGGCATGCAGTTGAGCTACAGTCTGACTGCCTAATTATTGACAAAAGTTTGACCGGCAGTCTGAGCAATATTTCCATTTTCCACTCATCCATCATAGACCCAGTTCAAGAGTTTGGAAGGAGTAATGGCAACTTGGCAGCAATATCCCTTGGTTCATGCACCAGGAAGTTTCATTTGTAGTTCTTTTTTTGAAAAAGTTTTCTGGTTTTAATGGTCACAAATCCCCCAAATATGTCATTTTGTTCATCTTCTTGGGTTTTGTCTCACCTTTAAGATACATAGTCATGCTTTGCTTTTTCTTAATTCTAAGGAGAAATGAAAATAAAAATCTATTCTGTGCCCCATGATCAAGCAGGAGGTATTGTAGTGACAAATATATCCTGGTGATCAAAAATGTGATCAAAAAAGTTTATTTTCTATTTTGGAGCTATCAGGTGAAAATGCTGTGCTTTCTTTAACACCATCAATGAAGGATTAAAAATCATACAGAGTAAATTAAAGACTTCTAGTGTTGTGATTTTGGGTTTGGTTTGGGGCTTGTTTTTTTGTTTTGTTTTGTTTTGAGAGGGGTATGTGGGGTTGTTTGTTTTGTTTTTTTTTTGTGTGTGTGTATGTAAAATCTCAAGGGTTTGCTTGTGTGCCATCACTTATGTCTGGGGAAGGCATTTTGTGTAAAATTCTCTGTTTAGGTTGGAGTGATCTATAAAGGTTTTTCTAGAGATTTTTAGAAGTTGTTTCACCCATGAGATACCTCAGTTGATAACAGGCATGTGGGCAGTAAGTGAGGTGACTATAGAATATCAGGAGACTGACTTTGTCATAAAAGAAACCAGATAATGGAAGTATGAAAAAAGAGTTTCGATTTTGCTTTGTATCTGTATAGAAGAGGGGATATAATAGGAGGTTTAGGAACTGGTAGAAGAAACAGATTCAAATAAGAAAAGATAAGAAGTACTCATGGCTTTTCATAGCTACTTTCTGGAGAACAGTGCAATCTTGTCTTTCTCTCCAGATATTCAGAGGATGACATGTGCATAAGTATCAGCAATTTACACAGAGAACTCTTAAATTTATAAGTAAAAATGGCTAAAACAGTGAGTACCCAATGTAAAACAGTATTGCAATTTAGACATTTAATTATTCCTACAATGTATGAAATTTTTCCCAGCTGCATAAAAACATTGCTTTGCTTAGCAAAACTGATCTACCTACTTCCATCTGCTCTTCCAGAATTACTCACACTGCTTAGTGAGTTAATGTTTGCATCCATGGCATTTCTCATTAATTAAGTTTGAATATATAAAGATCTGGCCAAATCCTTAGGACCATCCACTTTAAGTAGGTTAAAAAAAAAAAATAAATCAAAAATAGTATGAGATTTCATGATATAAACCTGGACATTTTACATTTGCTCTGTTTCAGGAGGAAAAAAACTTGTAGTAACCAATATATTTTCTATGAACTTTGTGGAATCTACATGAAAACTCCAATGGGAAGGAATTCTTCTTTACCTTTACACTCATTTCTTGCTCTAGACTCTTAAATGGCATGGAGGCTAGTTATGTTACAAAATTATTTCATATCTATGGTGTGTAATATTACATACTGTGTTTTAAGCTTATGTGAGACAGTTGCCATAATAACAAAGCTCTGGGTTAATAATAGACTTAGGTATGCCTTTTACTAATATAGCTGAATGACTTCTTTGCCTCGGTTTTCACTGACAAAAGGCTCTGACTGCACCACCCAAGTCTTGGAAGGCAGATGCAGGGACTGTGAGAATGAAGACCTTGGGCTCACTGTAGGAGAGGACCTAGTTCAAGACCATCTTAAAACCCTGAACGTACACAAATCCGTGGGATCTGATGAAATCATAGAATCATAGAATCATAGAATTGTTAGGGTTGGAAAGGACCTTAAGATCATCTAGTTCCAACCCCCCTGCCGTGGGCAGGGACATCTTACGCTAAACCATATCACCCAAGGCCTCGTCCAACCTGGCCTTGAACACTGCCAGGGATGGAGCATTCACAACCTCCCTGGGCAACCTATTCCAGTGCCTCACCACCCTAACAGGAAAGAACTTCCTTCTTATATCCAACCTAAACTTCCCCTGTTTAAGTTTTAACCCGTTACCCCTTGTCCTATCACTACAGTCCCTAATGAAGAGTCCCTTCCCAGCATCCCTAAAGCCCCCCTTCAGATACTGGCAGGCTGCTATGAGGTCTCCATGCAGCCTTCTCTTCTCCAGGCTGAACAGCTCCAATTTCCTCAGCCTGTCTCATACGGGAGGTGCTCCAGTACCCTGATCATCCTCGTGGCCCTTCACTGGACTTGTTCCAACATTTCCACGTCCTTCCTATGTTGAGGACACCAGAACTGCACACAATACTCCAGGTGAGGTCTCACAAGAGCAGAGTAGAGGGGCCAACTCTTTGCATGCGGCCATCCAGCCAGTTCTTTATACACCAAGTGGTCCATCCATCAAATTGATGTCGCTCCAATTTAGAGACAAGGATGTCATGTGGGACAGTGTCAAATGCTTTGCACAAGTCCAGGTAGATGACATCAACTGCTCTACCCCTGTCTATCAGTTCTGTAGCCCCATCATAGAAGCAGCTGGCAAATGAAGTTACTAAGCCAATGTCTATCATATTTGAAAAATAATAGCAGTCAGGTGAAGTTCCCGATGACTGGAAAAAGGGAAATATAACCCCCATTTTCAAGAAGAGGAAAATGGATGACCCAGGGAATTACAGACCAGTCAGTCTCACCTCTGTGCCTGCCAAAATCTTGGAGCAGATTCTCCTGGAAGGCATGCTAAAGCACATGAAAATCAACAAGGTGGTTGGTGACAGCCAGCATGGCTTCACTAAGGGGAACTCCTGCCTGACCAATTTGGTGGCCTTCTATGATGGGGCTACAGAACTGATGGACAGGGGTAGAGCAATTGATGTCATGCAGGCAAATGTTTACTGATTGAAGTCTGACTTACTGAGACTTCACTCTGAAGATTGTCATATGTATTTAGGCAAATATTACTGTACTATCTTAAAATTCATTTAAAAATGTGAAAATCAGTGATTAAACAATGGAATGGAAAAAAAGAAGGTTGCTATCTAAGTTTTATTCTTTTTATATATTTGAAATTATTTCTTCAGTTCTTGAAAAAACAGATTGTCTAAGTTCATTTCATATGCTAGAAGTTCATAAAAGGAATCATTAGCACTTTATTTTAAGAAAGTTGATGACACCAAATTCGGATTTTCCAACAGGGATGCTATCCTGCTATATAATTCAAGCTGATTTAATGAGCTCCAACACTGTTTTTCATGCCAAGACTTGAGTTCAGATTCTCTTTCATCTGTGAGAGCTGGTAATGTGTTTAACAAGTAAAGCACTGCAAATAAATTTCATACCCCAAATCTTCTTTTTTGTGATAACAATATTAGATCTTGCACTAAA
This sequence comes from Pezoporus wallicus, assembly GCF_028554395.1. Lineage (NCBI taxonomy): Eukaryota > Metazoa > Chordata > Aves > Psittaciformes > Psittacidae > Pezoporus > Pezoporus wallicus. The sequence continues at coordinate 560,975 of NW_026634996.1, forward strand.
AGGACTACCAGGTCAGGTCTTAGCAACATGAACTAAATCTCCCCAGCAAGCTCCTCTTTGTGTGACCTTTCAGAAGCTGGTAGATTTCTTACATACTTCTCTATACCTGTATTCTGTATGTCAGACTGTTAAGATGCATGGGAAAAACAAGAGAGAATTTGGTGAACTGTCTTAAAACAAAGTTGGAAGACAAAGATTTCTCTTTTTCCAAACTACAGCTAGTCCAAAAAATACTGTGCTTTGATCTTAGGGAATTTAGACAGAAAAACCCAAACCAAATATTTGCTAAAACCAAAGGGAGCTACAGACTCATGCAAATAAAATATGCCAGTTTTCTGTGACGATAACTCCTAGCATTTTTTTCTCCATAACTAAATCTTATTCCCTGGGTGAATCATGCATCATCTCACCAGACTACGAAATGCCTCAGAAAGTCAAATAGCATTCCTATATACACTTCCTACTCTTCCCCTGATGTGCCCTCCTAGTAGGATGAGGATATTCTTACTATCTTTATGACCTTTTGATTAACTATTTAATTCTGAACCCCTTTTGAGGATATCCTTATTCATTTGAAGATCTTTCATACAGAGCTTTCATACTGAGCCCTTGTGTACTAGTCCCCCATCAGCGCATCTTTCATGGGGGCAGACTGTTCCTTTCCTTGACACTGCTAAGAGATTTTTCACAGGAAAACTGGCTACATCAGGTCTGCAGTGAAATCAAAGCTTAGACCATTGTGGAAAAAGGGTGTGATTTGTGCTTGATTATTTTTAGCTTTGTCTTGAGCTCTCACTGAGTTGTTTAGATGCTGTTCTGTTAGCTGTGAATTCTTTTTTGAGTCTCTGCTTGGAAACTGTATTTCAGCAGAACCATGTATGATTTGGTAACAGTTGTGCTGCTTATTTAGTAAACTCCAGCTGCTTGAAAATATGGGCAAAAAGAACTGTGTGTTTGACCAACTTGAACACAGAGTGATGTTCTAAAAAAAGCAATTACTGTCACAAAGCTTCTTTGATTATATAATTATGTCCCTTCTTGGAGCCAGATTTAGCCCGTGTTGTTTGGTAGTGAAAAGAGGAAGGCCTCAGGGAGGTTGGCTAACTTCCCCTCAGACCTCTCTTATTTCCATCTACAGCCTAATTCCCTGGTACAAATGAGAAATTTCCTGAGTATCTAGGAGTAGAAGGCTGGAGAAGAGGATCCAGTCACACCAACACACACCTTCCACAGGCTGTCCATCCAAGAGACTGCTTGAACTGCACAAGAGAAGAATTCTGGTGATGCAACAGAAGCATCATCAGAAGACAACTGACTGGCACTTTTCCAATACGCTTTTTTTTTGGGGGGGGGGGGGGCTTTGTAAAAATAAAAAAATGAAAATTTCTCCGTGAAATATGGTACTGCTACAGGCCTGAGACATCTGTGCAGGAAGTAGGATAGGAGCTGAATTTGCTACCTGTATAGTATGCACCACAGCATTTAGGTTCCCAGATTCAATTGCTCATCCCTCCATGCTGAATGGGTGGTGTAAATAAGCCAATTTATGGGCAAACTGACCCTTTGATTCTTCTTAAATACTGGAATGAGGTCCTCCATGACACAGATATCATTTCCATTGATTGCACTCTGAGCTTGGTGTTAGCATTGATCTTGCAATTTTTCTGACATGCAGCATGTCCAAGAAAATGATTAATTTTTAGGTCTTAATTAGCTACTGAGGTTTGGTAGATTTTCCATTATAAATTAGTGACAAAGATTCCAATCTGATCTCTGCCTGAATTCACTCATTTCTTCTCTTAATCATTTGTTAAAGCAGAGGAAGGTTTTACACAGCAAGTTTCCTGAAGTTAGCTTATGCTAGGTCTAACTCCCTGTTAAGAAAATAACATGCTAGTTCAGCTAACTTCACTCAAGTAGGCTTCTTTGCCATCCTCTATGGACACTGTCTCCCATAAAGTCCTCATGGGTAAGCTTAAGACACGTAGGTTAGATGAATGAACAGTGAGGTGGGTTGAGAACTGGCTGAATGGCAGAGTTCAGAGGGTTGTGATCAGCCAAGTAGAATCCAGTTGGAGGCCTGTAGTCAGTGGTGTTCCCCAGGGATCAGTACTGGGTCTGGTCCCATTTGACTTGTTTATCAATGGCCTGGATGAAGGGCTCAAAGTGCACCCTCAACAAGTTTGTTGATGATACAAAGCTGGGGGAGTGGCTGATACACCTGGAGGCTGTGCCATTTATTTGTACCTTGATAAGCTGGAGAATTGGGTGGAAAGAAACCTAATGAGTTTCAATAAGAGCAAGTGGAAGGAGCTGCACTTGGGGAGGAAGAACCCAAAGTACCAGTACAGGCTGGGGACTGGTGAATGACTTACTAGAAAGCAGCTCAGCTGAGAAGGATCCTTTGCAGCCAGGAGGACCAATGGTATCCTTGAGTACATCAGGAGACATGTGGCCAGCAGGTCAAGCAAGGTGATCCTCCACCTCTACTCAGCCCTGCCAAGGCCAAATCTGGAGTAGTGTCTAGTTCTGGGCTCCTCAGCACATGAAAGACAAGGAGCTAATGGACAGGGTCCAATAGAAGGTCACAAGGATGTTCAGGGGTCTGGAACATCTCTCTTACGAGGAGAGATTATGGGAGCTGGGCCTGTTTAGTCTAGAGAAAAGAAGACTAAGAGGGAATCTCATTAATGAATGCAAATATCTCAAAGGATGGTGTCAGGAGGAGGTGACAGACACTTTACAGTAGTGCCCAGCAACAGGACAAGGAGCAGTGGCCATAAACTAAAACACAAGAAGTTTCACCTCAACAGGAAGAAGAACTTCTTTATGTTGAGGGTAACAGAGCACTGGAACAGGCTGCCCAGAAGGGTTGTGGTATCTCCCTCTCTGGAGACATTCAAAATCCACCTGGACACATTCTTGTGTAACCTGCTGTAGGTGGGCCTGCTTTGACAGGAGGGTTGGACTTAGATGATCTCCAGAGTTCCCCTCAAACTGTGATTGTGTGATTTTGAAGTGGAACTGCCAGGTACTCTAAACCTCAGACAGAGCCATCCCTAGTCATTGATTTTATAAATAATACTTCTAGTGTTAAGATTTAAAATCCTACTTGGTAAGGTGGGAATTAACACAGACCAGACAAAATGAAGAAGCAGTTGCAAATAACTAAGTTGTAATAAATAAATATAATAGATACATCGAGAAGTGACTAAGAAAGGTTTATTTAGGCAAAAGTGTGGAAAAAGTGAAAATCTTATTTTCAGAAGAACAGAAGTAGTCCCCAGATCTGGGATGAAACGTTTCCACTGACAAATAGCCCTATTAGGCAGCAGTCTAACTCATTCTGTCTTTAACTGAATATAATACTTAATGTCAGCATCCACAGCTGAGATGATAGCTTGACTTTGGGTGAGTAGACACTTTATGTTTCTACCACAATTTTTTTCTCACTGTTGAGCTATACCCCTAGAGAGAAATTTTTGAAAAGGAAAGAACAAAACATAAGGATTTCTGGCAGTAGAGGTTAGGTTATTTGTTTTTGTACTCCCAAGAAAATGGTAGGAAGATGTATATGCTTGTAAAAATAATCATGATTTGGTAGGAAGCATACACTTCTCATCCCTTTGTGAGCACTACTGTGTTTGTTTTGAGGCACTCTATTTTAAAGAGACACACGAGACTAATGGAGAGCTAGCAGATCAGGAGATCTAGAATTAAAACCATGCAGGAATAGTTGTAAAAAATTGTTGTCTTCTTTCCCCTTTAAAGAAGACTGATTCTGAGATTAGTTTAGGTAATCTGTTTATAAGGATCAGTACAGGCAGTGAAATCTTGGAGTTTAGTTTGTCAAATTTACAATTTTCAGCTGTAGATGTACATGAAAATTTGGACTACCATGAAAAAAGTCTGTGTTAATTGGTGTAGTTTCAAGAGAACAGATGAAAGCTTGGTTCCCTGGTGAGTACCAGATACGTACACTGATTAATCCTGGGTGTTTGTTGTTTGTTTTGTGGGTTCGGTTGTGGTTTGTTTTTTTTTTTTCTTGTTTTTGTCTTGTTTTTCTTTTTTTAGTTAATACATTTATATTATTATTTCTATTTATGTAACTTTTTTTTTTACTGTTTTCTTTTTCATATCATCCTTCTTTTATGGGTGAAAATTAGATAGCATTTTAAAAATGTGCCAAAGGAAATAATTACAATAAATGTAGTTTCTTCTTGATAATTTCCTTTTTGTTGTGTTGTCATTGTTTAACTAGAAAGACTAAAAGAACATTATTCTTTATAAACATAAAGGAGCTAAGTATGCATTATTTAATACAGCATTAAGTGGTTCAGGGCAAGCGGTTATGAAGTAGCAGACACATGTAATGCAGCATCATTTCAGAATTAGATCAGGTGATTGGAAATCAGTTTCTACACTGTGATTCTTGTCTTTCTAGGAGATATTGGACAAATGACTTCAACTTGCTTAATTCTGCAAGTTAAAAAAATAGTAATATATGTTATGAAAACAATACTTTACTAGCCAGCTCAACTGGCTGTTGAGAGGCCTACATAATTATTTGGGATCCTAAGATGAAAGTTTTCCTCCCCAAGTTTAGGAAGAGAATAATTCTCTCTCTCAAAAATGGTTAGTGCTTATTCTTGTGGGGTTTTTTAACATGCCTTAAAGAAGTCTGGTTTTCATGAAAACTTGCCCTTTCTATGAATTTTTCTTTGTATAAATTTAGCACATGGTCCTGTCTCAACAAGGGTGTCTTGGTCTAATGGTTGGTTAGAGGAAGGAATACTGTTTGCCCCCTCTGCTTTTGCCTTTCACACTATAAAACTAAGGTTGCACTGTTTTCACTTTTGCATGCTGATGGACAGGTAAGCCAACCTTGTGTAGATTAGACCTGTAAAATAACATGCATAATTTTGGAGACAAAACCAGCCCCCAATTGAAAAATAAGTTAGTAAAGGCATGAAAGCCTGAAAGAAGATGTTACTATTGGAAGAGAGTGGAAAAAACATGCATGTTTCAGTGTCTTTCTTCTGTATAAATTGCAGTGTACGATGTGCTCTTTGGCCTCTTTTATTAGTGCACTTGGGTATAACAGTAGCCTTCTCTTTATTACATTCAATAATAAGCTAATTTGCAAAGGGCAGGAAGATGATTATTGTATATCCCATTCCTAGCACTGGACTGAGATGAATGAAAATTAATACAGACTTTTTAGCTTCTGACAAGGAAGGAACTTTGCATCAAAACCAGGAGCTTTGACAATCTTTTGTGGTTGGATGATGATAATGACTGGTTTAAAAACAATGAAAGTATTTTGCAATGATAGTTTACATTCTTGGTCTTATTTTTTCAAAAGTGGGAATTGTTAAAAGTTGCAACTCTTGTAGGAATAAGTGGAACTTGAGAAATGAGAGCAGCTCTGAAAAAGCCTGTCTGCAAGTTCTGCATGTTGGAGGTAGGGTGGATGATCAGATTGTATGACACAAGTTGTATTCATGCTGGATATAGTCAAAAGAGAGAAGGAAATTTTTAGTGTATTTGGGATTTTGGTGGAGGGAAATCTAAATGTTTAAAAAGTTGATCTTAGCTAAAGTCTTGAATTCTTTACTTCATAGTTTGTACTCCAAGTTTACTTGGAATTTTTCCCTAATGAAAACTAGAGGCAAGAGCCTCACATGTTACAAACTGTCGTAGCTCCACTGTAGTCGAACAGACATGGTGTTTGAAACAGCAGAGGAGTTGACTGCTGCTTTCAGAACGAAGGCTGATCCTTATTCTTACCACTTCTCTTTTCACTTAAAAAATAAAATTATATATATATATATATTTAATATTAAAAATATTTCCAAGCATTAAATAAAGTTTCTCAGTTTTAGGTATTTTAAAGTGTATTGGTGAAATGTATACCGATATATCGCCTAGAATGCCTAACTCATTACCCAAAGTATTTTGTTGTCAAAGGGGAGAGAGGGCTGCAATTTTCTGTGCAGATAGCAGAAGTACTGTACAGAGGAGTCTAGTGTATCTACTAATCTCATCCAGAGATGCAGACAGTGAAGAGGTTCATTTCTGTGACAGCCTAACCATTAACAGCATCCCAAACTTGATTTTATTTCTTTACTTTTTCAGGCTGAAAACACTGTGGCTAAGATTTATTATGTCATTGTCGTCTCTGCCTTTCCTCTGTCTCATCTGTATTCTTTACAGAGCCTATAAACATGGGCTGTCAGCAAGCTAAACCTGTCAGATTTCCACTTCCTCCCTTCTCTCTCTGCTACTATGGTGCCTGAGAAACAGCCCTGCACACTGCACCCTCACTATGATTCTCATCATCACATCTCATTCATCACTGTGACTCCAAACTCAACTCAACACATTAGAAAAAAGGTCAGGGATATGAAAGGGAAAGAGAAATAAACAACTACCCAGCGGAAGCGGTTGTGCTACAGGAGACGTGGGAGGTAAGATCGGAGCCAATTTCTCTGCCAGCAGCTGTACTGGGCATCAAGTACTTGATATACAAGTTCTAAGTGTTTTAAGCTGGAGGGTTGTGTAGGGGGTTCCTGCAGCTCCTGGTTTATTTCGCAGCACAGAAGCATAATTAAAGGATAGAAAACTTTAGTTAAAGATGGAAAGGTTATAAAACTTTGTAACTGGAATAAAGATGATGGATTGGTTGCTGAGTGACTAGAAACCTGCAAGTGACTAGAAGCATGCAAGATTTGGATTCTGGAGTTCAATAAACATCCTTACTGTGATGAAAGAGCAAGTCCTGTCTTGACTTTATGAGCCAAACTTTAAGACTTTAGACTGGGGATGATAGAATTTTCCATGGAATAAAAAAAGTAATTATTTCATATGAAGCAGTAATATTCCTTTAAGTGGGGTCTGCTTCTTCCTATCTGCTACACTGTTTGTGTAGTTGGGTAGAATTTATATTAAAAAAATATTCTGGCTTAGTAGTATCCCTTCTCCATTCTCCTCACTGCTACTTTGGCCATTTATCGCTGGGCAGGTTTGTTTTCTTGATCAGAAATTATATTTTTTTGTCTTTATGGTTTTTTTTAAAAAAGTTCTTAGGAATTTTCATCATAAATAGCTGTTTATTCTTTCCTTATTTGCATTTTGAAAACTCATATTTAAAATACTGCAATATTATGCCAATAATTGTCTCTCAGCAAGTAAGAGAAACAGCTGAACCTGAAATAGATAACTTGCAAAACACTTTTCAGAAGAGTTTGATACAAAGGAATTTGCTTGCGCAACCATAATGTCTTTTCTCACAAATGGCAGTCAGCTTATAAGGATTTTAGTTTACAGTTTTATTCATGTATGCAGTAATTGGTTAGAAATTCATTATGACCTCTGATTATAACATATTGCCCAGCAAGTATGAGGACTTTGGTCAAATAGTCAAAAGTATAAATATCTTTATTGGCTATTAGTCTTTAAAAAAGTAATTCTGACTGTGCTTTATGTGAGCACAGATTGTTTAATTTCTAACCTTTTTTTAATATGCTTCTGTCCAGCTCATGCTAAGAGCTTGATTTTATGCTTTATGTGTTACTTAAGCTAAATGAAGGAGATAAGTAAACAGGTTATTCAATGCTTTTTTGTTAAGCAAGCAAACAAACAAGCAAAAGTAAAAGGCCACTAGTTAAATTGTCAGGCAAATGATAAAACCAAAAGCATGCAGTGATTTAGAAGGGAAAAGCCAATTTCATGAAGTATGGTTCCCATGATATCCATTAAATGCAATATTTTGGATGCAATCCTTATGCCATTATCTGTTGAGAGGTGAGAAGGACTAATACCATACATTTTTGATATATTTCTTATTCTTTTCAAAGCATTTGTGATCTTGTTGAAGCTGAAGACAAAATATTGGAGTTCTTGGTCCAAAATAGCATAGCACATCTCACAGAGACACCTGTGGAAAGAATCTAGCAGAACTCTGTGAGAAAAATCTTGTAATTCAGAAAAGGAACTTGTACATGTAAAAATAAAACAGAGGATTGCTATATCCCTCTACTTTTGTGCAATTGTTTGGGTTTTCCTCAGTGAATGTCACTGTTCTCACTGCCATTAGGAACCTCTTTTCTCTATTTTCATCATACCCCATAGAATGACAGCAAGGAAATTCATCACTTTTTAACATACTGAATATCCTAGCTTTAGAAGGTAGGGGAAGTTAAGACCCCGTGAACTGGGCAACTGCATTAGCACATTATATGCATTATAATATAGCAGCTGAAAAAGGTAAAAAACTGAGCACATTCAGACAAGACAGTTCAAAGTCAAGCTAAGAATAGATAAATTCTAGATTAATGTGAAATGTAGAGAACAGAATCAATTGTAGAATAAGAACAAGGAAAGAAAACATATCAGAAAGGAAAATCATAAAAGTATAAATGCAGCATTTTGATACAGAAAACAAGCAAACAAAGTATACTAGAAATTTTAAACTTGTGAAGAAAGAGGTTTGAAAGACACATTGCAGTATACCTACAAAAGAGGCTATAGATGTAAAACAGTTGTGAAATAACTATCAGCGTCTTTTCATAAACTACATTGAACTGTAGCGATATCAACAGTGGCAGTATGAAAATGATGATCCTACTACTGAAGGAAAACACAATAGAGGGTGAGCTCAGAATAATAACATAAATTTTGGTAAGAAAATGGAAGTATTTTACAATAAAAGGAGGTAAGAAATAGAAATCTTTAAAGAGTTTAACTTGTAAAATAATAAAAGCAATGTTATTTATCTACTACATCACTGCAAATACAGTATACATTGGATGGAGGATGAAGAGAGGAGGAAGAGAAGTCCAGGATCCAGTACTTCCCTCTTTACTGATATACTAGGAAGAAGCAAACTCCTAGCCATTTTATCTGCTGTCATCAAATGAGATTGCTTCAGTTGTTTTGATGAATACCAGATGAAAATGAGGTACAATCAAAAGATTACTTTGCACTGATATATCAAGAATTCTTTTTTGTGTCTCTACCAGAGTAAACTTGTATATTGAACTTGGCAGGCTGAATCTGATAAATACTTCAAATTTAGTCACATCTTGGAAAAATAAACAGGTTTCTCACTTTTCCCTCTTGAATACATAGTAGAGTTTGCATTACAGAATGCACTCCTGTCCACATAGTTACTGTTTGTTTGCTTGTAAAAGTCATTTAGGGGGCTACATTAAGCCATGAAAAATAGTCTTTAACTGAAATATGAACAGCAACCATTTTAAAGTCACACAGCTGAGGACAGAAAGGCAATTTGGAAGATGATCTCTTTCAAATGACTAATTCATCTCACTGAGCAAAAATTTGTGTTTGCATTCACCATCTAATAAATATCATGAATGTTCTATGACAGAATTTGCCTATTAGTCTCTCACAATCACCAAAAGTAGACATGATTTGCCAGGTTGTAAACCAGATACCTGTAATGCAGAAATGCAGGGTTGTTTTTTTTTTACTCCTATACTTCTTAAGGATGATTATTTTAGGTGCAGAGTTCAGTCTTCATGCTTTGCAACTCAGCTGACTGAAATCAATAGTGTGTAGACTAAGATAGATGTGCAAAATACACAAAGTCATTCCTTCATTACAGATCATAGAAAATCCACTGCTAAGGTAGCTGAATACAGAATTTTATTATATAATCAGAGAGCTCTTGCTTTTGTGTAAAGTGAGCACAACGACCTCATTCCACTAGTAGTATTCAGGTTTGTTTATTGGGCATGACAGCTGTAATGCTTGGACTGCACTGAAGTCGACTTTTGCAATGTAAAAGGATGTACCACTCTAATGATTGACACAACCATTGACCCCTCTTTATTTTCTGGCAGTGTTTATTTACCATTTGACAGAGTCTTAGAAAGCATTACTTGCTATATGGAATTAGGAAAAAAAAATTTGAAACACATTCAGATTTCTCTTCAGGAACAGTTAGTACCCTTATTTTTCAGATATGAAACTCTTTCTGGGAGTTGTAATTAGTCCCTTCCTCTGTTACAAACTCTGTGGGTTTTATTATGACCTCTACAAAATCTGAAGAAGGCCCAAACATTTGCATGCTGAATTGTTTAGTCTTGATTAATGGTGCATAACAAATTAAATAGGGTCTTATTTTTACTGCAATTCATCCATTTGATGTGATCTTTAATGCTATTTATTTAATAGGTATGGTGATAGCCCAAGTAGTGAGTATATTTGATACTGAATTTTATTTTTGTCTTTAATTTTCCCTACAACATTGCCATGATTCAGAAAGACTTCTGAGTCATGTGTGTCTGAGGAATGAAAATCACTGTCTAATAAGATCAGTGCATGCATCTTTTCAATGTGCTGTTTCACCTTTTTTTTCTTTCTCCCCTCCAGCTGAGGCAAACCAAACATTCAAACAAGATTAGCCCATTTCACACTCCTTGCATGAACAGTTCTAATTTAGGAAATAATGTGTCCTTTTTCATAGTTATATTACTTTGTTTTTTAAATGTCAACATTTGAAGTGCTTTAAAGTCATTCATGAGTGACCAGAATACAGTATTTTAAATGTACTTGGTTTCCATTTTCTTTCATATGTTGCCATATGAAGATGTATAGCAGTGCTTGCCATTTCATTTTCTTCAGGTCATAGACTGTAATATTTTTAAGAAACTCAGTACTAGATGTAGTTAAAGATTTTAATGTAGCTTCCTAATATACTACTTTAAAAAGTTTGTCATTATTTTGTATAAAACTCAGGAATTAATTAGAATTGCAAAATTATGCAGAAAAGAGAGAGACTAAGTAAAACAATTTTTTAAAAGTGCAGCCAGATAATTTTATGGTTAGCCTTATGAGAATTATGCAAAGCAGTTGAAATGCAAACTACTCACTGCATTATGCATTATATTCATTATTGGTACTGTAGTTAATATGTTCTTGGCATTCTGTTCCCCATTACAATAATGGGATATAATGAGATTTTTTTTTTGATGCACCAGGTGTAAAAAGTGTATTATTCAGGATTCTCCATGAAACCACTGGAATCTACTCAACACTGAGATATGCTTGCTGATAACTGGAGATACTCGGCACCCTGGAGTGTGCCTGTCATGGTTCAACCCCAGCCAGTAACTAAGCACCACCTAGCTGCTCACTCACTTTCCCCTGGTGGGATGAGGGAGAAAATTGGAAAGGTAAAAGTGAGAAAACTCCTGGGTTGATATAAAAGACAGTTTAATAGGTAAAGCAAAAGCCACAGACACAGCCAAGGCAAACAAAGGAATTCATTTCCCACTTCCCATTGGCAGGCAGATGTTCAGCCGTCTCCAGGAAAGCAGGGCTCCATCATGTGTACTCTGAATATCCCCTGCATACACATTTTTATTTAAGAAGGCTATCTTGAACTTTGATAATATAATGAAGAAATAGTACTATTGACCTTGTTTAAAAAGAGTGGCACATGTGAAATGCCACAAATGATTGATAGGACATTAAGAAGGCATTGTTGAAGGAGACAGACAAATGTTATCTACCAGAGAGTGCTTTCATGTTTCTACTGTCCTTCTGCACTAAAGTTGCACATGCAGCAACTTAAGGATCTGCATTACTATGGAAATAAGGATTTGCATTAATATGATAATGCAGACTTTGAAAATTGGTGATTAGTGTATTTTGACCCCTAGCTGCTATGCTGGAAAATAATTTTCTTCATCAGACTTCAGTACCTTCATATAAATGAACATATGTAACTTGCACCTTTATGTCATATGCTTGAAGGCCTGAGGTCCTCTACTGCTGCTGCAACCCACAGTTTTCTAATTATGTCACAAAGAACATGAAATGATTATGGATGAGCAATAGAGTAGTTGCTAAGAGACATCCTGTGCAAGAAGTTAGGTAGGAACTGCTGAGTAAAACCATTCAACAGACACATCTCCATTTGTCATAAGAGGAGTTGCTAATGTAAATATTTTTGAATGAAGAATATATTTGATTTCTTTCTTCCTCTCAGTGAGCTCAAAAGAATAAACAGGAAAAAATGCTTAGGACTTTGGTCTTCACAGGTTTTTTAGTCTATAAGCAGTGTTACTTTCATAAGCTAATTGCAAAATACTTGAGTTTGTTAATGCTAATCAAAATTCTTCCAAGTTTCACATTTTGAGAAAGGCAGAGTTTTAATTAACTTAGGTTTAATATGTAGTATCAGTGATCCTTGTACCAGAAGCAGAATGTAATGACCTCCATTTTACAGGAGTGCTTTCTGTAAGTATAGGAATCTTGTTGGTGAGGAAGTACTTGTTATTACAGTATAGACTAATACTTTTTGGTAAAGTAGGGTATATTTATCTGTATAAAATTACATGAACAAGATATTGTGAACTGTAATCCAGTAAGTCACTTTGACAAATAGCTAACTCTTCAGCTTATCTCCAGATTTACTAAAACTTTTGCTTAATTGAACATACTGTACTCTATCTATGAATTAATAACCCTTAAGGCAGTATTGACAGAAAATGAAAGTAGTTTTTTGTAGTGTGCATAATCTGTTTGTAAATACTACAATATCATCTGAACTTGTAACAGCATAACCATAACCAAATGAGGAACTTATATTAGCCTAATATGTCTGTATTGTTAACTTTATAACTTTAAGGGAAAAAAAATAGCCTTATTTTGAATTCGCATGGCTTTTGAACTTTTTAACTCTGTGGAAAGCCTCCTGCAGTGCTTTCAGACAGTCCCATTGTGACCTGATGGGTACGTAATTACATACTATTATAAAATATTTCTTGTCTTTTAATGTCTCAGTCTTTCTTCCCTTTTTTATCCTGACTTTTCCTTTGATGATCATGTTCAACTTACTAGAATACAAACCTATTTAACTTTTGAGATCTCTTTAATTCTGAAATTTAATGCTACTTCATGTATTTGTAGTTTTCTGGTGTAGTACAGTTATCATTAATGTATTAAATCATTGTTGTTGCTGATCTGTTAGAAATGCTCTCTGCCACAAACTACACAGAACCGATAACTAATACTACTGCCTGACAATTTGTGCTACAATTCTGAGGAGACTACAGTAGCAAATATGTGGTGGGGGTTGTGCTAATATTCTTGAAATGATTGATAAGTTTTTAATTATAAATCAAATTTTAATTTAGTTACTCTGTTTGCCCAAGTATATCTTATGGAATTTAATTTATGAAATATTAATACATGATATAATTGAGTTTTAAGTGCTGGTAGATTTGGTTGCTTGAGAACACAGATAGATCCTTTCATAATTACTAGTTTTATAATCAGATACTTATTCCCATTAAAAAATATGAAGGAAACTTCCCCTCTTAATTGTGTTACTTGTCCTGGAATGGTGGCATGAAGAAAAGTTACTGTTTAGCATCTTGCTGTACAAAATCTTTTGGTTTGTGTCCTAGCCTTGATAGCACTGAAATACAGCATTTATTTATGAGCATTGTGGTTCTGTTTCTCCTCTCAGGCACCGTGAATCTTAAGTAACTAGATGGAAGAGTAAAAGTAAAAGCAAAAGCAGTTAATATCAGCCTATCTAGGCAACCTCCATATTATTTATTTTTTCTTACTACATATAGATAGTAGGTAATGTTTTCCCCGATAAATCTTTTAGACCTATTTACACAACACACTGCCCGCATTCAGATTGATTACTGTAATTAGTCCTCACTGGGTTTAAGAACATGCATGTGTTTGCATGGTTGGTAGATGGCTTTATAGCCATTTAACAACATTTACTCCTGACTTTGCCTGGAAGAATGGAAAATGGCAAGTCTCTGTCATATATTGTTGCTAATGTTTAGCTTTCTCCTTTTTTAATAAGATTTCCCTAGTATTTATCTTCAGAAATCCCTAGAAAGCCTGTGTGTCCACTGGATTGTTGGCTTTGGTAGTTTAGCCCGTGGTATCTTTTAACTGAGTAGGTACCCTGTTGGCCAAACTAACTGGAGGCAAGTCATTTTACTATAATATATTGAATGTATATGCTTCATAAATGATGAACAGTTTTTTTTGGTATGATTCCTGTGTATCACAAAATACTGCAAAATATACATGATTCTCAGAAGTTGAATGTGCTGTTTGGAGGTTTCAATGCTTAATTAGAAACTACATTCTATGAAAAGTGAGTATACAAATAGCACTGTGGCTTTTCTTTCCTTCTTTGTGTTTGTTAGTTCACAATGAATTAATTATCTCATATTTTAAATCACTTTTCATTCTAAACTTTGAAAATTTAGTGACAAACTTTGTTGACCATAAGTAAACATCTGGTAGTCCATACTTTACTACAAGCATAAATTCACCATTCAAGAGAGAATAGCATTTTATAATCTAGGTAGTCAAATGACATTTCCTTTGTAGTAGACCAGGCACTGAAATGAAACTTGTATTTCTTCACATCAGTTATTGAATATTAAGAAAACTCTCAGCCAAATGGCTTGGCTAAAAAAAAAAAAATTACTTCTGATCTTCTGTCTGCTAGAGATAGTTGGTTTTGATTCTGTGGGTTTTGGGTGGGTTTTTTTGTTTGTTTTGGTTTATTTTCTTTTTTACAGATTTTTCTAATTGCAGCCTAATAGTCTAGGGATGCCAATAAAGATTTAATATTTGGATGTTTTAAAGAGAGTATTTCAATATGTGTTTTTCCTTATTATATTAAATAACATTTGGGATGATTACTGGGTTCTGTATACCTGGGACTTTTAAAATAATTTATCTATTTTAGATGAATATTAATGGATACCTCTTCCTCATTGTTGAACTCCAAGTTATTTCTTCTTTGAGAACCAAAGATGCAATAACTCACCTTGAGTTTTCTACTTGCATTTTTTTACAGTCATCCAAGGTAGTGATTACAGGGTTAGCCTTCCAGTCACCAGTCCCAGTAATACTAGAAAAATTCCACATATGTATTTTTCACAGGAAACTCTATAGTCAAACATGACATATACGTGGTTTTGGGCTGGATGAAAATTATGGTTCTCAACATTGCTTATAAAAATGCAGATTCTCCATGGACATTCACAATAAATGAATTTTAGATCAAACTAAATTGGCACCATAGAAACCTAGTAATCTTAAATACTTTCTTGTACACCATTATTAGACAAAATATACAATCCATAATAGTTAACATATCTCACACTATCTTCTATGCCTTCATTTCCTGATGTTTACGCTAACATTTGTAAAAATAAATAATGTTATCACTATGACTCTGTAAAGTTCCTGAATATGCTGCTGTTCATGTCAATTTTCAGTCAAATCTCAGATTTCTAAAAGGATGAATGCCTTTAGTTTTCTTATTTTGGGAGTCCTATATGTAAATATATAGGGAAAAAATTAGAAAATAAAAATTCATATAGTAATTATTTTGGAATAGAAATTTAAGGAGAACATTTACACCTTTTTTCTTTTTTCTTTTTTTTTTTAAGAAAACTAATATACAAACTCATTGCCTGTTCTCAGCTGTTGCTATTCCTACTTACATTTTAGATCCTGTATTTACTTATTTTATCAGTCATGATTAATGCTGAACTCTGACAGGCATGTTGGGAAAGTGTACCACTAGATAACATGTAGCATGAACTACTGAAAAGTAACTAATTTTTTTTTATAAGCTGCTTCCAGGCAGTGAGGAACCTGTCTTCTTTCCAGAAAATTCCTCCTGATCCATATTTTCATTATCCTTTTGTGTCTTTTATGGTGTGAACTCGTAAAATATACAAAGAGATGAAAAAAAAGTTTTCTGGCAAATGGGAAATTCTCACCTGGTGTAGACAGCTGGTGGGAGGAGGCTTGTATGAGCATGCATTTGTGTGTGTGCGTACATGTGTTTAATGGGTTGTTCCTCCTTTTAAGAAAACCCACCTTTAAAATTTTTATTTACCAAGTATTACCTGTGGGTTTAAAAAGCCAAAAAATGCAACTTAAGCTAGTCCGTACTCTTTCAGTAAAGAAACTCCAACTGTGTCTCAGAAATACCTTTTGCAAAAACTTCCTCTTTGTGAGGTTCTCATTGCAGTCTGTCTCAGCCCTAACCGAGTATCACAGGGGTAGCATAACTCACAGGATTTTAAGACTTTGTGTTTAGTGCCAGTTTGAAAGCAGGAGGCTCTGGGCCATATTTTGAAATATTGTTAATTGCCTGTTTGGTGGGACTGGAGTAATTCTTGAATTTATAATGCCCTAAACACTGAATATATTTTGAATCTCTAATGCCAGTTTTATTAGAACAGAGACTAGAAGAATGAACTTTTTAAAGCAGATTGTTCAGAACATTACAGAAAGCTAAGCGGGTTTGCAAACTTTTATGTTTCCTTCTTTGTCTTTGTTCTCTTGTCCTCCAGACTTGCTGGTTATTAGCTCAAGTTCTGAGACTGGATACAAGTGCAAGTGAATCCTATTGATCCCTCTAAGGATACTACCTCCCATTTTGGAGGCATGGATGTAGGCAAATCACTTTTTCTTCCCCACTGTGCACTCTCCCAAGGCAGCATTGTTACAATCCCATGAGCCCCTAACTCACCTGCACATCAGAGAACCTCTCTGGCACCTAGGCACCATTGCTGCTTGTAGGAAGGAGTAGTCTCCCCTTCCTCCCAGGGCTCTTCTGGATGCTAACTACAAAGCAAAACCCATCCTCCTGCTGTCTGGATATGGGCTTTTAAAGGAATCATAGAATAGTTAGGGTTGGAAAGGACTTTAAGATCATCTAGTTCCAACCCCTCTGCCATGGTCAGGGACACCTCGCACTAAACGCTGTCACCCAAGCCTCTGTCCAACCCAGCCTTGAATGCCAAGGATGGAGCATTCTCAACTTCCTTGGGCAACCGATTCCAGTGCCTCACCACCCTCACATTAAAGAACTTCTTCCTTATATCCAATCTAAACTTCCCCTGTTTAAGTTTGAACCCATTACCCCTTGTCCTACCACTACAGTCCCTAGTGAAGAGTCCCACCCCAGCATCCTTCTAGGCCCTCTACAGATACTGGAAGTTCATTGTGTAAAAATTAAGCAGATTCTCCTGTTGGCACCTCTGAAATCAAAGGCCAAAGGTGCTCAGAAACAGGTTTGCTCAGAAACAGGTTTGTATTATAACATGAATGGATAGGGAGAGGGAGACAAGCCTAATGTTCTTCAGCTATAAGTTGGTCATTTTGTGAAGTTATATAATTATATTGCTACCTGTGTCTTCATGATAGGAAAAACTGTCTGCCTCTGTGATTTATAAATGACATTTGATGATATCTGGCTAGTGAATGGTATTTGGTTGATGTTGTTCATGCCGTAAATGTGTGCAGTGCCTACACAAATGTCTTAAGTAGAGAGCAGTACCTTTTAAAAGAAGGCTAGCAGCAGATAAATACCATTTGAGCTGCTATTTGAGACGTATTCACTGATCTCTGGGAGGTAAGACTAAGCAAAGCTGTCTAGGGAAGTCTTCCTAGCGTCTAACTAACCTCATGGATAGAAAGCAGCATTCACATAGCCTGTGCTTTTCCACCCTTCAGACTCCTTGCTTTGTTCTTCTGGACCCCTGCCAAGATGTAGCCTTGGGTATTAATTCCAAATGCAAAGTGCTTGATCTGACTTTCTTAGCAATTTCTAGAACAACAGCTAATTACATCGGTTTTGGGCTGCTATTGCTATGCTGCTGCTATGTTCCAGTTTCTGTCTCTTGTGCTCTCATTTGCTCCCCTTCTTATTTGCCCGAAATGAAAGGACTCATTTAGTGGAATGTATTTACCTGAAGAATTATGGTTTTGTCCCTTGGCTGTAAGGCTGGCTGGAGGCATTTGGCACTGAGTCACTTTAATTGGACTGTGGATCTGCCTGTTCTTGTTGTATAAGGTTGCTAGTAGTAGTTTATAGTCTGCATGGAGCAACTAATCTCTCTCTGGTGTAAAGGACACAGCTGGGTTGCAGTGTACTATGTATTACATCTCATGCCAGCTGGAAAGATTGCAAGGTACGCTGAAATCTTATTTTCCCCAAAGTAAAGACTTTTACTTAGTTTCTATATGTAGTTTTTTCTTCTCTTGATCACTTCTTAGCAACAGGCTTGAGAAGTGTTAAGAACATTAAATGAATAAATGAAAAAGGAGACCAGTGGGATTTTTTTTTTTTAATTCATTGCAGAATAGGACAGAACAAATGGAAAGAGATGCAGCATTGATCTACATCTGAGCATCGTTCCACCCCACAACTAACCCATAAAAGATGAAACAATTGCAGATTTATCTGATTGACATATATCACAAATATATGGCTGTAGAATTGGTTAGAAATAGAAAGACATGGGGGAAAGAAATGCCACTTTTGTTGTTGTTTTTTGTTTATGTTTTGGATAGTATTTGTGCACTCAAAAGGAAAATCAAAGCTGTATTAAATAAGAATCATAGAATAGTTAGGGTAGGAAAAGACCTCAAGATCATCTAGATCCACTCCCCCTTGCATGGGCAGGGACACCTCACACTAAACCATGCCACCCAAGGCTTCGTAACCCTGGCCTTGAACACTGCCAGGGATGGAGCATTCACAGCTTCCCTGGGCAACACATTCCAGTGCCTCACCACCCTAACAGAAAATAATTTCTTCCTTATATCCAATCTAAACTTCCCCTGCTTAAGTTGGAACCCATTACCCCTTGTCCTGTCACTACAGTCCCTAATGATGAGTCCCTCCCCAGCATCCTTGTAGGCCCCCTTCAGATACTGGAAGGCTGCTATGTGGTCTCCATGCAGCCTTCTCTTCTCCAGGCTGAACAGCCCCAACTTTCTCACCCTGTCTTCACGTGGGAGGTGCACCAGCCCCCTGATCATCCTTGTGGCCCTTCTCTGGACTTGTTCCATGTCCTTTTTATGTTGAGGACACCAGAACTATACACAAGTGAGGTCTCACAAGAGCAGAGTAGAGGGGCAGGATCACCTCCTTCAACCTGCTGGTCATGCTCCTTTTGATGCAGCCCAGAATATGGTTGGCTTTCTGGGCTGCAAGCGCACACTGCCGGCTCATGTTCATTTTCTCATCGATCAACACCCCCAAGTCCTTCTCTGCAGGGCCGCTCTGAATCTCTTCTCTGCCCAACCTGTAGCTGTGCCTGAGATTGCTCCAACCCAGGTATAGGACCTTGCACTTGTCATGGTTAAACTTCATAAGGTTGGCATCAGCCCACCTCACAAGTGTGTCAAGGTCGCTCTGGATGGAATTCCTTACCGCCAGGGTATCAACCGAGCCACACAGCTTGGTGTCATTGGCAAACTTGCTGAGGGCACACTCAATCCCACTGTCCATGTCAGCAACAAAGATGTTGAACAAAACCGGGCCCAACACCAGTCTTTGAGGGACACCACTTGTTACTGGTCTCCAGCCAGACATTGAGCCATTGACCACAACTGTTTGTGTGCGGTCATCCAGCCAGTTCTTTATCCACCGACTGGTCCACTTATCAAGTTGATGCCTCTCTGCCAACGGCGAGGAGAAGCAAGACACGCCAACACAATATGGGTGATAAGCAAGCTTCTACTTTATTCATGTCGCACATTGCTTATATCCTCGTGGTGTTAGCTATGCCTACTAGTCACAACAGCATTGGTTAGTTCTACACGGCTTCCTTTACATTCTCCTCCCACATCCGGTTTCTGGTTACATGTGAGGCCTACACTTTGCTTTGCTCGCACAAGGCCTCTAAGGCCTCTAATCCATGGCCTTGCTCTTGGAGCCATTCTGCAACACCTCTCCAATTTAGAGACAAGGATGTTGTGTGGGATAGTGTTGAATCCTTTGCACAAGTCCAGGTAGATGATGCCAACTGCTCTACCCCTGTCCATCAGTTCTGTAGCCCCATCATAGAAGGCCACCAAATTGGTCAGGCAGGATTTCCCCTTAGTGAAGCCATGCTGGCTGTCACCAAGCACCTTGATTTTCATGTGCCTTAGCATGCCAACCAGGAGAATATGCTCCAAGATTTTGCCAGGCACAGAGGTGAGACTGACTGGTCTGTAATTCCCTGGGTCATCCATTTTCCTCTTCTTGAAAATGGGGGTTATATTTCCCTTTTTCCAGTCATTGGGAACTTCACCTGACTGCCATGATTTTTCAAATATGATGGCCAGCGGCTTCGCAAATTCATTCGCCAGCTCCTTCAGAACCCACGAATGGATTTCATCAGGTCCCATGGACTTGTGTACATTCAGGCTTTTAAGATGGTCTTGACCCAGATCCTCTCCTGCAGTGGGCCCAAGGTCTTCATTCTCACATTCCCTGCGTCTGCCTTCCAAGACTTGGGTGGTTAGGTCAGAGACTTTTGTCAGTGAAGACAGAGGCAAAGTAGTCATTCAGAACCTCAGCCTTCTCCAAATCCTGTGTAGCCAGTTCTCCTGATAGCTTCTGGAGGGGGCCTACGTTGTCCCTTGTCTCTCCTTTATTTGCAATATACCTATAGAATCCCTTCCTGTTGTCTTTGACATCCCTAGCCAAGTTTAATTCTAACTGGGCCTTAGCTTTCCTAACCTGGTCCCTAGCTTCCCGGACAACATCCCTGTATTCTTCCCAGGCAACCTGTCCTTGCTTCCACCTTTTATAAGCCTCTTTTTTCCTTTGAATTTTTCTCAGCAGCTCCTTATCTATCCAAGGAGGTTTCCTGGCCCTCCTGCTGCACTTCCTTCTAGTTGGGATGTAACACTCCTGAGCTTGCAGCAGGTGATCCTTGAATATCAACCAATAGCCTTGGGCCCCCCTGTCCTCTAGGGCTATATCCCATGGAACCTTACTAAGCAGGTTCCTGAAGAGGCCAAAGTCTGCTCTTTTGAAGTCCAGGGAAGTGAGCTTGCTACACGCTCTTCTTACTGTCATGAGGATCTCGAATTCGACCGTCTCGTGATCGCTGCATCCAAGGCTGCCCTGGAGCATCACATTTCCAACAAGCCCTTCCCTGTTGGTGTGCATGAGGTCAAGCATGGCACCTCTCCTTGTCAGCTCCTCTATTACTTGCAGAAGGAAGTTGTCTTCTACACAATCGAGGAACCTCCTGCATTGCTTGTGCCGGGCCATACCGTCCCTCCAATAGATATCAGGATGGTTGAAGTCCCCCATGAGGACAAGGGCCTGCGAGCATGAGGCTGTTCCTATCTGCTTATAAAGTGCTTTATCCACAGAGTCCTCTTGAGCAGGCGGTCTGTAACAGATCCCTACAGTAATGTCTCCCATAGCTGTTCTCCCTTTAACCCTGACCCACGAACTCTCTGTTGACTGCTCACCTGTCCCCAGACAGAATTCCATACTCTCCAGCCTACCCCTAATATAAATAGCAACTCCCCCACCCTGCCTGCCAGGCCTGTCATTTCTAAAGAGCCTGTAACCTTCCATTCCAGCAGTCCAGTCATAGGAGCCATTCCACCATGTTTCTGTGATGCCTATTATATCATACCCCCGTAGACGTGCACACATCTCTAACTCCTCTTGTTTGTTCCCCATGCTACGAGCGTTTGTATAGTGGCATCTAAGCTGAGCTCGAACTGAAGCCGGCTCATTGGCTGGAGTGGCTGGAATATCTCTACATTGCTCCGAGCATTTATTATAGGTGCTGGCAATTGACTGGGGAGTGTTGGGATGGAATGATGCCCCCCTCCCCCAACACATCTAGTTTAAAGCATCTTTGACCAGTCTGGCAAGCCTCCTACCAAAACTGCTTGACAAGCTCCAGCAGCCCCCAGTAGACCTGGCCTACAACCTTGGGTCCCTTGTTCAAGATACCCAAACCCCTGACTATGGCACCACCCTTCTAACCATTTATTAACCTGCCTAATCCTCCTAGCTTTTTTAAGGTCCTCCCCTGTATCCTGGAGAACTGACGAAGAGACAAACTGAGCTCCAGAACTCCTAACCACCTCCCCCAGTGCTCTGTAGTCCTTCTTTATGTTCCCCAGGCTGCTACTATCTATATCACTAGCACCCACATGGATCACTAGAAGTGGGTAATAGTCTGTGAGACTTACAAGAGCAGGCAGCCTCTCTGCAACATCCCTGATTCAAGCCCCAGGTAGGCAACACACCTCCCTTGAGACTGGGTCAGTCCGACAGATGAGTGCTTCTGTCCCTTTCAATGTAGAGTCCCTTACTACTACGACCCACTGCTTTTTCCTACCAGCACCAGTAGAGATTTTCTTTACCAGTGCATCAGCCGGCTGCTTCTGGTGAGAGTGTGCTTCCTTATGAGCCCCCTGCAGGACAGGAAAGCGGTTCTGGGCGGCGACAACAGATTCAGGAGGAATCCCCCTGTTTTTAATTGCCCTCTTCCTCCTTTTTTTTTTTTTTTTTTTTTTTTTTTTTTTGTTGTGTTACTAATTCCCAGGTTAACAGCCTCCTTCTTTCCTCCCTGAGGTAGAGGTGAAGCTCGAGGCCCCTGCACAGTTTGGGCGTGGAGCAAGCATTCCTGCTTCCTCTCAGCTTCCCTGACATCCTGCAGCCTATTCATAGCATCCCGCAGCTCAGCCACCTGCTGCAGGAGGACCTCCACCAGGGAGCACCGAGTGCAGCCCTGCCCATTGTGCGCCTTTCCCTCACAAGACCAGCGCAGGCACTCTGCACTGCGAGCTCTGCGCTGCAGTCTCACCTCTCATCGGCTCTGTCTGGGTGCCTACGCTGGCCACCGCCGGGGCAGCCGGGGCAGGGCTCCCAGACCGGGCCCTGGTCATAACAGTTCCTGGTCGCTCGCGCTCCCTGGGGCAGGTTTTTACCCAGTCAGGGCTGGTGCCGCTCCTCTTGGCTCCTCTCACTTTGAGTCAGCTGCTCGAGTCAGCTGAGCTGCCGGCTCCTGGGCAGGTCCTGGCGAGGGCTTGAAGCTGCCTCGGTGGCTCTTGTCGCTTTGAGTTGTGGCTTCTGAATGCTGATCTCCCCTCTGCTCCGGTGTTGAAGGCGTAAGAGAACTGTAAGAGGAGTAAGTGCACCATAGATTTAATCTATTTTTCTATTTAGTTGAACACAAAAAATTGAGGGAGTTAGTGCAATGATTTTTTGGTAGACTGAAATTAACCCATAACAACAAAAACAAAAAAAAGTCAATTAAAAAATGCAGTGAATATTAGCACTTTTTCATGTTTCTTCTTCCCATGCAATATTTGGAATAGAAGAAAAGTAGGGAATTGCTAGTTTAGGTTCATGGAGTAAACCATACAAATGGCTAGATTAAGTCCAATCTCACATCCATGTAACCTAATATTCTCTCTTAGACATTAATCAAATGTTAAGGCCTAAAAAAGAGTATAGGAAGTGATCATCCACCTGTACTCAGCACTGGTGAGGCTGCACCTTGAATCCTGTGTTCAGTTTTGGGGCCTGGACTACAAGAAAGTCATAGAAGTGCTGAAGTGCATCCAAAAAAGGGCAATGAAGCTGTTGAAGGGCCTAGAGCACAAGTCTGATAAGGAATGGCTGGGAGAACTGGGGATGTTTAGCCGGAGACGAGGAGGCTCAGGTGGGACCTTATCACTCTCTACAGCTATCTGGGTGGAGAGAGAAAGGAGGTGGGTGTCTCTTTTCCCAAATAAATAGTGATGGGAAAAGAGAAAATGGCCTCAAGTTGGGGCACTGGAGGTTCAGATTGGAGATGAGGAATAATTTCTTCACCAAAAAAGTAAGCATTGGAACATGCTGCCCAGGTAAGTCGTAGAGTCACCATCCCTGAGGGTATTTAAAGGACATGTAGATGTGGCACTGGTTTAGTGGTGGGTTTACCAGTGTTAGGTTTACAATTGAAGTTGGTGGTCTTATAGGTCTTTTCCAACCTAAATGATTTTATGATTCTATAGTATTCTTATATTATGCCTTTCTAATCTTCAACTATTTTCAGGTTGTCAACTATTGGTATGAACATTTTATCTAGGTATTTAGCAAACGTTCTGGATTCATCTTCCATGAACTTTTCAGATCTCCTTTGGATCCCCTGTGAAACACAGGCAATCAAACATGCTTTGAGAAGAACTTCTACAATTCAACCATCTGTTTTGAGTCCACCTTCTCCTAGCTTAGTCTATTATCCCTAGTTCTTGTTTTGAAAGGGAGTCTAACTCTATCCACCTCTTCTTCTTTGTTACTTAATTTTATAAAATTTTACCAGAACTCTCAGCCTTTTCCAGGCTGCAGACATCACACTCAAGCGTTCAGTGTAGGGAAGGCACTCCATTTCTTTGCTCATTTCCAAGCCCTTGAGATGTAGAAGGAGGGGAGGGTCAGAACTGCAGGCAGTTTTGAAGATGCAGATGCACCATGGATTTATGAAGTGGCATGGTGAAATCAAATGAGTATATATTCTAAACTACCTGTGTATTTCAGAGAACTCCCAATAGGTTTGTGAGTTGATGCAAGCACAATTTCTCCTCTAGAGTTGATTTCATAGCAGGATCCTGTTTTGCCCAGTAGAAGTGCTAACTAGGAGATTCTGCAACTTTCCTTGTATTGTAGGATGGTCGAAAAACCTGGTGTTGGTGTATCAAAGATGAGCCCAAATCCAAGCAAATGATTTTACACATGAATGTTTTAGGCTTTGATAGATTTAAACCAGGTTTATATGCAAATGAAATAATACAAATTCAGTTATGTATAACTCTTGTAAGCTTAATTATTGTTCCCTTATTTTGAAGATCTCATTTTCATTAGGCTCAGAGAAGAGGAAAAAAAAAAAAGAAAAAAACAAAACCAAAAAGGGTATTATAGGTAAAATCCCATACAAGATTTTCGTTTTGTTTAGAGATTGCTGTAACTGAAATCATTTCACTGGAGCTTAAGGTCTTTTCCATTGGTTGAAGACCTGGGTGAATAAATTCAAGCTAAATTGAATTAGTAGCAGTAAAATTAGAAATAAAATAGTAGTTATTAGTGGTTCTGCAAGTACTTTTGCTGACTGCATAGAACAGGAAGAATTTGAGGCTAGAATTGATTTAGTAATTGCATGTGTAATTTCAACCAAAAGGAGAGGGGTTAAAAAATTGTTGGAGCAAATTTGATGAATTAGGGATTCTTCTGTTGGAATGTGAACTAATTGCAGTTGACAATATCAGGCAAAAGAGGATAACAGCAAGTTTTTATTTTTAAGGAAGCTTTTCTAATGTAGCCAGTAAAGAACTCAGTCTTTTCAATGCAGTAGAAGACAGTCTTGCTCCTAAGTAGACAAGTAGGTAAACCAAAAGCTGAACTAAGTCCATTTGTTTCACAAGTAGCTGGAAAAGGTCAGTTAGAGCGGAAGGCATTCTCCAAGCTTTTGAACGGCCTTTATGTATTCCATTTGCATGCTTCCAGTGCTAGTGTGGTTTTGCATTTTCTTTACCTTTTTATTTTTTTATTTTTTTATTTTTTCCCCCAGCTCTAGAAAGAAACATTGCTTTAACGCAAGTGACAAATATTTGGTACATTTAAAGGACATTTTTTCTGACTATCTATTGCATTTGATTTTAACTGAAAACCTGTGCATGAACATCCTTAATATAGGAAACAGTTTAGAAGTTCACTGTAACGTCGGTACTGTTTCTTTCCCTTCTGACATCATATTTTTTAATTTTTTTTTCAGTTTTTAAATGATCCCATACTTTGGATGAATGTTGTTCAGAGAATATCTCATAAACAAAGACCAAATTCAGGAAAACAAACAAATAACCTTTCAAATTAGTAGAGATGTCTAAATGAGGGAAAATCAAAGGAACAGTTTATCAGAAGAAGCCAAAGTGATTTCCACAAGTTTGTTTTCAACCTGACTTTAATGACAGTAATTTTTCTTAAAGCCAGAGTCTGTAATTGAGAAGTATAGTGAAATTTATGGAAATGTTCTCTCTGCTTAATAAGAATGAAATGCTTGTTTGACTTTAGGTATGGATATAAGTTACCTTTAAATCCAATAGTATGTTTTGAGCTGATCTCAAGGGCTCAGCACAGGCTTAAATGTTTTTCTTAGTTGCTTGGAACGTGAGAATAATAAAATAAAGCACAGAGAAAAAATAATGATGATGGTAAAGAAACAACCTGTCTTTACAGGCTAAATGTTATGCTGCTAACTTACGAAGAGAGAACATAGCAGCAGAGACTACTAAAAGAAAACATTCAGCACATAAATATGCTTCAAGTACATTTAAAAAAATACAGTCTGTTGAAATCCTTAAATCCTTAAAACCAATTCACTTCCTAGCCACAGATTAATGAGACAGTAATGTTATTTGTATCATTACACTTCTTAAGCAGCACACAATGAGTTTACACAGGCACTAAACAATCCCTTCTTAAAACGATTTTGTGAAACCATTTGTAAACATCCACAGCAAAGTAAAGCTCAGTGGATCCATCAGCACACTATTAGTTCTATTTGCATGTCATAAAAATATAGGTACTAATTTACTGGAACCTGATAACTTTCATAAAAAGAGAACAGGGTTGGCATAATTAGAAAACAAAGGACAACCAGACCATTGGGGATTTATCAGCACTGTAAATTTAGTATGAGTGGCTACTAAAAAAGCTTTAATTAACCATTATTCAAACTGAATGCTTTAATAATCACATATGTATTGTGATGTAAAACATGCAGAACTGCTTTGAGTCATCACGAAAAATGTATAGAAATCGGTGCCAAAGTCCCATTAGTTATAATAAGTGCTCTCCGACTATATTTATTGTTTAATGTAGGTATATGGAATTTATGAAACCAGTGGAGATTAAAATGTGAAGTACTTAGCCAGTTATGGAAATGCTGCAATGTATTTAAACCTTCAGCCTAAAATGATAATTTTTAGTACTGGAAAACATGAGAAAAAGAAATCGGAAATAAAGCAGTAATACTTCTTTTCAATTCAAAATAATCTATTTGCTTCTTCTTATTGCTTAAAAGAAGATGACGTATTTGCAAGAAAGTTTTGCAGGAAGGTGCTGTTCTGAAAGAAGACATTTGCTTCTTCACCCTTAAGATAAAAGTTAGCTCATTGGCTTAGAGTGTGTTATGTTGAAATGAAGGTAATTATGTTTTTCTATTATGTTAATATTCCAGATGACCTATGATTATTAAATAATTTCTAACACTAATTCAATATTATAGCTGTAGAAGGAGAGAATATCCTAATACAGAACCCTAACCCTAATATGTTGTCATGGTTTAAACCCAGTCAGGTAACTTGTAAATGGTCTGGGGGGACGACTAGGAGGGTAAAAGGATGTCTCCTTCACAGGTTGAGCACCTGAGAAGGAGAAAAAAGATGTGTAATTGCTAAGCACCTCCATCATATACCTCCCAAAGTATAAAGGTGGTGACCACACTGGGAACATAAACCAGATCAGTTTCATGATCAATGATTCTATTGTATTACAAGTCATTACCATAAAGTACAATGGGATAAAAAACTTAGCCCAAGCCCCACACTTGAAAAACACTAATACAGCCAATACCGGATGGACGTAAGATATGGTATACTGAAACTGTGAGATCAAGAGGAAAAACCTTGAGAGCCAATAAATCAGCATTGTGACGAGTGACTATCAATCCAGTCAGATCTGTTCTTATCTCAACCCCTCGTGCCCCACGTTGGGCGCCAAAAAGAACTGTCGTGGTTTAAACCCAGTCAGGTAACTTGTTCACTCACTCCCAGTGAGTGGTGCCGAGCTGACAACAATCAAGGTCCGTGTCCGTCTCCCCCCCCCCCCCTGCACCGGGGCTCTCCCCTTCCCCGCTCCCGGAGGAACGGGGAGGAGGATCGAGAGAGTGCAACTCCTACGGGTTGAGACAAGAACAGTCCAGCAACAAATCACCACCGCTACTATCAGCTAAAACAATGATAAGGGAAAATAACAAGGGAAGAGAATACGATACCACCGGCCAAGAAAACGAGTTCTCCTGTCCTTCCGGGTAACTCCCACCCCCCAGCATGACGTGCTGTGGTATGGAATACCTCCCCCTCCCGTCTCTGCCTCCCCTGGCAGAGCATGAGCCTCACAGAGTCCTTGGTCAGGGTAAACATCACTTAGCAACAACCGAAAACATCGGCTTCACCAACGCTGCTCTCAAACTAGAAGTCAAAACACAGCACTGCACCAGTTAACACAAAGGAAAAAAAAAAAA
Organism: Pezoporus wallicus; assembly: GCF_028554395.1. NCBI lineage: Eukaryota > Metazoa > Chordata > Aves > Psittaciformes > Psittacidae > Pezoporus > Pezoporus wallicus. Next base: position 589,108 of record NW_026634996.1, read on the forward strand.
AAACATGACTGCTACTGCTGAACCCAGGACATTATCCACCCCTTATTCCATACCATTCACGTCGTGCTCAGATCCCACATTTTCAATACACCATCGCTCTCCCACATATATACATCCATATACATACAGACCAAGAGGAAAAAAATCATTTTCTTAGTGCATGGACCAATCCCTATAATGCTGCCGAGTCCATTCGGTCCATGATGTTCCAAGTTCATTCTCTGTTGGGATGATGGCTGGAGGGAAGTCAGGGCCAGTCGCTGGTGACCTGGAGACATCTAGTTGATGGGCTATAAAAGCATTACACAGCAGGCAACAGTTTTCCCCTAAAATCAAATCCCCTTGAGGTATACATCGGACTTCCCCATCTTCCCGCATTACCCACCAAGTATATCCAGGTCCCTGAGCAAAAGCAATCCCACGAGTGGGTTTGCCTTTACCTGAAGCAGGAATAACCCAGACTGTCTTCCCCAGCAAATTCTTCATATGCACCACGGGAACTTTGTCCCCCTCTACAATATGTAAAAGTTCTGACTGGGCTGGGCCAGCCCTGTTGGCAGATCCTCTGGTGTTGACCAACCAGGTGGCCTTTGGTAAATGTGTATCCCAATGCTTGAAAGTTCCCCCACCCATCGCTCTCAGTGTAGTTTTTAACAGCCCATTGTACCGTTCGATTTTCCCAGAGGCTGGTGCATGGTAGGGGATGTGATATACCCACTCAATGCCATGCTCTTTGGCCCAAATATCTATAAGGTTATTCCGGAAATGAGTCCCATTGTCTGACTCAGTTCTCTCTGGGGTGCCGTGTCGCCACAAAATCTGTTTCTCAAGGCCCAGGATGGTGTTCCGGGCAGTGGCATGGGGCACAGCGTATGTTTCCAGCCACCCGGTGGTTGCTTCCACCATGGTAAGCACATGGCGCTTGCCTTGGCGGGTTGGTGGCAGTGTGATATAGTCAATCTGCCAGGCCTCCCCATATTTATACTTCAACCATCGTCCTCCATACCAAAGAGGCTTTAACCGCTTGGCTTGTTTAATTGCAGCACATGTTTCACACTCATGAATAACCTGGGCAATAGTGTCCATTGTTAAGTCCACCCCTCGGTCACGGGCCCATCTATATGTTGCATCTCTGCCCTGATGGCCTGAAGTGTCATGGGCCCACCGGGCCAGAAATAATTCACCTTTATGTTGCCAATCTAAGTCCATCTGAGCCACTTCAATCTTAGCCGCTTTATCCACTTGTTGGTTGTTCTGGTGTTCCTCAGTGGCCCGACTCTTGGGTACATGGGCATCTACATGACGTACCTTCACCACCAGGTTCTGCACCCGGGCAGCAATATCTTTCCACAGTGCAGCAGCCCAGATGGGTTTACCTCTGCGTTGCCAGTTGCTCTGCTTCCATTGCTTCAACCACCCCCACAGGGCATTTGCCACCATCCATGAGTCAGTATAGAGATAAAGTACTGGCCACTTTTCTCGTTCAGCAATGTCCAGGGCCAGCTGGATGGCTTTCACCTCGGCAAATTGACTCGATTCACCCTCTCCTTCAGCAGTTTCTGCAACTTGTCGTCCAGGACTCCATACAGCTGCCTTCCATCTCCGATGCTTTCCCACAATACGGCAAGAGCCATCAGTAAACAAGGCATACTGCTTTTCACTTTCTGACAGTTTATTATATGGTGGGGCCTCTTCAGCACGCACCACCTCCTCCTCTGGTGACATTCCGAAATCTTTGCCCTCTGGCCAGTCCATGATGACTTCTAGAATGCCTGGACGACTGGGATTTCCTATTCGAGTTCGTTGTGTAATTAGTGCAGCCCATTTACTCCATGTAGCATCAGTTGCATGATGTGTAGAGGAGACCCTGCCTTTGAACATCCAGCCCAGCACGGGCAGCCGGGGTGCCAGGAGGAGCTGTGCTTCAGTGCCAATCACTTCCGAAGCAGCTCGAACCCCTTCATAGGCTGCCAGTATCTCTTTCTCAGTTGGGGTATAGCTGGCCTCAGATCCTTTGTATCCCCGACTCCAAAAGCCGAGGGGTCGACCTCGAGTCTCCCCTGGAGCTTTCTGCCAGAGGCTCCAGGTAGGACCGTTCTCCCCAGCTGCAGTGTACAGCACATTTTTTACATCTGGCCCGGTCCGGACAGGTCCAAGGGCTACTGCATGAACTATCTCGCGTTTAATTTGCTCAAAGGCTTGTTGCTGCTCAGGGCCCCATTTAAAATCATTCTTCTTCCGGGTCACATGATAGAGAGGGCTTACAATCGAACTGTAATTTGGGATGTGCATTCTCCAGAACCCCACTGCACCCAAGAAAGCTTGCGTTTCTTTCTTATTAGTTGGTGGAGACATTGCTGTTATCTTGTTGATCACATCTGTGGGGATCTGTCTACGTCCATCTTGCCATTTTATTCCCAAAAATTGAATCTCCTGTGCAGGTCCCTTGACCTTACTCCGTTTTATGGCAAAACCGGCTTTCAGCAGGATTTGGATTATTTTCCTCCCTTTCTCAAAGACTTCTTCCGCTGTATCGCCCCACACAATAATGTCATCAATGTATTGCAGGTGTTCTGGAGCTTGCCCCTGTTCCAGTGCAGTCTGGATCAGTCCATGGCAAATGGTAGGGCTGTGTTTCCACCCCTGGGGCAGTCGGTTCCAAGTGAACTGGACACCCCTCCAAGTAAAAGCAAACTGTGGCCTGCACTCTGCTGCCAAAGGAATGGAGAAAAATGCATTGGCAATATCAATCGTGGCATACCACTTGGCTGCCTTTGACTCTAGTTCATACTGAAGTTCTAGCATGTCCGGTACGGCAGCACTCAATGGTGGTGTGACTTCATTCAGGCCACGATAGTCTACTGTTAGTCTCCATTCTCCATTAGACTTTCGCACTGGCCATATGGGGCTATTGAAGGGTGAGCGGGTCCTGCTGATCACCCCCTGACTCTCCAGTCTACGGATCAGCTGATGGATGGGAATCAGGGAGTCTCGGTTGGTGCGATATTGCCGCCGGTGCACTGTTGTGGTCGCAATTGGCACTTGTTGTTCTTCAACTTTCAGCAACCCCACAGCAGAGGGATCTTCTGAGAGACCAGGCAAGGTGGACAGCTGCTCAATTTCCTCAGTCTCCAAAGCAGCAATACCAAAAGCCCACCGGTACCCTTTTGGGTCTTTGAAGTACCCTCTCTTGAGGTAGTCTATGCCGAGGATGCATGGAGCCTCTGGACCAGTCACAATAGGGTGCTTTTGCCACTCCCTCCCAGTCAGGCTGATTTCAGCCTCCAGCACAGTCAACTCTTGGGATCCTCCTGTTACTCCAGAAATATAGATGGCTCCTCTCTTGAATAATAGGACGTCTTTTGTTAATAGCTGAGACGTGTGTTGGTACACGTGAGGAGCTGGATAAATCAGATACATCGTCCCTCAATTTGTCGAGGTCCTGGGACAGTTTTTTCACAGCTGAGATGATGGAAGGAGTGAGATTGTCTTCGAACTCTCGGAGTTTATGAACCATTTCATCCACTGTTAGTGGTACTATGTCATTCCAGGTCACTGTTGCCAATGAATGGGCATATGATGACGGTGCATTCCGTGTAAGTTTTCGCCACATGGGTCGTGTACATTCAACTTCATCTGGATCTATAGGTGTATCCCCGTTATTCGGCTTGATGTGATAGATCATCTCTACGATGGCCGATTCCCTCAGAGACTGGATGCCTTTGTCTATAGTAGTCCACTTGGCCGAACGACTCGTAACATCGTCCTTGTACGGAAACCTTTCTTTCACAGCTGCCAAGAGCCTCCTCCAAAGGCTGAGGGACTTTTTCTCTCTTGCAATTGCTTTGTCAATTCCCCCTTCTCTAGCAAGTGATCCCAGCTGCTTGGCTTCTGTACCTTCTAGTTCGTGACCATCGGCCCCATTGTCCCAGCATCGGAGTAACCAGGTGATGATGTGCTCCCCTGGTTGACGGGTAAAATCTTTTCGCATATTCCGCAGCTCGGTTGAGGTTCGAGGTCGAGAAGTTACCTCTTCTTCTTCTTCTTCGTCATGTGATGATGACTCCTGATCAGATTCTGGACCGGGTGGTGAATTCATTGGTTCTTCATCTCGCTTCACCCTTTTTGCCTCCTTTTTGCTTGTTCTCTTGCGTACAGGGGCAACTGATATTGGTACGAATTGGTCCTCTGGTTTGGCTGCAGTGATTATCACTGTGGTTTGAGTAGCGACTGTACTTGTTGCTGGGGGTGGTGTAGCTACCGTGCTTGGAGCTGGGGTAACCGCGCTGTCTGTTGCAGTTGAAGTTTGAGCAGCTGCTGTACTTGCCACTGGGGTAGCTGCGCAGTTCATTGCAGCCAAAGTTTGAGTAGCGACTGTCGCTTTGCCCTCAAATCCGCCGATATTCTTTTCCTTTTGAAGGTGCTGGATAGTGTTGAACAAGGCCCTGTAAGCATAGGCCAAGCCCCAGCACGTTGCCGTGATTTGTCCATCTCTGGTATGGCCAGAATGACCACACACCTCATTTAAGTGTTTTACTAATTCTTCTGGATTTTGCAGTTGTTCGGTAGTGAAATTCCAAAATACTGGAGGGGCCCACTGACCTAGATACTTGCCCATACTATCCCACACACCCTGCCACTCATGGCTGTCCAGCCTCTGGGAAAATCTCTCGGTCCTCCTACATCGTCTTTTGACCCCAGACAAGACCCAAACCTGAATCTGCTTAACTCTTGAAATCAGTAGTGGGCAAAACACACTCTGTATGCGTGTTAGCATGGTGATTCCCATCACCATCAGTAAACAAGTCTCAACAGCATTAAAAGGCCATTTAAAAAATTCAAAACTCTCAAATGTAAATGGTCTGGGGGGACGACTAGGAGGGTAAAAGGATGTCTCCTTCACAGGTTGAGCACCTGAGAAGGAGAAAAAAGATGTGTAATTGCTAAGCACCTCCATCATATACCTCCCAAAGTATAAAGGTGGTGACCACACTGGGAACATAAACCAGATCAGTTTCATGATCAATGATTCTATTGTATTACAAGTCATTACCATAAAGTACAATGGGATAAAAACCTTAGCCCAAGCCCCACACTTGAAAAACACTAATACAGCCAATACCGGATGGACGTAAGATATGGTATACTGAAACTGTGAGATCAAGAGGAAAAACCTTGAGAGCCAATAAATCAGCATTGTGACGAGTGACTATCAATCCAGTCAGATCTGTTCTTATCTCAACCCCTCGTGCCCCACGTTGGGCGCCAAAAAGAACTGTCGTGGTTTAAACCCAGTCAGGTAACTTGTTCACTCACTCCCAGTGAGTGGTGCCGAGCTGACAACAATCAAGGTCCGTGTCCGTCTCCCCCGCCCCCCTGCACCGGGGCTCTCCCCTTTCCCGCTCCCAGAGGAACGGGGAGGAGGATCGAGAGAGTGCAACTCCTACGGGTTGAGACAAGAACAGTCCAGCAACAAATCACCACCGCTACTATCAGCTAAAACAATGATAAGGGAAAATAACAAGGGAAGAGAATACGATACCACCGGCCAAGAAAACGAGTTCCACCCGGAAGCTCCTGTCCTTCCGGGTAACTCCCAGTTACCCCCCACCCCGGGCATGACGTGCTGTGGTATGGAATACCTCCCCGGCTAGCCCGGGTCAGGCGCCCCGTCTCTGCCTCCTCACAGCTTCCCCTCCTCCCTGGCAGAGCATGAGCCTCACAGAGTCCTTGGTCAGGGTAAACATCACTTAGCAACAACCGAAAACATCGGCTTCACCAACGCTGCTCTCAAACTAGAAGGCTTTTACACCTCTGTCTAACTTTGCTATAAGATTAGCTGGTTAAGTTAGTTAATTCAGGTGTCTGAAATGCTGTGAAATTAATAGTCCCTTATGCAGCCTTCTGTTTGTGCTTCCAGTGTAGACTGGCCGTAATAAAATTGGTTCTTCATACTTCCAGTTTTCTTAGAGCATTTTAAGCCTTTACCAAAGGAATAATAGTGATTATAAGCACTCTAATATTTTTGTACTCCTTATCCACAGAGGAGTAAATGAGACCAAGTTCTTAATTACTGTAGTGTGAAAGAGCCCGTCAAATACCTAAAATGTTTATAAAACATCAGTTGTCCTGGAGATGTAGATTTTGCATACTATATCTAAGAGCCTTGCTAATTTTGACACTTGCCTATCATCTTCGGTTGTGGTATTGTACTATGTATTTTTTCCTCTTTTAATCTCTTTGAATGTGTTTTTTTCTAGTCTCAATACCAAACTGGATGGCCTAGCTAGGAAAATACATGTCTGCTCCACTGAATGTCTGATTTATTGGATATAGCCAAAATAAAAAAAAAAACAACACCAAAACAAAACAGCATGCTGATTAGTGTAATTTGCATGCCAATATGTTGGCAGGTGAATGTGATAATGTCCTGGGTTCAGCAGTAGCAGTCATGTTTGTTTTTTTTTTTTTTTTTCTTTGTGCTAGCTGGTGCAGTGCTGTGTTTTGACTTCCAACCTGAGAACAGTGTTGGTGAAGTTGATGTTTTCAGTTGTTGCTAAGTGATGTTTACCCTGACCAAGGACTTTGTGAGGCTCATGCTCTGCCAGGGAGGAGGGGAAGCCGGGAGGAAGCAGAGATGGGGCGCCTGACTCGGGCTAACCAGGGAGGTATTCCATACCACAGCACGTCATGGCCGGGGTGGGGGGTGACTGGGAGTTACCCGGAAGGACACGGGGCTTCCGGGTGGAACTCGTCTTCTTGGCCGGTGGTATCGTATTCTCTTCCCTTGTTATTTTCCCTTATCATTGTTGTAGTTGATAGTTGCGGTGGTGATTTTTTGTACATTGGTTGCTGGACTGTTCTTGTCTCAACCCGTGGGAGTTGCACTCTTTCGATCCTCCTCCCCGTTCCTCCGGGAGTGGGGGAGAACCCCGGGGGGGGGGGGGGGGACACACGGACCTCGATTGTTGTCAGCTCGGCACCACTCACTGGGAGTGAGTGAACAAGTTACCTGACTGGGTTTAAACCACGACAGATATTCAGTAGCAAAAGATTATGATTTTTACAGATATCCTACATTTCCTAAATTTAAGAAGACTAGAGCATTGATATTTCTGAAAAAAGGTGGAGGTGTACAGGGAGACTGGGCAGTGGGTTCCAAGAGAAAATAGGGAAGTCAGTATTTAACATGGACAGTAAGCTGATGAAGCATTGAACGTCTTAAAAACTGCATGATCAGGTAAAGCAGTATTTGTCTTACCTATCAGAAAGCAAAGAAAGCACAATTTGGACTTTTTTCATCTTCAGAATTGATTTGTTTTTTGGAAGCCAAACAGTAATTTGCAGAATTTAATATTATGCAAGAAGACAATAGCCTCTCATTTTTGCTGTTCCACCAAGTGCACCTGGACTTACAGGTACAAAAAGGGTCAGAGGAAGCAGAGATTCCTGCTCTATCTTAAGGTTACTTTCCTTCAGGAAATTCTCAGTAGGTATCTTAGTTTATCTACAAGTTTCATTGAAACGCTATCTATTTTTCTATTTTTTCTGGTTTTTTTTTTTTTTTTTTTTTTTTAGAGAGTTCTGAGTATTAGAGTCCTATATTAAACAGACTGCAGCAGATTTGACATTAAGACCATATAGCATTAACAGCCAGTTTCATGTATTTAAAAAAAGAAAGTTACCTTGCATATCAACTGCAAAGCTGCCTTCTCTTCAGTAGGATTTTGCTTAGATTAGTTCAAAAGTGAGCAAAGCATCTTTTCGCCTCACAGGGGGAAATAAGGCTACTAAGAATGACTGGAATGACTGATTCATAACTTGTCTCTTCTGTGCTGCCTTTGTGATAATTTCAGAATGATCTTGCCTACCCCACAAAGTGTATAGGTATTGCATGTTGTACTGCGAGTGTAATTCTACTTCTCAATGGATAATAAGTGTGAACATGCATGGTATTTAATTTCAAGCTGCCTGGTTATTGTTGGAATTGAGGATCTTTCCAACATTTTAAAGAATTAATTGATTTTCTGTAACTGTCCAACCCATATGAAGAATAGATTAACCTGCAGCTAAGATTTTTTTATTTAGTCCTAGTTTTCTGAATTAGACTAAGACTTTTAATTTTTTTTATTATTTTGTTTTATTTTTTATATACATGGTATTTCAGATAAGTGGACTATCTGAGTCAATTTAACTGACCTAGTAGTGGTGGCCATATTGCCTCCTTTGGCCATCGATCTCCTAAAAGAACATGCTTTTCAAATGATGTTTTGCTCCTGCTGGAGGATGGGTTTGGAATAGGAAGGATGGTGGATAGTTACTGCTGAGGGAAGGAGGAGGATAGGGCTTTCCACTACAACTAAGAAGCAGTAATAAGAGTTACTGCTGTTGTCGTCTAGAAGCAGCACACTGACTTCTGCCTAAACTTTCTATTGCAGAATTGCCAGAACAGCTTTCCTGTTTCTTTCCTTCTGAAGAGTGTTCTTTCAGACCTACCTTGCCTGGACACAGTTGTAGACTTGCACAGGAGATTGTGTAGTAGAACAGGAGACTTTGCTTCAGAACAGAATTCCAGTACACTACAAGTGAGCAAACACCTACAGAGAAAGGAGATTTCCACCTTCACTTTGGTCTCCAGAAAACCTGACTGGAACATTTTCATGGACAGATTGTTTCTTCCTATTTCTTGCTAGTTAGAGACTATGGCTGAGCAGTCAAGCTTGATATGGATCATAGAACCATGGAATAGAATCATAGAATGGAATCATAGAATGATTAGGGTTCGAAAGGACCATAGGATCATCTGGTTCCACCCGCCCTGACATGGGCATGAACACCTCACACTGGACCATGTCACCCAAGGCTCTGTTCAGCCTGGCCTTGAACACTGCCAGGGATGGAGCATTTACCACTTTGGGCAGCCTGTTCCAATGCCTTATCACCCTCACAGTAAAGAACTTCTTCCTTATATCCAACATGAACTTCCCCTGTTTTAGTTTAAACCCATTACCGCTTGTCCAGTCGCTACAGTCACTAATTAAGTGTTTCTGTCTGGCATACTTGTAGGTCCCCTTCAGATACTGGAAGGCTGCTATGAGGTCTCCACACATCCTTCTCCAGGCTGAACAGCCCCAACTTTCTCAGCCTGTCTTCATACAGGAGGTGCTCCATCCCCCTGATCATCCTCGTGGCCCTTCTCTGGACTTGTTCAAACAGTTCCATGTCCTTTTTATGTTGAGGACACCAGAACTATACACAGTACTCCAAGTGAGGTCTCACAAGAGCAGAGTAGGTGGGCAGGATCACCTCCTTTTACCTGCTGGTCATGCTCCTTTTGATGCAGCCCAGAATATGGTTGGCTTTCTGGGCTGCAAGCTCCCTCTCTGCAGGGCTGCTCTGAATCACTTCTCTGCCCAACCTGTAGCTGTGCCTGGGATTGCCCCGGCCCAGGTGTAAGACCTTGCACTTTGCGTTGTTGAACTTCACGAGGTTGGATCTCCAGATATTATAGACTGACTTTTAAACCAATAATCATAATAAAATTGTATTACTGCTGTCTTCTTAATTCTTCTCCATCTGCCATATAAATGTCAGAGACATACCTTGTATTATTTTTGGATGGGAGGAGGCTGGAAGACACAAACTGTAATCATCTTTGTATTTTTCATAGGATAACTTCGCAAACTAATGTATCTTGAAATTTAAAATTCTCAATTGAAGGTTTTATTAAGAAGCTGTACTTGTTCATGACTTGCAGCTGCTTTTTATAAAACAAACATTTGTAGGACAATGTTACTTATACAGCATTTACTAATTAAATGTTCCCATACATCACATCAAGAAAGTTTTTGCATTACACAGGGCAGGGTAAATTGAAAAGTGCAATTGAATATTGATCTATGGCCAAATAAAAGTCTTTTAAATGTAAACCCTTCACTTAATTTAGGCAGAATCAAAAATAACATCAATGGGCCTGTTACAATTCTCCCAAGACTTTGCCCGGAAACTTAATACAATTTTCATGCTGTCCAGTGATGGATCCCGTTAATGGAATAACCTTATAACCTTTAGTGTTCTTATTCACATTCATGGGTATTATAAATATCGTCTGTCCTTCCCTTGGGCTGTAGAACATTAGGCTAACCTCTTTCTTCAAGGCTCAACATGCTGTGGTTGCTCTATCTGTCTGATGCATTGATTATTTTAAAATAACCAGTGTTATTTTAGGCATGGAATACTTCTTTACCAAACCTGCAGTGTATTAGGGACTGAAAATTGCACTGAAACTTAGGAAATTAAATCTGTACTAGAGACATATCAGACCCAGTGAATATTACTTACTTATTTAAGGAATTCTCCCTAACAGATTTGTCACCTCTAGTGTTTCTTCATGTAGGGGTTTCTGAATTAGAATTGAAGTAATTTAATGACTGCTCTAGCTTTTCCATGAAACTTCCTTGTGCTGTAATTCTATAAAGAGTCTAATTTATGAAATCTATGAAGAATGAATATAAAATACAAACCTGCATAACTTTTGATTTACTGTCTTCACCTTTCACGATTCACATTTTCACAGTTAATAACAGGTTGAACTTTAAATTAGGTTATCCTCTGAATGGAGGTGTGACATGTGTTTGGTTTCTAGAGTGTTCAGCACTTGTACCCTATAGTTCCTAGCTACAGTCTATGAACAGAAGGGCTACTAAACATCTGGAGCTGATCTAGTAAAGGGGGTTCAGCTAGGGGTTCTCACTAAAGCCTGTGGTAAATATCTGAGGGAATGAACCTCATGCTTTTTTTTCTGTTGTCCTCCATCATGGCATTATTTTTCCAGAAATGCCAAGGCAAGTATACCCAACTTAGGTTTAATAGAGGTAAGCAGATCTGTCATTCCTTACACACAGCTGCCCGTCTGGCTTATGTGTACAACTATAATGCAGCAGAAAGAGACGGGCATGGGAACTGGACAAGGTGATGAGCTTGAGTTAAGTCAAGGGAAAACTCTTAGCCATCATACCTTATTTTGAAAAAAAAACAAACAAAAAAGAAAATACATTAATTTCAAGGATGATTTTTAATATAAGAGGGCTTAACTCAAGGAAGAAATACAGAAATGTAGGATATGGGGAATGAGAAGCTGCATAGGGGAGCAAGATACATTGTGCCCTTGTATGGTGATTAGGATGGAGCATCACTCTTCTAGTGATGGTAAGTCTTCCTTGGAATGTCCTATATTATATGCGTTTAAAAGAAAGTGCCGATGATGGATGAAAAGCTTTCGGTGTTTTTTTCCTTCACCCAGAATTCTGACACCACCTGGTGGGTAGCTCAAGTCAGAAAATTCTAAATATCCTAAGGAAACTGTTGCCATTGAAGATGGAGGAAAGAGAGAAAAGAGGAAGGGGATGATGTGATGCTTGCTGCCGAAGGGAGGGTTTTTTGGGTACAAGGACAGCTTACGTAGTCATTTGTTTTCCTAGGAACTGTGAAATTCATGGGAAACTTCCTGCACGCTGCAAATGTGTGTTTACTTCGGTGTATCTGTGTCTGAGGATCATTGTATATTAATTTATAATTTTTTCTCAATCTATTCAAAGAAGATTTCTAAGAAGCATTCTAAGAAAAGGTTCACTTGCATATTGATTTACTGGGCCGATTCTTTCTTTGTTTCAGTTCACATATAAAACCAGCAGGTTTGAAGCAGGACTCCGTTTCTTCTGGAACAGGTGGATATATAGCAGTGAACCACTCCAACAGCACTGCAGTGATGAGTGCATTGCTAGATATATAATGATCGCAGCCTTTCAGCACCATTAGGTTGTAATAGTTGCTGGCACATGTGGTGTGTAAAATAAAGTGTAAGGCTATGATTTTGTGCGCATCTCAAATATATGCCTTCTGCCTTTATGCACAGTAAAATAGGAGAAAGGGAAGGTAATTAACTAGGAAGCTGCCTTTTGGGTGGCTAACAGAGAAAGCGTGATCTAAAATAACAAGTTTAGAAGTAGATGCCAAAACAATCTGTGTCTTCGTCCTCAGCTGTGTATTCACAGTCGACCTCATCCTGAAAATGTGTTGCATTCAAAGAACTGTAAAACATCTGTAGTTGTGCTTACGCTTCTAAGCTGAAGTCAGTAGGATCATTCACAGGCTTGAAAAATTAGTCCACTTACAAGATCTACTGGATTAAAAACCAAAGGTTCATTGCTTTGCAAGACTTAATTATCCATCATTTTTCGGATGTGCCATATAAAATCCACTTGCTGTAGATATCAGCAAAAAATAATCTTTCTGACATTGGACATTAACATGTTAACTGGCAAGCTCTGGCGATAAAGCTGAGAGCAGTGGGCTCATTTACAGTCAGTACTGAATTTGTCTCTCCATAGCTCTCTAAACAGAATCAAAGGACTCTAGAATTAACTGGAGATGTCTGTCACATACTTTGAAGATGATAAATACTATAAAAAAAAAAGGAGGAAGAGGACAATTAAAAGCAAGGGGCTTCCTCCTAAATCTGATGTCACCACCTGGAACTGCTTCACAGTTCTGCGGGGAGCTAATGAGAAAACACACACCTCACAACATGAATAACTGGCTGATGCACCAGATCACTACTGCTGCTGCCAGGAAAAAGTGGCGGGTCGTAGTAGTAGGGGACTCTACTTTGAAAGGCAAAGAGGCACTCATCTGTCAGTGTCGTGGTTTAAACCCAGTCAGGTAACTCATTCACTCACTCCCCCCCTTCTTTCCCTCCCCCTACTCCCGGAGGGTCGGAGAGGAGAATCGAAAAGAATGCAACTCCCACAGGTAAGAACAGTTTAGTAACTAAGGTATAACACAAATCACTACTGCTACCACCAATGATAATAATGATAAAGGAAATAACAAGGGAAGAGAATACAACACCTCAGCACCAACCGACCGATAACTCGCCCCCCAAGCCCGACCAAGCTCCGACCGATACCTCCTCCAACCCTGCAGTCCCACAGCCCTTCCGGCTCACTCCCAGTTACATCCTGGGCATGACGTATGGACGGTGGTATGGAATACCTCTTTGGTCAGTTTGGGTCAGGTGTCCTGTCTCTGCTTCCTCCTGGCTTCCCCTCCTCCCTGGCAGACCATGAGGCTCACAAAGTCCTTGGCCAAACCAAAACATCGCTATCAGTTCTGTTCCCAGGCCGAAAGTCAAAACACTGCACTGCACCAGCTACCAAGAAGGAGAAAAATGACTGCTACTGCTGAACCCAGGACAGTCAGTCAGACCCAGTCTCAAGGGAGGTGTGTTGCCTACCTGGGGCTTGAATCAGGGATGTTGCAGAGAGGCTGCCTGCTCTAGTAAGTCCCACTGACTATTACCTGCTTCTGGTTGTCCATGTGGGTGGTAGTGGTATAGATAGAAGTAGTCTGGAGAACATAAAGAGGGACTACAGAGCCCTGGGAGAGGTGGTTAGGGGCTCTGGAGTTCAGATAGTGTTTTCATCAATTCTCCAGGGTAAAGGGGAGGACCTTAAAAAGGTTAGGCTGATAAGCTATGTTAATAAATGGTTAGAAGGGTGGTGCCATAGTCAGGGGTTTGGGTATTTAGGACATGGGACTCGATTTGGGAGGCCAGGTCTACTGGAGGCTGTTAGAACGGGACTGGTTTTGGTAGGAGGCTTGCCAGACTGGTCAAAGCTGCTTTAAACTAGATGTGTTGGGGGAGGGGGGCATCATTCCATCCCAACACTCCCAGTCAATTGCCAGCACTTTTAATAAATAATGAGAGCAATGTAGAGTTATTTCAGCTTCTCTAAACTGGTTTCGTTTGGAGCTCAGCTCAGATGCCTCTATACAAACAACCGTAGCATGGGGTACAAACAAGAGGAATTAGAGATATGTGCATGTCTACGGGGGTATGATATAATAAGCATCACAGAAACATGGTGGAATGGCTCCTGTGACTGGAGTGTTGGAATGGAAGGTTACAGGCTCTTTAGAAATGACAGGCCTGGCAGGCAGGGTGGGGAAGTTGCTATTTATATTAGGGGTAGGCTGGAGAGTATGGAATTCTGTCTGGGGACAGGTGAGCAGTCAACAGAGAGTTCGTGGGTCAGGGTTAAAGGGAGAACAGCTATGGGAGACATTACTGTAGGGACCTGTTACAGACCGCCTGCTCAAGAGGACTCTGTGGATGAAGCAGTTTATAAGCAGATAGGAACAGCCTCATGCTCGCAGGCCCTTGTCCTCATGGGGGACTTCAACCATCCTGACATCTGTTGGAGGGACGGTATGGCCCGGCACAAGCAATGCAGGAGGTTCCTCGATTGTGTAGAAGACAACTTCCTTCTGCAAGTAATAGAGGAGCTGACAAGGAGAGGTGCCATGCTTGACCTCATGCACACCAACAGGGAAGGGCTTGTTGGAAATGTGATGCTCCGGGGCAGCCTTGATTGTAGCAATCATGAGATGGTCGAGTTCGAGATCCTCAGGACAATGAGAAGGGCATGAAGCAAGCTCACTGCCCTGGACTACAAGAGAGCAGATTTTGGCCTCCTCAGCAATCTGGTTAGTAAGGTTCCATGGGATATAGCCCTAGAGGACAGGGGGGCCCAAGGCTATTGGTTGATATTCAAGGATCACCTGCTACAAGCTCAGGAGTGTTGCATCCCAACTAGTAGGAATTGCAACAGGAGGGCCAGGAAACCTCCTTGGATGGATAAGGAGCTGCTGAAGAATATTCAAAGGAAAAAAGAGGCTTATAAAAGGTGGAAGCAAGGACAGGTTGCCTGGGAAGAATACAGGGATGTTGTCCGGGAAGCTACGGACCAGGTTAGGAAAGCTAAGGCCCAGTTAGAATTAAACTTGGCTAGGGATGTCAAAGACAACAGGAAGGGATTCTATAGGTATATTGCAAATAAAGGAGAGACAAGGGACAACATAGGCCCCCTCCGGAAGCTATCAGGAGAACTGGCTACACAGGATTTGGAGAAGGCTGAGATTCTTAATGACTTCTTTGCCTTGGTCTTCACTGACAAAAGCCTCTGACCAAACCACCCAAGTCTTGGAAGGCAGACGCAGGGAATGTGAGAATGAAGACCTTGGGCCCACTGCAGGAGAGGATCTGGGTCAAGACCATCTTAAAAGCCTGAATGTACACAAGTCCATGGGACCTGATGAAATCCATTCGTGGGTTCTGAAGGAGCTGGCGAATGAATTTGCGAAGCCGCTGGCCATCATATTTGAAAAATCATGGCAGTCAGGTGAAGTTCCCAATGACTGGAAAAAGGGAAATATAACCCCCATTTTCAAGAAGAGGAAAATGGATGACCCAGGGAATTACAGACCAGTCAGTCTCACCTCTGTGCCTGCCAAAATCTTGGAGCAGATTCTCCTGGAAGGCATGCTAAAGCACATGAAAATCAACAAGGTGGTTGGTGACAGCCAGCATGGCTTCACTAAGGGGAACTCCTGCCTGACCAATTTGGTGGCCTTCTATGATGGGGCTACAGAACTGATGGACATGGGTAGAGGAGTTGGTATCATCTACCTGGACTTGTCCAAAGCATTTGATACTGTCCCACATGAAATCCTTGTCTCTAAATTGGAGAGGCATCAATTTGATAGATGGACCACTCGGTGGATAAAGAACTGGCTGGATGACCGCACACAAAGAGTTGTGGTCAATGGCTAAATGTCCGGCTGGAGACCAGTAACAAGTGGTGTCCCTCACAGACTGGTGTTAGGACCGGTCTTGTTCAACATCTTTGTTGCTGACATGGACAATGGTATTGAGTGCGCCCTCAACAAGTTTGTTGATGGCACCAGGCTGTGTGGTTCGATTGATACACTGGAGGGAAGGAATGACATCCAGAGGGACCTTGACACACTTGTGTGGTGCACTGATGCCAGCCTTATGAAGTTTAGCCATGACAAGTGCAAGGTCCTATACCTTGGTTGGAGCAATCTTAGGCACAGTTACAGGTAGGGCAGAGAAGAGATTCAGAGCAACCCTGCAGAGAAGGACTTAGGGGTGTTGGTCGATGAGAAGCTTAATATGAGCTGGCAGTGTGCACTTGCAGCCCAGAAAGCCAACCGTATCCTGGGCTGCATCAAAAGTAGCATGACCAGCAGGTAAAAGGAGGTGATCCTGCCCCTCTACTCTGCTCTCGTGAGACCTCACTTGGAGTATTGTGTGCAGTTCTGGTGTCCTCAACATAAAAACGATGTGGAACTGTGGGAACAAGTCCAGAGGAGGGCCGCGAGGACGATCAGGGGACTGGAGCACGTCCTGTATGAAGACAGGGTGAGAAAGTTGGGGCTGTTCAGCCTGGAGAAGAGAAGGCTGTGTAGAAACCTCATAGCAGCCTTCTAGTATCTGAAGGAGGGCCTGTAAGGATGTTGGGGAGGTACTCTTCATTGGGGACTGTAGTGACAGGAGAAGGGGTAACAGCTTAAAACTTAAACAGGGGAAGTTCAGATTGGATATAAGGAAGAAGTTCTTTACTGTGAGGGTGGTGAGGCACTGGAATGGGTTGCCCAGGGAAGTTGTGAATGCTCCATCCCTGGCAGTGTTCAAGGTCAGGTTGGACAGAGCCTTGGGTGGCATGGTTTAGTGTGAGGTGTCCCTGCCCATGGCAGGGGTATTGGAGGTAGATGATCTTAAGGTCCTTTCCAACCCTAACTATTCTATGATCCTATGATCTAAGTTCCACTGTGGGTATCATAACAGTCCTTACATTTGCAAATGATTACATGTAATCAAAATGTTAGAACCATGAACAGCACCATGATACCTGTATTGTATTGGCAGAGGGAATACAAGGTTATATGATGAAAGGGGTTATTCTGATATTCTTTACCATCTCCTCTAAATTCAGTGTCAGCAGCAAAATGTATGTTTTTGGTATATTCATTTTTTTTTTTTGTGTATTTCATTGGTGCTACTTTCAGTGCTCTGAAATATAGAATCCGTGAAAGAATATTCTTAAGAAATTCTCCCTTTTTATGTATTATTAGTTTTTGATATTGTATACACTGTTTCCTTTTGATGGATTTTGGCAAAGATTAAAACAAATTCATCTGAGTGAATTTAATGGCCATGTTGTAAAGATTTATTTTGCATGAGCTGTATCAATTATGAAAATTCTGTCAAACCCCCACTGATTCTTAGACCTGAAATTGATTTCATATGTGAAGTTGAAATAAATAATTTGTAGTGTTTGCACTACACATTTTCAGGCATGACTGATTTTTTTAAGGAATGCTACTAATGTATAATTCTAAGTTCAAATAAACTGTCTATACTTAGTTTCAGATTCTTTCCATTCAAATTCAGGACAGGTCTTGTGGTTTTGTTTTTTTTTTTATGATTATTATTATTATATTCAAAGACTGCGTTACTTCTGTTCTTCAATATACAAAGTGGTCCTCTTTTAATGCTAACTTTTGTTAACTGTTTTAGAGTAAAACCATTAAAGGATGCTATTCAATTTTCTTATAACTGCAAGTGCTATAGTATGCATTTCTGTCCTGCAGTCACTGTTGTGACTAAGCTATAGGATAAAATTAGATTGATTAGGTATATTTAAAGTAATTAGCTTGTGTACTGGTTGCACAGGCAGACAGTGGGTTACACAAAAGAAGATTTTTATTAGTGTTTCAGGAAGGTCTGATTCCTTCTTTTGATTTCTGTGTTGTCTACTTTGCTTACGGTATCCTGGCTAGTTAATTTAAAGCTAGTTTTGATATGTTGCTCTGTCATAAGTGGTAACTAAGGGCAGCCTGGTTATTCAGCATAATCATTCCTCAAGAGAAATGTAGGATCAGAAGTTGCCTGAAAGTAACATTTATATGTGGTAATACTGGGGAAAAAAAAAGAATGTAGAATGTTTGAAACTCCTCCACTTTAAGCATTCTCAAATCCTATATGAAATTAAGAAATGAAATTAAGAAAGTATATGATCTCTTGTACTGGTCTAGGCACAGCAGGGCTCATGCCTACACTGAGGAACGGTAAGCCTTCTTTGATACTCATCATATCTTTCTTCATAGATAAACTTTTATTGGAAAATGTGTTTGCAGTTCTATGATCATGAAGCCACTGCTGTGATATGTTAGAGCTATCATAGGACCATGGAACAGCCTAGGTTGGAAGGGACCTTGAAAGATCATCTGGGAAAGATGGAAAATAGAGCATAGATGATACTATTTAGCACCCTTTCTAATCACATCTTGAAAACTTCCAGTGATGCATCCAACATGTCCCTGAGGAGGTTGTTCCAGTGAATGATTGTTGTAAAAAATTTCTTTGTTATATTGAGATAAAGCCTCTTCTGGTGCAACTTGTACCCGTTGCCCCATATCTTCTCTATTTGGCTCCTTGTGAAGCGAGAGCCTCTGTCCTCTTTGTAGCCGCCCTTTGTTTAGTGGAATACTGTAAAGAGGTCCCCTTGAGCCTTCCCTTCTCCAGGGAGAAAAAAACTTTTAACCCCTTTAGTCTTCCTTCATAGGGCAGGTTCTTTGGCTGTTTAAGCAGAAAAGCAAATATTTTACTTGTACCATGCCACATATCACATATGATGAAAATGTTCCTATAGCAGATTCTAGGGGTAATGTCATGTGTACTGTGGATAGAGGCACTGCTCAGCTGCATGGGCGCTACTTCTCAGGCGGGGGAAGGACTTGTCACAGTGTGAAATATTTATTGAAGTATAACTTGGAGAAAGAGTCATTCTCTCTTTTAGCCAAATGAATAAATTTGCCCTGGTAATGGTTACTGAAACAATATATGAATAGTAGGTGACATGTGAGTAAAGTATTCTTTTGGAACAGGTATTCACCGTGATCAGCAAAAATGTGCACTAAATGCTATACCAAACGTTTAAACGTAATTGCTTTTCAGTATCACCGAAGGTTTTAAATCCTGTAGTTACCTGAATAATTAGTGTCTCCGGTATATAGATAAATGAAAATGGGGACGTAATAAACACTGCAGCATTGAAAATATAGCACAAATGCATGATTTCAAGTCTCAAGCTACACAGCTCTTTTCAGCCATTTGCCACTCTGAACAAGGTTTAGCTTACTCATTTTACTGCCCAGGTTAAGAATCTGAATATCTCTCATTTTACTCAAAATTAATGTATATCATGTGTGATTCTTAGGGTTTTCCTCTTTATTCTGTGAATCAAGTGTGGGATGAATTATTGTTATTGTTTATTAAAATATAGTTGTTATTATTTACATTATTATTGCATTTGTTGTCACTTATATAATTAAAGGACATCCCCAGCCTTCTAAACAAGAAGATTCTACAAGTCTTTAAGCATTTTGCAATTTTTAAAAGAAATAAAAGCTGCCAGTGCTACATGTTAATTTGCATATCACTAATCATAAGCAATAGCAATCTTATGTGTTGTCTTATATATGCAGGTAAATCTCTTTCTTAACATGAATGGAATTTGCATCATGCAGGTAAATTTTTTTCTTAACATGAATGGAACTTGCATCCAGAATCCAAATCTGAGGTTAAATATCACCTTGCCATCATCTTTACCTTTAGTTAAGAGGTATGTAAACGTTACAATACAGAGGTAATAGTATTATATGCTTTCTGAATTACAGTTTATTTCAGTGGGGTTATGAACAGCAAAGCAAATTAGAGAAATACAATCTAATGAAGTCTGCCAAGGTTCATATTTTGTATGAACAGAAATGGTATGTCATAGGAAACATTGATAAATAATATAAGCAAAACATACACTTACTCTGTCTGGGACCCTTCTAAATATGACCAATAAAAGCTGAACAGCTAACCAGTCTTCTGATTCTTATTGTTTTCTCAACACTGGAAAATATGAAGAAACCTAAATAGTTTAAGGAAGTGAAGACTCTTCAAAATGTTAAACAACTATATGTCAAATAAAACAAGTTTTTTACTCAAATCCAAATATTTGTGTGAAGTTTATACTTTTTAAAACATACTTTTTTTTAATTAAAAAAAAAATGAAGACCTTATTTAGAAAAGGCTTTTTAATACTGAGATGATTTTTTTTTTTTTTTTTCCCCTAGGACAAAATATACAGAGAATAACTAAAAGTGGTAAAAAGTTTTGGTATCACTAAATCTGCATGACATGTTTTTTAAAGAACAGTCATACCAGAGTTGCCTATTAAAAATACAAAATAAAAATGAAATTTTATACTATATTTACATGTAGTGGTATTCTGGACTAAAGTGAAGCCAATACAAATGTCATAGTACTTACTAGGGAGCTGCATAAAAGCAAGTAATGCAGTGTTGACTGTAGCAATTAGTCTCTATCCTCTGTTTTGTTGGAGAATATGGGTTTAACCCAGTGCCATAGCATAGTGCTGAAAAAAACAATTTGTAATGCGCATATGTGTCACCTCGTGGAAGACTGCAGTGCCACTTTTAGCTTTGATCTGATCAAATTAGTTGGCAATTTAATTTCCTCAGTTACTATTTTATGATGTAAAGATGGCTATAGAACATATCCTTAATACTGTCAGTGTTTGGACTTGCCAAGGAACTGCCTAAAGATCAGTGGCTGCTTCACTGTACACCTTTGAGCCTCTGCAGCCAGGGTGGTGAAGAGATAAATATGTAGGAGAATGCACTAAACCTCTTATTTAAATGCAGTCTTTGTCGAGCAGCTCAGCACAATGCTTCTACACCAGTAAGTTCTGGAGTGTCTACTGAGATGGATTTTTACAATCCTGAGCATGTTTCTAAACTCTTGGGTCACAGAGCAGAAGTCGTCTGGAAATAGTAATCCCTGTTAGGTCATTCAGTGCTGTGTTAATGCAGGATTTATAACTCCAGAACGTTACTTTGTATCAAATGCTCCAGGCATGAAGGGGAAATCTTGCATGTGCTTTGTGTAGGCATAATATTTGTCACTTCAGTATCAGTTGTAGGTGATGAGTGTGTTATTGATTCAGCTGTACTTGATTTTATTAAATAACATTGTAACCAAAATAAATTTAGAGTGGAAATTATTTTTGTTGCTCCATGTAGCAGCATTAGATCTGCTTCTTGAACTTGTGTTCCCTGTGCTTACAATCACAGTGGTGTCAGAAAACACTAATAGTATATTTAAGCTTTTGCAGTTTTGTCTCTGGAGACATTTCTGGTCACACTGCTTTATGACTGTGGGCTTTTCTTAAATTAAAGAATGCACCAAAACTGTTTGCTTGGAGAGGTAGCCACAGTTCTGGACAGTTTTCACCTACAGGATCTGGAGGCTAAAACATTTAAGTGTTTGCATTTCCCCAAACTGCTAACTTTGCTTTACTGGAATGTGATTGGCAGCTGGTGAACAGTTCTATTACAGCTTCTTTTCTCTAGGTGGTCATTGGTTTATTTAAAGACTATGCATTTCTTACAATGAAACATAACAGAAGGGATCAAAACAGTCTAGGTTGTTTTGGTTTGTTTTGTTTGTTTTTGTTTTGGTTTGCTTTGGTTTGTGGTTTAATTTGGGGTTTTTGTTTTTGTTTGTTTTTTTTTTTAGTACAGAAAGAAGAATTGCTTGTGAGTGACATTCAGGGTTTTTCAAAAACGGTACTGTTTTGCAGTTTAAGTGAAAATTACTTCTGGTTTCAAAGACTTCTCAAATACCAGACATTCCCAGGAAGGTCCAGTGTGCCAGAGTACTTCTAAGTGTAGCAAGACTAAGTAAATACTGGATGTGAAGCAATCGTATGATTCATTGTAATAGTGCGTATTAGCAGTTTGGGTAGTTAGGCAAGCAAGCAAGGAACAAAATCTGAGAGTCCTCTCCACATTTTTTAATCTCAGACCATTCATTTAAGTCCATGGATAGTCATTTTGTCTAGCTAATCAAACACAGATTCCTATGAAATGCTGTCATTACTGCTAATGTTTTATTTTCAAGAGCCACTCCTGTTTCTTCGTGAAGTCAGTCCTTAATCTAGATATAAATTAGTGAGAGATTTTTATTTTTACAACTATTTTAGGCATTCTTAAGATATACCAGTAGCTTATTGTGGTTAACATTGTGATTAAGCGTTGTAGAAGTAGTAAAAAGTCTTAATAATGCATGCATATGCATAAGGCTGTGGGATATGTACTGACCTCTGTTGGTTGCTGACATGCATTTGAACATGGAAGGATTAATAATGCAGACTCCCTCTGCTCCAGTGACATGTTTGCTCTGAATCTCAGGGGAGGCTGCTTTTTCTGTTATGAGCAGCATTATTCATAACCCAATTATACTGAACAGCCAATGATTCTCAACTGAGAACTGAACTACAGCTTATTAACCAACCATACAATTTTAACTAAAATATTAATACAGTATGCCATTCACTCAGGACAATTCATGTCACCACAATTGAACAGGTTCAATTGCTGCATCATAAATTCTGATTTCTAATAGATTATTGAGCACCACGTCAAGCTCACTGTTGTCATGCAGGGCATTGTCATCTTGTCAACTATTTCTTTTTTTGTTTGTTTTTTCCCTGATTAATAAGCTTAAAGTTCCAAAGCATGATATTTTAGATCGGCTTTCTTTTGCTCATTTATGTCCTGTAGTGTGAAGTCTGACATTTCAGAGGAACTTGAGTTTCCTGAAGCCACCTATTTTTCACTGAAAACACAGAACAGAATATGGTGTGTAGTTTATATATAATAAATATATAATATGCATTCACAGTAGAATGTTTTATTATTCAATCATACATATATTCAAATTATACTGATACAGTGGGTATTATAGGACATCAGATCATTTTATTTTGACACATTGCTTACTTATTTTGAAGAATTACTATCTTGTATTCTTCAAAACTGATTTCCCCTCTCAATTATAATACTATGATCTGCATAGCAATATGATGCAGCCTTACTGAGATTTTCATCTGTATTCTGAGATGTAAAATTAGGCCTTGAGCATTCGTGGTCATAGAAGACTCCTTTGCACTTATAAGAGAGGAAAGGGGTAACCTGCTGAAGAGTGTCTCGCTTTGCTAGGCACAGCCTAGTCAGGGTAATCCATTGCATTTTTCGTATCTAAAGAGGAAAGAAAACGGCCAGAGGAAAGAAAACGGCCAGATTGTCTGTCCTGGATAATGCCATAAAACTAATGGGTGTCTCTTTAATAAACATCAGGTTTTCCATAAATATAATTAATTTGGTGGTTAGTCAGGACATTATCTGTCCCTATAAGCTATTAATAAAAAAAAAAAAAATCTGATACGGTGTACTGCCAGTGCAATTTAAGTTATAAAATAATACATTTATTTTAACTAATACAAGCAGATTGAGGGGCACTGTTCTGGAACATCTTTGTAGCTCTGATTTGAGAATCTGGATCAAAAATTGACATTGTTATTTGGAAGGTAAAGTTAAGTGTTGCTGTAGCATTTGATATATTGGAGGTGGGGGTGGAAAGGAGGGTTGATATTCAATTAGTTTTATTGAAATGGGGTAACAGGTGGACTTGATGATCTTAAAGGTCTTTTCCAACCTAGTTGATTTTATGATTGTGTGCTGAAAATATGCATGCTTTGTTCTGTGTTTTGTCAGAACCTTTAGTTATGAACTTGTCAACATGTGCTTGAGCCTCCAGCTTATGCGCATAGATTCTGCACTGGTAAGAAACAGCTGTGACAAAACTCAGACTTTGCCCAGCATATTTTGGTGTTAATAGGCTAAAAGGATTAATATTTTTTATGATGTGTTGGAAACAGAAGTGTCGTCATCAGATCAGCATGCTGACTCTTATAAATATTTTGTTTTCCACAGTACCTAAATTTGGCTTCAAATTCAAGAGCAAGTCGGCAAGGGAATCAGTGTTTGTTGTTTGAACAGCGTTAGAACAATCAAGGGGTTTGCTCCCAAAGAGAAACTGTCATGAATTCCTACATTTGTGACCACTTCTCTAGGATTGTAGATTCCTCAGAGCCTCCCAGTTCTTGCAGGGAGAGAGTTCCTCTCTAGCAAGTTTGCCTCTGTCATGCTTTTCTCTGTTATTTGTGTACTTAAAAATCTTTTCATTGTGTCAAGGCCTTTAGATCTAGAAACTTGCCATGAGTTCCCTTAGGGGAGATGTTGTTTAAAGTTGGAGGTTTTTCCCCTGTTTTCCTTGCAAAGGGACCTAGAAGGTTTTAGAAGAGGTAAAGAGCTATCAAAGTGATGTTGCTAGATCATCAATTCACCCTGTCACTCTGTTTCTAGAGGGTTATAACGGAACCCCAGTTACTATCCTGGAAGCTACAAAGTCTTTAATTTGCAAGCACATGGTAATTCTTTTGTGTAAAAAACAGTGATTTAAAAAGTAGTAGCCTCTTTCTGTCATTAATCCTGCCTTCTGAAGACTAGTCCTTGGGAATATACTGCCAGTAAAGAAGTCTACTGCCTGGGCATAATTCCCAGCAGTAATGCTGGCATTTGGCCTGCAGGAATAGATTACTATGGATTGTTTCCCAGGAGCAGCTTTCTGAATTATGTCATTTGGCATCCGAACTGTATCTTTGGGACTACCCTCTTCATGACTTTTAATATTCAGTCTGGATATTCACTCTGAACATAACTTTCAGCAGAGTGCTTGTAATTCACCCGAAATCATTCCATGGCAGACCCATTTACTATAGTTGCAAACTCATGCAAAATTATCAGTCCATGAAGGAAGAGTTGGAACCTTGTGATGGAGTGTTTTGGCCTTGGATTTGAGGAAGCAAGCATGCTAGTTAACACTTTAAGGGTTCTTGCCTATTGTCCCTCCTGTTCATCTGAAATGAGTCTCTGCCTACACTACATTATATCAATTACACATCTGTGCTTGGCATTTGTAATTAAAAATTAAAGCTTTTTTTTTTTTTTTTTTTTTTTTTACTTTTTTTCCTGTCAAGACCTGTGTTCTGAATTTGTTGAATGTTTGTAGGAAATAGATCATTATGTTTTCAGGTATTGTTGTATTCTGTCAGACTTTTGCTGCAATTTAGAGAAGCATTTGAGCTTTCCCATCATGAAGCCAAACCTTTAATACATGCCTGAATCTCAGTCATTTAAGAATGCATTAATGTTAAGGACTTTCTGAAGTGCTTGGAGAATTTTAAAGTACAGGCTTGGCTTCTGGTAGGGGATTTCAGTTATTAATAGCACCAATACTAGTATAATGTTTTGAAACCCCAAAGCTATTGTGGTTTTATTAGGCTAACTGCTACTGAAGATAAGAAAAGAGTTTCTGTCCCACTCTGGGCATATCTAATAGGTAGGACAAATAAAAAGCAGGAGGAAAAATAGTATTATTTGTACTGTATTACTACGAGACTGCCACTCAAAGAATTTGAGCAATCTGTACAAATGACAAAGGAAGCACGCATAGCAGTAGAAATGACCCCTTGCCTTCACAGTCTTCAGCCTCCAACCATCCATTCATTTTCTTTCACTTCTGTCATATCCCTAAAAACCAGTATGTTCCTTTTTCTTTAATTCAGAGCTAAAAGATACAAGTCTCTTTTAGGAAGAGGAGACTTGTCTTTGACATCTTTTGTCAGTTTTTGTGTAATTGGAAAATGTGGAATGGTTAGGCTTGTGGAGTTAAATGTTAAAATCCAAATTCAGTCTTTAGCCTATTAAAAACCGTCTCATTTTCTGCTCCCTCAAGCAGCATTGTCAAAGTTCGCTCCCCAGATGTCTGAATAGATGGAAGTTACAGCTGGTATCTGTCGTGTGCTTTACACTGATGTTTGTCCATCTGACTGAATGCCACCTGCTGCAAGGGCAAGAGGGTGGTATCACCCAGTTTTGAACAGTGTCTGTTTGCCAGCAGAAGGTTATTCAATTAGGCAGTCATTCCTGCTTAATGCCAGATAGGATGATGTCAACCACCTGCACTCCCTCTATCCATGCTTTCCACTTCCTTTGGACAGCAGCCCTTTCTGCCCCTGGAGAGTAGGGGAAGGTTTTCAGTCTTGTTCCTGTTTTGCATTAGCTTCTGACTACAGTTATTGGAGTCTAACGTTTGTTTTGCTTCCTGACTGAGGTTATATTCAGTGCAGACACTTCGTAGAAATACGAATAAGCATTTGATAAGACATTAGTGTATTAGCACCTCTCCCTGCATTAGTTGGCTGAATTTTTTTCTTGGTTGCTTTCACATAGGGTTAACAAATTTCATGCTTTTAGGCATTACACTAGAATCACTAAGGGTAGAGTCTGAGTGCAATGGCACTATGATATTCTCCCTGAAATTCTTTTGTATATGTACTGCATATGTATATATGCAGTATTTTATATGTTGTTTTGGGTGTTTTGGTTTTTTTTTAAGGTTTATTTGTATGGTTGATTTTACTAAGAGTTACTCCATTTTACAGAATTCGAAGCAGTGTTTGTCGCTGTGGTTACTCTAGCTTCACAAGCAGATACTTTTTATAGGAAAGTGTTGTCTTTGTGTTTTTGTTTTTTTTTTTTTAATTAACTGTATATGTGGCTTTGTGGCTTTTCAGGGTGTTCCCTGCACTTTACATGATAGATCTCATTTTGTGGAAAAATAAAAGAGAAAAACAAAAGAAAACCAAAAGGGACACAGAATGCCATCTGTTTCTTGTCGACAAATAGACATGCTCCTTTGTACCTTTTCTTAAAACTGCAAATTCATCAATAGTATGTAAGCAAACATCTACCCCAAAGTTTATGTTAATAAAAGCATAATGACTTTTATATCCATATCGGATTAAATAATAATTTCCTGAAATATATATTTATGGCATCTTGAAATCTTTACTTGTATATGGAAAATTGTCCTCTAAGCATGATTATCAGAAAATTGAGTTTCATTCAACCCTCACATGTCCCTGAGACCACTACTGAACCCAAGTGCCGTACTGTTGAATTTGAAGTAATTCCATTCGGTTTTAAGTGCACTAAATGCAAGACTGAGCCTCTCAGATCTTATTTTAAGTGAAGGGCATACCTCAAATTATTTTCCTACTCTGATAATGCTTAACTTTTTATTGATTTATTTTTCTCTTGAAGTAGTCTTCTATTATCTCAGATATTTCAATTATGTAGGCCCTGTTCTGACTGGAAGTGTGTCCAGCTATTTTGTTAGGTAAATTTTATTAATGTTTTGCTATTTTTAAAACCTCTTCTTTTTCCAGTACAAACACACAGTTTACAACCTGCATTAGAACAGTGTTTGCTGATTTCAGATACACTTGCTGCCTTTGCTGTCTCCAAAGTATTTAGTAATCTTACCCCAAATGACTGTTTTGCAAACAGTACACAATTTTCTGAAATAACAGAAAATGTAGTTCAAGAAAAACATCATTTAAATTTTCTCCCTTCTCTTGCAAAGGAGGAAGAGCCCACAAGATTTCAGTTTCCTAATTGTCTTTACAATTTAAAATAATTTTGTTGTTATGTTATATTTTATTAATGATTAATTGTAAAATTCATTAATTTTTCAGGCCTCTCAATAGTCAGTAAAGATTTTAGACTGAGCGTGCACCTTCACCGTCGAATAAAATAAAACTAGACATCATAGGGTTTTGTTATTTGTGAATATGTGATGACAAACTTTCAGGACTGCATCCCATTAGTGGAGTTTGCTGCCTCTTACTGAGAACAATACCGTAGCTTGGTGTTTTGGAATAAAATAGCCTGAAGTGTAATCATGACAGCATTTGTGATTCTTATATCAAAAACAATGTACCAGCTTAGAAGGCTGGGCAAAGCCCAGTTCCTGCTGACCTCTGGAATTTTTCATGGTCTTGAAAAAGCATCTAAACTTCTGCAAATACTTTCCCAGAGGTGGTTAGATTTGTAGTCTGTTTGCTTGCTTACTGTATAATGTGTACTTGCATACTGTAATAATGCTGCTTCAACATTGTGATATCCAATATAGTTAATAAACATGGTGAACACATTTTTCGTATAAATAAATTGAGGCAGAAAAGAAGATATTCAAACAGGTTATCCAATAAACCAGTTATAAAGTATAGGAATATAATTAATATCTCTGCACTGGAAAAGAGGAGGAAGGGCCAGGATGTTAGAAAATGTTCTCAACTAGATTTAAAACTTCTTTTGGCTCTCCGGGGAACAAAGTTAAATATTTTTATTATCATGACCTACAATACTAATAAATGCCAAATAAAAATATACAAAAAGCAAAGCACAACCATTTCTCCAAGTGAAAAAATATGATTTAAAAAGGCTTGGACAAATGAAATGACAGAAGATGTGAAAAAGTCATGTAAAGGCTCAAAACATAAAAGTCAGTGAATTCCAGGGAGTACAAATATATTCATCCATCTCATAATTTAATATCATAATACACATATCTTCCTACTGTTGACTTTTTGTGGGATTTTCTGCCGGGCTTACAGAATATCACAAGATCAGCAGTTTCAGTAGCTGTTAAAATGCTTCAATATATTATTGCTGCATAGAGAAAAAAAAAAAAATCTAATTGGGAAGACCTAGGAGTTAGTAAAATCATGAAAAGGCAGAATTGAGGTTAGAAACTCAAATGTGATATAAAAGTTTGTGTGTTTTTTCCTCTCTTGATCACAGTTTTCATCATGGTGTATTATCTTAATAGTTCACCAAACTGACAGAGGCCAAGATAGGTGATAATTCAGCCACCTTATCAGGCATTATAGTTCAGTTTTTTGAGTTGTGATGAGGGGAAATGTGCTGTTTCTACTAGTTTAAGTCCACTGATCTTGCTTTAACCTGGTGAGATTAGTTTCCAAACAAGATTTAAAAGAGGAAATACAGATTTTAAGAAATAGGAGAAGAAGGAGGAAATAAATCTTCTCCAAACAAAACTCTGAATCATATGGCATTGCAAGTATTCTCAAAAAATATGAATGTAGAAAGAGATTGGGGTGAAATTGAATTATAGAATCATATGAAAAGTGAAGATGAAGGAGAAACTTAATTCCAGATGAATAAGTGGAAGGTAGCTTGGTGATGAAAATAACAATATGCTATTATTTAGTTGAAACGGGGCTTAAAACAAACATTGCAGTAAAATAGGGCAATTGAATTACTGCAGAATTAGCCACTGTAACACTCTTCTTGCTTTCAGGACTGAGAGTGAGTTGAAAAAGGTTTTCCCAGACCACATTGCAGAGTACACATTACATTTTCAGCTGGACTGGCGCACTTCACATCTGATTACACGACACCATAATAACATCTCAGAGGTACACAGAGGTGATTTTTACTGTAGAAGAAGAAGGTTGCATTGTCTTAAGGAGCTGAAAATTCTGTTTAATTTTCTATCTGATGCACAAATTTCTCCAAAGGCATGCTGTTACTAGCAAACCATTGCCTGCAAATTTCCATTAGAAGGAAAGTTAACCCCTTGATGAATTCTTGGCAAATATTTCTTCAATACTAGAAATTAATAATTTGGATCAACTCTGTTCTCAAGACAAAAATTTTCTCAGTTAAAACAAAGATAATAAACTGCATTAGCCTTGCTGGCAGTGTCAATTGCTGAATTAGGTCAAGGATATCGTTAAACCCATTGCAGTAGTACAAGGGATCATCTTCCCAGTACTTGTGGAATATTAATATGTATCAGTTTAGAAAATGAAAAAAATTACATTTGGGCCAAGCATTTATTTGACATTTACATTTGTACAACTTAATGCTGTATGTTGACAGAACTAGAGTGATTATAAATATCTGCTTTCAGTTGTTTTTTTTTTAATGTGTTCAAGATGAGTAGGAGTCCTCATGGAGATCATAATAGGCCTGCTGTGCACGCAGAGCCTGCAAGTACAGATGGGATGAACCCACGTATAGATTTTTGAGCATACAAAGCCCAGAGATTTTCAACCAGGTTTCATGCTGACACTCAAGGGCAGTCTGGCCACAGCTCACCAAAGCTGTGTGATTTTTACAAAGGTGGTGTACCATTTTGAGCTTAAGCTTCCTTTGGAATATTGCACCTTCACAGCAGGAGAGTCCTAAATTATGGCTCATGTCTATAATTCATTTAAGCCAGTGTGCATCAGTGGGCATGTTCTATAACGGAATTAGCCTTCAAAGGGATATGTCAGCTGTAGGGATCATAAAGCCCTCCAGCATGCTTGTGAATATATATATATATTTATATATAAAATCAATAATATGCAATTTAGGTTGAAGGTTGTTTGTTCCTAATGAAAGGCCATAGAAATCTTGATGCTGACACAGAGGAATATATGACAAATAGTGTTTGTAAAAATACTATTTATTGCAGAAGTATCGGCATAGCTTTAACTATAATAATCCAGTTACATAATTTTGTTAAACAGTAGGTATGAGTATTGCTTGCTGTTAACTAATATTTCCCAAATAGCAGATGGTGAACAGAGGAGCCAAAGAAATAATTGCAGTGGTAAAAAACAGTAAGCAATTGATGCATGAAGCATTCATAAAAGGATACAAAGCTACCATAGCAATGACCCAAGGTGAAAATTATTTGAATGACCCAAGGTGAAAATTATTTGGACAGCTGAAATTTTTAAAAGTATACATGGAAATAATCCTACATGAATATTTATGGGAAATACTGTGTATTTCCAGACTCAGTTTTGTTTCATATTATGCATTTCATAATATATAAGATTATAGAAGGGAACAAAAGCAATTATTTTGGCTAACTGCCACATGACTTAAAATAGAATTTGAATGCAACCTTACTCTGTACTAAACTGTACCTATGCTTCAAAAAAAACCTGTTCTGCCTTTTCTGGAGGAGGCATGGGAAGTGCTGCCCATAAAGATAAAAGATGTCTGATCCTGAATTATTTGCTTAAGGTGAAGGCTTGTTTTCACCTGTGGTGCTTTCTTTTAAGATTCACAGATTTTATTGCATGTCATTTAGTTCAGATATAAACACTGTTCACTGAGAACAGTTACGTGTTGCATTCATGTTTCCATTCAATAACTTTATTTCTTTTTAAACTTAATTTATAAAAAAATTGATAAAGGTTCCTAGCAAGTGCCCATAATTACTTAATAAAGATGTATTAGCCACGCCCTTACTTAAGGTGTAATGTGAGGTTTGTCTTGAGGATCAGCTCGATATTTTTTTCCAGAAATACAGTAATTAAGATAAACTGGTTTATATGTCAACATGGGTCTATCTTTTTCCAAAGTGGGTTAGCTTTTGTGTCTAAATCTAGCTGTCTGGGATCTCTGTACATTTGAAGTATATGTATCTCTGATGGAGTGTATAAACATGAAGCATACTGCAAGAACTGCTCTGAGAATAGCCACAACAACCTAACGTTTACAAGACATCCTCTTATTTGCTGGGTTTTTGCTCTTTCCCTGTATCTGCGGTTTCTACTGTAGTCAGGAGTGAAACTGGTTTTGCCATGGTGACAATCCATCTATATTTGTATTTCTGCATAGGCTTCAGAAAATTCTGGTCTGTTTAGCCTGTAGACTATATCAGATTCAACTCGTACCATTTTTTTTTGTGGTGTCTTGCAGCTACTCAGAAAAACTGTTTTTGTATCCTCCCTGACACCTTCTTTTTAGCATGCTTTCTTTATCTTCTATCATTTCCTTTGTTTTCTGTTTCCATGGTCTTCTGGCCTTGTACAGCAGAACACAAGGGGAATTCTTGAGCTTTTTCTGTCCTTAGTGACCACTAAATGTTAAAAAAAAGAACTCTTCTTACTTGCTATCACTCTGTGTTGATAACACAGCTAACAAATCTTTTAAATCACAGCTTTAAGGTTCCATTGGTCTGGGAAGTGAGTATCCTACAACATTTAAGTACAATCTTATGGTATCCTCAGCTCCACTGAATTCTCTGCTTGAGGCAGTTTGATATGTTCTGTCAGCTCAGCAGCATATTGTTTGAGTTGCTCTTCGGTGCAAATCTAATGGGGATTAATGGCAGCAAACTCAAAAGCACTCAGAAGCTTGTTCACCCTACTTTGACTCCAAGAAGCTCCCTAGGATGCTGAGGAAAGTGCTCCAGTTTAGGTTTGTTATAATGTCTCAGTCAATTCACTAAGAAGTGCCTACTTCAGGGAACCAAATATTACATGGCATAAAAAGCCCTTGCCAAGTGTGAGGACACTTTTTGTGTCTTTCTAGCATCTAATGAACTTAGAAATTCTGTCAAAACTTTCACCCTGTGATGCCACAGTGCAGTTGTTCACTCTATTTAGTAGACTGTCCCTCTTTTCTGTGGGTTCATAATTAGAAAATTTGGAAGTTTTGTTCCTTATCATTTTTTCAGAAGTATAAAATCAATAAATAGATTTTTACTGAAAAACGGTTTGGGGGAACGTTTCACTTGGGAAATTTTATTTTATTTTATTTTTAAGTGAAAAGAGAAGTTTATTCTTCCAATACAGAATGCATCAAGGTGCCTTCTTTGACTTCCATAGAAACTCTTACTAGGAATGTAATTCCAGTCTCCTTATTTTTAGCTCAGTGTCCCAAGTGGATAGCTACATCCCAGAACAATGTTGTTCTTGTACTCCCCCCTTTACCAGTATACACTACGTATCTTTAATTTAAAAACCTGAAATTCAGATTTTACTCAAGTTAAGTTGTTACTACTTGCGTAGATGCTCTGAACTAATTGTGTTTGCAGAAGAATCTCCCCAAAGTAACTGAAATCACATATGACATGCTATGAAAAAGACCCACTTGCATATCTAAGTTGATACCAGAATACAGTAAGGTTTAAATGCTTAAGTAAAAAGAACCAGCTTTCTTTGGAAGTCAATTCTTACCTCATACAAAAATCGCACTGTTAAAATAAGACTGGATTGCAATCAATTCTTTCATTGCAAAACAGTACTCCTAATTATAAACATTTATTACAGTGCTGCTTCTCAGAAGATTTTAGTTAATGCTTGTGCTTTGCCACTCTGGTGTTTCAGAAATCATCCCCAAAAGCTCACCATAGGTCATTGTATGTTAAATTAGATCAGAAGCCTGCAGAAATTGATTTTTTTTCAATGTAAAGGACAAGTCTGTGCTTTTTAGCTAGCTTAATGCTTGTTTAAATGCACTTTATTTTATGAAGATGCTTACACTATTTATTTTTCCTTTACCAATGGTAAATTATTTTAAGTGTCTACTCTGGAAATAATGAAGAAGGAGATGGATAAATACTCACTAGTTCGGAGTGAATGCTTTTTAGACGTGACATCAAAATACTACTACTGTGTTTATCCATCACATTCAATTCTGTGATCTGAAGTATTACAAATTTTTAAGATAGTTCTGTAATAAACTCTGTACTGTGTAATAAACACTGTAACTCTGTTTCTGAAGCACAGGTTCCAATTTTTATATGTTGAAACATATATTATAGTAGTTTATAAATATTCAGTTAAACAGCTGGTCTCTCTCTTCCTTCACCTTTTCCTCCCCCCCCCCCCCTTTTTTTTTTTTTTAATAAATACACATTTGTGTGCTTTGCATATTTTTTTTTTTCTTGGAAAATGCACAATTCTTTTGATGCCAGCATACTTATTTCTAACAGAATTTTTCTGAAATCCAGGTTGTAGTGTTTTGATTGAAAAATGAACAGTTTCAGTCCCCTACTCTGTGGGAGACGCAAGATCAGATTATCTTTTCAATTGTTATTAAACATAATGATGGAAGAGCAGATTCTTTTTTCAGTTATTATTAAATATAATGATTTGCTTTTAAAAAGATCCATTTTTATAATGGTTCATCAGATTTTAAATTACTCAAAAATGGTTTGCTATATGAATAGAATTATCTGAACAGCTTCAGTGAGGGCAACTGAGACATACTGACCACAAAATGTTCCGGAGTGGCTGTAAAGGAGTTCTGAGGATGTGAAAGACCATCCAGTATATTAAGGGACATCAGAATAGAGTTTTCCTGTGCTTGGTACCTAAGGAAAAGTTGTGTTACAAAGAAGGATTTTGAGCACTTTAAAATGAAGCAGCTTCTTTAAATGTAATTTAAAAAATTAATGTTAACACATTTTAAATGCATTTTGTGGAATATATTTGGAAATTAGGTACATCTTTCATGGATCATCATTCAGTCTCCAAAGTTATATGTAAATGTATGTACTGAATTCTGGTAAAACTTGATCTTGTAACAGAAGCTGCCTCTGAGTCAAACAAGAACAAAGACTTAACATTTACCTTGTCATGAGAAAGGAAGTTGAGCAGTTGTCTGAACTATGTTTTAGTTCTTTACTTGATGGGTGGCTGTCCATGGCAGATCATATTTATAGAAGAGACCAGGATCATCTACATTTTGTTTCTCTGCTGCATGACACAGCTTGGCTAGGCCACTGCTTAGTTAAGGTGTCATCTTTGTTGTTCACAGCTACATTATGGTTAGGGGTATTCTGGAGAAAACTTAAAGCATGTAAAGTATATTAATCTGCTTTCTATCTCTACCAGAGTAAGTGATCTAAGAGAAGACTATGGGTGGTGCAAGTTGTTCTAAGTGTTTTTACATCTATTGTTGCTTTTGTTTGCCAATATCCGTTTTACTGAGTTGCTTGCCATGATTTACCGATTCTGTTTAAGCTTAAGGAAGCAAGAAGATGGGTCTGCTTATAAACAGTGTTAAAGAGGCATAAGAATAATATTTTTTACAGTGTCTGCCTACATTATCTGATCAGTGTTCCTATTTTGGGATAGCTATTTTGTTGCCAAGAGAGATTGAGACTTGAAGGACTTGTCAGAGTAATGTTTTATGGATATGGGTTGATCTACAGGAAAGGACAGGGAGCAGTTCAGCCGTTTATTGATTCTTGAAATTTCTTAGGAGCAGCCTAAGAAAGCATCTGATAATTTGATGAAAAGTGTATTGGACCTTATAACTATCTTACCTAATCTCTCCCTGTTAAATGGGTTTTGCTTGAATTGACGTGGTGTGGATGGCCGTGCCAAATGTCTTGGGAACAATCTCTTATGAAAATCATGTGGAAGAGACACTAGGATTCTCTGTAAAACAGGAGGGCCTGAGGTTCTGCTGGGAATATAGTTTGTATGTGTGAATGCATGGATTAATCTTTACTTTTTGAAATGCAGACCTTATTAGGGTAGGATTCTCACAGAACAGAGAAAGCAAAAGTCACATCTACCTTCAAAGAGCAGCATGGAATTAGCAGCAGTAAACATTACAGTACTTAATTTAATAGAAAATAATTAAAATTAAGCCTTTTTGAAGCAAGGATTTGACTCAAATATGATATTGTGTTTAAACAAAAGTATTAAAGTATCAGAAAAAGAAAAAAAAAGCTGATTTAACTATATCATTCAAAACCAATTTCTACCAGATTTCTAAGAAATCGTATTTTAGCATTAGTCTTATGTTTCAGTCTAATGTCAAGAACTTTCTGTCAGTTGCTAGAGTAGATGATAGGATGTTTATGTATTCTTACAAAAGAATTCATAGCTCATAAGTACTTTAAATTTGATATTTCTGGTTGAAGGAGTCTGGCTGGCTGTGGAATGAATTACATTTTATACCCTTCTGGTTGGTGCATGGAGCTGGAATGAAACATAAAGAATTAAAAAATTAACAATTAAAGTAGGCTTTTTATATATAATAGTAAAGAGATAAATCTTGTTTGAAGTGTAGAAATGTAATTTATCTTGCAAGATATACATGTGAATAATTGCAGTTACCCATTGCCCTGGTGAAATAAATTCCACTTACATATCACGCTGTTGTACTCTGCAATTCAGCTTTTCTCCACCCTTTCACCATCTAATGCTAACCAACACACACTGATGCATAGAAAAAAATTTCCCTCCAAAGCAAGTCATCCACACAAACAGCCTTATTTGAAAGGCTTAGAGGACGATTAGTTCCTCAGGCTATATTCCTGTTTAAAAAGGTACAGAGAAGTGTATATGTTAGTCAGCAGCATGTATGAAACTTAAAAATAGTGAATTTGATTTAATCTTGACACACAAATTAAGCATTCTGTAAAAAATATTTTAAGTGTATTAATAAACATAAATTTTGCTTTGTATTGATGTGATTAAAAAGATATTTTTCTATTTAAGCCAGAAACCATGTGAAAACCTCTCAAAATGTGCTTTGTTCACAGTAATATATATTTATTGATTAACCACAAGCAAAAAAACCAAGCAAAACCTTGGAAACTGTCTTTGAACACTAAGGGGCAGTTATGGTCAGAAAACTGATTTGACTGTAAAAGGGTTGTTTTTGTGATAATTTGGGATAGACTTTAATTACCTTGTTATCTAAAACAGATTTGTATTATTTGCACATACATTGCACTCAGCACGAGGGGTTCTTATGGTTTTTGCTTTGGTTTTTGTCTTTGTCTTAGATCATTTCATTAAGTGATATGGAGAGGGGAAAGGTAAATAATAAAACCAAGAGAACTGAAATGATAGTACCAAGCAGTGAGATAGCAACCACTTACCAGAATCAGCACCATCTGATATAATTAATCTGATCATGCTCTAATATGTTGAATTCTATACGTGCCAGTTACCAAGGCCACGTAAGGCACTACAGCAGATTGCAATAATCAATAGCTTTGTGGTTTATTTAATTTTCTAACACATTTTTCAGGGATTATTACCATATATAGTTGGTTTCTGATCACACCAAGTCTTACTCAACCCACAGTTCTTCCCAGTACTATTTTCTGTAAAAAGTAAACTAGAGTAATGTCATTGCATGTCCTAATGTTCACTGACACTGGAACTGGGATAACTGTGTTTCCACTTTGAAATGAGTTTCATGTTTTTTGAAGAAAGCTGAATATTAACTTGAAGCATTTGAGCATGTCTTCTTGCTAAAGTCCAGAAACAAACAAACAAACAAAAAAATAGCTCAGTTAAGAAAATATTCTGAAATAGAAAAAATTCAATACCATACAGTAAAATAATTCACTATACAAATTATAGCCTTTCTGGTTTAGAAATCTATTTGTGAAAAGATCTTTTATTTTCCTTTTTTTTTTCTTTTTTTTTTTTTTTTAATGTACACTTAAGTTGGTCAGGTTTAAAAGACAAATAAACCCGTATACATTATCAGTTTGTTTTTTAAACTTGGGGTCAGTTCAATAAAAAATTTGAGATCTTCCACTGACTTTTTTTCCTTCCTATTTTCTACTCATGGTTTTTATCTTTAAAGTGCTTTGATGAGTATTAAGGTCATATTGAAAAACAAGGTTTCAGTACAGAGGCAGATTTTTCAGCTCAGTTTCTTTCATTAATCTGTTAAAAGGTTTGGGTTTTTTGTTGTTTTTTTGTTGTTTTTTTTGTGACATGATAGTTCTATGGTATGTCTGAGGTACTTCTGACTTTTTTAACTGAGAGAATTTGGACTGCTCTTGCATAGCATATTAAAATACTCATAATTCCTTAATAAAACCTGAGCTATCTAACAGCAGAAAAATTCCAGGATGTGAACACATGTAGACTGGCCTGTTGTTTAACTGAAACTGTATTCTGATGTCCTTGGTCAGCTTCTGTGATAGCTTATTTCATGTCTTCTTGCAAAATAGCATTCCTTGAAGTGACCAAGAGCGACAGAAATTTAGAGAAAAAAATCCACTAGTAATTGTAATATTTCATTCAACATTAAAGTTCCTTTTTACATAATTAAAGTGTTTTATTCTTTTTAAAATAGGAAAAGGAAGAAACAGAAATATTTTGTGTTGTTGTCTGTATAGTGTTAAAATTAATTGAGATTGAGGAAATAGATATATTGTTTAAAATTTCATATGTGCTTCTGATTCTCAGAATGATGACTTTTTTAAAAGAGTTTTTAAAAAGAGATTTTAAAAAATTCATCATGACAGGAATTAACATAGATCAGAAGAAATGATTAAAATGGATCAAGAAATGGGTTCAGGCAATGGTCTACAACTTTTCTGGGATTTGGGGGGAAATGATTTAACCTCAGCAAAGGTGAATGACTAGGAGCAAGATTGAGTGTCATGCACAGGTATCCATATCTTAAATTATCTTCAGCTTCATGTGTAGGAACCTGTTCTTATTTCAATTATTTGGATATCCTCCTTGAAGAGGATAAAAAGATATAAAATATAAATGAATAGCAGAGTCTTAAGATTCCTCTTTCTCCATGTTGACCTTGGAGTTAATGAATCTCTTAGGTCTTTACTCTTTGTGTACACTATCAGGCAGACCTTGTGAGAAAGTGGCCCTGTGCTTTATACAGTAATAAGTTTCTAGACATAACATACTGTGTTTCCACAATGATGAGAAGGAAATGAAATCTTTGGACTTCTATTGGTCCAGCAGAGGGAAAAAAAAAAAAAAAAAAAGAAAATTCCATAATTCCATCTTTCCCATTTCTCAAAGAAAACCTGGGTGGGAAACTTAGAAAAATAAGGACTGCAGGACATAAACCACCTTTCATCACATGATGGGACTGTCTCTCCACAGGACTTCCATACACAAAATGTGGCAAGGGTTTGTGTCATTAAAAACATTCTCAGATGAAGAATGCAGGAACTCTAACAATATAGCAGTGTATTTCATAATACACGACCAAATTTTCTGTGTATCCATATATAACCAAGGAAGGACAGTGGTGTTACGAAAAGAAACATGCACTTGCTGGCATTTAGTAAAGATTTTTTTAATTCATTCTTTCTGCTCCAGTCCTGTAACTACCATTGTTATTCTTTTTCCTCTCTCTGCACCTTACTGCCAGCTAGCCAACAGAGAGACCCTGAAGCCCAGGAAATGCCATCTTACCATTACTAACAGAAGCCTAATGGGGCATTGTGCTGGCCTGGGTGGCACTGGCAGACCCACTGCCTGAGGGTGAGTGACTCACCCCTTCTGGGAGAGCCAGAGCTACACAGTTCCATCAGTGGTGTGGGCTGTGCTGAGGAAATGTATGGAAATAAACTGAAGTGGGACCAAGACTTAAGAGGAAGAAACCCCCATCATGGGCATTGTGTGCTCCCTGCTGAAGCGCTGAGCATAGGAATTTGCTCTAAAGCCCTTGCTACCTGCATGTGCCCTGCTGTGTGTGCACACACTGGTCCTCTGGAGGAATCATAGAATACCAGGTTGAAAGTGTCCTTAAGGATCAGCTGGTCCAGCCTTTCTCGGGAAAGCATGGTGCTCCAGCACCCTGTCCAGCTGAGGAAGCCAGGTGTAGCCCATTTTCAGGACCCCAAGAGCCCTGGAAGGGTGGAGAATAGGAGATGGTAGGAAGGGTGTGACTTTTACAACAGTTTCAACTGTATGGTAATTGCTGGGCTTTTGTATTTGAGAGGGTGGACTGTAAAAACTGTGAGCACATCAGCAGTGTGCCAGCAGCACTCTGTTAGTACCATGGGCAGGATAAGGTAGCTTGATGCCTGTGACCAGTGGTGGAAAAGGGGGCAAACACCTTGGTGGTCCCAGGCACTGTGATACAGTGAGCTACCCTCTGCAAATGTATCTCTGAAGGTGGCCAGTAGTGATAGCAGAAAACTAAGAAGGCAGAGCTTGTGTCAAGTGTTCCAGCTGATTATGTGCTATCTTTTCAGTGTGGTTTTTTTTTTTAATTATTTTCTTAATTTAATAATTTTCTTAATTATTTTCTTAATTTTAATTTTTTAGTGCCACTTTAGAAGATGAAGGCTTACTGAAAACCTGAGAAAAGGGGAAAAACGTTTTTTGTCTTGGCTTTGCTGTCAGGCTGTAACACCAGCTGGCCAAACTTTTGTGTAGAGAGGAGGCAACAGAGGTGCTGGTGGCTCATGTTGTCAGCCCAAAACCGTAGAGGGAGAAAGGAAACAGCCAGCCTGAGAAAACATGGGATCAAAATACCGGGGTAGCTGCAATTTGGTTTCAAGCCTCTGGTCATAGTCTGAGATCAGAGTTTTCTGGTTTGTGACCAGGTGTTTGGTCTTTTTGACAGGTGTTTTTTTTTTTTTTTTTTTTTTTTGTGAAACAGTGTGAAAGCAGAAGGCAGGCACACCTGTAGGGGAGACAAGGAAGAGAGAGCAAATTCCCCCACTCCTCTGACTCCACGCCAGATGTCTGCTCTGCTGCTACATGAGTTCTCAGGGCTGAGCTGAGTAAAGGGGTTGGGAAAAACATTGAGAATCAATTTTGGTTTGTTTTTTGTTTGGTTTTGTTGGTTTTTTTTTCTAAAACCATTCGGAACCAAAGCCCTGGAGCTGAGGTTCTGGCACAGGGTTATTCTCAGGGTTATTTCCTCTGGGAAAAGTGACATCCAAAGGGGAGATAGGAGTACAGCACAGTAAAAAGGAGGAAAAGCAAAATGCAAGGAGAAAAAAAGCTTTAAAAACCAGGATTTTTGACAAAGTGGTCTCTGTACTTAAGCAGCTTTCCATGAGGTGAGGTAGAACTGACTGCCTAAGCCAGAATGTAAACCTGTAAGGGGTGATTGTAATTAATGCATTCAAACAGACATTTATTTTGAAGGGAAGAGGCAAAGCAGGTGAAAGTTTATATATAGGAGCTTGATTTTAATTTAATTATTTTTTTTCCAGTTAAAATACCAAGTTTTATGTGTTTGTTCTAAGAGATGGAACCCAGGGGTAAGAAACAAGGCTATTAGATAACTGAATAGTTCCATAAGCACACCAAATATTTTTACCTAATAGTAAAGTCATACATAAAACATACCACAAAAATGTATTGAGAAAGCAACAGTGCTGCTAATTAGCTGGAATATCGCCTAATATCACCTAAAAAATATCCAGCTAATTATCTGGAATATCAGTCCTCCACAAAGAGGTGCTTTTGTTGGTCGACAAAGACAGCTATTCATAGCAGCCTTAGAATCATAAAATAGTGAGGGTTGGAAAGGACATTAACATCATCTAGTTCCAGCCCCCAATGCAGCCTTGGCTGCAGGGTTGGTTTTTTTTCCTTTGTTGTCTGCTGGTTTGCTTTTTTCCTATAGGTAGAACAGAAAGATGAACCATTTCAGTCCTATGGGTGTAGTTAGCATTGTAATGCATAACTTTGCTCTGTTTAGATTTTGGGTTTGTTTGGGTTTTTATTACCATATCTCAATATGGGAAAAACAAAAGCTAGGATATCTTTGTTTTGAGGTTGGTTGCCATGGCTGAAGCTAAAAACTTAAGTAAAATATGCACCTAGATAAAGAGAGAACATAGGTGTAGCTTAAAGTTGGGTGTTTTTTGTATTAATTGGAAGTATTATGTTACTGCAACTAGACTAATACCTATTTGTTAGGCCCTGTATATATAACACGTTCCTTTTCTCGTAACACTACTTTGAATGTCACATCCCAGAGATGAGCTCCGTCTTCTTTGTCATTAGAGATAGTTTTACCTAAATTATGATCAGACTGGTAGTGCTGGACACCACAAATGAGTGTGAAATCAAGACTGTACTTACACTTTGGCTGAATTTGCCTGAAAATCAGATCCATCTCTAAGATAGTTATATGCAGAAACTCAGTGGTTCTTACCATGGGCTACTTAGATCTTAGAACTCAAGGAGTCCAATCCATTTACCATTCCAGGTTGAAGTGCTCCATATGTTTTGACTAGCAGGGAATGCCTCCCCTCCACCCTTGCTTCTTCACAGAGGAGAATACAGTGACACTTTTTCTAAGACACTGGATTGAATTGTGGAACCCAGCAAATAATTCCTTTGTTCTCATTTGAAACTATATGAGTTCAAGGAGATTTTAATATTATGAGGAAACTTCCATTAGCTGTCAAATACATGCTTAATATAGCATATTTTCTAAAAAAACTCATAGAAGATGAGTTTCTAAAAATTATCCTCTTTTACATTCCCTTACATTTATTGGGTTTCTCAAAATTGTTTGCCTACCTGAAGTTAAATGTCAAGGTGTCCCATATGATGCAAATAACAAACTAAAGAGATAGAAAAAAAAAACCCATTAAATATATTTTATGTCAGTACTTCTTTATGTCTTTTAGTTATTTGTTTTTTGTGTGTGACCTCCTGGAAGGATACACAGACTAATGATGTGCAGACATGGGTTAAATCTAAAGCACACCCAGGCTTAAATGGATTTACTGAAGAGCTAATATATCTTTACTTGGCCTGCTTGCACTGTGGTTGGCATACATCTTGTATTATATGATCAATGTGATCTTTCTTTGGCTTCAGAATATTCTCTTAGATGAGGCTCTGTTAATGTTACCCTGATACAATCTGCAAGCTGTGGGAAAGCAAAGAATGCAATTTATGTGAACTTTACATCTATTTGAATTTCTACATGTCTTCGATATTTTCTGTTTTCTTATCATGGATGGATCCATCTCTTCAATCACTGTCCAGCACTCAATGCAGATGTACTGTCCTTTTACCCAGATAGAGAATATAATATACTGAATTCCATAAACTTTGTGTATAAGGAGTTCACTTGTGTTAGATATCCACACGCCATATTCCACAGCTAGAGTTCTTATCATCTTTCATGGACATACGTGAGGTCTCCCATAGACAGGTAAAGAGATTTCTTTTTTAATAAGAAGACATTAGAGTCAGTGACCATATTGTAAGAGCAGGGAGGGAAGCAGGTACTTGAACAGGTTGTATGGACTCATTCCTTCTGTTAATGAGACATGAATCTAAAATGAAACCCCACATCTGAATACGCTATCTGCATGTAATTGTCCTTGAATATCCCAGTTCACTATTTGAACTTGGACTGTTTATGTATGTAACTGTATTTTCCTTTTTCGGAGTTTTGAGGTAGTTTTCATTTGTTTTTTGTTCATAGCAAATATCCAAGACTTTATCCTTTTTAGAGCTGCAGACCTTTAACTTCGTATTTAACGTTGAGATTGCTCAAGGGCTGCTATCCTTGCTCTTCAGTCTTCAGACATGCACATTGTCCTCTCATCTGTGCTTGAGTACAGTGGTCATGCTCTAGACTTTGCAAATACTTTTAGGATAAAAGCAAAAGGAGCTACTGTATTTATTTAGGGTTTTGATTTTATCCTCTGCCTTTCCATAGCTCTGTTAGCCTAATGTGTCTTTCTGTTGAATCCTAAGATGCTCCAAACTACCAAAGATAATCCTACATCTTGTGTATAGTAAAACCCAGTTGATCATAGTGCTAGTACTTTCATCTCTTCCTGCTAACATCCTTGTAATGCTTTCCGTTTGCTGTTGCAGGTTTGTTTCAAAGGCACAATCGGTAAAGGTTTCAGTGGTTACTTTGAAAATTTTATGAATTTACAGTAAGAGTAAAAATATAACTGTACTTTAGTGAGGAGATTAACATGATCCCAAAGTTTTTGTACTATGAGTATTCAGGCTGACTAACATATGGGGTAAAATAGAATGATCCACTCCTTTTATAGGGTAAGTCTTGTTTCCCAGGTGGCATTCAGACATCTTGCATCCCTGCCCTGGTTTCAACTGTTACATATTTTTCTCCTTCCTAGTAGCTGATGGAGTGCTGTGTTTCAGTTTTAGTCTGAGAACAGTGCTGGTAACACACCAATGTTTTAATTGTTGCTAAGTAATGCTTACCCTGATCAAGGACTTTTCAGTCTCTCATGCTGTGCCAGTGAGGAGGGGCACAAGAAGCTGGGAAGAAACAGGGACAGGACACCTGACTCAAGCTAGTCAAAAGGGTATTCCACACCATGTCATGTCATGCCCAGTATATAAACTGGGGAGGGGTTACCTGGAACGAGAGATCACTGCTCAGGCTGGGCTGGGTATCGGTCAGTGAGTGCTGAGCAGTTGTGTTGTGCATCACTTGGGTTTATTGCTTTTTTCCTTTCCCTTTTTATATTCTCTCCCCTTGTTATTTCCCTTCTTAGTAGTAGTAGTCATTTTATATTATACTTTAGTTATTGGACTGTTCTTATCTCAACCCATGAGGTTTACATTCGATTTTCCTCCCCATCCTGCCCAAATTATGAGTAAAATTCGATGTTCACATCTATTTCAGAACAAAGTTTTACCAAGAACAGAAGGATAAGAAATATCCATGAGGCAAAATCTACACTGTATGTTCCTTGTTTATTTCTTAATTTTATTTTTACCTTTCCTTTCAGAACAGAAAGGATTAGAGCAATTAGTAGCAGGTAGCACTCAGAATTACTAGAGTCCCCATGACTCCACATCAGGTGTAGACTCTCCTTGTCTTGCTTCAAAGCAGACACAATACAAATGAATTTTGAAAACTTCTGGAACAGACTTTGGTTAATAATTTTTCTCTGACTAGAGTATGTACCTGTGTAGATTGGAAACATTTATCTTTCACTTAACCTTCTTCCATATCTGCCTCATTTAAGTTATTTTAATTCAAGAAATATGTATCTAAGTGGATTTATATTTATAGATAGGTTTTCGCAGTTGTATCATTTTTGTAATACTTGATTCTGTGGAGCTGTACAGTTGAAAATGTTGCAGAAAAAATTGTGACTTTGGTCATTAAGATTTAACCACCTTGAAATAGGATAAAGTTGTAATCATGTAACTGAGGGCAGAGCAGGTTTAAAATT
Organism: Pezoporus wallicus; assembly: GCF_028554395.1. NCBI lineage: Eukaryota > Metazoa > Chordata > Aves > Psittaciformes > Psittacidae > Pezoporus > Pezoporus wallicus. The sequence goes on from NW_026634996.1 coordinate 633,563, forward strand.
CACATTTTATATAATCTTCCTATTATTTCTCTTACACTGGAAATGTTGGAGGCTTTTTTTACATGTCTTGATAAATATTTTAAACCACGTTATGAGGTGGGAGGAGAATATCATCAAAGAAAAGGATTTTAGAAAGCTTAGTGGACCAATTTGCCTGACATTATGGGAATGGATTTGGAAATAAAGCTGTTGCTGTGAAACTACTACTCTATACATATATCCCTGGGGGCATAGAAAGAGGATTTTTTTTTTTTTTATAAAGTTTAAGGTGATGCTCTCATGAATTTCATGAAAATTACCAACAGGCTGTTTCCCACAGAAGATTGGTTATTTTGGTAGGCAATGAGCCTGAACGGGGAGTCAGCTGTTCACGGTGCAGTTTGACTCCGAAGCGTCAGTCTGCTGTTAGAGGTGTTACTTTTAGGCTGGTAGGGAAAATGATACCATATAGGATCCAAAGGATGATAACAGTCACTTTTGCTAGTATTTATTTTATTTTTATTTTATTTTTTTAAGCAATATTTTCTGTTAGTTGGAATATTCTTGTCAATTGTTAAACAAAACTGATTGAAGTTTTGATCTTGCCATCAGGCAGATGGAGGGGACCTAGGAGACAGGGAAGGTTGAAAACAGGCTACTCCTCAGAGTAGATGGCATATAAGCCACCAGCTCATGTTACCTTCCCAAGTACCCCTTCTACAATAGATTTGAGGCCCTGGTACTTGAGCATCAGGAAAGTGAGGAAGATGATGATACTGTATCATCCAGGTTAGAAGAGTCACCATGGAAGTGTCAGAGAATGTCTCATGCCATGACCATCTCTACTAGGAAAAAAAGAAGAGTGGTTGTGATTGGTGACTCCACCTTGAGAGGAACAGAGGGCCCCGTATGTCTACCTGACCAGACACAGAGAAGTCTGCTGCCTCCTCGGCCAGGGTGAGGGGCTTCACCAGAAAACTCCCTCATCTGATATGGCCCTGCAGCTACTATCTTTTATTAGTCTTCCAGGTTGGCAATGAGGAAATATCTTCAACAAGAAGCCTGACAGGACTGAAGAAGGACTTCATGTCTTTGGGGCAACTGGTTCAGGGTTCAGGGGCCCAAACAGTTTTCTAGTCCCTCCTGCTAGTCACAAAAAAAATTACATTAGTTATATCAGAAAATCTCACAAATTAATTCCTGGCCTTGGGACTGGTGTCAGCGCCAGAGTTTGGGGGTTTTGGACTATGGGTCAGTCTACATGGCACCAAGCCTGCTGGCAGCAAAAGGCGTACACCTGTCTTAAAGGGGGAAGGGAAACCTAGCCCAGAAACTAGCAGGCTCGTAGAGAGGGCTTCAAACTAGGTTGGAAGGTGGAAGGGATAACACCAGGCTCGCTAGAAATGAGCCATGGGGTAGTGTGCCACTGTTGGAGTCCAGATCCACAGGGCAGCTTAGTTGCATCTATGCCAGTGCCCGCAGCATGGACCGCAAACATGAGGAGCTGGAAGCTATTTCCCTGTGCAGCAGGGAAATCATGACAAAATCGCCATTACAGAAACATGTAATGATTTGCATGATTGGAGTACTGCAGTGAACTCTGTGTTGTGAGTGAGAAGGCTGAATGTTTGTGGGTGAAGATCAGGGGGAAGGCCAACCAAGTAGATGTCCAACCAAGCAAGTCCAGAGGATGATAAGGGGGCTGCAGCACCTCCTGTATGAAGACAAGTTAAGAAAGGTGGGGCTGTTCAGCCTGGAGAAGGCTATGTGGTGATCTCATAGCAGACTTCCAATATCTGAAGAGGGCCTAAAAAGATGAGGATGCTGGAGAGGAACTCTTTGTCAGAGATTGTAGTGATAGGATGAAAGGTAATGGGTTAAAACTTAAACAGGGGAAGTTTAGATTGGATATAAGGAAGAAGTTCTTTAATGTGAGGGTGGCGAGGCACTGGAATGGGTTGCCCAATGAAGTGATAAGTAAGTGTTCCATCCCTAGCAGTGTTCAAGGCCAGGTTAGACAGAGTCTTGGGCGACATGATACAGTGTGAGGCATCCTTGCCCATGGCATGGGGGTTGGAACTAGATGAGCTTAAGGTCCTCTCCAACCCTAACTATTCTATGATTCTGTGTTTCTATATCCTTGTAGGAGACTGTTATAGACCTCCTAGCCAGGATGGAGTGTTATTCAGACAACTGAGAGAAGTTTTACGATCGCTTGTTACCCCCTTGTTTTCATGGGGGACTTCAATCTTCCAGTCTGCTGAAGTACAACACAGCAGAGAAGCAGCAGTCCAGGAGGTGCTTAGAGGGTATGGGATGTAACTTCCTGACCCAGCTGGTTGGTGTGCCAACTACGGGAGATGCCTGGCTGGATCTCCTGTTCACAAGCAGAGGGCTGGTGGGTGAGGTGGTGCTTGGAGTCCATCTTGGGCAAAGAGATCACAAAATGATTGAATTTTCAGTCCTTGCAGAAGTCAGGGAGAAGGTCAGGAAAACCTCTACCTTAGACTTCTGAAGAGCTGACCTTGGCCTGTTTAGGACACTGGTTGGCAGAATTCCTTGGGAAACATTACTGAAGGACAAAGGGGTCCAGAAAGGCTGGACACTTCAAAAATGAAATCCTGCATTCTAAGGAGTTTATTTAAACAAGATTTTTTTAATTCAGTTCTCTCTATGCATGTTTCTGGTCATTTGATCTTCACTGCATTTTAAAAAGTTAAAGGCATTAAACTCACAAACCTTATTTCCTTTGGGAAAAACAGTAGTGCCAAGGGAGATTAGCTTTACTAATGAACAGATTCAAAATTAACTATTTTAGGTATACTTGACTCAGACTGAAGTGTTTCAATTGAAAGAACTTCAGAATAGATGATCCCCGATTTTGTAAACTTGGGAGTTTATGGGCTCTCAGAGGCATCCCACTTAGAGAAAGGTACTGGTTGCAGCCCACTGTGGCCCAGAAGAGCTCAAAGGGTCTGTTTCTTAGGACCACTATATAGAGAGTCATAAGATATTTGACTTGTGAATTTTCAGTCTGGCCTCAATTCTGTGTGACTTTCACCATTTGCACACAGTTATGTTCCAGGTTGTCAGGGAATGACTGATCATCCCAAAAACACTCCTGGTATGACTGGGGAGTGCCCAACCATCTTGAAGTCTGTGTGCCACTCACTACCTTTGGCAGGCAAACAGATTTCCTGCTACAGCCAGGGAGCACCCTGTGGTCCAACTCCCTGAACTTGTGCAAAGTCTGGGGCCTAACAGGAATTCTTGGGAAAGCAGAGAGGTCCACGGAGGGGGGCAAGGGGAGTGAAATGTGCCACCATATATACTTTAAGTATTTACTAATGTCAAGGGCATGTCTGTAATCAACCAACTATAAGTAATGTCTTTTTTACAGAGCGGTGTTTCCAAATAGATAAGTTGCACAAATAGCATTGGAACTCTTTTTAGTGCAAACCCAGAAGTTAATCAAAAGTTCAGTGATAGCTATAGTTTCAGTGATGCATCTGGTTATTTCCCATCCTAGAATACTTAGCCAAAAGTGAATACAGCCTGGCTGTTGACACTCCATTGTATTCTTAACTTGGTTTGGATCAGCTCCAAAATCAATTGCTATCAGTGGCAGTTTGCTGACCTATGTTAAGGAGAGTTGGGTCTGGTGCTTAGTCATCTAAAAATAATTTATCTTTTTCCATAATACTGTCTGCCATACTGAAACACTAAACAATTGCAGGGTTCTGTGCTTTTGTTTCATTATGTTACATGGCATGTCTATTGACTAATGGGGTGGAAATCGGTAATAATAGCAGTTAACAGGTAGGTAACATTCTCTGAAGATGTCAAAACAAACAACGACAACAAAAAATACAGAGAGAGAATTGATCTTTGTAATCATTTTCCCCTAAATGACTATCAGACACAGGACTTGCCATCTAAAAAATAGATTTTTGGTGAATCAGGAGGAAAAAAAAAAGGAACAAAAAACACTCCTACCTCATTTGACTGTGGAAATGAGCTATTCTGGGAGCTGAACTTTAGACTGAATGGTACCTCTGCACTTATTTATATGGAAAATAAATGCAGGAATTGGCAGCCCTGAGACATCATATTTTGAGAATGTCTACTTCTAGAAAGACCAGTTCAGAACTGGAGATCATTAATGCAAAAAATGCCTGAACAGTGTAAAGTGCTCTTCAGCAGCCTGACAATACATGCAAGACATAGGGTGTGAATGTTACAAACTATTTGTTTCTCCTTTGTATTTTAAATGTCAGTCTTCCATTGTCTGGTGGATTTCTTATTTTAAACAGCATGCAAATTTGCTACTTACTACAAAGATTAGTTTTTAGCTTCCAAAACAAGATGGTTTCAAGCAAACTCATTGTTCTTTGCTACCTCCTAAGCCATAAACACAAATAGCTTGCAAGAAAACACTGAGGCTGCAAATGTGCCAAAAACTGTTCTAGTAATTCTGTGGTATGAATGATTGAGCTCAGTGCCCAGGAACGTTCACAGACACTGGTTAATTTGATAGCATAGGCATATCTTTTGAGGCTGCTAAAAGGTTAATTTCAAGTGTTTACTATATTTTTTAATTAGAGGTTTCCATTTAACATACAGTTTGGAATACAGTGTCAGGACATTTCCCCGCCTGGATCATCAGTGGACCTTAACTTCACTATAACATGACAGGGTGCTCACCTGTCCCCTCATCACGGGAAGTAGCTTACAGATGCAAGATTGAAACCAACTGCAATGTTAATACTAAGAGTAACATCAAGTCAGTTGAATCCACCAAAGGTGAAATAAGTGTAAGACAACATGATGCCTAATAAGGAAAAGTCACTGCTTCTGGGGCCCACCTAAGTGGAATATAGAAAATGAGGCATGCCTTTGTATGGAAAGTGCATCTGTAGTAACTTTTTATCTCAGAGATGCAAATTCATGTCTTCACAAATAAACCAAAACTAGCTTTGAATTTGCTGGCTGGGATGCTGATAGCGATATAACTGGAGAACTACAGAGCTCAGTTTGGCCACCTCCCTTCTTTGGCTGCCCTGTGGATTTCCTTTAAGAAAGTCCAGAAAGCAAAAGAAAGGATTAATGCTGACTATTTGACAGGTTATTGAGTATTGTAGCAAATAAAGATTGTATCAAATCAAATATCCCTGTACTATACATGGCTAGAATTTGTAGGATGCACATACGTTTTGGAGGTTTGATTACTGAACAAAATTTTTTGAAACATCTAATAACAAAGCACAGTAAAACTGCAGGAGACTGGCACAGACATTGTATTTGCTTTAAGAAATAATGGTTTTGGAATATGTTGAATGTGTTTTCAAATAGCATCTTGTCCTGGGTTTTAGTTATATTGCTGCCTGGAGACCTAAACCATTGCTGTATTTGAATGCTTTATGCTTGCCTTTTTTGCAGTGTTATTAAAAATGTCCTGTTGTCATCTCTTGCTGCTGCAGAAAGTCACAAAACTGAATGATGTAATTCAGATATTGTTCCTGGGCCACAATTGGGAGTATCTTCAAATTTCAATTAATCTTTGCCCTGCTTCTAGTATTTCAACCCTGCTCTATTTTAATCCTGTAAGAAACCCCTTCTTTATGCATATATAAACATCACATTATTTATATAGGATTACCTGTGTGTATATAAATGTACATTTTGTGTGTGCTTTTTTGCAATCATCCTTGCAGTTTTATTTCTGGTAGTTAGTTCATTCCTTTGTTGGAAGGGACCATATCAGTATGAAATGGTCTTGTTAAATCTCAGTCTTCATAGAGCCAAAACCTTAGGTCCCTTGTTCTGCCAAAATCAACATTAAGTGAAGTAAATGGAATGTAATTTTTTGGGTATGTATCAGCAAAATAAAAGCGTTTTGGCATAGTGATCCTCAATTTTGTTAGGTCACACTTATGAAGATACTGTTTGTCATCAATACTTCAAATTCATAGAACTGTAGAATGGTTGAGGTTGGAAGGAACCTCTGCAGGTCATCCAGGCCAATCGCCTTCTCAGGCAGGGCTACCTATAGCCAGTTGCCCAGGTATATGTCCACATGGCTTTTGGATGTAGAATCATAGAATACTATGGGTTGGAAGGGGCTTTCAAAGGTCATCCTCCAAGTGTGGAGACTCCACAACCTCTCTGTGCAACCTGTGCTAGTACTATCACTCTGACAGTTAAAAAAGGTGGGTTTTTTTAATGTGTTCAAAGGCAACCATCTGTTTGTGACCATTGTCTTATGGTCCTGTCAGTTGGCACTACTGAAAAGAGCCTGGTTCCATCTTTTTTACACCCACCCTCTAGGTATTTATTAACAAGGTCTCCCTAAGCCTTCAGTCTCATTTCTCTTAGCTTCTTCTCATATGGAGCATAAGAAAGATGCTCCAGTCCCTTAATCATATTTGTGGCCCTTCACTGAATCCTCTCCAATAGCACCATATTTCTTCTCTGCTGGGGAGCCCAGAAATGGACAATAATGCTCCAGGTGTGGCCTTACCATTGTCAAGGTAGACAGTATTCACTGCTTTTCTTTCATCTGTCAAGCCAGTCATTTAACCGCAGACTTTTATCAAGCCAATTAAGCGTGACTTCCAGTTGTTGACTCCCTGATGACTATTCCTGATCACCTTCATGGCCTTCATATAAATGGAAATGAAAGATTACGAATAGGAAATGAAGTTACTGGTATTGAACTGGACCATATACAGATGTGATATTAAATATCTGTTGCTTTACACATTGCACAGTGACAGATGGGGAGATTAGAGATAGTGATTGGTGTGAAGTGTTTTCTCTGTGTTTTTGAATTTATACATAATATGTGAATTTATTATAGGAAGTAGAAAACTAAATTGCAACTGGAAATGGACATAAGATTAAATTCCTTTAACTATAATGTGGTGGGTTGTGTTTGCACAATGTCCCATTAACATTATGATCACTGTTATGAGAATGAATTCATGTTGTTCTGTACTCTGCTCTCATTATAACCTTTTTATTTCCACATAACCATACTGGATTTTGGGGCTGAACAATAGCAAGAAATGTTAATGCTAATTCCATCTCTGTTGAATTCCGCTGCCTTCATTTGTTCACTACGTAGTGCTTACAGTGAAGGGTATATAAAGATAACATAAGCATCAAAAGGTGAAAGTCTGACCTTCTTTAAGTGAGGGAGAATTTAGCCATGGGTCTTTGTAATTGAAATTCTTTCTGTTATTTCAAGAAAACGCAGGTATAAAGGAAAAAATCCTAAATGAAATGAAGCTGAAAACTGTTTTGATTTTCTAGTATGCCTACTTAGGAATTAATTAATCATCCAAAATTTGAATTTATTTTAAAAAGAAACCCTGAAAGAAAAAAAAAGACACAAAAAAACAACCAAAAAGCTAAACTGATTTTATTTTTCAGTTTCTTAAACATCTTTGCAAATGTAAATGCAAGTAATAGAGGAGCCGACAGGGAGAGGTGCTGTGCTTGACCTCATGCTCACCAACAGGGAAGGGCTCGTTGGAAATGTGACTCTCCAGGGCAGCCTTGGATGCAGCAGTCATGAGATGGTAGAATTTGAGGTCTTCAAGACAGTGAGAAGAGCGTGCAGCAAGCTCACTGCTCTGGACTTCAAAAGAGCAGACTTTGGCCTCTTCGGCAATCTGCTTAGTAAGGTTCCATGGGATATAGCCCTAGAGGACAGGGGGGCCCAAGGCTGTTGGTTGATATTCAAGGATCCCCGGCTGCAAGCTCAAGAGTGTTGCATCCCAACTAGAAGGAAGAGCAACAGGAGGGCCAGGAAACCTCCTTGCATGGATAAGGAGCTCCTGAGGAAATTTCAAAGGAAAAAAGAGGCTTATAAAAGGTGGAAGCAAGGACAGGTTGCCTGGGAAGAGTACAGGGATGATGTCCGGGAAGCTAGGGACCAGGTTAGGAAAGCTAAGGCCCAGTTAGAATTAAACTTGGCTAGGAATGTGAAAGATAACAGGAAGGGATTCTATAGGTATGTAGTGAATAAAAGACAGACTAGGGACAACATAGGCCCTCTCCAGAGGCTATCAGGAGAACTGGCTACCCTGGATTTGGAGAAGGCTGAGGTTCTGAATGGCTTCTTTGCCTCGGTCTTCACTGGCAAAGGCTCTGACCACACCACCCAAGTCTTGGAAGGCAGAAGCAGGGAATGTGAAAATGAAGACCTTGCACCCACTGTAGGAGAGGATCTGGTTCGAGACCATCTTAAAAATCTGAACGTGCACAAGTCCATGGGACCTGATAAAATCCATCCGCGGGTCCTGAAGGAGCTGGTGAATGAAGTTGCGAAGCCGCTGGCCATCATATTTGAAAAATCATGGCAGTCAGGTGAAGTTCCCGATGACTGGAAAAAGGGAAATATGACCCCCATTTTCAAGAAGGGGAAAATGGATGACCCAGGGAATTACAGACCAGTCAGTCTCACCTCTGTGCCTGGCAAAATCTTGGAGCAGATTCTCCTGGAAGGCATGCTAAAGCACATGAAAATCAAGGTGCTTGGTGACAGCCAGCATGGCTTCACTAAGGGGAACTCCTGCCTGACCAATTTGGTGGCCTTCTGTGATGGGGCTATGGAACTGATGGACAGGGGTAGAGCAGTTGGCGTCATCTACCTGGACTTCTCTAAAGCATTCAACACTGTCCCACACAACATCCTTGTCTCTAAACTGGAGAGACATCAATTTGATGGATGGACGACTCAGTGGATAAAGAACTGGCTGGATGGCAGCACACAAAGAGTTGTGGTCAATGGCTCAACGTCCAGCTGGAAACCAGTAACAAGTGGGGTCCCTCAGGGATCGGTGTTGGGACCGGTCTTGTTTAACATCTTCGTCTCTGACATGGACAGTGGGATTGAGCGCACCCTCAGCAAGTTTGTCTATGACACCAAGCTGTGTGGTTTGGTTGATACACTGGAGGGAATGAATGCCATCCAGAGGGACTTTGACACGCTTGTGAGATGCGCTGATGCCAACCTTATGAAGTTTAACCATGCCAAGTGCAAGGTCCTGCACCTGGGTCGGAGCAATCCCAGGCACAGCTACAGGTTGGGCAGAGAAGAGATTCAGAGCAGCCCTGTGGAGAAGGACTTGGAGTGTTGCTGGAGGATAAAATGCACATGAGCCAGCAGTGTGCACTTGCAGCCCAGAAAGCCAACTGTATCCTGGGCTGCATCAAAAGAAGCGTGAAGGTCAAAGGAGGTGATCCTGCCTCTCTACTCTGCTCTTGTGAGACTACACTTTGAGTATTGTGTGCAGTTCTGGTGTTCTCAACATAAAAAGGACATGGAACTGTTGGAACAAGTCCAGAGGAGGGCCATGAGGATGATCAGGGGACTGGAGCACCTCCCCTATGAAGATAGGCTGAGAAAGTTGGGGCTGGTCAGCCTGGAGAAGAGAACGCTGTGTGGAGACATCATAGCAGCCTTCCAGTTTCTGAAGGGGGCCTATAGGGATGCTGGGGAGGGACTCTTCATTAGGGACTGTAGTGACAGGACAAGGGGTAACGGGTTAAAACTTAAACAGGGGAAGTTTAGATTGGATATAAGGAAGAAGTTCTTTACTGTGAGGGTGGTGTGGCACTGGAATGGGTTGCCCAGGGAAGCTGTGAATGCTCCATCCATGGCAGTGTTGAAGGCCTGGTTGGACAGAGCCTTGGGTGGCATGGTTTAGTGTGTGGTGTCCCTACCCATGTCAGGGGGGTTGGAACTAGATGATCTTAAGGTCCTTTCCAACCCTAACTATTCTATGATTCTATGATTCTATTTTTGCAAATTTGCATTTAACCCGAATCCTCTTGTATTACAATATTTACTTTACAAAATAGCATAAAAATAAAATTATGTTGTTTCAGAAAAGGTGGCAGCTGACATATTGACAAGTGAAGTATGCAACTTATTTTCTGCAACTGCTTTTTCACATAGCTGGTATGGATAATTTGCTCAGAAAATAAGATAATGACAAGATATTGTTAAAACAGCTTTTTTTCCTGTCTTTGCTACCTTGCCTTGCCCATCATTCTCAGCTCTTGAGTAATAAGAAATATGCCATGTGCTTCAGTTATTTCACACAGAAGTTCTGTATTGCTTCTTTTCTTAGTGTTCATTGAAATATTCAAGAGGAGTTACTTGCCTTTTAAAACAAAACAAAACACAAAAAAACCTAAAACTGGGGTATTTCTTTCCCCTATTTATATATTCCATATTGCCAACAGAAAATAATGAATTTGTAGGCCAGATTTTCTTCCCTCTGACTGTATAAAGTGAAGGTACGTAGTCCACACGTAGAAATGACTTCAATTCAAATTACTTTTCTATGTTTATATAATTCATCGATGCTCCAAAATGTTATGTTTCATTTAAATAGCTACTTGATATTTATTCAACAGTCAAATTGTGGGAAATGTTTATTTACTTTAATTGCCAGTATATTGGCATGCAAGACAAATTCGGTTTTATTTCAGGCTTTCAAGATATCAAAATTATGTTCTGTTTCAACCTGAAATTGTCTCATCTTCACATCAGCTATGTTTTGTAGGTCATTTATGAACAGATTTATCCTGTGGTGGTATTGCAGCATAAGCCTCTTCTTTGTTAAGGAACACAGCAATTCAACCAGAGTATGTCTGTTCTCTTCACACTGATATCCATCCTACCTTTTGGTTTACCCCATTGCAGGACTTAATGGGTAACTAAAGGTGGAAGTAATAGTGACCAAAAGGCTAATTTCTTATATTGAAAATGTACCCTGTAACAAAAGCATACCTATGAGAAAAGCTTAATCACTCGTAAGACACCATACCTCAGATATGAAGGTAAATTTATGCAATTTTATTCTTCATTTTCTATGCCTTCCACCAGCATCAATCATAGAGAAAAAATATTCACAAAATGATCAAGATCTGAGTAAAACTGCTTTCATAAAAACAAAAAAAATTCTTTGAAGAGAAAATAATAGAAGGCAACCCTTTACTTAAAAGTTTGACTGTATGCTTAGATAGCATTAACTAAGTTAAGAATTAATGCTGAAGTTTGACTCTGTAAAAGATTTATATCTAACTGAATGGTGTCTTCTGACTATGTTGATAGTTTGAAACGTGTTTTGTATCTTAACAAAGAATACTTATGCTTTGCATTTTTAAAAAATTATTTACCAGGTATTGTTTTGGTTAGCTGAAGTTAGTTTTCACTGTGGGTGTATTTCCTGATCATTATTGTACTAAAGTCCCGTGGCATAATATTAGCTCATAAGACTTTGGCAATGTCTATTTGATAAGCTAAGGAATGTAGCTGTAAAACCTTGACAAAGGCAAAGCAGAATATATCTTTTTTTAGGTTAGGTTTGGTTTGGAGTGTTTTTTTGCACATTTCTAGTAGAAGAAGCTGGTGGCAAATAATGGCTGGATTCTGCTCACCTTGTATTAACTGTCTAAAATTTTGGCATCTGATCTTAGCAAATTGTCTATGATCTTTTCATAATTGAAGAGAGAAGAGCTAGATGCTAGACAGGAATAATAAATCTCATTTTGAGAAAGATATCTATGTTCAGGTGAAAGAAAACTTCCTGACACTCTCCTCTAATAACGGACTATCAGTAGCCTAAATGGCTAGCTTAGATTATTAATCATGATGGTGCAATCTCAGTGAAATAAATTAGTCATGAGAGGCTTGTGCAGTTTTAATGATATTGTAAGGCATATACGAATGTTGCAGCATTCTTTACAATGTGACTCTTAGTTATGAAAATTAATACATTTGGACCAAAGCAGACCTTCTGAAAACTTCTGAATACTTTTGTTTTGCTTAGGATATTGTATACCACCACCTTTTCTTCTTATGAATAATTCCATTTATGTGTATATATGTATATTGCATGTTTTAGCATGACTTATTGTCCTGGATTTAGCAGTAGCAGTTGATTTTTCTCCTTCTTAGTAGCTGGTGCAGTGCTGTGTTTTGACTTTCAGCCTGGGAACAGTGCTGATAACACCGGTGTTTTTAGTTGTTGCTAAGTAATGTTTACTCTGACCAAGGACTTTGTGAGTCTCATGCTCTGCCAGGGAGGAGGGGAGGCCAGGAGGAAGCAAAGACAGGACACCTGACCCAAGCTAGCCAAAGAGGTATTCCATACCACAGCACGTCATGCCTGGGGAGGTAACTGGGAGTTAGCCGGAAAGGCACTAGCTCTCTTCTGGGTCGGGCTCATTTTGGCGGGTGGTATCGAATTCTCTTCCCTTGTTATTTCTCTTATTATTATCATTGGTGGTAGCAGTAGTGATTTGTGTTATACCTTAGTTTCTGGACTGTTCTTATCTCAACCCATGGGAGTTACATTCTTTTGATTCTCCTCCCAATCCCTCCGGGAGTTGGGGGGGGGCAGGGGGGAGGACCGGGGAAGGAAAGAAAGAGGTGGGGGGGAGTAGAAACTGTGTGGCTGACTGGGTTTAAACCATGACACTTATTAAGGATTTCTCTTTTTTATTACATGTATGTATATATTACCAATGCCCTTTTTAATAGTTCAAGAGTTATGATTCATTAATAATTTGAGCAAACTATAGTTATGAACATTATGACATTAGAAGTCAGACCTAGAAATGTTACAATGCAATTTAATGAGTTCATTGAAATTTTTGGCTCTTACTAGCACAAATAAGGATAGTCCCTTGAAGGAATTAATAAATCTATTGGCCTACACATTTAATGTAAATAATCTCACTTAACTCACTAGAGCAACTTTCTTTGAGACCATTGTGAAACAAGTCAAAGCTTGGGGAGGATTTTTTTGATGGATGCGGATGGTATGTCCTGCATTGTTTCTTTGGTCTCAACCTTGCTGTTTGCTGGGTGTGATATTGTAAAGATATTGTGCTACTGTAAAGATATTGTGATACTGTAAAGAATGTATTTTGGCAGCTAGCTTGCCTAGCTCTTTGTGCCCTGCTGTGCCGTTACCAGTATTTGAGCTAATTAGGACTAACTCAGATATGTCTGTGTGAGTTGCAACCATTCCCTGTCTGCTCAGGGAATCACTCATACATTCTGTTATATGAATATTTGTGTCAGATGTTTTACAAAATGTGATACTCTTGAGCTTTGTTGTATGGGACCTGCATGAAAAGATTGCTAATGCATATTATACCAAGTGGAAGTAAAGTGACTGGAAATATGCCTATTAGTATTGAGAATGGAGCATAGAAACACTCAGCATTGTGCTACAAATTCAAGGGTAGGAATGTCATCACTGTTGTCATAGCTTTCCTGTACACTTCAAGAAACAGCTTGGAAAAAGATGAATGCAAAAAGGAAGACAATTTACCATCGGAGCAATTTTAGATAAAAAGGAAGAAAACTTGAGGGAAAGGTAGACATAAACAGTTGGAAATCCCAAACACTTGAAAATCAGTGCAACTATTTAGAAAGACCACTTTCATAAGTATATTACTAGGAGACTGAAATTCTGTAAAATACTGTTGAAAGAACAGCATATACTTGCTTTAAAGATTTTCAGTTGTAGCCAACAATGCTTATGAATCTATTGTGTTAGGTCCATAGTTATACTCAGGTGCAGGATTTTTTTCTGACCCACCATAGCCATTGTTTTATTATTTTTTGTTTCCCTGTTTTGAAGATTTGGGTTTTTGAAGAAGTGATGTCTATGGATTTATCATTAAAGTCATATGCATATTTTCCCAAATTAGAAAGTAAATAATGTAAAATACAGACATTTTGTTTTCGAGTGTTGGTTTTGAATTCTGGACTTTGCATGTATTTTATTTATATGGAACTTTTTCTCTGAAAAAATAACACTGTCAGAATTAATGGTCAATGATACAGCACAGTAAATTAATCCATTATTACAACACACTTCTTGTGCAGGCTCTTACTTAGAGGTTGTTCTGAGACGTGTATTTTGCCACTGTATACGAGGCAGTAGAAGTTTTTTCTGTGAGTGTAAGTCTGTATTTAATTAATTCTACACCAAATTAAAGCAATTTCATCCTGGTATTATGTTCATGCAGATCAGGATTATTTATTACTAATACAGTGGTTTCTTCAACAAATTCATATTTTATTATTAATATCATTGTAAATAAATAATTTGTATCTTTTATATCATTAATGATGTAGGACAAATATGCTTTCAGTTGATTGCAAATGTGCTGCTGTGCAAATGTCAGTGTGATAGGGAGAGCTTACTTTATACCATTTTCTATAGTTTTAATTAAGCAATAAAAGAATGCATTCAGAATAATTACATACCATTTCCTGGTTGAAGAAACCAAAGCTAAAGCCTATGCAAACATAAACAGTGCTAGAGAAAGAAAACTGACACTTTCCTGCTTAGCCTAGAATAACCTTAAGTGCTTCAAAATATTAGCATCAGCAACATTCAGATTGTATTAACAAATTTTAATTAAAGATGAGTTGATATTTAAAGCTAGTTTACCTGTAGGTCCCAGCATCTAAAAAACAGTATGTGCCTTACACAGGTAACTACTTATTTAACTTACAGCATTGACCTGCATAGCACTGCCTAGTTTTTGACACAGATTTATATAAAATAATAATCATTCTTTAAAAGAACTTGGCTCCTAGAACAGGAACGAAGTTTCTATAACCAGCACTCCTAAGCTCTGTCCTTGCTCAGCAGCCTCCAAACATAGTTCTGGAGACGTGAATAAAATCCATATCTTCCTTTTAGAACTGAAACACACTGAAGGAACACAAGATTAAGCTGCAGCTGTTTATGCATAACCTGGCAGCTATAACACTCATCTGGAAAGAATCTCAAAGCTTCTGGTCCCTATGCTTGCCATTTTTATTTCTGTTGCATAAACAAGGATTTTCTCCTCCATGCTGAGCTATGTCACAGCTGAGCCAGGATCTCTGTTTAATTTGTGACTTTAACTGTCTGCTGAAGTCCTTTCTGCACAGTGGATTGAATTTCAGTAAGAGTGGTCTGTGGCCTTGCCCATACCTCCAACAGGCTGGCCTAAGCAAGGCAAACCTAAATAAACTTGACAGGCAAAATGCAGTATCTGTTTTTGGCATGATACTCTCATGTCATTATTGAGCATCCTTCCCATCAGTCCTGTACCAATGTATGTGATCTGTTATAAAAGTTCTGTGATCATTTTTTGTCATGACATAAACCCCATTACATTACAGGAGCAAAATAAAAAAAAAATAATTA
This sequence comes from Pezoporus wallicus, assembly GCF_028554395.1. NCBI lineage: Eukaryota > Metazoa > Chordata > Aves > Psittaciformes > Psittacidae > Pezoporus > Pezoporus wallicus. The sequence continues at coordinate 648,781 of NW_026634996.1, forward strand.
TTGGATTAAATTCCAAATCTAATAGGGTCATTCTGATTATAACATTCTGTAAAAGCTCTTCCCAGAGAATTTCCTTCGCACTTCTACAAAATTCGAGATAACAAGTGGTAAGTTGCTTGCTGTTGTCAGTGATTGGCTAGGTAAGCATGTGTACTATCTGCAACGGTTAAAAATGCTGAAGCCATGATAAAGTTGTGTTGGTAATCTTAAAGTAGTGTGAATAAAGGCTTTCTTCCACCTTGTCATTTACATTGCAACTTTTCCTGAGTATGTGTCTTAAATAAATTTTGTAGAGAGAATTAATTTTAAGAAGATGCAGAACTCAGAGTAAACTATGGTCTTTACTTTCAAAATGTTACCAAAGCAAAGAAAGATACCTTTTGATATTTTTTCTTTTTTTTTTTTGAATAGTAGTTTTGTCTCAAGTTCTTAGAGCTTGGTTACAGCAGATACTTTTCCAAGATAAAAAATTGGTGTATCAAGCTCTAAGAACCTGAACAAGTGTATCTATTCTGTAGGTAAATAAATTTCATTCTAAGGGCATGTCCAAACATGGGGATAACTTGAAAGAGAAATGCACAAGGTACGAGAATGGGAGCTCTCATTTCAGCACTCAGCCTTGCAGAACGTGTATTACTTTAGGGATTGATATTAATGGGCTTTTTTGCATGCCTTCTCTCTCTCCTTCATTATTATCGGGGCTTTCTGTACTCTTGGATATCAGTGTAGAGTGAGAGTTTTGAATGGGAGAGTATGCAGCTGGGTCTGAGCAATCCCAGGCACAGCTACAGGTTGGGCAGAGAAGAGATTCAGAGCAGCCCTGCAGAGAAGGACTTGAGGGTGTTGGTTGATGAAATGAACATGAGCCAGCAGTGTGCGCTTGCAGCCCAGAAAGCCAACTGTATCCTGGGCTGCATCAAGAAGAGCGTGACCAGCAGGTCAAAGGAGGTGATCCTGCCTCTCTACTCTGCTCTTGTGAGACTGCACTTGGAGTATTGTGTGCAGTTCTGGTGTTCTCAACATAAAAAGGACATGGAACTGTTGGAACAAGTCCAGAGGAGGGCCATGAGGATGATCAGGGGACTGGAGCACCTCCCCTATGAAGATAGGCTGAGAAAGTTGGGGCTGTTCAGCCTGGAGAAGAGAAGGCTGTGTGGAGACCTCATAGCAGCCTTCCAGTATCTGAAGGGGGCCTATAGGGATGCTGGGGAGGGACTCTTCACTAGGGACTGTAGTGACAGGACAAGGGGTAACGGGTTAAAACTTAAACAGGGGAAGTTTAGGTTGGATATAAGGAAGAAGTTCTTTACTGTGAGGGTGGTGTGGCACTGGAATGGGTTGCCCAGGGAAGTTGTGAATGCTCCATCCCTGGCGGTGTTGAAGGCCAGGTTGGGCAGAGCCTTGGGTGGCATGGTTTAGTGTGAGGTGTCCCTGCCCATGTCAGGGGGGCTGGAACTAGATGATCTTAAGGTCCTTTCCAACCCTAACTATTGTATGATTCTATATAGATTGTTCATCTCTATACTCACTGATCAGCACAATACAGTATAATAAAATGTGAATGTCTGCATACAGTACAACGGGAGCAAGCATTTACTATATCAGTGGAGCAGAAAGCAAAAAGGAGCAAAAGTATTCTGAACTCGAACCGATTGTTTTTATATGTGGTAGATTTTGTGCAGGTCTCAATGTTTTTTGTTGTCTGTTCTCAGTCTGCATGGAACATAAAGTACTTTGAATACTTTTGTAATCACTGGGAACTTTCCTATTTGGTGTAGTATGCTTTCTGGGACTCCACCACAAACCAAAACCAAGCTCCTATTACCTGTGACACAGAGAAACTTTTTTGTTCTTAGATCACTCAGACATTCAGTTCGTGGATTTTGCTTGCATATCTCATGTTCCCAGTCGCTGTCCTACATTCTGGGCAATAATAGATCTCTTACTCCTTTAATGAAAAAGTTTTCCTGCTAGCAGTACTGTGCCACAATATTAACCCATATTCTCCTGTAGTCCTAATGTAGAAGTGTGTGTTTTCTTGCAATCATTTGGGAGTTGTGGATTAGATGAAGGATTTTTATTGTAAAACTAAAAAGAAAAATAACCAAAACACAAACATGAAACCAAACCAAAAACCTAAGCGGGTTACTTAGATGTTTAAACAGCACTTACTTGGAAAGACAAGGTTTAAGAGGCAAGTCAATTTTGTTGAATACAGTTTGAACTAAAACTGGATCTAGGTCTAGTCTTACAGACCTTCTGTCAGCCTCCCTAGATACAAAATGAACCAGGCATAAAAATTGTAACTGAATTTATGCGGCTTGTACTGGTCAGTCTGTGCATTTAGTTGATCTGATTTTGAGTGCAGGTAGCCTTACATCAAATGAGATGCCAAATAAATTAAAATTTTCTTCTTTCTAAGTGTATTTTCTAGTATCTAAGAACAGAGTGTGTTGTGTTAAAAAAAAAAAATAAAGTGAAAGTGCACAATATGTTTTGTTTGTTAGTTCATTTTTTTATCTGGGGATTCTTTGGCATACTGAGTAACTATATAATACATGGTGGGGCTAGCACTGCCTGCCTTCCGGTGGTGTGTTAAATTCTTCACTATAATCTTATGATTATTTGTTGAACCATCACCATAATTGTTCCATCTGCCTCCATTTCTAGTTATAAGCATCTTTCCTCTTAGTCCTCTCCCCTTCTATATGCTCCATGGCCTCAGGCAGCTCACTTGCCCTCTCTGCTAATGCTTCTCCACCTGTAAAATGGGAGTAATCTGAGTTATTGGAAAGATTAATTAGTGAATTAATATTTGTGAAGCACTTGAAAGATGAGAAGCACTAGATAAAGGCTAAGTAGTGTAATTATTATTATTATCAGAAGTGCCTTCATGAATAGGGAAGGCAAAAAAAAAGATGCTGGGTTTCTGCAAACAGATTAATAATCAGTATAGATGGTTCTGGAGATAGCTGAACACAGACTGTGCTTGTAAAGAAACAAATTAACATGAATGAGTAACGTAGTGTTTACATTTCTTACCCACCATTTTTAATGGACAGTGTTAATATTACACATTTTTATGTAAATCACAACTTGCAATCCTGAGAGAAAATGCAGCTCTGTGAAGTTCAGAAGCAAGGCCTGTACCTTCTGGCTTCCATATTTTTCTCTCATTCCATATACGTGAATGTCTTTTAGACATACTACTTATTACATATGCAAATGGAACTGAGAGAGTAACTTAGAACAACTATTTTAAGGTAATATCCTACAGTCTCAACTTTGTATTCTGTTTAAAAGACCATCATCTCAACTCCCCCTCCAAGAGGGAGGTAATTTTCTAGTGCTATAATTAAGCCATCTTTTATTCCTCCATATTCTCTCTTTTTGGGGAAAGAGAGGCTAAAAATTAGTATGATGATATAATGATACTTCTTGTCCAGAAAAGACATAATTATTAACCTGAACAATTTTTTTTTTTAATGTGTCATATGATTCATCTGTCTTTTATGGCTAGAGAATTCCACTCCGTTTAACCACTGGCAGCCAAATTTTATTATTTAGCCACCTGTCTCAAACTGTGTAATCTGCAAAAGAGATAAAGAGTGGCTGTGCTTTGTGGAAGCATGTTCTCTTCCAGTGTGTTTACACAGCAAGACCATATTAAAGACACTGTTCCAACATGCTCTGTAGAGTTTTTTGTCAGCAAGCTGCCGTGAAGTAGAGTTTAAGATGCCGCTTCTTTATTCCCTCTGTGGGATATGATGCCCAAGTTTATGTTGCCAGACCATTCCCTCTGCTTCCCTGGCTGAAAGGCCTGCAGTTGAGACGTGGCTTTTGCTTGGGCTACCTGAGCTATGGAGGCTGGAGTCTTGCTGAGTTCACCTCCTGCTGCCTTCAGTTTCCTGCTGTTTAGAACTGTCACATTCTGTATCATGATCTGATTTTGTGTCTTCTGAGGTTTTAAAATGTTGGCAGTGAATATTCCATTGGAGGTAATGCCTACAGGGTGCAACAATATTACTGCCTTTTCATTCTTCTATCTCTGTTGATCATCCAAGGGAAATCTTAGGAAACCTGATAAACACAAAGGTCTGTTGTTTTTGAAATGCAGGATAGAATCAAAACCAGGCAGACAAGGAATAACATAAACCTCTGCAGAAGGAAGCAATAGTTTTCTTCAAAACTTTGTTGTAGACTATGGATAAGCAAGGCAATGGGGTATGTAGTGTGCTGTCTATTATAGGAGGGCACTGGAAGGGAGGGTTAATGATGTGAGTGGTACAAGCAGAAAATTCTACAGGGCTTGGTCCTGCTAATCAGTATCAGTGACTGTGTACTAGATTGAAATCTTTATTTTCCTTGGTATTGAAAACCAAGGTCTATATACATTACACGGTATAGCTTCTTTATGTCATGAAAGCCACTTATCTATTAGACACTTGGATGCAGTACAGTGCTTTTGGGAGTAATGAGCTTGCCATTAGGCACACGGAAGGAACTAAATTACTTGTATTCCTGAAAGGCTCCAAAAGTTCTTCTCTTCTCAGAAGACTTGGATGAGGAAACTGCCTTAGTCTCCTGTCCACCATCAGCTTAGTGCGGTGTAGCGTGAGTATTCCCACAGCAGAATCTAGCCTAAGTGCTAACCAGCATGGTCACCCACCAAGGGAGAGAGCTGACCATGAATAAAAGCTTGTCTTCCTGGCTACTGTTCCTGTCAGCCTACTCTTTCAGGGCTTGGCATCAAAATAATGTATCAGGTACTCTCTATAGTACAGCCACCTTTTATGTTTGCTGTACAGAAGGAAGTCATCCTTTACAGCCAAGGGGCTGGTGTCCATTACCTGAGAGACAACTTGCTTCAGACTACGAAGAAAAAAGGAAAACTAGGAATTAAAAACTTTCCAGTTGTGTTTCTTTACAGTGTTTCCAGCTCCTCCTGAACAGTAGTTGAGGGAATGTGATGCTAAAAGCAGTTTTGTCAGCACTTCATTCCTTTTCCTAGGTGAGATTTTTTCACATGTATGTGGAAAAAATGCAGCTGTTATTCTCCATTTTACCCTTCTATACCTATCCATTCTAATACTGCCAGAGAAGGCAGAAGGGTACTTTTCTAAGACTGATAAAACAGAGGAAAGGAAACAAGAAAGGAGGAACATTAAGAGAGATGGGGAAAAATCCTTGGAGAAGAAGGATAGGAAGTGCTTGTGGTACTGGAATTGTGTAATAAGGTACATTAGTAAGAAAAAGTAAGTGGAAAGAGAGCAGATTAAGGTAAGAAACAGAATGTTCCTTGTGCTTACAGAACAACTGCATTTAAATAATTTGAAGAGGAAAAGCAGATTTTTTGAAGAGTTTAAAAGGAGATTAAAAGATTTCTCTTAGACAGACAAACTGAAAAAGAGAAGATTGGCATGATGTAAGGAAAAACAGTCAAGGGGAAAACTAAAATTAAACAGCAAACAGAACAAACAAGAAGAGAAACAAAACCAAATTTCCGAAATTGAGAAGACTAAAAACTGGTCAAAGACATGCAAGTTAGGATTGCTGGAAAGTTCAGTTTAATTAATGTTTACATTTGTTACTATATTTTTCTGAACTTTTCCAGAAACCAATAATGTCTGAAAAATCAGAAAAAGAGATGTTGTCACCTCCTAAGATCTGATTTTCTCTAGGTATTATAAAAGCCCTGTGGTTCCCCTGAAAAATGAACAGATGTGATGGTTTATGATGCCAAAAACATGGCCTGTAAAGTGTATTAGATTTATAGTATTAGTTTGAGTAAGTAGCAGAGCAGGCTTCAGCTATAAAAATGCCAGGGAGAATCCCAAGACTAAACTGCAGTTCAGTTTTGTCCCCTTCAAGGGGACAAGCAACCCCTCCTTATTCAGAGATGGGAACAAGGAGGCTAATGGATAGGTATTAAGTATTTATGTGGTTACATGCATCCCTTCACATTCCTTTCTGTACTATCCTCTCTCCCCAGGTCCTGCATGCTAAAGCAAGTCAGTGGCAAATGGGAGTGAACAGACAGAGATTTTACTGGGAAGTTGTTGTAAATTGCTGCTGAGACAGGTCATGCCACAAATCACACTGTTCCCTTCACCTGAAAAAGAAGGATGTGAGGGAGGAATTGTACTTTAGAAGGATGTTCCTGAGTCATTCTTTCTCCCACACTGCTCCTGTGGTGCAACTTGCAGGGCACTGCTTTTTTTGCTGTTATGCCTAAAGGAGGTCAGTAGCTTCCAGCAAAAAAGAGACCCAGACCAGAAATTACATGTCTTGCTTCCCTACAAAACCATGCCCTCGGTTCCAGCTGTGTAACTTGTTTTCACTTGAACTGTATTGCTGATAGAAATTTTCAGTGGAGATAAACTAACTTCAGCTATAAAATTTCCTGTCCTGTAGAGTACATTCTGGTAGTCTTGAGGTTTTAATTAATACAGAAAGACATACTAAACAGACTGAACAGAATTTGGATTCCATGTTTTAACAAGGCTGCCTTTATAATACGTATCTGTAAATAAATAGTACTGCAGGCACATATATTCAAATAATTGTCTATTCTCATAATTATGGGCAACCATAGTTTACTTGGTCCTTGTATGTGAACTATATTTCTCTGTGATACAAAGTATATTTTTCTCTGATGTTAGTAGATCTGAAGAGGCATAATCGAAAGAGTGGTGGCCTGTTTCCATTTCACAGCTTTTTTTTCTACCTTTATTTCCCTTTTCTCTTTACAACATGTGAATACATCCTTTAAAATATTATCCTTCCACATTTCCCAAACCTTCTCTACCTGTACGTTTCATACTCTTGGGAAGAACAAGGTTCTTTAATACCTTCCAGACCTGAATCATAGAGTATTTTGTCACCAGCAGTCTCCCCGCTATCATTAAGTTTTTGGAACTGTTCCACCATGGCATTAGGATGCTTTAAAACTTGCATTTGGTTTTTTTTATGCATTTTGTGGATCTTTTCTTAAATACAGTGTTACCTGTACCTCCTAAATATCTTCAACATTGTGGGGATGCCTCTACGGAAATAGCATTAATACGGGAATGTCTCAGTCTTATCACCCTAGCTGAACAAAAGTGTACAACAAACTGCAAACTGTACATTGCTTAATATCATCAGAAATGTCTTCAAGCAATATGTTGTACTACCTTCCTTATTTTTGGAAATTTGAGCTAAGAAAAATGGTACTGATTATTATTGCTAAACTGGGAGTGAGAACAGTGATCAGATAAGAGCGCTTCAGAGTTGTCTGAGCCCCTAGAGCTACCAGAATAAGCCTGATGAAGTGAGCAGCTTTCCACTGAGTGTGGATTCCTTCCATCTAGATCACATCTTTACCTTAACATCAAGAACCTATTGAGCAAGGCACTGAACTAAAGCTCTGAATGTTCAAGATTACACTTTTTGTTAGATGCAAACAGGTCTCCTGTGTTGCCTGTACTCATCGTAGCCAGAAGCTTGAAAAAAAAATGATCCATGTAAAAAATAAAATATTGGATTATGTTGCAGGAAGCTAGATCTTTGAAATCTGGTGTAATATTCACTGATGACAAATTGTATTGCTTTTACATGAGAACTCACTAATTCATAAATCTGCTGTACATTTCCACTTCAGTCAATGAAGCTATGCTGATGTAAACCAGATGAGAATTTAGAGTTGAATCTGCTCAGCTTGTGCTTTGAAATTAATGAGGATGAGAGTAAAATATCAGTGCTACAGCGCATGGCAATTGCCAGGTACTTAGAGTTACCTAGTCTATTTGTCCTTGGCTGCCATGGGGAAAAAATGGTTACCAAAATGCAGAAAAACTGATGGTTGTGAAAATTCAAATGGTTCAAATGGTTTTCTATTACTTCAAAGAATTTTTAATGTCTTTAAGTAGTTTATTATTTATATGGCCAGGTTGGATGGAGTCTTGGGTGGCATGTTTTAGCGCGAGGTGTCCCTGTCCATGGCAGGGTGGTTGGAACTTGATGATCTTAAGGTCCTTTCCAACCCTAACTATTCTATGATTCTATGTTTTTCTCTGGAGACATGAAGGATAAAGATGTTTTTACTCAATCTCTTCAACTAAGTCTTTTATTCTGCAGGTTTTGCTGCTGTCTTAGAGTATTCCCACACCCGATTTGTAGTTACTGTTTTTCCAGCCAAAATGAAGCAGACAGTATCTATCTCTTTTTGTCAATTACTTAATAAAAAAAAAAATAAAATTGAGCAAATTGACATTCTCAGTACATCATGTATAGTATTTTTTTATGCCAGATGATTTATTTTTTTTAACTATAGAAAAAGAATAATTCTGTATGTTGAATCTATGGGTATAGACACAATTAATTTCTAGTTCACTGAGTACCTGAGCATCAGCAGAGCTGAGGTGACTGTATGTGTGGTGTCAGTAAGTAGAAAAGTCATGAGTATATTAGCATCCAGGTGATTCCATCACTTGTCTTATTTTACTCTATGGCCTTTTATTCTGTACTGAATTTACATTGATGCATGGTGAAGTATTGTGCTGCAGTAGTTGGTGTCTCTAAACTGAAGATCTGTATGTGAATACTAGGAAACTTGAACTATTACAGTTTTCTGTATTTATTTTGGCAGTCAGTCTGGTCAAATGACCAATTTGGGAAATAGAGCGCTTTTAAAAATGCTATTTGTTAAAATATACCCCAAATGAACTAAGTTATTCCTTTAATGAAGCTTGAGTAGCTAATGACCTTTGACAGTAAAAATACCATGGTTTTTGCAATAATACTGTAAAGGTCTAAATTTTACTACTAAATGGCATTAGTTGGCAGAGGACTTTTTCACGGGATTAGTATCTTCTCTTTCCTATGGGGTAATATTTTTACTTCTCAATGAGGAGCAGTCCTGCAACAAAGAATTTTTTCCTGCCTGTACCATTTTTGTACATGTATATTTTAATTCTTTGCTGCAGTCATGGCTTGTGACAGTGAATTCAAAAGAATAATTATGCATTGCATAGAAAATTATTCCTTTTTCTTCTGCCCCCCTTTTTTTAAAAGGTAGTTTAATGTACTGTCACCTTTGTATCAGAATTATGAGCCAAGAAGGATGTCTATTTTTTTATCTATTTAATTGATTATATTATCTCCTATTGAAGACATATTGCTTTTCTGATCTCCTTGCTGTGAACAACCTCTGTCCTTTTATTTAGATGATAGAAACTGAATTCAAAATTTTAAGTTTTATTTGGGATTGGGAATAGGACCCAAGACAACTGATTTCACTGCTATCATTTAGAAAGGCAGCAAGATTTATGAATGATTCAAATTAATTTTTCATTCTGTTAACACTGAATTTAAAGTGCCAGTTTCTTACCCAGTTGTCTAAGTCAAGAGTAAGTCCCAGTTGTTTCTGCACAAACTTAAATAATGTTGTCACTTCAAGTTTTGTCACTTCATGCTTCAGTCCCTTTTGTGGACCCACTGTTTAGTTTTAATTTTAAGTCCCTTACTTGCAGAGACAAGCCATTAAAATGTTGCAGTTATATACTATGAACTTCTGATGAATGTTGATTTTTAAAACTTAAGAAGACAGAACATTAAGTGAGAAAGATTACAATTTATATTTATGCAAGTGAAATTTTTACTATAAAACTATTGAAATAGATTTGAAAAGGGGTTAGTAAACAGCAGTAGTATTCCTGACATGGAGATCTCATAGATTTTTTGAACAGTACTTTAAGAGAAGTATTGAAAATTCCAGGGCTAGTGATTTAGGACTCAACTAAACAACACAGCAGTAAATATTGGAATGATATTGGAAGCTTTCACAAATGGCAAAGAAATTGTCTTAATAAGGTCCTTTTCTTGTTTAATTTCTTTCATTTTATTTGAAATCATAAATAATACAGTGTGTGTCTGTGGTTTACCTGTTTCATGAGGGATGCCATGTCAGAACAGGTAAGATCATAAATGTTGTAATGACTTGTTGCCCATTCTGTGGTACAAATTTATAGGTAAGGAAAGCAACCACTTTTTTAGTGAGGGCTGTAGCAGCAAATCACCTTAGTCTTGACACATGAAAACCATTTAGTCAAGCTAAAGAATGTGTTATGTTTCATATTAATGAAATTAAAAGCCTTCTTATTTGATTATTATTTTGTTACCATTAGTCCCAGGTGAAACAGGACTCCCTGGGTGATAGGCATTCCACAAATCATATTAACAGATAATCTATATTCTAAAAAAAATTGCTGAATATGAAATATTGCCAAGGACAATCTTATTTTGCACATGGAGGGGCTTTTGATCAGTGGGAAGAAAGAGGCACTTCCAGAGGAGGATCATGAAAATTGTATAGCTACCACTGATGGGGTAGAAAAGCTGGTCTCTTCCTATTGCCTCTGTATGGGGCATTTAGATTTTCTGTCTATTTCTCAGGCACTACAGTTAGGGTGACTGTAGTTATGGTGAGAAATCTTCTGTGTCTTGTTAAATTAATTGGAGATTCAAACTTTTCTCATTGGAGATTCAAACTTTTCTCATTACTTCTGAGTGATCTGGGTCACATGCTACTGTTTTCTCTGTAATAATAAGATTTCTGATGTGATTCAGAAAATATTCTGCCATTTGCTTAACAACTTAAAAATTACTTTCTTGACTGCTTGTCCTAATAAAATATCATTATGACTAATTTACCTGAAAACTGGATAAAATCAGACCCAAATAAATAAATATGATTAAGGATTTTGTACATGTTATCTTTGTTTCACTATTCACGGAGCAACTCATGACAACTACATATGAACTAACATTGCTACTATAGTTTCCAAATCTTCTTCTTATATCAAAATAAAAATTCATCTATTTTATATTGGTGCATCAGACTACTGTTACTAAATGCGTTATTCTGTGAACTCCTCTCAGTCACAGACTGGTATTTCCATGGATAAATCTGACTAGGGCCATAATTCTCATCCAAGAAGCAGGAAAATAGCAGATGAGAATAGTCCTTCCTAAAAGGTGACATACTTTGGCTAAACTTATTTGACCACAGAAGCTTGAATACTTGGTACATAAAAGTGTAGTTTTCATAATACCCTAGAACCAAACACAAATAACAAATACACTTCACTCAGCGCTTTTTTTTTTTCCCATCTAAATCTAAACTGCAATTTTTAATAGACTTATTTGTATCAATATAACTGAAAGGCAGATTAGGTCCTTTAAATGCATTCCTTGTTTTTTTCCCTCTACTGCAAGCACAGAAGAAAACGTGTATTGTTGTGTGTTGTTACTGATTTTATCTCTATGTTGAAGAGTCCTTTCTGTAGCAATTTGGCATTCTTTCTCTACATTGTATTTAAATTGCCACATGCACTTGTTAAATAATTCTAGTTTGTTTGGGTTTTGTTGTTCTTGTCTTTTTTTTTTCTATGGTGATTGATTGCCATCTGGGGGCTAACATGAGCCCACCATGCTAATTTCACTTATTCTACTTGTTAACTGCTATTGTCTCCAGGGTCAGAGACAAATGTATGAATCCACTTTATCTCTCAGCTTACAGAATATCTCATGGAGTGAGCCTTGTATTATGAAACGGCTACATCAGCGTCTAATTACTCAGCTCTACCCTGTGTTGAATGCTGGTGCACCTTGAGAAACAGCATGCAAAAGCACATTTGTTTAAGTCCTCAGATGGTTAACATTGTGCATAACCTCCTCACAAATTACAGCCTCAGCTGCAGCACATCCATTAGTCTGGAAGAATGAAGATTCCCAAGTGGCCCTGGTGCCTTTCCCAATTCCCTCGCGACCCACCAATCCTCTCAGTGCTTTCCCTGCATGTAGGGAGTGTTCGGAGCTAATCAGGTCAATGATCATCTCACGGCTCGGGGGACATGACAAGAGCCTATCACAGCAGTCATGCGATCTGCCAGACCTGAGCACGCTTGCTGAGAATCTCATGTTAAGAAACATTGCTTTGGTGCCTCTTCTCTCACTCCCTAGGAGCCTCTGAGGATTTCAGCTTATCTTTCTCTCTCTCTCCTTTAGACTGTGAAGAGTTCAACATCAACGGGGAAAAAAAAAAGGCAGAGCAGTATGCAGCTACCCAGAGGGTGTTGATTGAAACTTAGATTACCCCCAAATCGCTTTTGATTTGACTGATGCTCCAGCTTTGTAAGAGAAAAGATTTCAATTAAGGTAAGTGCTGCTTTATCTGGCTGACTGCATCATGCCGAATTTCTGCATTGAAAGTTCAGAGTGAAGTGAGAGCCTGCACTGCAGCACGGCAGCAGGAGAGGGCTGGGGGCAGAGAGGCAGGTGTCCCAGCCTGGAATCTTCTCTGGAGGGATTCAGGTTTTAAGCAGCTTCTTATGAATGGCTGCAGTTATTTCCGATTCGGTGGTTCTCTGAAGCTTGAACAAAAAATAATCTCAGAAACATGCAGGGGTGTCAGAAGGGAGGAGGAAAGGCGAGCGCACTTTCCCCCTTTGTGCTTGGTACATTTATTTGAGGAAGCACAGCAGCTGAAAAGCAAAAGTACATCACAGTAAAACTTCATTCTGAATAAGGAGTGTCATTCTTTCACAAGCAGGAACTTGCAGACATAAGGCTTCAAAGTCCTAAGGTGTTTTTAAAGGACACAGAAAGGGATTTTTGAAATGTGAGTCAAGAATATGCATGCAGCTTTCCAGGTTGCCATCAGACTGAGGGCTGTGACTGGCGTGTGTAATGTTATTCTCAGCGTCTGGTGGGGTTTGGATAGTTGCTTTCGCAGCATTAGCAGTTCTGTGGGGGAAAAGGGTGAGTGGGGTGCTGGTTCAATACAACTGGCAAGAAAATTAGATTCATAGATGCTGGAGGGGGAAGTAGTGTTTGAAGGGGGAGAGGATGCATTTTGCATGGGGTGATAGAAAATGTAGCATAGCTAAAGAAATAGACTGATGTGCGAGGATTTATATCGGGAAAGAAAAGAGAGAGAGTAGATGAGGTAGGCTGAATTGAAAGATTAAATGATTAATAAGGAAAAAGTCAGAGGTGCTTACGCAGCCTGGAGTTAGTTAATGACCTACTGTACTGACAGCGGATCCGTCCTAAAATTCCTAAAGTGAACTAAATTTGATAGTCTCAGTCAAGTCCACACTTAATAACTATGATCTCCGGGAACGTAATTAAGGAACAAGTAAACAGCTCAAACTTTTTAATGCTGGCAGCAAATTAAGATCTGTTGTATTGAACATGTCCCTGTTCTCTTTATTACTCACAAAAATTAATACATTGTGTTTACAAATCTGTCATAACAGAGAGAAAAGATCAATGGAAAGTTAACCGATTTCAAATCTTGCTGTCTTAAACAGATGTATAACTCTTAGGCACTTTATAAAAGTGTGAAGTAATTGCACTGCTGTTTTCAGCCAGTACTGTTTATTGTTATTAATTATCTTTATTACTGGTTATCATTCAATGTTGGTAATACAATTCATAGTAGTATATGTTACATTAAAAGCTCAGCAACTCAATATGAAGATATGTATTTTTATTAAAAAATACCTCCCAAGCCCCTGTCCCACTCCACTCCTCCCCGAAATAACAATTCAGGGGAATGTTGTTTACCTGCAGGTTTGTTACTTATTCCATTAGTTTTTTTCAGTCAGAAATACTAAGTTGTGTTTCTCGCAAAAACATAAGTGTATATGGGAAAATGAGCTTGGGTTTTGGGGGAATGTACTAATGTTTTAAGTGTCTATCAGTGTATTCTCATTCTTGAAAATTACTTCTGAAAGGAATGGTTTCTTATAGCAGTGACTCAACATGTCCACTGTTCTCTTGGAAAGGAAGCTGGCTATGGAAGTAGTTACAGGCACTGATCCCCATTTTGGTGTACTGTATGGATGACTTGTTTTTTTATGTCACATTGATATGACATTTACTAGGGTTTTTGCTTCTTCCATCCAGAGATGCAAGTCTTGACCACGGTAGACATGTTTAAATGCACAAATCAGCTTCCATTATACATGCCTTCACTTTTTATCCTTCATGAATAATCAATGATTTCTCAGGGTAATTAGTATTCATTAATATGCATCCAAGTATTCATTAAAAAATCGAAACACAATAACTTAATGTGCTTCATAGAAAAATGTCTAGTGTAAACGATTCCTATGCAGTTGCAGACATCCAGGTTACATACAGATACCAGGAACTTCTGTTCCAGTCTTTCACAAAGAATGACTAGAAACATCATCAGACGTGATGGCTCTGTTTCCTTTTTGTCTCACAAAGCTGATGCTTTAAGTAAAAAATAAATTAATCACACTGTCATAAGAGTCTGGGGGTTTCTAAACAAGTCTAACAAATGCACTTACATATCTATTATTATTTTACAAGATCAGATGTTCTATCTGCTTCTAAGTGAAGAGCACTTACTTTCCAGTATGCTAGCCTCAAAGAGTTTATGAGATCACAGTTCACCAAACATGGGGAAGTGCAGGTTTTCCTCATGTTTTGGTAAAGGTAGACAATAATACTATAATCGTTTTCTGATCTTTTCCAGTGTTGGGTTTTGGGCTCCTTCATATGGAGTAACGGTCCAAAAGTGATCTCAGCAACATGGGAAATATCATTCATCATTAAACAAATAATTTGGGGCATCTGACCCACTGAAGCTTTTCAGACTTATTAAACATAGGAAGAGGTTATACAAGAAGGCAGTGGGATACATGTCAGTATAACCCAGTTCCCTCTCTTGGGCTTTTATTATTTTTTTTTTTTTTGGTAATCTAAGGTCGTATCAAATAGTACTAAATATATGGCTGTATGCAGAGTTCAGATATTTCAGATATTTTAAGTTCTTTGAATGAGGCTGGTGTAGCTTGAGGCAAAACAAAATTAATGTCTGCTTACTACTGACAGAAGTGTACAATTGCTGTCTGGCCAAACTCCATTGAAAATTAGCATTTGATGCTAATGCTTTAATGTTTGAGCTTTTAAAAGAAATTCATTAAATTGACATTTGGAAAGGGGTAAAGCAAAGGGCGCTCTCTGAAAGCTGACATAAAACCAACCGTAGCAAGGAAAGTCCTGCTAAAACAGTGATACTGATATATGAAAAAGACAACAACTGTTAATGACTACGGTTAATAACACAGATAACATAAGGTATCCTCATTTCAAGAGGATAGGGTGAGAGTAAGATAGAATAAGCATCAGGGGTTAATGAGTTTCCCCAGTTTCTTTTTTCAAAGATATATGGGAAATCTTGTTACCAAAAGGGAGGCTTTTCAAGCCCTGTGTTATCAACATGACTTGGAGAGCTAACATCCTTGCTTTCCTAGCAAGACCATTGTGTCCCATCATACTCGTTATCCCTCCTCCTATTTTCAGCCTGTTTCCTGGGCGCTTATTCTTGTGCCTCTGATTAGCATCTCACTCATCATATAGCTTCTTTTTCTTTCCAATGGTTTGTGTTTCTTATACTTACTGTTCCTCTCAGCAATCTTCCTCTTCCTTCCTCTCCTTTTCTTTACCATTATTTAATGCTTCACATCCCTCCCTTCCTTTGATGCTGCAAGGACATCATGTTTCTCACTTTGTTCACCTATATAAATTTTTCTTTTTAATTGAAAATGAAAACTCCTCTGAAAACACTCCAGTACACCCATGAATGGAATATTTGTGCTCCAACAGTCTACCATCTCTTTATCCACTTTTTCTGTATTTTTAATTGTTTTTAATTGTACACCCTCTGTCTCAGGGGCTGTATCTCAGTGTACAGAAAGTAGCTAGCACAGTAAAAGCCAGTTCTGTTCCTACTTTTCGAGTCTTATGTGTGTGTCTACACTGTAGAAATCACATGCCCTTAACTGATTCGTGGAAACAAAGCTCTGCAAGGTTTAACTTGAATACCTCAGGATGCCATTGTTCTTGCTAAAGCACAGTATTAAAGAATTAATTTCAAGCCTTATCTTCCTTTGTATTAATAGAAACTGTCACTAAGGTCCACTTGTTTTGCAGAGATGTAAGTCATTGAACGCATCGGTTTGGCATGTGTCATTGGACGAATATTTCTTGAGGTGGTAATTTTGTAGCAAAGCTTTGAAGATGCAGAGGAGTTTTGAGAGGAAGAAAGCTTTAGTCTACTTTTTTGTTGAACCTAGAAGCCTGGTAGTTTGAGGTGGAAAAATAAAAAATCTTTCCTGTATATAATTTCTATATTGAAGTAAAATACAAACCTACATCGCCATATTTATTACTGGACTTGGTATTTAGCAGAAGTTCAACGCGTATGTTTTATAAGGCTGATATTGCAATGGGTCATTTAAAGAGGCTTCTTTTTCTCCCAGCCAGATGGGAGCTAAGATATTGCATCACGAGTCGTGGTCAGATTACTTTATGAGCAGCTGTTGTTCAGTTTCTGATAAATGTATCACTTCAGTTTTGAGGGGAAAGAGGGTCTTCCGATAAAGATCAGTCTCGTTGATGTACACCAGACAGTTCTGGGGCTGCAGGGACATCTTTCTGCTGCAGATGTCTCAGCTGTCAATATTTTTTAAGGCAATAACTGCACTGGTTGACATATGTATAATGTAAACCATGTTTACTGTCCTGTGTCCAAGCAGAGTATGATTTGGGGTCTTTGGGTGCTGAAGTATGTCTCTGTGCTGTTGTGCTGAATGGCCCAGACCTGTAAATCACAGCTCAGACTGGAAACCTTTATGGAGACATTCATAAGAAATGTATAGGTCTGAGATTTAAAGTAAGTGCTGTCACCCACTTAAGTTTAGAAGTTGTATATTTAGGCACCAGCATCATGTTGTCCTTCAACTTCCAGAGTACAGTATATTCAGAACAGTCTCCAAAGCAGATGATAAATAGGCAGATGACTTGGATGGGTAGTTCTTATTTCCAAATATAGATCAGATTTATTATTCTTATCATGCATGCATTTACTCACTGACTGCATTAATACTATGTCCAGCACACCAAATGCACTTACAAATACAGTTGTGGCTGACTTGGTTAAAAAAAATTGGAAATTCTTTTATTTATTTATTTATTTATTTATTTTTCAGTGAAGGTAAATAAGGATTCAAACCCATTCCTTTTCCAGAAAACAGATGAGACTTTTGACCTTTCCTTATCTACAGTGTACTCCAGCATCAATCCCAAAATCCTGCTTTTTTGACCTAGGTCATTTAGAATCTCTAAGCATTACATAGGTTCTTGGCTCCTTTTCTCTGAAGGCTGACAGCAAGTTCTAAATGTAATTGTAAATGCAGATACATTTGCTAAACAGTTGTCTGTGGCCATTTATTCATTTCACAGTGATTTGGGGGGGGGGGGGGGGGGCTTGTGCAGATCAACCACCATCCACAAGGCTTTGTTTGAACTGGTTCTGAGTTCCTTTACCATTCTCTTATGTTCTTCAGTCCACCTGGACCATTTATGTATATATACAGCGCTTTTGTGTATGGAGTTGAGAGGGCAGTTTAAGCAACTCTCTTAAAAGACTATATGAAGATCACAAAATACATGTATTCATGTATTAAGAATAACCTTCCTGGCATTCTGTCCTTGACATACTGATTGTGTGTGTGCATGTTACACAGTTTCATGTATTTGTTTTATGTTTGGCTCAATGTACAATCTAAAAAAAAAAAAAGTCCATCCCATATTGCCTATTTAAGAAAAGACTGCAAAGAAAAAAAAAAGTTGTTAAATAGAGCAGCTATACCAGATAGTACAATTTAGTAAGTTTTCTAAGAATATTTGTAGCTTGAAGAAAAGCTAAAAACTAGTATTTCTTGACTAGATTTCCATAGTCTTGAACAGTCTGAGCAGACTTTTACTCAGTACTTTAGGCTGAGATTTGATGATGAAGCCATTCTGTCGTATTTCATTCACTCAGATTTGGTTGCAACAAGCTTCATGTACAAGCTCTTCAAGAAATATTTCAATCACTAAACTGAAGTATTAATAATACAACAAAATGAAAAGCCATTTCATTTCCATTTAGGAAAGTTGTATCTTTGCTTGTTAATTGTCTTTTCATTTCTCCCTGAAATATTAATAGTAATCTTGGTACTTGTTTGCCATAATTTTAAATATTGAATTGTTTCTCTTGAAAATGGTAAATGGAATGTAAACTCATTTCATTCCCGGTCACAAGAAACAGTTTTTATTCTTTTTCAGGGTAAATAATAATTAGTAATAATAAAGTAAAATACTTTAAAGTAAATAGTAATAATTAAGTAATAATTTAGGGCATAAATAAATATAACTGGTGTAGATCTAACTTCCCTACCTCTAAGCAGGTATTACAGAAGTCCTGATTTACACTGGTAGAAGACAGGAGGAGGAGGAAGCCCTGTGCTTTTCAACAAAGATCTTTTTCTATTTTATATGATGTACATTTCTTTCAGAAGAAGGCTCTATTTCATATTCTCATCTTTAAATAGCTGTGGGTTGTTCTTTGGTTGGTTGGTTGTTTTGTTTTAATCTGACCTCCTAGACCTTGGGACTCAGGTTTTCTATAGAACAGATCTTTTGGTAATTTGGCCCTTCTGTCTCTGAACTGTTACTTGAAGGAGCACATATGTCAAATAAATAAAGAGATAAATGTGATATTCCTGGCTTCTGTTTGAAAGAGTGCATGTTAGAATAAATACAGAGATTAAGAGGTGATACTAAGAAGCTAAGTGCTGACAAGGAAAACACTCAAGTTGCTAATTAAAATGCTTTTTTGAAGTGTATTATTTCTCTCTGATGGTTTTGTGATTCACTGTAAAGACTTCTATCCCAAATTTTTGGTCCTCACTGCATATAAATTGGCTGAATATTTTTTAGGCCCCATCACTTTCTTCTGCATTTGTCCTCATGTCTCCTCATGTCATTCCCACCCCTTCCCTCTTTTATTATTATTTGGAGTGGAAATGGCCTTTGTCTGGTGCACAGAATATGTAAGCAACTAAATTCAGGTCCATCAACGGGCTTCTATCCCACACTCTGAATTACCCATCAGAAGTATAGTACATAGCAATTACCTGTCATTCTTTTTTACCCTGAGAGCCAAAATATATCTGTCAAGGACGTATTTGAGTTCCAACAACCAAAAATGTGAGTAATACTAGGTTGTGAATAGAGGACATATTGTATATTGCAGAATAGAGAAGAGCCATTGGGTGGACTTTTTTAATACATAAAAAACAACCAAAAACAACCAAAAAAACCTAAATCCACAAGAGACATTAGAAACTTCTTTTTTCCTCTTGTGGTAGTATTTTTGTCTAAGCGTGTTATTTAAAGTGGGTGGGTTGATTTGTTTATTTGGTCAGATTTTTTTTTTTTTTTTTTTTTTTTTTGCACTGCCTGGAACTCCTTGGAGCATTATCTTCCAAGATATAACTGGCATTTTTTACAAATATTTTCTAAAGATCAGTCTTTTTTAATCAGCTCACTGTATTAACATTTCCCCTCCCACCCCCCATTTGCAGTCGACGAGCAGAAATATTTCAAATAGGAAACTCACACTATCTTTCTAAATGTTTCTGTTAAAGTTCTATGGAGGGGTTGAAAGGCTGAACATCCAGAATTGCCATTCTTTTCTCATTGCCTGGTGGGTATCCAGCCCTTTCTGTGATACATGCCTGGGGATGCTAGTTCAGGTAAAAATGGCAAGATGCTATATTTTCATTTTATCTTTAGTGGAACTTCTAAATATATGCACATCTTCTGTTTAGTCTAGGTAAGAACTGGATTCATGTTGTTCATATACCTAGTGACAGATGATGATTTTAATTAAAAGCTGAGATTTAATAAATCTAACTTGATACTGTTTTTCTCCTTTTATAAAGGACAGGTGGAGCTGATTACCATGCAGCCTACCTGGGTTTTTTCTATCAGTGAAGGCTGTACTAGTCAAACCACAAACTGATCTACCCAGAAATGTTTGAATGCAATATTTAGGTGCATCATGCATTTCTCTTCTACCAGCTGTTCTTTAGGTTTTCTTTAGACAAATATCATGGTAGAGAAATACTTCATTATAATTTCAAAGCATACTTTAGCATATAACTTCTGACTTTCTGCCTCTGACTTTGTGTCTATATGTCTTGTGCAAAATGATTAATGAAGAAAGCAGAACTAGAGGTCTTGTCCTATCTAAAAATATAAAACATACAAATGCAGAAGGTTATATCTGTCGGTGTTGCATGGTTTTCCTGCCCTTCTTGGTTTCACATTTAAATTTTGAAGAATAATGGTCTGATACTACTTATGTCTATAGTTAAACTAGCCATTTTAGGAGTAGTTCTTCTAAATTTTCTGGTAGGATAATTTCCCCCTCCCCAGTAAAAGTAAACAATAGTAGCTGTATTGCCAAATGTCTCCTTCCTACCTCTTTAGCAATAATGTCCCCAGATAAGAACTGCACTTCTTGCAAAGAAAAAAACTTGGATCAGAATGGTCTAGGTTTCATGGGGATATAGAGATATATTTTCTTAAGCGCAATTCATAAGGCATAAATGAGATGTTTTAAATAGCTTGTCAGGAAAAATAAGTGATATGCAGATCTACCAAATATAATGTTGTTTAGTAGCATCAATACCCCTGAAGACAAACATTTGAAAAGGCAGAGAACGCCATAACACTAAGATAAATGTCATGAGTAGGATATAATACAAAACATAATAGAGGAAAATAGAGGGATATCTTCTGTCAAAAAGAAAATATTAGTAATCAAAAATTATTATTCTAGCGTTCATTTTTTTCCCAAATATCTAATGAGGCACTGGGCTTTTCCTAAATTAAGTTGGTTGCTTGGTTTTTTTTTTCCCCATAATTAGTTTTAAAACATTGTTAAATCTTTATTTTAATTCTGAAAATTATTAGGAATACAAATATGAGTTTTGACACTTATTTTCTTTAGAATGCAAAAATGTAAATATCAGATACTGAAGCAAAACACAGCCATAAGAAAGGAAACTAATTCTAAGTAATCACTTGAAGTATGATTTTATATATATATATATATATATATATATATATATATATATATGTGAGAATATAATCATAGAATCAGCTAGGTTGGAAAAGACCTTTAAGGTCATCAAATCCAACCTTTATCCCAGGACTGCCAAGTCCACCACTAATTACATGTCTGCTGTAATTTGATATTCTAATATTGTAAATATTCTGCAGCTCTCTGTGAAACCCAATGTGATTTGGTAATCATTGACAAGATATTTATAATCAGATAAACTTATTCATCTGTCCGTCCATGTTTTATGGAAGGTATTGTGAAAGCAGCCCTACTGCAGTAAAGCTATAACCTAACTTTAATTTCATTAAAATGGATTTCATGTTTACTCACCACACAATGAAAAGAAGTTGTGGAGTCTGTGCAGTATATTTTCTTACAGTTAAAAACCTACAGAAGCAACAAACAAAATCTGTTTTACAGAAAAGGCAAAAAATATTTAATATCAGTCAAACCTGGATGAAGAATCAGTTTACCCTTCTCTGACTTGAAGAGGAGCTGAATCAGGGTATGGCTGTGACATACACTAGATATGATTGATAGAATTAGAAAATTTAACTGATCAGGTAGGTTTAGTAAGCACTCATGGCAACTTTGAAGTTTCACAGGCTGTCTAACAAAGCTGAAGTCTCAGAGCTATTACATGTTGATTTCTACTGTACTGTTGTGTCTGGGGTTGAAGTGTCATTCAGTGGCCAGGATGTTAAGTAATGGACAAGTTCCTTCTCTGAGTGGTCATTAAGCCAAAGAAGTGGTGTTGGACAATACAGGAGTTCTGACCATTTGAAACTAGATGGGGATGTGATTACTTGTGTCATGCCGTAAGCATTCTCTGAGCTTTTCCTCTCAGACAAATTGAATTTTAACAGTACTGAAATTATTTTTATTCTCTGCTGATATTCCTTTACCAATTAATATTTAACTTTGTCTCCCTTTACCCCCATGTTGCCCGCAAAATGGTTTGTCTTCCCAATGTTTGGAAAGTGGTCCATCTGGCCAACACAAAGGTCAAAGGATATTTTCCTTCTTTTATTTTTCATTTTGTCCATACTTGGCAAACTAAGGGTATACCTGCTTTCTGGGAGTTATGTTTCCCTCCACAGCATTTTAGCATCATGTTGTCTTTTCTGAGCTTAAGGAAATACTGAGTCACTGTCTGGAAAACACCTAACTCAAACTTTTTCAGGAGATTGGCTTGTGAACACAAATTGCCCTAATGTCAGATATTAACCCTGGGGCTTATAATAACCATAAGCAGAAGCATTTGTTGTTCGGATTAAGAAAGAGGGATTGAGGCTATATTTCTTCTTGAATATGGAATCAGTATATTTATTTTCACCAACAACGGTAGCTGGTAATTACAGCCTTTTCTCATTCTCCTGCCTTGGGGGAACTGAGCTGCTGCTGTCTCCAGGGAGGCTGAGCTGCTACTGGTTGTTGCCATTTAATGTGTAGTATTCTCCTTTGAACCTGTTTGTGAACCAATTCTCCTTCCCTGTTTCTGTTTCTTTGCATTGCCTGATAAATATGTTGTGGAAATGCCTTTAAAGAAGTTTAAATATCTGTGCACATATATAATGATTTAAACACCTGGAGGAGACTAGGATACATAAATCGAAGAGAGTGTATCTGTAAGAAATTAGAATTTCTCCCTCCTCCCCATAATTTGATGCGCTTTATTGCAACAGCAGATAATAAGTATTTAATTTTTTCCTTCTTCTTTCTTTTTAACACACAATTAGGACTACTAGTTTATAAAGATATCATATGAAACAATATTCTTACCTTTAAGAGTGATCTCTTTAACTCAAAAATATGAAGGCTTCCTGCACTGTGCCAAGAACTGTGAGGATTTTCTAGAATGCCATAGAAAAAGATTTAGCTTTTACTTTCTATCAAGAGAATATCCATTTCCTAAATTATGTTTTTCACTAATATTCCTGTACAGTTGTAATGTTTCTTCTCTATTGTTCTCAGTCTTTCTAATGCCAAAAAATGAAAAATGAACTTGTGGCGATTTTTGCTGGCAGATAACAGAGTTCGTTTTTTGTGTATGTGTTAGCAAATGCATCTGAGAAAAAAAGTGTCATTTATGTTAGCATACGCATAGATGGAAACCTTAATATTGTGTATTCCTGTCAGATAAGTCTTGAAAATTTCTTAAAATTAGTTTAGTACCCAAAGCATGAGTCCTTACATAATTTGGATGATGAAAGCATACACCACTCATGCTTTGAATTATTTCCTAATCACATTAAATTTTAATTGTTTAATTGTTTAATTGTTTATTTCCTAGGATTTTTTCTCTTAGTTATGTCCTCTATAAAAACAGGCTATCTGCTGTTCTTTGCAAGTACTACAGTTGTCACTTCCTCAGGACAGACTTCCCACTTGAGAGACTCTTCCTTTCCCCTCAGCTAGATGTATTCCTTTGCTTAAGAGTTACGCCCCAGGACCCATCTTTTTAAAACAGACACCAAATCAGAGGAATATAATGGGATGTGCCAGATCAGCTCATCTTAAAGATACTTTGTATTACATTGGATCCACATATATTCACGTACTTTTTTTTTTTTTCATTTTCATTCTTGTGTATGGTTTTTCTTCCTGTGTGGTTGTTTTAAAGGGATACATGGAGGATACATTTAAAGGGCAAATGGAATGAAAGGAAATATCAGTCCAATCATATATTGTAACTCTAAAATCAGAGTGCAACTGGCCCATTAAAGCATCATTAATATTATTTGCAAAAATTTGGTTTTATTCCCCTTTCTGATGCATTTACAGGATCCAAAGAAATAAGAGCTATGTAAGATAGGCCAAAAGAGAATACAAGAATTAATTGTGAAAGTAATCATGTTAGTTTTCTAATTATTCAAATTTTAATTACAACTGTGTTGGCCCAATTAGTTCAAAACACGAGGCTAATGTTAGGGTTGGGTGGATACTCAGCATCTGTGCATAAGTAAGAGGCATCTGTTGCCAAATGGTGGAGTGATGGAAAGTGTCAACTCACCAGCTGTGAAGTGAACAAAGCTCTTAAAAAAGAAATTTGAGCCAACACAATGATTTAGCACACTTGGGGGAGTATAAAGTGTATTGCACATGTATACTTTAGCTGGCTATTGTCACCTAGTGGGACTGAAATCTACAGCAACTATGCACATTTAAGCCTTTGCCTGATTTTTTAACAATGCCCTGCCTCACAGGGATCTGCAGTGGGGAATCTGGCAGCAACATTTCTGCCCCTAAATGCTGCAGAGGGTTGATTTTGTTTCTTTTTTGTTGTTGTTCTTTTTCCTTGAGCAAACTAGAGAACAAAATGCAACTAAACTGTTCAGAATATACAATGTCTTAAGGTGGTTACAGCACATTTTGAGTATTACATACAGATAAAAGGGCAGGAAATCACAAAATATTAAAAGGAATTTCTTATGTTGGCTTTTCTTTTTTACCAGTTTACCCATTCTCTACAGTTCTGTAGAAAGAGATGGCAGTTGCACCTTGTCCACTGTTTGCTCCTGTCAATTCCAAAAAGGCAGGATTTTTATGATTGAATGTTGATACTGATTTTAGTAATTTCTACTATCGCCTACAGAGATTGAGAATATTAATAGTGTTGCTAACTTTGCAATCGTGTGTTTAATATTTATGCATTATTAACATTTAATGGTAATGTGTAAACTTTACCGAAAGATAATCAATTGGCAGCTAGAACAAAAGACAAAGGTCCAACCAAATAAGACCGAATTATATGGAACACTAATGCATTCACTTTTGACCTAGTTCTGAATTTTATGGATCTTCTGTCAGTAACTTCATTTTCATTACTTTCAAGTTTTTATTTATTCACATTTCACAAAGTACAGATGGAGGAGTGTTTAGATTCAGTGTAGTCAGATAATGTTAATTTACATGAAATGCATAGTTTGGTGCTGTACTGCAGTACAATAGAAAATGAACTCAACTTTCAACATTGCCTTCACAAAAATTTTCAATTATATTAAAATAAAATTAAACAGAGTTACAGGGCATGTCAAACCTTCTGGATCCAGGTTTCCTTATTTGTAAATTACAAGAAGAGAATGCCTTTGATTTCCTTGCTGTTTGAGCAAATAGCCCCTTTTAGGTATGGTTTGCACTTTAATGCAGGGCCTTTTGTTTAAAAAAAGGAAAAGTCTATGCTTCTATGCCTTTATGGCAATACTTGATCAATCCTATTAAAGCAGGACCCTGACTGGACAGAAGAAGCTAAGCAACTCAACCCACCTCTATAAAAAAAACTATGAACAAACACAACTACTTCTGAACAGGTGTAATGAATTGCAAACTTTAATGGATGTAAACCAAGGACTTTGGTGACTTGGAAAGCACCCTTTTTATAGTCACAATTTTTCAGGTGTTTCAACATCTGCGCATTTCATAGTCACAAGGCAAATTCAGCATTTCTCCACATTATATTTGTGTATAAATATGTGTGCAGTGATGTAATGATTCACACACTAGTAGTACATTAGGTTTAGCTAAGATTAGCTGACCAATTTTATTAATGATTTTGAGACTTCAACAGAAGCTCTTGGAAGATCTAAAGCTGCCACCTCCACCACTGAGTCACCAGTGTCACAAGTCTGACTATAGTATTTCTGTAAATAGGGAAAAGAAGGAGCACAGTGAGACACACAGCAATTACTTACCTGTGCTTTAGTGGTTTGGATTTCAACTTCCTGTTGTAGTTGTGGCTGTATGTCACCTGCAAAATGTTCTTTCCTTTGAAATCATACCAACAATGTGAATAGCACATGTATACTTTAACTAAACAACTTACTGATTCAAGTGGGCTGCCTCAGCTGTAGACATGGACTCAGAAGTGATAAAGCATGGCACTGCCTCAGTAAAATGGAATAAGAAATCATTTTGACAGAGCTTAGATCTTGGTCTGGGCTGTTGAATGGGTTTGGTTGTGGGATTTATTATTTCCCCAAACCCTCTTTCCTTTCAAGGTCAATGTTCCATATTCTGTGTAGAGTACATCTTACATGACAGTACAGGAAGAAATGCAAGCTAGCTGGGATAATCCTTTTGGGATGAAAATAGACTCTCAAATGCAGAGAAACAGCACCTGGGAAATGGTGCTCACAGTCACCCCAAAAAGGCAGAAAGTGACTGAACATCAGATGATCAGACTGCAGATCATTATTAGGGGCTTGTTATGAATGATTTTGAAAGTAAACATTTCAGTCTCTCCTAAGTAAAGGAAATAATTTCCCTCTCATTTGTTTAACTCTCTGGAATGCATGGAAATAAAGGAGAGTGGAAGTTGTTGCTGTGATGTAAGAATAATGTTTATAAGTCATGTCTGAGAACCAAGTCTCATTTATGGGGTCTGCAAACACCTTTAAAACAGCAGAAGTATTCATGCAATAAGCACTAGAAATAATAGTTTTTTTTCATTTCCCCCTCTATCCTTTGCTAATGCTGGAAATACAATAAAAGTGGGTAGCAGTGATTTTTTTGAATATGACTTGACATTTGCCTATGGTAAGAACAAATTTTTAAAATGTCTAATCCATAATCGTGCAGATGACGGGCAATAGAGTGTCTGTAAAATTAGTTCATCTTTTTTGAAGCTGTCTTGGGGCCTGAAAGAAACAAACCTGTGTTCCTCTGATCGCAAAGGGAAATAATGTTTCCTTTGCTGCTGTTTATCTTGCATACTAGAACAATGGTAGAGCCTCAGTCACACTTAAACCAGACTAAAATAACTCTAACACACACATCCCTGTAGAACATCCTTTGCCTTATAGATAAATAATGCCACCACATTTGCGGGTAGAAATCATGCTAAGTTTGATCTTGTCTCAAAATCCAACACTGGATGTTCAGTGTGTATCAACTATTTTACATTTTTCTTTGCAATAAAAGGCTGATGTTCACCTAAAACAAATGAGGTAAAATGGAGTAGACAGAGCGTTTAATCTGGTTACCTCAAGTAAGATAGTATTTCTTTAAACTGTTTGTTCCAAAACCAAAGGATGGCCCTCTCATCATTTTTCTCTGTTATGTTCAAATAGTTATTTCTTTCAAGACTTTCTCTATGAGGGCTGCCTAGGTGATATTAGCAGTTGCAGTTTGAACATGCACCTTGAAACTGCATGCAGTGTGTAAACTCTTCTCTCAAGTAAATACACTATGTCATATCTCAAACATACCAACTAAATCAAGTGACTTCGGTGAGATTATTTCAGAATGTTATTAATTTCCATAAGAGCAGATACTGCCAGTTTCTGTCTGATATAATTACATCGGCATTTTCTGCTACTTCAAGTTGAATTGCTATTGTCATGTAAATGAAAGAAATTATAAAGGTCATATGCCTAGGTGTCTGGACATGTTGTTTATATGTCATCACTAAAAGCCATTCACAATGATGTCAATGACACGTTTGCCAGGACAGTTCCTTAAGTAAGGTTTATTAACTGTACTGACTTTAGAGCAACTATTCAATTTTACATAATACCGAAAAAAGAGAATATTGGATCTTGATCCAGTGAAACATGTCATATTGATTTAAGTGGTACTGGATCAAGAGCCAATACTCTGTTTTTCAAGAAGGAAAGAAAACAGAACCAAATCTTAACTCTTCACAGGAAGAGCTGTCTTTGTAGTATAATTTGACAGCATGTCACTCAATATTATGTTCATCAGTGTCACCATCATTCCTTTAAAGCAAAAGCCATCATAAGAAAACAGCTATGGATTCTTGAAACCGTAAAGGTATCAGGAGGCTGTGTGTGGTCTTTATTACAATTGTCTTGTTGTATTGCTCTGTAGTTGAATTTTTCCACTAATAATCTTGAGTCATCAGCACACTGATGCAGAAAGCATAGTGTTAGACAGCAGGAAGCTTTTAATGTAAAACATAATTTTTCAGTGAAAACAAAACTATGTTAACCACAGCAATATGCTGCTGTATTAATCAGAATAGACTTTTTAATGTCAATTAATTTCAACTTCTACAAAGTGTGATCACTAAGAAGGAATTGATTTTAGTGTCCTGCACTGAAGTTCAGTAGCCATGTAATGCTTATGTGATGTGTATTAAAATATGGAAGGTGAACAGAAAGAGTAGAGGTCAGGTAGAGATTTACCCAGCAGGCTAGGATGAAGACAGTGCAAACCCTGTATGCCATACCATAACGAAGATGCTCTTTGGAGTTTTGCTTTGATAAATTTAAGTTTTCTCCAGTCTCCTTCAGGACAGGAACAAGTCAGACCTGAGACTACATCAGTTCAGTTTCACAGAGGAAGAAAATTGCAGTGCTTATTCTCTCTGAGACATATTACATTCCAGAAGACATAAGGAAACAGACACTATTCTTGCCCATACAAAAATCAAGGATAATAGTTGTTCTAAGCAAAATATGAAGGACACTTTTGGTTCTTTTTTATACTTCTGTAACATTCTGTACATGAAGTTAAGACTCTTCTATCTGTACTATTGTATCTGCACCAACTTTAATAATTTAATTTGATTTCATTACCTGAAGCTGTTATTGCAAGCGACCTTTTTTACCTTCAGGAGTCTTATAAAAAATAACAATACATAAATCTGTTTGTTCCACATTTCCTATAAACATTCATTTTTGTAACTTAAAGAAATAATTTACTTATATTGCATATCAAATGGTGTGTATAATGCTCATGCAGGCCATAACTTTATCTGGTTTTAGTAGTACAAATCCTTGTTATTCATTGTATTGCTTCAGTTTCTAGCTTAACTGAAGAGTTACTAAGCTTAACTTCAGAATAAATCGCATAGTATTCCTACTGCTAGTTCTAACTTGTTCATGCTCATAAGGATTCTGTTTGATTTGTAGACTGAACATAAGAACTATACTACTAGCTGCATTTTCTTCTGTATATACAGGACTAATTCAAGTCCCAGTGATGTGAGTTGGTTTTCTTACTGACTTCTCTGTGAGGTGTATTGAGCCCTTAGTCTGTCCTTCTGACTCTGATTCTGTAACTGCTAATGCAGCAGCTAGGAAGAACTAAAGCATATCTCAGTCATTAACCACTTGAACAACATATTTGCACTTTGCAACACTTTGCAACTCTCCTGGGCTCAGAAGTAGCAGTCATTTTTTTCCTTCTTAGTAGAAGAACAGCAGCGAAGAACTGGTGCAGTGCTGTGTTTTTGACTTTCAGCCTGGGAACAGTTCTGATAACACCTATGTTTTTAGTTGTTGCTTGGTAATGTTTACTCTGAGCAAGGACTTTCTGAGTCTCATCCTCTGCAGGGAGGAGGGGAAGCTGGAAGGAAGCAGAGACAGGACACCTGACCCAAACTAACCAGAGAAGTATTCCATACCACAGCACATCATGCCCAGTATATAAACTGGGGGCAGCTACCCAGAAGGGCTAGGTCACTGCTCGAGTGGGACTTCTCTTCCCTTGTTATTTCCCTTATCATTATTATTATTGGTGGTAGCAGCAGTGGTTTTGTGTTATACCTTAGTTACTGGACTGTTCTTATCTCAACTGGTGGGAGTTAACATTCTTTCGATTGTCCTCCCCATCCCTTTGGGAGCTGAGGGAGAAAGGGAGGGGAGTGAGTGCGTGGCTGCGTGGTTCTGGGTTGCCGTCTGGGCTTAAGGCATGACAACAACGTAACTGCTAATGTATTGTTGAAGAAGGAGATATTAATTACACCTCATGGTTCTCCCTTTAATAACAAAAAATAAACAAATTCTGTATGAGGTTCTTCTCACTGAGTCCAAAGGTACTGTGTAAATAGATATAATTTGATGATACAGCTTGAGTGTGAAGGAATATATCTTGAATACTACAATTCTAGCTTGGGAAGTTTGTTAGAATGTGCAGTTGTGCTGAATTGGATATGAAACAGAGACAGGACTTGGAAAGAGAATAAAAACATAGTAGAAATTACTTTGAGACTATGAGATTACTTAATTTGTGCATTTTTGTTTGGGAATTATCTGAGATAGAGTTTATTTAACTTGCCAAATATATAACATGATATCCAACTGGGATAGGTTTTTAAAGATTTGACAGTTTGAGTTCTTTATCTCCAGTTAAGGTAAGGTATGGAGTCCTTTTAGTAACTACACACTACAGTTTGTTTTTTCTGTCAGTCTCTCAGACTTATGTACGTAAATTCTTATAAATATTTCATTTATTTAGGTAGTGGTAAAATACTATTCAGTTATAAAACTCCTATAACAATCTTTAATACTTCTGTATATTCTGGAAAACACCTGTAATAATAATAACCATGTACTAATAATTTACCAATTATAATCTTTGATGCAAATGTTTATCTCCACTCTCCAATGGTTGTCTTCTGTGTCCACACTCTGCAGTATGTTTTAAACATCTTAGTCCAAATAGATGTATCAGAGGAAATCTCTTATTACTTGTATTTAAACTTTAATGTGAATCTCTGTATTGGCTTTAGAAAATCTATTTTTGCATGAAGAAATAGGGGTGCAATGTTATCTGCCTTAAAAGCTATTCAGTCTTTACCAGGATGAAAACCGGACCTCAATACTGTACTTCCCTTTCTCATCTTGCTTTTTATTATTTTGGTGGAATAGTACATTTGAAGTAAATCTAAAAATAAAGGTGTGTATATATAAGAACAAAATGCACCCTCCTGTGAAATTCCTGTATTAATTGCTTTTCTAACATGCCTTTTACCACATGCTTATGATTCCTTTTGTGTATTCTTCTAAGACATCATATTAAATTGCAAATCTCCAAGTGTCTGGCATTTTATATGTATGTAGCATAGAGAGTATGCCTACATGTGTGTTTATATCATTTCTCTCCCCTTCCCCACTGAGATATTGAGGGTGATGCAAAGTCGTGGAATGGAAGAATGCAGATTTCTGGGTGGACAGCTCACTTTTCCATCACTCAATGGGCTAAAAAATATCATCTCTTGAAACTGAAGCATTGTGAATCTGTGTCAGTTACTGGTTAGATTCTGCTGGCCTTGTGCAGAATTCAGTAGGAGAAGCTCTTTGTTCTTCTTGGGAAAGAAGCAGAAAAGCCATAACACAAGAATATTTTTAGAACTTTTTAAACTTCTTGTACATTTTTAGTTGCCTGTGTGGTTTTTAGACTGGTTAATTTTGGGGTGTGTTACAAAGTGACACAGACCTTTATTTAAGATGATCTGTACAAGTTACTCATGGTTTCACATGGAACCTTAGAAAACGAAAGAATAGCCAACGCTGTTTAAAAACTGAGTGTTACCTTTGTCAGATAGATGGTTAAAACCTCCAATAATGTGAAGCTTGCAGGAAAGAGTAAGAAAAAGGCCCAGTCACAGCGGTGGATCATCACATCATCTGCACTACTGGTCTCTTTTATAGGTAAATTTTTATAAGTGCAAATTCTTGTCCTTAACCCACAGAAATACGTATTCAATTTTGGGAGGTTAGAGTTTTTTCTCTGGGAAAAAGTTTCTAAATGTGTCTGTCTGTGCATTCTTTTTATTTGTGGAAACAGTCAATGTCTTCACAGTTATGCATCTCAAAAAAGTCTGATCTCTATGAAGCAGGATTGATGAAATTGACTTAGGAAAAAGATTACCGGTAAAAAACGGAGCAGTGGAAAGATATCTGACAGGCTTTTGGTTTTGAGACTGAAACTCATTTTCAAATGGAGGTCAGAGTATCACATGTTTTCCCTGAGCTGCTCTTTGGTCTTACCTTGTTCAGTGTGTTTTGGCTTCATTTGTGTAATGCATTTAAATATTTTTTCTTCCTGCTTGTTTTGTTTGAATAAACTTGTTTGTTGAGCTTAGTGTGAGGTTGCTGTGAGGTTAGGAATTAATGCAAATTTTGAAGCTTCACTAGGAATATAAGTTTACTGACCTGTGTTTAATAAACAAGAGCAATGATTTATTACAACAGACCTCAATGATGGCTGTAGGACCTCTTTTTTTTTTTTTTTTTTGATGATAGGGTTTCAATGTGAAGTAATTTTTCTGGCATTCAACAGTCACTGTCCTGGTTTGCTTTTAGGAGGTTACTCTATGTGACTATGACTCCTCTTCTTCACACCAGGGAACAAGTAGCCTGAGAATATATTCCTGACTAATATTTTGATGTTCTTCTGTTTCAAAATTCTTAGCCTACACAGGCACTTGTGGGGTGTAAATTGAAAACCTCAAAAGTGTTGACTCCCCAACCACACAAGCATACTACAAAATTATTCATTAGTTCACACTGATTAAAATTGGTCTCATCTAAACAAACGAAGGGTCTGATCTCCCATCCATATGCATGGATAATTTTCATTAATGCTAATAGAGGGTATGTGCACACATGGATGGGAGAACAGACCTCTGAGGCTGACTGTTCAGCTTTAGTTTGGTTTATTTTCTTCAACAGCAACAAAACATTCAGTGTTAAGTGTTTCAATAATTTAGAGAAAGATCAAAGGGGAGAAAGATCGATAATACACCTTTTCTTGTGCCTTACTGTGGTAAATAGATAAAACAATATATCCTGTTTCTTGTCAGCTGGGAGGCAAATAGTTTTTTTTATTACATGCTACTGGCTTTTTATAGTATCTGCTAATAAATTTAGATTTATATGCTTGTGTTTTCAGACAGAAATAAGAAAAACACCAAAACCAATAATACTACAAAGTTTTGTCCTCCCAAAACAGCAAAAATCTGATTTACATTGAATCTCTTAATGCCATCTTCATAATTTTACAAACTATAAATACCATTTACTGTATTTGAGCATGTGCCTCTGCTATATACAGCATACAAGCTGTAATGTCATCTAACGAACTCCTGTGTTTTAGTCATTTGATATTCAGCTAAGTGTTCTCAGAACACAGTCTGTCAAAACATTTTAAATATTTGTATGATACTGTAGAAATAGTGTTGTGCATATGTTATCAGACAGTAGGAGCTTCATTAGCATTCTTAACAGCCTGAGTTACACTGGGAAAGGGGAAGAAGTGCACAGTGCAAGGACTGATTCCTCGAGTTTCTTCTCTGCATACAAGGGTTTTAAAACAAGCAGCACTGAGAGAGACTGGTCTAGATTGTTTCAATTATAAAAAATGCTAAGTAAGAGTTGATTGATTCTTGACTGCTGAATCATACCAATCACAGAATTTCGTCAATGCTGGTACCTAGGTGGCTACTCTAGATGCAGTGGAAACCTTGGAAAGCTCATGAGCTCTTCTGGGCTAGACATTCCTTAATGGGAGGCTCCAAAATCGACCATGTGGATATCTGTTCCTCTTTTAGGCCTCTAATGTGGACGGTCTCTGGGTACGCTACTGGACACCTGAGCCTAGCATCCTAGTGGAAAACTAAATCACAGGATAAACCCCAGGGACAGAGCCACACTGCTTAGTGGCATA
The DNA here is from genome assembly GCF_028554395.1 of Pezoporus wallicus. Classification (NCBI taxonomy): domain Eukaryota; kingdom Metazoa; phylum Chordata; class Aves; order Psittaciformes; family Psittacidae; genus Pezoporus; species Pezoporus wallicus. The sequence goes on from NW_026634996.1 coordinate 682,232, forward strand.
TAATTTAAAACATATTTATCTCTATGCAGGGATGTTCTCCTTGAGGGGCTAATGTTTTTGCTGGCTATTGCTTTCTGATATAGCTGGTTGGCATAAGCCAGCAATGGCTTCATTGGCCACATCATCCAAGGCAATTTCTATTACTTTCTCAGTAGCTAATGCCATCTGGATATTGGTACCTGGGTTGCTATCACCTTCTGGCTTCCGGCTCCAAATGTATTACCTGGACACAAATTTGTTATGAGTTAATCTGTGTTTCTCTGTCTCTTTTCTATGTATACGTAATCATTAGAGCAGGCCAGGTACATCCCAGACCTTTGGAGTAAGCGATCATATGGTAAGCCATAATGATCATCTGTGCTTGGTTTATTTTCACGGCACATACCACAGTCATGTGACAGTTCAGTCTGGGTGCTGGACAAATGCAGTCAATTGGCAATTAACATACTCTGAACTTGCCGATGAGGGAACGAAGCCTTTCATATTATTCATGATGAAAAAGATGTATGATGAAGTGATATTTCTTCAATTCCCTACTTCCTTTAACTTAACCTAGCCTGTAACTTGAAAAGATATAATTCATTATATAGCATCACTAGGGTCATCTAGACAATTTTTTAAAGATTTGTGGTCTTGGAGGTTAAGGAAGGAGTTATTTTGTTTGTCTTGCATTAGTTTACAAAGTCACCAACTCTCACAAAAAAAGTAATGTGTTTGAGCAGCAAGGGAGCCTTTGAGACAGTTCTGTTCAAGGTCACTGGAGGAGGTAGCTGTCGATCTTAATCACTTAATAAAATGAAGTTAACACCTTTGGGCAGTAAAAGGTGAATCATGTGGATTTGAAACACAGTCAATAATTGTTTTGATAGTGCATAAGCCAGAAATTAATCACTTGCTTTTCTATAGCAGTTTAGAATGTGTTCTTCCAGAGGAAAGACAAAAAAAAAGAAACCTTGTATGAAATAGGTTAAACCAGAAGATGACTAGGGCTTTTTGTTTGTCTGTTTTACATGTTAAAAGTACAAGCAGACCAGGTGTGTGGCAAAATCAGGTGGGTTTTATTGTTTTGTTGTTTGTTTTTTTTTTCAATAAGACCTATGTAGTAAAGCATCAGAAAAGTTAAAATGAGAAAAGTTAAAAATGGCATCACATACATGCAAATGCATATAACAATAAGTATTGTTAGATAAATTCCTGAACAGAAATTGCTTTTCATTTAGGTAATTTTAATTTAAATACACACATAACAGGAAATATTTTCCTGGCTATCTGAAATGAATAAAGATTAATTTAGCCAGTTACTTCTAGTGGTGCATTGAAAGAAAGTTCTTAATGTACGAACATAAGAAAAATGGAGCTTCTTAAGAAGTTCAGTACTTTGGAAGGTGTTCAGTGCTTTTGAAAGTGCTCACATCATGGCATGTGAATACCATGGTGGGGAATTTGTCTTTAGTTAGAAAAAAGCATTGATTTAAATTGCAAGTTTTGTAATATGTATTTCCTGCAAATGTGTCAGACCTTGTTGTGGCTTAGAGCATTGATCCTTGAAGCAATTGAGGGTTAGCAAGAACTAGAATGACACAGAGAAAGAAGAGTGACAAAGTTTTGTTGTACAAGTTTAGCCAGTCTCTGACTTTTGAGGCAGAAGAAGGAGGTTGCCAAAGTAATTAAGGCATACAAATTAAAAAGAAGATGAATTATTTAAAATGAACAAGAAATATGTGGTACTTCCATTTGCTTTGGGAATGAGATGTGTTCTGTGCTGCTGAACTCCCAGGCATGGGACACGACACTTTGTGCCCCAGTAACATAAATTCTTTTTATTCTGCTGTGCTGAAAAAAAAAAAAAAACTAACAAAATCAAAACAAATCAAAAAGCCCACAACAACAAAAATTCAAACCAAAGCAAATCCCAAACCACTCTCCATATATTTAGAATTTAACATTTTACTTTTCTTTTTGATTCTATAGGCTGTTTCTCATATTCTAATTCTTTCCTCAAGCAATTGTCTGTATACTCTGACAACCTATCTCCTTCCAGGAATTTGTCAGGCAAAACCGTGAACCTGGTGTAGATTCTAGAGAAATATGATCCCTGTCCAGCTACACATATAATTTATTAAATTACATCCCTCAATCTTATCTCTTAAAACAAATATGCATGCTTCATTAGTTGACCAAAATAAATCCGTGGCAAAAATGTAGCTTTTGCAGTTTTTTTTTTAATAAGGAGAAAACAAGGTCACAAAAACAGAATGAGAGAGGTTCGTGTGGGAGATTGTAAATTGATTATGTTTTAACATAGAACATGAGGGATGCATTCACAAATGCTGGATCATCTGTGAATTTGTGCTGGTACAAGAAGAACATGTTGTGAACAAGATGAGTTGCAGAATGTTTTGTAGTCTGCTTATGCATCCATAGTAATGTGAGATGTCATTGAAGAATATGAAAAATTCAAGAATACAGGATTTATGGTTGGTTGTGTTAAAATGAAGATGGATATTTAGATCAATATGAAGAATTGTAACAGGATTAGTAATTGGTTATACTTTTAAATAAGAGTAAGCATTTTTAAAGGCAGGGGTTCTGGGTATATTTTTTTCTACACTGAAGCATATAGTATACACTGGTTTAGATTCAGTGGAAATTTTATCATTTCCTAATCTTACACTAATGCTTTCATTACCATTCTGCAATCAGAATCATAAATCCCTTCTTCTCACGTAGAAGCAGATAAGCTTCAGTCTTCTTATAGGTAGTACTTTTAGGGAATTAGATCATTTGGTCTTATTATTTTGAAGATTACTTTTTTTCTTGCACTGTAAGTCTGCTTTATCCTCTCAGTTATACTTAGTCAAAGCAAATTTTTTCATAGATGTGGTTAAGGTTAGAGGTGTTCATTAGAAGCTGAATTTCATGCTGCTTCAATACTGGCAATAGGATGAGCTTTTTAAATGGTAGGGTTATTTTTCATGCAGCATTGTGCCTTTAGCTCTTTATATATGTAAAAAAAAAAATATAAAAATAGCATCGAGAAGGATAATTTGGTTTGTGATTGGCACACAGTCTAGGAGCCAATATATCTTTCTTTTCCTAAGTCTAAAAGGTACTTCATTGTGAGGATGTCATTTTTAATACCTAGTTCTTTTTAAGTGATATAATTTGGACTGCCTCCATTTAGGTACTCAGAATTTATACATGAGGTACTTAATAATTTTATTCTTTGGTATGTCAGCTGAAAAAAGTGGACGAGACAACTTTTGTATACCAGAATGTTATATAAAGTTTGAAAGGAAATGTGAAGTCTTCAGACAAAGTTCAAAGCTGTATTAGGATATAATGAACATGAATTTATGAAAGAGGTGATACAGAACCTTCGCAATAATCTTATGGGTGATTTCTTAACTTGAAGCTAGGTTTCTAATTGACTCTGTTGTTGAAATGGCTAAATTCTTGCACTGATTTCAGTTATTTCGGTGGGTTATCAGAAAAATGGAGCAATTTATGACAGTGTCTGGAAACTCTACTTACATGGGAATTTTCTTAACAATTTTCCAGTGTTTCAGAGAGAGAGACAAAATAAGAGAAGTGTTTTTATTTCTTACCAATTATTCTGTTGTCTCTAGGCCTGCTATTCCCTGGTCATCTGCTAATGACACCACACAGGTCTGACTTGTCCCTAATGGCAACAAAACTGGGATAGGCTTGAGCTTTTGGGGCAGCACCCAGCTCCTCCAGTGCACCCTGCTGTGCCAGTGTTAGCGGCGAGGAGAAGCAGACAGGCCAACCCGATATGGGTGATAAGCAACTTCTACTTTATTTGTGACGCAGTTCACACATATATAGGAGTGGTATTCAACCACTCCTTCTTGGCATAACAGTATTGGTTAGCCCCACACAGCTTCCTCCACGTTCTCCTCCCAGGTCCGGTCTCCGGCCACCTGTGGGGGCCACCCCCTGCCTTGCTTGCACAGTCCTCCAGAACTCTATGGTTCTGCTCTTAGAGTCATTCTGCAACATGCCAGGTCTGAGGCTGGCTCAGATCGATGGGACTGCTTGCATGTGTGAAGTTAGGGCTGTGTCAGAAGCACTTTGCAGAATCAGAAGCTAAGCACACTGATTTATGTCCGTTCATCATATCTGCATTCTTCAAAGCATTCTCTGACACTTCTGGTTTATAAATTAATTATTGTAGTCCTGTACCAGCAATCCACATATTCTTACACCTTTTATTTCAATGGTGGAAGCATGTGTCTGAAGCATGATAACATGAAGAGTGGCCAGTTTGTTGGGACATAGATGACATAGATCAAAACTGAGCTTTCACTGTAAATCTAGGGGTAATTAAATATTTGGTGACTTACGGCTCTGTTTTGAAGTCCAAATGCTCAATAAGGATTTCAAGCTAAAGTGTTCCAAGATTCATGGTCAAATGGTTGCATAACACAAGAGTACAGATCTACTTCTTATAAAAGCGTTTTGTTCTTGCTGTTTTTTTTTAATTTTTAAAATTAATTTTGATTTCTCTCTGTTAGACTGCTCCAATGTACACAATAAAATTAAACTTGACAGTTAAAATATCAAAATATCAAGTTAACGATACTATGAAGCATAAAATTCCAGAAGGACCTGAGATTTGTTTGATGCAACAATGTACAAAAAAACCCAAACCCTCAAACAAAAAATGCCAAACGAGCTATAAAGAAAAGAATCCCACACCATAGAACAGGGGAAAAAAAGAGTCAGAAAACTATCAAAATACTTTTGCACTTAACTTTCTCAGAGACTATTGAAGTATGTATGATTTGAAGGTAAATAGGCAGTCTCATGATTTTAAACTGACTTTTACTGATGCTAGGTTGATAAATCTGAAATTTTAATACTAATTTCAATATTGCTCTCTTGGTTAGTGCTGGATGGATTGTTTTGTGTGTTGAGTCTCTTTCTGTCTGTTAACAAAGTCTTTCTGTTTCTCAGAAGGTTTTTCTATGATATGCTGAAAAGTGGGTGTTCCACCAGGGCAGTATTTCCATACAGAAGAAAAAATTATCAGCACTTCTCTTATCAATAATGACAGCCTCAATACAGAAATATGTGTCAGATGCAATCCAGAGATCCATGGCTCTGGGAAGAATGAGTGACAGTTGACTTTAGGTTTTAAGACTGCCTAGACAGATCCCTATAGTTCTTCTGAGAGAGCTATATACAGCCAGAAAGAGCAGTAGTGATGACATGAACCAAAGTGAAGCCAAATTAAAACCATTGCTGTCAAGAATTCAGGTCCACTAGGACATTTTCTCTTTACTTCTTTTGAAGTTACAGGTCTCACCTGAGTGAAGCTACAATTAGGCTACATACAATAGATACATTTGGCTTTCATTATTATTAAATATATTAATATAATTTAATGTAATATAACAATACATATAGTATACATGTATATATCTTTGAATATATAGAGTCTTCAAAATGAGGTTTAGATTGTGGATCAGGTGAACTAGAAAGCATTAAAAAATAAGGTACCCTGTATATGTGAAGCAGAGCAGTTCAGTGCAGCAGATCCAGGCTTCCTTGAAGTGCTCTGAAGTTCCCACCTCCTGCTTCTCCAAAATGCAATGAGGTTGATGTATTTCAAGAGCTCAATGTAAATTTTTGAAGCTTCTTGTAGAAGGGAGGAAGAAAATTGTGTGTGAACTATGGTTCCTTTCTCAGCCACTAAAATGTTCAGTCACATAGTTTGGTTATATTCTGTTGTCTGCTTCATTTATCAGCAAAGAGAGTGTCTTGGGTGAACACCAGAAGCCAGTACTGCTCCTTTTTGAGAAAATAGAAAGTGAAATGGGACATGATTCTGGCAATTACAGCTGAGTAAGCAAAAAATCCAGGAAGATGATGTTTTTCATTTCGTTGATGATTTTATGAAATCTCGTAATATAAAAAGAGATTCACAAGCAATTTAAATAGATATTTAAATAATTTTCATATTATTTCTTTCAGTTCCTGTCACACAACCAGGGTCCAAAGTGTAGAAGGTTGATGATGCATAGCACTGTGATGACCAATTAAGAAAACTGGAAATGTAATGCTAACTAAATGAATTGCTGCACATTTTTAGATTTAATTTAATAAGCTCTGTCTCTGAAGTAAAGGGAAAAAAACAACATGAATACATAAAAAAAAAAAAACACAGGTCCAGACTTAGCTATTCAGTAGCTTTCTGTCCTTCTCAACCCTTTTCAGTATTTCCTTTTTGTTGTATTTTCTTTGCAGGGAATTTCAGGTCTTAAAGAGGTATGCAGTTCAAAGAGGGTAAGAGTTTTACACACTGTATTTGCAAATTAGAAAAAATAGAAAAACTAGAATTCAGAAAAAATTGAATTAGAAATTCAAATTAGCTACGTATGGTGACTTGATATCAGAAGTGGATTGCTAAAGCTTTGTCTTTAGTGTCTTAATAAGACAACTGTTTTGTACATGCATATTGAAAAATCATGGCAGTCAGGTGAAGTTCCGGATGACTGGAAAAAAGGAAATATAACCTCCATTTTCAAGAAGAGGAAAATGGATGACCCGGGGAATTATAGACCAGTCCATCTCACCTCTGTGACTGGCAAAATCTTGGAGCAGATTCTCCTGGAAGGCATGCTAAGGCACATGAAAAACAACAAGGTGCTTGGTGACAGCCAGCATGGCTTCACTAAGGGGAAATCCTGCCTGACCAATTTGGTGGCCTTCTATGATGGGGCTACGGAACTGATGGACAGGGGTAGAGCAGTTGATGTCATCTACCTGGACTTGTGCAAAGCATTCGACGCTGTCCCTCATGGCATCCTTGTCTCTAAATTGGAGAGACATCAATTTGATGGATGGACCACTCGGTGGATAAAGAACCGACTGGATGGCAGCACACAAAGAGTTGTGGTCAATGGCTCAATGTCCAGCTGGAGACCAGTAATGAGTGGTGTCCCTCTGGGATCAGTGTTGGGACCGGTCTTGTTCAACATCTTTGTTGCTGACATGGACAGTGGGATTGAGTGCGCCCTCAGCAAGTTTGCCAATGACACCAAGCTGTGTGTTCGGTTGATACCCTGGAGGGAAGGAATGCCATCCAGAGGGACCTTAACACACTTGGGCTGATGCCAACCTCATGAAGTTTAACCATGCCAAGTGCAAGGTCCTACACCTGGGTTGGAGCAATCCCAGGCACAGCTACAGGTTAGGCAAAGATGAGATTCAGAGCAGCCCTGCAGAGAAGGACTTGGGGGTGTTGGTTGATGAGAAAATGAACATGAGCCAGCAGTGTGCGCTTGCAGCCCAGAAAGCCAACCATCTCCTGGGCTGCATCAAAAGGAGCGTGACCAGCAGGTCGAAGGAGGTGATCCTGCCCACCTACTCTGCTCTTGTGAGACCTCACTTGGAATATTGTGTGCAGTTCTGGTGTTCTCAACATAAAAAGGACACGGAACTGTTGGAACAAGTCCAGAGAAGGGCCACGAGGATGATCAGGGGGCTGGAGCACGTCCTGTATGAAGACAGGGTGAGAAAGTTGGGGCTGTTCAGCCTGGAGAAGAGAAGGCTGTGTGGAGATCACATAGCAGCCTTCCAGTATCTGAAGGGGGCCTATAGGGATGCTGGGGAGGGGCTCTTCATTAGGGACTGTAGTGACAGGACAAGGGGTAATGGGTTCAGGCTTAAACAGGGGAGGTTTTGGTGGGATATAAGGAAGAAATTCTTTACTGTGAGGGTGGTGAGGCACTGGAATGGTTTTCCCAGGGCGGTTGTGAATGCTCTATCCCTGGCAGCGTTCAAGCCCAGGTTGGACGTAGCCTTTGGTGACACGGTTTAGTGTGAGGTGTCCCTACCCATGGAAGGGGGGTTGGAACTAGATGATCTTAAGGTCCTTTCCAACCCTAACTATTCTATGATTCTATGATTCTATGATTCTATGATTCTATGATTAGTATTACTGTTAAAAGAGATTATTTGTTAGGACAGGTCTTAAATCCTTTTGTGAGCACCATAAGTAACAGTGAAAACTGAGCTATTGATGTGTACCTGTTGTTGGCAAACAGTTATTTTTTGTGTAATGCTGAGCACAATTTAGAACTCAAAGCCTGCAGCCCCAATTATTTTTTCTTAGCAATTTCTTTACCTTCAAAATTTAACTAAAAATCTCTCAGGAAGCAACAAAACAAACATGCAGACTACTTCCTAGCTACTTCTCATGTTAGTATTCTCATTCATATATATTTTAATGTCATCATCACTTATGTTCTACAAAATGTAAGTAATAATATACTTTTTTTTTTTTTTTTTGCCAATCGAGTCTGAGCTGTTTATGCTTACCTCTCCTTCTTGCTAGCTTTTCTCTACATTATTGTATATGATGGGATGTCCCATATATTTACTAAGCTTATAAAGCAAAGCATACCCCCTGTATGGATACACACGTCCAACAGGTGCTGTGACCCTCTTCACTTGGTAGTCTCTTAGATGTGATCAGTCTTGATTTCACTGTCACGGTGGTCTGTCCCTTTTGGCCATTTCTCCTATGTCTTCTTTAATCTTCTTTTGCATCTTACCTCTCATATGACTAGCAGCATGTCTGTCATGTGGCAGGTTCACATTTGGTTGGGCAATGGCATCAGATAGATGTAATTACATCATGTCATATTCTGTAACTTCTGTGCATACAGTCATATAAACAGATGCATCATTTGTATATCCATCATGTGAGGGAGAGTGTGACCTGATTTTTTGCCTTATGAAGTTGGTCTTCTGGTCAAGTAAAAGTATATCCTTGAATATTAGCATAAAAGGCTTTATGGCTTCCTGAGCCATATGCAGGTCTGTGTGTGAGGATTTTTGCATCTGAATCTAACATGGATGATGGGGAAAACATCAGAAGACATGAAAAGAAAAATGGCCAAAAGAGTAATTCAGTTCATGACTATATAGTTCAGCAATGCATATCAAAGAAATGGTACACCTTGAACTGAAATTTGAGCCTTTTTATTTCATCCATGTATTGTTAAATAAGCAAGACACTTTGAGACACTATCTGGAATTAATTAAATACACTTGCTGAAGTGCTGTGCTTAGATTTCAAAAACATTTCTATCACTAGTTCATTGTCTGCTCCTACAGACTATTTTGCACATAATCAAGTTATATGCACCTGACTGAGATCCGTTATATTTTTCTCAAAAGGTAAAAATGCTGAGTAGGAAACCAGCAAACAGAACACTAACAGCAACTCCAGACTAGATACGTGAAGCAGAAGTGCACACACAGTTCAGAGTTGGAAACTAATAAACCCTAGCATTTAGGCTACAGACATGAGTAAATACAAGCCTATCTGGAAAGACATGGAAGCAATATAGTAGACTATTGATTCTCAAGGAATTGTGGTGTTTAGAGGCTGGCAAAAGGGAAAAACTTTGACAAGAGAAAAATTCTGCTGAGCTGCAACTGATCAGTATTGCATCTGAAAAAGAATAGATTATCTGCATAAGGAAAACACTTCTGCATAGGGAAGGCACTTCCACATCAGAAATAGTGAAATACTTACAAGAAGGAGACAAGGAAGTAAGAAGGCAAAATTCATTGTATATACTGACAATTTTATCCATACTATTAAAGTACCTGAAATACATGTGTAACTTAATAAACTCGAGAAAGAATGACTGCTTGTAATAACGTCATAGTAAAAGACCTGGGATTGTCAAGAGACTGCTTCTATTACATTTTAGGAGATACGAAGTACTTCAAAGTCAAAGCAAGACTCCAACCCTACCTATGATTCATGCAACAAGGGCTTTCAATTTTCCATGGGGAAAAGTGAAATTCCATACTTAAGCAGATGACTTGTAGTAAGTATATATTTTTAACCTGTTAAAAAAAAAAAACCAAAACAACAAAACCCCAAAAAAACCCAAACAACAAAAACATCAAATAAAACCAAAACAAAAAAAAAAACAAAACACCCAAACAACTACCTAATCACCTGTTTCTCCAAATCAAAAATATGATGGAATTCTTTCCATCTATAAAGAGGCAAATAGTTAAAGAAATATGGAAAAGGAAGATTTTTTGCTACTAAGGAAGAAGAAATTCTAGGAGACATGCTTTTTCAATGCTTTTATGAAAAAAAAAAATAAATCCTCAGATTACTTTTTGGGTTCCCTTTCGCATATGGGATATCTTCAGGGAAAACAAACTTTTTTATGTAACAGAGAACATACTGGGCATTTAATCTGAAGGGAAGAAAAAAATGGAGGAGGATGACTAGAGATTCTGAACAGCACTGGGAAGAGCTAAAAATTTTGACTATATGAAACACAACCAGAGAAAACAGGGAAAATAGGAAAATAGGAAGTCAGTAAAGGAGATGAAAAAATAATGAAGAATACAGCAAATAAATCAAATGTAATAATTTATCTCAAGATATTTAAGTCCATCTCTGGAATTCATGGATTGTTAAATACAGGGAAAAAAAAAACCAACCCAAACCCAACAGTTTTTTGATTCTGTAAGGTACATGGGACAGAAAATGTAACTTTCAGTAAGGATTCTGAGAAATGAAAGTTTCAATTAGGGAGGTCAAGTTATGAATTAGTTTTCTAAGAAACAAGCATTCAGGTTGTCTGCCAAACAGGACATTTGCACGGATATTGTGTCTGGTATTTTGCAGTAATGGCATCAAAGAGAAGCCTCAGTTTGGTAATTAAAACTTGAACAAAAGCTGAAAAGAAACATTTTAAAAGCAAGAAAGGAATTTCAGGCATGATCCATGAGAATGTATAAATACATATTTTTATAAAAGTATATTAAGGATTGTTGAAAATAACTGTTAATAGCGTTTCCACTAGTAACTTGGTGAAAAACAAAATATAGTTTTTTGCTTTATCCCATTCACAAGAGAGAATCACAGAGGTTTAAAAAGAAATCCAACAACCTGCAAGGAAGGAGTCATGCAGAGTTTTCAGCTTCTGTCCTGTACTGTCATATACTAGATTAGCAAAATGACAGATTACCAATAAAACTGAAATAATCACATTCTAGGACAGCATGAGCAATATGAGGAAAGATGAAATCCATTTGCTGGGCTTTGTCATCTGCTGGTAATGGAAAGTGTGCAGCTAGCTGGCTCCCAATTAAAAAAAAAAAAAGGGGGGGTGGTGGTGGAAATGCTAGCTAGTAACATTTTATGATAATATGACCTTAATTTAGTGTCTGTGCTGGGCATGCCCAGATAGATAAAAATACATTATACAAACCTGTGTTCTTTGAAAGGTTGATGGATAGCAGACAAGAAAAGCAATGCTCAAAATGTAGGATTTTAATCACCACCTTCTTCATCTGAAAATATTACTCTCACATTCTGTCATGGTTTAGACCCAGCTAGCAACTAAGCACTGCACAGCCACTCACTCACTCCTCCTCTCACGCACAGCAGGATGGGAGAAAAGAGAGTTGGAAAGATAACACTGAGAATGGGTTGAAATAAGAACAGTTTTGTAATTGAAACAAAATATTATTGAAATGAATATCATATGTAATGAAAAGGAAAATAACAAAGAGAAATAAAAACCAAGATTGGCAGGGTGGTGTGAGGACCCTGTGTAGGCACTGCTCCGCAATAAAACATCCCTGTGTTATCAACACTGTTTCCAGCAGGAATCCAAGACATAGCCCCATACCAGCTACTATAAAGAAAATTAACACTACCCCAGCCAAAAATCAGCACATACTCCTATATTGCTATGGCCTTTTCCATTTAGTAATATGAGAATAAAGATTTATTTTGACTTCAGTTTGAGATCATGCAGTAAAGTCCTGATGGTCTTGTGTAAAAAAATAAAAATTGACAGTAGGCTTCTGTAGGAGTCAGTAATCTGCATAATATATGCAAAAAATAAAGAGACAGTGATAGCAATCATACACTAATGAAGGCAAAAGATCCAGGTCTGCTTATCATTTTAGAGGTAAAAACTAGGTTGGTTCATGAGAAGTTGACAGTGGCTTAGAAAACGTCGTTGAAGATCCATCACCTGAGAATGATTAATTGCTACCATATTTTATCTTAATTATAATAATGAGCTACATATCTGTATAACATTGAAATATTTGTCAGGGATGTTTGTTAATATAGAAGAGAAAATGTACAAAATTAGTAGTGTTTTAGTAGTGTTTTAATTGATAGTGAAACACAGGATATAAAAAACACTCGTATCTAAGGAAGCAGGCAAGTACTTATTTTATTCACAAAGCACAGTCAGCTGATTTCCTGTGTAGGTAGCAAATACAGTAATCTTCCAGGAGTAAGACTGATTCTGCCTGTGTGCTTTGGGAGACTTAATGGGAGAGTATGGCTATAGGAATGTAACATTTCACCAAAAAGGTGATGATTTTTGATGGAGGTAGTAAAGCAGAGTTTCTCTCTTTAAAGTGCTGTTTGGGGTATCTGGTTTTAAGAAGATGAAAAAGAATATTCTGGTTTAACCTTAGCTGGATATAGCAAGTCTTTCTTTCAAACACATATATAAGTAGTAGAGTTAAAGAGAGAAAAAAAAAATGTTCTTTTGAAAGCTAGGATGGATATATGCATTTTACTTTAACTTGGATTCAGTTAAAATGATTTTAAAATGTATTTGTAACTGTTTACCACTAAGATGTTATGAACATAAGGGGAGGACAAAACTGAACCTTGTCTCTGAAACACAGTGTAGTACATATACAATATGTATACAATAGAACATACTAGATGAGATATCTAGATTACTCTAGATAATAGAGTAAGTCTCCATTTTATCTGCATAGAGATGGCACCATAAAGATCAGAAGAGTAGATGTAAACTTCTTGTACAAGAAATTCATTTTGATGCCTGCAAACCATTTTTTTTTCTCAGCTGTATATACTTCCTAGTGATAATGTTATCGATAGTTAAGGTATGCACAGTTTAAGATCAGCTTAAGCACCTTTAATGTGTAGATCTTTTGTTATTTGAATAAGAAGAGCAATTTTTGATCAATGTGTAGAAATCAAATTCAAGATTGTAATGGTGTACTATCATGAATAAGTACTACTACAAAAATATTATCAATTCATCTTGAAAATAATGTTATATTTCAGTGAGCTTCTGTAGGATACAAGAACAGTATATTTTAAACAAAAGCAGTGAATAACATATAGTGCTATTAAAATGTAGTTGTTATAAACAGAGGTTTCCTAGAGAATAGTATTTGTGACATAGTGCACTCGAATAATCAAGTTTCTAATTCTTTTCTGCACAGAGTAATTTTCCTTTAAAGACAATACGCAATAGCCACAAACTATAACTCAACAAATAAATTGTGTGGTTTTTATATCTTGCAGTCACCCTGGAAAATTGAAGTGTAGTTTTTCTTTCTATTTTCCTCTTTTTTTTTCTTTTCTTTTTTTTTTTTTTTGTATGTGTGTGGCTTGTTTGTTTCCTCCTGGATGGCTTTCCTTCACCAAAACCTCATTGGTTCCTGCTCTTGGAGATCTTCCAATCTATTAAAGAAACTGGTGGTGTTTCAGATGCTTTAGTTTTGATAAAGTGGGGCCATTTCAAGGTTGTATGCATAACAGACCATAAAACCAAACACATGTTGCCAGCTCTGTGCATGTGATTTCCTGCATCATGAGGGCATCAACAAGACAATCTTCGAACTGAGATCTCAGAAGCTGAGGATAGCACTTCTTGTGCCAGGTCATGTAGTTCTTAAGTAACAGGGTCAACTATTAATCCAATTTTGTATTCTCAGAATGCAGTTTTTAAAAATTACATAACCTTTTAGGTACAAACCTTTTTTAATCTATAACTTAATGCCAAAAAGGTCCAAGTGACTGTTGAAGATTTATAGCTCTGCTATATTATGTTGCTTTAACCAGTGGATTTTTTCAGATCACCTCTCTACCTTTGATTCTCTCTGTGAAATATAGTTGCTGTTATTCATAATGTGTGAGTATCTGTGAGGATGTTTTTTTCATTAATGTTTAGGAAGTCATGTGCTAAACTCTGAAGCATTTATTTAGATGGTATATATGGGTATATTAATGAACAGTCCTACTATATACACTGCTTAGTATTATTTGTATCACTATTTATTTTTTGGTCTTTGGAAGATTATGAAAGTGATTTTTTATGGAGCAAATATATATTTTCTTCAGTCTTTAAAAAGTTTGATGTTCTTCATGTTTACCACCATCAAACTGTGCTGTAATGATCTTGCTATATTATAAACCTCTTTGTGTTTTCTTTATATTAGTTATTAGTTTTACAAAATGTTCGTTATTTGTGGGGTTATTTGTCATCAGTAACAGAACAGAAAAAGTTGAAAACCAACTTTTATTTTGTTGGAATGTATATTTTCTTGGTTTGCCCACATTACAGTTACCGTGCTATGTCACTTTTTTTTCTTGAGAAGTTCAGGAACAGAGTTCAGGGTAGCAGTAGTACAGTATCTATTAACATTGTGGCTGTAAAACTTTCAGTAGGATTTCACTTTTGTCACTGTTTCCAGAGGGTACATATTGTGTTAGCTGCAGGGGACACAAACTCTTCCGTTATAATGAAAGCTCTGCCAAAAACTTATATGGTGAATATTACGCACATACTCTTTATAAACACCATATTGACGAGGTCCATGGAAGGAGATTATACCACACAGAAAAGAGAGTTTAACTGCTTCCATAAGTGGAACATGAAAACAATTCTACGTACATTTTCTCCCAAAGCAAAACTGAATGGAGTGTTATCCATTTTTGTTTCCTCAAATGAAAAGATAGCAGAAAATTTCTTTATCATTTTTTGTATTGGGTGCCCAAGACTATAGTGTGAAAGACAAAAAATGAAGCTGAAGTTGCTGTGATTTACAGATTTCTTTTAAAGAAGAATATTTTAAACTTTTTTTCTCTCCACATATTTGCTTGTCTCTCCCCTAGCTGACAGTACTGATGTTTCCAGTGTTTCAGCTTCTGAGCTGAGAAATGAGCCTGTGAAATGGTTGAGCACATGCTTTTGAACAGAGAAATTAGCAGAACCAAAAGCACCATATAGAAAAATCATCCATAGTGACCAAAGGAATGATACGCTCTTTACCCAGGGTACTGTGTACTTACATCCCACTGTTCTGAATAGAAGGAGTACTGGATGTCCTGGAACCTGTTATCTACAGTGACCATATGCAGAAAAAGGAGCTGTAGGAAATTTCTAGATTTATAAGAAACATTCGCAGAATTCAAATTGCAATTACATCCTTGAAGCAAATATGCCGGAAATCTTTGATTAAATTACTGAAATTTTCACCACTGAGTATGTTTACTGTTTTTCAGTCTTTCTAGTATAACGAATAAGAAAACTCAGCTATCGTTTTTTAGGAAATTAGGGACTTGAGTTTAATTCAGGTGAAACTGATGTGTACCAATTCTTTTTTTCCTCCCTGCAAGCTACTTTTTCTTCTTCTGAAATGCCATTTTAAAACGCCTTGAGATCCTGTGATCACAAAGGTTTGTTTTGTCATTCATATCATTGCCTTAAAATGCATTTGACAAAAATGGAAGGAAATGGGGTAAATTATTTGTTGGGCTTTTTTCAGCATAGTTTTCACAAAGGTGTCTTCTCCTTTTCCTTTTTCTTGATCAACTTTAGCGAAACAAAGGGAGCTAATGAACTCACAGAGATCAATTATAGACAACTGACATGCCATTGACTTCATGACTTATTTGAATGCAAAGATTTTTCACTAGCATCCAGTCTTCCCCATGCTGCTTTTTTCTGATGCTTGCCCATCCTCACTGTCTGTTCTTCATAACAGAAAACATGGGGGGGGGGGGGGGGGGAGAGTTAGTTACAGTTTAGCCTCTGATGATTCTTTCTTTTTTCCCTTTTTTTTTTGTTTTTTTTTTGGTGGTGTTATTGCAGGCTGTGTGAATGCTAGACTTTTCAACTTTATGTTTCTAGCCTCTTTAATAAACTTAAACAGATTTTTGTGTCAGTTACACTGATAAAAATCTGTAACAATACCTTGCTTGTCCTTGATGCTTGTCCAGATGTCTATCAGTGTACCTGAAATCCAGAATATTTAACCTTTTAAATTTTTTTCTTTTTTTCCTCTAAAGGTCTGCTCAAGAGAAAGTCACTTGTCAGTTCCTGCTGGCAAGTCTGCCTGCAAAAATTGTGCAAGTTTGTTTCCCAAATTCAGTTTGCTTAGTGCCTGTTTAACGGTGCAGTGTCAGGTCTGTTTCTGTTTATTGATTTAACGAGTGCTACAGAAAAAAAAAAAAAAGCCTGCTGAAAAAAAAAAGCAGAAAACAGATGCAGTGGCTACAAAAACCACAGACAGTGGCTACAAATATTTTTTTTTTACAAAATGAAAGCACAAATTGAGAGAAAAAAATCCTCAGTGGTTACTGAAATATATTTACAGAAGAAGGTGGGACCATAAGAAAGTGATTTGAGATCAGGAACATTTTCCTTTAGTTTGTCCCACTCCCCACATTAATTTTATTTTCCTCCAAACTCCAAAGTACCTGTTCTAAGACAAAAAGCATGTATGCCTCCTAGAGAAGATTCTGTTTCAAGCAGTGTCATAACCCAACCACATTGTCAAAGTGACATGAAAGACTTTCCCTAACCTCCTCCCTCCTCTATGAAGAGATGGAAGAGAAGTGTTAGGCTTCTCTGGGTAATTTCTGCTCAGCCAAACTAATTCCATTATCCATTAGTCATGTTTACATCAGTCTAACAGCTAATAACTCGTGGAATTCTGTAACCATCTTTAATCTTGTTCTTCATCCATGCTAGTGCTCCAGGAGCCCAGCTTTCTCTGAATATTAATGGTGATGGGTAAGTGTACTGTCAGGCTTCTACTCATTCAACTGGTAATAGGCACAAGGTCAGCCCTTTCAGACCAGCTCTCTGGAGAGACATATGGTAGTCACAGGTACCGCTCTTCCTAAGGGAAAGATCTGGCTATCTCACATAGAGTCTCAAAATAGTAATTTTTGACCATGATCTGGTCAAATTTGCACTTCTGAAAATGCTGAAGATAGAGGTAGAGAGAATTGCGACTGATGAAAAGTCTGCTGTCAGCTCAGTGGCAGGCTGTTTATAACCATGTGAGTCTTTTTTGGAGTAAAATTATCTTACAGAAGATTTCTGAATCCCAGTAGGCATACAGATATCAAAGGATGCTCACAGAATGAAGTAAAACATGGGTGACACACTGTGAAAAAATTACCTCTAAATGCTTTTCTGACTGACTTAAATGTTTCAGAGTACCAACAGCATTACAGAGCAATAACTATTTTATATTAAATTGTTAAAATGTTTGAGTACTTGAAGGTATGAACAGATACTATAATTCTCATGCTTATTTATGTAGACAGCAAAAAAGATGTTATTCTCAATACAGTAAGGTCAAATCAGACCCTTAACCTTAGGCACTATTGGATAAGAGAGATTGAAGTAGGGGGAAGAACTTATTTAAGGAGTTTCTATTCAACAGCATAAATCTGCTTTATTGTTACAATCAGAATGAGTGGAGTGTAGGCAACTGCAGGGTAAGTGATCACACTTTTCTTCCTAGACAGTGCTTAAGAAGCTTGTCTTTCTCTACTGAGTAAAGATGATGTGCAAGTATCCTGCCAAGCTTCTGTTCAGGGAATCTGAATGAGGTCAAGAGAAGACCTTGCTAAGGAATTTGTAATTTATGCAGCCCTGAAATGCTAAACTTCCTTATAGGGATGTTACTACTCTATTTATTTATTTATTTAGTTAGTTAGTTAGTTTAAAAAAAATCTCCTCCAACATGAATATTTGGTCACATATGTCTGTCAGGAACAAAAATGAAGTTAAGGATCAAAATCATCCCTACAGTATGTACATGTACTTTGTTCTGCAACGGCCTCTTTTATGCATTCCAGTGTAAAATCTTGAAGTCTGAAATAGGCAACCATAATAATCTGCAAACAGATGATGGTTAATTTAATAAAAAGGAAAATATAAGGATATAATGGGATCTGTGAACTTGTGGATTATGTCTTGATTGAAGTGGAAAGCAGTCTGCCAACTCAATGTTTAAAACTTGATGAGTGCATCACCATAATGTAAAGAACAATCACAAAATTATACGAGTAGGCATAATGGACATAAAAATCTTCTCATCCATTTACATTGATCATTTACATACAAAATCTCCTTTCTTCCCTTTTTTCTTTCAAAACTATTAATAATTTTCTTCAAAGATCTAGTTCATTATAAAACTTGTAGCTGGTAAATAAACTTTGGGGCCAAATTCAGAATTCATTTAGCAGTATAAAAAGTCAAAGTAATTTTATGCAACTCCACTAGTACTTGAACTAAATGGTTTTTGTGTATGAAGCTGGCACTTTATTCATTATTCTTTGAAGTTATTGGTTAGTAGCCAAGGAAGTATTTTTTAATCATTGAAAGTTTTGTGAATGACTACAGAATAGACTTAAAATATGGAACAAGAACATAGAGGCAGATTTTAGTCTCCACTAAGGCTATATTAAGTACAGAATAACATGACTGATTTTCCTTGCACTATAAAACTGATATCAGAAATTGACACTTTCCAGCTCTTTACATTTCTTTAAATTAATGTAATGACATATTACCTTAGTGGATAAAGAATGAAATACAGAATGATATTCTTAATTTAGACAGGTGGGAGGAAGGGGAATATGGGTAAGATATGTAAAAAAAAAACAACAAAAACAACAACAAAAAACAACCCCCAACCCCCCAAAACAACAAAAAGCAAACCAACATTTAAAATGCAGTAAGGATTAAAATCTGTTAAGCATTTTTTCACTATATTTTTATACAGAATTAAGTTTAATCTCTTTAACCTAACTATCTTAATTGTTTGCCTTTTTTAAACCAGAAGCACCAGGGTTTAAGGGGCAGTCATTTTGTGAGTCAGAAAACTTAATGGACTTAGTGGCCTTTGACTCAAAGGACAGGACAGTAAGTCCTGTCCTGGTATGTAATGAGGGAAGATGAGAGAATGCAAGTGACAAAAGTGGATGAAGAAAGCAAAGCCAAGGTTCCTGGCCCCGCGAAGGCTGGTTTGCCAGCCTTAAGAGCAGGTGCAAGCATAAAGGTTTTCCAAGAAACTTTGGGTTGACAGCATGATGGAAATCATGCAAATAATTGTTTCATGACAACTCAGTATTTGGCACATGAAAATTATGCTGATTTTATAAAATTAAACTGTCATTTTATGGTGAGAAATATTTAGAGCTGCTGTGTTATATTATTCAATCATGTGAACATAAGTACAGGCTGGTTTCAAAAACAGCTCTGAGTCCTTGCTCTTCTGGTAAGGTTCTAGGAATTCTGTAGCCTTCTTTGTGTTACTCTTTCTGCTGCTAAGCCTTTTATGCATGTAGCTGCTGAATTGCTGTTGGACAACGTGGGGATAGATTTTACCTCTGCTAATATGACATGTTAACCCATCTAGGCAGATGTTTGGGTTGTGTTCTGTATTCATAGAATCATAGAATCATAGAATAGTTAGGGTTGGAAAGGACCTTAAGATCATCTAGTTCCAACCCCCCTGCCGTGGGCAGGGACACCTTACGCTAAATCATGTCACCCAAGGCCTCGTCCAACCTGGCCTTGAACACTGCCAGGGATGGAGCATTCACAACCTCCCTGGGCAACCTATTCCAGTGCCTCACCACCCTAACAGGAAAGAATTTCCTTCTTATATCCAACCTAAACTTCCCCTGTTTAAGTTTGAACCCATTACCCCTTGTCCTGTCACTACAGTCCCTAGTGAAGAGTCCCTCCCCAGCATCCCTACAGCCCCCCTTCAGATACTGGAAGGCTTCTATGAGGTCTCCACGCAGCCTCCTCTTCTGGAGGCTGAACAGCCCCAACTTCCTCAGCCTGTCAGAATTGCTTTTATCATTTTCTGCCTTTACTTTGTTGAATGACACATTATAATCTTTCTTCCTCTTTTGCCTTTGCTTGCCACAACTGATAACTCCAATTGGACTGTATTCCATTTAATTTATGACAGCAGTGACTCCAACACAGTACAGGGCTACTGCTGTACTTTGTTGTGGTTTTCCTGGTGGGTTTGGTTTAGGTTTTGGTGGTGGTTTTTTTTTGTTTGTTTTCCTTTTTTTTGGTTGTTTTGGGTTCTATTTTTTGGCACGGGGGGGCGGGGTTGTGTGTGTGTGTGTAGTTTCCTGGTATTTTTGTCATAATGGTTTGCAGAGTTTCTGCTATTAAAATAAAATGGAAAAGAATTGTTTTATAACACTGCATCATGCTGGCTTTATGAGATCTTACCCTAGAATGCTCTACTGTATTAAAAAATATGATAGTTTTTTTTTTTAATTTATTATTCTTATTAAAAATCCTTTCTTTTAGGAATAAACTACAATTTACAAAGAAAAGATGAAATTTCAAAATACTATATGACATGAAAATGTAATTTCTTTTCCTTTTTTTTAAGTTTTGGATTTGAGACTTTTTTGTCAATGTTGACTGTTTTAATTTCAAAATGTTTTAGTTTTTAAATGTATTTAACGTCTGGGAAAAAAATGTTCTGAAAAACTCTGAGAGGGAACAGAATTTAAAAAATATTTCCTCATTTTGTTTATAATTTTCCTTTAGTTTTATGTGGTTTAACTTAGTTTAACAAACAATACTATTTCTGATAGGAAGTGTTTCACATAAATAGTCTGTCATATTTACTTTTCAACAAACAGTTGAAGGACAGTTCAGATCTAGACAGCCAAAAAAAAAGAGCTTTCCACCTTGCAAAGTTTTCTACTTCATATAAACCTGGTAGAGTATGTTTTACACTGAATCTAATTTCATTAGTTTTGCTTCTGTATGTATGCCTCTCTTTTTCCTTTGCCTCTATTTCCTACAAATTAAAAAGAAAGAACTTTTTTGAGTTTTGTGAAGACCTATCAGTTTAGTTTTTCCAGTGATTCCCAGAATTTCACAGTACAGACATAGACTCTCCACTCTACACTAAGATGCAGTGTCATGTGGGAGGTACTTCTTCCCCGCATCCGAAAATCCTGATGCTAATGATTAAAGTTTACTTGTAAGAGGACTTCCTTTGGGTTAGTTGAGAGAGTCCACTACAGCAGTTAGACTTAACTTTCTTTGCTGTGATTCTACTAGAAGCGATTCTACTGCTAATTTTTGCCTAGGAATTGCCATCTTCTGAATTCAAGGATGACACCACCATAGCTGGTGATGGGCTGTTTTCAGGGCTGAGATTTTTTATATGTAAAAAGTTTCTGTCTTCTTCAAGGGGCATGTCAGATTGTTACAGATCTTGGGCTTTCTGGGCAGCTCCCATTTGGAGAAACAGCAGACATGTCTCCTGGTATGCAGCAGGAGCTATCTAGCACAGTCATATGGTTA
The DNA here is from genome assembly GCF_028554395.1 of Pezoporus wallicus. NCBI lineage: Eukaryota > Metazoa > Chordata > Aves > Psittaciformes > Psittacidae > Pezoporus > Pezoporus wallicus. The sequence continues at coordinate 703,687 of NW_026634996.1, forward strand.
ACAAAAGTAATACTCTATACTGCATCACTACTGAGTGCTACATTACCACAAGGGTGTTAAAAGGCAAATTTCCTCTTGTTCTTATACAATGAAGGAGATATACCAAACTTCCCTTTAAAAGTGGTGGATTTTTAGTTTTATTTTTCATTGAAGTAATACAATAACCTTACTAAAGCACTAGTAGAAGGAAAGAGAAAATAGCACAGAAGAGTGTATGAGAAGATTGGCCATTTAAAATTGTTACTCGTTTTTTCTACTTCTGTCATGTTTTCTTTTGAAATTTCTCATCTTTAAATATCAATAAGCATCCAATTCTACTTTCAAAGCTTTAAATTTTTCTGGCCTTCTTAGTTGTGCTGTATTTTCTGAGTATTGTGGTAAGAATTTGATAAGCAAGGACTTTTGCTTCCATTAATAGCTTACTTAGCAAGAATGCAAAACACTCATCTATTGTGAGTGTTTGCAATTTATCTATTGAGTCTTAGATTTTCATCACATTTTTCATCCTGCATCACCCTCTATAACCTCCGGAAGCTTCTGGGACATATTAGGATTCATTTTATTTCTTTTCCTTGTCAAAATTAAAGCTATAGTTCCAGTTTTGAGAAGAGCAAGTTTAAAAATGAAGTGTGGAATGCAAATGTGCTACAGTAAGTGCTTTAAATTTCAAAATAAATGTTACTGGCACACAATAATAGTCAACATAATAGAAAGAGCATTTGAGTTTTTTACAGGGATATTATATTCTTTTGGAATAATACACCAGGGGTTTCTTTAGTGGAAGAATCACTTCATTTTCTTATTTCCATATCTAGGCACTGGACTGTTTCACTTTGTGGGAAGTGGAAGATGTAAGATGGTTACTTTGTGTTGTTCTGGTGTTTGTTTTGGGTTTTGGTTTGGTTTGGGCTTGTTTGTTTTTTTTCCAGTGGAGAACAGCTACTCTGTTGTTGAGTACAGGAAGGGAAATCTGCACCTTAAAAAAAAAAATCTGAGGAAGTCATGTGGTGTCTTTCAGAAATGCTTCTTCTTTACCTAAATTTGGGAGTGGAAAGGATTTTTGTACTGTATTAGGAAGATTAATTTATGTTGGTCATCAGTCATTATATGTGGAGGGTTTTCTGAAAGTTTACCACTCTTAGGTATGTCTGTAAGGAATACACTTTCATTTCTCTTATGAGACATACATACAAATATTTGTGCATACATTTGTATGTGTTAGAATTTATGTATAAATGTATAGAAAATATAAACAAAACAAAATAAAGGAAAAGGTATTGTCCTAAAATTTCTGGACTAAAGACCAAAACAAATATAGTTGTCATGAAAGCTTTGTCCTGCTTTCTGGGGAGGTTGTATCATATGAACACTTGAGAATTATTTGATTTTTGAAAAAAGTTGAAGAAAATTAGAGACCTTAGGGTTTTGCCTTGATTTCCCAGGAGAAAAAAACGATCAATAAGAACTTGGTAGGAGAATTTGTAATACTTGGCTTTGGCTTTGCTCTGAGAAAAATAAACATTTTCTCAGGGACATCTGGGAAGTGAAACTTTGCTACCTCCCTTAGGCTGGAGGGGACGTTAACTCTGAAAGTCAATTTAAAAAAGCCTTAGTTGTGTTGCAAGTACTTGAAAAGACTCCGGTGTTCTTCAGAATCAAATCGGTCACAGTTTGGTCTCTCTGTTTTAAAGACCCTACAGACAGCAAGCATGTGAACTAAAGCATCACGGACAATGGTGTAATTTTTTTCAGTACTTGCACGACTAAAACCCCTAAGTTTTAACATGTCATGTAGTCCAGGCTGCTATACAGTTTGATCGTAAGAAGGTACATTGTGCCCTGTGATAATATATATCTAAAAACTTGTCCTGATTTTCCAAAGAACTCTGCACACACCTCTGAAGTAGACCTCTTTAATTCAGGTGTAGCTGTGGCATTTTAATAAACAAGACAGTCCCATTTTCTCAGTCTTCCCTTCTTTATTACTGGTGGTAGCAGTAGTGGTTTTGTGTTATACCTTAGTTACTGGACTGTTCTTATCTCAACCCATGGGAGTTATATTCTTTCGATTCTCCTCCACATCCCCCCAGGAGCAGGGGGGAGGAATGGGAGGAGTGAACGAGCAGCTGCGTGGTTACCGGCTGGAGTTAAACCATGGCACAGGTATAGTTCTCTTCCCCAATATTATCGAATCATAGAATGATTTGGGTTGGAAGGGACTTTATAGGCCATCTACTTTGGGTTGGAAGGGACTTTATAGGCCAAGTGCAAGGTCCTACACCTGGGTTGGAGCAGTCCCAGGCACAGCTACAGGTTAGGCAAAGATGAGATTCAGAGCAGCCCTGCAGAGAATGACTTGGTGGTGTTGGTTGATGAGAAGCTTAACATGAGCCAGCAGTGTGCACTTGCAGCCCAGAAAGCGAACCGTGTCGTGGGCTGCATCAAAAGGAGTGTGACCAGGTCGAAGGAGGTGAGTCTGCCCCTCTGCTCTGCTCTTGTGAAACCTCACTTGGAGTACTGTGTGCAGTCATGGTGTCCTCAACATAAAAAGGACATGGAACTGTTGGAATAAGTCCAGAGGAGGGCCACGAGGATGATCAGGGGACTGGAGCACCTCCTGTATGAAGACAGGCTGAGAAAGTTGGGGCTGTTCAGCCTGGAGAAGAGAAGGCTGTGTGGAGACATCATAGCAGCCTTCCAGTATCTGAAGGGGGCCTATAGGGATGCTGGGGATGGACTCTTCACTAGGGACTGTAGTGACAGGACAAGGATTAACGGGTTAAAACTTAAACAGGGGAAGTTCAGGTTAAATATAAGAAAGAAGTTCTTTCCTGTGAGGGTGGTGAGGCACTGAAAATGGCTGCCCAAGGAAGTTGTGAATGCTCCATCCCTGGCATTGTTCAAGGCCAGGTTGGACAGAGACTTGGGTCATGAGCCCATGGTTTAGTGTGTGGTGTCCCTACCCATGGAAGGGGGGTTGGAACTAGATGATCTTAAGGTCCTTTCCAACCCTAACTATTTTATGATTCTATGATTCTACAATTCTGCTTCCACCACAACTTCCATGGGCAGGGGCACCTTACACTAGACTGGGTTGCTCAAAGCCTCTTCCATTCTGACTTTGAACAGTTCCAGGGATGGGGCAGCCACAACTTCTCTGCTTTTTCCTATCCCTCTATGCCCTTGTTAAAAGTTCCTTTCCAGCTTTCCTGTAGGCCTTCTTAGACTGCTGTAAGGTCTCCGCTGAGCCTTCACTTCTTGAGGCTGAACAACCCCAGGTGTCTCATCCTGTCTTCTTAGTAGAGGTGCTCAAGTCCTCTGATAATCCTCATGGCCCTCCTCTGGACTTGTTTCAAAAGGTCCACATCTTTCTTATGTTGGTGGCCCCAGAACTGCACACAGTACTCCAGGTGGGGTCTAATGAGACCAGAGTAAAGGAGGAGAATCACTTCCCTTGACCTGCTGATTAACACTTCTTTTGGTGCAGCCCAGTACAGTTGATTTTCTGGGCTATAAGTGCACCCTGCCAGCTCATGTAGAGCTTCTTGTCAACCAACACCCCCAAGTCCTTCTGCTCAGGGCTACTCTCAACCCAGTATCTTTCAAGCCTGTATATGTGCTTGGGATTGCCCTGGTTTAGGTGCAAAGTATGTTTGGGCTCTCAAGCAGGTGACCTTTGTGACAATTCCTGTCTGTGTTTGAATGAAGCTAGCAGGTAAATGGGTGGAAACACATCTGATGGTTTAGCAGATACTGAGGTGTGCAGAGTTCCAAATGGTGGATCAATGAAAAAGTCCTGTTGATCACAGGAGTTTTCTGCATCACGTTTTGTCTGCCAGAACCAAAGTAGGAGTAAAGCCAATAATGGCTGACATCATCTCAAAAGTAAAACTTTATTCAATTTCTAAGTTGCAAGGTTTGGGTTTTAATGCTCTTTAATGCCACAAACCATAAGAAATTGTATGTGTATCAAAAGCAGTAAAAACAAAGAATTGTTTTAGTTCTTTTTGAAATGGAAAATAAGACTCTTCCTGGGGATAAAACCCTCCCAGGAATTTCAAAAGCTCTAACATCAGAGAAAATTTTAGCTGAGGTGAGACAGTCATAAAAGCAGTTCAGTTGGAATTTCTCTAAGAGATAAGTTTTTACTGTCTTTCATATAACCAATTGCTGTTAAAACCTTACTTAGGCCTAGGAAAACAAATATTTGATTTTATGATGAATTAATTTTTCACTTTATATTTCTGAATAATCTGTCATAAAATTATGAGAAATAATTTTACTGTTTCTGTTAGGGAAAGGTAGGAAGAGAGAATATTTTTAAAGAACATTAGAGACAAATTAATTTATAGATGTGTTTTATAAAGCTCACTGCGCAAACTCAAGGTTTTTTACTAACATATGAAGATTATTGAGATAAAAAGTCAGTCACCAATGTTTATTATGTTTATGATAAAGTATGGCCCAAAAGCTTTAAAATTTAGAGCTTCATATGAAAAAAAAATAATATAAATAATTTAGATAACATAGGTGAGCTAATCTTTTTGTTCGCTACATTAAAATGGTATCTTCCAAATAGCATTTATTTAGTGCACTTAATATCTATTAAGTATCTGCATGTTTATTGCTATTAATATGTAAGTCTATAGAATAGAGAAAGTATCTTGTTCCTTGAAAGCATTCTAAGGATTTCACCAGGCACTTGAAGTCTACAGTGGCTCTGAAAAATCAGACTACTTTATTTAGAATCATAGAACATTCAATTATATTTTGAGGTCCCATTTTAACAAATGCAATTATTAGTAATAATAAAGAGAGCCTAATGCATTTGTTAAGAAGAAATTTGGAAATTATTTGAAACTTGAACTATAACCATCCTAAAATTCCTTGGGATTTTCAGACTCCTTTTCTTGGAGATGGTTTGTCAAACGAGAGTTTATTTTGGCTCATGTGCTGGTGTGGTTTGAATAAGAACTGTCTTCATTAAAAGACTTTGTCATAATGCTCATGGGTGAGGCTTTGCAAATCCAGAAAACCAGGAAGTACTTGCTGCTAATAAATAGAGCAAGAAAGATTTTCCCACAGTGGAAGAGGACCAGGTTGGGAGCACTTTAGCAATCCGGATGAACACAAGTCCACAGGGCCTGGTGGGTTACATCTATGAATGTTATGGGAGCTGGCTGATGTTATTGCAAGGCCACTCTCAGATATTTTTGAAAGGTCATGGTAATCAGGAGAGTTTCCCAAGGGCTGGAAGGCAGCAAATGTCACTTTATATCTTCAAGAATGGCAAGGAAGATCTGGGTAACTACAGGCCAGCCAGCATCACTGACATCCCTGTGAAACTTAGAAAGCTCTTGAAACCATTTCTAAACACACAGAAGACAAGAAAGTAGCTGAAAGTAGTCAGCCACTGGATTTGCAAAGGAGAAATCGTACTTCATCGAGCTGGTAGCCTTCTATAATGACGTGACTAGCTTGGTAGATGGGGGGAGAACAGTGGATGTCATTTACCTTGACTTTAAAATGGCTTTTCGCACCAGCTGGCAAACACCCTCTTAGAGAAGCTGATGAAGTACTGATGAGATAAGCAGACAGTGAGGTGGATCAAAAACTTCAAGAATGTCCAGGCCACTGGAACAGGTTGCCCTGAGATGCTGTGGAGTCTCTGTCTGTGGAGAAATTCAAAATATGACTGGACATGGTCCTGGGCAGCCTGCTGTAGCTGACCATGATTGAGCTGGGGGGTTGTACTAGATGGACTTCCTCCCAGCCTCAACCATTCTGTGTTTTTGTAATTCTGTAATGAGTGGAACTGCACAACGGGTCACACTTGACTGTAAGCGGCGAGGAGAAGCAGACAGGCCAACCCAATATGGGTGATAAGCAACTTCTAGTTTATTTGTGATGCAGTTCACACATATATAGGAGTGGTATTCAGCCACTCCTTCTTGGCGTAACAGTATTGGTTAGCCCCCCCACAGCTTCCTCCACATTCTCCTCCCAGGTCCGGTCTCCGGCCACCTGTGGGGGCCACCCCCTGCCTTGCTTGCACAGTCCTCCAGAACTCTATGGTCCTGCTCTTAGAGTCATTCTGCAACACTTGACCACGTCAGAAGTTACATTGAGGGAAATATATGTTTATTTCCACCAAAACAGTAGCTCCCTCTGTAGTTTTTCAGTGCGGATTGTTAGCCTTCCTTTTAGCTTAGTATTTAGCTCAGTACTCCATTCTATGTGGGAAAAATGTGTGTATCTCTTTAGGCTGTGTCCTCTAGTAAGGTTAATTCACTCATTTTTAGGGACATATTTGATTTAGATTGCTCCATACTAAATGTGTCAATCTTTCTACCTTGAGGCAAAGGTATTTTTTTAGTACAATAGGACTGTGCCTTTAGCAATTACAATATATCTGATTGATTGGCTTCAATCTATAATACCACAGGTATGTCATTATCGTCTCTCCATAATGCTGTTCTTTGTGAGTTCAGCTGAGGTGCAATTTCATAAGGGATGATTTCAGCACTTTGTTTCACTGAGCATAACCTTAAAAATGCTTTATTGATTTCTTGTCTAAACCACAGTTTTGCTAACTGCAATAACTAGATAAATTTATGCTTATTATAAAAAAAAAGCAATGAACAAGCTGCTTATTACCTGTCTTGAACTATGTTATATAAATCATAAACCATCTACCCACTCTACAGATAAATTTTTACTTCATGGATGGAGCTCTGACAAAAGTAACCTGAAAACTTAAATTGCAAACACAAAAACAACAAAAACAAAACCAAGCCACTGCCTTTTGTGAAGACTAAGGACATTTGGTGTAATAGATTTTGAAAATATGTACTTTATTTTAATTTGGTTTGTTTGACTATTAAAATAATTCAAAGCAAGGTGTTATGGCAAATGCATAATAAGACTATGGTTTCTATTCTAAGTTAAATCAGTGTTACCTGAAAATGGCTTTTATCTCTTTTTGGACATTTTAGTTTAAAAAAAAAAAAAAGGTTTTGAAATAGTAAACAAGCTTTTGCATTTCACATTTTGTCTGTTTCCTAGATTTTTGTAATGCTGGGAGGTGGATCGTATATATGAACAACAAAACAGAAACAAAAGAATACTTGCGTTTAATTTATTTAACCAAAACAGACACTTTTGTGGCAGAAATTAGAAAATATATGCACAGCAGTTAGTAGAGACCCAGTTTTGTACCTTATGGGGAAGAGAGGGGTCAGTAAGAGGAACTCTGCAATAATTTATGTTGCTGAGTATGTGTTTCACAGATGAGGGGACCTGTCTCCCTTCTGATATATTATTTTTTGTCCTTTTATTTAAAATTTAGAATAGTAAGAAAAAATCTGAAAGGAATATTATTTTAATTAATAACATTTGCATTTTTTTCTCTGAACGATTTAGATAAGGCTGAAGTAGTAAGTGTTACCAAAATAAGCCCTCTATTTACTCCTGCGCACCTCATTCATTGTCTGCATTGGGCCATAATTGCTGAAATTCACAGCAGGCATCTGTTACAAAATTGCTCAATTTGTTAGTCTTGAATTTGGGAAATGAACAATCACACACAAGAGACATAAGGATTTATAAAGATGAAAGTCAGACAAGAATGTTGTTTTATCTTTTTTAGACTACACAAAATGCCTTGTGGTTGCTTTTAACAGCTCTGAGTTTAATTGCTGGCTTGGGCTCAGAACACACATGGACTGGAGAGTGGAAGATTTTACTTGAGTGAAAGGTTTCTTGAGGAAAGATTAGCTATTCACATACAGCTCTGATATGTCAGTTTTCATGAAACACATATGGTTCTGAACAACAAACAACATAAATGGGGATTACTTTAGGTGGAGTTATTTATAGATGTCTGTCCTCTCAAGTTAAAATATCTGTTGTCAGTTTAACTAGAGTGTGCCTCAGTTGCTGTGACGACTGTATTCTCATGCTCTAATGATAGACCGAACCAAAAAAAAAAAAACCTGGTTTAAAGGATGGAGTTATTATTTCTGATGTCTTAAAACCCATGAAGGATTTTTTGTGTTAGTTCATCAATGATCAGAAAAGAGTCATTGGCTTCATTACAGCTGCCGGCCCTAACAGCATATGTCGGTATGATGAGAACAAGTCAAAAAGAGTTGTGAAAAGAAAATTTCTGTCTAGAATTATTTATTATTGAGCATTGGAGCAAGCCCAGTGTAAGCTTGGTGATTCCAGGGTATTGAGAGGCCTGAGCTGAATGTTCCCACATTCAAGAAAATTGAGGGGTTATCTCTCATTCCTTTTGTCTCTGGAACTACCTGTTAATATTCACATGGTTAATGGTTTGAACCTTGCAGGGAAAAACTGCTGCCTATCACTTTTTCCTGAGGAGAACACCATCCTCTGAAATTACATAATACAATACTGGTAGCACAATTCCATTGACCTTTCAGAAGACCAAAGTTGTAAGAAATGTGCTGAAAGTACAAACTGAGCTATGGATTTCCATAATCTATTATGAAAAGGAATATTAAATACTATTGATAAGGAAGATAGAGATGTTTAAATCTATTTTATCTAAATTGCAATGACTAGCAATAGGAGACCCATATTTTTGATTTTGATTGTCTAAGATTATACGCCAAGTTTGCAGTAGGCAGTAATTGTGTCATCATATACACAACATGCAAACAAATTCCTGCTGGACTCATCTTTAAATGTCTATCCTTAAGTTAGTTTTGTAATTTAACATATTTATGTAGTCAACAAACTATAATGAATTGTTTCAAACTTATTATAATCAAAGTCTAACCAATAGCAGGAAGTCTTTTAATAATCTTAACTAAAGTATGTTTCCCATCTGAAGTAATTGATATCATTCTTGACAAGTAGGGAAAAAGAGAAATACTCCTAGGGAAAAACAAAATTGTATTAAAATGCGTGAACATTCATTCCAGTATCCCATGTTACTTACAAAATTATAAATATTTTTGTATTGCAGCCTGAGATTTGTCAATTCTTCCCTTAAGTAGATCCCTAATCTGTTGAAATATTTTGGTTTGTTTGCCTTTCTCTCCTTTCCCCCATCTCATGTATGCATTCAAAAAAAACATTGAAGGGCAGCAGAATGAAGGATGCTTTCCTGATTGTCCATGATTTTGCACTGACATTGACAGATTCCTACCAGAAATGAAAATGTTTGTAATTTATCAAAAATAAGGATTCTAGATCATTCACAAAGTAGTCACATATCCACCTTATTACTCTTCTGAGACAAGAACAACATAACATGACAAGTTACAATAAAAATAGAATTGATGACATGACTTCATCATCTGATCATCTTCCTGAAGTAAAGAAAAATTGTGCCATTCTGAAGTATTTTGTTCCTAAATTTTAACTGGTGATTAAACTGTGGAGCTGCATTATGTACTTATAGCGTAGTACTGGCCTCACCAAAATAAACTAACTTTTAACCTGTAGGGAAAATTTTACCTGAGTTAACTTTCAAGACTTCAATGAACCATGGGGCGTTGTGCATTGACTTACATATTTTCATTATAGTATCATAGAATCATATACTAGCTAGGGTTGGAAAGGACCTTAAGATCATCTAGTCCCAACCCCCTGACGTGGGCAGGGACACCTCCCACTAAACCATATCACCCAGGGTTCTGTCCAGCCTGGCCTTGAACACCGCCAGGGATGGAGCGTTCACAACTTCCTTGGGTAGCCACCCTCACAGTAAAGAATTTCTTCCTTATATTTAACTCGAACTTCCCCTGTTTAAGTTTTAGCCCATTACCTCTTGTCCTATCATTACAGTCTTTAATGAAGAGTTCCTCCCCAGCATCCTTGTAGGCCCCCTTCAGATACTGGAAAGCTGCTATGAGGTCTCCAAGCAGCCTTCTCTTCTCCAGGCTGAACAAGCCCAACTTTCTCAGCCTGTCTTCATACAGAAGGTGCTCTGGTCTCGTGATCATCCTTCTCTGGACTTGTTCCAACAGTTCCATGTCCTTTTTATGTTGAGGACACCAGAACTGCACACCGTACTCCAAGTGAGGTCTCACAAGAGCAGAGTAGAGGGGCAGACTCACCTCCTTCGATCTGCTGGTCACGCTCCTTTTGATGCAGCCCACGACACGGTTGGCTTTCTGGGCTGCAAGTGCACACTGCTGGCTCATTGCTCCAACCCAGGTGCAGGACCTTGCACTTGGCATGGTTAAACCTCATGAGGTTGGCATCAGCCCACCTCACAAGTGTGTCAAGGTCCCTCTGGATGGCATTCCTTCCCTCCAGCGTATCAGCCGAACCACACAGCTTGGTGTCATTGGCAAACTTGCTGAGGGTGCACTCAATCCCACTGTCCATGTCAGCGACAAAGATGTTGAACAAGATTGGTCCCAACACCGATCCCTGAGGGACACCACTTATAATGAGAGTTTCAGTCTTTTTTTTTTTCTTAAGACTTATTTTCTTTTATCATTATTATCACTGGTGGTAGCAGTAGTGATTTGTGTTATACCTTAGTTACTAAACTGTTCTTATCTCAACCTGTGGGAGTTGCATTTGTTTCAATTCTCCTCTCTGTACCTCCAGGAGTAGGGGGAGGTCAAGAAGTGGCAGGGGGAGTGAGTGAACGAGCCCTCTGCTTGGTTTTAAACCACGACAGTCAGACATGATAATTTGCCACGTAGAGAATGATGGCTCGAGTGGCACCCACTTAAATTACAAATGATCATGTGTAATTATTGCTAGTGATGACAAAGCTGACACAATATGTTTAAATAGTTGCATATAGGACCAGTTTATTGTTTTGCACTCACACTGAATATTTTTATATTGCTTTTTTTCATTACTTTTTTTACAACCCTCAGCATTCTTTAGCTTGCTTTTTTTTTTTTTTTTTAAGTATGCATCTTTTGATTTTGTTATGTTACCAAACTCTCTTAAGCAATCACTTTTTTATATGCTGGAAAGCCAATTATTAAAGCATGTCTGTGGAGCTATAATACCTTTATTATTGTAGTGCTTAGAAATGCCAAATATAATTAGACTCCTCTCCAATGTTAGGTACTTCATAAATAGGTTTATTGGATACTGGTATAGTATATCACATGGTTTTGGTGCTTTAATATATCTTTGTGGCAGCCTTCCTACGAATGAATGTGCTACAAGGGAAGTCATACTCAAACATCAGGGACATTATTCTCATCTCACTTTGGTTTTATGCCAGTAAAAACAGAATAGAGTATTCCAGATTCATATTAGTATTACTCCTGATATTTATAGACATAACTGACATTGAAATTGAACTCAGGATAGAAAATACAGCTCTGCAAATAGCCATTTAAGAGAGAGGGAGTAACTTTGGTAGTCCAATCCCCAAATCATAGCCGTAATCAAACTCATATTTTTCATGCCAAGTTGTATAATTAATTACTTTATATCAAGCTAAATATTTGACACAAAATGTTAGGATTTGGGTTTTTTGTAATAGAATTACAAAGCTAAAGTCACCTTATTACAAGAGAAAGGTAATCATCTGCTTGTTGTCCAGTAGTTCAGTCAATACAGTTGTCCAGATGATGACGTATATCTTCCAGAAATACCAAGATTCTTCTTCCATTTGTGCATTTTCTATCCATATTTCTCACATTTTATCAGATTAGTCTGATCATTAAACTACAGAATATTTGAGGTTGACATATGGTATTGTGTTTCTGTTTCTCCTCATTATAAACACCACTGAAGTTCAGAGTTTCAGGCATTCAAATTCATGAGGGACCAACCTATATATTTAGCCATTATAGGTTTCTGCACTGATTTTGGCTGGGATAGACTTAATTTTCTTCATAGTAGCTAGCATGGGGTATGTTTTGTATTTGTGCTTAAAATAGGGATGTTTCAGTTATTGCTGAGCAGTGCTTGCATAGAGTCAAGGCCTTTTCTAATTCTCGTACCACCCTGCCAGCAAATAGGCTGTGGGAAGGAAGCTGGAAGGGGACACATCCAGGAAAGCTGATCCCAAATGACGAAAGTGATAAACCATACCATATAAAGTCATGCTCAACAATAAACTAGGGGGAAGGTTGGCCATGGGGACAACTGCTGGGCAACTGGTTGGGCAATATTTGGTGGTGAGCAACTGTTTTAATATGCATCACTTATCTTTCTTGGGGTTTATTTCTCTCTCTTTGTAGTTTTCCTTTTCATTACATATCATTGTTATTATCAATAATTGTTATTATTATTATCTTTTATTTCAATTATTAAACTGTTACTATGTCAACCCACGAATTTTCCCATTTTTACCCTTCCTGCTCTCTTCCATCCTCCGTCCTGCTGGGGAGGTGGAGTGAGTGAGTGGCTGTGTGGTGCTTAGTTTCTGGCTGAGCATAAGCAAGGATGGTTTCTAAGGCTTACTGTATCTCACACAAAGGGGGATAAACAAGTAAGTGGTTTGTATCATGTTAAAGATTTCAGTAAGTCAGGTGTTGTCTTTGAGCTCAGAAACATTTTTTCATTCCTTGAGAATTATCTGGCATGGATTCCGCATGTTACCTTGCCAAATGGAGTTGGTGGCATCTGAGGTGGGACTTGCTAAATCACTCTGCTGAAACTCTTCCAGTTTGTACAGTGGAGAGATTGAGAATTATTCTCCATGGTAGTTGGAGGTTTCTAATCTGTTTACTTGTAAGTTCTCTCCTAACCCCCATTTTAATGAGTTACTTGTGTTACCCTAACTAAAAAAAGACAAGGTGGAAAAAAGGTGGAAAAAAGGTGGAAAGGTTATTTCCAAAGTGTGTAGATAGGTCATGAAGCTCAAGAAAATCAAATTCATGAGAAATATGGACATCAAGACTCTAACCAAACAGGAATTCTCTAACTAAATACCTTTGAGAATATCAGCCTGATTTGCTGATCAAAGGTCAGAGTAAGAAATCATATCAAGGTGAGACATGAACTGAGGTTTTCCATATCCTTATACTGTTCCTTTAACCACAAGATATATAATCTCAAATACCTTAGCAGTTAATTTTAGTAGATGCTGACAGCATAGACATTTTTTCTGTTGTTGTGTTTTCTTAGGATATTTCAGAGAAGTGAGGTTAGATGGTCACCTGTTAGAACATGTCCACAGTTACAGATCTTAGCTGGCTTTCCATCTGGTATGAATTAACCATTTTACAGTACTGCCAAGTTTTTTCAAACCTCTTTATGGGTAGTAAGATGCTTGCTTTACATTAGCTGTTATATTATGTTTCACATAATCAAAAGCATTCTCTGTGCTTATAGATTTATGATTAAGGTGGCCGCAGAAATGATCCTACCGTCATTCTGTAATGGATACTTTGTCAGTAAGCAATTTGCCTCCATTCACTGAAGACAGTTTTGAGTGCTTCATGGAGCTTAGCATTTCTTGCTTGTCTGCATGTGACAGTAGTGCACCTGTTGTCTGATCCAGGTAGACACTTCATACAGATTTGCACTGGTTTTGGCTGGGATAGGGTTAATTTTCTTCATAGTAGCTGGTACAGTGCCTTGTTTTGGAAGTGTGATGGAAGAAGTGTTGATAACACAGGGATGTTTTAGGTATTGCTGAGCAGTGCTTACACAGAGTCAAGACCTTTTCTGCTTCTCACACCACCCACCAGTGAGTAGGCTGGGGGTAAACAAGAAACTGGGAGGAGACACAGCTGGGACAGCTGACCCCAGCTGACCAAAGGGATTGTCTGTGCCATGTTGTGCCAGGCTTGGTGATTTGTGTCTCCAGTATGATGGGTCTCTTTCATTCAGCGTTACTGAATCATTACTGGCATGCATCAGTTTTGCTATACTAAAAATATTCCTTTGTTTGGGCTGTTTAGGTTAATGGCAGTATAATCCAGGTCAGTATCAAAAGTCTTGCAGGAGGACCATTTATACCGTACATATAAATACATATTTATATATATATAAATATATATACATATATTTATTGTATATATAAATATACATATTTATATATATGTGTATATATATATAAATATATATATTATATATTATATATAATATATATATAATATATATATTATATTATATATATATATTTATATATATATAAATATACATATTTATTCTCAATAAATAGTAGCAATATTTAATTCATCATTTGCATTTCATGAGTTTCTAAGCCTGCAGTTTCACAGACAGGGTATATAGGATCAAGATTTCTTAATTATTGTGATTTAACAGATTGTCCATGCTTGCTGCCAGTCATTTCACCTTTTCAAGTTGGGAAATGAATAAATGTAATCTCAGTAAAAGGATGTTTGGGGGTAAATTCATACAGGCACTCCCTCTATACCTCTCCTCATGGGTTAATTAAGTCATATATAGTGGTATTTAAATCTATAGAAGATAATCTGAAGAGGTGATTAGCAGCAGTTAATCTTGAAAAAAAGCAAGATCTAAGAAAAATCTGGCCTTCTGTACTTTCATATTGTATGAGAAAGAGATGCATTGAGGGTGCACAAGTCTCTTATTAGATATAGAATTGTAGAATGGTTGAGGTTGGAGGGGACCTTAAGGATCACTTAGTTCAGCCCCCCTGCCATGTGCAGGGACACCTTCTAATAGAACAGATTGCTCAAGGTCCCATCCAGCCTGGCTTTGAACACTGCCATGGATGGGGCAGCCACAACTTCTCTGGGCAACCTGTGCCAGTGTCTCAAGATTATTTGAAGTTCAAATAATAAGTTCCACTTTTTAGACACCTACTGGAACATATGTGGACTAATATATATAGAAACTTTATATCCCTTCATAAGCATCAGAGGAAATAATTCCTTAAAAAAAAAAAGAAAAGACTGTACCTCCCTTATGGCTAGTTGTTCTGATTGGATTTCTAAATCCTAATCTCCTAGCCCTTATATCAGTTTTCTGGGCAGAGGTATATAAGGGTGCTAGATTTAAGTGTCTAATGAGCCTATGACCATATAAAAGCACCAGGACAGGTTTAGGCATCTTGGCTGGAAGACTAACAGCTTAAAAAAAAAAAAAAAAAAAAAAGCAAAACAGTAAACAGACTAGAAGAAGTATCAGTCTTATCCTTTGGATTGCTGTACAAGTTCCAGCTGTGCTATTAAGCATATTCTGTCAGACACCAGGCTTCCTCCAAAGCCAGCAATAAAATGCTGCAGAAGGAGACACAGCAGGGGAGACCCTTTGCCTCAGTTTCCTGCTGCATTGGTGTTACACAGCAGCAAGCTGGAGTGGTTCTCTTGCGTCCCAAAGTGCTGGGTTCTCAATTACCAGCCTTCTAACTGCTGAGCTTTAAATTAGAAAATTCTTCACAGTGAACCTTTTTGTAGCTGATGAGAGCATCTGTACTGCAATCCTGTACTGCAACACATATTAGCCTCCCATTATTCTCTGACCCTCTCATTCATCAGCTTTTTGAAGCTATAGGGAATGAAGCAAGCACTAGCACTGCTCTTTCCTGACTATGCAGCATGCATTCTGGAAGGTAGTCCAGGAGGCTGACAGATAAGGGGTTAAAGTGCTCTGCATTTTGCACTTTATTACTAACCTTCCAGCCAAAGGGGACTTGTTCTCCTTTCACTGAAGTCCTTCACTCTCTTTGCATTACTTTTGGTGCTGTATAACATTTTAAAAGCTCCCTGACTGACAGACATGGCCAGAGGCAGAGCTCTGCTGGGAGAATTGTAATGTACAGAGCCTCCTCAGCAAAGAGCAATGCTATAGTAGTTAAATTGAATATAGCGTGATTTTGGGGGTTGTGAAGCAGTGCAGGCTATCCCGCTTTTTAATGTGGTTTTTATTTCCAGCTCGTATCTGTTACTGGGTATTTCAAAAGGATACTCTGAATTCTTTGTTTGCTTTTTTTTTTTTTTCTCTGTGTTTCATGGTTGCTGCGATTTTGCCATAAAAAAACTAGGCATGAACACTGCAATGGTGGATCGAGAGACACAGGAGTTTGGAATTCTTGGAACTGAATAATGGGTGAACCTGATGTGATATACCATTGAATACATTGAAGAGAGAAGCACAAAAAGTCATGTGAACTGTTAAATAAAAAAAGCCGCTAATAGAAATACATACCAAATATATTAATACTGAGTGCAGTTCTGTAGCGTGGTAGGGTCCTGTCTGAAAGTTTCTTTGCCAGAATAAAACCCATAGACAACAAGCAAAGCATTTCTGCTCTGGACAGTAGTATGGAAGATTCTTCTTCTCCATATTTTCTGTGTAAACCCAGAGTAAATATTTTTGACATCACTGGTGAGTAACAGTTTTGTCTGATAACTGGGTCATGAAGCAAAGGCAAATGGCCTGTCCTCAGACACAAAGGTAATGCTAAGCAGAACAAGAATGACCTATTGTAAAAACTGTACAATGTTCTAGAGCAGCTCAGTGCTATAAACAAAATAGCAATCTCTTTTAAAAATGTAATTCCTAATCTTTGCCTCTATAAACTAACTTGGTGTGAGAATTTTGATGAACGCTTCAATGTAATTTTATGTAATTTGATGTTGCATGTAAATCTCTTTTATAGGTCCCTTTAGATGGAATTTAATGTGACAAAAACCTTGTCGTCAGAAGGATTAATGCCTGCATTAGCATTTCCGCAATAAAATCAGAAGCTACGTGGTGGAGGCCACAGACACCTCAAACCTGGATTCCTCTGCTCTGCATTAAGTACTGGAGTTTTTATTACTTGCTGTAGGGAAGCCATTGCCAATGCTTACAAGGAACTGCTTATCCCTGCTTCTCTGTGTCCTGTTTGATGGAGGTCTCCTAACACCACTGCATCCACAACCACAACAGACATTAGAACCAGAGGCAAGAGAAAATGTCCCAGTGCCTTGGAGGAGGTCATTTGCCCAGCGAGTCAAACGAGGCTGGGTGTGGAATCAATTTTTTGTGCTGGAGGAGTACATGGGCTCTGAACCTCAGTATGTTGGAAAGGTAACCTTTTACTTTTTCTTTGAAAGTTGAAATGAAGCAGAGAAATAGTAAAATGTGCTGAAAATGTGTACCTGTTTTGAGTGAGGCAAATCTCCAACTGACAGTAGTTTGCCTCAGTTCATCCCCTTCACCATTCAGGCTCTCATTTAGGCGCTATGGGTGTTATTATTACTTTTAGTGCACAAGTTTCTAACGTTTACTTTCTACAGTATGTTTGTCATATTTCCTTATCTTTGGTTTTGGAAAAAAAACAAACATTGGTAGTTCTGATATAAGTTTGTGATTTACAACTAGCTTTAATTGAATCTTCTTCAATAGCATACTTGATTTTTAGCAATGAATGTCAGAGTGAGCAGAGATAAGCTTTAAGCCAGAATTCTTAGCCCAGAATGCACAGTCATTTCTGTGACTGGTGTGGTTACTCCATGACAGTTTCCAGGTAATGAAGATACCTGCTTTTTGCTCTATTATCATATGCCCCAGTATCATTTACTTTTATTTCTGATTGTTCGGATAATTTTCAGGTATTTCTAATATGTTTTATTGCTTCATAATTCACACTCTTGCTTTATAGCTTTTATACTTTGTGTACAGTTATGCACTCTCACACATGCAGAGAATTTATGCAATTTTTCTTTCATTATATTACCATTGTTTCTGTCATAGGGAGTAAGTGGTTTGATACCCAACTTTTAGAGAGGTGTGTGGAGAGGTGAATTTAGATAATAGAGTGTACAGAAAGGAAAGCTGAAAGCAAGACCTGAAAAAAAATAACACAGGATATAATTGGATGCTGTGTAAATTTTTTTACTTAAGTAAAGGTCCTTGCTCAGTGAAATAAGAGACTGGGAATTCATTTCCTAGGTCCTCAAATGCTACTTCCCTGAACAGTGAAGTTCAAATTCTCCTAGCATAAAAATGAGGCATCATGCTTCAGTTTTTAATACCATTTTTACTTTTCTAAATGTAAAAGCTGGGAATTTGGTTGTGTTGGTTATTTTTTTCTTTGTTTTCTTCTAAATCTAAATAAAGTTAACAGAAAATTAATTTTGCCTCCTACCCTTCCAGGAAACTATTCTGAGTAAAGGATGTATACTTAAAACAGAAAATGACTACAAGTGGTGCATTAGATTTTACAAATCAGCCAAAAATGTACATGGGTATAACATGTGTAGGCATTTTTTTTTAAGCAATAAAACATATTAGTTAAAACAATTTACAAAGAAGTACCTGTATACTACAAAGATAGTAAGTTTGTTTTAAAGTCTGAAGAATGGTGGGTCACATAGTGAAAAACTGCATCTTTGTGACTCCGGTTGATATAAATTCCACTTTCTCTAACACATATCCTCATTCTGGTGCAAATGGGGACTCTAATCATATCCAGTGCTGTAGCACAGGGAACATGATTGCTGAGCTTTTTGCCTCAGAAGACAGAAATGTTATTGCTGCACCACTGTGATTCATTGGTCTTTATTCTTTTAAGGTAGTCTGACTAGTCATTTAAGAGTCAGTTGTAAGCTGCCAAAATTAATATTTTGCACAGAATTGACTATTATCAATACATTGAATTTAAACTTATAAGCAACTTCAGAACTAATGGGATATTTCCATTAAGAATAACACTTATCACATCACAGATTTACCTGGCATGTTCTTAAATCTTAGACTTTTTGGACCTGTTTCAAATTGCAGAAAAGACACTCTCGTAAAATAAGGAAAGATCTAGTTGCAGTATAGCACACACAATAGTGATGTTTATTGACAAGATATCATACAACATTGTCACCTAATAAATAAAATGATAGAGGGAAGTATTTTGGTGCTGACAGATAAATTAGGATGTTTAATTAGTACATCAGTGATATAAAGTAAAAAAATCTGCTTACAAAATAACGCAGTTCATTCCAGATGATCTTTCTTTTTCCAACAATGTTTATTACCTGTGAAGAATCCTTTCAATGTTTATCAGAATTTATTTCATCTATATTAACTATTTGCTTCAATATATTTGAAAAAAGAACCTCCTAGTTTTTTTATAAGTCTTCTTTGCATAATCACTTCAAAAAAACCCACCCACCTACCACCCCAAAAAATCCAAAATCAAACCCAACCAAACAACAAAATAAAACAAACCAAACCAGCCAAACAAACAAAATCCCCAAACAAACAAAAAACCCCAAACCAGCTACAACAAAAACCCAACCAGAAACCCCACAAAAAATCCCCCAAGATGGAGAGGTTAGTGTTTCCCTTCTTTTTCCACAAAGCTCTCATAGAAGGTAAAGCGCTGAAGGGGAGAGAAGTTCTTTAGCGAAAGTGTGGTCTTTTAAATCCAGGTAGTGAAAGGCATACTTAATATAAATTCAAAACATTGTCAACTGAAATGCAGTCAGCAGTGGCAAATGAGTATCTTTAGATCTTATTTAATTTTTAAATATTACAGAAATTTTATAAGGTATGAAGTGTAATTAAGTTATTGATAAATTTGTTTTATATTTGCCATAAATTAGCTTTATTCAAAAATCATATATTATCAAAGTAATTATTTTTATTATACTGTTGTGCTATATTGCAAAGTAATAGAAATTATATTATAAAGTGCAGGATATTTCATTTGACCTGAAATCACAGGATTTTAATCTTCCTCCTATATAACTTCTGCCCTATTAAAGTCACAGTAATTTGTTAATAAGAGTTTAATGTGTCTATTAAATCAGCTGACAATTTCACTAAACAGTTAGGGGTGACTAGTTAATTTTGGAAGCCACCTGTAGGAGAACACAGATTTACAGCAATAATGTCAGCTGTTACCAGCCAATACACTTAATTCATTTTATGTCTGCTTTTAGAAGAGTATCTCAAGAAGTGTCAAGTTGCAAATCAAAATATAGTTTAGAAACTGATAGGGATTAGTCTAGCTAACACTGAGAGATCTTGAAATAGTGCTTCATGTTGACATATTGTCGTAGTTTAAACCCAGTCAGGTAATTCGTTCGCTCACTTCCCCCCCCTTTCTTTCCCTCCCCCTGCTCCCGGAGGGGTGGAGAGGAAAATCGAAAAGAATGCAACTCCCATGGGTTGAGATAAGAACAGTTTAGTAACTAAGGTATAACACAAATCACTACTGCTACCACCAATGATAATAATGATAAAGGAAATAACAAGGGAAGAGAATACAACACCTCACCACCAGCTGACCGATAACTCGCCCCCCAAGCCTGACCAAGCTCCGACCGATACCTCCTCCAACCCTGCAGTCCCCCAGCCCCTTCCAGCTAACTCCCAGTAACATCCTGGGCATGACGTGCTGTGGTATGGAATACCTCTTTGTTCAGTTTGGTTCAGGTGTCCTGTCTCTGCTTCCTCCCGGCTTCCCCTCCTCCCTGGCAGAGCATGAGGCTCACAAAGTCCTTGGCCAAACCAAAACATCCTTGTTATCAGCTCTGTTCCCGAGCTGAAAGTCAAAACACTGCACTACACTAGCTACCAAGAAGGAGAAAAAAATGACTGCTACTGCTGAACCCAGGACATTATCCACCCCTTATTCCATACCATTCACGTCATGCTCAGATCCCACATTTTCAATATACCATCACTCTTATCTTAGTGCATGGACCAGTCCCTATAAAGCTGCTGAGTCCATCTGGTCCATGTCAGGCTCCATCTCTTGTAACAGTCTTTCAGAGCAGGAGAGACTGTGTGCAGTGTTCACACTCGTGAATAATCTGGGCAATAGTGTCCATTGCTAAGTCCACCCCTCGATCATGAGTCCATCTCTATGTTGCATCTCTGCTCTGATGGCCTGAAGTGCCATGGGCCCACCAGGCTCAAAATAATTCACTGTCCCCTTCAGCAGTTTCTGCAGCTTGTTGCTGGGGACTCCATACAGCTGCCTTCCATCTCCGACGCTTCCAAAGCACTGGAGGGGCCCAGTGGACTAGATACTTGCCCATACTGTCACACACACCCTGCCACTCATGACTCTCCAGCCTTGGGGAAAACCTCTTGGTCCCCCTATATTGTCGTGTAACCCCAGACAAGACCCAAACCTGACTCTGCTTAACTTTTGAGATCAGACAAAATGGTTGTGGGTAGAACACAGCCTGTGTGTGTGCCAACATGCTGATCCCCATCACAATCAGCAGGCAGGTCCCAAGGGTACCCAAAGGCCATTCAAAACCTTCAGCACTCTCAAACGATGCTGCTGTACTTGTCACTGGGGCTGGTGTAGCTGCTGTGCTTGCCGGCTCTCCCACCACCAGCTTCTCTTTTCCTGAGTCCAGCTCTTCCTCCTCTGCCTTGCTGGGAAATGCTGCGTGGTCTCCTGCATCCTCCTGGGGCTCGGCGGGTGGCTTCCGGGGCATGCTCTCGGCCGTCGCGGAGCTGGGCGCCGTCGCGGAGCTGGGCTCCTCCGCGGGGCTCGGATCCTCCGCGGGGCTCGGCTCGGGCGCGGGGCTCGGCTCGGCCGCGGGGCTCGGCTCCTCCGCCGCCTTCTCCCGCTGCTCGGCAGCCGCTTCCTTTTGCTCCTCGACCTCCCCGACCTCCTCCACCGGCAGCCGTCCCCTCCCGGCCTCCGGCCCCGCTCCCGCCGCCGCTCGGTCCCCGGGGCCGCTCTCCCGGGCCGGTTCGGCTGCCGCCGGCTCCCGGGGCCGCTCCCCCTCACCTCCCCGCAGCCTCACGAAGATGGAGAGTAGGGTGAGGGCCAGGACGGTGAAGAGCAGCCGGACGGCCAGGTACAAGTCCACGACCTCCCTGGGCAGCCTGTTCCAGTGTTCCGTCACCCTCACTGAGAAGAAGTTTCTTCTCAAGTTTAAGTGGAACCTCTTGTGTTCCAGTTTGTACCCATTACCCCTTGTCCTATCATTGTTTGCCACTGAGTAGAGCCTGGCTCCATCCTCGTGACACTCCCCCTTTATGTATTTATAGACACTTATAAGGTCACCCCTCAGTCTCCTCCAAACTATAGAGACCCAGCTCCCTCAGTCTTTCCTCATAAGGGAGATGCTCCACTCCCTTAATCATCTTCGTTGCCCTGCACTGGACTCTCTCCAGCAGGTCCCTGTCCTTCTTGAACTGAGGAGCCCAGAACTGGACACAATATTCTAGATGCGGTCTCACCAGGGCAGAGTAGAGGGGAAGGAGGACCTCTCTCGACCTACTAACCACCCCCCTTCTAATACACCTCAGGATGCCATTGGCCTTCTTGGCCACAAGGGCACAGTGTTGGCTCATGGTCATCCTGTCGTCCACTAGGACCCCCAGGTCCCTCTCCCCTACACTGCTCTCTAACAGGTCGTTCCCCAACCTATACTGGAACCTGGGGTTGTTCCTGCCCAGATGCAGGACTCTACACTTTCCCTTGTTATATTTCATCAAGTTACTCCCTGCCCAACTCTCCAGCCTGTCCAGGTCTCGCTGGATGGCAGCACAGCCTTCTGGAGTGTCAGCCACTCCTCCCAGCTTAGTGTCATCAGCAAACTTGCTGATAGTACACTCAATTCCCTCATCTAAATCATTGATGAATATATTAAATAATACCGGTCCCAGTACTGACCCTTGAGGCACTCCACTAGTTACAGGCCTCCAACTAGACTCAGCCCCATAGACTACAACTCTCTGGCTTCTCTCCTTCAGCCAGTTCACAGTCCACCTCACTACCTGATCATCCAGTCCACACTTCCTCATTTTAGCCGTGAGGATGCTGTGGGAGACTGTGTCAAATGCTTTGCTGAAGTCAAGCTAGACCACATCCACCGCTCTGCCATCATCCATCCACCGTGTTATTTCCTCATAAAAGGCTAAGAGATTGGTCAAACATGATTTCCCCCTGGTGAAGCCATGTTGACTGCCCCTCATAACCTTCTTATCCTTGATATGCCTTAAGATGGTACCAAGGATAAGGTGTTCCATCACTTTCCCAGGGATGGAGGTGAGGCTGACCAGTCTATAGTTACCCGTGTCCTCCTTCTTGCCCTTTTTGAAGACTGGAGTGACATTTGCTTTCCTCCAGTCCTCAGGCACCTCTCCCGTTTCCCAAGACTTGGTAAAGATGATGGAGAGTGGTCTAGCAATGACTTCCGCCAGTTCCCTCAGCACCCGTGGGTGCATCCCATCTGGACCCATGGATTTATGGATGTCCAGATTGCTCAACTGGTCTCTAACCCATTCCTCATCGACTAAGGCAAACCGCTCCGTCGACCTCAGATTACCAAACAAAAGATAATCCCCTTTAGCAGACATCCATGTAAGAAGACCCAGGCTAAAAAGAAAAAGTGGGTTATGGTGTTGCTATGTAACCCATGAAAACTGAAGAGATGCTGGAAGGCTTGCTGTGAAATAAGGCATGCTCATGTACTTTACTGTCCTTCATGTGTTTTCCTGGTACTGAGACGCTCCAGGACAGCAAAACAGCACATATGTGAATTAGGATGAAAAAGTTCATTATTCTTGTTTTGTGCCAAAGCTTGGTCCTCACTGAATGATGACAGAAGTCATCATTATTCTTTTTTTGTGCCAAAGCTTGGTCCTCACTGAATGATGACAGAAGTCATCAAAATATCAGAATCTCAAGCATGGCCATGTCTCAACCCAGGTTATAACCACTAGTAAGGTCACAGTTTTAATAGCACTTATGCAGGGATGGCTCAAGGGGGTGCAACCCCACCAGAACATTATAGATGTTTCCATAACCTTTCTTTATTGTAGAGTTTAAATAGTGACATACAGAGGCAGCATAATAAATGAAAGTTCAAGAGAACAAAATAGATGAGAACAGTATAGGTTCTTTATTGTCAAGATAATACTAACAAAACTTTTTATTTGTTATACATGTGTCGTGCTTCCATTTTTATATGTGTGTATTTGTGTTCCTAGTGTGTAAATTTATTGCATCTTTCTTGTGTTGTACGCCTGCACAGTTGCTCTTAGTAGGGATTTTTGCTGGTTTTCCTCAAGCTTTCAGAGACAGGCATATGGCAACCTGTACTGACAAAGACTGGATGCATAGGAAAAGATTTAAAAGTCCTCTTCCAGGTAATAGCCATTTCTCTCCTGCTTTCCAGTGTGCAAAGAACTAAATATTCTCAGTTTGTTGGGTATTATCTTGGTACTTAATAACCTACATGTTTAGCAAGATTTTGTTCTTTAAACTTCTGTTACATTATATATGCTCACATATAAGCTACTACAGTTGCTTTTTTTGCTATGATCCTTACCAGCTGAAAAATGTAATAGTCATGACTGCCCTATGGCATAACAGGGGGCATATAATAACATGGTATTTTTCATCTGACTCAGTCTGAGAAAGCCTCATCACCTTCAAAGGTTTCCTCATATATCAAGGCAGAAACAGTGCTGATTTGGGGGAAGTAGAGCTCTATATCTGTAACCAGAACAGAGTGCTTTTTTGAAAACTCATAATTTATCCTTTGCATCTGAAATATGAGCATAGAATTCATTTATTCATTTTATAATGGATAGCTTTTAATATAATGATATTAATATTGATGAACTTCCATCAGTCTTAAATCAACACCTCCTTCTGAATGCATACTCCGATTTTACATTTTCCCTCTTGGGTGAGTGCCTGGATGACAGGGCAGTCTGTGCAGGAAATTTTGCACTGCTTGTACAGAACCTGTTCTCAGACAAACAATTTTAGTGTTGTGGCTGTCATTTTTGTGTTATTCGCAAGCACTGAGTTAAGTTGAAAGAAAGAATAAAATTAAAGGAAGAGAAATACATGCAGTGAATTTGAAAGCTACTGCCTTTTGAGGGAAAAGAATACTGAGGTGTCTGTTCATAATTGCACCCTGATTAATCTGATTACTTTTTTAAATAGCATTTCTACTGGATTTTTGCTAAGAGGGTCACAATAATGTATTATTTAAAGCTGTCATAATGCTTTTTCTGTTTTATCAGATTCTACGCTCACAACTGAAGTAACAATATTAAAGAGAGACCTGTATATAATTTCTATTAAACATTTGCACAGTGCCATCTTCAAGGAGATAAGAGTTGTTTCAGGACCCACTGCTAGTGATGTGTTAATTGACTCCAGTGATGCAGAACATCACGGTTACTCATTTCTGGATGATTTTAATATGAAAGATCTTCCAAACAGTATTTATAAAAATGAGCTTGTTGTGTGTATCTGTCTTTAACCCACAGGAATTCGTATAACCACCTCTGTCAGCAGACATCACAGTGAAATTCTTGCCTTAGTGGTCCTTAGACAATAATTTAAAGTATGATCAGGCATGATCATTTTAGCCTGGCTTACTAAACTGACTGAGTTTATATCATTCACATTTTCAAGTAAAAACATTGTCACAATTTATTACAGATAAGAAAATTGACAAGGAGAAATGAAATGGTAAAAGAAAAAAGGTGTAAGAGGAATCAGAACTGGGGGCAGAACTCTGGGCCTCTTATCTTGCTGTGTTGAGACCTTTGTCTCTCTCATGTCTGGCTGGTGAAAAAAGTGATGACTTTAAAAGCTTTGCATCCTGTATACTGCATAAAGTACGTGAGACACAAAGCAGTTTTGACAGCTGCACATGAAAGTTTGAGAAGGAAGTAGAACCGTGGAAACACAAAACCCCCATGAGCAAGTCAAACCGCCATTTAATGTTTACTTTTGCAAACTTATCATTTTACAAGGTATATAAAGACCTATTTTTATTGCCATGAGTGGTAGAGATGAGCAATTTACAATGTTTCCTACTGATCTAGTGGCTTCAGTTGTTTATTGATTTATATAGGTTGCTCATAGCAGGAAAATTAGAAGCAAAATACTGATAGTAGTTGGGATTTCAAGATCTCCAGTCTGGAAAAGCATCAGAGTGTCAAGTAAGAAATTACATGAAAATGACAAGGCAGCAGAATATGGAAAAGTATTAAATACCTTTAGCCTTTCCTCTGTTTGGGTTAGAATGTGTAAACCAAAGTAACAAGGAGGTTCAGAAGCTGAATTAAACTTATGATTACTGCAGCACATGAGGTGTTAAAAAATAAGGGGATAGCATAAAATCTCACTCAAACATGTTAGAAAAAGTGCAAATTCCCACTAGGAAAAGTCAAGTTATACAAAATATTAATGAAAGAATTGCTAAATGATAGCAAACTAGTTTAAAGCTCAGGATTTCATATCGATGAGATAAGCTATTTTTTCACAATGTGGACTTTTTTGTTGGTTTTGGTCATTTTGGGGGGATGCTGATTTGGTATATATACACTTTGCGGAAAAATGAGAACAACAAGTTTTAGACATTTAAAATCATGAAATTTGTTTCATAATTCTACTTAAAATTTTAACATCAGATGTTAAAAAGTGGATACTTACATCATTTAAATTCATTGTTTTAATAAAACACAACCAGTGGTCTAAGATGTGAAAACTGCTTGCTTCTTAAGTATATGTATCAAACCACAATTTGTAACTCTTACCTGATAGGGAAAGCAATGGACTAAAAGCAGGTGCTGGTTTTGTGGCACATGCTATTTCCCTCACTCAACTCTATGTACCACAGGGTGTAAACAACTGTCTCTCCTCCCCTCTAGAGGTAACCATCCTCTGATCCTTCTTTCTCTCTCCCTGTAGCTGACATCCACTCTGTTGCAAAAGCTACAATTACCTTACTCCTTACAGAGGGTCTGTTCCATACACAATTAAATTCTGAGCAATGAACTGAGCTGTTAATTTTGAACTCCACAGCTTCTTTTCTGATTTGAAATAAACCTTGTGTACCCAAAAGCTTACATTTTCTGCATGTGTTGGCTGAAGTCTAATGAAAGGAACTGCTTTCATAAATGATCCTTGTATTGGCTACATAATAATTTATATGTAAAACAGATTAGATTACATTTTTTCTACCTGAAAGAAAAACCTGCAAAAAAACCAACATGCATGAAAGTCAAAAAAAAGTCTTAACAAAAAAAAAGTTGAATGTGACAAGACTGAAACCTAGGAAATAATATTACATAAAAATAAATCTTATTCAAATGTACCAGTACTAGTATATATTTTTGTTACACCAACATTATTGTGCAGTTCTTTCTCTCGGTTGCCACTTGTTCCTCAACATTTACTCTATCAATGAAACCTCCCAGGCAAGCTTGTCATTTACAGCCCTTGAACTGTAGTGGTACCTGCGCTCAAACATGGCTGCCAAAGACAGACAGATAGGAAGCACAAATATTTCCGTGTATCTTCTTGCTGTGATGTTTTATCTTTTTATACAAATCTAATTCTTAGAAAATGCGGGTCATTTAAATCATATTTTGCAATCTGTTTCACAAAAGTAAAATTGCTCCTTAAAGTGGATAAGAGTTGAAATCATGTCATGATAGTCTGACTACCTGTTAAGCTGAAAAGCAAAAACAAATGGAAAGAAGTTTTTGTTATACCTTCTGCTTTATTTCTGTGGCAGAAATCCTCATTTGTCTTTCAAACTGAATAACCTTCAGAGTTCTTTATATGTTTGCATACAGTCTTTATATACAAAATGAATAGCACAAAAATTGAAGCAGAGTAGGTGTTTTCTGTGCTGGCTGAATAAGAATTAGGCCTGTCAGGGATGTGTGCTCCAGGCTTCTGATTTTTCTTCTCTTCAAAAGCGCTTTTCTGGTGCTTCGTTCCACTTGTCCTTTGAAGAAGCTTAAGGTGAGGCAAGATGACAGAGAATTTTCTGTTCCCGTATGTTAGAGAATAATGTCAATAAATGTGTTCTAATTATTAAAACCTTTTCTCCCTGTGACTATGGCAGTGAGTAGTCCCAGGCAATGACACTATGCCATTCATCAGTGGTTGTTCTATCCAAATTTCTCTGATGATGTTCCTTTTCAGCAGTCACATCTGAGTAAGCCCTCAACTGGTTATGAGTCTTTTTTTTCTCTTGAATCTTGGTGTTGATGTAGAATTACTGTGCTGAATAGAGTGAAGGTTTTTTAATGTTTTGTAATGCATGAACAAAAGATATTTTCTTCAGGGTGTCAAGATGTTTGGATAGTTAAAAAGAGTAACTGTCAAAAAACATCAGCCTATAGATATTTATGTATTATGGCACATGTGAATTAAGGGTTACAATTTAAAAACTGGTGCAGGGCAGTAGAATTTTTCTAACAATAGGATTTTTTTCTTATTGTGAGAACTGAAGCATAACCTATCAAAGAGCAAGCAAAGAAAAAAATCTTATTGAATTTATTAGTGCAATGTATATCTTCTAGAATCTGAGAACACTTTTCAGCACTGCTATGTAAGCCAGTTAATAGCTCATGGTTTTCAAATCCAGTTGTATCATCTCAACAACAGGTAACTGCTGCTAGCTTAATTCTAACTGATGCCAGTAGTAGAGTCCAAGAAAAAAAAAATCAATGAGTGTTTGCAGAATCAGGAGATTCCTCTGTAGGCCTAATGAATTCTGGCAGACAGCATTTGTGCAGTTTAAGAACTGTAATAGAGATGCTGAAAACTTGAAACACCACTTTTACTGAGAATTTCTTTTTAGTAAAGGTATGCTTTACTGTGGCATATTAAAAAAAATATTTATTTTGAGTAATTTCTATGCTGATAGACTAATTTGGTATTTTTAGAAATTTAAAGGGCAATAACACAGTTGTTATCTATGCCAGAAACAATAGTTTTGGCTTTTTTGTATGACAAAAGACAGAACCAGAAATGTTCTTCATTCATGTGGGATACACAGAAGATTGATTCACTTTATTTGCTATTTTAACATGTTCATTGCAATGCTTCATTTGCCGTGTCTGAAAGCTATTATAAGGCCTGGTTCTGAACTGCACTTAACTACATCATTCCTTCTTCAGCAAGCTGAATTTAAAATTCTGCCAGATAAGGCAACTGCAGCATAATTTGATTACACAGAACAGTAAAATTAGATATATTGTCACTTAAAAAAGAAAAGAATATGTAACCTATTCTCTTGTTTGGAGGAACTTTGTTTTAAGAAATTATAATTGATCCTACAAAAATGAATTGTTCTGTCTTCTACAGTGTTTGCCATCTCTATAAAATACTGAGATTCAGAGAGGTGCTTTTATGTGCCTCACTAAGGAATCAGAATGTTGCAGTGATTATCCTTGCAGCGGCTACGTGAGGCAAGAAAGTATTAGTTCACTTCCATAAGAAGGGAGTTGAAGCACACGAAAGACTGAATTACTTGTCAGAGTAATTATCAGAATCATAATTAAGCTCTCGAGACTAAAAAGTCCATCTTTCTGATTTTTAATGTGTTTTTTTAATATAAATAATAGTCTACACTTTGATTTTGTCAGAATTTAATAGTAGGGTGTTCTGCCTATGCTGAATAACACAGTAACTGAGAGAGCTGGGCAGATCTGCCTACCTGGAAATGAAATAAAGGATTACTGATTAAATTCCTCTACATCCAGCCACTGCAATTCTCTTTAGATTAAACAGTTAGCTTCCAAGTCCTTTCCTAGTCTTGACATTCATAATGTCAAATTTGTAACTGCAAGGTGAAGTAAGCTCAAGGGAAAGATGTAAGGGGAGAAAAGGGCAATGCTGTCAATTCCCTGCTAGCCTACTGTATTCATGGATCATTAGACTAGATGACAAAATTATTAAAATAGCAGAGAAAACAGGCAATCAAAAGAACGGTACTTGTAATAATCTTTCTGCATTATTCTTCATGCTTCTTCACTTGTGTTCTTTGGAATAGATTGTTAACGTGTTTCTTTGGGGAGCCCAGTCCCAGAGACTGATTCTGAAGTAATGGCTTCCTCTGTGTATTAAATAATTCTGAAAGGCTGCTCATTTTCTTTAGTTATCTCCAAGTATCAGTGGTAAAAAATTTGTAAAAAATAATAGCCTATTGGCATTACTTTTTCTGTAGGCTATACAACATAATGAAAAATTTGTGCTGAATTTGATCACATTTTATATATTATACAGATAATTTTGTATTATTGGGAAAAATATAAAATGGTCTTATTTGGGAGAAAAAAAAGCCTGCAACTCTTCTGCCAATTATCTCCAAGGCAGGAATCAAAGATTCTCTCATCCTGTGTATTTGTGTGGGCTTTATTGCCATGTTTGTTAATGATGGACATTTGGTATGTTGTGAGTTAGATAAATATGCTGAAATTATTTACTTCAGTATTTTATCCCCAGTGTTGCTTTCCAGTAACGTAGCTCAAAGTGCAGGAAAAAAATGGGTTACAAAGATAAATATAGGTAAAATTATGCAGGGACTTTGCAAAGCCTTTGACAGTTGTCCTGGGTTCAGCAGTAGCAGTCATTTTTCTCCTCCTTGGTAGCTGGTGTAGTGCAGTGTTTTGACTTTCAGCTCGGGAACAGAGCTGATAGCGATGTTTTGGTTTGGCCAAGGACTTTGTGAGCCTCATGCTCTGCCAGGGAGGAGGGGAAGCCAGGAGGAAGCAGAGACAGGACACCTGACCCAAACTGACCAAAGAGCTATTCCATACCACAGCACGTCATGCCCAGGATGTAACTGAGAGTTAGCCGGAAGGGCTGGAGAGACTGCAGGGTTGGAGGAGGTATCGGTCGGTGCTTGGTTGGGCTGAGGGGGGCAAGTTATCAGTCGGCTGGTGCTGAGGTGTTGTATTCTCTTCCCTTGTTATTTCCTTTATCATTATTATCATTGGTGGTAGCAGTAGTGATTTGTGTTATACCTTAGTTACTAAACTGTTCTTATCTCAACCCGTGGGAGTTGCATTCTTTTCGATTCTCCTCTCTGTCCCGCCGGGAGCAGGGGGAGGGCAAGAAAGGGGGGGAAGTGAGCGAACGAATTACCTGACTGGGTTTAAACCACGACAACAGTGTATCATGATAATGTATTTGAATAGCTGAAAGCCATGTATAGTCTTAATATCCATGGGTGTTATAAACTAAAGGACAGGATGAACAAGGGTCTAAAACAGTGCCTTCAAAGAAAGATGATTGTGACATTTATTTAAATGCTGCCAATAGCCCACACATTCTGACAGACTTTATTAACACAAATAATTTTCAGAAAATGATCTTCAGATTCAGGGATTTTAAAGTAAATTTTTTTTTTCCTGTTAAATTCTAGTTCACTTCATGTTATGCCACCACTAATTTTATAACCGATGAGAGCTGTGAATATTTACAGAGACAGAAATTGACTTTGTTTACAATACAAACATAAACTAAAGCTTACTTCTATTTATTGGTGTGCCCAAAAAATAAACTGGACCTTTCCTAAAAGAAAATCTTTTTGATTCTTCCAAAATAAAGAAGTGGATATTATCCTTCTTAAATATTTCTGTCCGTTTCTGTTTCAGAATCATGGCATTTGTGCATTAGCTGCTATCTGGCAGATCTCCATGAGAGTTTTCATTCTGATCTAAAGTGCACTTTTGACGCAAATCAGATCATTTAGACTTACTGTACTTTTGTTCACATTGGGAGAAGTCTTGAAGAGTACAAACTAGATCACTTCTGGATAAAAATAAGCAAAGAGGATGCGCTACATGAATTGGCACTTAGTCCATTGCACCAGATGAGATCTTGTCCACAGCAAAAAAACTCTGAGGTGCATTTACTGTGGGCATCATTCCTCAGCATCAGCTGCTTCATTCTACATATATACTCTTACTGGTTCACGTTACTTGCTAACATAGATACAGCTTATGTCTAAACAGATATGGTGAAACTACCCAATGCTGGGTGAGTGCTGGCATGTTTAGTCAGCTCTATTTCCCTAAGTTTTAGTTAAATTTCCAGTCCTTTTAAGAAGAGCAACTGGGTAGAAGTGATTTATACAATCAAGTGTCCAAAGGTGAGGAAGAAATTATGCAGAATAGTACTATAATGTAGGAGAGTAGGATCTCAGTTTTATAGTAGCTCTTTGCAGTATTTATATTAAGATTTATATTTATACCATTTATATGCATATATTTGTCATGTTTTCATTCTTGTAATGCACAGCTCTCATAGCCTAAAATCCTTGGAAATCGTGGTACTAAAAGATAAGTCTTTGCATGGTTTACACAAAATCAGAGCAGAGACAGGCTGTTGAGTGAGAAGAAATAAGCTTCCAATGTATAGAGGCAAGAGAGGTCCCTGAGCAAAAAATTTCCATTGCATTCTCATGTGTATATCCTGCTGTACTGTCGAATCACTTTTTAAACAAATAACCCCCAAATTATACTCATGGAGTCTGGTATACACATGTATGTGTGTTCGTATGTCTGTGATCTCCATCTGAGGTCTACAGGAGAAGTCAAAAATAAAGCCTGAGTAAATTTACATTTGCCCATATGCCTTCTCTTTTGGTTAATTCTGTCTTATATGTGTTAGAACACAGCCATTACTTTTTGCAATGTGAAAAAAGAAAACACAAAGAGGAATAAAAATTTTGAGACGGACCAAGTTTATGTTGAAGTCACTGAGAGATTTCTATTTTAATAATTTTTTATTTGATCCTAATTGATTGATAAGACAAAGCATGAAGGAGGCAATGCAATGTTGTAAGAATCATGACAAAGAAATAAAAAAAATATTTTTTAATGCATTTGGTTTAGGAAATATGTTCTATTTAAGTAGTCTTTTTTCACTGCCATAATGAAAGATAACAACTAAAAAAAATAATTTTTCAAGAGAAAAATTTTATGTGAAAAGGGTAAAAGGAATTATGAAGAACAGAAATAATTTTCTAAGTATTGGTTTATGCTCTTACATATTTTTTTATATGCTTTTTTAATGTGAAGGCCAGCACTTTTTCCTGAATAAGTGCTCATGAAATTATTAATTGCATTTTTTCTAAACTATAAAAATTAATATTTCAAAACTTTTTATATGTGAAAGAGATAAGAAAGGATGCATACATTATAAACAATCTGCGATAGGGAAATCTTGTATGCAGAATGCAGTCTAAAATGCCACATTTTTTCCTTTAAGATTCTCATAAAATGCATCTTTTTAAAATACTTGGCTATGTAAAATTCATTTGCTCTTTCATTCGGAAACATTTGCTAGCTGTTTTGCAACATCCATTAGTAATGCATATGATTTACACATTTGGTCATCTTTTTCTGTTTGTTTTCTTGTTTCATCTTTTTTCTTTTTTTCTCTTCCGTGTCTCATCAGGCAAAGAACTACTAAAACTAGCATATGAAAAATATGTGGGTGTATGTTTGTGTGAGTAAAACCAGCAGCTGGGGATCCTTCATTTGATTGTATACTTTTTGTGCTGATAAATGATCCAGACTTTATTCTCATGGGCCTCCTGGTTCCACTGTTTTGACCTTTAGTGCTTTAATCCTTAAACCTTCATTGAACTAGCGCAGTTTCATGTGGAAGGAGGACAAGTTTGCTTTAGTTGGTGCTGTGGAGATCATCTGCTGTTCTTCAGAGTCAACTTGAGTTATTGGGATTGATCATTTGTCAGGTGTTCACAAACTGAAGCTGTATAAAGTTAGATTATTCTGCTTCACTTCTCTGATCTTTGTTTGAGGCTCTGCAGCTTGAATGGAAAGCAAACTTATGCTCATCTGCAGCTGCTGTTGTGCTGGAAGGCAGCTAAAAGATAGAGTACTGCTATTAGAGTCCCTATATTTTCACTGAATTTTGTTTACAAATTGTACCGTTGAGCTACTTTGTATCCTCTTTGTTTGTCTTTTTCCCTTCCTGTAAGCAGGATAATGCCCTCTGTAAATTGATGTACAGTTATCATCTGAAGTTCTTATATGATCATGGGTTTGTGGAACCTGAACATCATTAACTTTCCTATGTCAAAGTCCATAATACCTCCAGGATTTTGACAGTGCTACTCAAATTCTGCAGCGCTGATATGTGTGTGCTGCTAATTTGTTGTTACTATGACTAGTTTATTACTTCTCCTGTCTACAGCAAAAAGTGTTTTTCCATCCTTTTCACACCAGGCAGTACTGGAAATGTAGGAGTTCTAGTGGACTAAGAGAAAGAGCTGGTATCTGCTGCCCTAGCATAGCACGACACAGGTGCTTCTCCTGTGGGAGAGAGGTAGGTGTAGAAGCAGGGTCAGCCCACAGACCATAGTCATTAATACTGGGAAAACCATTATTTATTTGTACTTTAGGAAAGTCATCTGGAAGCCCCACACAACCTTCCCTCAGTAGTTCTGGTGCATCTCTGTGCTCCTGTGCTGAGGAGGGATGTATGTTAGAACACTGCATTTCAGTCATGGGAGGAAATATCCTTCATCTAAGATATATAACTGCTCTTTTATAACCTCTTTATAGATAGGCGTGTACCTCTTCTTAGCTGTGCTTTGTACAGCCTAGCCTTGCTGAAACATCTGTTCATCTGCCCGTCAAAGTCATGACATTCACAGATCACGAGCAAGTTGAAAAACCACTCTGTATTTTATTTTCCCATCTTCCAAAAATTTTTCTTGTTTCTCCTTCTTAAAAATGAAAACAGTAAGTTTTGAGGGAAAACTTGCTTCAGTAGAGAAAGCATGTATCAGATTTTTTTTTGAGGGGGAAGCTAATTAGCATTTCTGAGGTTCTTTCATGTGCAGGAACAAAACAATTTTTTACTTGTGGAATGAAGAGAGGCCTTCCCATTCTCCTATTTTCTCTTCTGAAATATGGATTCCATTTCACATTCATATAACACTTAAGAATGAATTTTAGTAGGATTATTTTCAATGATAAAGATTAGAAATTTTACTGAAAAAGAAAAATCCCAAGGAATCCCATACTCCGTGGTCAGTTCCATAGTGCTGTTAATAAAGGAGTCACAGAAACCCCAAAACTGTCACCAGGGGTCCACAGTACTAACACAGTTAACTACAAAATAGATGCTTCAGGAAGTCAGAAATGCTACAGTGCTACTAGGTGCAGCTGGTATATCAAATTAGGAAGAAAGTAAATTAGTGGTGCTCCACGTACCAGCTGTTCCGGTAATGAAAACTCTACTACTTAGAAGTATTGCTTAAAGCAAACTAATTGTAAGATTATTTCTATTTTATGTGAGATTGGTGTTATAATGGTTTGGTAATCATTCTGGCTAAACCCAGCCTAAAAAGGTCATTAAATTAATGAACAAATTAACAAAGAAATCTTGATTTATATATGAATTTTAGCAGGGGTATCTCACTAATTTTATCTATTTAAAAATATACATGAAAAATACAGAATTCAGTTGATTTTTCACAGAAGAACATCATCTTGATAAGGCTGTAAGTGTTCTGGGACATAGTTTATTCATGATTTCGTAGCATGAAATTTCATTGTGACAGGTGTTTGGCATCCCACAACAGCAATTCATGCTTCTTGTAATGTATCATTAAAATGAAAAATATGCACTTTTAAGGCAGACATACAGTAAATCAAAAGCGCTTTTTTTCTTAAATATTTTCTTTTGTCTGTGCTAGATGATTTTTCGAAGCATATTTTGCAGCACTCAAAACAAGGCCAGCTGGATGCCAGAAAGGGATGAATCTATTCTGAAAGCTTAAAAAGGCCCACTACAAATGAATACTGTATTCTTTTCATAGCCCTAAGACAGCCTCTCAAAAGACTTAGTTTTAGAGTAAAGGATATAGCTCTAAATTGGATCTCATAGCAGCTCAACAAGAATGGCTATTTCCCTGTGCAGGTAGGGAAGGTGAAGGTAGGGATGGAAAGCTCTGGGCATAAAGCTTTTTCCTTTTCTGTTGTTATTGAGTCAAACTCCCCATCGTTCCTTTAATAGAACAAGCTCTATGGGGCATGTGGCTGGTACAAATAGAATTGTGCCTACTGTGGGTATGGGTTTTGGCAGTTGCATGTTATTCCCTATACATAAAGTGCAATACTACAGAGGACAGCCTTGCATGTCTTTCCACAGGTGGCTTGCACACACTGTTTTCAGAAGCTACACTTGCTATGTTCGTATAGTCACACATTATAAGTATTTCCCAGATCTTTCCTTCTGATTGAGATAGGAAAATACAGCTTGCATTACTGCTAGAAAGCAATACTTTTCAATTACAAATTTCAAGCAACATTTAGAAGAGAATACTCTTGTAAGGAAGTTTTCACTGCATTGAATCTATACATTACAATTCTGCAGAAGATAAATCAATGTCTGGTATTCTTGAAAAAAAAGAGATTTTTTATCAAATAACTTTGCATTGAAAAGAAGTATTTTTGTAATCAAATTGTTAATAGAATTGGAAACATTAGCTTTCCACAGATTCAGTAATTTGTGTATCCAGAGTATTTTCCCCTCAAAAAAGATGAGCTACAGAAAAAACTACTGTGTTTTGGTTACTCATTTTTGGCAAATTAAGTCAATAAGAGTAATTATCTGTTACTTTGATTTGGTTTAAGCAAAATCACTCTGTTTACATATTGCCTTCTTGAATGAACTGAATTCTTGCAGTAGTTGACTTATTGTCCTATGGAAATTAGACTATATTATCCTTTATTGTTAAATTTATTTCAACTTATGATGCAAATATTGCTAGAGTAAGAATTTCATTAGCAAACAGATGCTAATTAGGTTTGGATTAATTAATCTGATTCGAAATAGTTACCAGTGTTCTGTGATCTCTAACAAATATGTTGTTTCTATACATGTGTATTTCAGGTAGAGTTAAAATTTATCTCTCACTAGATTGTATGTTTTCTTAAAGTGCCTTGATCACAGTAGAGATTCTTTATTATTCAGTGAGTAAATTTTTTTTTGTCAAAACAAAGGAGAAATTTCTTCTTTATCTTCTTTTTGTGTTTACATTGGCTTTTTAGAGAGGCACAAATGTGTTTATCAGTTCTGGTTTCTATATTTGGAGCAAGTGTCCCAAGATGATGAACTTGAGACGTGTAAGGCAAATCCATGAAAGAAAGCAGACAGCAAAGGAAATAGGTGATGCTTGATGCTTAGAAGGTCTCCAGTCAATAAATTTATTATTATTTAAGTCTGTTTTTATGTTCAAAAAGGACATGTGCAAATCATCTATCAAACCAAAGGAATTTTTTTTTTTTTTTTTTTTTTTTTGAGAAAAACACTAGAAAATACTTCCTTTTGTGACTATGACTTCCTTGATCATAATTAACAGCTACTTCAAATCCAGGTGAATTTAGCTATCAATAGCTGCAACATTTGTCAGTGAAAGAAGCCTAAGAAGCCTTGCTTCAATGTACATTGATAAAAGGATAAAATCTAAAACCCCTGTCACATAACAAGTAACTCCTGCACCAGTGGAATGATTTCACAGTAATTTCTGTCTAAATGAAGGTTTATTGTTAAAATTGCAAAAAGCATTATTTGATCAGTTCAGTTGAGTTTACTGTTCAGTTGATCCCATTTCTTGAATCTTGAAACCTTCAAATAGTATTATTTGAGGTTCTGAAAGATCAAAGAGAGGAAAGGAGGTAGAGAGGGAGGGAAAGATGGTGATTGATTTCTTCAGAAAAAAAATATTTTTGTTTTTTAATTTTAAGATACTGTTTGTTAAAACTTTAAAGTGAAAAGAAAACTTACTAAAGTGTGTGGATTAAAAAAAAATGAAAGAACATGTCTACTCTCACTCTGCAGGAGAGTACCCTGCTATTACTCTGCAGGAGAGTACTCTACTAGTACTTGCAAGGTCCTAATTATTATTGAATAAAATTGGAGACAATGGGAGTTTTGCCATTGACTTTTCCGAGGCCAAGATTTAAGCTTTATGATAGAATTAGGTTTCCCTGGATCCTGGAGAGATTTTGCCCATGTAAATCATTTCCCTAGGACTTCTGGAAGAACCATATGCAGAAGGATTAGGAACAAATTAACACCTCTGTTGTTTCATGGAGCAACTCTTTCAGAAAAGGGATGGCATATAAACTCATCTAGACACAGCTCTTCTACTTCACTTCCTGCTTTTTCCTTCTCCCAACGTCTCTGTAGCAATAACCTTGTTGCCCTCTGTCTCTGGGGTAAAAATGACTCCATGCATTCTTGTTCTTCTCCATCTCCAACAGCAGCAGCAGAGGTGGCTGTTCTTTTATTTCTTCAGTATAATACATAAGTAGAGCCACAGCTGTAGGAAATGGTCTTACTTCAATCTTACAATCATTTCTGTTCCAAATTTTAAAGCTTTTTAATTTCTTTATCTATTATACTGTATTTTCCATTGATTTTTAAGAACATTTTTTCTTTATCCATTAAAAGTATGAATAAATCTTGCAAATAAATGCTATAGCTAAAATATAACTTCATCCAAACTCAACACACTTAAAAAAAAAAAAAAATTACACGGGGACAATCCAGCAGAGACAATCCAACAGAGGCAATCGCTGTTCAGACTTATAATTAAACTGTTCCATTTGAGCAGAAATGATTTAGGCTTGAGCTGTGGAAAATAATTTTCTTTTGCTTGTTAGTACATAGGTGTGACACTTTTATTAAAAAGAAGGCACCCAGTGCAGCTTAATGATATGTGAAATGTGAATGTATCCATAATTTACCATATATGTAGGATATCTATGATTTGATTCAGTTCTGCATAGTGCCATATAAATGCTGCTTGTTTTAGGTAATCCAAACCTGAATAACAAATTCTATTTGGCATTTTGCCTGTCTTAAGAACTTAGTTTTCACCCATCCAAAGGTCAATTAATTAAAAGACCCCACTGAAAGAGATTTTTATTTTTATTTTTTTTGCAAAACTTCAAAAAAATATTTCTGTAAGTCAAACTAGAAGAAAAGGCAAACTATGTCATGTGTCATCTATCTGTACTGTTTCAGCAAAATGAAAGAAATATGTACACCACAACCCTTTCCTATACTGATTCTGGAACCTGAGGAAAATCAACAGTTGCTGTGTAAAAAGGTGATTTCATTAGTACAGCCTTTAAAAGCATTGTTCTGAGGGAATCTTGAAGCTGGAACTTGATTCACACGATTGCTCTTTCTTGGAATTGCGAAGTCTTTCAGCTTCTCTGCTCTACCTTCTATTCCTATCACTCATACACATTAAACATTATTGATTCATGACTGCTGGATTATTTTGCATTTTATTTTGTGTTGTGGCATGCTTGTTTGCCTGGGGTTATAGGGCCAACTGAAGATAAGAAAAAGAGATTAAAAATTCAGAAGATAGATACTCTGTATCACTGATAAAATTCTGTGCCTGTAAATACCTTAAAATTATCCTTCTGTGTGTTAAAACTGATTTTTTTTTTTTTTTTTTGCCTCTGTGATAAAAACTAAGGGTTTTTTTCCTGTTTAGAAAAGAGAAGTGGTCAAATAGTTTATGATAGCATGCCTTGTCATAGTGATAGACAGGTTGAGGCAGAATCTATTCTGTCATTGCCTATGTGTTCTAGGTTGTCATTATCAAGCAAAGAGACAACTGACAGTGCTTTACAGCAAGTGTGATTTACAGAACAGGTTTTTTGTTTTTAACGTAATGTTAAATTTAAATACATGAGAAAGAGAGTTTTTATATTAATTTGCAATGCATTCATTAAAGAAAAATATTTGAAGCAATGAAAAAATATATTAAGGGGAATATCAAAAAGAAGAAAATTTAATCAGCACTAACAGAATTTAATAGGCCTTTGCTCTAACCCCCCCCCAAGATCATACTAGAATTGAAGCACATACTGATATAAAGAAAAAATGACTTTTCCATCATTAATTTCAGAAGAGCCAGGCTTACAAAAGCCAGTTATTCAACAGTTTTAACTAAATGGGATAGTATGATAAAAAGAAGTCCAAAGGAATTCAATTAGCTCTAGACATTTGGGGTGGTGAAGTGAATCTCACCGAAGGAAGGTGTGGGAAGCTGCTCAGAACCATGGTGTCTTCTAGCAGTGCATATCATTCCATAACCCATATTTGCTGTGGTGGCCATCAGCAGGAAGCTGTCTTTTTGTCCATCTTTGGAAGCAGAATGGCAGAGTATGCTGTCTTCCCTATGACATATTCATAGCTAATCCTACAGCCTGCAGAAATGCATTCCCACTGGCATCAGTAGAGCAATTTCTGTGAGAGTAAAAAAGTAATGCCACTGAGCAGCTGTAGCTATAGTTTCCATGGGTAATTAAATCAAGAAAAAAATGCCCATAATGTCATTAGATGAGATGAAATATCTCATATATTGATCATGTTGAATTTGGTATTCAAGCACTTGTCCTCTGACACTAATGGTATTTATTGTGTAAAGCCCAAGTAGTTAACATAGAAAGAAGAATGAAAATAAGCCATGATTTTATACCTTGTAGTTTAAGACATCTACGGAGTATAATTCTACAGAAAATGGATCCCGTTCACACAGCCTTGAAAAAAAAAAAAATAATTTGTCATTTCACTTCAAAACCACCTGATTTTAGACTGAAAACATCTAACATTGCCAACAGCTGAATTTCAGTGACACTTTGCAATAGAAAGTTTCTGCCTGTTCTCAACTTTTTGAATAGTGGTTATCTTGTGATCTTCAGAGAGACTGTCTTTGTAAATATAATTAGGCAGTCATTAGAAATTATAAACTCTCCTCTAATAAGTGGCTTACAAATTTTCTTGCAACATGTCTCATGTAAAGACTTCCTACATGCCTGGTATATATTTTATTATATTTATTCATGCAGCATAATTCATATTTTCATGCATTGATCTTTTATATATGTTGTAGAAGGGATACATCAGGGAACATAAGGCAGAATAATGTTTTACTGTTAGTATGTGGCATCCAGAGAGATGCAGGTCTTTTTTATATTCTTACAGTGATTCCTGGTTCAGAAAGGAAATACTACAATTGTATATGCTACCTAAAAAGAACACAACCCCTCTATACTTACCATTTCAATTAATTATTCCATTGGGAGTCTGGTGGGTCTTGCACAACTAAATAGCAAGAATGTAGAATTTGATAGTAATGTTGTCTCTATTTTATTTAGTTTTTAAAATTAAAAAATAAGTATTTCGTTGAAAAGGAATAAAAGTATCTGCTGCTGAAAGCCCAGAGCCCTGTTTATGGCAAATTCTCTTCCCTCATTTCTCAGTTTCAGGCATCAACACTATGCTCACACTTACCTACTGGGACTATAGCCAGACACTGGAACAGAGGGAGCACCAGTGCTTTCACAGATGTAAATCAAACCAGCTCCACTGCTGCCAGCTGAAATGCACTCATTTGTAACAGGTGATGTCTTGCACAGACTCCTTTTAACCAGCAGATAGTTTACCATAGAGCTGAATCAAGCACACAGTAGTGAAAAGAAAGGAAAAGACCACATCAGTGCATGAAGGTACATGGCACGACCCAGCCAAGTTGAGTAAGAATAATTTAATTAAAAAAAAAGACTTCTGATATTGATTCTTACATTGAAGTTTAAGAGAGTTTCTGTATGCATCAATTCTAGCTGAAATGGTGATATAAAAGTCATCATAAGAAATATATGCAACTTGTAACTTACATATACAATTTTTTGTATAATCAAGTTATGATGAAATATTATTGATTTTTTATTCTTTCATTATTTTACTGGTGTACTTTTTTTTAATTAGTAATATTTGTTCTATCATAAATCATAGAATCACAGAATGGTTTGGGTTGGAGAAGATCATCTACTCCAACCCCCCTTCTACAGGCAGAGACACCTTCCACTAGACCAGGTTGTTCAAAGCCCCATCCAACCTGGCCTTGAACACTTCCAGGGATGGGGCATCCACAGCTTCTCTGGGCAACACGTTCCAGTGTCTCACCACTCTCACAGCAAATAATTATTTCCTAATATCTAATCTACATCTACCCTCTCTCTTCTTAAAGCCATTCCCCTTGTCTTATTTCTACATGCCTTTGTAATAAATATCTGTCCAGATTTCTTGTCAGCCACCCTTTAAGTATTGGAAGACTGTTATAAGGTCCCCCCCAAGCCTGAACAACCCAATTGTCTTACCCTGTCCTCAAAGGAGAGGTGCTCTGGCCCTCTGATCAGCTTCATGCCCCTCCTCTGGTCTCACTTGAGCAGGTCCACATCCCTCTTGTGTTGTGCAATATAATTTCATGAAAGAAAAATAGATATACTTTGGAATGTGTTTTTACATGTTATTGTTGAATTCTGCATAATGCAACAAAATTATTCATTAATTAGGAAATTAACAA
This sequence comes from Pezoporus wallicus, assembly GCF_028554395.1. Classification (NCBI taxonomy): domain Eukaryota; kingdom Metazoa; phylum Chordata; class Aves; order Psittaciformes; family Psittacidae; genus Pezoporus; species Pezoporus wallicus. The sequence goes on from NW_026634996.1 coordinate 745,743, forward strand.
TCCTTGACCTCTCAAGTCAGTGATGATAGGATTAAGGATTCATTTGAACCTGACCAAGTGAGGTACTGTTTTTATTCCTTGCTAATGACTTACTTGCCATCATATTACTAACTGACAACCACAGTCATTATTGGAAAAGTCTGGTCTTAGTATGCATAAACTAAATCCCCATAATGGAAAGAGATAATGTTTTATTTAATTTATCAATTGGATAATTGATGTTTTAATTTAAATAAAGCTCAGCTTTATTTGCCAAACAGGAATCACTAGAAAAAGAGTAGAAAACCTTTTTTATTTAATTCCTCTTGAATAAGAAAGTACTCTAATCCAATTTGGACAGTGTACAAAAGATACTGAAAAAGGCAGAACCCTGTTTTCTATTACTATTTCTATAAAAAATTAGACAGAAAAATGCCAGTTCTTGGAAGTAGAAATTTTACTAAACATAGGGAAAAAATCCATAGCAATACACCCCTGAGAAAATTAGCCATGGTGATAAGATATGCACAGCTTGCTAGTTCAAATAAGTATTTTTTATATTGGTATATTTTTTATGAATATATTTATATTTTTATTTTTATATATGTATACATCTTTTAATTGATGTTTTTATTGTTTAAAATTTTAATAGCCCTTAGAAAGCCCAGTTGTTCATGGGAATTTCTTGTAAAAGCCCTGTACAAAGCTAGTAGAAAGACACCCCTTCCTATTGCAAATAATTTTTAGTCTTAAAAGGAAACAGAACCATCTTTTCCAAATGTCCTTTAAAAACCATCATTCTTTTCTTCTTCCTTTTTTCTTTTTTTTTTTACCTCATCATTTTTCTGGGAGTGCTGGTTGGTGGCTGCTGAACATGAGACAGCTTGTGCCCAGGCAGCCAAAAAGGCCAACGGCATCCTGGCCTGTATCAGAAAGTGTGGCCAGCAGGGCCCAGCCAGTGGTCATCCGCCTGTATTTGGCACTGGTGAGACTGCACCTCGAATACTGTGTTCAGTTCTGTGCCCCTCACTACACGAGAGACATTGAGGTGTTGGAGCAGGCCCAGAGAAGGGCAGCAAAGCTGGTGAAGGGTTTGGAGCACAAGTGTGATGACAAATGGCTGAGGGAGCTGGGGCTGTTTAGTCTGGAGAAGAGAGGGCTTAGAGGTGACCTTATCGCTCTCTACAACTACCTGAAAGGAGGTGGTAGTGAGGTGGGGGTTGGTCTCTTGTCCCAAGTAAGAAGCAATAGAACAAGATGTAATGGCCTCAAGCTGTGCCAGGGGATGTTTAGATTGGATATTAGGAAAAAATTCTTCAGAGAGTAATCAAGTATTGGAGCATGCTGCCCAGGGAAGTGATGGAATCACCGCCCCTGGAAGTATTCAAAAACTCTGTAGATGAGGCCCCCAGTGGTATTGGTTAGTGGCGGTCTTGGCAGTCCTGGTGTAATGGTTGGACTTCATCTTGAAGGTCTTTTACAGTCTAGTTGATTCTGTGATTTTGCAGGTGGACTTGATGATTTTAACGGTCATTTCCAGCCTAAATGGTTCTATGGTTCTATGTTTCTATGATTTTAGTTGCTACTTCTTTTCATATGCCTATTTTGCAGATTGTTGCTCAACTGAGCTATTTTGTAGTAGTGTACTGAGTCCTCCCAACACAAGCTTCAGTCTGCAATCTTTCCTGATTAATGTATGCTGACTATTCAGAAGATGACCTAGGTAATCCAGATATTTAGGGTCAAGAAACACGTTCACTGTGTCGTGAGCTGATGTTGCCTTGCCCTTAAATGGAGGGGGAAGGAGGGTGTGGGCTATTATGGAGAGGAGAGGAAAGAAAAATATTTGATTAGGTTTGATTAGCAGCAATTGTGGTTTTATTACTCAGTTTCCTAAATTGTGTCTGAAAAATGCACTCCCCTTTTATCTGGGAAAGTTTTTCAGCTCTTATGTATTTTTAGAGGGAAGGGAAAAAAAAGTTTGTATGAAACCAATACATTAAAATCTAATTATCAGGTTTTTAGAGGAACTGTGTAGTCTGTGTAGACCATAGAATTCTTGCCAAAAGAAAATATGTGTAGAGTAAGTGTCTTTTAAAAGGGCGATGTTCCAATTAGAAAGTCTTCTTAGGTGGTTAGTATCAAAGGTTTCTCTAGGCTCATTTACACCCTCCTCTCCTGTAATGGGCATCCCTGTTCCAACACACAGGATTTTTTTAGTAGAGAATTGCCAAAATAGTTCTGCTTGTATCTATGTTTTCCATACAACAACGTATTTTCCTTTCCTCAGTTCAGAACATCATCCCTTGTTTACAGTCTTAGGCAATACTTGAGTTGAGTGGCTATTTTTACTTTTCAGTTTGTATTGCACACCTTAACCAAGAAAGGATAGGGGGAAGACCTGGTGGCTACAGAGTAGGTGGAGATACCTGGAAGTAGAAACAGGCAGAGGAAATAATGGACTAAGGTCCTAAAATATATTGCATAATGAAAAATGATGTAAAGAGACAGATTTGAGATGGATAACTAGTACGTGCATGTAAGGAAGGGTTAATATCTTGGAACATTTAGCAGCATTTTCAGCCCAGCTATGCACTGCAGTACAGCATTTAAATTTATCTGCTACCAATAAATAAATTGAACTGTGGAGTTTTTTTCAGCCTTTGAAATTGGCAATGAAATAAAGCCTAGAATCTCAGAATATATCACAGGGTGAATATATTAATTTAGGGATGTTACACATTCCTCGATGTTTACAACTTTTTTACTTTCTCTTTTTTTTTTGTGGTATATATATGAGAAATTCAGAAAGGAAATCAGTCAGTTCATAAAACAACTTTTCAAAATGTGTATTGCTGTGAAATTAACATCACAGCAATGTTAGTGAATGTCATATTCCGTGTTCTTGCATCCTCTGTGAGGGTATAGTGATTACTTCATCTTAAGGCTAGACTATCTCACAATTTGTTAAATTCTTCTGATTTCTTTACCCATGCCTGTGAATTTACAAATTTTATTTTCCAAATTGTTGTAAGTTTAATAATGCAAGTCATTGACATGTTTAAGAAAAGATTAACAGTTGAGGATAAGATGCACAGCATACTGAGGAGCAAATCAGCACTGAGGAACAAGTACTTTTGATCCATACTACTGCCATATTGAATTTAGCTAGGAGTATACAGCAATTCTTGAAGTATATTAACTAATGCATTTCTTGATCTTTCATGTGGCTTCGTATGTAACATCAAGTCTTTTGTACAAATGTATGAATTCTTGAAGTGACATGGAGTTTATTAATTGAGTTATTGAAGCATTAAGGTCTTAATTTACTGTTAAAGTAAGAATAATCATACTGCTTATTAGGAATTGGGCATAGGAGCCTGAAGGACTGAATCATTTCTTCCAGATGTACTTGTGTGTTGTTACCAACTTTTTCATCTCCTCTGAAGCAGATTGCTAGATGACATGGACTTGTAGACTGTCTCAGTTTGGCATATGGTATTGTATATGATTCAAAAACACTTCCATAATTTCTACATAAATTTATGCAATTTTTTTCACAATAGTCTCCATCTCATTATTCATACTTTTATTTTTTTATCAGTCATTTCCTTTGCCATATGTGTTATTGTTTGCACACATTAGCAAGAATTATGGGATGATATGTCTTTATCTGCCATCATAAAAAAATACTTACAATTTCCTGAACGAAAAGAGTTTGTTGCAAGAAATCATTAACTTTACACTTGGGGCATATTTGCCCAAAGATCTGACACTAAATTTTGTGTTACTTCAGTAGTAAGAATAACTGCAGATTTTAGCAAAAAGTAGAAATTAATACATTACATTTCCAAACCTTTCTGGCATTTTTAATATTTAGGATTTCCAGAGAAAACAGTAAGAAAAATCCATGTGAATACAATCATTTGTACCACTCCCTTGCAGTAAATTCAAGTAATTCTGAAACGTAAACACACTGGGGGGGTGGTAAGATTTGAGCACCTCTTCTGTTGCCTGTAGTTTTTTTGAATGCAATCATTTGTACCACTCTCTTGCAGTAAATTCAAGTAATTCTGAAACGTAAACACACTGGGGGGGGGAGGTAATATTTGAGCACCTCTTCTATTGCCCTGTAGTTTTGCTCAAATCGCAGAGGAGCAAGGATTAGAAAATAGGTACAAGCAAGAAGGAGAAATAGGCCACAAACCCAAAACTATTGCAGGATACTTGGTCATTAAACTATTCTCTCACAAATCTTATGTATGTTTTTCAGCACAAAAGAAAAAAAAAAAAGGTTTTCTTCCAGTACAATAAAGCTTGTAACAAATAAATCAGAGACTCACTAGCAAGCACTTATTCTTTAGCCTAAACTGCTTTCTGTAAAATTGAAAGTCAGGATAATTTTCTAGTGTTCTGCAAGTCCAACTAATGCTAGGTTCTCACTCTCCATCCTTGCATCTGAATATCAGTATTGTCTGCCTTTTATTGTTGGAAAATTCTGTTATTTTAAATTAAATCAGTCAGCCGTTACCCTACAGTAATTAGACACTTTGTAATGTTGAGTTGTCCCACAAATTGCAAGGCTCAATGTGGGTTACAAACAAGCATGCGTTTGCCCTTTGTCCAGCAACTACATCTAAGAAGCCTGTATTGAAATCAGCAGATTAGCAGGATTTGATGAATTAGTTTAATGTGACAGATCCCTTCTATTGCAAAACAATATAACTCTGCTTAAATTAATGGAATGGTTCCTAGGTTATACTAGCTGAGTGATATTTGTGAAGCACAGTAAATACATCTATAACTGTGGAATTGATAATGCTGCCAGTTATAAAGCTTTTTTGCTCAAATGCATTTGAAAAACAAGCTATGCTTGTGCTTATCCTTGTATTTCACTCTCCCCTTCTGTTTGGATCCCTTGTTTTGCTGCTTTCTTGTTATAATTTTTGCCTTTTTCCTCAAATAGGGCAAACAACTGTAATTATTTCTCTCTAGTATACTCCAAGTGCTCAGGTAACACATGCAATGCAGTCTGATTTTTCACTAGTTGAACATAAAACCTTCAGCTGGCAACCAGAGAGACACTCAGCAATCTCAGCTTTACTGCCAAATTGGATGACAGGAGATGGCAGTACAGACAATATTCTTGGCAAGCTTCCCTGTTTACAAATCCCTGCTTCAAAACTACGTTGTTTTGCTCTGTGATATTCTTCCTTCCAGGAGTATGGGACAAAGTAGACTTCACAATAAAGCCCAACATATTTTATGTAATACAGGGATACTAGCGAGAAAATTATGTGTTTTCCCCCTATAAATCTCTAAGATTTTTTCTTTGAACTTTCTTATCATCACAATTTTGATTTTAGTTTTTTTTTCCACTTCATGTGTGTCTGTATGCTTCTATATGATGATGGAAGGAAAATACTATTTTAACTGCGCAGGTATAATGAAACAGGAGGAAGCCTGTGAGACAAAGAGGAAGAAATACACATTAATTATCTTAGGATGCATTATCTTTTCATTTTGCAAGCAAGGAAATATCTAATACCTGAGTAGCAAAATGCTGTAACTTCAGACTGGAGGGGTAATATAAATCACATGCAGGGGGCAGCTCAATGAAAGATCAGAATCTAGTGCATTCACTGAGACAAAAGTAGACAAAGAAGAGACTACATTCGTGTTCGCCCTTCCCACATACCATGACCTCTTCCACAGTCACAAAGATCTATTTCCAATTTCAAGCCAATAGCTATAAATGTTAATAGTTGCCTTTACCTCTTTCTCTGGGCTTAGCTTCTTGCCCCATTACCAAAACCATTTAGTTTCTCAGTAATTCATTTTCTATGTAATCTCTTTTCATGTCCTATGTTTCCTCTATTATGTTTCACCTTGGGCAGTACATCATGTAAATAAAGCCTATATCCATAATCACTTTACTGCTTAAGGGAATTCAGTCTCAAAAACTCCATTGCAGCCTCTGTCCATTATAGGAGATCTCTCTGGTCCTCATTAGGTGGAACAAGTGGGCAAATATTTTAAAAACTGTTTCAGCATCAGTGATGTAACCTTGAGTATCTATTCAGAAATGTCAGATATATTTAAAAGATGAGCATGAAAGAGATAAAGGCACCTGAGAAAGAAGTTCATCATACTGTATTACGATTTCAAAAACTCCTGCGTTTGAAATAGTGTTTAAGGCCACATTATAGCGGTGTAGACAGTGATCAAATGGACAAAAAACATCCAAGAACTTATATTCAAGTATTTTTTTCAAATTAGAAATAGAAATTTAACGTACTAATAGCCTGAAAATGTGTATATTGGTATTTGAGGCAGAAATAATTGAGGTAAAGCAGAAATGACTGAGTTTTGTATTCTTCCAATAAGGAAGAGAAATACTAGCTTCACATTGCCATGTAACTGTCTCTGAAAGGACAGAAACAAATATTTGGACATAATATAAACAAAGGACAGATCAAATATTTGTGTGAGAAGTAGTACTTTTAGTTCTGTTTAGCATTTACTGTAATTAAGAAGTGTATATTGTCTTTTTTAAACCAGGTTTTACTTTGAATTTGAGTTTAGGGTTCTCTCAAGCTCTTGTTTGTGAAATGAAAATTGGATATTTCCCTTCTACTTTATTGAAAGCCAAAACCCATGAAAGCGTTTGACAGTCTCTCATGTCACCTCATGTTTGTTTGATGTGGTTATTGGTGGTTTTCCATCCTAGGTCTTAAATATCATTTTATAACAAATCCAAAGTCCTGCTTCACTGCAGTTTTATTAATGGACAGTATTCATGGGAAAAAGTAGGTAAGATTTTAAAATGCTCTGTGTGCTGGGTACTAGATGGGCGTAAAAATATTAGATAGCATGCTATCCAAATGTTTTCATGCACATAGAGGTAGTTAAGGACTACTTATGAAATTGCACCTTTTATTATGTAAGAGGAAAAAAAACAAACAAACCCCAATAATTTTCTTCCCACCTAGAAAAAGCCATTAATGTTCTTTTCCTCTTTTTTCTTTGTTTTTTTTTTGTTGTTTTTTTTTTGTTTGTTTGTTTGGTTTGGTTTTTGTTTTTGTGTTCTCAAGCTTCATTCTGACTTGGACAAGGGAGTGGGCACTGTAAAATATACCCTTTCGGGAGATGGTGCTGGCACTGTTTTTACCATTGATGAGACCACAGGAGATATTCATGCCATAAGGAGCCTAGATCGAGAAGAAAAACCTTTCTACACACTCCGGGCTCAGGCTGTGGATGTTGACACCAAGAAACCACTAGAGCCAGAATCAGAATTCATCATCAAAGTGCAGGACATTAATGATAATGAGCCAAAGTTTCTGGATGGGCCTTATGTTGCCAGTGTCCCAGAAATGTCTCCAGTGGGTGAGTAAGAAGCTTTAAACACTTGATAACTAATTGCATATTACTTAAGTATCTCAATGTGCATTTCCTGCTGAGAAAAGAAAGAGAAGGATGAAATGAAAATATAACTTCTAAAACTTACTATTCAAAATGTCTCACTCTGTGCATAGAAATATACAGATTCCAGTTTTGGTTTAGCTTTATTTGTTTATATAGAAACTCATTCTCTTGCCTGTGACAGTCTCTGAGAACAGGAAGAAAAAAAAATATATATTCATGCAGGTAAGCTAATGTCCAGGGGTTCTGTGTACCCCCCATATATTATTTCACATGGTGAAGTGCATTCGCCTCTCTATTTTATGTTGGCTGTTTCCTGTACAGAATTAGATTGTATAACAGCCTCTTGCCACTTACTGTTCTTATCTTTTCATGGCTGTAAAATTCCTACAGCACGTGCATGATCCCCTAATTGTAAGTTAGGGGACAATTCTTTATGAAGTCCTGCTACGCTGTGAGTGCTGAAAGTTAACAATTTCCCTCACCTGACCCTCCACAATGCAGGAACAGGACAGAGAGGCTCAGCAAGACTAGTTCAAGGTCTCAAAAACCTAATGTCCAAGAAAATACTGAGTGCATTGGATCCTTAAGAAAAAGAAAAAAAACTGGAACAGGTTTTTGTTTGAAGATTTTCACAACATGATAGACATTTGCCAGAAAAGTCATAAAAAGCACTGATCCTGCTTTGGAGCAGGAGAATAGACTAAATTGGCCCTTTGGGTCTCTGCCTGATGGCTGATTCGGCAGTGGTCCTGAGCAGTGTGTTTGCAACACAAGCACACTGCTTGTATCCTGCTGCCAGATGGCATGTTGGGCTTCCCCGCGGGCACCAGAAATTAATTCATTCTTGGTTGGGAGGTCTTTAACTTCACAGTGCTAGCTTCAGTTTATTGCCATTCTCTCTCCTAAGCTGTCTTTTCCCAGTACTTCACAAGCCAGTATTAGTCATATAATACTCCCTGTAGTTGCCAACAGTTTTGGAAGTTTTCTGGCTCTGAAATGTGAAGAGGGATCCTGTTGCACTTCCAGCTATGCAGCTCACATGGTGATGTTTTGAAAGATAATCCAGGAGGCAACTAGCTACCTACAAAAGTTGCTATATGGAATTAATGAGGTAGTATTTTCGATTTTGTGGTAGAATGTGGTAAAAAGTGGTATGAGTAGACATGTAGAGATGATCTTGTTAATCTCATGCAAATATAGAGAAGAGTTCATTATAGTCACCCACAGAGGTTCATGTATAAATTCACCGTTTAGGTGCACTACTGTTGTTGCCCCTGTAGAGATGCCCAGTGATATCACTTACAGTTATATTATTTATAGATGGCAAACATTCATTATATTTTCAAATCTGTTTCTGTGGCAAGTTCAGAATATAATTTTCCCAACAGTGAATGTATGTTTATTTGTGCAATTGTTTTAAAGACTTGATCAGAGAGAAATGAGCAAAGTAATAACAAATAATGCTATTTAGACAGCGGAACACGATACATGCAATCATTCTCATTCTGTTGCTTTCTCTCCATCTTCCTGTCGTATTTCTTAAATATGTGTATGCAGTAGCAGACAAAATGCTAACAGCAGTTTTATTTCATGGGAAACTCTCTTCAAGGTGTGCCATGCATTGTGGCTTTTACATTGACTGGGAGTTGCATTGACTAAATGAGATGCAACCGAGTATGCGGTGTCATGCACATGTCTTAAAAGAAATGCTTTTTCTGTTTATTCTCCTTTAGAAAAACAGCAGTAGATGCCATGGCAAAAATGCATCCTCTTGATCTTCACTTTATTCAGTCACATCACTATCTGCAGAAGATTTATTCATAAGAGTTTATATCTTCCTCTATAAGAAAAATCAAAGATGGATGAAAATTAATTGAAGAAGTTAAGACAAGGAAATAGTGCCCTAAATGGAGGCCTAAACTCCAATTAGTGGTTGCTAAAGATGATAAAAAAATTCTGCTTTTGGTTTACTTGCAGCAAAAATATCTAGAAATGCCTTCTGTTGCCTGCAATGTGCCAGGAAATTGTGCCTTCTCTAATGTAGGTCTCTCCACTCTCTTACTCTCTCTTATCTATGCTTTTGCTACCTTATGTAAGCACATATTTCTCAGAGGATCTAAAACTACTGTTCCCCATCATCAACCATTTAGTTGCACCTATAGAGATGCCTAGACCTCCCACTGCCTGAGGCTGACATTGAAAATCACTTTGATTTTTTAGCTGGTGCAGCATATGGTTGCCTTGGCTTAGGCAAAAACCCTGATAAACTCTTCCTCTCATCTATTTTTTTACATTTTCATTTTCTAATTGTCACTTTCCAATTCCGAAATGTCCTAAACTTCACTTCCTATATTTTTGCAACAGTATTTATTATGAACTGCACTCATTCACACTGTTTCCATTGTGGGAAATGCACCAAAGCATGACCTTTTTTCCCCATTCCTAGTTATTTCTATGAGCCTGACTAGCCTCTCTGACTAGTGACTTGCTGTCTTTTATTGTTGCATGATACATGCAAAGGTTTACTCTGTTTCCTAGTTTATTCTAAGTCTATTAATAATAAGGAGCAAAATTTGAACAGCAGAATTCATGTTGAAAGGCAGCTAGAGGGCGGCTAAGTAGCTAATAAAGTCCTGAAGACTTAAAACCCACTGCAAACACACAGTATATGTTCCATTTGGGATAAAGTGAAATACAGTGAATTGTATAAAACACACTTGAGGCACCATAGTCTGCAGCCATAACAAAGGATTACATGGGGCTGGACAGTCTTGGGAAGGTAAGTGTACTTCAGACCCCTTACACACATTTTAGAAATTTTCATGGCTGTAGTATTCTTGGTTTTGTAATATCTCTGGCCTTCTAATTTCTGTTGCTGAAGCTTTGGTGGCTGAAAAAATGCCATAGCACTCATCCCCAGGTTCTGAGTTCCAGTCACAGAGTTGTAAGAAAACTGTGTGTCATCTTTATCCTGGACTTTGATGAATTTTTTTTTCCAGAAAAGGTACAAAGACATGGAAGTTTGTAGGATACTCAATATCTGGCTTTCTGCACAAAAATATTATTTACAGATATCTGTCATATCCAAGGTTTTCATGTAGATTTTCAAAGAACTTTGTTGTGTTATTTTCCATGCATATTTTAGGTGGAAATTTTTTTCCATTGAAATTTGAGGTTATATTGAAGTTTCTTCTGCAAGTTTCTGTACACTGGAGTTTGGTTGGTTTTCCCTTTAATCAATACCACTCTTTAAAAAAGATGATGGTAATGCATGTCTTAGATTTTTCTCAAAAAAAAAGATAATTTTAGGATTGTCATTTTTACTTGGTGGTGCATTCCTTGCTTGGAGCCAAATTCCTTCATATGTTTTTTACTAAGAATAAAATGTTAGCAGGATGTTTACTGTTCTCTAAAATTCTAATATAAGCCCACTACAAACTGGGACACCTACCTGTTCTATGCCAAAGGCTGGAATGGCCATCTAGCCTTGCTCCTTTCATACATGCTCTGTAATCTGCTCATCTATGACAGAGAGGACAGTCAATCACAGGTATAAAAGTCCTTCTCTTGAGAAGCCCTTTGGTTACCAACTGGTGTAACATGCGGGCTACTGGACCCATCTATGATTCCCATTATTTCTGATACTTTCCAAGTGTGCATAGTTTCTGTATTGGATATTGGTACCTCCAATGTTGACAGTGTATCGCTCATATAACAAATGGGTGCAGAATCCTTAATGGTGGTAATTACCTGGGAAAAGGCAATGATGTGAAATAGCCTGCAGTGAAACTCAGCAGGTAGTGTCAGATTACAACATAGAACTAATATTTTAAGAACAGAGATTGCCATGCTGTTACCCTGTGCCTAATAAGAGACTTATAAAACCTTAAGGACTGGACTTCTAATATATTTTTTTCTGCTACTGGATTGGTTTTATCAATACTTTTATTTGAAAATATTGCCTTGATTCAATAAGATTTCCAAAATGTAGAACAAACCAGAAATGGAAATTTATGCATGAGGACTGAAAAGGGGGCTATAATTTTGCCATTTGCAATTTAATATTATCAAAATATGTTGTCCTTTAGTATAGTTTAATCAATGGTGTTGCTTCTGGCAGCTGTGCTAGCTTCTGTTGCAATATAGTTCATGTAAGCATGGAAATACATATCATGAGTTTAAACCAAGGTTACCTCCTTATTAAAACTATCAGTCCAAATGACTGAGAGTAAGAGCATACCAGCATTAAGCATACATTCAAGGAAATATAATATATTTTTATATATTTGTATGTAAAAATATGCACAGAAATTCATCTGCATTTCTCATTAATTTTTTTACTGATTATGCTGATTTTAATTGATCATATGTATCACACATGACAAATTTGTAATTTCTACTGTCACAGTCTCCTAATTATTTTCTAAATTCTTTCCATTATTCCTCTATGGTAGGCAACTAAGGGTACAGCAACTAAGGCTGTACTAAACCCATCAATTTCATAACATATAGATTCCATATGTTCTTTCCCAGGTAATTTCATTTCATACCTTTTCCACTAGATTAACTCTTCATTGCTCAGGAAGGATCTACGAATTCCAGATCACAATGGCAATTATTCTGCCTTTTTTGTTATTAACAAATAATGCAAAAAGTTCTCATTAAATAGCTGTGTACTGTTTAGGCTTGAATATTCTATTTGAAACTGCCTCAATTGTAACACTACATTTTAATGCTAAAATGGTCAATGATACTAGAAAGTTGGTACCAGATTATTTTTACTGAGTATCCTCTTTGGCGCAAAGCAGCTACTTGAAGAGTGTTACGGATTTTGTTCTCATGGTAGTGACTGCATAAAATTGTCTCTATAAATTTTATGGCAATTTTACTTCTGAAGTGAATACTTAATGGGTTTATACTTAAACATTGGCTTATATTTAAACATTGTTAAAGTCTTATATATATGCATTCACAAATGGAACATATATTTAGTATATATATCTATGTTGTTTTATGTGAAAGGATTAGAACATATAAAAAACTAACCTGATGAACTGGTGGGTAGGAACCTGCACTTTGGTGAGGCATAGCTTAGTACCCTGTGCCTGAGTTTAGCCTGAAGCTTACAACGAGCAGAGCCTAGGGAAGGAAGAACTATAAAGTATTGGAGCAAATACAGAGTGATCCTTCTCTTGGTATAGAATCCTAGCTTCTGGCAGTATATTTTTAAGGGCTTCCAGAGGTGTACCCAGGCTGTTGTGGATGATACTACTTTGGGAAACTGCAGAGGCCAGACATTTTTGAATGGTATTACACATGGTCATGGAGAGGTAACTGGCATTATAATCTGCCAGCCCCTGTCTGAAGGCCCTGCAGCTCCTCCCTGGTCTCCATGCTTTTCTCTGGTGTTATCAAGTCCTTAAAGAAAATGATGGGAATTGGATGTCATATTCCATATACAAATATCTTGAATATTCTTATTTATTCTCTTTTCCTTGTCTAATAAATCCCGTCAGTCATTTTCCCTTTTTTGTCCACTGTTGATCATTGAGATGAAAACTTTGAAGAATTTTCCACAGTGATCACAAGATGAAGAATTAATAGGGAACTGAGCTACAACCCACCTTTGTGAAAGTACTGATAAGGTGTTTTTTCCCATGCCTCTTACTTCGTATTCATCAGTGTGAAATCCCCTATCCCCAGATACTTGTTACATTAAGATACCCCTGTAACATTCTGCAGTCAAGCTTTCATTTTGTCAACTCATTAACTGCTTATATACTCTTTTACTGGCAACCTGTGAGTTCAGATCCAAGTGAGATGCCAGTGGCAACCCACCTTTCATGTAAAGACTGGCACTTTATTCCTACCATTTGATTTCTGTTTTTATTTTGATATTATAATAGAAAAGGCTGTTCTCTCTTTATTGTTTATTCTTCTTTTGTAAAGCATTTGCTTAGAAACCTTGATGAAATCTTTTTGGAAATTTAGATAACTGTTAATCTGTGCAAGTAATCTAGATCTGTATACTTACTGATTCACCCAATAGGTTAACAGTCTCTGTGAAGAGTGGCTTCCCTTCACAAAACTGTACTGACTCCCCCCTTACAAGGTCGTATCCACATGTCCTCTAATTTAGTACTTTATTACAGTGTGCAGATTCATCCATTGCCTGGTGCCCTAGGTAATACAGGCCACTTTCCAAAAAAATTCATGTTCCAACACTGTCTTTCAGTTCTCTGTCTTGTGGCTATGTCAGATGGCATTTTACCCTTCATAGTTTCAGTGGTTTCTCACTTAGATCTGCTTCATTAATTACAGATTTTGTCTTTTGGATTTTTTTTTTAATTGTAAAAAAAAAAAAACAAACAAAAAAAACCAAACCCAAAATCCAACAAGCAACTAAGCCAGCTTCTGTACTGATCATCCAACTAAGTTTTATATCCAGTGGAAAGAAAGGTGAGTTTTAAGGAAGGAGAAGCAGGAAAGACAGTTTATGACAGCTTAGCCTTTTGGTAAAAAAGTTTTTACCATGTATGTGTACCAAGAAATGGGAAAAAAACAACACTGAGATGTAGACAGAAAATTACAAGTCGCAAATAAAAGCTTTTGAAACAAAAGTGTTTCTTGACGTTATGGTAGATCGCTAGGCAGCCTAGGCAGTTTTTACTACTGTGAAAAACCTTACAGACAAAACCCTTTTAGATCAAAAGGGAGGAAGAAAACAATGCAGAGGTTCAAGGCTAGCTTGGTTAAAGGATTGTGGCTATTGTCATACTCACTGTGAGTTTCATTTCTTACACCCTGGCTGCTGGAAATTGTCAGCAAAACAAATCTGGCACATACTGCTATCTGGGAGAATTCGCATAGAATGAAAGCTGTGACAGACAAGCCCCTACAAACATGCATAGAGCAAAATGTCCGAGAAGCTTTTGCTGTTAAAAATGCAAGATGCTGAATAGCTGCTTTCTGACTGTGAAAGCAGCTAGCAGAAATGTCTGTATTCTGCACTAATACCAGTATTAGTGCAGAATTCATGCAAAGTATTTGAGTCTTACTTCATGTATATCCAAGCCTACTTTATTGTGTTTAACCGGAAGTGGGCAAAGTTAAAATCCCCTGTCACAGCAGATAAAGCCATCATAGTAGTGTATATCAAATAACATTTTATATTTCATCACAACCAGGTCTTTTGATGCAGACCCCTCTGCTAGGTTAACCAACCAATTCTTTCATTATTAAAATTAAGTTATTTGGTTTTGCTTTATAGTAATTTTAATTGTGCTATTATTGCATTACAGTTGTTGGGATTATCTGTTGGTTTTATTGTCAGTGGTACTATTTCTAAAGGAAAGGTATTGGCATATTTTTGTGAAGTATTGAGAGATATAGGAATTGTTTTGATACAGGCATATAGCATCTCTTATCATGAAACATGTGGTATTGATAGTTGTTTTAGTAGCCACTGATCAGCTGTAAATGTTAAAAATTAACAAGAAGTTGCTTTATCCTTACCACAGAATGACCCTGAACATAAAAATCTTTCCAGCAAGAGCTGTTCTTTTGGCCACCACATGGTTTTAAATATTAAACATATTTTAAAAGTATTACTGTTCTTAGCCACTGTGTGATTGTAAATATTAAATATGTTTTATAAAAGCTTCTTTTCAAGCTACTGTCTATGCATGCCTATGAACATCATTTTTCTTTAAAGCTGCTTTCCAGCCAGTGAGCTATTTTTTTCCTTATAACCTCAGTTCTATTTAGAATTTTTCACAAAAAAAAAAAGTGTGAGGTTTCAGTGGCACAAGGCAGCTTTTCATTCAAGACAAGTAATCATGTACTGGCCATCTTCTTATAAAGACACTGCAGGTAATGAGAGCAAGCCAAAATTTAAATGGATTTTTATGGATATTTTGCATGGACAGGCTGTGTATATTTAGTGTTCTTCTCCCCCATTTTTGTGTATAACTCTACAGTAAAACAAAATTATAAAAGCAAACATGGGTGATATTCTGTACTAAGTTAACTAGTGTAAGAGATCAGTCACTGCGTGAATCAACCAAGTCATCATCAGCCCTAGAGGAGGACAAAACAGAAGGCAAAATAGTCTCAAGATTGCTAAGCAAATGGGAGTCACTAAACCAAAGATGATTAAGGGCTTTAATTCTGTGTGCAGAAATAACTCCATGTGGCAAATTAGATGTAATCCTAGGAAGGCCTGGGGTGATAAGAAAAGTGTTCATGAGAATCTAGCTTAACAAGAGCAGAGAGAAAAAAATCACTGATAGCAAATATTCTGTTAAGGACAACTTATTCTCCATTTAGAGAATCCCATAAGGCTTAAAGTCTACAGAAAAGACACCACGGATAAAAATAATACCTTAGGAGAAGAAAATCTACATAAAACAGAGGTATAAAAATATCTGCAGAATGAGGAAAAGCATATACTAGAGTATCTTTAAATGACATGTCAGCCAATTAGTATGTATATCTCTCTTTCAACCTTGGATTTAATGAATCCTAGATACTTAATGTTTCGTCTTATTTGTAGTAAGAACAGCATGGATGGGCAATCAGCCCAATGTCTATACTATACACCATATATTTTTTTCTAAGGAACCATTAAAGACCTTATGGGAGGGTGAGCCTGATGTTCCTCCCCTCCATCCTTTGATCAACCAGGGTCCCCAAAAGAGTGGGTTGAAACCTTTCCACAAGAGCCATTTTTGCAAAGTTTCTGTAGAACTGAAAGATGCAAACATGTAACTCTGTCAAAATGTTTTATGAAAAAACAGATGGCTGCTTTTTGAGTCATCCCCCAGGTTAGCTGGTGACTGGCAAATTAAACAGGTGGTTCCCAGATTAGTAGAGGAGCATTCTTTATATCAACCTGACAAGCCAAGCACTGGTGGGATGGGAACCCATAGGCCAGGTTCTGGAGCTGGGAACCTGGTGAGTTTGACTGTTCCCTGATTTCTCTGTTGTGCAACTGATGGCAAGGCCAGTTGCCATGCTGTCTGGACAAGGTAGTCAGCCTGCAAGCTAAACAGATCATAACTAAGTAGGAAGAAGACCAATGGAAATGAAGCAAACTTTTCTCTTTGCTAAAAACTCAACAGTGTCAATATTATTTTCTGGAGTGTGCAAATTTTTATTTATTCTTTTTTTTTTTTCCTGCAGTGAAGCAGGATGAAGTGAAAGGCCAAAACTATTTGAAATATCCCAGTAAAGCGAAATTCCACAGTCCAGAGATCCTTATGCCATTTATGCCTAGGCACCTTTTGTGCAGAAACCAGCAGTAAAAGTTAAATCATTGAGGGTTATAGAGGTGAAGACTGGACGTAGAGAGTGTGCTGACTTCAGGCAGGTGTGAAAGAATGATAGCAGAGGAAGAGGAAAAGCTTTACAGAGTGTTCAGATTTCATTTCAGGAGCTACTGGAGAGAAATGTAACACCTTTAATACTGTATTGTACTTGATTCAGATTGACGCTGCTAGAGAGACTGCTATTGTTTATGTTAGCAAACCTCAGGACCATCCTTTTATTTTCATAAGAAACTTGAAGGATATTAATGAGTAAATAAATGACACTCAAGGTATGAGTATTCCTATGGAGCAACCTTGAAGGAGGAGGGAAGCAGTATACAGCAGGGGGACCTCCATCAAGGTCTGCCTGATACACCATACCAGCCATTGACAGAGAATGTTGTTGCAACCTTCAGGGGTGTAATTCAACTAATCATTTGCATCTTGGTACACCATTGTTCACAGCTGATGATTTTCACTAGAATAGTTTGTTGACTTCTGCGCATCCCACTGAGGTTGGCACAGTGTTTTGGGATAGAGATTCTAACTGCTAAAGGATAATATGGATCCCAATAGCCAATCCAGGTCAGGAAATCTACAGAGTATCTCCTCAATCGTATCCTTCATCTTCCATCTATGTGTATCGTTGTTACAGCAAGCATCAATTTTACCATTTGTTCTGATCTAAAAGACTATCCCAATTTATCTGAAATATAATTATGCAGCTAGGGTTCCCATATTGTAGGAACATCACCTTAGAAGCCTGTCTATCCTCCTGTCTCTGTCTTCCTCCTGAACAGAAGTAGAAGCTAGGAGAAAGTTAAGTACACATTTAGGGAGATTATCATGTCACAGTCTATTTGGGAGTAGGTTTTATCCACACGTGATTTACTTATTTATTTTCTAACTCTGTTAAAAAGGATTGTTGTTTGGGTTCACAGCCATACCAAATACTTCTCTAATCCCCATTTTGTTGGGTGTAGTGACTGTACATTCCCTAAATTGATCATGTCATTCTACAAAGCATTTCCTTTTCCTATTTTTAACATTTTTTTTTTATTTCAGTCTGGAAAATAAAAGATTAATAGGAACAGATCATTTAGCTTTGGTGTAGTCCTAACTACATCTCTATAATGCCACATCTTTCTGTCTTATTTCTAAATTAAACAGATGAAATATTTGAAGTTCTATGTTGAAAACTTTACATTTATTAATCACTTTCACTGCTTGCCTCTGAGCCCCCTTTACATCTGCCATCCTTTTAGTGATAGGGCAACAGTAATCAATATTTCCAACAGCCCTGAGAAAATTCAGATGAGAAAGATGCCTGAAGGGCAGGTTCAAGTGCTCAAGCCTGCAATTTATGGTCTTGCAAGAGATGATGTAGACACAGATGCTCAAATTATCAGCCCCATTCTCTGGTTCAGTAGTTCCAAATTCATCCACATTTTCTTGCTGCTTTCATTCCGTATCACCTTGTGCCTGAACACAAACCAAATCCTGTCAGTTCCCAGCAGATGTTTGATAGTCCTGGAATCGTTTCATGGCTCTTGTCTGTGTTTCTGAATGAATTTTCTGTTCACAGATTTTAAGTCCTAAACCAATATTAATCACTGAACATAATCCAGTGGGACATAATGCCTTGCTGTTCATAGAGTGGATGATCCTTGTGCCTTCAAAAGATCATCCAGTTGCTAAATCTTCCCCTAATTGAGTAGAAAAATTAGCTTTAGTATAGTATATTAAAGAACTGTGTTTGATAGTTTTATTTGTCATACTGGTGAGGGAATAAGGATGGGAACTGTTAACATTTGTGGAGGAGGTGGCAGTGGTTGAACATATGTAAATTGCTGCTTTTATTTGCCACAACCATTCAAAAAAGTTTCAAACACTGGTGTACTAGGAATCACTCCAACATAAAATGTTGGATAATCACTTCCTGTTATCAGCTTTTCTTTGTAACAAATATACAAAAATTCTAGCCTTTCCTTCTGAAGAAAATCTTACATAAATGACCTGAAAGGCACCCAGATGTCATGCTGCCTGCCTGAATCAAAAGATGGCATCAAGGCAGCAGCTTCTTAGATTCCAAAATCCATATGAAGCTTGTAATTGAACTGGCAAGTTGTAAAGAAGGAATCCTTTCTCTGGGCCACTGCACAGCAATATCTCTGAACTGCTGATTTAAAGGAAAGATATGGGATAAGAACTGCACCAGCATGTCCTGATGATTTACTGTAGAACTGAGTTTTTGGCAGTTCCATAATACCTGTACTGCAGTCTGGGTGCTTTATATTTTAGCCACCTTTATCAATTTACTTCGGGTAGCACAAGGGGACAGTAAGAGTGATGACAGAATAGGTTTTATGGCAGCATAGTACAAGGAAGTTTGGGATACTAACTCTCAACTTACCTTGCAAGGATGTCCTAATGGTTCATTTCCAGTTCTACTGTTACACAGACTGACTACATTAAAGCCCACATGAGCCTTCCTGCCCATACTGCAAATGTGTTTCACACTTTGAGTGTTTACTTACTTGTGGACGCAGTGTGTGTCATGTTGGTACTGCTCTTATCAACAGCAGAGGTTTTAAACTTCCCAGTAAGATCTCCTTTAGTGAATGTTTTTCATCAGCAGATTCTCAGGCCAGATTTGTAAAGGTAACTTGGCACTGGAAGAGTCTTATAAGCATCTTGTGGTTGTTTTGTGGTTTTGGTGTGGGTTTTTTTCCTTGATATCACTAAGTGTAGGGCACATAAATGATTTTGAAAACCCTAATCAGTCTTTAAACTCTGAAACAGCTTTTAATAGCTTGAGCTGTACTGTCAAGTTCCTCAAGCAATGCTGAGCATGCCTGATGTATAGGCACCTAAATTTCACTGTCATACATTATAAACGTGAACCAAAATGTACTGGTGATTTGGCCAGATAGTTGGAGCAGTGTCTTGTGGAGCTCAACCAAATCAGACGCAGATCAAATTCAGCATTACTACAGTAGGTGATTTGAGGTATGCTGTGCAGGGTTAGATGTTCACATGGATTTATTTGTCTGATTCCAAATGAAGTATCTTAGTACCTGCCTGCATTTGGAAAAAAGTAAATTTCTACAAAATTGTTCCATGGGTTTCTAAACCTGTTCCCAATCTGCTTGTGCATAGAACTGTCTGAGTTTTACACTGCTGAGCAGCTAGATGCCAATTAATTCCTAAGCACTGTCAAAAATCATAAAGCAGATATACTTAATTCTTTGTTGGAAGCCAGTTAGCGACATTTTCAGAGTTCAGAGTTACATCCCATAGAAAATATGGCTGGAGGAGAGGTTGCATGTTTTCATTTTGCAGTGAGCTAAGTAGAAAACTCACACAAGATACTGCAGATGCAGCTTTAATCCTTTCCTTTTTTAAATACGACCTCCTCATGTTTTAACCACCACAGACTTTCTTAGTCTTTCTCCCTTCTTCCTTTTTTTGGCCTGATGAATATTTAATGATCCTATATAAAACAAATCAGCTTCCTCCTTTTTCAAGAGAGTGATGGTCTGAGCATTCACTTAAGAGGTAGCAAACAAGGATTCAACCACTGTATAATAGAATAGTGACTTAAAATAATTTCTATCTCATGCATCCACTGGGCATTCAGGAGGGAATATCATCTGCTTCTACACTGTGTCAGAATAAGGTTGGTTTAAGCTGTTAACACAGAAGAGGTTTTAAATTCTTTTTCCCCACTAAATAACTTCTGAGAAAGAAGGCATCTAGGAAGCAATTTTTATCACTGGTGTCCCTTGCAGGCTACAGCACCTTTTCACTAATAAGCTCAGTTGTATGGATCTTGTTCTTAGGCATCTAAGTGATACCAGGTAGCAAAAAAAAAAAAATTAATCTGGGCTTATTGCATTTGCAGTGGGTCTTTTTATGATTCACACCCTCAGTATCTCTGCACTGTAGTCGTTTTGCATAAGAGCACCATGTAATGTTACTTCTCTGGTTTATAGCTGTAGTCTTGAAGATGGTGAAAAATGAGAAGGAATATTCACTGCCGAGCTTACTTCTTGATGTATATATGTTACTGGAACTGAGAAACAACAGATGAGAGTGTATGTGCAAGGGAACTTGGGGAAATTCACCTTAAAAAAAATAATGAATTATTTAAATATATTTTTGAAGGAGTCAGGAAAAAAAGAATAAGTTGAGGAATAAAAGAAATATGGAATAAAAAGCTGGGAAGCAGCTCACTGGTGAATAACAGAGCAAGAGTTTCATGTTCATTAAAAAATCTGAACATGGTTAGTTTGGTGAGTTGCGATGTTAACTATATTGTCTGTCTTTATGTATGTGGGAAGGACTGTGTATGGATTATTAAAATCCACTTGATAGTTTCTTAACAAACCTTACTTGTGTGGTTCTTCACGGTTTGACTGTCAGACGTAAATTACAATTGCTGAAGAGTGCCACATTGTCATCCAGTAAATAGTGGTCTGTATGCGGCCTCCAAACGATGAAAGCCTGAAAGGCTGACAGGCTGTTATAGTTGGAAAATCTCCTCTGACTGTTAATTATCTGTATGTGTGTCCAAAGCAGTGGCATTTAGGGTTTGGTATTTTATTATTAGGTTGCTGTTGTTATTATTATTATTGAAATTTTCAGGAAGTATGACATGCTTTTTTCCTGTAGAAATCAGTCAGGAAATAATCAAGATAGTCAGCAAGTCAGCAACATAATATGTTCTAGTACTTTGTCTGATTTTAATTTTGAAATAACATTGAAGATGGAATAGTCTGAGCAACTCTAGGCAGAATTCTAGTGAAGTGATTCGACTTCCGGCTAGGCAAAGAGTTGAGTTCATTTCAGTGATTAAAATGAAGATCCAGCTGTCTGATAGTGAATTTATAGGCCACATTTTTCTTTTTTGTTTTCCTTTTAATTTATTTTATTTGGAATTAAGATAGAATTTTGTTTTGCAGATCTTACCACTCGTCATCTCTGGGCAGAATCAATACCTTGGATTATAAATTATTTAGAAATTACAGGGGAAAGACAAGAAATCCTAGATTCACTTACAATTTAGGTGGTTGATATGTAGGCTTGGGTTTGGATTTTAACAGATGTAGATTCACCTGTAAAACAATAACACAACAAATATTAAGCAAATACTTTCCTAAGAAATGTAAAACTCATTTTTTTTTGTATGAGCTAAGCAGTAAGTGGCCAGATATGTAGGCCATACTTACACGCATTTAATTTTAGGTTCAGTATTTCACAAGTTCAGAATTTTATCTGTGTCAAGGCTTGTTATCTCACAGGTTTTAGAATTTATGAATTAACATAAAGAAGTTGTGGGAGCTGGCATAGAAAGGCAAATTTCTAGAACAGAATCCTAAATACAATTGAAGAAGGGTGAAACTGCACTTCAGCCTGGACAACAGTCAAATATGGTCTGTCTTTACCATTTTTATCTTTCTTTAGTCTTGCTTTTCGTTCTCTTTGGTTGGTTGGTTTTGGTTTTGTTGATGGTATTTTGTCCAGTAGTGCCAAACAAAGCATTGCTTTTTATTTGGTTTCCAAATTCAAGTGATTTTGATCATCAAAATAGAGAGGAAAATGCAAATAGGGAAAAAAAAATCCCAGATCAGGCTTAGAATAACTCAAATGAGTAAATAATTCAGACTCCTATCTGATAGGAATTCAAGGTTTCTACCTTGATAATTTCAACAGCATGAAGAACAGTTTGGCATTTTGTATCATCCTTAATTAGAATCTCTTATATCATAGCTGTGCCATACAAATATTGAAATAACTGTACTTATGCTCACAATTCATTTGCATGTTGTACTAGTCTTTTTTTGTCTTCTGTCTTGTTTAAAGAACATAGTGCGTGGCAATGAAATTGGGGTACTAAAGAAGCCTTTGAATAAGCTACAAGAGCTTAAAATTAAAATTAAAAAAGGAATGGTATTGCACATCAGTGTCTCATTTTGCTTGCTGTTTTATTCCAAGTTCAGGTATTGTAATTAAGGCAATAATAATTTTTCAATGTGTTTATTTTTAAAAAACAGATTACAAGTGAAATATCTGGGAAGTGTGTATATAGCCATGTACACCTTGACTGACATCAGGAGAAGGCTGTGTTGTAGTCACTGGTGTTAACTAAGTCGGTTGATGTGACAGAATTCTCCAATAAGAGAAAATCTTCTTAAAGAAGGAATGTTTTAAATGTTGTGATAAAGATTTGTCAGACCATAGTGCAGTGATAGCAGGGGAAGGCAAAGAAATATTTTCTGCTTGCATTACAGCTGGGAAAATGAGGAGGCAAGGAAAGTTAATGTGTAACAGCTTAGATTTTCCTCAGAGCTTTCTTGCTACCAGTTATGCCCCTAATTTTTCAGTTATGGAAAAGGAACATAAGAACACAGTGAAGGAATGGCCATGCATAAAGGAAATGAAACTGTACCTACAATATTACCATATATCCTTCATTCACTCTAATAATAAACCCCCTTCTTTTATTATAATTATTTGGTTTCATTTGCTTTAGTACTTTTAAAAGGGTTCTTTAAAGTAACCATACGCCTCAGTGATTTGCTGAGTGGTTATGTTCTTAAATATTTTTCTTGAAGCCCAGCTTTCATTCATATTTTAGATGGATCCAAGGCTGTGCTTACCCCAGAAAATTGGGCTGGGGAGCAATTTAATAGGATTCAGGAGTGGAAATTCTTATCTGTCCTATTACTCAGACTTTTACCCAGATATAAGTTTCTCTGAAGAGAGAATAACTTATAATGCCACAGCTAGAGCAATGTAATCTTTTGACAGCACTCAAGAAGCAGGGAAGGGAGGAGGGAGAGGCACCCTGGGTGGCAGGAGAAACTCAGAACAGGGAGGAAAATGCCAAAGGAAGTCCCAGAAAAAGACACAGGTTCCTTTCACTGCAAAGCTCCCACTGAAACTGCTCAAAAGCCTGACAAAACATCTGGGAAAGTAAGGTGTTTTGGATATATATAATTTTTGTACAGGAGTGGTAGGGATACTGCATTTGTGTGTACCATGTAGATGTGAAGTGAGAAATTCACATAGGCTTTCTGAGAGGTGTTTTTCAACATTAGCTTTTAAATGCTCAGATAAAAAGGCATAAATTCACAAATGTGTATTCCCACATGCAGAAATAGATAAACTCAAGCTCCTGATTAGATTTATGAATCCAAGCAATGACTGCTACTGCTGAACCCAGGACAGACCCTCACTCTACTCACTGGTTGTTTCTCCCCTAATCTCCCATCCGCATTTAGGGACTCCCTTTTGACAGTGAAGTAGTACTGCAATATGAGAAATGGAGTCCAGCCAGAAATCCCAGACCCATATTTTATTTTATTTTTTAATTTTGTTTGCAATTGCAATTGTGTTTCTTCAGTTCTACATGAGACATATGATCTTTTCTATGTCCATTAGTAAATATATTTATTTTTTTATTTATTTATCCTATGTTCTGAAAAGCTTATCTTAGTTTTAGAAGGAATATGATTCTTTCAGTCCAGAGAGTTTTGTGAGAATAGCTGTTGTAAAACCAAGAGGAGTATTTCATGTAGCAATATATTCTGAAAATACACGGGAAAAGTTCCCAAGAGCTTATGTTCAACTAGGCTGAAGAATTACCATGATCTTTATTTTTACAGATATCCACATCAGTTCTGAAAATTTTCCCACTCTCTTTGTAAATTAATTCCACATTTCAGCAAATTCCCAGGTATTCTCACAGGTCTTATGCCCAGTTCTGCAAAACAGTGTATTGTTTTATCTTAGTGTCGATTTAAAGAATATTGAAATACTTCTTTAAAATAGATTTAAAGCATGAAGCTTTTAATTTTTAACTACTACTTTTCTAAAATATCCATACTATATGTAGAATAGCAGATGACCCACACTGATTAAATGCTTATTAAACTAAGAATGCTGAGGGAAATTCTGCTAATAATATTTAAAAGGGAAATTGATTGGTGGCTTGGCTTTGTGAGTGAAGATTTGGAAAGGGCTTTACCCACACTTACTACAAGCACGATGACCAAGGGCATGTGGGACAGGCAAATCTGGTTGGAAAAAAAAAGGCTGCTTAGGCAATCAGGAAGTTTCCAACCAGGACTGTCAAATCCTGGGGCAATCTCGAGCGACCCATGCCCTGGTCCACCTGCACGCAAGGTTGGATCTGCAGCTTCCCATGCACGTTGTCACCTGCCGTTTCAACCCTTGCCTGTCCATACAGACAAGTGAGAGTAAACCCTTCCAGCCTGCGCAGTTGTCAGGCACTTGCTGTCAGAGCTCTTTGTCTTAAAGGATATTTTTCTCACCTGTATTTTAGTACAATGCAATTTAAAATTACACATTATGGTGACATACAACATTCAGCATCATTAGGGTTTTTTGGCCCATAGGCCATATGAAAGGCTGATGACCTTTAAGGATGCCTTTTTCATACATTTGGTGTTCTAAGATGCTGACTGTGCCTCTATTTTACATTTGTACAGTAAGAAATAGCATGTCACACCTTGGTAATGTACAATATATTCACTTTTGCCACTGGACCCTTTCCTAAAGCAGATCTTCAACATATGAGTAGAAATCTCATTTTCCTTTCTTGTCCATTTTTCATCTGGGGACCACACTCTGACATTGTATTTTCTTGTTTCACAAATCTGTGCTTATGTTTTGAAATACATATGCTGTTGCCCTGGAGAGTCATCAGAACCTAATCTTATTGGGAAGTCAGAGATGTATATAAAAACTATTTAACTTTCTTTTAATATTTATTTTGTGACATGGACTTAAAAAGAGTTACAACATGCAAGTAGCTCTGGACAAGTAATTTTTTTTTTAGCTCACTGACCCAGTCACATAGAAAAATTACTTATTTTGGAGTCAAAATGTGAAAGTCGCAAAACCAAATGCTTTCACCTTGCCAAGTAGTATTTCTGAGAAGTTTTTGGTGACACTGTTCAGCAGAAAATTGAAAATACCTTTGACTAAGCTGAACCTGTTTTTCAGTGATTTTTCTACACTCCAAAATTTAAATAGTGTTTAGGATTATGTTCCCAAGCTCAAAAACCATTGAAAAGCATTGTAAAGTCTTTTTAGAATTTGGAATGCATATCTTAGCTGAACATTGATTCTTTTTTTACAACATGGCTGTTGCAAGCTTCTCTGTAGACTCAGTTGTGTACTAAGAACAAGATCTGACATTGGCTTGAAGGCTTCATAATGTCTGTTGTGAATATCAAGATGTTTTTAACAGTAGAGTTCCCAGCAGAAGTGTAAACAGCCTTTTATCCCAGATGTTAGTGTGCAAAAGGTGTGTAACTGCAGTTATGTAAATATAGTTAAATTGTTCATTAATATTAAATACTTTAGGATTGGGGAAGGCAGCAGTGGTGTTGCATAGGCATCTCATAGTACTTTTAGAATCTTTCACATGACAAATAGGAGTGGAGAAAGTAGGGTTTCTTTTCCTTCTGACGAGGCTTAGAATTTTCCACATGCCCTGAGTATTCTGAAAGTGCAGCATAAGTGGTTTGCAAGCCACTCACTATTTCGTCTGCATGCCTCTGGTCCCAGCCAGCTTATAATGTGTTCCTGTGCTTGTCATTAGACTGCTGAGATCTGATCACCAGGATAACACCGGAGGGTTAGAGATGAGGCTACTGATCTCCAGCCATCTTCAAATTTACTCACTACAGTGTCTTTCACTAATTCACAGTTTTATTAAGCTACCAGTAAGAACCTGACAAAACACCTTTCTATGCTTGAATACACCACTGAGCCGGTACAAGGCAGGTGATAATACTGAGAATATGCACTGAATTCTAATTGAAATTAGCCTAACCTGAAGGAGAAATATATTTTTGTTCCTAAGAATATAGTTAACATTACCATTGTCTTAGGTAAAAACTAATCACTAATATTTACAGTTCCACAGTGGATTATGTTACACTGTATTCAGATCACCTTTTATACAGGAAAATTATAATGCTCAAGTGCAGAAGATTCAAGTAAAACAAAGTGAGCAATTCTCTGGCCAAGGGATCTGCGCAGCTGGCCACAACTCCTCCAGATGCTTACAGAGGACGAGGCCTTGGGTGATATGATTTAGCATAAGGTGTCCCTGGCCACGGCAGGGGGGGTGGAACTAGATGATCTTCAGGTCCTTTCCAACCCTAATTATTCTGTGATCCTGGTTCTATGATTCTATGACTTTATTCAGCTGCACATATCTGGTGTCAGCCTTTTAGGCTGACACCATCTGAAGCATCTATTCACAGACAGCTGAAGGCACTAGATAGGCTGTTGTGGAGGCCAAAGAGCAGACGTCTTTGGGGATGAGAGTGCTAAGGACTCCAGAGTCAGCTCCATTTATGTGTTGTTCCCTCCACTGTGCACAGTGGAGGCTAGCCAGAGTGAAGAACCTGAGACATACAACACAGCCTGATAGACCCAGGCAATGGCAGGTGTTTTGTAAGCAAAACGTAACTGGAATAGCTCGGAAAGCAGGTATAAACTTTGTGACATGTTGTACCAGTTACAGTTTTTAAAAGCATGACTGTATTTTAACAAGATGGCAAGGCTGATAGTGGCTCTTCTGAGGACAGCAGTGAAGCACACAGCTCTGTGACTGTAACTGTGCCATAATCCAGGAGCCCATCCATGCCATGTACGTGGCTGGCCCAAATGTGGCTCCTCCAGACGCCAACTCTTTCTTCCCTGTTGCAAGCATTACAAAGTGGAGGAGATCTAGGATCAGTATCAAAAGGTAAAAAAGGAATTGAGCTTTATGACATACAGCAGTTTTACATGATTGCATCTCCAGTAGAACTGAAGTTGCTTCTGTTTTTCAACAATATGAGTTGCCTAAAGATGCTGAGGGTTGTGTTGCAGTCTATGGAAAGCACTAAGTGCTATGCTAGACAAGCATCATACTTTTGCAGGAAAGAAAAGCTAGAAAAAGAGAAAGATAACTCCCCCCCCCTCCATCCTGTCCCCCCCCATGATGCAGTACTTTTAATTTATTTAACCTCTGAAAATTATCTTTAAAAGGATTTTTTTTTGCCAGTGTTGGAACACAGGTAAGTTCTGTGTTAAATTTCAGCTGAATATGATTTGAAATGGAGGTGATATTAAAACATGAAAATAATAGTTTAAAAATTAAAACTAAAAACAGTTTCCTTCCAGAAAAAAGAAAAAAATCCATTATACATCAGTCTAAACTGATGCATCAGAAGTATCAGTATGGGACTGCGTGTGTTTATTGCATCTCAGTGTGTTGTTTCACTGGCTTTGTACTTGTAGTCTGTGTAATCATCACTCCCTGTTGGATTTCATGTAAATTCCAAGTGCAAGCAATACTTAGCTCTTCTGGAAGCATTTCACTGTACAAAACTACCACACGAGGCAATAGGATATTCCCATTGCTCAGTGGTCCCCTTGTTCTTTTGGCCTTATCTTTCAGCCTTTAGGGATTGAAGCCACTATCTACTGTGGATCTGTTTCTGTAATAGCTCTCTGAGAGGCTGTTCCAGGCACTCTGTAATTAGACACACCCAGATGGTGGGCACTGAGCAGATGTCCTGCCATCTTGGGGTGGATATGGAAAAAAGATTTCTTTTGACTCCCCATAGTTTGTCTTTCTTAACGTTTTTTCTCCGTTTTACTTCACAGTGAGCATTTGAAATGTTTGTTCAGAATTTCTAAAATATGGGGCAAACTAAAGCACTCTAAATTTTATTGCTGCTTTAATCTACAGTACTAAGTGTTCACAGTGCTTGATATAATCTGAAGCCTAGACATATCCAACTCATGTTACCCAAATGCTGTCATGAAAAGAACTGCTTACATGTGCTTTGATACAGAATCTTTATCAGCAATTAAGATTTTGTTCTTGATAAATAATTAACAGTTATGTTCATGCTGCCAGAGGCGTAAGTAAGCACACTCAATCATGTCTGTGTAGCCAGCCTTGCAGATCAGATGAATGCAGCTAGCCGTAATAGAGTCTGATGTTTTCAGTCACATGAGTAAACACAAAAAAACAGATCTCTAGAGTGAGAAAAACTTATTTTCTGACAGATGCTTTCCACAGTAGAGCCATACTTTAAATGTTTAGTCACATGTGACACTGCAGATATTGATGCAGAATACTTACTTACCCAGCAATTTGAGGCAGAACACCTAGTTACCCAGCAATTTGACCTTTGTGTTCACACTACTGTACTCCATGTTTCATTTGCCATGAATGTTGGTGTAGTTTTCCCATCATTCAAGACAATGACAGTTTTAATTAAAATGTTCCTGTATCATTCCTCCACCTTTCTAAGCCTGATCTCACACAGAATTAAAAAAAAAAAAAAAGAAAAAAGAAATCACAAAAGCTCATGTTAAACCTCTTGGGTTTGCAGTGCAGCATTCTGTAGTCACTGATGCTTTAACAAAATCGGTTATCATCTTTCTACTGTATTGTCATTTTTTGAATAAAATGATTTTATTTAATTAAAAGCAATGTTCACAAAATGGCTGTTTTGCAGACATAGTAGTGAATGATGTAAAAATTTGTAAATTTTTAAAAGTTAAATATGTAACTTGGGTCCTGAAAATAAATTTGAAACTTTGAAGACAGCCTCTGTGAACCAGAATGCTTTTCTTGAGGAGGTTTTGAACACATCTTTACAACCTCTCTGTCAAGAAACATAAGTAAAATGTGATTCAGTCATTATGTGTGTGATGCTTGAATAATAATAGATTTTCACAATCCATGTGAGGCTTGCTGTTTCTTCTTGTACACTGCTCTCTGTTTTGGCATCCTTGGAAGAAAGATTTTTAGACTATGTTATCTTAAAATATCTTGTCTGAGAGAGAATTACACTGATGGTTAACTGGTGAATATTCAGGGTGTCCACTAAGCTTCTGCTTAGTCATGCTGAAGCCGACTGAAAACCAAGGAAATAGAAGAGGTCTATGGCAGGGAAATGGCAACTTTAGCTTTAAACCAAAACAAAACCAAACCAACCAACCAAACAAACAAAACCCACCAGGAAATCATTTGCACATCTTAGATTTTATAATTTAAACAAGAACTGTTTCTGCTTTTTCATCATTTGACTAGAATGGAGTTGGTGTAACTATCTGATAAGATACATGCAGCCACTTTAAAAGCAATTTCATTAGTTACTATGTTGTATTTAGATATGTTTTAAAATATAAAAATATTATAAATAGCATATAAATATTTAAAAAGTAAAGACAAACCTACTCAGTGAAGAAAATGCATTCATCTAAAACATTTCTAGAATCAATCCAAGTCTGAAAATCTTCATGAAAATCTTCAAGATGATTGGGAATTATTTTCCGTTATCTGATCATTTTCATATGTATCTTCACCTCATTTTCTAATGGAGCGTGGAATAAAAAATACAGGGAAATCATAAGCAAGAGTGTTTTGCAGTTTGTCCTGGCTGATTGCATGCAAAATATTAGTCTTCTCTCATGGGCTTTTAAATTTGTTTTTACAGACTCAATAGATTTAGAAAAAAGATTGATTTAACTTTCAGGCTCCCGAGTCTTTATCTAATTGAAATCATAACTCTGAAATTCTTGAAATTCACCCATGACTAGCAAAAAATTATTATTATACACAGTTACAGTGTGCTTAGCAAAAAGCTTTTTAAAGTTTTCTATCTTAGTATCCAGTGAAGCCAGGGACATGATGCTAACCACTGAATATCCAATTTAGTAAACTTTATGTAAATTGGCATTGTTTTAATATGTACTGGACAAGCAATGCAGTTGTGCTTCTGATAGCATTTTTTGAATGTTTTTTCAAGGCCATAATCAGGCAATTGCTGCAAAAATAATCATGGTAATTTAAAATGTGTCTGTGCCTCAGAAGTACCATTCACAAGTCTGAGCTAGCAGAAAGCGTGACATGAACATCCCTCATATGTTTTAGTGGCAAATTAATCTGTCTTGGCTTGAGTATCTACTGAAGGTTTCTCAAGCTTGGCTGGGGAACATTGCACTGGGTTCAGGTGCAGACAGCTCACGGCCAATGTTCTGGCAACTTGGCTGTGCAAGGTCTGACCTAGAGGAGGTGATAAATGCGGGTATGGAAGTACCTGAGGGGGAGCAGCTGAAGGCACTACACCTTATTACCGGGTGCCACAGCAGAAACACAGCTGTGCAAGATGCACTGTTTGCATTGTATGTGTTGTTAACCCTACTAGCAGATGGCAGCAGGGTGGTGCAGTGATTGTTTGGCTGTGGTATAAGACAACATTAAGAAACTAGTTTGGACAATAAAAGTAATTTAATCAAACCAGTGTGCTCTCTGCCTGGGGTAGTTTACGTTGGTGTTGTGGCTTTTTTGCTTTTGCAACCTAACCAAGCTCTCATTCATCTCAACGTAGTATGCATTAAGCTGTATAGACTTAACTAGGCAATTTTTGATAGCTTAGTTCAAGGATTTAGGATTTTGGCCTTTTTAGCGTTTTAGTTAACCTTCCATCCCTCTTTTCTGAGAGCGTTTAGTACATTCTACAAATAACAATACTTGAAAGCTATCATGGTCTTTATAAATGTAATGATAACTGAACAAAATTTTGCCTTTTTCTTTTAAATGAAACTGACAAAACATGTACATGTCACTGATCTTAAATGAATATTAACTCAAAAAATCAGAGAAGGGACAGGAGAATATTCACATTCAGCCTCAGTTATGTCTGTATTAGTAAATTATCTTTGCCAGTCTGCCTATTATTTTGTGCTCTGAGTCCTTTCTTTTCCTGCCCTTGTTCTCACTCTTATCTTAGTTCCCTAAGAGTAAGTTTATTTGATTAAACAGTAATTAGTGACTTCAGTGGGGCTGCATATGTGTAACTGAGAACAGAATTTTGCCTAAAGAATTGTTTTAATCAAATGTGAAATAATTAAAGGAAACTGAAGTGGTACATGTTTTTTAATATAATGACTTAAGAATCTAAGGATTTGCAAGTAAATTTCTGGGACAAATTCGTTTCCTAGCACATGAAGTAAGCAGTGAGAAGGGCACAGGACACACAATGTTTGGTGGATTGTCCTTTCGTATTTACTTTCTATTCGATAAAAGGTATGCACAGATTAAAGAGAGAGTAAAAATAAAATCAAGTGCATGAGTAAAGAAAAGTATCTTTGAATTTAATATAAAATTAGACTCATACTCTTATAATTGCTTTATTCTTTTTAAATTAAACCTTATAGCATACTCATTGTATAACTATTTTTAATACAAAGTTTAAGTTGTACAGTAGTTAGTTTATTGGTTAGTGACTGAAGAGAGCTGGGAAAAAAAGAAAAGATCTCCCCATTTGTTTTAAGAATAACATCTGATAAAGCTTTATTTAGTTAGCTGGTTCATAGGTAGCACCTGCTTTATATGTCCTTCTAGCTGAATTCCTGTATTTTTCTGAAGGCCGGAGGGGGTGTTACCAGATAAAGCACACACAGGAACACCAGAGGATGGAAACTGAAGGTCGAAGGGGCAGCGGGGGTAGCAGGTTACTGGCCGTGACTGTCACTCCTTGTGCTCTGTTGTCTTGAGCAGCTGCCTATTTTTCGCCCAAGAGAGTGGCTCTCTAATAAGGTGCTAATGGCTACCTTTCAGCAGTTACAAAGCTTCAACCCTGGGAAATGAATGGAAATAATTGGGAATTAGATTTAAATACATACCAAAAAGGAGGGACAAATGTCTTCCCAGCCTTTCTGCAGTCCTGGTGTTTCTTACAGAGCCTTTTTGTTTGGGTTTGGTTTTTTGTTTGTTTGTGTTTTTTTTCTTTTTTCCATGTGGTTAAAATAGATGGATGTGTGTCATTAAATATACTTACATGAAGATATGATTTGGTAAGCCTTTCTATATGCCATATGATGACATACCAGTAGCTTCCAAAGACAAATCAATAGCTTTCTCTTCTGTGCACCAAGCAAAGCAAAGCAATTGTGCCAATAATCAGTTATACAGATGATTGCATGAGCTTTGGCTTTACTAAATACTGAGCCCAGAGAGTCTGTAAAAAATTTTCTAGACAGAACCTTTGGAGTCATGTTTGCTGAAAAGGGGTTGCTTCCATGGAAAAAACTTAATTCTATCAAAAGGAAGAAATCTTTAAGTTGCTTGTTTTATTAACACACAATTAAATTAGCACTCTGCAAATATGGGTGGAGTGGACTGTATTCACAAAGGTGACAGTGTGCTTTACAGGATTTATGTCAAGCATTGTTCCTTAGTGGTGTTGCCTCTGAGAAGTTTTATTTGTTACTTTTTATCTTGAAAAAAAAAAAAAAAAAGAAAAAAAGGGTGAACAGCCCTCTGTCGTTTAATAGATAGCAGTAGAGTGTATTCTCTTCCTGGTTTTCATATGTAAGGAACCAGGGGTTTTGACAGCTCATCATTTCATGCTTCTGTTTTCAAACTAAAGCTTTGTTCTGATTAGAAGCATTTTTCCAGCTAGCATATGACTCGACTTAAACAGTAATAATGAGAGCACACCTGTAATTTTCAGTTCTTTCCTTTTATGAGCTTGCACATATGGAATTCTGTCCTACTGCGACTAGCTTTTCTTGCTTGCTATACAAAAAAAAAGGGACAATTTAATTTATTCCATAGCTTTTCAGACAGGAAAGCACAAGTTTCTTAGGGGGTGAGAGAACAAGATGGAGAAAGTATTCCATACTTATTTCAGTATTTCCTTGTAATGATAAGAATACAAGCACTCCTTTTAGTGCATTATAATGAGGAAGTGAAAAGGATGGAAAATGAGATCTCATTTGAATGATGTCATTCTAAAGGCCATGCACTGTCAAAGCCAAGTAAGAACATAAATTGTATAGAAACTGGGGGGGGGGGGAAGAGATTAAATAAAATATAACTGCAGATACCTACCTGCAATGTTGTTGAAAAATGTATCCTCCTCCAGATCTTCATCAACATCAGTATGGACTCCTCAGTCTGTGTAGTGTGTTGTCAGAAGCATTCCTTAGTGGTTTGTGTCACAATCCCTGTAAACATCACTCATTAATCATAGCAAATAACAGCCACACAGGTGAAAAAAAGACAAAAATAGGTAACTTTACTGGCTTTATTTTGGTCTAAACTGCATAATTTAATTTTGCTTACTTAAGGGACTCTGAAAAGAGTTGATTGTTTTAACGCACGGGCACCAAAGTAATCTCAGAGTCTGGTTCAGAATATCATTGTCCTGGGTTCAGCAGTAGCAGTCATTTTTTCTCCTTCTTGGTAGCTGGTGCAGTGCAGTGTGTCGTGGTTTAAACCCAGTCAGGTAACTTGTTCACTCACTCCCAGTGAGTGGTGCCAAGCTGACAACAATCAAGGTCCGTGTTCGTCTCCCCCCCCTCCCTGCACCGGGGCTCTCCCCTTCCCCGCTCCCGGAGGAACGGGGAGGAGGATCGAGAGAGTGCAACTCCTACGGGTTGAGACAAGAACAGTCCAGCAACAAATCACCACCGCTACTATCAGCTAAAACAATGATAAGGGAAAATAACAAGGGAAGAGAATACGATACCACCGGCCAAGAAAACGAGTTCCACCCGGAAGCCCCTGTCCTTCCGGGCAACTCCCAGTTACCCCCCACCCCGGGCATGACGTGCTGTGGTATGGAATACCTCCCCGGCTAGCCCGGGTCAGGCGCCCCGTCTCTGCTTCCTCACAGCTTCCCCTCCTCCCTGGCAGAGCATGAGCCTCACAAAGTCCTTGGTCAGGGTAAACATCACTTAGCAACAACCGAAAACATCGGCTTCACCAACGCTGTTCTCAAAACTAGAAGTCAAAACACAGCACTGCACCAGTTAACACAAAGGAAAAAACATGACTGCTACTGCTGAACCCAGGACACAGTGTTTTGACTTTCGGCCTGGGAAGAGCTAATAACAATGATGTTTTGGTTTTGCCAAGGACTGTGAGCCTCATGCTCTGCCAGGGAGGAGGGAAAGCTGGGAGGAAGCAAAGACAGGACACCTGACCTGGTATTCCATACCACAGCACGTCATGCCCAGGATGTAACTGGGAGTTACCCAGAAGGGCTAGAGACTGCGGGGTTGGAGGAGGTATGGGTCAGAGCTTGGTCGGGCTGGGGGGGCAAGTTATCGGTTGGCTGGTGGTGAGGTGATGTATTCTCTTCCCTTGTTATTTCCTTTATCATTATTATTATTGGTGGTAGCAGTAGTGATTTGTGTTATACCTTAGTTACTAAACTGTTCTTATCTCAACCCGTGGGAGTTGCATTCTTTTCGATTCTCTTCTCTCTCCCTCCGGGAGTAGGGGGAGGGAAAGGGGGGGGGGGGGGGAGTTAACGAGTTACCTGACTGGGTTTAAACCACGACAAACATAATGACCATAAGTTTTAAGTCAAAGTATCTGACATCTCATTCTTTCTGTGTTGACAAAGACTCACTTCAATTGTGCTCCTGCTTAACCCTTCTTGCACTACGAGTGTTCAATGGTTAAATGCATTCCCTCAGTGAAAAGAAGAATAATGGATGCATAAGTCAGCTCTTTCATCATAGTATAGGAGCAGCAACCAGTCCATTGAAGGCAAATTTAAAAAAATATATATTCTTTGAATGCATTCATATTTACCACAGTCTGAGATATGGAAAATAACCACAGTCAATGATAGCAAGCATGATGGAGGTAGAAGTCAGATTCTGTATAATTTTGGATTAGTACTATAATTCCTGTATCAATTTTTCAATAACGTTGTGGCTCCTGTTGTTTTAGTTGGATTTCAGAAGACAAGAGTTGTTCTAGAAGTGTACTAATGCAATCCATTGTAGCAACCAATATTGGGCTGGAAAAAAATTCAGTCAGGTTCAGCAGATTTGGCTTGATCCCCATAAACCCAGGAACTAGCAAGAGTTATTTTTCTTACTAGATTTGTTTTTTAGAATTTAAAATTTGAAGTGATTGTATATTGTTCTTTTTCTGACTAGGGAACTGTTAGCCTGTGAAAGCTGAGAAATTGTTACAGGATGCTTTTCTAACAATTGTGTGATTAACCATATACAGTTGACACTGTGTAGTTTGCATATGAAGGCCTTTTACTAGCACCATCAGTTAAAAAAAACCTAAACCCCAACCCCCAAGAAATTTGATATAGTATAAAATCATGCAAATTATAAATGTGGCAAGATTTAACTTTCTTAGTTCATTAACAGAAGACACGCACACACAGATGTATAATGTTCATGCCACAAGTCCAATTTTTATGCATTTATACATGCAAAAGTAGAACATCTAAATCTGGAAACATGTTTGACTGCATTTATCTGTAGAGAGGGTATTTAGGTTAAAGATTGGTTAAATAAAAGTCAGCATAGTGTTCATAAATGCATAGGGCGTAGAAAAAATGTTGAAAAATCAGTCATCAATTACTAAACAATATCCATGAATAAGAATTTCAGAGCTTTCATGTACCAAATTCTGTATCCTGCTAGGAGAATGGCACCATCTGGTGGATCCTCTCTTTGGAAAATGTCTAATGGAAGTTGCAATCATAAATTAGAGGATCTAAAGATGAGTATTTTGGAAGAAGTGGTAAAAATTACATAAGAGGAGAAAAAAGTTAATAGTGACTAACAACATGTCAAGATTGTCCATTGTGGAAGCTTACAGTTATTGCTTACAGTTATTGCTGGCACAATAAATTCTATGTGAATGTCTACATGATACCTTGCTACTGCATGGCCATCCATAAGAAGAAAGTTTGGGAGCCATTGCTTTCTAAAAATTAAGATGCATATTTTCCTCATTATACTGTAGAGGAAAATATTCCAGAAGACTTTCCAAAAAATGTGTCTTTATCCTAAATAAACAAATTATGTTCATGGCAATGTAAAAGAATAAGTACAGCCAAGCAGGATTTTCCTTTGTATGACCACAGCCACAACTGATACGTGCTTATGAGTTTTCAGTGAAAACATACTTAGGGTTACTTAAGGACAGTAATTTGTTGGTGGAAAATTCAGTCGCTGTTGGCAACCCCAATAGTCCCAAGCATGTAATAGAAACATTTTGAAAGCAGCAAAGGAAAATTAGACATTTTTAAATGATGGTCTAAATGAATAAGAGTGCACTCCCTCCTTCAATGCAGCCTTCACACACTTGCAGAATTTTAAGAAAACCAGACCATATTCTCCATTATAGTTAGCTGCAGTAACAGAGAAATGAATGAACCTGTTTTCTCCACGTTTTTTCTATACATTTCTCCTCAATTATCTCCCATTCACATAAACTATTGTTAGTCTTTTTTTTTTTTTTTTTTAATTTCAATGATTAAAAAACCATAGAAGCCCATAAAGAAAGTGCAATGAATAAATTAAAACCCAAACAATTAGAAGTGGTTTAACACTGCTTAGATTTGTCAATAAAATACTGTATTTTTTAGCTAGATGTGGCATACATTTTTGCCAGCCTCTTGACATGAAGTGTGTTGTACAATGAGGCCAGGAAAAAAACAGTTGTGGATCAGTGTCAATTATTTGGTAGGGAATACATTTCCAGAAAAGATGATCTCAATTTATTTGTCCCACAATTGATAACAAGATGGAAATATGAAAGTACTTATTTCAAATATCACTATACGATTAGAAGGAAAATGGAAACAAAAGATGTAGGCTGGTTAGAGTCAAAGGGTGAAAAATGACTGAGCAGCTGAGTATCAGCTTCTTCCAGAAACATTGCTTTCTGGGATGGATACAGACTGTAAAAGAGTGTGGGTTTTTTTTCTGTGGAGAGAAACCTAGAGAAAGCTGGAGCTGCTTCAGGGATGTTATCAAGCCAGGCATTTGCAAGATTTGAGAGTGGAAGTCCCACAGGGGAAAAAGGAAGGTGGAGAAGCAAGATGGTTGCAGAAGAACAGGCATGGTAGGGCACATGGCAGGAGAAATGATGGGGTAAGTGAATATAGTAAGTAAACACTGAAGAGTGCAGATTAAATTGGTTGAATTTGGAACAGAAACCCACTTTGCTCTGTGTGGCTCACCAGCTGGAGTCCATCGGAATGGGAATACAACAGTCAAAGATTTAGGCATCTGAAAATTGTGACATGGTTTAGTGCAAGGTGTCCCTGCCCATGGCAGGGGAGTGGAACTAGATGGTCTTAAGGTCCTTTCCTACCCTATTCTATGATTCTGTGATTCTTAGCAGCCAAGAAGACCTGCAATTAGTCTAGATAAAGTATCACTGTTCTCTAAGAAGGAGAGAATACTTTTTGCAGCTGGATGGAAGACTTGTTAGTTTTGGTATGTTTTTGGTGTTGTTTTGGTATTGTTTGGAATTTGGCTTTTCTATTAGACAGTAACTTGTCCTACGACCAGAAGCCTTAATAATTTTGAGAAGAAAATTGAGAACCTACTGCTTTCAGATGCTGGAAATTTTAGCACTTCTTCCTGTAGCTGCATTGTGTACTTGCAGATGCACATGTTTCACTCTATCTGAGGAATTTCAGAGTTAAAAGAAGAGAAAAAAAAAAACCAAAAAGTTACTCTGCTACAGGAATAAGGACTCTTCAACTGGACTACAGAGATTCAGAATGATCTCATTTGCCATAGGTCTCTAATAGTTAATAAAACAAGAATGAATGCTAAAAGCAACTGCTGTCTTATGCCTGAGGCTTGTTACTAATCTTATCACTCTAATTTGGATCTTGTTTCAGGGTTCAGTGAAGTTGACAAATGTGATTGTGGCTCTTGGGGAAGAAAATTATATAAAAAAAAAGTTTAGATTTAGGACATAAAAGTCCTTTCTTTTCCTTTTTTTTTTTTTTTTTTTGTCTCCTCTAGCACCCAGGATGCACTTACAGGCTGAGGTACATTTCTAAAAATTTTCGAAAGTATTCTGAGTCAGATTCAACTGAATTTAGTAAAAGAACCCTGACTGCCACATTTTTGAAAGTGCAAAAAATCTTCAAGTTGAACTCATAAGGTAGAGAAGCCATTCCTGTAAAAAGAAAACACACTTAAATCATTTAGATCCTAAACATTTTTTTTTTTTAAAAAAAAGATGTTGTGTTTAAAGTTGCTTCTCAAAGGCACATCACTCTGCAAAAGGGACCAAAATATTTTGAAATAGAGTTTCTTCTATGTGTTAATAATGAGATGTATCTGTGACAGATGACAGAATGTTTTATATTTTAAGAGTTCCCACAGAGTTCAGTTATGCATTTGGGGTACAGAATGCATTGTCTGCATAGTCAGTTACTTGAAGAAAAGAATGTTAGCAGAATCATTCAAGCAATGTTTGAAGTCAATATTTCCACCAGAAAGGCTGTTCAGAATCAATCAATAGCTCACAAAATCCACTTTGAAAATTTTAATTATAATCCTATTTCTCTGGAGTATCAACATGACAGGGTACATCTGGTTTTATCTAGGGAGATAGAGCTAGCTGGATTTCAAATTTCAAAACAGCAGGGATTTCTGAATGTATGTTCTTTTGCTGTCCTAGGTAATGAGAGCTTTGTTGCTTATATTTGGAAGACCTGTCTCTCTCTTCCCAAACAGGGCTTTATGGTGGAAGTGCTGAACACCTTGAGTCAAAACATTCCTAATTAGGAAAAAGATAAGAAACATGGATACATTTTGCCAGAAGATACACTCTTTGAGTTGATATGAGAACAGTGTTGTTTGCCAGTCATGGCTAAGAGAAAGAGTTTGAGAATGGACCTCTGGGCTTTAGACTTACCTCTGACATAAAGGGAAGAGTGGCACATATGTGAATACAGCCTTTAATATCATCTAGAATAACCCCAGGACCACTGGCTAACTTGTCACCAGATTATTCCAGTTTGCAGTTTTGCAGCTACAGCCCACACAGTAAATAGCACAGATTATCCCATGAGGATTCAGGCAGTTATTTTTAGATATAGGATGAATGAGGATTTAATTGATAAACAAAGGCTATCTGCATTTTGGCATGGGCAGGTACATTAACTTTTCGTATTGAGATTGAAATCCTGAGTGCCTGAAGTTCAGTAGTGGAACTTCAGCACCCATAATTAGGACACACTGGTGAAAACAATACTAAATTTAAAATTGAGTAATCTTAGAGTAATAGTCTTCTATAAGCAGAGGACAAGGAGGTTTTGTCCCATACTTCAAACCTCCCTCCTCCCCATATCCTCCATTATGTTTCTTACTTTCCACAGTATTAGTTTATTCTGGAATCACAACACTGCCTTGAATCTCTTTTAAGAGGTTAAAACTGAGTCACAAAGGACAAGAGTGTTACCAAAGGTTTTTTTTTTTTTGTTTTAGTGAAGAGTTCATTTACTTAAAAGTTCAGTTCCAGATATCTTGAAACTCTTTAGCAATTCTGGGAAAGGTTTTAATGTTATATTCCAATTTATGTAGAAAATTCATCTTTCTGTTTCTCTGCCTGCAGTGGTCTTATTCTAGTTATTGTAGGTAAAAGGTTTTTTTTCAGGCTCACTTGTTCCATGTTGCTAAACACACTTAGATTTTCATTGATCAGGAGTGCTCATCCAGAAGAAACTGAGAAGGAGCAAGTAAAAAAAAAGAGTGACATTTCATGAGAGTCAGGAATCTTTCTTAGAAAAAAAGGCAGGCAAACTTGTGAATAATTAAATAAATAAAGTAAAAATTAAAAGTAGCCACACATATGAATTTTTCCAGAAAGGTGATCAGTTCAAATTTGAACTTCCTCAGTCCAAAAAGGCAACTGATTTGAGAACTCCCACAACATATGTGTTTCTTCTACTCATCATGCTATCCTGGAAACAAAGGCTCTCTTGCTTTTGCCTGCTTACTATACTCAAATATTTTGCATGTATTGGAATGCATTAAATTCACTTAAAATGACGGTTTTGCTGAGGTTTTTTTGATTTGTTCCATAAGCCACACTTTATCTTTCAGTTTTTAACAAGGCAAACAAGCAGAAAGAAAATCAGGTATTTGTGTAGCCGTAAGTTACAAGATGCCTTCTAAAATATCAGAAAGTATTGTCCCAAGTAAGCAATATTTTGTAATTCTGTCAGCTCTTGAGATTGTCATTTGACTGCTTCTTGACTGTAGTCCATAATTCTTTCAAAGGTATGACTTCAAGGAATTTGAAAAATGCCATATGCTGCTTTATGTGTCTTAGACTGTGATAGTCTGGTGTTCTGCCCAGTGCTACATTTCCAAATAATGTATATTATTATGTCATGACCAGTGATATATAGAAGACCTCTCTACTATCCCCACACTATGGAGCACCAAAAATCTCCATGCATTGAACTGTCTTAGAACAACATCCACCAGTGTAAGTGTGGAGGCTTGTGTCATGGAGAATCTAAGAAAGATTCTAAGAAAGAATCTAATCTACAGTCTGGTATAGAAGTAAGAACAGACAAGATCTCCCTGTTCCAGCTTACTGCTTAGGTCACAGTCTTTCCTGATGCTCAGTAAGGAAGAAAAGAGTGAAAAACATATTTCTGTGACCTTTTGGTAAAGAACATTGTCCTATTTATGGCTTCCCTACTATGGCAAGTGCATTCCTCCAGTAAAACACTGACATTTTCTTTGGCTTATTGAGTTTTTCTTAAGAAAACTGGTTGTAAGTCCCTAGTCTGACAGCACACAGTCCAGGTATTTGCCTGCTGTGAAGGACACTTGAGGTATTGTTTAATGGTACTGTATTGTCAAAGCATTATACTGATCCAAATTATGAAGTAAATTCAAAATTGGATTTACTGTTCAGATCAATAACAAATCAGACTAGTACACTAGAGGGTTGCAATATGATTTGAGAAAAAAGAGAATGCAGACACTTGAAAAGAAGGGAGTTGTCGCTATAATGTAAGATATTTGAGACAGAAGAGTCATGCTTACAGCTGATTTCAAGTGGGCCTGTTTGAAACTTCTTCCATATGTTTAATATGACCTTATAGTTTGAATTTCTTCTCACTCCTAATCATTAAAATATTCTCTTTTCAGTGCTATTAAGTTGGCTAAATAGTATCAGTGTTAGCGTAACATTTTCTATCTTAATTTGAAACCTTATAGAATTTTGCTAATGAAGTTGCAACTGTTCCTTATGTGAAATAATAATGATACCTATGTATTCTTATGGTATATCTAAAAGCTCCAAAAAATATTGGACAGGTATTACTCCTGATGCTGTACAAAGAATAAAGGCTACGTATGTCATATTAAACAGTAGTATGATGCAATAGAAACAGTGCTGTGTGATGAAGCAGTGAGTGCTGAGAAATTCACATCCAGAGTGTATCTACTCTCATGGTTTGAAAATAAACTCTCATTTGACCCCTTGGACTAAAAACCTACCCATTAACAGCTGCCCTGGATCAAGGCCACACCTACAGTATATCTTCCATCTTAACTTCACCCCAAAATAATCCAGTTTGCACACTTAAAGAGTGCTTCACATATTTACCAAAGCATAGTAATTAGGGACAATTGAAAGATTTTCTTCAAAAGTTTACCACTTCACCGAGCTAAAGCATTTAACACAGAGTCACTTCTATCTTAGCCACAAGAGCAAGGACATAGTAGTATTCCAAAGGGAGTGGTATCTTAATACAGTGCATGGAATCACAAAGCTAGGGTTAGAAGGGATCTCAAATTCACTTAATGCATTTTCATGAGGATCTACCGCATACGTGTCATGCCTAACAAATTACTAATCTGTTCTCAGGAACTTCCAAAGATACTGACACTTCAATCCCTCTATTAAAATAATAAAAGAAATTTAATTGTGTGCTTACCAATAGTATTTAAGTCTCTGCTTGAAGTCTGACCATTTTACCTTGAATGCTTGCACTATTTCCTGATGCCAGCTGTTTGTTATATATCTCTCTCAGGAGTTTCTTCTGCAAGGATGATTCAGCTGCTTGTGCAAAGTCCACTAAACTGCTGTGAATTATTAAGGAAATCTGAAGGTCACCACATTTTGTACCTTTATAAGTGGCTGGATCATTCTTACAAGAGGGATGGGATTTCTGAGATCAGCCCACCTGAGGAGAAGAGTCACCACAGTCAGCCCTGT
This sequence comes from Pezoporus wallicus, assembly GCF_028554395.1. NCBI lineage: Eukaryota > Metazoa > Chordata > Aves > Psittaciformes > Psittacidae > Pezoporus > Pezoporus wallicus. Next base: position 788,544 of record NW_026634996.1, read on the forward strand.
GCAAGCTGTCTCCATTCATCCATGAAAAACCTCTGACTTCCTTGCTGTATGTTCAGTTCATTACTTCTTACTCTGTTCGTGTGGAAAGGGAAATTAATTTCTTAGCTTTGTTTTAGGAAGGCCCAACTATTGTGGTAAAAGGTAAGAGATGTTTGGAGAGCGTATGATGGCCTGTGTTTCAGGGTTTGAATCAATCACTGCTAGGAGTCAGACTAGGGCCATGTTATCCTGACTGTTTTCAAATGATGGAGTTCTTCCAGCTTTTTTTTTCTGAAATACCATTTGTGATGGACAATGAGCCTGAGGTCACTTGGAGTAAGAAAGCCTCTTTTACCATTTTTCTTATTCTTGAAAATGACTTTGCACAAGAGGAACATTTTTCAGGCCTAGGGACATCCCTGCTGTTCCAAGTTCTGAAGCCCCTATAGTCAGAACCCCGTCACAGGTATCTGGGGTTACTGTTTCCTACTACCGTTGAAGGTTAGTGTTGTTGAGTGCTGATGTAGGAAGCTGTGTAGAATAGTATAGTAATTACGAATGAATACACTGAATGCATCAGATGACATTTTAAATTTTAATGCAAATGGATAGAGTTATGTGGATTCTTCAGTGCTTTGGTCTTGAAGTAGCAGGAAAGTCTTCAAAGCAGTATTCTGATTGAATAATTAAAGAAAAATCATCACCTTTCACAGAGTAACACATTGCATACTAGATTGTGTAAAGTCACTGTTATGTTCTGAGATTATGTTTGCATGCTAGTATGTCTCTGCCTAATCCAAGTTTGCCCTCAAAAGATTTGTAGATTTTAAGTAGGATAAAAGATGCAAAGGTGATACAAAAAACCATGAAGGACAAAGTGTTCATGAGGACTGCTCTGCATCCTTCTTGAAAGATTTAGCCACAACAGTGTAAGTATGTAGGAAGAGATTTGATGCAGGAAAAAAACCCTTTGAACATGCTTAGCTATCAACTTTTCCAGATCTCTTCCTTGAAATGTCACTAGATTACTATGAAATTTAGTTACTAAAATTTGGTTACTAATATTTTATCCCAAGTGCATTATTCTATTAAAATATAATTGGCCAAAAATATCTTGAGAACCTTCTTTCTGTCATTCAAGACTAAAATGATTTTTTCACCAAATTCTGGCACAAGAATGAACTTTACTCAGGTAAACATAGGTGAACATAGACTTAAATTATTTCTAATCAGATCCAGCATCTGGTAAAAATAAATGAAACAAGCCAGCCTCCATATACCACCCAAACATCTACTGAGAATCAAACCCAAGTTCTTTTAACTGGCATTCAGTATGAATGACATTTATTTCACACTAATTTTTCTTTCTATTTCCTCTATAAAGCTCAGGTTTTATTATTACTGCATTCTGAATAAATCATTTGACATTTGAAGAACTGATGTGTGAAATTCCAGCTCATGAGAACTTCAGAGTGAAATAATGGAAATGCACTCAGATGTATTTTCTCTTGAATTCTTTGTGTGATGTCCACCTTTTTTTTGGGGGGGGGGGGAGGGGGGGGAGAGAAGTGGGGTGGAGAATGTGTTGCAATTTCAAGACCTCTGGCGCACCTCTAAGAACCTCCAGGAACTCTTACAAGAGAAAAATGAAATTTGTTCCCTGAATTGCTTAAAAATGCTTCTTTCTTTGGTACCCTTTCATTTGGCACTAGAAGGATGGTACGTTGTTGAAAGACATATAGCTGATATTACTAAGTGCTGTGCAGCTAAACATCATGACAACCATCAAGTTGCATTTGTATTCAAAAGCTAGGAATCAGTTCCAGTATATCACTTTCCTTATTCAAATTGAGTTTAATATTTAGCCTTTTCTTTGAACATTTGCATCTGAAAATATATTTTAATAACACTGAGACCACTTTACAGATTAATAAATGAATCCTTGTGTATTAATAAATAGTTCCTTGTGCTATTATTCAGGGCTTGACTTTTTTCCTTAAACCCATTAGATATGGCTAACATCTATTACTTCACAATTCCACTGAAGAAAATATTTACTTCCCAGGGCACATCTAATTTAATGCAGTGTTTTTGGCAAAGTTCTTTCATTCAGACGTAGCATTTGATATCAAAAAGGTTCTTCTAATGCAACTTACACCACCTCCCTGTAAAACAAATTAAACAACAGAAGCATGCTTTAATCAGCAGAGAGACATCTAGGGTTACTGCCACAATAACTCTTGTGAATAGAGGGTGTACCAGTTACTTTTATCTCCCACATCCTAGCCGTCGTGAGTATACTGGTAAAATCAAGTCCCTGTTGAGTCATGGCCTGAAAAGTTATCAAGTTGTCAAGGTGCTAAAAGCAAAAGCTAAGTTTTTCTATTTGCTAAATTTCATATATGTGAGAGGACCATCTGTCATATTGGTAAGAGGAAAACAATCCAGACTTGAAAACAGAAAGGAAAAATCACTCTCAAGAGGTGTATTTCTCAAATGAATGGCTATTAAGCTTAGTATTTGCTAATTGGTTCTTGTGCTGCCCTCCTTGTGCATTATTTCCAGCAGTTGCTTTACCAGGCTACTCCTTCATGTGTGTATTGGGTATAGACTATTAGCTGCTATTTCAAGATCCTCATTTTCTTCAGAAGTGCAACCTCTGTAAACATTATCACAGCCTTGGGACTATGTAAGCATCTGGCTGTCTTTATAAATAAATAAATAGCCTAAATTAATAAAGATAAATAAATACTCAATTCTAAAAGAGTCATTATTAGCTTAGCCAGATTGTGTGCCCTTAGTGGCTTAACTCTGGCTGACCCCAACAGATGAGGGTAGAAAAAAAAGGGAAAAGAAAATAATTGCTTTGCTGATTTTCAAGCTAAATAATTATCTTAAAAACCCACAGCTGTAGGCTTCCCCTGTTTACTGTCATCATCCATCAGGGAGACAGGGATGGTCAGGAGAAAGGGATGTATTAATTTGGAGAAAGACTTCAAGAGACAAAAACAGTGTGGGCAATAAAATGAGCCGACTCTTTCTAAAACCCTAGTTCTACTTTATAAAGCGTTTATGGCATAAGTAAGAAGAAACAAATAAATCTTTCTTCTTCATAATGCTATGTCTTCCAATTTGCCAGAGGAAAAAAAAAGTCAATGCTTAAAGCACTGTTTTCCAGATGAAATCAGAGTGTGTAGTTCAGCTTAACAAAGCCAGCTTCCATAGTCCTTGGATCATGGCCACTGTAAATCAAATTTTATTCTAGAAATATTACAAATATGTTGGATTACGCATAAAATGCTAAAACTTGCAACAGCTGCTTTTAGCTGCGAGTGCAGCAAAAGTATTAGCAAAAAGCTGCCATTTTTCATTAATTGCAACAGGGAATGGCAGTATTGATTTTGTGGACATGGCTGCTTCTGGCAGCTGAGAGGAAAATATATAAATTCAGTGTGACATCTGGAATGCAAAACAGTAGAAAAGTGTACTTCCTTGACTGTGGCTAGTATTCCAGATGTTGATGGAGCCAGCAAGCATGTGTTATTATCAGGGCTGCACAGCCATGAATAAATAAACTGGAAACTGGCTTTTCCAAATAAAATATGCCTTCCTTACGTTACTTTTGTGGGAATCAGCTTCAGGAGTATATCTTCAAAACATATTATAGGTAGTTTCTTCTATAAAAGGTAAGCCCCAAAAGGGCAATGTCAGCATCTCTTTACAGACGCACATGTTCTTCCAGTATTGGAGCTTTGCTAAAACTGCTAGTGGCAGGTCAGGGGAATATTTACCGAGATGGGGGATCTCCTGATCTGAGTTGCAATATAGTGCTTCAGTGAGCCATAAATTCACTTTTCCCTTTTTTTTTTTTCCCTCATAAAGCAAACAAACAAAAAACAACCCCTAAACAACTAAAAACAAAAACCAAACAACAACAAAACACAAAAAAACAACCAACCAACCAACCAACCAGCAACAACAAAAAAAACCCAAACAACCAAAACCAAACACAAGACTAAGGTAGGTGTTGATTAGGTTTTTACTTGAATTCTAAAAAGAGGATGAATATTGTTTGAGTTGCCAAAGTGCTAATCTTGGTATAGTTTAAGAAGAATATTGTGCCAAGGAGTGAGTTTCTATGCCAGCAACTATGCCCTTCCTTCCTCCTGCCTATATAAAAAACGATTGCACAACAGTCTGATGACCTTTGACAGTCCCTTCCAGTACTCATCACCAACAACTCCCAGCAAAGTGACAAAACCACAAAATTATACAACTGGTAGTTTTGTGTACAGCAAGATGATGACAGCTCTTTTAAGTCTACAAGAAAACCATCTTGGGGCAGGGGGAAACAAAAGGAAAAGGATAAGAAAGCTTATGACACAGTATCTGCTATCCGATCTTTACTCACTACTCATGAGTAGATGCAACTGCCTAGATAGTCCATTATAAAAAGTAAATTCTATACATATTCACATACAACCTCCCATATGGAAAAAAAAAAAGAAAAAAGAACAAGACAAAAGCTAAGATCACAGTTCTGGACTTCAAAAGAAGTGACCTGAGCTTGTTCAGGAATCTTCTCGGCAGGATCCTATAGGAACATCCTAAGAGACTGTGGGATCTCTCTCACTGGAGATTTACAATTTGTATGGGCAAGGGCCTGAGCAACCTGCTGTGACTGAACCTCTGATCTACACAGAGTGGAGAGAAGCTTCAGCCAGACTCTGAGGAGCACTTATAATAAAGTCCTGCTCCTCTCACTTCAGTGTCTCTTCTCAATTATCCCCAAACCTTACTGCTCCCATCCAGCTCTCTCTTGCCTTTTCAAAGCCTCAAAGCAGGTTCTTCTCAGAAGACCTGGAAGTCAAATCCTTACTTCATAAACATTCTCATTATGGTATAAAAACAGGCTTCCTGTACTTCCCTTCAGTCATTCTAATATAAACTGTGAGACTGTTTTAGTGCTATTTAGTCAGTTTGGCCAATGAGTTAGAGGTCTTGGGCCCCATTCTATTTGCAGTTATTGCTGGATTGCCTTTGGACTTCAGGAAGAGTAAAATTCAGGCCAGTATGCTGTGATTAAAATGACTATTTACAATATGTTGGTCTTCAATACTGTCTGTATTCATTTAAAGAAAATAAAATCTTCATTAAAATTCTGTACCATTTCCTTGAGCTGTGTGAATGGTTTAGCTTTATTTTTAATTTGTAAACCATAAAAATCAGCTAAAGCACATAATTCTGTTCTGCATTTTTTAATGCCTTACATCAAATATTTGTTGATTGCATATCAGAAATTAAAAAGATGTCTTTTTAAATACTGACTATTATATAAGGTATTTCCAAACAACAAAAAATAATTGTATTTTTTTTTCATTGGATTAGCTCATGTAGTAATGTAAGTACATGTTTTAATTACAATGTCATGAGCTATAGTAAGTGTGGTCCTCCATCACTACCTTTGTACATTAAAGATTTATAGCTGTAGAACCCAGTATTATTGCCTGGGAAAAAGAATTAGATTTCAGAGCCTACTTTTAAAAATATATTGATTTTATGCTTTGCAATAAAATAGAAAGCTTGTTAGATACAATGAGCAATGCTTGAAAATATTGAAAGGATGAGAAACCAATTTCATAAAACCTTTTTAGAACATTAAGTACATATTTAAGTTAGTAAAAGACTGGAAGCACATTAATATGTGCCTGACCTCTTATAAAAATATAAGCTTTACATATTATCTGGTAGTTGTAAAAGATCTGACAGATGAATTAATACAGTTGAAACTGCTGTCACTGTGAAATGGATTATTTTTCATATTCAGTACTTGCTATTTATCAGGCTAAAATTACTTTGAATGTCTTCCTTAATAAAACTTATTATATAAATCAACATTTCTCCCTTCTTTTCTGTAATAAGGTTGAATTACCTGGAGCATGTACCTGGAGCATATACCTGAGTGCCCTAATGTGTTCAGGCTGCTAATAATCAGTACATGCAGGGACCATCAGGCTTCCTTCACGTTTCAGTGCCCATTTTTCTGTGAGAACTTAACCATAGCTATAGATCCAGCTGTGGTGTTTCACATATCTGCCTCTGCATCACTGGCACAAGCAGACGAGTGCTACCAGGTGGCCTGTGCCCAGGCTGTGGCTGCAGAATGATCTGCAGATGCCTGGTGTGAATGTAGATGGCTACATGGTAGAAGTCTAATAATAGGTGACATGAACTCTGCCATAAGTATCATCATGAAAGCAGTAATTCTAGCTCATGCTCTTTCATCAGATCTTTGTATTGGTAAAAAAATTCCTTCTGCTGGTGATACAGCAGGAGCTGCTAGCTAGTCACAGCACTTTTGGAAAGTAGGGGAGCTGGTCACTGCACTGAAAATGAAAATGACTGCTATTATGCTGCTGTTGCTGGGGGGTTAAGATACAAATGATGGAATAAGGAATGAGCTCCAAAATCCATTCCCAGACACAGAAACTTTGCTTTGAATATGCAAAATGAGATAAACATGTTCACTGCTGTATCTATCCATTACTTCAGTCTCCTGAAACACTGTATGGATTAAATTTATGAAAAATTACCAACTTTACTTATTAAAAATACACCCAATAGCACATTCAATACCTTACATGACATCTTAAATATATGTGAATAATTACACCATAACAAGAAAAATTAAGGTTGCTTGAATATCTGAGTTTGGCATTTCTTACCTAAATCTGTTTGAACTCAAGCTCATTAATATACTGTCAGTAGTTCTCAGTTTGTGCTAATTTAGTATACATCATAAATTTTCTCATGTTCTGAAGTGTTGCCAATCCATGCATTCTGTCATAAATCATAGAATCATAGACTGGATTGGACTGGAAGAGACCTTAAAGGGATCATGTAGTTCCAGCCCTGCTGCTATAGGCCAGGCTGCTCAAAGTGCCATCCAGTCTGGACTTGAACACTTCCAGGGATGGGGCAGTCACAGGTTCTCAGGGCACCCTGTGCCAGTGTGTCACCAACCTCACAGTAAAGAATTTTTTCCTTACATCTAAGCTAAATTAATCCTCTTCTAGTTTAAAGCCTTTCCCACATGCCCTTGTAAAAAGTCCCTCTCCACATTCCTTTTAAGTCCCCTTTAGCTACTGGAAGGCTGCTATGAGGTATCCCTAGAGCCTTCTCTTCTCCAGGCAGAACAGCCCCAACTCTGTCAGCCTGTCTGCATAGGAAAGGTGCTCCAGCCCTCTGATCATCTTCGTGGCCCTCCTCTGATCTCAGTCCAGCAGGTCTATTAGTACTCAGAAGACAAACTAAAATCAGCTCCCTTAAGTAGCAACTGAGCAACCAGTTGTCTGACTAGGAGCCCTAGTCCTAGGGGTACTTGGGAATATTTGACAGCACCACCTTTTCTTTTTCTTTTTTTTTTTGGCAAAAGTGCAGTTTATTGTCTTAAACAAGTCCTGAAGTAGCACACTTGTCAGCCAGAGCACTCAGTCATACAGCTCCAGTTCAGATCTCAGCACCTGGGAGTCTGATGCTTTGCTCCAGCGCTTCAGAAGGCAGCAAAACTCACCAGCGTATGGTCAAAACAGTGGAATGCTGAACGATTTTGTAAGTAGGCACTGCTTCCACTACTGTTATACTGAACCTGGACTTCTGTCTTTTCTAACGCATACCATTCTTCACCCTGCACATCCAGAAAGTCAAGAAAGTGGTCTCTTGGGTTTTTAGTTAACAGAATCCATATCAGTGGTTTATTTTAATTCATTTATTCGTTGCTAATCTTTTCTTTCTTTTAGAAGTTTATTTTAATGAAACTTGCCCTCAGCTTAAAAACGTGATCAGCTTATTGACTTTAAAAAGTTATTGTTAGTCAAATTACACTTATATTTGTGTGTCTTCTTCAGGAGATAGAAAGAATATCTCTTGAAGATTGGGGGGCAGTGGGAGGGGGTAAAGAGGGACTGAAAAAAAAAATAATCTCCCAAACAGCTGCCTTTGCTATCAGTTACTTTCCTATCTATGTCATAGGACCTTTCACGTGGAGCATGTCTCAATGAGGCACTCCCAGAAATAAAATTTGGCAGTCCATTAAGGTTAATTTTTAGACTGTGAACATCCTTTGAAACTTGCCTGTTTTCATTACATAAAAGTAGGAGTCCTGAAGTGCTTGCAGTATTGTTGTATCTTCTTGAAAAGAAGAATATATGTTGTATATTCTTGAAAAAGTGTCAGATGACCTCGAAATGCAGAACATTCCTTAAAACAAAAACAGTGGGGATAACCCTCCTCCCTGTGCAGCTTCTCATTTAGGTTATGCGAATTCCAACATTCATTTGCACAGAAAATCATAGGAAGCTTAATTCTTCAAAGCTGATGGGAAAACCTATCTATGTGGCTGTTTGTTTTGCTAAAGACTGTAGGTTGAGTAAAATTTTTATTATGGGGCAGGGGGGAAATGCAGGTAAATTGCTTAGGAACCCATAAGAAGGACGTTTCTTCAAGACTGTTGCCATTTACAGTGAATTACTGTCTTTTGCTTGGTCAGTCCCCTTTAAGTCAGAATATAAAGCAAACTGCACTAGGTCTGGTCTATAACCATGGCTGAAAATAGTGTGTCATGGGAAGTTTCTTTTTCCACAGTACTTCTGTTTCCTACTGAACTGTATTAGAAAGGCAAAAAGACTCAAGTCTTCAATGGAATGTGAATTCCACCTTTTATCAGACTGCTAAAGTAGTTTCTTAAGGTACTTATAAATTGGTCCACTTGCAGATTCAGAAGTTGTTTGACCAAAAACTTGTTCTAAATGCAGCCCACGTACTTTGTATTCTCAATTGTCTACTTTTTTTTCACAAAAGTGTGGGGTATACTTCTTTTCAAATTCCAGTATTTCACTTCCCCAGAGCTCGCCCTGTATGTGTTGGGTAGAAGATTTTGTAAATAGTGCATGCATCATAAAATGTTTATAGTATCTTCTGGTGGTGGGCTGCTTCCCCTTTCCTTCCCATTATGCCTTGGTTGTTACCCTGGTGGCTGCTAGCATGGAGATGAAGAATCAACTGATTTATTCTCACCTTGTTTCCAGTGGAACAAGAATTGCAACAGAATCCACTAGCAACATGTGTTCCTAATGTGTCTGAAATATCCCTGATCACTGCTCCATACTGAAAGTGTGATTACCTGTGTTTCTTTGCAGGAGCATATGTGCTTCAAGTAAAGGCGACAGATGCTGATGATCCCACTTATGGAAACAGTGCTAGAGTGGTTTACAGCATTCTTCAGGGGCAACCATATTTCTCAATTGATCCAAAGACAGGTAAATAGTTTATCAGCAACAGTGGAAATTTTAAACTTTTGATTTTGATTCATGTGGGCAGTATCAGGAAATTAATATGTAAAGGGCTGATATGGCCAGAAGCCATTAGAGTAACTTTGCACATCATTCAGTTTGAATAATTTACTAGTTTTTGAATGAATTACAATCTGTTGTAGAAACAAAAGAAACATGCTCCTCTAATCAGTCCTGGAATATCAAAGATATGTATACATTGAATACTTTTTTTTTCCATCTATTCTACCATTTCTCTATAGCTAAAGCTGTATATGTTACATGCATCCTACTTTTGCTTTTTTTTTCCTGATGATTGAGTGTCTGTACTCTTTTTTCTATTTTTGCTTGCTGAACTTACAGTCAGAAATTCTCTGCAATGACTATTCTTCTATATGAAGCTCATTTGAGACTGTGGAACAGCTAATCATCTTCTACCCTCCTCTTTTCCTGGGGCGTGGTTGTTTATTTGTAATTACTGGATGTGTGGGCAGAAAAGGATAATACATTTAAAGAGTCTAAGGTATTTGGGAGGTTGGTAGACATGTTAACTAGATATCTTGTCCTGTATTTCCAAATGTCACTCTTGTTCATATATTTAGTAATTCATTTAAGGAGCCAATAACCTACATTGTGAATGCCATGCATTATGTCATCCTCCTATGTTACAGGAACAGTTGTCCATATGACACTTCCAGCAAACATTTTTTCCTTTCAGTGAAGCTGTACTTGAGTGCTCGATTGTGTGTTAAAGAGCCTTTAGGGCTTACTCTCACTTGTCTGTATGGACAGGCGAGGGTTGAAAAGGCAGGTGACAAGGTGTGGAGACAGTGTTCTCAAGGGAGAACGGATAATTGATACATAAACTCTGAATAATCCTGAAAGATACACCAAGGCCATGAGAGGCCTGAGGAAGCTTAAGCAAGCAAGATAAGAAGAAGCTGGAATTCACGGAGTTAATGAGAACTGTGGACTGTTGGCAAGCTTTCCAGGTCAAGTTCTCACACCTGTGCTTAACCAATTATGTGTTAGTCACTAAGGGTCTTCAAGACATGTATCCAATCATAATATGCCAAATCACTGTACGTGCATGTAAGAAATAGTATATAAGGAGTTAAGGCTTTGCAATAAAGGGCTTTTGTCTATCATATTGATCTCTGACTGAGTCCACATCTTTTCTGCGGCAACAAGGTGCAGATCCAGCCTTGCATGCAGGTTGACCAGCACATGGGTAGCTCGAGATTGCTCAGGAGTGACAGTCCTTGTCAGACACTTCCTGATTGCCTAAGCACCCTTTTTTCCAACAGATTTGCATATCCCACATGCACTTCGTCATTGTACTTGTAGAAAGGGTGGGTAAAGCCCTTCCCAAATCTTTGCTCCTGAAGCCAAGCCTTCAATCAATACCTGGTAAAGCAGTAGCTTTGCAGTGAGAGCCTCACAAGGCTGTTAGTGCATTATCTCCAATGGGCACATTACTTTGTCGCATGCTTAGCAGGAGATAGTATTGCAATTCACAGTGAGAGATTTTACTTTTCAAACTGGAATGGGACTTCTTCAAGTGTCTGGGGGAATAAAAGGAATTGCCTTTATACTTAATTTTTTATTTCAGTTTTGTAAAGAACGAGGAGGAAGTCAAGGGCAAGAAAAACTGGAGCCACAACTGCAGTTCTAGTACAGATTTCCCAAAGAGAAAAAGAAAAAAAAAGCTGTTAGTACTTGAAAAATAACTTTTTTTTTTTCCTGTGGCTCATTAACTGGCTGTATCATATCATGAGTTACTCCTGGGCAGAATCCAACTGGACACAAGCGGAAAATTTTTCACAGTGAGAAGAATCAGCCATTGGATCAATCTCCCCAGGGAAATGGTGGATTCCCCAATGCTGGACACTTAAAATTCAGCTGGACAGGGTGCTGGGACATTTAATCTAGGTCATGTTTTGCCTAGAAAGGTTGGACCAGATCATAGAGTCATAGAATGGTTCAGTTTGGAAGGGACTTTAAGAACACCGAGTTCCAAACCCCTTGACAAGGACACCTTCCACTAGACCAGGTTGCTCAAGGCCCCATCTAGCCAGACCTTGAACACTGCCAGGGATGGAGCATTCAAAACTTCCTTGGGACAACCCATTCCAGTGCCTCACCACTCTCCCAGTAAACAATTTCTTCCTTATATCCAACCTAAATTTCCCCTGTTAAAGTTTAAACCCATTACCCTTTGTCCTATGGCTACAGTCCCTAATGAAGAGTCCCTCTCAAACCTTGTAGGCCATCTTCAGATACTGGAAGTCTGCTATGAGGTCTCCACAGGGCCTTGTCTTCTTCAGGCTGAACAACCCAATTTTCTCAGCCTGTCTTCATATGGGAGGCGCTCAAGCCCCCTTACCATCCTCGTGGCCTTCCTCTGAACTTGCTCCAAATTTTTGAGGTCCCTTCCAACCTGGTGTTCTATGATTGATGATGCTTTCTCAAATCATTCCTGATAGGTGATAAATATTTACTCTGATATGAATCTAGTACACTTAAAATAGTTTTTAACCTTTATGGGTCTGGATGTCACAACTGCCTGTTTACTTCTCTTTACTGACCTTCTAGTTTTTTGCAGTGCTTTGCTGAACATGAGCAAACAATGTGGAAGCAAGAGAGTTAGATTTTATTGCTCTTTCAGGGCAGTAAAATGCATTACAGTCCCTCCTATGGAACAGCTGTTGGACTTGCACATTTTAAGGCCTCAAATCTTATATGTAGGGTTACCTTTTAATGCTATGAAATTGCTCTTCTGATTTCCATGTGAGTTTTCTGTAACATAGAGAACTTTTAAAACAGATAACCTCCCTTATGTTTCCTCTGTATGTCGTTCTGCTACTAAAATATCTTTTTGACAAACTCTCTATTTTCTGATATGTTTATGAAGTCAATAATTTTATTTATGTCTAAATGTCTACAATTTTTTCTTCAACTCAGTAGTCTAGTCCATATTCTAATGTTGGTTATATTCTTGAAATCCAGATTGGCATCAGCAGGAGTATTGATACTAATTTTTATTCAGGAAGTTTTTCCCAGAACTTGGATTTTCTCTTCCACATAAGCGGATCATCTCCTGTTGAATTACGGCTTAATAGCTTTGCAAGACATATCTTCTGGGCCAGGTCTCACATATAGTATTTTCAACTGTCAGCAGCCTTGTCGAGACCAGACTTTCCTTCATGTTTGCTATTGATGACATTTGAAAAGAGAAAAAAAAACACAAATGAATCTATTCAGTTCTAGAGCTGAACAAGTTTTACTGTAAATCTTAAGGCAGAAGGATTTAAAAACACTCGTAACACCATTACATGCACGTAAGGCCTCTATATTATAATAAGCCTTTGGTTTAAATTTTGGATATTTTTCATGAAGCTGAAGCTGGAATACCAAGATCTGTAGTACTTTCTTTCCCAGGGATTTTTGCCTCCATTGTTTTGTTTTGTTTTGTTTACTGGTTAGATATCTTTAAATCACCTTTGTCCTGCCAATATGAATTGGTGATTTTCGTAGGAATAATAATTTTCAGGGGTCTTTCTGCACTTTTGAAATAGAATAGGTAGAAAAGAGAAAATTGCCTATGAACTGCTAGACATGAAAATTATTCTCATAGATTTTTTTTTTTTTTTCTGGAGACAAAGAGGTTTTTTGCATTAAAATGTATAGAGTGCCTTTATACTTCAAGACAGGAATAAGCAGTGAGTGATTGGGAATTTTACTACTAGAGTGAAAGCAAATTCTTCATTTTCTGAAGACCATATGGAATATTTCTGAGAAAGCCACTCAGTTGTACCTGAAAGAGGTAGAACAATCAGAAAAACTGCATCTCCTGCTCACAACCTACTATCTTCCCATTTTCAGTTTTTTTCTTCTTACTGTTATTTTGTATAGTATAACAAGGGAAGTCTTTAATTCCCATAGCTCTTTTCTCCTTAGAATGAGCATACCAAGGATATTATACTGAGAAATATGTAGTTTTCACAATGCTAAAATATGGATTAAGAGATTCAAGAGGAAACCGAGTAATGTTTATCCTATTTAGAAAAAGTTTTCTGTTGTTTTGTTTTTTTTTCCATGAATATCACATGAATATGAACAAGTTTTTAGTTTTAAAATTCAAGATTTCTGTCTAGAACAAGCTGTGCATGCCATACTGAAGTGGAAAATAATAGTTAATGTTGTTTTTATCATTATCAGTGTCACAAATGGAGAAAAATTGTTATACAGTTCAATTCAATGGGAATTTTTAATAGGTTCCAGAAATAGCAGATTTAGGTCACGTTATTCCTAGACTCTGAGCAAATATTATAAGCTAGCAGTTCCTATTCTTGTTAACACAGCAGCAGTTAGTAGCTATAAAGAAAAGAATGACCCTTAAAGTTTGTTTCTTATAATTCCAGACGCATTATATCTCCGGGGGAAAAGACTGCTTTTAAATATGAATGGTTTAATACTAGAAAATAATATTTTCTAATTCAATAATAATTTAGAAGAGAAGCATGCTTAATTTAAAAAAAAATAAAATCCAATTATTTGTCAATTGTGCATGCTGTCTGTACCAGTCTGCAACTAGCCATTTTCTGAAAATTACTGCTAAATATATAGCATTTTGCAATATAATATGCACTTGTAAAATTTTGACAAGGAAAGAAATGCATTTTCTCCTATACATTTATTTTCAAGAGAAAGACTTGAGTGTCCAAAACTTGCAGCTTTTTATGTTATCAGCTAATCCCCTCTCACTCTCTGCAAGTCTGTCTTATATCATTTACATTATTAACATATCAGAAGGGACATTATGACATACCTATTTAGACATCAGCTATCCAAAATCACTGAAGATTAAGATGCATTTGGGTAATGACATACCATGATATTTTAATTGCTGTTCTTTAAGGCAACTTTTATGGTTTTCATTGCATCTACATGCTATATGAAGAAAACTTTCTCAAGTAAAGGAGAGTCTTCTAATGAAGACCTCATTTTGTATCGAAAGGATACTGTCTTGGGCCTACAGTAGCCTAATGGCAAGTGACTGGATGGAAACAATTGAAGATGCAGTCTCTGAAATGCATTGGTATCTTTTCCTACATTGCCCTGCTCTGCATAACACAGCGTTCTTCAGTCCTGATGTGGCAAACCTATGCTCACACCATTCACATCCCTAGTAAAAATGCACCATTCCCTTTCAGCAGATCATGTATTGATTGAAAAGACACAGCACTCATTTTGAATGGTTGAATAGCTGACAAACACACTTTTGAAAAGCCTGAGTGATTTGCATGTTTCTGTGTGAGCTCCTTTCTTATGAATCTTTTAGGAAGAATTCGATTCTTGGTCCAAGAGATCCAGTATTAAAATGTAATCATAGACAATTACAGCCCTTTGTTTACTTGTTCTTTCTCTTTCCCGTTCCTTTTTGTAGGTGTAATAAGAACAGCTTTGCCAAATATGGACAGAGAAGTGAAAGAACAGTATCAAGTTCTAATTCAAGCCAAGGACATGGGAGGACAGCTGGGAGGACTAGCTGGTACTACCACTGTAAACATTACTCTCACGGATGTCAATGACAACCCGCCCAGATTTCCTAAGAGTATGTTGTATTCCAAATGCACTAATTTTAATTTTAAGCATGACAGAAAGTATTAATATGAAAAATTCTTTAGAAAAGGAATTGAGATCCAGGAAGAATAGTATTTGATGAAAAAAAACTTAGAATACACTCTTGTTCTTTTAAATAATATAAAGCTCAAATTGAAAGTAAGACTTTTGAAGATTTAAGAGGAAATATATCAGCATTCCACAGGACCAGCCTGAACCTAAGAGTTCATTTCTTTTAGACCTCAGAAATTAGATAGTAAATACTGTTTTTGTCAAGGGAAACTGAATGACACCCTTCAAATGATGGAAAGTCATTATAATCTAAGACTTCCAGGTACTGAAGACAGAACTGTCTCACACTGAGCATTGTTGTTATGATAATCAGGAACAGATTTTTTACACTTCTTGGGAAGATTGTATCTGTCTTTGAAAACATATATAGCCTCAAAATAGTGACCATCCAATGACAATTTTTAACATATCAATTAGTTTAAGTGAAGCTTTTCAGAAATATGCTAATTTAAAGTGTTTCATAGTCTGTTTATGATTAGCAGGATTGTCACTTACTGCTCCGTTAGATTTACCGAAGTTTTGTATATTCTGTCCCTTGGAAATGCAGACACTAATCAAGCATAAACCTTGATAACTATGCCAAAACAATTAGCTGGTGGAAGTTGTTAGTAAGGCAAATTCATATTAGAATATTTGCGTAAATTTGCAGCAAGACCATGGCTGCTTTTTACTTTGTATCTCTTTTCTTGCACATGAATTGTAATCCAACTTTAAGTATTATAAATGCTCCTTAGGTGCCAAACTACACCTGAACTTCATGGATTTTTCTAATATAAGTATTCTTCTTTTCCTCAGTACAAAAATATATTGCATTTCTGCAGGCATGTAAGAATGGCCATGTTGAGACAAAGATCCATTGGCCCTGCCTTTTGTCTCTTACATTGACATCTAGAAGGTATACATAAGAATAGGCCAAACAATACTCCAGAACATTTCCTCAGTTTCTAATAATTATTAACCCAGATTGTATCTTCATATTTAACAAACATTAATGTATTTTCTTACAGCAAGTTACCTATTGCTTTGAAACTTCCGTAAAATTTTGAAGTCCACAACATCCTATGTTAATGAGGTGAACAGATTAATCATGTATTGCACAACAAACAGCTTCCCCTCTTTTGTTTTGAATCTGTCCCTACATAGAATTCAGAAAGTGTTGCAAAATGTGACCTTTATTTGTAAAAACGCTGTCGAATTTTTTTCAATGCAGGGTATTCTCTGTGCATCCATTAATGCTGCTCCTACTGTTTTGCTCCACACATCTTAGTCATATCTATCCTTACCTCCTTTGAGCTCCCTGGAAATCTTTGCAGGAAAAAATAAGTGTTATATTAGGTCCTTCAAACCTTCTTGTGCCGTAGCGGTTTGAAGAAAAATATTGCGTATCATTGTTCACTTATTTCATCCTTCAGGCTCTTGGATGTGTAACAGCTAATCCCAATGATTTGTTACTCTTGTGTCTGTTCATTCCACAACTGCTTCTATATCTAATTAATCCTTCTCATAAGTCCCTCATAAAGAAGGGTGCCAGGAAAGAAAAACTCCCCAGCTACTTTAAATGAACACAAAGAAAAAAATGCATGAAGTTAAACATTTGTGATCTTACCTTCTCTGAGTACTTCTGTATCTCAAGTTTGGGTTGGCTTTACACAGTTCCCCTCAGGCTTTTGCTTCCAAATGTCTTTAAAAAAACAACTATTATTAGCTTGTTTGCCAGAGATTTATTCAAACTCTTTTTTTGTCTTCTTTACTTGTGGTTTTATAGTTAAAGCAAATTTTATGGCTCTTTCTATTGCCCTCCTTAAGACACAACTTAATCTCCTTGAACGATGTGTTCTTGCTTTTATGAACTACGTTGTTTACCCATTTAGACTTGTTTTTTAATGGGTGCTGTGCATTTGCTATGGCCCTTCAAAATGGGTCCCTAGCTAGTATCCCCACCACTGACAGTGGTTTAACTGTCTCAGTGATCACATTCAGATTTTCTTTAGCACTATCCCTAGTTTATATTGATTTTTAGGTATTTTTTTTTCTTTTTTGGCTCTTACTGCTCCTGAACAGATATTGTATTTAAGCTCATTATTGTTGCTGTAAAGTTTACAAGAACTAATGAACTTTTCCTGGCTAGCTATTGTTAATACTGTTCTCTTCTCTAGGTTTGACTTAGAGCTTCCTTTAAGAACTACAGTTATTCCTTCACTGATAAGACTTGCTTTGTCTTTACTGTGTATTTTACTCCTTGCTACTGTGCTGCCTGCCTGATTTTCTTCTCTCCCACAGAACATACCTATCGTGCTGATATTCTTGTGTAGCATTAGGCGTTAAAGGTACCCATACTAGTTCAAATTTTAACCCTTGGCTTTATATTGTGTCTTGCTTTCTGGTCTTTACAGGACCCTAGTTTGATTCTGTATGATCTACCACTTCTGCATTTCCTGCTGGACTACCATCACCTTCAGTGAAGAATGCAGAATTCTGGTGACTGCATCCTTTATTTGAGCTGCGTGCTTTTACATATTTTTCAATTGTATGCTTTCCAGCACCTGATAATTTTCCTGAATTTTTATCCCATGGATAAATTCTTCAACTTTCTGAAGCCTCTTTTTCCTATGGCCAAAATGAATTTTGTATATTCTCTATGGACACCCATTATTTAGCAAGTGCCCCTACTTTCCAGTAATGTGCAACTCTTCTCCTTACCCTTTTTCTCAGACAGGCACTTAAAGGCCCTTCCATCTTTGTCTCACAAATCGTACAGAGTGACACAATTTCAGATTATGCTACTATGAATGTCCTTAACTTCAGCTTTAGTTCACCAGTCTTGATTTCATGCCTAAGACCTCTGCCCAGTCTTGCCTTATTTTGTCAGATGACCTACAGGCACCAGCACCTCCTTGTGTTTCCTGACATCCTGTCAAAACGCTTGTGAGACACCTCAGTTCTGGTCAACAAGCAAACTGTCACATAAGGTCTCTTTGAACCAGCATTCCCGCTTTTCTCATGCTTGGTGCTTGTTAAACTGCCCACCACTGCAGTCTGCTCCTTCCTTTCAGCTGGAAGCCCTGCTGCTGGAAGAGTACCACAGCTGCCAGAGGAAATAATGTAGCTGCCTGGAAACTGAGAAACTCAATGCTCTGGCAAATTCCTTGGGCCCAGTTCTCTTTCCCATGTCTAATTTTCAGTTGTAGATTTTACTTTACTTGCCGTTAAAGGCCTTACTTATTTTCTATTTCATTGTATGCCTTCAATTACTATGGTGTTGCAAAAATACACAAGTCAGTTTTAAATTCACAGAGAAATCATGGAACATACCATCCTCTTTGAAAAAGGTAGCCTTGAGGTCTCATTTAATGCATGCAGTGTGGTTATGACATCTTTGCCCAGTCGCTGCTATGAAGGAGAAAACAAAAAAAATCACCAGAGACCAAGCTTGCCCTGTGCTTTGGATGCTAACAGAGTTGAGAACATTTTCTTTCTGTTATATCAAATGCCACAGAAACTGAATTAGAGCAGTGACTTTCAACAAAACAGAATAATATTGGAGGTTTGTGTTGATATTGAATATAATAAATATATAGCATGGCTTACAAGCTAAAATGTGAGTATGGGGACTCCAGTGTACTGAACAAGTTTGGTCAAGGCAGACCTGAAATGTTCTTTTCGAGGGGATGTGTTATAGGCTACAGATTTATATTCTCGTAAACTAAGGACTTCTACTTAATCAAAACAGTAAAAGCAAAAATCCTGATCAATGGGGATTTACTTAGCCAGTCCCATTTCGTTAAGCAGTATGTGAGATGATGTATAGTGGGCCTGAAATTCAGAGACAAAAAGCTAATTATAAGTAGACAAAAATAATTGACAGAAAAAAAAGTTGAGTATTAATTTTTTTCTTATAGTAACTGTATTTTTCAGTTTTGCTCTTGGAAAACATTGCAATGATTCAGAGTAACTTCCTGCCAGAAAATGGACTTTGTCGTTGGCTTGACTACTATAGCTAAAAGGATGATTGTATGGAATTTTAAATTAAGCAAAAATAAGCCTTTAAAATCAGGTCCAGGTAAGTTCCAAGTTCAGGCCTGAGGAGATCTAATAAGCCCTCACTGCTGCTGGGAGTTGAGACCTTCACTATCAGATTACTCATTGCTGGTCAAAAAGCCAGGAAGTCCAAGCGCAGACTGAAAAGAGGGCCTGAAGGTCCTTTAATACTAACTGCTGCAGGGTAAGTGTTTACCATCACATACTCAGGACGAGTTTCCCAAAAGGCTTATACCAAAGATGCCATGCTATAGATTACCTTATCAAATAAGAAGATGTTAATGATCACAGAATAAAGTTTATTTCTGAATTCAGCTAAACAAGCTAAAAAAAAAAAAAAAAGATTTCACAGCAGAAGTAGGAGAACATATATTATTAATACTTGGAAGAAGCTACATTGATTAATAATACATTACAAGCTTGCCAAAAAAATATATCATGGAACACCTTCATCTCATTGAGGATCCTTTAAGGAGACAGACAGATTCGGATTGGATATAAGCATCCAGTGATGAAAAACCACTGACTATCCTGCTGAACATGGAATTTTTTATTCAGAACCTGTGCTTTTGAAGATATTCAGTGGGGAACTCCCACCTTGCATGTCTCATAGTAATGAGGAATGTAACAAAGGGGAACCCTCTAAACACTATATATTTCTGTCAGAGTTCTTTAACCTGCAGGTATCTGTTGGCCCACATTTTTGAAAAATGAGGCACTTCAGAAAATTGATATTTTCTTTATAGCTAGAAGGAATAATGAGCTGGATTTATTTTATTAGTAGAAATTTATTTCCAAAAGTTTTTCACATATGTCTTGCTTAACTCTTCATTAGTACACTGATTTTCTGCATTACTAGGCATGTTTCCTTGTTAAAGACAGAAATTTTTCATAAATATTAAAATGAATGTTTCATACCAAAGTTTGATTCTTGCCAAAATCTGAAAAAATAAGTCAAAGACTAAAAGCAAAAGTACATCGATTTCCTTCCAGAGCAACAATGTTCAAGCAGTTAAATGAAAATTTGGTTTAATACAACATTGCATTTGAATAGAAAAGAGCGGATAAAAGCTGTTTATCTGTAGGCATGCATCCTGGTCCAGAAGGGAACTGACGGCCTTTCTCTCTCAGCTGCTCACGCACACAAGAGCTGCTTAAGTAAAAAGACATTTCTTTAAGTAAAAAGGCAGGATGTGCTTATCCTTCCTAGAAGTTAGTGGTCAAACTTAACTCATCAAGCATTAGACTGGTCTGAGCTAGCTCTGTGGACAACGGGCTTGTTTCCAACCATTGATGTAAGCTGCAAGAAAGAGTGAATGGGTTATATTTGCTTCAACATTTAAGTGACAGAAATTGTATAATTACTTAATATAAATTATGCTTTATGGAATCAAACTAAGTAAGTGAAGTGGTTGATTCATATTTTGTAAGGTTATTGTGCTTCATTTTTTTCCTGTCTCTTTCTTTTGATCTCTAGTGACAGAGTGCCTGTGAAAGTGATTTCACATGTGAATCATTTTAGTCAAAGGAATAGTATGCCTTTCTATTTTAACATGGCAGAAATACATTTTAGAGGGTAAGGCCTTAGTGTAGAAAAAAATACAATCGAATTTTAAAATTTATACTTTTTTTTATTCTGATATTAGCAAGCAAAAGATGATTCTCAAGTGTCTTGTGAAGTCAGCAATAAGTTGGGTTTATTTTTAAGGTATGTATTTTTAAGGTTATGCTCCCTGAATTTACTTTTTTTTTTTCATTCAGAAGAACTATTTGGCTAAAGCTATGTTTTATCACATAATTTCCAGCTCATGGGAGAATTTTAGGGTAATGATTGAAAACTGTTTCTAATAGAAGACAGATGCATTAAGGTTTGGACCTAAAACTTGAATTTTGTCTACTTGTGCATGTCTTGGCTTTAAAAAAAGAGGCTCTCTGATGGTTAGAAACTATTATCTTGGGGCTGTTTTGCAACCACATTTAAAATGCTTGGATGGCTCTAGACCAGTGCCTAGACATAACAGGGGACATTATTTTGCTGTCATTGGTCTTTCCAGAAGCATACCATTGAAATCCATCAAGTTATTTTGCATAAAAAGCAATGCAAATTTCCAGAAATGCTGACATGCTTGGAAACAGAAATGTAACTATTCATCTTTTGGCAGTGACATCTTAAATAAGGCAAGGTTGAACAGTCATTCCTAGGACCTTGCACATCATCTGCCTGTCCATATTGTAGACTTGCAGCTAACTGGATTTGGATTTCAGGAGTGGCCACTACAGTGCATTTCACAGAACGTATTCATATTTCCACTGGAGACAGCAGAGGAAACAATGATCTTAAATAAAAAAGTCAACAAAACAGACAATTCAGAAACTGGAAAAAAATATTATCTTTCACTGACACAATTTCAGGACTTTCAGTGCAAGTAAAGAAGACCTTTAGAAAAGAGAGCTAGCCCTTTTTTCTTTTTGTTCTATAACCTTTGTGTGCTATTTGGATGATCCATTATCTCGATGATCTATGACTTAGATTTATTATCTATTTCACAATTATGATATTAAGAATAGAGTTTACATATTATTATCCTTTAGATAGCATCAGTGATTATTTATTGGTTCATATCATATTTTAATAGGCTTCCTTTCAAGTACTAACATCTGTAGAAATATTTTGACAAAAAGACAGCCAAGTGCTGAACTTGGAATAGCCTGCCTACACATACTTATGCCTACCCCCTCCGTAGATTTAAAAATCTTGTCATAGTTATTTATCTAAATATTCTGGGAAGTGTAGTACATCAGAGTACACACACTATTTAGCAAAGGTTTTACTGTATGAAAGGATATAAATTTTGTTTACTCAGTAAACTAAATGTGACTGATTCCATTCACGTTTCTTTGAACCAGTCTTGCTCAGATTTTATTGCAAAATTGGGTTCGGATGCAGAGTGCTATTAAAAGGTGTTCTGATCCATATGAGGTAGAAAGAAAAAACTTTTAACTCACTGCTTTGGATGAATGAGCTATGACATAGCAGTTCCTCAGATAATAGTATCTGTTTTAAAGATTTCAGAAGAATATAACACAGATCCCATCCAGTAGTAATATAGGCATCTACAGATAAGG
Source organism: Pezoporus wallicus (assembly GCF_028554395.1). Taxonomy (NCBI): domain Eukaryota; kingdom Metazoa; phylum Chordata; class Aves; order Psittaciformes; family Psittacidae; genus Pezoporus; species Pezoporus wallicus. Next base: position 810,713 of record NW_026634996.1, read on the forward strand.
ACTGTATAATAAAGAAATTATTCTTTTCAGTAACCTAAAAAATTAAAATTATGAAAGCAGAGGTTCTGATAAAATAAGTAAAAAAAAAAATGAGGAAGACTTGCTAGAAAACTTACTTGGGATTAAGGCTCAGAGGTCTGATCTGCCTAATTAAGTATTTTTACATGTCTACTTGGCTTTCTGGGAAGTTATTCTACCCACTGCAATTTAGAAAGGGAAGTATGGCTTCTCCTGGTACTCCTGTTAAAAGGCGTTGTGCTTTGTATACAGCAGTTGTATCTTCATTGGCTCTCGGAATGAAAATGGGTCCATCATTCACTGATTAAAGAATGTGCTTGGCAGACAAGATGCCGTCATTCAGTTCCAGCAGCTAATTACTTATTTTATACCAAATGGGAGATACTTAGGACAGGGGGACAGATTCATTGCAGACTAGCCTGGAGGCAGTGATTAGGTAAGAGACAGTCAGAGCTTGCTTTGAATTAGAAAGGGAAGGAAGGTTGAATCCTGGTCTAGCCCATAAGACAGAAATGGAAAAAAGCACCACCTTAGTTTTGTAAATCAAACTTAAGTCTTTTCATGTCAGAAAATGTTAAAGAAGTCTGATTTCCATTTACCTGTGAGTTTTGGGTAAAACAGAACTGTATTTTTGAGTTGAACATTTTTATTTTAACCATCTACTTCAAGGAGTGATGTAAGACAGGAATGCAAAAACTCCTGAAACCTGCTCATGCAATTGTAAGCCAATCATGAAACCAGCAGCCATGCAGAGGTCGTTGTAATTTTGGATCGTAATACTAGTGAGTTGCTTAAGTACAGCTTTAACACCAGAAAAACAATAGTCATATCACTATGTAAATAAATACTAGCAGACCAGTATTCGTTCTGTGCTGTTACAGAATCATAGGAAGACTTAGGGTAAATCTTCTTTAATCCAGGTTCCTTCTAGGTCTCACACTTCTGTACCATAGGGATCTCTGCCTCCGCGTTCTCTGGCCTTCTCTTTTCTCCTCACCCTGTCTATCCCTACATTCAACATGCACTCCTGTCTCCCTTCTCCCAAAAGAGACGCAACTTTGTCCTTGATGTCATTTTCATCATATAACTACAGTGTGGCCATCATCTTCTCCTCCTCCACAAGTGTTTTGTTCTTCCCAATAAGAACACTACTAAAACAATCCTTTGTTGGTTCACTGCCAGCTCTGAGACTCTCCACATTTTACTATACTGAGATCATGAGTCTTCACCATCCCAGATAGGTAAGCTTTTTACAGTTCTGTCTTGCAACTACACTGTCACACAGCTTAGTGACCCTTGCGTGCTGTCTCTATTTGACCCAAGTTAGCTACATAGAATCATAGAATAGTTAGGGTTGGAAAGGACCTTAAGATCATCTAGTTCCAACCCCTCTGCCATGGGCAGGGACACCTCACACTAAACCATGTCACCCAAAGCCTTGTCCAGCCTGGTCTTGAACACTGCCAGGCATGGAGCATTCACAACCTCCCTGGGCAACCTATTCCAGTGCCTCACCACCCTAACAGGAAAGAACTTCTTCCTTATATTTAACCCGAACTTCCCCTGTTTAAGTTTTAACCCATTGCCCCTTGTCCTGTCACTACAGTCCGTAATGAAGAGTCCCTCTCCAGCATCCCTACAGGCCCCCTTCAGATACTGGAAGGCTGCTATCAGGTCTCCATGCAGCCTTCTCCAGGCTTAACATCCCCTACTTTCTCAGCCTATCTTCATATGGGAGGTGCTCCAGTCCCCTGATCATCCTCGTGGCCCTTCTCTGGACTTGTTCCAACAGTTCCATGTCCTTTTTATGTTAAGGACACCAGAACTGCACACAATACTCCAGGTGAGGTCTCACAAGAGCAGAGTCGAGGGGCAGGATCACCTTCGACCTGCTGGTCATGCTCCTTTTGATGCAGCCCACGATATGGTTGGCTTTCTGGGCTGCGAGCACACACTGCTGGCTCATATTCATTTTCTCATCAACCAGCGCATGTTTGCCAGCGAGTCATAAAAAAGCCTCTCTACTTTTTTTTCTACACCATCACTCAATCACTGCAATTAGAGACATTTTTACATAGAATAAAAGAAGGTATACAATGGTTCATGTTTTGCTTTGAAGACTTGAAGAAGGACATGAAAACATGGTGGAAAGTTCCTGGGCATTTAAACCATCCATACTCTTAGCTTTAGCACATCGACTGGCCACACTTTTGACCAAGTAAAGCTTTCTTAGTCAAATTCCAGGAATTTTTAAAAGTTAGTATAAATCAGGATCTATTCTGTGCAGTCACTTTCCAAGAAGCTGACCTATTTTGGTGTGGGTAAAAGAATTTAATAGCATGGAAATAGGCTATTCTATACTGGCTATTTCTGGGCCACAGAGTACAGTCACAGGTCTTTTCAGCCTATGCTTTGCAATCCAGGCCATACAGCCCACCTTGGGTGACAGTAGCTGACAGTTAAGTAGGCTTCTGTTACTATTTGTTTGTGAGCAACACAAAGAAATTAACATAAAATTCAACATCTATGCAAGTTTCTATTTACACTTATGCCAGTTTTCTCTTATATTTTTATTATTCCTTTTTTTTGCATCAGAATTCTTTTAACACTTTCAGGAAGAGCTGATTTGTTCCCAAAAGTGGATGTAATCTTAGTAAAAGCTCCCTAGAAATGTTTTGGGTTTTTTTTTTGGTAGCTGTCACTATTGCATGGTCTTGATCATAAAATATCTTGAAAGTGAAACATTTGATTCAGACTGAACAGTGGCCCAAAACCCAACTAAAGAATATTGTTTTGAAAAAATGAAAAACAAAAAAATAAATAAATAAACTGGAGGGATAAATACTCAGTTACCGGAGGTTCTCAAAACACTAAATGCTTAGTAAGATTTGTGTCTGCTACACTTACATAGATTTTAAAAATGTCTTAAGAATGCATAACTAGTAAAGACTATCCTCAGAGGGTTTTTTGGCATACTGATTGGATGAAACAAAAACCTCTTTAAAACTCTAAACTGAGAGACTGAACCCTCAGTTTCAAAGCAGAGCATGAAGTAAATATAGCTATTTCTTGGTACACTTCCATAACCAATGAAAAGATATAGGTAATTTGTCACTAGGTAAAATGTAATACTCTGATTGCATAGTAAGCAGTAGTCCAAGAAATACAAATAAGCACAACAGTGGTTTGAAGTTAAGTATCATCTATTGGTCATAAAATTCTATTGTTATTCTGCCCTTATCCAATCTATTTTCCCCTATCACCAGGTTTAAGGGGTAATTGATCACAGCAAGACTTATAGGTCAATTATTTTTAAACACATTGTTATCATTATGGTAGACTACTAAAATTTATTAATTCTATTTTACGCCTGCTGTCTTCTGTATAGAAGTGTAAACAAATATGGTTCATAGAAATTCAACAACCTTTGGCAGGATGCATGATATTCATTCTACCCCAATGTGTTTTCTGTGGAAAGCAATGAAGAAAATATTCATTCAAAACACAGAGAGTATTTAGATTGGATGCATGAAATTATCCACAGTAACCTTGGGATGGCTGAAAAGCACCATGCATCTCCACCTACTCTCTGATACTGAAGAGTAACTAGGGCTACAGATTTAACAGCATGGGGTTGCCTTGCAATGCCTTGAGAACCGGTTGCAGAGTGACTCACAGACTACAGTGTCACTTACTGCGTCACTGTCATTTCTGGCAGCATCTGTCTGCTTTTTTCCCCAAGGCCTTCTCTCTAAGTAAGAAATCACCACAGCCTTCTGCTTCTGACCATACTGGGCTTGCTTTTTTGAAAATCTAGAGGCTACAATGCAGCATAAAGTGGAACAGACCATACGTAATTCTCTAATTATAATTAATTATAATCACAATAGTTTAGGCTCATGATTTCCAAAAATACCTAACAACCACAGCTGTAGTCACATTTTCAACACTATTTCACTCTTGGAAGAAGCATTACATGGGATGCCCAGAAAGTGCTTGCCACAATCCAAAGGTTCCTACAGACTGCAGTAGAAGCTGCAGATACCAAGCAGCTTTGAAACTGCCTTCTCTGAGTCCAAAATGCATGTTTAGTTGAATTTTCACATGAAGAAAGCTATATAAAAAAAGAGAAATATGCTAGAGGAACTCTCAGGTTTGCTGTTGAATTCATGATATTTTTTTTCTCAGTGGCTTCCACGGGAATTTTTGATCTTATACATGTGATCACCAACATGATCAAGAGAAGGATCTGTAATTAGTAGTATTTATATAGAGATCTCACCTTTAAACACTTAAATTAGAACACATAAACATCACTTTTGATAAGTTGATCATGCTTGGTGTATAGAAGGGTCTGCAACTGTGAAGCCATTTGGCATCCTATTGAATCATTATTTTTTAGTCTATATCACACATTAAATCACAAGTATTTTAAGTAAACTGCATACAGTAAACCAAAACTTACAACAAAGAACAGTAAACTATTATGCACTTGTACTCGATGATTTAAAATTTTTGTGTTTAAAAATAATAATTTTCTGCTTTAGACTGTGCCAACATGGTAAAGAAATGTACATCATAAAATGTACCCAATAAACATGCAAAAAATCAAAGCTTCACAGGGAGTCTTTTGACCGATAAAAATGTTGAGTATGTTTTGTTTAGGTGATTTTAGGGATGTAACTCAGGTGTGACTTGGAGGACTAAAGATAGGGACCTAATTTCCTTTGTTGTTGGAGAGGAAAATGATTCTTCCAATAGAGATGATTTGGAGCACTTGGCTTAGATCCAGAAGTAAATGGTTTGACCAGATACTACAGAGTAAATGAATTGCTTATTGCATTTTATACCAGACTAATAAAGAAAATGTTAAAAAGCTCCTGCAAGATATTTAAGAAGCAGAGATGTTAAGCAGAGCATTACAAACTCTGTGTCCCATTCTCGGCAATATACTTTTCTTCATGTTAATGTTTCACATATATCATGCAATTTGAATTTTATAGAGGGAATAAGTGTATTGATTTATTTCATGGTGATGGTGATCACGAAAATATTACCAATAGACCTACCTGATAAATGCCAATTACATGCTGCCTGAGATTCTGAAAAAGGAAAGACGTTTTCTCCTGTGAAGTGTCCTTATTCTATCCATAAGACATGCTGCACTTTGATAATTCCTTATAACTACTGTATAACTTATGTAAAAACCTTTCATTCAGGCGTTTAGACTATACAACTTAAAATGATTTTTCTTATGATTTTGTGCTACTTCTTTTGTTTGGTAATAGTTTCTTAATCAGTAGACTGGATATTAACAGACCAGTTCTTTATTGTTCATGATGCATAATGAAGCTGATTGTCTAGAACTGGTTTTCCACATAAGCTATTAGAGGTCCAGGAAGCATATTGTCTAAGACAAGAGCACATTGACAAAGTCAGACTTTTTACAGACGAGCATTTAGCCGCCATTTTTCTATATAGCAACACCAATGGAAGGGGAAGTAATAATGGTGGGATCTTTCTTATACAGTAATAACAAGATAATTAGAGTAGTTACTCAGGAAATTGTTGTTGTGGTTTAAGCCCAGCCAGTAACTTGGCACCATGCAGCTGCTTGCTCACCCCTGTTTTCCTTCTTCCTCCCCCCTCCCTTCCCTGGGCAAGCTGGAGAGTAGAATCAAAAGAATGTAAAATCTGTGGGTTGAGGTAAGAACAGTTTAATAACTAATGTACAATATGCTACTACTGCTAATAATAATAATTACAATAATGATAAGGGGAAATAACAAGGGAAAAAAATAAAATTAAAAGAGGAAAGGAAAAACAATAAACACAAGTAATACGTGATACAATTGCTCACCACCCACCAACCAATACCTAGCCTGACCCAAGCAGTGATCAGTCCCTTACAGTAACTCCCCCCAGTTTATATACTGGGCATGACGTGCCGTGGTATGGATTACCCCTATGGCTAGTTTCAGTTTGGGTATCCTCTTCTCTGCTTCCTCCTGGCTTTGTGCCCCTCCTCACTGGCAGAGCTTGAGACTGAAAAGTCCTTGATCAAGGTAAGCACTACTTAGCAACAACTAAAACGTTGTGCTATCAACATGATTCTCAGACTAAAGCCAAAACACAGCACTGTGCCAGCTACTAGGATAAAAAGTAACTCTAACCCTTCATTATAAACTTGATGAAGTTCTAGAAATGAACATTTTCTTCCCCTCCTAGTAAAACTGTGCCACCATACAAAAGAAAATTTAAGATTCTTTGAAGAAGTTTAAGTATTATCGTTGCCTAGGTATTAGGACACACACATCTGTGTATCTGTGGCTCTAAACAATCGTCGCTAGGATAACTTCTACACTATGTTGTTAAAGAGAATACTCTTTATTGTCTTTGCTACACCCAGAATTCTTTGGCAACAGAAGCTGTGGGTCCAAATACCTTCAGCTGAGAAAATAAGATGGCATTTCCCATCTCCTGAACCCTTGTTCCAACAAGGTGGATTATAATCTGTGGAATTAGTCTCTGACATGCAATGAGGGGCTTTATTTTGAGAAAGCATTCTGACAATGGCTTATCAGTGGAAAAAAAACCAGCAACTGCTTAAACTGATTTTCAGTATACAAAAGTTATACAAGGTATGATGAACTTTTTTTTAACCCTTTAGGGAAGGAAGAAAGAGGATGGCCTTGAAAATTCAGTCTTCTAGCTGACCTGAGGGGCTGACAGAGTTCTGTCCCTGCAGCTGCCAGCTCTGGGGAAGCACTATCACACGAATGACCCTAAACTTGGGCAAGATCAAACTCAAAAGTGGTTTTGCTTCTTCTTATTTTTCGTTAAAGAACTGGGGACCCTTGGACATCTGGGATCTTTGCAGTCTGGGGAGATGTAGATCTTCCTAGGTGTGGACTTTGGGATCCACAGCAAAGAAACAGGATTTTTTCAAGAATAGCTATGCTTTATCTGATGAGGCCATAAACCCTAACTCAGAGCAATGAGTCTGAGGATGGGAGATGTTTTACCAGCCTATGCCAGGTCATGCGTGACCTGCATCAGAAAACATGGTGACAAGGCCTGGCCTTTCTCTTTACTGCACAAGGTCTCAGCCCCCTGCAGGGCAGAGTTGCAGCTGGGAGAGGCAAAAATATATATTGCTGCTGCGCTAAATCTCATCTTCCCAGTTTTAGGAGCATGTACCTCAGATGTCACTAATTATTAGGCTGATTAGCTGTAGCTGATCAAACAGGTTTAGTATACTAAGTATCTGCTTGTATTTATGTTATCCTTTCTTTTGCCTATAAACTTGCTGTTAAAACACCAGCAAGTACATGTGAAGTGTTGTCTTTAGATTCTTCCTAAATGGACAGAAATCAGTGTCCTTATAACCTGGCCAGCATAAAAGCTGAAATGCCTTGGTGATTTAAGATAAAAAGAATATAATCATATACATACATCTTTTTTTTTTTTCCTTCTTAGATTTAGATCAAAAAGAAATGCAAGACTTTGGCAGCTGCCAAGGACAACTAAAAAAAATATAGACAAAAAGCAGGAGAGCATAATCTTGCATACACATAGTGCTTGTATAGTGACAGATTAGAAAAAAGCTCAAATAGCATTTACAGCTATTTTGTTGAAGGCCATTATGCATTTAGCTTGAGTCCTTAGATGCTAACCTGTGCTGTTTCTTAATACTTGTTTTGCTGATGAGATGTAATGATGATTTTCATTTCTTCTTATCAGAATTGAAAACCTTTTTGGTAAAAGATGAAATGCTCATGAACTGAAGGTGTAGAGAAATAAAATAAAAAAAAAAAACAAACAGCTCTTTAAGTAAAACCCCAGAACAGCTTTTAAGCCTCAAAAACTGAAACTAATCTAATCATGTCAAAAAAATTGTAAATGCGTGCTGGATTTCAGTCAATATGACTGATTACCCTATTACCTGTCACTTACTGAGCTCTGATTTTTTTTTCCTGCTATGTGCTTTGGAACCATCTTTGTCTCAGAAACTCAGAAGAAGTATGTTAGCTCACCTCCAGTTCAGTTTCCTGAATGCTTATTACTCAGCTTTTGGGGCTGAGTAAAATGTCCTATCAGTCATTTCAGCCTAAAAGCTTCAAGAGCACCATCACTCATTTATTTTTATCGTCCTCATCGAAGCTGCTGAACCTGAAATTCCAAGGAACTTTCACATTTTGAGTCACTTAGAAACTATGCAGGTGTTATAAGGGAATGCCTGAATGCTTATGAAAAGCTACATAACCACTGTAGCTTAGCTTTCTCTAGTTTAGGATTTTGGGTTTGATTTTAAGTGTAATTTAAGTGTGAAGTGTTGTGTAAGTTAAGCATATCAACTGGAACATAACTTTTGGCCTTAAAAAGAACTTCTTTCCCCCCCCCCCCCTTAAAATTCCATTTACAACAGAGTGAAAAATCTTGTCTAGACAATATGCATTGCTACTGGTTTTCCTATATGTGAAAATATTCTGACTTGCGTGCAATATGCATGAGTAAAATCAACAAAAAGGTAACTAGTTTCAGCGCCCAGTTTTGTAATGCAGTCTGAGGGAAGTAAGGGCTTGCTCCTTTGGTACATCCAACGTAACTCATCTCTTACAAAAGCCAGGAGCAAACTTAGAAAACACATTTAAAAGAGGATAATGGAAGTGGAAGAAAATATTTTTGTAGGCAGAGAAGTCCCATGTGACAGTCTACAGAATTTGACAGAATTGTTTGGGCAGCGTAACCATCTGCTGTGTAAGTTTGTCTGAGCTACTTGTTCTGTCTTCCCTAGAAGCTGCAGACAGCAAGGTTTTTCAGGACCTTTGGGAGCAAAAGGCTATTGCTCAGGCCTGTTTTGGTATACTTCTACAGCAAATGGAGGTAATAAGTGTATACAGGCAAAATAGACAGTAAAAACTGAATAATGCTAAACTGTCACAGCAAGTCCACAGCAAGAAATAATGTCTTCTAGAAACAGAAATATAAAAATGTACAAAACTATCTTTTTGTTGCACTTCATGCACAGCATGTATTGATCATTTCAAATATCCTCTTTACAATGATTATATCCTTGGGTAAAAAAAAAAAAAAAGGGGTAAAAAAAAAAAAAGGTGGTTTTCATGCCATACATTATATTCTCTTGAAGTTTTCCCCTGAGCTGGCAACAATATACATTATTTGGTTTTATTTATTTTATTCTGAAAGTATATTGGCACATGAGCACCATTAACAGCTTCAATATGCTCTGAAAATAGTATTACAGGAGGATGATGGCAGTGTAATTACATACTACATCTTCAGAGATCTGATTCTGGCAGAGTTGAAGATTACTTCAGAGTTTCAAATTAATCTGAATGACCCCATCTTTTTGCTGTTGAATTTCTGGAAACGATGAAATACCAAGTCATTGAAATAACTGATAAAAGCCTAAACAATCTGAAATGAGTAATGTAGTGTTTCTTTGATTCCATTTAAGTCCCATACGCTTTACAGCAAGGTACAGTGTTTTACAGAGAAATGTTTTTTTTAATGAGTTCGAGTGCTCTTCAGTTCACTAAGAATAGATCAACTAGCCAAAGAAGTAAAACTCCATTATCATATGCTTTTACGTTTTACGTTCACTAAAACTGTGGCTGTAAAGAGCAAACACTGCAGCAATGATTTCTGTCATCCAATGTAAGAGTCTGTAAAAGCCCTGGGTATCAGGGCTTAAACTATGCTGTGGAGAGAAGGCAAGTTTTGCCTTCAGGTACAATTTGCATGCTGACAAGAGGGAGAAAGCAGACAAAACAGATTTTTTTCAGAGGCAATCAGACAATTATACAGTCCGAACTGCTAGCTCACTAAAGGGTAGGTTTGCTCCTAATCCAGCAGTACTAATGTCATTTTTTCTCTCACCTCAATATATTGCAAAGCTGAAAAAGCTGACACAGCATGCATTGTGAGGAGATAATGGCAGGCAACGGTGTCTGCTGTTTAATTCAAAGGGCTGGATGTGAAAGTCATCTATCCTGCTGTTACACAATACACAACTTCTCAGAGCCTCATTTTGTGAAAAGGGACTGAACTGCTACCAGGCAGAAATCTCAGAGAAATCCCGCTGATGCACCTTCCAGTAGTCACAGGTGCCTGTCCTCTGTACTAGTGGAAAAGAAGTATATATGTCCTCCTATGTGTTCGCATGTAGAGGAACAGAAAAGGCCATTGCCAATGTTTTCCTGCACCAAAGGGGCTGTTGTATGAGAGCTGTTGGAGAATATCCCAGGAAAATGAAATCACAGAGGAAGCAAATGCTATCTGAAGGGCAGGATGAAGCAAATCAAACATCCTGGGTCCACTGAAATCAGCTGCAAAAGCTGGTGATTTTGACAGCAAAGGCTGCTGCATGAACTAAGGTGAACACTACCTGCTCACTGCAAATACTTGTCATGATGGTGTTCATTGGCAAGGTAACAATTCCAGCAAGAGGTGCAGCTGAACAGGAAAGGCTGGCACTTCAGTAGCGGTGTATTAAGTCAGGGCACAGTATAAACTAAGCACTATTGCTACTGATGTCGTTAAAGTGAAGGCTTACTCAAAGTACTTTGTACCTTTTCTTCCAGCTATTTCAACTATTATACCTTGATTTTTTTTGACATAGCTGTTTCCCCGAATGAAATCAGTTTTTCCTCACATATGAGTAGTAAGGTTTATTTTAAAAGCATGTATTTTTTGTGTTTGGTTGGGGTATTTTTAAACTTCTATTACCACTAAAGGTAAATAAGCTGAAAATGAAACTCTGAAGAGCTAGAAATTTATGGTTAGCACTGAAATTTTAGTAGGAGCACCCTCTGGTGGCTAATATATAAACAGTACTCTTTATCTTCCCCCACAAGGAGTTGTACATCTAATTATAATACTGAGTATTACAGAAAGGGGTGGAAACCCTTTTTCCATTGTATTTTGCCTTTTAACTACTGTGAAATGCCTAGATATATTTTCCTCAAAATAAAAAAATCAGATACTAAAAATTGTTAAACATAGGAGAAAAATGCTTATAAACATGTACTGTCTACAAGTAGAATTTAATTCAAAAGAATTAACCATATGGGTAAAATTAAAAATAGAAATACAGATGTCTATTTCAAGAGATAGAGATGATAAGGCCCTTACAGTTGCACTGGACCAAATTTAGAAACCAGGGAAAATCCTTGGGTAAAACATGCATATCTTTTTCTAATCATTTGTTGGTTTGATCTCATAATTTTAATCGGACTAATTACATCTGTTTCTTTTGCCCAGGCTCCATGGTTTTAATCAGACATACTATGTTAATTATTAAGAAATCCCAAGAATGACTGTCTACCACTTTGCCACAGGTATCTTCCATTTAAAAGTGCCTGAGTCCTCTCATGTTGGTTCTGCTATTGGAAGGATCAGAGCTGTGGACCCTGATTTTGGGCAAAATGCACAAATTGAGTATAACATAGTTCCAGGAGACGGAGGGAACTTGTTTGACATCACAACAGATGAGACCACCCAGGAAGGAGTTATCAAACTGAAAAAGGTATGTGGCAATGATGGAGTGTTTGTACCCAAGGGAGAAAATAGGTAAGAGAATTAAATGTTGTGCAATTAAACCTCATAGTTAACACACAGTTGTTTTTATCTTTATTAGAATCTAAGGCTGTGATGTTAGTCTTAAAAGCAATTGTAGTTTAGTGATTCATTTCATATACTATCAGGTATGACTTTTCATAAATAATGTCAGTTATATCAGCAGAGAAGTAATTCTTATCTCTGTTAAGAAAGTGTAATTTCTCTTTCATGGGAAGTTTTCCACCTAAAACCACATGAAAAAATGCACAGATCAGAGCATAGAATGAAAGAACTATATTTTATGTTTGAGATAATCTATTGCATTTTCACTTATAAGAATTTTCTTTTGAAAAAAAAAAATGTTTTATTTTAATAATGAAGCTGTTGTATAGTACTGTGGAGAAAAGAGTTTTTACTTAGGGTAGAGGAGTTCCAAATGATTGCAAATCAACATGTCCTACTTCCAGTTTCCTGATGATAGTGTTTCAAAGAGCTGATTATCAGATACTCATGCAAGGGAGCACACTGCAACTCAGCTGTTGATGTTTCTTTATTTTACGAGAATAAGTTCAAGGTTACTGAATTTATGAACTTTGAAGATGGAAAGGATAACTGTTATTTGGAATTTAGTGATTAAAGCACTCAGTAGGAGAGATAGATACAAAATAGGGGCTGTCACATTTTAACTAATGGCTCTTTTCTGAGGCCAGGCATGCACATGTACACCAATGATCAACTTTTTAATTAGAAAGAGGTTTGAGCCACCAACTCATTTTGAAAGGCCAGCTTATTCTTGGAGGTGTAATTTTTGTAAAATAAACACATCTAGGAGATGAACACTTTGCAAGGGTCAAGGGAGGAAAGTGCTGTGTATTAAGACAAGCTTTAGGAATAGAAAAGCTTTATTTTCAATAAAATTTAGGATTTAGGTACTTAAATTTCCTCCGGCTCTAGCCATGGGTGTATATTTGCATTATATTCATTCTAACAATGAAATTCCTGGTTTCAGCCTCTTGACCTGGGAAACAGTAAATTATCCATGGGTGTATTAAAGGACCAGATGATATCAAGCCACTCACTCTTCTGCTAGTTTTAATGACATATGATGTAATTGATAATACCCACAGGAAGTAGTTTGATGAGACACAAACTCTTTGCACTTTTCACACACGTCCCCTCTTTTCTGACTAAAAGTTTGAATGCAGTGTTTCCTCCTTATGTGAATTTGTAAATTTGCTTCATTTTTAAAAATTATTCTGATCACCTTTTTCCTTTTATGCAGATGACTCAAAAAGAGCACCACCTGGAACTGTCAGGCTGAGCAGCTGCGTGCCCTTCTGTATGCACTGCCAGTCAGAAATGACAATGGGTGGGAACCATTGAAAAAATAATGTTTGAGCATTGAGAATAGGTTTTGGTAGGATTCAGTTCTCCCTCAGCTAGTCCTAAGCCTCGGATGTGCTGCTTGCTTTTATACACAGCAGTGGAACTTTTCCATACTTGTGGTTAAGTGTATATATGTTAGACTGCATGGACAAAACTTTCAAATTGGCAATTCAAAGAGCATGCATGTAAAATTTGTTACTGGTAAAGAGGATTCACATACGAATCTACTTGATGCCGTTATCTTGGGATCAGCACAAAATGCCTGGCCACTTTTGAGACTGCTGTATGGGGAATTATATAACAGCTAATTCAACCACTAATTAAATAAAAACCAAACCACACAACTAATTCTATATCCAAATACTTTAGAGTTGGTCCCTGTATTTTGCTGCATTCAGATAGGGCATATCTGAAAGTTTAGGACATTTTAACAGCAGCAGAACATCACTTAATGCTGCCTAATGTAAATGATAGATCTCTGTCACTGAGCAGAAGGGGAAAAAATATAATCCTAATCCCTTTTTAATCTTCTTCTTCATAGGGGCCTTTGACAGGCTGTGAAGGTCAGGGAATACTAGCATTGTTCTATGCAGGATTGTGGAAAGAAGATTAAACCCAACATGCAGGTCCTTCATAAAAGAGTGCCTTTATACAGACCATACATCTTGCACTTCACAAAACTTTTCTGAGGGAAAAGGTCCCATTCATAAGATTTATATAAACCAAGTGTTTTAAGGCATTTTGGAATGACCCAAAATCCTTCCATTCAAGTTCCTTGCTGGATCCTAGGTTAAACAAGAGCAGTCTGGATTCTTAGTGATATTGTCAACACAGTTTTCATATCCTTTATGCCTATGATAATATAAATGTATTTTCATGGGTTGCAGTTTTCAGAGTCCAGAAATGCTGCACATTCACAATTCTGTAGACACCTATTAATGCATGCTAGCCATACTGTACAAGCCTGCAACAGCACCATTCGTTTGCCTGCAGAGTAGCAATTTTACATTGCATGGTGTTCAAATCACTGATGTTACATTATGGGATTATACAAATATTAAGGTTAGGTATGCATTAAAGTCCTTCTTTAAATCAAAGCTGGTAAATGAATAGGACCAACACTTTCAATTATGAATTATAAATAATTAATAGTCAAAGCCACTAATAAAAAGTGCCATGTGCTTTAAAAATCGGTTTGCTCTTTTTCTGTATCATAGGATATTCTGATGCCATAAGTGCTGCAGTAATTAAGTGCTGAGACATGTCAAAGCCATGCTTTTATTTTTCCTGGAAAATTTCTTGCAGCTAGAAACAGTCGGTCACTGCACAGATGCTTTTTTTTTTGTTCAGTTGTTATGAAAAAAAAAAGGAAGATTTTTCTTTATCCAAATTGAGAAAAATGAAACCTTCTTGCATAATATCTTTTTTTGGTAAAAAATACATTTGATGATAAAAAATTGCACAAGCCAAATTGCTTTTTTTTTTTTAGCATACTAAGTGCATTGGTGGAAGTAAAAGGCCATTCTCTGCTTCTCAGACACCAAATGGGCATAAACAGCTACAGCCGGACAAGGTGCACATCTTAAATGATCTGGTTTGGGTACTAGTTTATGTTCATGCTACCATCCAACATAAACTTGATTACTACTTCTTTTGTGGTATTTACATATATTAACAATTAAATAGCTTTTCTTATATTCTACTAAAGAGAGGATCCAAACGCCATTTAGCCCCACTGTGTGGTTAGTACTGTAATAGCTTCCTCTCTCCCAAAGAGGGGAAACTAATAAAAAGAGGGGGAAATGTCTGACTTCAGGACAATGCTGGATTCAGTTTTCCATAAGAGTAAGAAATACTACTATATTAGGAAAGGAATGACCATTATTTTCCCCTGTCCAGTGCTATTTAATACAGTGTTTATTGGTGTTTATAATTATGTAGTATCTGCCATCCTACCTGAATGCTTCAGGAAACTTGAGTGTAAACTACTGGAAGCAGGGTGAGAGAAAGTACCATCTCCTTTGTACCAGAGTTTAATTGCCTCTCATAGAGCACATAGTAGTGCTTCCAGGTACAAGAGGAAAGTGTGTCAGTTCCAGGCAAGCTTGTGATTTTTTTGAAACTTGATTGAAACTGAATCTTTAATGACCACACCCAACAGAAAAAGAAAACAAAAGGATCTGAGCTTCCCGGAATAGCTGGCACAAAATTTATTAAACTAAGAATGAGTTTATAGGATAATCCTATTTTATGCAGAAGCCTTTTAATTGGCTTGGCATGAACTAATCCAGAAATTGAGCAGGGTTGAAACATTAAGTCTGGATCAGAGATTACTTTACAAATTTGTGCAAAGTGCCATTAAAACCCAGGAAAAAAGCCCTGTTTCTATGGTGCACCTGTTATGATCCTATACTGCTGCACTATACTGTGTGAGCTGCTCCATGTGTGTCAGTGGAAATGCAGGGAATAATTGCACTGGAATGGGTTGCCCAGGGAAGTTGTGAATGCTCCATCCCTGGCGGTGTTCAAGGCCAGGTTGGACGGAGCCCTGGGTGATATGGTTTAGTGGGACATGTCCCTGCCCATGGCAGGGAGGTTGGAACTAGATGATCTTAGGGTCCTTTCCAACCCTAGCTATTCTATGATTCTCTGATTCTATGATCTTGGTTTTTGGTACACATGTCACACAGGTGACAAAGCTGTATCCACCAAATTACAGGATGTCATGGAGGACACTGCATGATGAGAAACAATAACTTTAGTGATGATATAAAAACAGAAACTGGGGGAATGATGAACAGATCCAGTAGCTGCAGGGAGGTATTTTCTTATAACTTCAGGGGACACTTTTAAAAAGCTTTTCATTGGAGTCAGCATGTAGGAGTTTGACTACAGACTAAACTGAGGTGTCTTGCTCATGCCTGCTATATGTGTAGCTCACTGCTATAATGTAAGAGCAGTCTGACAGCATCTGTACACCACAACAGTGAGCGTAAGGCAGATTCATGACTCTGCCTTATCCAGAATTGCATTATGGCTACTACTTGCTTTATTAGCAAGGCTGAACAGGCTGCTCACCCCATCACTTCTTTCTCCAGAGGTAGGGAATACCCTCTGCAGGTGTGTGCACAGGCACTGTCTGCATATAATCATAACTAACTCAGGAGTTTATGTAAGTGGGAATTGTGGTCTTACATTTTGAGGAAGAAGAGCAAGCTATATGAGGCCTTTCAGCACAGGCATCAAGTAGTGACCTGGGTGCGGGTGCAATCCTAAAGACCACCATGGTAGCCACAGAGGAGAATGACAGGAAGAGTGAAGAAGAGAGTATCTTTCGTCTCTACAGTTTCAGATACAGCTGTTGGGTTTGTTTTTTCCTGGAACAGTGAAAGGTACCTGCAGAAAGAGGTGAGATGCTTGAGAGTATGAATCCTGACATTGGTCAGCTTCTTCTCTCTTCCAGATACAGAACATAAGTATATTTTGCCTACTTCCCATCAAGTCTTGAAACACTCACCAGATTTGGTCAAATTACAGAACTCAGTGTAGACTTGGCCTATAAATTTTGGTTTTTACTGTCCATTCTCACCTTTAACTAATGAATGCTCCTGGTTGGTTTGGAGCTTGTTTTAATAAATCAGCCTGCTCTACAATGCCAATTATTTCCTTGTGCTATTTAAAATCCAGTGCAGAAGTGTATTTACTGAAACGTCATGCACAGCAAACAGTCTTATGGCAATATTTCACAAAATATACAATCACTCAACTCATCTTCAAGGGGAAACTCTTGCCAGGTTTTGAAACAGGCATGTATGATGCAGAGTTGACCTACAACAGCACAGCACTAATGTGAAGAAAAGATTAAGTTAATATGTGCTTCATCTCAACCTAGTGCTACTATCCATAACTATCCTTATGCAGTGGGGCTTACAATCTCATTCCCAAATACGGCTTTTCCATCATTGTAGGTGTGGATCCTGAAAACCTGTATCACAAACAATACTGTTCTATCTCTTTGGTGTGGATAAATAGCAGAAATTTCTGGAGTTTCTTGTTCTAACTGTTTGTGAAGCAGAACAAACTGACAGGATGGCTGAATTCATTGTATCTTTCAGCCCATTTTTTTTCCCCAGTTCTTTATTTGCCTCTCTTCTGCCCTGCTTTACATCTATCTATCTATCTATCTATCTATCTGTCTATCTATCTATCTATCTATCTATCTATCTATCTATCTATCTATCTATCATCTATCTATCCATCCATCCATCTGATATCTCATTTAGATAGATACATCTATATAATAACATTTCTTAGCTTCTATCTTAAATATGGGAAACAGTAGTATTTCAAAATACAATTATATCTAACAGAGAGCTGTTTATGTGCTTTCCTAGCCATAAATATGTCTATTCAAGATACTTTCAGAGTTGCAAGATAAAGTGATTTGTTATTATGTGTTATTCGATTTTGGGATTTGTAGAATGCCTTTGCTGCACATAGCTGTACATATGCTGATAGTGCTTTACTGTGCAACTATATAGAGCAGCTTGTAACCGTAACACAGGGAAAGCCAGATAAGAACCAGTAAGTGAGCAAAATACATCTATTCTGTCACTAGTACTTAGAATATCAATTAGAAATACTCCTCTAATTGTTGAATAGTTCACAGTTAATAAGGATTGCCTTAATATTAGCAAAAATGCTGTTTACATGGAAAAACTTGTAGCTTTTGTAAACTAAAAAAACAACTTTATTCAAAATTAGTTTTATGAATATTATTATTTTTATAGAAGAAATAAATATTTATTTCCATTGTTTATTTATTTTAAAAAGACATTCCATTAAAAATCTGATTAAATGAAACAGGTTTCAATATTTTTTTTCTGTAAAATCCAAACATTCTGCTATCTTACCAGCACTCCAAATTATGACTGAGCACTGTCAGACATGCATTATGTAACAGCAAAATATGTCTTAAAAGAAAAAAAAAGCAGCTAAAAAAATTGTATGGATCACTCATTTCCTTCACAGAGTTTAGTGGTGTCTGCTAAAAAAAGACATACAAAGAAATGCTATTTTAACCTCTTGAAAACTAAAAATCAAAAAAGTTTTGCCTAAGAGCTAGGCATACTTTCAGTTCTTCTGTTTTCAGGCATATCAGAAAAATGCAAAAATTTAGCACTATCGATAGCTATTCGTATGGCTCAACAGTTTAAAACTGCAAAGACCAGAACTAGTTAGAATATTGTAGCTTGGGCTGCCCATAAACACAATACATCAAAACCATACCCTTTTGCTTCATTATATATGTTGTACAAAATATTTTTCTTTTTGAAATTAAGTCCTAGGTTTACTGCTTGCAACATTTCCCATCTTTCCACAGACCTTTCAGTTGTAGTTTAGCCTCTCATATGCTATAAGGCTAAATGCTGCTATTTTCACAGAATCGTAGAATCACAGAAGCAGCTAGGTTGGAAAAGACCTTTAAGATCATTAACTCTAACCATTTTGTGGGAGTCTGTCTCTGATTTCTTTCTCTGATGATGGCTCAGCACTTTCTGCATGTCTCTTCAAATGCTAAGTGCCATCTGTGCTTTGCACTGTCCACACATTGTTTAACCTCTAACTATATTTCTTATCGGACCCATAGAAAGGCAGAGAGAAAGAACTGGTTTCTCTGATATTACAGTGGAAAAATTATTTCCTTCCTTGAGGTCAAACTGTCTTTTCAAAAATATACCATAGTGTCCCATAATGCTGGGCGGGGTGGGGGGGTGTGTGTGTGAAGTGATGCAGCCACTTAATCCATCTTCTGGGTAGCTGTGCAGTAAAATATGCTAGCCTGAACACACCAATACACAAAATTGATTGAAGTTTTATGCCTTGCTGTCCATCTCCAAACAAGCACTCTGTTCCCCTTGTATCCTGAAAGTTGCGACTGGGCACTGGCCAAGGACTGTGATCTGGTACTCCTGCCTTGGAAAGTAACTCAGTGAAAAACAGCCTTCAAGGAATGCATGGGTTGTGACTCTTCCCTTTAGTACATCTATCTGCAAATATACTTCTGTAGCACAGGAGCCAATGTGAACAGTTTAAATACAATTTTGGGGTATGAAAGATACATACAAGTCATCAGAATAACTACCTAATTGAGAGCTTAGATTTCTTGCTTTCTCTGTATTAACCATTTATGTCTAGCTTAGCCCCTCGTACTTACATTTTTTTCCACTCCAGACTGGTTCTTCAAACTCTAGGTTTTTTCCTGTTACTATAAGTCTTGAAAATATATTAACAATTTATATAATTAGCTGGAGAAGAGTTTGTGGCATGGTTTGTATGTTGGGTTGTGTTTGTTTGTTTGTCTGAGGAAGATGCTTTTGGCAAAGTATAACAGTGAACATGAGGAGTATAGAAACTGAAGACAACGTGTCAACAATTTGGATACCAAAGCATTATGTCCATCTGTAGTGATGCCAACAGCTTAGAGTTTAACCACTGGGCCATAAGTTCTTCCACATTTAATTTTGTCTGTTTCTTCTCATCATTAGTTTTTAATTCTTTCTGTCAGTCCAGCCATGAAGGTGCAAGTCATACTGATTTTTACTGGGAATTTTGTCTGTAGGAGGGTGTTTGTACGTGGTAGTGGATTGGTTAGAATCACTTGACTTTCAAGCTTTTTTATTTTAATGGCGTATAGATTTAGGTGGCTAATTTTAAATTCCTAGCTCAAAAAAGACTGACCATCTAGTCTGTTAAAATTATAAAGACTTTCATAAGGATTTAAAATCATTATGCTATCTGTTCAGCTAATGTAAGTCAAGGAAACTTGATTGATTTTAATGGAGTTACTTTAGTTTATGCCAGGTAGTCATCTGGCCAATTATGTCCTGTTGTGATAAGGACGGAAAATGGCAGAATTCAAATCTATCCTGGCTGTGACAAGTGACTGGAAAGACTGTGGTAATGATGGCTGTGGGGGGAAGTCAGATGCTGAAATATCCTTGCTCATACACTTGTGATCCTGCTCTTTTTTCCCGATAGCATACCCTTTCCCGTTAGAAAATTTCCAGCTTGAGAGTTATTATAGGAAGAAACCACTAGGTGCCACTGTTATCCAAACATCAGGAAAAGACTCAGTAACGTTAAAAGCATGAAAGCCGACGCAGCTAAGGCCTTTAACTAAAATTAAAGCTTCAGTGTCTTTTCAACTAAATAAGACTGCATTAAGGTTTTTGATATGATTACCTTTCTAAAACCAAAGGCACTAAATTGATGTACAGTGACAGAAACCTGCAGAAAAACAATCCGATTGCAGGATGCATATACATCAAAAACCAAGATGGGTATACAAAAGGTGCTATGCTACCTTGAAGACCTTATGAATTACACTTAGGATCACAAGGCAGGGTAAAAGTCTGCATTTTTAAAGTACATGCAGCTCCACTATATGGTGTGAATAGCAGTTCACTGATAAGATAGACATTTTACAGGAAATACTTGTTTCAGATCAAGTTTGAAGTTCCAAGCCATACCTGAGGGTTGGCTTGACCCACTGGTATGTACCAGAGTTTTTATTCAGGCTAGTTTTCATCACTGTCATGACCTTCTAAAAGCTTTCCCTGCTAAAAAAAATGGAAGTCTTCTATTTTGAGGAACTGGATCATCTAGAGACAGTTGATTGCCTGTGCTTGGGAGTTGCGAATGCAAATATCTGGCTAACTGGCACAACAGCTCATTCGCAAAAGATGACTCTCACTTAGTTAACTTCAGACATCTACAATGGAACTGTTTACATCTATGTTAGTCATCCTGATTTCTTTTTGATGTGCAGAAACTGTCATTTCCTGAGTATGATTCATCTAGCCTATTTCAGAAATCACCTTAGCATGAGATGAACAAGTTTAGATAATTAGGTAAGGAGTTGAAGTTTACACTGAAAGCATCTTAAGTTGTGTCAGATTAATCCTACCAAAGTGATTTTGCAATGTTTAATTTTTAGTCAAATATGATGTTTTGCTTTTATTCTTTCTACAGCCATTAGACTTTGAAACAAAAAAGGCTTATACTTTTAAAGTTGAGGCCTCCAATCTCCATCTTGACCATCGATTTCACTCAGTGGGTCCATTCAAAGATACTGCCACTGTGAAGATAAATGTATTGGACATGGATGAACCTCCAGTTTTCAGCAAGCCTATGTACACAATGGAGGTTTATGAGGATACACCTGTGGGGACCATTATAGGTGCAGTGACAGCACAAGACCTTGATGCTGGCAGCAGCTCAGTTAGGTAAGAAAGCTTTTCCTCCTTCAGTAACTCTCAGAGAACCCAAAGTGAAGCTGACAGTGAGACTTGGTGGCTCAGAGCCGAGTAAGAAGGTATAAAATGTTCCAAGTCTGTCACTGTGACAGCTAACTGATGGTCTGAAAAATACTGAAAAGAGATTCTTGTTTGGGTGGGTTATCTGGAAAAATACATGAAGTTTCTTATCATACAGATCATATAAGTTACTACGCACTGACAGGACTTCAGAGATGGAGTGCTTAGACTAAGGAAGTAAAGACATTGTTTTACCTGGTGTCTGGGGCTTCCACAAAAGTGTCTTTGAAGTGCAATACTGAAAAAGGAAGTTACACATGTTATGTCTGTGTTATATCTCAATGGGTGACAGTGAGCACTGTCCCTTTCATAAGAACCACTTCCTGTCTACATACGGCAAAGAACCAATTTTTTGATAAATAAATGCTACATCTGTCTTGACTACAGCTGTGAGGATGTGATTGCTGACCAGCATCATTGTGTTCAGCTGACTTCAGCACAAGTAAACCCCTTAGTTACTGGTATAGCTTATTTTCCTGAAATAAAAGGGAGAGGGGAACTGTTATAAAAAATGTATTTCCAGTCACATTAGAAACTACAAAGGGAACCTTACCCATGTACCAATAGGAAGCTCCTGTGTGGACACAGTCTAAGATGTAGGCAATCATTACACACACTTCCAGTACCAGCTCATGTTGGACCTACCTGACTTCAGAAAGTATTTTTATCCCAGACTTTCATGAAAATTATTGTAGACATAAAGGAAGTCATCAGTCTTTAAATATTACTGTTTATCAAATGGGACCATGACAGAACACAAAAATGCAGCTACTGTCTACCAGGTGCATACACATTCATGCATTTTTGACTAGTAATTCAATTGGACTTTTTAATCCATGTTTATTAATTATGTGCATTTTGACTCAGTACTTATATTCTCAAAATAAACATGCTAGATGATATGTTGTAATAATACTTAAAAAATTAACATATAGCAGTGACTGTTTATTTCCTGCTTTGTCAATTCACTGTTAGTTCTTGCTTAAAACTATAACTAATGTTTCATTCACTACTTGTTTTTCAGTACATTCTTCATTCATTTCTAATACCAAAATATATTTGTTCATGAATTTGTGACACATTCTTTCCCTGACAAAGGATCAAAACCTTCGCTAACAAAGATTGACGTGAAAACCTTTTCCTTGGTGGCAGCCTATGAAAATAGCCCTCCTGAAGTCAATATTCTGTTGAAAACCACATTTTCTTGCAAGCAGATAGCAAGCCTTTAATCACATTGTTGAGCAGTTTTTCATATGACAGCAGAATCATTTGAATGCATAACCACTCCTCAGTGTTGTTTTTTTTTATTTTATTTCACAAATTCTCCTAGGAGACTCAAGGGCTCTGGTTACTGATCCTGTATTTGCAACTACACAAGAAAAATTGTCTCATGATGATTTCTTCACAGACTGCACTTACTATAGTAGTATAAGTAGTATAAGCCACTTTAAAGTGTTCATGTCTATCTTTTTTAACCATGAAACCAGTACTTTGGTGTCTAAATGACCATCTATTTATAAAATACCCTTACCGTTTTGTCTCACTGATCTACTTGCTGACCCCTTACATCAACAGTGCTCCCAGGCTCACTTCTAATAAACCAATTCATCTGGTTCCTGCCCAGGGAAACACATGAGATATGTCCCAGTATTATGAATTTCTCAGAGGGACCTGTTTCTACTCACAAGTAAGCCACACACTGAATTCAGTGGACTTGGGAGGAAGATAAGTTGCTTTAAGGACAGGGATGTGCTCCAGTAAGCCAATTGACCTACTGAGAAGATTAAGTTGGAAACCTCCCCATACAGCTGTCTCTTCCAGCTTTCTTAGATCACTTACTTGTATCACTTTATATGTTTCAGTCCTGAAATCTCTTCCTCAGCTCTTGTTTACCTGAGGATATATTTAATTCTCTGTATTCAGCTTGATTTCCAGCTCTCTGAATTCAGTTATAAGGTTCTTACTAATTTATCAACAATCTGATGATACTTTTATTCTCTGTAAGAACCTACCTGTGTCCAAATGCTGACTAGTCCAGGCAGAAAAACAAATTATATGCAATTGTTAGCTACTAATGTATTATTGTTTGATATTTCATAAGTTCTATATACTTAAACTGGAAAAAAAAAAAAAAGAGTGCATGACTAGAGGTTAGGAAAGCATAAATTAGTTTGAAAGAGTTGCATGTGATTACAACTCCTTAATGTATCTTAACAAGTGATGCTTTCAGCTGTTTGTTTAAAATCTAGATTGTCTCATAGATGCAAAGAATGCTCTATCAATTTCATTATGCTTCAAAGAAGAAGTCTGAGCATCTGAGTAAATATGCCCTCCAAACAAACATAGAAAAGCAAGTAATGTTCTTTGGAGGCAACAGCCCATACAATTTGCTGGATGGCACAGTTTCTCTACAGATTCATTCGTTTTTTCTGAAATGTTTTCCTAGAGCAGTTTGGACATTAAGATGTCCATTACAACAACAATAAAATCAACAATCTGCCAAATAATAGATACTGGGATAAAATCTGCACTGTATGGAACAGCAGGCAAAACTTTTGAGAACAAAGCAGGCTAGAACACTTCATATGAATGGAAGCATCACTACTCACAGCAACCGAATCCATGTTATCAGACAAAAACTTTAGCTCTGTTATGCTAGTCACATCAGGAAGGGGGAGATAACAGCTAAAATGAAGACTGGATTCAGCTGGTTTTTAGAAAATATTTTTCTGGAAGCTGCTGAAAATGGTGAGGATTATCTTATTTTTTTCTTTGTCCTGTTACTGAAATCAAGCTTTTGGACATGTCAGGAATTTTAAAAGGTTTATTTTATGGAATTTATGTTAGATATATTTATTAGAGAACTTGAAGTGAAAGGGCACAGAGAACACATTCAGTAAGAAACAGGAAACTAAGCTCAAGGAGAAAAGGGGCCGCAGGTATTCAGCACCTGCAAGGGTGACTGGCTTCTAAGCTGTTTTGGAACATTACCCCAGTTCACCTAATTTTCAAACTGTGTTAAATCTGGAGTTGATGTCTCTCAGGAGTGCTATTTTGTCTATTCCCATTTTATCCATAATGCTGCAAGAAATGCTCAGCATAATGTTAAGATGAAGTCCTATGTACTTTGTGGCCATTAAACATCCCAAAGCACTTCTGAAAAGAGCAATGATCTCATGTTCTTCACAGACTTCCCTAGTTTATGATGGTTACAAGGTGTCTGTGAGGAAATAAAGAAAAGCCAACCAAACACCGGTATTACAATGTGTGTAATTTGTAAAAATGCAATTGGTTGTAGTAAAGATCCTTGTATTTGTGGTAAAAGGAATTTTAGGACTTCCTAAAAATCACTTTTATATGTGTACATACAGCATGAATGTTATAAACAGAGCTGTGTGTTTGAATTACGAGGAAGTGCAAATGTATGGCAAGACTGAGTTACCTGCAAGATCTTCTAGAATAGTGAGCTTTATCTAACAATGTGTGTGAAGTTCAACAACTTTGCACTGACACCTTTGAAGTTGTAAGATTTCCTTGTAGGTGATCCTCTGGTATAAAGCATGAAAGGATTATTGTCCCTGATGTGAATCCCAGATACGACTCCAATTACAATGAGCTTCATACTCTGTGTCACAACACTGCCCTTCAGATCTTCCCTGCTTGACTCAGAAGTTTTGCCTTATGAATCACAAGAACCACTCTAAGCAAGAAAGCTGTGCATTTTACTGTCCAAGTCCAGTGTCATGGAACCATGATATGGAAGAAATAAAAAAGTCATGTGTACTAGTCACAGGTCAATCATGCCCTCACTATCGTGAGGACAAGACTATGTTCCTTGCATGTGCTTCTAAAGAAAAATCCTTATTTGTTTTCTGAACTAGTTCACAGTGATCCAGAAACTTTCATAGATAGGTTCTGTATTCCCAATGCGTATTTATCATGTAAAAATTAAGACAATACAAATAATAGGTTTCTTTCTGAATCCTTAAACTCTTTAAGTAAAAGCACGGACAAGATTAATTAATGTTAGATATGTAACAGGAAAGTGCTTGACTTTTTTTGTGCATTCACTTTATGAATCTGTTTTTTTCTTCAGAAAAAAAAAGTCCCATCTTTTGATATCAAAATATATCTTATACTGTAAATTTACAGTCATACATAGAAGGACTGGAACATCTACTTCCACACCTCAAGACTCTTTATTTAATAGCAGATTAAGTGACAGCTATTTTTCTGTGTATGTTATCACACTGGAGGGTAACAAGATGTTTTGCCAGTTGGTTTTGCACAGATGGTGGGCCTCAGAAATGTTGGTTCCTTTTTAGCTGCTTTGGTGAGTTTTGCACAATTCTTGCTCTGTTACTTCCTATCCATTTCTTTTGCAATTTTAGCTCTACTCCATCCCTTGCCTTTTACTGAAGTCCCAGTCTCCTCAACTACTTTCAAGACCTCTGTTCCAAGTTCTAATCTATCCAGGCTAACCCATTCAAATCCCTGCACCAGTACTTCTCAGTTCCTGTTGCATATCCCTTCCTATCTCTTTCAGTCCTCCTCCTAGCTCGCTGTTTTCTTACATATCCTAAGCTCTGGTAGTTTAACACCAGTCTCCTCTTTCACAGTCCACCTTTCTTTTGCACACAGCTGGTTTCTGCCTTTTTCTTCCTCAACCACATCCCATTAGCTTCATAGTGTTCAGCTCTATTGCTTTCCTTTCTTCTGATGATGACAGACATCTTTTTTGATCTCAGTGGTTTGATGTATTCTTTTCTCTTTGTTCCAGTTACTTTGATCTTTCTAGAACTATAAAAAGTGAGTTTCTATCCCAGCATTTTCCCTGAATTCCAAAGGGTACATTTGGCTGACACATCTCATCTTTCCTCACCAGCCTCCCTAATTCCCAGTCTCATTTGGCTCAGTGACCACTCAGTTACCATATACACAATGACATCCCCATGTACCTACCTCCCAGCAATGCTGGAAATTATGTAGGGTAACAAACTCTTACTTCCTCCTTTTACTTTTCCCTGACATTCTGACTCTTCTGTTTGTTTTCTTCTCTGGCTGCTAGACTTCATCTTCATGACCTTAGGCAATTACATCCCTCCACTCTATTGTCCTCTGTCTGTAAGTTCTTCCCCTACTGATCCCATGTACTGCTCTAGGTTTGAATAAGCTGGCTTGCTTCTCAGCAACTGGGTGGTTTTAAGGAACTGAATAGAAAGGTGACTTCTCTTCAAACGCCAGGCAGAAAAATCTTCCTCTTCTATGTATAAACTGTCTTTCAAAAAGGACTGTTTTCTTGCAGCTTAATGAATTCTTGCTCTTCAGCAGTGTCACAGCAACTGACCATATTTTTCTACCTTACCTTTACTGTGAAGCAAGATGTGTATAACAAGTTATTATGGTAATCCCCTTCATGGTAGTTTAAATTAATATTTTTCATTTCACATTTGCAATGAATTATGTGCACACAAGCAGACCAATAGCCCAGCTCAGCTGACAAGTGACTTGGTTGTATTAATTCAAGAACTGTGGTACTTTCGTTACAGTGATCAGCTTGGAGCTACTACAAGTAGCCAGTACAAAATAACAGAAAAAAGCACAACAACAACAACAACAACAAAAGTGCTGTTTTGTTTTAACCTTAATCTTAAATCTACAGAATTAAGGCTGAAGGGATCACACACCATTCTTTGGTGGGCCAGGTAAACGTACTTGTCACTCATTAGCCCTCTGTGATGTTGCAGCATGTTTCCTGGAACCAGACAAAGACTTGAGCTGAAAAACCCTTATTTGTCATTGTGGAGTACATGTAGACTGACTTTTGCATCTGTGTGGGTTTTCATAGGACTAGCAGGAACATGGAGCAAAGGTGAGTACTTCCTGGCAAAGTCAGAAAGCCTGCTCTAGGGGAAAGTCATTTGACATGCATAAATTTTCCTAGATCAACTCCTGGAAGCACTTGCAAAAATGAAATAGTGTTTACTATGTCCAGCAAGTAAGAAACAACTGAAAACAATGTTTAAAATCAAGAGACACCAGTAACCTTTATTTACAGTCAGTAATTCATCAACTTACTGAAGCCTGTGAAAAACAGCAGGTGATCTTCAGTTGGCATATGTTGTAAAATGTCTATCAGGAGTTTGGAACTAAAACAGAGGTATAGGTCCAGGAAGTTTGTGTACTATGCCCTTCAGGGAATGACCTGTTTGTAAGGGAAGTGGATGCTGAAAATCAAGAAATGTGCATTCAGCTCCAAGGCAGAAAAGAATAACTTGGCAGGGAAAGCTTTTAGATTAATTAAGACTGGCTAAGAAGCCAGACTGAGGGGAAAGGAACAATATGACCATTATAGTTCTGGTTTACTTCACTGCACTTGAACCACCTGGTGATGTGATTTTACAAAGCTAGTTCGCATCCCAGAGGCACACAGTGTAATTTTACTCTAGCTCAAATAATAGCCTTCCTGATTTCTGATCAAGGGCTCTTATTCCTCATTTCTCCACAAATGGATTTCTCAAGCATTCTAGAAAGCAATTGTAAGATTAAAGCAGGGGTTTAATGGCTGCAGCCATATCACCTCAATCTGTGAATCTCTCAGGGCTTCATACTCAGAGAATTGCAGATAGTCAGGACTTAAAAAACAACATCTAAGAAAAACTTATGTCCTACAGGAAAACATGTTAGTTGGTTATTCTGCACCGTGGTACACAAAGTCAAACCTGAAATCATCTTCCTAGTTGTAAAATCAAGCTCCTTGTCATTTTTAATTAAATCAGGATGTGTATCACTGACAGGACCAGAGGCAATAGACACAAACTGAAACACAGGAGATTCCCATTGAACAGCTGGAAACACTTTGTCTGGGTGACTGAGCACTGGCATAGATTGCCTAGGCGTCTCCCTCTGTAGATAATAAAAAAGTCCATCTTGACACAGTCCTGGGGAACTGGCTTTAGGTGGCCCTGCTTGAGAAGGGGTTTGATCACCTTCACAGTTCACTTTCGACTTCTGAAACTTCTGAAACTGATTCTGAAGCTTCCATCTTTTCTAAGCTGAAACAGAGTGTGACAAATTATGACACAGGATCATCTAAGATGTCTGGATGTGAAAAAGGAGCAAAGATAATATAAATGCAATGCTGATTTTCAGTATGTGCAAACAAAAAACCAATGATTAAAAAGACTGCTGTCATCATTCATGCAAATAATATGTCTACAGATTTGTAACAACACATTAATCTAGGCAGTAAATCTGAAAATAGTGTGGAGGAAACACAGCACAAAAATTCCAGCTCAGGTAAGAGAACTAATTTTAGAGGCAAAAGATGGGGCTCAGGTCAGATTATCAGCATGAAAGGGAGAGAAAAAAAGTGCTTCTCCAACAACTTTTGCCTCATGAAATTTGTAAAACCTTTGAAAAGGTGACTCCATACTTACTTATATTGATCTCTGCAGATTCTGGGTTCCTTTATACACATAGATGATTGAGGAAGAGAAATGAAAAAGGAAAATGCAGCAGCTCCTATAGTGTCACAGTTCTCCTGAATAATCTCTTACTGGTTCACCAAACCAGGTTCAAAGCAACAAATCATCCTCCAGTTCCTGACTTGACTGTTCCTTCTTGTGGATCCATCTGATAATCAAAGTGAGTCCTAGCTGATGATCTAAGCAAGCCAAAATCCTCCACTACATTCTGCAGTTTTCTCTGGAGTCACCATGGTTGCTGTTATTTGCTTTTTCTTTATCTCAGCATCAGCATTTTACTTTAGATTTTTTTCTGGGGAAAAATCTGGAAAATCTATCCAGATTTTAGTATCCAAAAGATATACAACAGAGCTAATATTTACATGATGTAAAAGCAAAGCAGTCAAAGATTATTCCTGTTGAATTTGTACCACTAGGCCAGCACTCCTTTATAGCAGCTTTGCTCCTTATTGCCCTAGTGCTTTATCAGAAGACAAAGCACTTTGGGACAGGCACGGGAAGAAAGGCCCAAGAAACTTTTCTGTCTTATCCCATGGTGTTTATTTCAGGTAAACCCAGGTGCAAAATAAGTTTCAACTTCTGTTGAGACTGAATATTTGATGGAGTCATCACGTCTGTTTTCCCCTTCTAAACTTTCTTAAGGGTTGGAAGAGGTTCACTCAGTCTCATTTGCTCCCTTTTCGTACTCTGCCCACTGATAGAGATACTGATACACGCTCAGATGTCCATCCCAGCACGCTCTTTCCCCATCTAAAACCAACAAAGAAGGATGCTCTCCTTTTCACCGAATGTGAGATGCATCCTCCAATGCGTAGGTGCTTCTCTGAATGTGGGTGCTGGGTCCTTCATGCTATGGGCAGGATGAAGGTAGAAAGAACAGACCATGGACAGCAGTACAGAGGGCAAATGTACATCTTCAAAATCAGGGTGAAGTAGTATTCAGGGCCTGTAATTTGTGGTGCTGGTAGAGAATGTGCTCTGCTGCTTTCCCACAATAGCAATATTGACTGCTAAGCCTGGAGTGAGGGGGTTAAGTCCAACGTGCCTTCTACTGCTGCTCATAGTCTGAACCACTGAGACTTAATTAAACTACAGGACAAAGCTTTCTGTCTGCTTGGTTGTCTTGCAGTTCTGCCTGCTCAATGAGGCAGGAAAAATTATGTTAAAACTGAATAAAAACAGTGCATTTTCTAAATGACAAGGGCTTTTGATAAGATACTTACCTGGTAATGATAAATGCAGAGCAGACAATTGAGCTGACTGATCCGTTTGATAAGCAAATGAACAAAACCTTTAAAAGGAGAGGGGGGGAGGAAGCACAGTAATCTGTAGACAGGCAGAACTGGCAGTTTGGAAGGGCTGAAGACTGAACTTCAGCACATTTTATTTCCTTTATTACCTAGCGTGTTTTACTAAAATTCTCATGTAAGATTTATAAGGCTTATGAAAAGTTTAACAGCTTCCCCCGATTGACTCTGACTCGTTAGAGTCTGGCTGTCTGCATCCACTGCTTCCCTGTCAATTAATTCTGCATAATGGTCAATTTTCTCCAAAGGAGCAAAGTGTAATTTGTTTGCACTCATAGTATTCATTCCAGATTAGGTGAGCTACTGACTGCTAAATTCACTAATCCTTCATCCTCCTGGTTAAAAATATAGAAGCATGCAGCCACGTATGAAGGACTGAGGATGCAGTTACATAGTATGCAGAAAACTCGAACTGTGCTATTTTTTCATATGGGAGATCATGTGTTACATGAAAGGCATGAATAATAATATACACAGGACATTCTGACAAGAAGTGTTTGTTCTTTCTCCCATCATGTAGCAATTCCACCTGCCCTTCTCTAAAGTATCACCTGCATCTGATATGCAGTATAGACAATATTCATTTTGGGAAGCCTGGAATACAGTTCACAGGGTATCATTCCTAGAAATTATAGTGCTGAACTCCTTTGAAAAGTGGACATGGAAGTACAAGAACTTATTTAGGCTTCTATAAAAATAATCCAAAAAATCTCTGCTTTTTAAGTAAAATATTTTTACATATACAAAGCTATCCCAACACTAAAAGACTAGAAATATTACATCAGTGGGATTTTCAAAAACATTCAGATTGGACTATTAGAACAGCTTTACCTCAGTGCTAAGTACCTTCAAAAATCTCTACACGATCATAAAGAAATATGGCATTTTGAGTGCAATAATGAAAGAAAAGTCATGGTAAAACCATCCGCTTCACCTGGGACAGCAGCTCAAGCCTTTCGGTGACTGCATCTGACTGGGCACGTAGGAGACATGTTAAGATTTAATGGCAAAAGTTAGATAGCAGTGAAGGCCAGTGCTGGTTGCTTTCCACATTTCAGATACAGGCTGGATTTTGTTTGTTAAAGGGTTTTGTTTGTTTGTTGTTTTTTTTTCCTTCATTCTTAGTATCCCCTGAAATAAAAGCAAAACAAAACATTAAGTATTGAATTATTGTGTATCTGCATGGATAGGGTTCTTCTGGGATCCAACTGGTATCCACAGGATTACCCAAAGGATAAGATCTGACAGCTGATCAGTCAGAGTTTCTTTTCATTTGACTTCTAATGCCTCCTCCGTGTTCTGAAGATATTCAACAAAGCTACAGAAAGCTTCTGTTCCCATTAAGGGAGGTGGCTTAATAAACTATTTAAACACAGTAACAAAGAATGGTAACCTAGCAGAACAGTGCCTGCCACTCTGGAACATTACCTCATGCATTATATTTTTTGGTTAATGACAGGAAGATTTTACACCAAAACTTCAAATGTTGTTTTGCTGTTATTAGCATTATTTTTTTTTTATAATAGCTGTTACTATGAATCTATCAGATGATGCTTTTATGTGACAGTAGATAATTTTGACTGGACTTTCTTCCTCCAAACAGAATATCACAGTATCAAACCCAGGGTGTTAAAACTAGGGGTCATTCAGAAGAGAGGTCCTATTTCTTTTCATTATATTAAGAAATTTATTTCTAAAACTTTCTGGTATTAACAGAGTTTTATATTCAATATTTTTTATTTTATTAAATATATCTAATATTTTATATGTACTTTATATGCGTACAGCACAGCTGTTGCTGGGTTGTAGAGTGTAAAGGGCACTTAAAAAATAAGAGTAGGAAGCCTTAGGTTGTATTAACAGAGGACAACATGAATGATATGCAAAGCCTACTGTGTGCTACTGTTAGGCAAGTAATACATTACACCTTATTTCACATTATCATGCTGCACAGAGGATAAAAAAGGATATTTACCACTTCTGCTCTTGTAAAACCTCATGAGACATCATTTTTAAGTTAATAGAAAACCACGAGACTCAGAATCAAGAGTAATTTTTAAATGAAATGAAGGTATGAAAAAAGAAACTATAATAGCTTAATTCTGATTCCAGTTCTGCAGCCCTGAGGAAGACATTGGAAGTCTAACTATCCTATTTAGCCCTAAAAGCAGATAACTCAGACAAATGTATCATTTAGCACAGGAAAATAAAATGTTTTGTTAAATCTAATTATACTTCTGTACTGGGTTCAGCCGTAACAGCTATTTTTTCTCCTTATTAGCAGCTGGTGCAGTGCTGTGTTTCAACCTTAGTCTGAGAACAATGCTGATAACACACACCTGATCCAAAGTAGCAAAAGGGGTATTCCATACCACAGCAAGTCATGCCCAGCGACGTGTCACTGGGGGGAGTCACCCAGAAGGCCCAGATCACTGCTCAGGATGGGCTGGGTCTTGGTTGGCAGGTGGTGAGCAATTGCATTGTGCATCACTGCTGGTTATTTTTTGTTTTTTTTTCCCCCTTTTTAGTTTTATATTCTCTTCCCTTGATATTTCCCTTATAATTATTATTATTAGTGGTATTAATAGTGGTTTTGTATTATAGTTTAGTTGCTGGACTGTTCTTATCTCAACACATGGGATTTACATTCTTTCAGTTCTTCTCCCCATCCCACCAGGAGCCAGGAGGAAAGAAGGGAGGGAAAGAGCAAGTGGCTGTGTGGTTCTGAGTTACCAGCTGGGCTTAAACCACAACTGGTTTGAACTTAATGGCTTCTCTAAGCGTGCATGGTTTACAGGCAACTGGTTTTACAAATGCTTGATTGCACCTTCAGCAGAATTATGGCAATCATTCCTCAGTCTTAGCTGGAATGGAAGATATTTCCAGTAATCAGCAGAAGATTTCAGCACCTGAATTTGAGAAGAACAATAAAGAACTAGTGTTTGAAATATGTATGTATGCACATATGGTGGTAAGATTTTTTTTTAATGATAACCCAGTGAATGGATCATCTTGAGATTTGCAGGAAGGAAACTTCAGTGGCAGGATGGGATTTTGGAGGACACAATTTTTTTTGCATGTTTTTGCAAACCTCAGCTTCTATGTTTATATTTTAAAATATTTGGAACTGCATCTAAGACCAGATTTGTAATTGAGTATAATCTTCTCATTGGAAGGGGTTGAACTAGATTACTTTTGAAGGTCCCTTCTGACCCAAGCTATTCTATGATTCTGTGATTAACATCTTTCCCGTTATGTATCAGTTTAGCATTACAGGGACTAACAGGATTATTCATTCCATCTTTTTAGAATTTTTCTTGCTGCACAGTCTCTATTACTTTACCTGGTCCAGCTTTGCAGTACCAAGTGACAGATCTAGTAACATTCCTCTTACATGCAGCATAATATACATCACTGCCAGTAGGATTTTGCTAACATTAATTTCCCCATCTTAAATTTTCCCCTCTGCTTCTCTGTGCTGAACAAAATAACTTTCCTTTCTCAGGGTTAAGCCCTTCAGCTATCTGTAGACCAATATCATGTCTCACTTTTTTCATCACTTATGTTTCTTTTTCTTTTTTTAGATTCCCATCTGTTATTTCTGATATGATGTGTGGTATTTAACTGTCCCAAGTTGGCATGAACTCTGAATTTCATTTACCTGCACTTCAGTATTTAAATAAAACTTAAAGTGAACACAACTTAAGGTCATGTACACAAATAGTGGTCTATCACGTTACATAAAATTGCTACTCATCTTTCTTTGTAACATTTTTCTCCCCAAAACCAGTGTTCTATCTCACTAGGCCCCAGATTAGGAAGAAGTGTGCTTTACATCAGTAAAGTGTGAGCTGAGACAAGTTAAAATATTTCTAGAAATTACCTCTATTAAACAGTTATTTCTTCTTCAGAAAGTTGGTTTGTTTTTTTTTTTTTCCTTTAGGAAATGTTTATTTTGTACAAAGGCACAATGACCAGAAGCCATTAACCCTCAAATGCCTAGTTTCCAGTTGTGCTGAACTCATATTGCCACTGTCATTTTTAACTCGAGGGTCCTCCTTGCCCTGAGACACCAGGTAATTTAATAAGAAAAAGAGGAATCATTTACGTCCATATCTTCTGAAGGTGGTCACTTAGCTGTCTATGAGGATCTTGGCCTACTGATCTTTTATTTTACATGATATAAGATGTAGCCTTCAGTTACAAGAAAGAAAGAATTTACCATGACAATTACCCTTTCCACGTTTTGAAGTTCAGCGTTAACTTTGTCTTACTGTTTTTGTTGTTCCCATTTCTTCTCATGATCTTTCCCCCCTCAAAGCAGAAAAAGTCTGTAAATTCTTTCATTCCCTTAATCATTTAAGATTCTTAGTCCAGAGAAGCTAATTTAAGTATATTAACATTTCATGCGCATTGCTCATTTGCTCCTTACCATCAGAACTACTTTCAGCAGCAATTCTCCCAAAGCAGTCAACCTGAAATCTCTCAAGTAGGTAATATTAACCCAGTTTCAAGCATTAAAATACACAAGCTATTCTGCCTGGATCAGGAATGTTGCGTTTACTTCAGCTGACTGAATTGCCTAAGTCAAGACCTGCATCACAACCAGCTCCTCAAGCGTCTGCCGGGTTACACTAGCACCACCAGAGGTGCCTTAGTACATCTGAGAGCTGCAGCTTCTCCTCTTCCCACTACTCTGAGGATCCATGAGGTCTTTTCAGAGCATCTGGGCAAGAATGCAGTGACCCAGTGGAAGAGCACCTTCAGTGAAACTGAACTTAAAAAGCAGTTTAGTTTTTTTAACTAAACTTAAATAGTGAGTCAAAAAAACTACAGAAAGTGAAAAGAAGGATCTTTCTTCCTTCCAATATGCTTCAGTTACAGCGAAAAGCATTAAGTACACACTTGAAATTGGAAAAACTAGTGGGTTGGAAAAGCATAGTTGAAATCATAGTTTCTCTTAGAAATGATACTTCTTTTTATCCCATCACATCAGGAATTTTCTTACATCTAAAATTCTTCATTCCAGAGCTTGGGTTTGACAAGCTGTAGTTGGAGTAATTGGATGTTTTCTAAACTGGGGTTGCCAGCCAACTCATTCAGAGTGTACACAGAAAATCTGTGGTTTGTTTTTTCTTAGATTCATCACCTGGGTCTGCTTAAGGTAAAATTTTACAATAGAAATTGAAATACAAAGAGAATACTTATGGTGATGTAGGATAGATTATGTGTGAAAACTATCAAATACAAAAATTGAAGGAATGTCTTCCCTCATTTTTTGTGTTGTTTGGAGTTTTTTTTGGTTGCTTGCTTGGTTGTTTCTTTGTTGTGTGCTTTTTTGGGGTTTTGGTGTTTTCTTTTTTTAAATTTATTTATTTATTGGTGTTGTTTTGTTTGGAGTTTGTTGTTTGTTTTTTTTTTTCTTTTAGGAGGCTGATCACAATTACTGTTTCCTACTGTGGAACAATGAAACAGAAGAAAAAAAGGAAATCCAGTAATTAAATGTTAAAGTGTTTGCTCACTGAATTGGATGATTCATTTCCATTTTCATGCCAGTTCCAACCAAACAACATGCTTTGCTCTTTAAAATAATTTTCCATATTGTCGTGGTTTAAACCCTAGCCAGCCATCTTGTTCACTCACTCCCAGTGTTTGGTGCCGGGCTGACAGCAATCGAGGGCCCCCCTTCCTGGGGGTCTCCCCTTCCCCGCTCCCGGAGGAACGGGGAGGAGGATTGAAAGGGTGCAACTCCCACAGGTTGAGACAAGAACAGTCCAGCAACCAATGCACAACACAAATCACCACCGCTACCACCGACAACGACAATGATAAGGGAAAATAACAAGGGAAGAGAATACGACACCACCGGCCAAGAAACAAGTCCCACCTGGAAGCCCGTGTCCTTCCGGGTAACTCCCAGTTACCCCCCACCCCGGGCATGACATGCTGTGGTATGGAATACCTCCTTGGCTAGCCCGGGTCAGGCGCCCCGTCTCTGCTTCCTCCCGGCTTCCCCTCCTCCCTGGCAGAGCATGAGCCTCACAAAGTCCTTGGTCAGGGTAAACATCACTTAGCAAC
The DNA here is from genome assembly GCF_028554395.1 of Pezoporus wallicus. Lineage (NCBI taxonomy): Eukaryota > Metazoa > Chordata > Aves > Psittaciformes > Psittacidae > Pezoporus > Pezoporus wallicus. The sequence continues at coordinate 846,950 of NW_026634996.1, forward strand.
AACCGAAAACATCGGCTTCACCAACATTGTTCCCAGGCTGGAAGTCAAAACACAGCACTGCACCAGCTACCACAAAGGAGAAACATGACTGCTACTGCTGAACCCAGGACACATATGTATACTGTTGCAGCAGGAGCAGATTTGGTCTAAGTGCCTTTAGCTTAATAACATCTTTAGAGGCGTGATCCATCATTCTCCTCTCTGGTTACTAAATGAAGAGTGACAAAGGTTGTAGACAGTAGCTTTTCTTCACTGTTCCTTTTAGCAGTTTGGGAAGGTTAGAGCTCTTCTCCTTGTGCTTACCATCACTGTACCATACCTACTGTCAGTATTTTATCTTTCTTTAAGGTTGAACCTGTAAAATTTTACTTCTGTGCTGTTTGGCTTTAATCCTCCCAGTCTAGCTTTAAAGCAATCTTCTCTTTCTCTAAAATGCACAGTCAAACATGTCTTACTTTGTTCATTTCCTGGCTTCAATTTCATGGCTGTAACATCATGAACAAGTTTTAAGTACTGCCTATTCCATTGCAGATGGTCAGTTTAACCATGTTAAGAAGTGTTCCATCTATTCATCTTTCAGGTCCAGTATCAGAAAGAAAACTTCTGGAAGCAAATATTTTTAATCCAGATTCATGAGTCCCTTCATGTGTCTCACAGGCAGTGGTATGGTAGGGCTGTGCAAGAATGTTGCTGTTTGTGCTTTTACTTTGTAGGAGTTATGAGTGCATACAGGCATATATAGGCAAGGTATTGCAACTTTACTCCTTCAATTAGTCTCTGACACCTTTCAGTCTAAAACAAAGTCAAAGCAGCTTGTCTGAGGCCTGGATGCTGCTTCTCAGCATGGATGGATATAGCAGCTACATGAGAGTACAGGCAAGAATAAATACATTGGGCTGTCTCTGTCTCACCACAAAAGGCTATTGCATGGGCACACACAGATGCATACTCTGTGTTATGCTTAAGCATCAACTAAGAAAGAAAGAAAAAAAAAAGATGTTGTTTTTGGTACATGGTGTTATATTTCTGCTGCATTGTGTCACAACTGCTGTCACTATCAAGACATAACAACATAGAAATACTTTGTCAAGGTTCATAAACTTTTGGTGAGGATGGATCCCCAGTGTTCCTAAGGCCATCCATGCTAGGCAGAAGTCTTCCTCTCCACATATTAAAGACAAAAAAAAACGCCCCAAGTCCTGAGTTTCACAGTCTACTTGGCATCCTTCCACCTTTCTTCCCTCCTGAGCATGTTGTCACGCGTTTCCATAGCAGCAGCAGGACAGCTGTCCAGTTCTTTTATTCATGGTATAACAGCCTGAAGTGATTACAGTTTTCTGCTTGGCGGCTCAGAGTTCCTGTTATCCTCACAAGAGTGATCTGACGACACTCATGCATTCAACAGTGCTCCATCAAGCACTCTGCTATTTTCTGTGCTGCAGCTAAAGTCAACACAGTCTTCCCCATTGTTTTCTGCTCTTCAAAAGATGAGCTGTCTTTTGGGAGAGTACTCTGAGAGATCCTGTGAGCTACACAACAGCTTTGCCATTTAGTCATGAATGAAAATTATTCTTGGAGCTCATAAAAGGGCAATTTGTCTTTGTATTGCTCTGGATGAGACTCTTACAGACTTGAATGTCATAATTTTATAAACCAACTATTTCCATTCTGTCTCTTGTATACTACTTGATGTACAAATAGTTATTCTTGAGAACGTTCAGACAATGTTAGCAAAGATATATCCTTCCACACTTATGCCACACCTTCAATATAGTATTATATAATTGCCTTCAACAATATAATCTGGGATACAGTCCTCTGCTGTGAAGAATTCAAGGAGACATATAGTTCAAAGTTTCTTCCTTCTAAATGAATATGAACTGTATCAATGCCCTGGTACTCAGAACTACCAGACAGGCCTGCTCAGGTGTTTCTGAAAAAGAATGCTGCTGTGTCCTATGTCAACAAGTAAATTCTTCCCTAACTTTTCAAGGATGGAGCTGCCTTTTTGGAATTAGTGCAGTTACCCATGATCTGTCTTGCAGACACTCTGAGCAGTCAAACAAACCAAACTCAGTTTCTTCAAACTGCTAGACCTTGACTAGAAGATCTAGACAGCTGTCCTAATACCAGCATTTCAACCATGTTCCTCTTCTTGTCACAATCTAACAAGAAATGGCAGGCTTTATGTCCCAGGTACCTGGATTTATCTCTGGAAAGTTACTAATTTTTCTGGTTGGAGACTCTTCCCATTTCTTCTGTCCTCGAAAACATTTTTTGCAAGTAAAAGACAGAGCTCAGGCAATACTATTGCCCTTGGAAAGATACTAACTATTGCTATGCTGTTTACATTGAGCATCAGACTGTATGAAAGAGTGCTATAAGAAGAAACTATATTTCTTTTAGAACCTATAACTAAAGCAATCTTCCATTGGGATATCCCTAAAATTCCTGTTTGAAAAGCAGCCATATGGGGTCCCATTCTGTCTTCTACTAAGCCTTACAGACTCCTGAAGTAGCTGGGAGCAATATGATGTCCAAAAATGCTGTCTATAAAAGGATCTTCTGCCAGATACATTTCCTTGAGTACTGCACATAGCCAATGAAAGGAGAAAGAATAGCTGCTTGTTTGTAGTTTTCCAGTAAATACGTGTTTTAGGCAATACATCTCTAACACTTCCTCCTACTCTTCTCTCTGTAGTCTAGTCAAATATATTGCTTCTTAGGATGAGAGGAGCTGAAATGACTGGCTGTTCCACCCAAACTTTACTATATGTGCAGCACATGGCAAGAGAATGAAGGGATATATTTTATGATAAAGCCACAGTTAAAAACAAAACAAAACAAGAAGCAAAAAACAAACCTCAAAACTAATGCTAAGAATGCTGACATAATAGTTTCCACGGTGCTAATGCAAGCAAAGACAATGAATTTGGAAGAAATGCTACAGTTGTTTTTTATCAAATTATTCAATTCCCACAGATTCCACTTCCATAAAAGCCAAGAAAAATTCTGCCATTAGTATCAGCAGGAGTCCTTCTAGTCTTGCAACCCTTATTGTGGACTTTGATCCTGCTGAAGCTTATGTTTAGGAGTAAACATGCTGGGCTTGTACATGTAGTTAATCACTTCCGTGAATGCTTGCAGATAGACTATGAGATTCTGATCCTGCAAATATTTATACTTGAACTCAACTTCAAATACAACAGTGTTCAAACTGAATATATTTTCTGCAGTTTTAGAGCCTCCTGATGAAGGAGTGTGCTTTGAACTAGGTCCTGTAGTTTCTTCACTGTCTCATACTGTGTGTAGAGTACTTAGACAAAGCTAATTTTCCAAAGGGGAAAGATAACCAAAGTTACTTTCTCATGCTTTGATCCCATTTATTTGTGTCTGGTTTCATAATTAATTTTGGAAGAAATTATTATTAAATTATTATATATATAAAATAACATATAATGTAGGATATGTAAAATAGATAAGGCATATATATGATTATTATTAAACACACAAAGCCTGAAAGAGTAATTTTACTATTCCTGAAAGATTATCTCAGTGTAATGATATTCCTAATAAATATCTTATATATATTTGTAATTTCTATTGTCAACCAAATTTTGAAAAATGAGATTGAAATTACAAATGTGCGTAGATGATATTATCGTATTCAGGAAATGTGGCTGCTCAGCTGTGTAAAAGGATACATGCTGCCTTTTGCAAATAATTTCTGAGGCTTTTCAACTGAAGTAGTGAACTCGTAATGATGGCTGTCAATTGATGAAATTACCTATTTTACAGATAGGATTTTCTTGTGATTTGGATTAGACAAAGTGTCTCCAAAGGAGCATGGTGCCTTATCTGTGATTTTTTCACTACTCAAGTCTTCCTGAGCTATTGGCATTCTTGAGTCCCAATTTGAGATATTTTCTTTGGGAATAGTCCATATATCCCTTTCTACCACTGCTTCCTTCTACAGCAGTAAACACAGTATTTATCATTGCATTTCCTATACATTATTTTCATAAATCACACTAATCAGAGGAGGAAATACTAGCCTTTAATCTTATCCTTAGTGATTTACATGCAATGAAGTGTCATAGGAATGGTCCTCTGGCCTTTATGATTTTCTAAAAGTACTGCTGTTGAATTTTGTTCTTATTGCCTACTGTTCACAAATGGCTTTTTCAATTTTATCCTGTCTAGCTTTTGAGAAGCACCATCAAGGTATGAAGAGACTAACAATGAAAAGGAAATTATTAGCTGGCGGCACTGCATCAGCAAAATTATTATTCCATTATGACTACAAACAGTAGCAACAAATGTGAAAACAGACGTTCAAATTAATCAGCATTTAAGGGAAATGGGTTTGGAATAATTATCAGATTGTTTTTAAGCAGCTATGTTTACAAGTGCATCTCTGCTGTCGTGCTTGCTAGGGAAAAATAGCAAATAAGTACACATTTTGAGGTTTGAATCTGTTCTGTGGTCATAATTCTTGACAACAAAGGCTTCGGAGAATTAAAAAAAAACAGTGGTATAGTCTTGTTACTCACAGCTCCAGTCAAAGTGGAAGTTGCCTATTCTTCCCAAAGGCAAAGAGCCTTTTATTCCTCCTATATATGTGGGGGTATAAGAGCACTCTTCTCCATTTTCCATGCTGTGGCTCTGCCAACATCCTTCAGGTGGGAGACCTTTGTGTAGACTGTGCCAACAGCCCGTGTACATCCACTAGAACACTTCTTTGCAAGCCCAGTGAGGATACTTCCAGCCTATTGCAGCTACAAATGGGTGTAAAGAGACTGGATCTGATCCATTCTTCATTGCTATTCATACCTTTAGCAGTATTGCACGTAACCTTTCTCTTTTCCCTCTAAGCCTATCTAGTGCTGTCCAAAGTGACTTGTATAAGTAATTAGGGACACAGAAGCTGTGCATCAGCTTCTTGGAAGCTCAGTTTTCAAAAAGTCTGAACACTGGAAGTACTACATTTTTATTATATCCCATTTTCTCTTGAGCATTCCAACACTGAAAAAAAGAAATAAACAAATCACCCTTTACTGTCTTCTTCCTGCAAGTATTGTAATAGCTGGGAAGAAAAAAAACAAAAACAAAAACAAAACTTGAGCTAGCTAGACTGTTATGATAAATGAGTAATCTTTGCACATTTGCATCTACTTTGTTTAATATTTTTCCTATACAGATACTTCATCGATTGGAAGAATGATGTAGACAGCTACTTTACAATAGATGCTACTGAAGGAACCATTGCTACTAATGAATTACTGGATAGAGAAAGCACAGCACAATACAATTTCTCTATAATTGCAAGTAAAGTTAGTAAGTATGACACAAACTGAATTAATATGCTAAAGTGTTTTTTTTTTTAGAATGTAATGCTCAGACATAAATATACTGTGAAGAATACATATCTAGCTGAAAGATTATTTAAGAAGGCTCAGTAAATATCATTTTGCCAGACTCACTATGAAACTAAGTTTGATGTTCAAAGAGTCCTTAAAGTTTTTCTAGTAGTGCTGATATAGGCACAGCTCCTTCAGAAGCTGAAAAACATTTTGTCAGCAAAAAAGAGCAAGAGGAGTTGTACAAAGGCCTTTCAATTTTGATTCCTGATTTTGTAATTCATTCCATATGAAATTAGGTTAGTCAAATAACAGGTCTGTCAATCTGCTTTTTGAAGGCGAAAGAATTTGAAGACTCATTCAATTCCCACACAAAAAGTACACTAAAACTGAGTCAAGTTTTAAGGCCCTAAACAAATAAGTCTGTGTGCTGCATCTCTGCTCTCGTGCTTTCTCTCTACCCAAGACTTTAAGACTAACTACGTGTTTTCTTTTCCTGTATGATTTGTGATGGAGGTTGTTTTTTTCATTTCTTGTATTTGTGTCTTCTAAGTAGTTTCAGGGTCTTTTTTTAAGTAAGAATTCCCTTCTGCTGCTGTATTATGCAGCTGCTTTCTCCATTGCCATCCTTCTGTGTAGCATTCCTCTTTCATGATTATGTCAAACTGAAACTCTCATAGACATATACCACCTTTTGAATACAAGTCTTCGTATTCAAAGGGTCACTTAACAGCCACAGAGGTCTTTCTGTTGACGTCAGTGGGCTGCAGAAGCAGGAAAATATTATATTTGAAATATTTATGCTAAAAAAAATAAAAATAGAAATTTCACTTGTTTAGTGCTGATGTAGAAACACTGAAACTGCCACTTCTTATTAGAGAAAAAGTGCGCTGAAGAGTGTCTTACCATATACATGATTACCTAAGGAAAGTGGCCCAGTGTTGCAATTAGTTGCATAACTTGCGTCAGGAATAGATGCTACTGTTACCTAAGTATTTCAACTCTCCATTCCCTTATCTCTTTAAAATAAACACACTCGAAACTAGTCATAGTTTTATTAAGCTTTGTTGTTTAAAAAACTTTTTTGCTTTCTCAGTGTGAGACAGTAACAACAAAACCCCTCACCTTTTAAACAGATCCTAATGGTCATTCTGCAAATTACCTTTTCTTGAACCGACCAATTATAAAAAAACTCTGCCAGCTTTATCCCCATCAAATCAGAGAGAAAACCAAACTGGCTTTGCGATCATTCTCCTGTATGTGGAAAATGATGCCAAGGTCATGAGTAGGCTTACATGGACTCCTTGTCTGTGCCTTAGCCCTGGGGCCTTCTATGTCATTGTTCCTCTTGGTTCTTCTGTAGCTTCAAAATGAAACCGCGTATAAATCACAGTTGATGCTTGTGTTACATTTTTTTGTCACAGCCACTAAAGTCTTAAAGTAATATTATGACTTTTGAACAATCACTTTACTTTTCAAACAATGTTGTAAATGGCATGCTGTTTAGATAGCTAGTGTAGCAGCATGCAAGTGCTATATGTAAATGTTGATATGGATGTACCATTTAGACTTTTCTTAGATGCTGATAAATTTGAATATTATTAGCACTAAAGTACCAGAATTTATAATTTTTAATGGAATAGATTTCAAAAATGAGGCAACAGAGAATTACCTCATTGGATATGTAGTAGCCTTCCAATAACTGAAGTGGGCCTATAAGGATGCCAGAGAGGGATTTTTTGTAAGGGACTGTAGCACTAGGAAAAGGGCTAATGGATTTAAGATTAAATAAGGAAAGTTCAGGTTAGATATGAGGAAGAAATTCTTTACTGTAAGGGTGGTGAAGCACTGGAACAAACTGCCAAGTCATAAATGCTCCATCCCTGGCAGTATTCAAGGCCAGGTTGTACAGAGCCTTGGGTGATATGGTCTAGTGGAAGGTGTCCCTGCCCATGGCAAGGAGGCTGGAACTAGATGATCTTCAAGTCCTTTCCAACCCAAATCATTCTATGATTCTGATACTTGATACTACCTTTGCTGACATTGCCTTTTATGGAGGGGGAAAGAGGAGGGAAGGAAGTCTTGTTCAAAAGCCTGATTATTTGGAAATTTGTAAATGGTTTCATGTCCAGTGTCCTTGTTCTGCACTTATCTCAAATATAAATATATGTGTATATGCTAAGATTATTCTTCCCTAAATTCCAGATCCTGCCTCTGCCTACGTTGCCTGGTACAGGTTGCCAGCTTGAACAGAGGCAAAATTTGGACCCTTAGCAAACAGCTAATTATGAAATCTGCTTGTCCTCGGCTTGATTGTGTCAAATTACACACTCACAACCAAGGACGTCCTGGTTACCCAGAAATAAAACAATATATCTTACAGATGGACAGTAGCTGCTGATTCCACATATAGGGAACCGTAATAATGGGAAGTACTCAAGTCATGCAATGACCAACTCTGACCATGTCTCATTATACTGTGATCTTTATTTATAACCCTGGAAAACATCAGATCTAAACACTGTCTGGGAATCTGTCTACACAAAACAGCACAACTGACTCTTGAGAACATCTTGGACGTATACCCAGCATAAAGTGATGGATAGCCTTCTGTCATATTTAACATAAGACACCATAACTTTATTTCACCCTTGTTAAGAAGCCTGTCCCAAAGTAGAGATCTTTTTAAGTGGGAGGTGAATGATTGTTCTTCTGACACGCAGATAATGACACAGACGTGAAGGCAGCTCAATGCAGAAGGTCCCTTACCCACCCAGAGAAATAAAAAATCAGCCTTTATATAGAACTAAGTGCATGATCAAGGGCAGGATGTGTTCACTCATATTTTTTTTTCCCCCACTTCACTTCCCTATTTTGCCATACTTCTTTTTGTTCCCTCACTATATTTCATTGTAGAGTTATTTTTCCCTTCTCAGAGTAAATCAACACCCTAGCATCCTCCATGGTTTCTGGTCCTGCATATTTTTGATCCCACAGACTCTGTCCAAGCTAATAAATTAACAAATGTCTTGCATTTGTTTCAAGCACAAAGGCCAACTGGCACTGAGCAGGCTATTTCTCTGCCATTAAACACTCTTACCTTCCAAACAGATTGCCCACATGTAAATTGATTCTTTGTGAGTGATGCCTCACCCACACTAACACCCACCAATTGCATGTGAATTGTCTGCAAGACCATTAGTTGCCGCAGGCCAAACTGTGCCAAGGGCTGCTGTAAGAACATAATGGTACAAAAAATCTCAGTCTAGGGCTCAGAAAGTCCCCCACTGTGCTATTAAATTAGCTAATATGGGAATGTTTTTTACATCTTACAAAAAAAAGGAAGTATATAAGATGCATAAGATCTGATTTCTGCTTTCCTGTTCTCATGGCAGTAGTTAAAAGTTGAAAATAAATGTAACTATAATCCTTCCTGTTGAAACCAATTTACCAGCTCTCTAAGTCTAGGCCCAAATTTTGTGAATACTAAAGAAACCTCATCTTAAATATCAAATTGGGGTTCCTCTGCATACCATAACTGGGATTAAGTAATCACCAGTTCTCCTTGATGGTCAGTATCTATTTTCTTAGATATCTTGGATTTTCAAAAGTTTACTAGTCAAAGCATTTTACATATTTTCTACTACTGTAATATCCTTGAACCATGAAGATATTAACAGATGATGGTACTTGAGCAAAGGAAGAAAGCAAGGTTGTCGACGTCTTTACAGACAGGGAAGTTGAGGAAAGAAGCAGATAACTAATTTGTTTGTATCTTACAGGTAGAAACCTGAAATCAGTTTCTTAATTCCTAGGCTAATGATTTAACAACTTCTCATCTGTGTAATCCCTGTTCAAAAGGCATGAGCAGATGTTTTCAGTGACTTATTACTGATACCAGCATGTGTTTACTACTATGCTCACAGGGCTCAAAAAGGTACAATTTTGAGACAAACAGCAAACAAAACAAAACCAGAAAAAAATGGAGGTCAAGTCTTCAAAGTAGTATTTGAAGTGCAATTCTTCATCTTTGTTCACATCAAGTATTACAGATCTTTGTAATGATATATGAATTCGAAGCTGTACACGATATCCTTGTAGTCTCCCTTTATATACATGAGTAGCTCAACTGGTATCAAGCAAACCATAAAGAAAATTAACAACATAAACTAAAATCCAGAAGTAAGTCCATCTTATGCTTTAGTAATTCTGTTTACTTTCGTATTTTATTTTTGCTAATCATTTATAAAATGTAAAATTCTACCTTGCTAAAATACTTACAAATGAGATTTTGGCCTTCTAATATATCTTTCAAAGAATCATAGAAAATAAATCGCAGACCCTCACTGAGAAATAAATGCAAAAATTATACTCACATTCATATGTATTTCCAAAGCATGCCATCCCTTCATGATTTTGAGGAAAGGCAAAATGTCAAATTCCTTTGTTCAATACAGTCCCACTGTTCTAAAAAGCTGAAAAACTAATTTACGTAAGATACTTCCTAAAAAAATGACGTGTAATAGAAATCATCATCAGCTAATATCTGTTATGTCCATCATGCACAAATTTTGAATATGTTCATTCTTTTACTGTTAACATATTTCTAAAAGGAAATAAATTAACATACTTTTGTGGCAAGGCATTAATCTGTAATGTTTTTGAGGAATGTGTCCTAACTCCTGTTGTTCACTGTTGCACCTTAAAATAAACACAGAAAAACTAAATGAAAACCTGAGTTGCTGCATGTGAGTTGCTGTGTTCTTTGCAGCAAGCACTGCTAGGAAGGAATTTTTAAGTTAGACTGTTTCTGCAAATAACTGAGTGAACTTGACCTACTCCAGGATTTTCTGATCCCTGTATATTCAGAGTTGAGGTTCTGCTCTCTGCTGACTAAAATAACTTCTTGGTACTTTTTTGTTTCTCATTATAAAAAGTAATTAATTCAGTTGTGAGCAAGTGATCCAGATCTCTTCTGGCTCTTTGGGCTTCTAAAGAATCACTGCCTAATTCTCATCTGCTAGACCAAACTCTGTCTTCATTCATACTTCACAAGGCCTTTCTTCAGAGACATTCTGCACATAGGGATGATGATCCGTTGAAAATTAATGAGGATTCAAAGAGATACTATTAGATATGTTCACTATAGTTAGATATGTTCATAGGAAAGAACTACAAATACTATGTGATTTGGGTAGTGGGATTTTGTGGCTTTTTTTTTTTTTTTTCTTTTTTTTAGATTCCAAGCTGAGTTTGTAGGATGGTCAGTTTATCCACTACTTGTAAGCTAAAACACACTTCCACTTGTAGATGGTCCTACTTAACTAGGAAATCATTGGCAGAAACCTTTTGGCTTTAAGGGAAGCCTCTTGAAAACCCTGCATTTAGCAGTTCCAGAGAACAACAGATAATGTAAAATTTCTACAGTGTCACCATGAAGACACTTTGCCCCTCGCTATGTTATTTACAAACAACAGAAATGCAAAGGTTTATACAAACTATGAAGTAAGCAGCTAATGCAAAAAATTTCAAGAATCATTCATTGAGGGCCATGAAGATGCTCAGAGAGCTGGAGCATGTCTCCTGTGAAGACAAACTGAGAGAGTCAGGGTTATTGGAGAAGGCTCCAAGGAGACCTTACAGCAGCCTTCCAGTACCTAAAGGGGGCCTACAAGAATGCTGGAGAAAGGCTTTTTATAGGGACATATAGGGATAGGACAAGGGGGAATGGCCTTGAATTTGAACAAGGTAGATTTAGATTAGATATTAGGAACAAATTCTTTACTGTGAGAGTGGTGAGACACTGTAACAGGTTGCCCAGAGAAGCTGTGGATGCCCCATTTCTGGAAATGTTCAAGGCCAGGTTGGATGAGGCTTTAAGGAACCTGGTCTAGTGGAAGATGTCCCTGCCTATGGTAGGGGGTTTGGAACTAGATGATTTTTAGGGTATATTCCAATCCAAACCATTCTATAATTCTATGATTTATGTCTGAAGATTTAAGAAAACTGTTATTTGCACTTAACCATGACACTTATGCTGCTGCTCCTACACCACTCTCATTCACAGCATAGATTTCTTGAATAGCTGACTGTATAGTGGCTGCCACTCTTCTTAAATGCAAAAAGGTAAAATAATTATCCTTTTTACTCACTAGCTAAATTGGCTTTTTTATGTATCTGCTACCTTGCAAGAGGTCTCAGCATAAAGTAAAAGAGAATTTTGTTTGCTTTTTACTGAATTTATATCTAATTTCTTCATACATTGCATTTGCAGATAAACTTGTTTATGAAATGCATCTAGTCAGTGGTGAAGATTATCTGTATTGTTAGGACAATGAAGAATAATGTATACTGGTTTTTAGCATTTCTTTTGCACAAAAGTATTTGCTAATTGCAAATACTTAAGCAGTTAAAGAAAAAACAGTTATAACACAGCCTAATTGTTTAGCCACAAGTTGAATGCTAGCTTTACATATTTCACTGCTAAATTCACCACTTACTTTGTCTGGCTTTCATCAAGATTTTTCTTTATATCTTTGTATCTTACTTTTCTCCATCTTCTAAATGGGTTTGCTCCACTTACTTCCTTAATATCTTGTAGATGTAAACAGCAGCTAAGTAATAAGTACTGATTTTCTGCATTCCATTGTGGAAAACACAATTCAGTTTTAATCATTGGAAATGTCTTCCCCAGACTCCATGAAAAGTGGTCTAAGAAAACTTTGCATCTTTACTTACAGTATAATTCAAATTCTATGATTTATGCTCTAATAAACATAATCATGTTGACTGATTCCTTACCCCATGAAGTGTAATGTGTCAAAGTCTGGTACAAAATGATGTTTGCTTCTGATTTCTCATTAGTAAAAATCAGAAATAAATGGAAGTCAAGGGCTGTTAGAAGGCACAGTACTGGGATAAAAAACAGTTTATGGCAGCTCATGAACACTAGGGACGACAAAAAACATAAATAGCCTTCCTTACTGCGTTTTTCCTAAAAATCATTTATAGGTAACCCGCAATTAACCAGCAAAGTCAACGTTATAATAAATATCCTGGATGTCAATGAGTTTCCTCCAGAAATTTCAGTTCCGTATGAGACATCCGTATGTGAAAATGCCAAGATGGGACAGGTATTTGAAATTTGGGATGCTTGCTATTTTGCTTTTTCTGTCATTATTTTTTATAATACCAGAAATTCGGGGGGTTGAATTCTTGTTACAAACAAAATGTCTGTGTTGGAAACACCTTTTGGAAAGAATCCTGTTTGTGGTCTATTGTGGTCTATTATGGTCCATTTATTTTTATTAACCCAGATAATATGGATCTGAGCCACCTTTTACTGTGCATTTAATATCTGTGTCAAGAGAAAGAATGCCTTCCTTAAGGACACTTAAGGGTAAAATTGCAGTGAATAAGTGGAGCAGGATAAACTACATGCATTTCTGTGTCCTATTCTGAGGGAAAGAACCCACAACCCCAGACAGTCCTTGTGAAAGCTTGTTTTTTATAAGTGGTTTCGAATACATACATAGCATGCAAAACCTCTTTCAGACTCAGAATATTAACTGAGTGATTAACATCAGTGATGCCAGTATTAATAGAGCTGTCCCCAGAAGCTGTTGGCATGTGCTCCTGCACAAAATTTGTGTGATTAAATACAGTGCTGCAAAGCACCAAGGCCAACCATCATACATATTAACAGCCAGTAGTGGTTCTGAGATAAGATTTGTAACTTCAACTGCTCAACTTTGAGAGCTACTGGCAGCCAAGCAAGGAACATATTCAGCCTCTACTATGTAATCATTGACTTCTTTTTATATGTATATAATACCTAATCAATTATTTTTATTGCCTTTGTTACAGATTTCCCAATGACTTCTGTGATATTCCTTTTTTTTTTTTTCTTATGTTTCAACTAATTTCCATACAACCTAATTTAACTTCTAGTTTATCAGATACCTTTAGTTTTTTATATAGGTACTAACAGTAGAAAGGGGAACTTTTTACAGGGAAGTCTGAGACAAGCAGTGACCTTTCAAAAATTACAGATATTTAGATGTTTATTTAATGAAAAAATGCCTTCCTTTTTTAAAAACTCACTGGCAATCCTACTATGAAATATTTTAACTGCACTGTGTTTACCTGAAATCTAGTAGATAGGACTTTGAGACTCAAAAGCTCCTTCAGGCCTAGATGGTGCAGACCTTTCAACCCTCTCTACTTCATTTCAAACTGTGAAATTAGAGACAAGCTTTGTGAAACACTACAACATGTACCAGTCGTAATAGTGATAGTAGTAGTAGTAGCAGATAAAGTGAACTGTTTTTAAATAATCATTCACCTGAAAACAGTCTCTAGTCTTCTGATACAAAGAGTAAATATTAAATACTTCTGCTATGAATATAGTTTAAATCATTTTTATTTCCTTCAGATATGTCAAAGTGAGACTTTCTGAAACACCATGATTTCTCTGGAAACTTTATCAGACTTCTTGCCTCCACTGTCCAATATATTAGGAAAATGAGAGTAATCCATTGGAATTTCATTTGCATTGTTTCATTTGGTGTTGACTTTGCACTTCTATAAAACTACTACTTTTAGAAGAGTGAATTGACTTCAGGATTAAAATTAATCTTAATCTGATTTCAGGTGATACAGATTATCACTGCAGCAGACAAAGATCTGTCACCAACTGGGCAAAGGTTTTCCTTCAGACTGTCACCTGAGGCCTCCAACAAGCCAAATTTCACAGTCCATGACTACAGAAGTAAGTTGCTTACCCATATCTCTCAAAGCAGCAGGCTGTGGTTATAATGACAGATACGATTACTTTATATTACAGTCATGTCTACAGACTAACTTTTTTATGACATTTCTAGTTGTTAAACTATCTAGGACATATGTTAATATAAATTCAGGTCTTGAACATTTTCTCATTTTTAGGGGACAGGAATTGTCAGAACACCAAAGGCTGAGATATCCCTAGAGGCCTGCAAAAACATTGCTACCTGTTTTATTTTCTTCCTTTTATCAGTCAGTATCTCAGGAAGAACTCATATGCCAATGCAGGTATACCTTTAAACAAGGCAATATTTCTGCCTTGTTTAAATACTATTACTTTGCTAACTGTTTTCAAAGTACCCAGCTGTGGTCTTTCTGGAGAATGCATAGTCCTGCAGAAGAATTAGTTCTGAATATGAACAATGCTGCTGCAGTATAACATCCCACAACAGTATAACATCCCACAGCAGTATAACATCCCACAACACTCTTAATAATTTGTATTTTATATACTCAACAAACAACTATGATTTTTCCACCAATTTTTGTGCTGACAATCTTAATCTTCCTTGGTTTTTGAATTTGATAAATGACAAAACACAAAATAATAAAATTGTATGTGTATGTACCTATATACATGGTACATGTTAAAATGTTTAAAATTAAAATGTTAAAAATTAAAAAGTTAAATACTTAAAAGCATTTCTTAACACTTGCCAATAAGAAGTACACTATTGAAACACAAGTAAGACGGATTTTCCAACCATAAAAGACTTTTTCATTTTTGATGATTTACAGAGCTATTAGAAAAACCTATCCAAACAGAAACTCTGTACAGTATTTTCAGTATCATTGGCCTTTTGTTTGCCAAAAAGGTGGAAGGTCAGCTATTTACAAAATTAGAGCTGTTATAACAGAACCCTGTTTTCACTATAGAAACCTTTTTAAAAAAATACATATAATTATTTTTTGAGTTAGCAATTATGTTAGTAGCAAGCAGGTACTTTGTGAAAGGAATTTTATTTTTTTTTTTAGGAAACAGTCTTGTTCAGTGTTCACAATTAATGCTTTTACAAGTAAAGGTGGCATTTTTAAACATGTCCAGGAGCCTAATAACCAGTGCTATTCTATACAGCTAAGAATCATGGGTAGTGTGATATTACAGCAGGTGTAATATGTTTGTAGTTAACCCAGTAGAATAAACTTTTCCAAGTTCTTTATTTCTTCAGAGTAGAACTTAATGATGACAGAAACAAGACAGAAACTGTAGGTTACTATTTGGAATCTCTGTAAACGCAAACACAGGGAAATTTTATGTTTCTAGACTATGCCTTCAGCAGCACTGAGGCCAGTCCATCAGCTGTGAATAGCAGTGAGGCCCTGGCAGAGATGGAGCGATTCCAGCTGAACTACTCACCTTCCTCTTTTTGCATTGCTGGCCTCACTGTACTCTCTAGAGGGCTGCTTCCCTGCTGAGCATACTCAGTTGCCCATGTAAGAGAGAGAACTTTCCTCCTCTCCAAACTGTCATGCACATCCTGAAAATGAATTTATTGCCAACAGGTTGAAGAACCAGATGCTGTCTCAGCTTCAGGCTGCAGCTCCAGGCTGCTCTGTGCAGAGTTCAAACACATGCCTGTGTCCATGTTTTCAAAAGGACCTTAAACAACTGAAACAATTGAAGAGCAATAAAGTATTTCAAAGTCAAAGACTTTAAAGATCAATCTGATTCTCTCAAAGGAGAATGGAAAGTCACTTGGTTGCATTGTAATGTGTATTAAAGTGATCTTCAACATTGCAATTTGAAAAAAAAAAAGTTCTATTAATAGAAATAGACATAATAGTAGAAACAAGATTAAGCTGGATTACTTCCAAACTTTTTATACAGTGCAGATGATTAATCATAGAGAGAAAGAAAAAACAGAAGATGAAAGTTGATTTGATTCAAACAATTTTGAGACATTTTTCTTTTTCAAAACTAAGTATCTCTAAATTTGATATGTCTATATTTGCATTTGATAAAAAGCAGACTTCTGAAATAAGCATTTTGTCAGTTAAGTGCTCTCTCATTGATGTTTGATAATAATCTGTCGGATTTGGGATACTTAGAGTTCCTTCTTACTGCCCCTAATCAGAGCTGGACACAAGAGCTGGAATTGAGAGCCCTTAATCCTTCTACCTAGGAAACAGAATTCCAGGAAGAGATGAAAGATATAACATTGACAAGAAGTGATGTCTTCTAAACATATAGCAAATAACATGGGTGAGAAGGCAAAATGGTGACTGCTGCAGGCTACCTTCATTTAGATTTGTCAGCTAATTAATTCCCTGCTAATTTCATTTTGGTTTTACTCTCAATGCAGTTCTTTTAACCTGCACATCATTTCCTTCCTGATTCAAGAAATGCAACAATAACTGAATATTTACTGGGAAGAAATGACAGAACAAAACTTCTAGAAGTTCTGAACACATACATGACTAATTGATGTAAAATGTACTGATTATAAATTACTCACTTTGTTTCTATACTTTTTTTTAGTGGGGCAGGAAAGTTGAAGGAGGTTTGCATTTATCAAGATATATTATTTGAGTTTTAAAGGAAAATTAATTAATTGAGCCATGATTCTAAATCTATGAGCACTCAAAGCCCTTTGGACCACAGACTTGCAGTATAAGGAGATAGGAAGAAAAATAAAACTGAATATCCCTCTTAATCTAATAC
Organism: Pezoporus wallicus; assembly: GCF_028554395.1. Classification (NCBI taxonomy): domain Eukaryota; kingdom Metazoa; phylum Chordata; class Aves; order Psittaciformes; family Psittacidae; genus Pezoporus; species Pezoporus wallicus. Next base: position 863,816 of record NW_026634996.1, read on the forward strand.
CTGTAATGCTTTTTTTTTTTTTAATTATGGTTTATGTCACCTTTGCAATTTCAGCTGTCAAGCTAACAAATTTGCAATAAATCGATATTATTTAATGCTCTGCAAAACATAGCTCTACCAGTCAGAATACAATACTTTCTGTAATGATAAAACAAGGCAATTACATAAAGTATGTCATTCCCTGAGTTACAAAAATGGAAGACCTGCCTACTACTCAAGGTGATACAAAACACAATGATGAATTGAAGTACACAATAAAAATACTGTAATGACTATGTCATGTTTTACAGACAACACAGCTGGGATTGAAACCAGGAGAAATGGTTACAGCAGAAGGCAGCAAGAGCAGTACTTTCTTCCAATAGTAATAGAAGATAGCAGTTACCCTGTCCAGAGCAGCACAAACACGTTGACTATCCATGTTTGCAGATGCGATTCTGATGGTACCATCCAGTCCTGCAATGTGGAAGCAATCTTCTTACCAGTAGGCCTCAGCACAGGAGCACTGATTGCAATCTTGTTGTGTATTGTCATACTTTTAGGTTAGTTCTCATGAAACAGTATGAAGGTATTACTCTGCTTATTCACCTTTGAATTGGTTTCTGTTGTTATTAGTTTCATCTATTGTTTAACAAAAGCCATTGAAAACGTGTGGCACTTGCTGAGAACTTTTATGCTTTTACATTTCCAGAAAAGCATCCCAAAGCACCAACCATGACCGTGAATCTGCTAGCACCTACGTTTTTCTCACTGCATGAAAAGGACCAGTTTTCAGTGGAAACCAAACTATATTTTTCCTCTGAAAGTTAGTTCTGTTGGAATACCTTTCTTGAAAGGTTACTATTTTCAGATTATTACTAAGGTAGGCAAGCCCTACTAACAGTAACAGCAGTAGGGACTTAGTAAGGGCTTTTATTTAATTCTTCATTCCAACTTGAGTAAAAGAAGAACAAAGAAATGAGAGAGGAGAAAATAATTGCAATGTAGAATGTGACTGGCTAAATCCATGTAAAACTTTACAGGAACTCTTTAGTTTCAGGCAGACATGGATTTCATAAGGTGGCATTGTCATTTGTGATGTAAATCATTTGATCTACGTTATATTTAAATATTGCTTTATTCACAGCATGCCCAAAGCAGTCAATATTCACATGCACCCTACTTGTAATATAGCCTTAATGAGCTGATAACAAAATAAAACCAACTTTGTACCTTACGCAGGCACAATGTGGGTTGCAGAAAGCAGGCTGATTCTTACAGATGCTAGCCTATGCTGCTTCTTGATACTAGTGAGTTTCCTAGATCTCATACTGCTTGTGTAGGTCTAATGCTTAGGCAAAACCAGCTGCAGACTTAGAACATCATAACAAATGAATACCTATTTGCATTTGGAGGATACAGTAATTTACCACATAAGGAAATAAGCAGAGACTCAGGGTTACATTAATAGCTTCTGAGTAGTAGTGGGTAAAAGTCAGAATTTATGTTCTGTGTAAAAATTTTACGTTGTGAGAAAAATGTTTCAAATCAGAACAATGGCAAATTGTTCATACTTCCCATGGAATAGAAATTAATAACAAATACACTAATTTTGAAAAATTTTAAACAAAACAACCTTAGGTCAGTTTTTCAGAAGTGAGAATAATGCTGTCCTCTTTACTATAATTCCTTGGGACTACCTTCTTTTTACATTTAAGGGTTTCCTGGGTAAAACCAGTCAGGAGTAAGCCTCAGCATCAAAGAAATTCCATTATGAATAAGGCTTTAATGTATTTTCACAAGAAAAGGTAAGTCAGAGTCTGTCATAAGTCAGGACTCCCAGGTTGTCTAACCTCTCTGTTACAGAGCCAAGTGCTTAGAAGCCCTAGAGACATAGCTGATGGAAAGCCTTTCAAGTTGCCACCTTTGTGTCCAGTGATCTGGACAGTATGAACTACGCAGCAGAGAGCTAGGTTCTCTTGGTGCAGAGATCACATAAAATGGCAGAGTATCTGGGGAAGCAGGAATACTCGCAAGTCTGAATTTCCCCCACATTTGCTAGGTGACCGTGGAGACCTTCTACAGAATTGTGTTTATACTTCCCTAATGGTTTGTTGAAATAAATACAATTTTATTGTATAAACCCAGCATATTCAATCAAAAACAATTGAGTCAAAGGACTCCCTACCAGCTCTGCTGCTGATTGATTCTCTTGGCATATACAAAACTAATGAAAATATTTTAATTCCTGATTTGCACAGAATGCCAGACTGAATTACTGAGTTTATATTTAGAAAAGAGGGTTTGGACCTTTAATAACTCCTTCATTCCAATCAGCCTGGCAATATTACCCAGAAAAACTTATGTATTAATAATGAGATCTCCAGTGCTGTACATAAGCTAAGAGAATGGTTCTTATCTTACATCCAGATGTTCTTATTACTATTCCATTGATCAATTTAAAACTGCTTTTGGATTTTAATTTCTTACTGTGAACCTGGCCTGACATAAATTCATTAAAATTGCAGCTGAAATCATTCTTGTTGAGCTCATTTCTGCAGAAAAAGACAGACAACGTATTACCAGAATCAGGGGTTATTTTAGACCACAGAAGTCTGACAATGGATTTATAATCATTGTAACTCCTGTATCCGTTATTATGTCACTTTACCAACAGCACTTAGAACACTGTTATTTCTACCAAAGGCAGCTAGGGAATTAAAAATAACAAAAAGGCCAGTTTACTACAAGCATATCTTGCATTCAACAAAATATATCTCTAAAACAAAAAATTGAAAGAAACCCATAAGCTGATTGCCATTCATTTACCATTTGTAATAAAACCAGTATGTAAAATTCTATGTTACATAGAATCACAAAATCACAGTTGGAAAGCACCTCTGAAGATCATGTAGTAGCTTTGCTGAAATTAGGATAAAATTAATGCACTTTTCTGCCTTCATCTGCCAGTCATCTCATTGTAGAAGGCTATCTATCTGGTGAGTTAAGCAGAATTTCATGTTTGTAAATCCATGCCGATGACTCATAATCTCCTTCTTGCTCTTAATATGTTTGAAAGTGGTTTCTAGAATGATTTGCTACATCATTTTCTTCAGAATCAAGGTGAGGCTGACTGTTCTGTAGTTCCCTAGCCCATTCTTGTCCTTCTTGAAGACAGGAGTGGCACTTGCTCCAGTTCTCAGAAACTTCTCCCAGTCCCCATCACCTTTCAATTGTTATTGCAAGCGGCCTCACAGTGACATCAGCCACCTGCCTCATCACCTGTGTGCATCCCATCAGATTCCATGTGCTTGTGTGTCCAGTTCCCCAAACCTGATCCTCTTTCACCAAGGATAAGTCTTTCCAGACTTTCCCTATGGTCTCAGGACCTGGGATTCCTGAAGGACAACCTTACAAATAAAGAGAGAGGCAAAAAAGCCACTGAGTAGGTTGGCCTTTTCTGTGTCCTTTGTCAACAGGTCCCCTCCCACATTCAGCAGTGAAACCACGTTTTCTTTACTTCTTCTTTTGTTGCTGTCATACTTCTACAGGCCTTTTTTCTTGCCCTTCCTTTCCCCTGTGAAATTCGTCACCAGATGTGCTTTGACTTTCCTGAGTGCATCCCTGTATGTTCAGATAGTCACTGTATATTCCTCCTGGCTCACCTGTCTTTGTTTTCACCTCTTATATACCTTTTTTTATTTTTTTACCTCTGAGTTTAGTCATGAGCTCCTTATTCATCTATGCAGGCTTTCTGCTGTCTTTGCTTGATTTCCTGCTAATGGGGTTGGACCACTGTTGAGCTTGGAGAAGGTGGTGCTTGAAAATCAACCAACTCTCCTGGACCCCTTTTCACTCCAGAACCATATCTGTGTGATTTTTCAAAGCAGACCCCTGAAGACACAGAAGTGTATGAAAAGCTGAAGTGGGATTGTTTTTTCTCCATTTCAAAGATTCTTTTTTTTTTTCCTCTTTAATACTGTGGGGCTTTTTTCTCTGCAATGTGGAAATTTGGGAATTTTTTTCTATTTTACTGTAGTAGATATTTTAAAAGGAAAACCCATCTCTGTCTCTGAACTAAAAAGCTGAAGGCCTGTCCAATCCTACTGGCCTGCAAAGCAGGCCAGTAGGAAAATTATTTGTTGCTTTCTTTGGCAGCACAGCAAGCAGTAAGGAAAGTTAGACTCACACATCAAACAGCAAATGACTTTTCATTGGCTAGAGCACATCTATTTTTAAAAGAATAGTAGGACCATATCATCTAAGGAAAAATGACCCTTTGATTGCTTGCAGTTTTCAAAGGAAGGATAATGATATGTCATCAGAGCACCAAATTATTTCTGTGCATGTCTTAACTTCCGTTTTCTCGTTACAGTCATCGTGGTACTGTATGTAGCGCTACGAAGGCAGAAGAAAAAGGACACCCTTATGACCTCTAAAGAAGACATCAGAGATAATGTTATCCATTATGATGATGAAGGAGGTGGAGAAGAGGACACCCAGGCTTTTGACATAGGTGCCCTGAGGAATCCCAAAGTGATTGAAGATAACAAAGTACGCAGGGACATAAAACCAGACACCTTGCGTTTTTCACGTCATAGACCACTAGTTGAAGATAACACAGACATAAGGGATTTCATTAATCAAAGGCTACAGGAAAACGATGTAGATCCAACTGCACCCCCTTATGACTCCTTGGCAACCTATGCTTATGAAGGAAATGGATCTGTTGCAGAGTCTCTCAGTTCTATAAACTCCCTTACTACCGAGGCAGATCAGGATTATGACTATCTGAGTGACTGGGGACCTCGCTTTAAGATCTTGGCAGACATGTTTGGAGAAGAACAAAGTTATAACCCTGACAAAGTCACTTAAGTACAACTACAACAGTGAAATAAAAAGTAAAGCAACCACAATTTAGAAAGATAAACCTAAGCTTTATATAGGACAGGATTTGTTTGATTATAAAAGCACTGTTTTCAGCAAGTTCCTACACGTATCATACTGTCAGTTTTGGTTTGATCTGCAAAGGAATGAAAAAAACCTGCAATATACACAGTTTTTTGTTGTTGTTATTTTGTTACTCTGGAATTACACTGAGACAAGCTCAGGCGTACAAGGTACAGTTTACTGACCTGACTTAGAAAGAAGATAGCTTTCTGGCATCATGGTGGAAGAGTGGTAGCTTTTTCGTAATTCCACTAAAGTGCCTATTGAAACTTTTATTGTTTAAGTGGTAAAGAGTCTGCTGTGATGGTGTTACAAAATTGAATGGTAAATTGGAGAAGAACTTTAAGACAAGAAGCAATAGCAACATGCTGACTTCTTTTAGGACAAAAATGGAGATCACTTCCTGGAGTGTATCTAACAACTAAAATGAAGGTGGGGGTGGGGGGTGTACATTGTGTTTGTTTGGGGGTTATCTTTGTTTTTTTAAAAGGAGAAAACATTATGTCAAGACGCCATATATCTTCCTCCGAAATCTCACTGAAAATTTAGATTTAAAATTCTATTGCTTACCCTGAAGATGTAAAGCCCAGTTAAAGGAAAAGATCTTAGCATACATCAGTGAATATTTAAAATGTTCATGCGAATATTACATTTCTTCCAAAATAATAAAAAGATGAAAGCAGCTATTCCTGTATGTGAAGAAAAATTTCATAGTCTTTTAAGACTATTATTAGAACATAAAATGGAGAGGGTTTTTTAAGAGTATTGTGGTATTTTTAGTACTAAAACATTTTTCCTGTTGTAAGTATCACTAAAGAAGTATATGTAAAGAACTACATACCACTTTTCTTTGCAATTAGGTTGTTACCATGTAGGTACCATAGGCATACGTACCATAGATATAGTTATTTTTCAACTGACCATCTGCTACAATTCAGCATACCACTGTATTTCACTGTCAGACCACATCAGACATTTTAGAAAGCCTTTTGAGGATGGAAACCATATTAATTTTGGTCTTGAGAAAGTATTATCAGAGACAGAATAAAAATATAAAACAGCACATTTTTCCAAACTTTATGTACATACCCATGCATTAATGCAGTTTTACAGGTCACAGATGTACAGATATGTGCAAGGCATTATTCCATGGAAGATCACTTGTAAAACTATTCCATGTGACTTCTTCTAATGATCTAAATCACATTTTGTAAGACAATGTTTAATGTCCCATAAAGTGCATATATCCTTATATTCTCCTTCTAAAATCTCAGCAGTGCTATGCAATCTCCTTGAGCTTTACTCATAATTAATGGCACTGTCAAGGTCAGCTCAAGTCTTTCATGAATCAGAAGTCTTTTATTCACCTCAGGTCTACAGCTTACTTTTCTGTAGTGCTGAAGAATTAATAACTATCAGATATAGCTAGCTCACAAGCCTGATATTAAAATACACAAACTTCCCTTTACTGTCTTGCGGAAATGTAGAGGTATTTCAAAGTTGTATGAAGTAATCTCCCAATGAGACTTTATAAGATGTTATAGTTTAAATAAATTTTAAGTCATTCAGTACAGTTAGACAGGGCTGCATTAAAAGTACTACTGGCACAGCTTATACCAGCAAAGTCCTGAGGATGACACAGCATATGGTAATAATAAAGCTTTGTGGTTTTTGTTTTTGTTTTATTATCAGAAAAGGTATCCTATATTCCCTGAAAGAAAACTAAGTCAACAACAGCTCTCTGCTCACAGCACAGAGAAGCAGATGCAGTGGTAGAGGCCATTTACCAGCATAGCAATTTTCATGTGGAAGCTGATGTTTTAATTTAATGTTTTAACATCTTGACAGCATAGCAAAGGCAGCTCCTTACAACAGAGTGCACCTAAAACAGAGCTCTAAAAAAAATATATATATATATATGTTACTGGTTGCAATACAGATGGTTCATACAAAATTCACACTTGTGGAGGTACTTAGCAATGCTTCCTCATGTAGCATATGCATACCAATGCTTCCTACCCTGCTGTCACAGTTAAAATAAGCATCTGACACTGTGCATTTATAGATGTAGCAAAACTGTGCTCTTAGCAGCTGCATTAGTCCTTTACATGTATTTCACTAGTAAAGTCAACATACATGACAGCAGTGTTTGTTTTGTGATACCACATGCCATGCTTGCTCTTGAGAAAGTTGTGTGTTTGTAGAGGATACTGGGTGAACATTAGGTCTCTTGAACAGGCTGGCATTTGCTCTAGGCAGGACAGTCTGTGGGGGAGCCTGACTTCCAAAATAGGTAGAAAATCTGATCTTAAACATGCTGCTACTCACAATCCATATTTGAGAGTAAGTTTTATGTTAAATTTACAACAAATTGAATTGGGGATTTCTTTCTATAGCAAATTGAAAAAGTTGTGTAACTGAGATGTTTCTATCACATAACCAATAAACTTCAAGAAGAAAAAGAATGCAATTCTCCTATAAAATCATAATAAAAATCTTTCAATACTTTAGAAGTGATCAAACAATTATAACTTAACATGGGTATTTTTTATAAACAGCTCTATAGAGCTATGGAAAAGAAGTGATTTTCATTTATGCATAACCTGGGCCCCAGGAAATTTGTGTTTAATTTCATGTTCCCTCACCCTCTTTCTGAAAGATTCTTGTCAGGTTGTTAACACCTTATTTTATAAAAGGTAATTAGACAAACATGAAATTGACAAGATTTAAAATATGTCAAGGCATCTGGGGTGTCATGAACTCAATGGAATTAAGGATCCCTAGTGAATTTGTAAATTCTATCAGGTAACTACTTAAGATTTTAAGCACAAGGTCTTAAAAGAATCTATAAACCCTTGCACAGTCAAGATGCTGCTGTGGATGTATCTCTCTCAATTGTGGAAAGAGCCATAAACCTCAAGTTCTATCAGAGAGACAGGAAGCTAAAATAATGCTTTAAAGGCACAGAAGGGATAGGATTGAGACAAATACTTCTGTTTGAATTTCCAAATATAAGATAACAATGTACTAGTATCTACCATCATCTTAGATGTCTCAAGTGTCCCCCATGCAAATCACAAGGCGTTCTACAAAATGTCTTCTGCACTTCAAGGCATTAGAAACATCACTGGCACAAACAAATCCACATTTTAAGTTATATAGTTGTAACAGGCACTAAGAGTGCTGAAATTAAAAGTCTGGATGTAAAGCATTTAGCTAAGTGAAATATCTGTGGAAATATATCTGATGAGCTTACACTGTGGACATACAGAACTGAAGAAAAATCTGTAACAGAAGATTGGGAAGGAATTTTGGGACAGAAGGAAAACATTTTCCCTGCCCCCACAAGAAAGCTGAAAATGCAGCTACTTAGGAAATATCAGCCAATTTCTCTGTGGGATCAGAACATAAAAGATTGCAAGTATTTTGATTTAAGAATGCTACCACACAAATCTGGAAATGGTGCTATTCTTGAAACACAGATCTGCAATATTGTCACTGAGTCAAATAGGAAAGATGTGGAAAATAACGACAGTAGATGATGTCTCTTGCACAATTATGTGTTTGAATATTTTACTTTCATGATTTTTACTTGTTTTATAAATTTACTTTAAATTTTCCTGTTCAAAATAAAATCACAGTTACTGAAGACTTGTCTAGGTTATGGAAGCAAAATTAATTATGAAGCAAAGAGAAATAAATGGCTCAATGTATTACTGATATTATTCTTCTAGAGAATATTCTTCCTTAAGAATAAGATTAAAATATCCATTCAAACATAACTGATCCTTCACACTAGAAAAAATGTGGTTCTTCAGAGGCTATATTAGTTTTAGATTTACCTCCGTCCTTGTAATGAAACTTAGGACTGTGTTGCTATGGAATAACAAATCCCTATTAGATGAATACAGAAAAAAAAAATACAATAATCTCCTGGACTACAAGAATTTCATATGACATTAGTGACTGTATTTTACTTCCTAAGATTTGGGGTTGTGAATCCTCTGCAGTTATTTTATAACTTCTGTTATTATCATTGACATAGACATTCAAATCCTGTGGGTATAAAAATATTATTAAGCTTATTAAATTTCTTAAAAAACAAATAATGAAATGACCCTTAATAATAACCCTGCTGAGGTGACATTTAAGTATGAACGAAAATCAAAGTTTATATTACACCCTTTCACAACCTGCTATTAACAGCAAATCTATAATAACCTGATTCCTTTTCTCTTCTTATTTAAATCAAGAACCAACTAAGTTGTCAGAACACAACAGTTGGTATTTTAAGCAAAATGAAGACAAGTTCCCATTTGTTGGGTTTGGGGGTTTTGATTTTTTTTTTTATTAGTTTTTTTTTTTTAATAGTCTATTTAATTGATAAACTTATTCAACTTCAATTTTCAACTAAAATCCGTGCCGCATAAAAATTATGGACTCAGTCAGAGATCAATGTGATCAGACAAAAGCCGTTTATTGCAAAGCCTTATCTCCTTATAGCCGCTGGCCATCATATTTCAGAAATCATGGCAGTGAGGTGAAGTTTCCGATGACTGGAAAAAGGGAAATATGACCCCCATTTTCAACAAGGGGAAAGTGGATGACCCGGGGAATAACAGACCAGTCAGTCTCACCTCTGTGCCTGGCAAAATCTTGGAGCAGATTCTCCTGGAAGGCATGCTAAGGCACATGAAAACCAACAAGGTGCTTGGTGACAGCCAGCATGGCTTCACTAAGGGGAAATCCTGCCTGACCAATTTGGTGGCCGCCTATGATGGGGCTACAGAGCTAATGGACAGGGGTAGAGCAGTTGATGTCATCTACCTGGACTTGTGCAAAGCATTCGACACTGTCCCCCACGACATCCTTGTCTCTAAATTGGAGCGACATCAATTGAATGGATGGACCACTTGGTGGATAAAGAACTGGCTAGATGGCCACATGACAGGAGTTGTGGTCAATGGCTCAATGTCCGGCTGGAGACCAGTAACGAGTGGCGTCCCTCAGGGATCAGTGTTGGGACCGGTCTTGTTCAACATCTTTGTCACTGACATGGACAGTGGGATTGAGTGCACGCTCAGCAAGTTTGGTGATGACACCAAGCTGTGTGGTTCGGTTGATATGCTGGAGGGAAGGAATGCCATCCAGAGGGACCTTGACACACTTGTGAGGTGGGCTAATGCCAACCTCATGAGGTTTAACCATGCCAAGTGCAAGGTCCTACACCTGGGTCGGAGCAATCCCAGGCACAGCTACAGGTTGGGCAGAGAAGAGATTCAGAGCAGCCCTGCAGAGAAGGACTTGGGGGTGTTGGTCAATGAGAAAATGAACATGAGCTGTCAGTGTGCTCTTTCAGCCCAGAAAGCCAACCATATCCTGGGCTGCATCAAAAGGAGCATGACCAGCAGGTCGAAGGAGGTGATCCTGCCCCTCGACTCTGCTCTTGTGAGACCTCACCTGGAGTATTGTGTGCAGTTCTGGTGTCCTCAACATAAAAAGGACATGGAACTGTTGGAACAAGTCCAGAGAAGGGCCACGAGGATGATCAGGGGACTGGAGCACGTCCTGTATGAAGACAGGCTGAGAAAGTTGGGGTTGTTCAGCCTGGAGAAGAGAAGGCTGCGTGGAGATCACATAGCAGCCTGCCAGTATCTGAAGGGGGCCTATAGGGATGGTGGAGAGGGACTCTTCATTAGAGACTGTAGTGACAGGACAAGGGGTAATGGGTTGAAACTTAAACAGGGGAAGTTTAGGTTGGATATAAGAAGGAAATTCTTTCCTGTTAGGGTGGTGAGGCACTGGAATAGGCTGCCCAGGGAGGTTGTGAATGCTCTATCCCTGGCAGTGTTCAAGGCCAGGTTGGACAAGGCCTTGGGTGACATGATTTATTGGAAGGTGTCCCTGCCCATTGCAGGGGTGCTGGAACTAGATGATCTTAAGGTCCTTTCCAACCCTAATGATTCTATGATTCTATGATTCTATGATCCTATTGCTTACATGCACTTACAGTGATTTGGCGTATTATGATTGGATACATGTCTTGAAGACCCTTAGTGACTAACACACAATTGGTCAAGCACAGGTGTGAGAACTTGACCTCGAAAGCTTGCCAACAGTCCACAGTTCTCATTAACTCAGTGAATTCCAGCTTCTTCTTATCTTGCTTGCTTAAGCTTCCTTGGGCCTCTCATGGCCTTGGTGTATCTTTCAGGATTATTCAGAGTTCATGTACCAAATATCCATTCTCCTGTGAGAACACTGTCTCCACAAATCCCCAGATAATTTTTTTTTCTGTTAATTTTCATTGCTATGGTGCCACTCAAAACACTTTTCAGGACTGTCAATGTGTATAAATATCTGATAGATGGAAAAAGATGGAGCCAGACTTTTCTTAGTGATGCCCAGTGACGGACAAGAGGCCAAAGGCACAGACTGAAATGCAGCACATTCCATCAAAAGACAAGAAAAACGCTTCTTTACTGTCAGGATGTCAAGTTGCCCCAAGAAGTTACGGTGTAGCCATCCTTGGAGATATTCAAAGCCCAGCTGGATTTGTCCCTGAGACACCTGCTCTGACACTACTGTAGCAGGAAGGTTGGACTAGAAGATCCTCAGAGATGTCTTCCAACCACACCTACTCTGACTTATGTTAAAACCATTCTGTGGACTTGGGCTCCTAAACTCTAGTAAACCCAATGGCATTTGTTACTATGCATAACTACATATGCATGGTAACTATGACTTCTGGAGAGACAGCTCAGATAGGAGTGGAAGAATAGGATTGCAATCTATAAAATTATGTGGATAATCTGGAGAACAATAGATTATTTACTGTAACTTCCAATAGGAAAAGGAGAATTACATGAAACTAGCAGGAGTCAGGAACAAAAAAAAAACAGAGGTAGGTTCTTCACACAATGAGTAGCTGAGATTGTCATGGAGGCTCAGAGTTTACATAGATTTAAAAAAAAGAAACTGGACAAATTCATGAAAAACTAATAATTTGTGGGTTACTTAAGACAGAAGAATCATATCTAGCTCAGGGAGTCCCTGAAGAGTGCTTGATTAGCATCTGGGCAAATCATATAACCTGTTCTGCTCCTAAATGTTTTCCTGGGATATCAGTTTATGATAGTGCTAGAAAAGATTACCACCACAGTGTGACCAATCTGATTTTCTTCTTGTGATTTTATTGTAAACATAGTTGATCCTCAAATCACCATTCCCTAAGTTCTAATTTTCAAAATTGCATAGATAAAGCCAGTTCTTTCTTTTATTATATATCACATGTATATATGCAAGAATGCTTTATTTCCCTTAGATTTTAATTCTTGTAATTGCCATATTTCCTTCAATTCTGCACACATTTAAATAGTACTTATGCATTTTTGTCTTTAATAGGGACACTAACAGTGCTGTCAGTGCTAATGATACAGTTTGGCATACTCTATATTTAAAAAAAACCCATTATTTTATTACTGCATAAAGATGATGAACTCTACAATACATATAACCTTTTGCATGCATGTCACTTCATTAGCTGTTCTTGTTACTTCTCTGTGTCCTGAGAACACATGAAGAAAGAGAATGGGAATGTAGTGATTGTCTGCACAAGTGGGCAGTGTTAGTCCACTATTCAGGAGTGCAGACTACTGCTCTCCTGCCATCTATTGTAATGCTAGAGGTTATTTATTGTTCTCACATGTTGAATATTATGCATTTACTAGTCACATGAATGATTTTCTACTATATGCCTCTGTCAAAAAGTATAATTCAAAAAGCATAAATGGATCCACTTCTTTTCCTGAAGCTATCAATGTGTATGGGGAGGATGGTGAGTAAATAGTATCATATTAAGAGAGATCAGAAATAAATATGCATTAACATCCCTGCTGTAAATAGTTACATTTTCAATTTTGTCCTTGGGAATTAATTTTCTATGTAGTCAGTGAAGTCATTAAATTTAATATTATTGAGAATGTTCCCATTGCCTTTAACCCCTGCTGCTTTAGCCTCTTCGGATTACTTTGAAGTTTGATCTTTATCCCCCTATGCATTCATTACTCTTCCAGTTATGGGTCTTGTTGCATATATGATTACAGATGAACTGACATGGTAGAAACGTCTAACCAAAAAATACATTACAAAGCAGCACAGGCACAGAATTGTAGTTTGGATTTACGTAAGATATATCCAAATGAACAAGCATCATGTTCTGCAAACTGCCAGAACCTCAGTGGTGGGTTGGCCCCAGTCAGCAGCTAAGCACCACACAGCCACTCTCACTAACTGTAGACAGTTTAATAAGTGAAGGAGAGGAGGAAGGTGAAGGGAGAAATAAAAACCAAAACCACTAGATGGACTCATTATCTCCTACAAGTAAACTGATGCTAAGACAGTCTCCAAGCAATGACTACTTCCCAAGAAAATCCTTCCCACCCATTTTTATTTCTAAGCATGACATCATATAGTGTGAGATAACCCTTTTGTCAGTTGGAGTCAAGCTGTCCTGGCTGTGTCCCTTCCTAATGTCTTGTGTACATCAAGCCTACTTACTGGAATGGTAGAGTGGGAAAAATTCAGCCAACTGCTCAGTAATAGCCAAACACTGGTGTGTTATCAGTGCTGGTTTAGTCACAGATGCAGTGGGTTGCTATGAAGAAAGCTAACTCCCTCCCACCCAGACCCAGTACAGCCTGCAAAGGTGTGATGAAGAACAAGTAATCTGAAACCTTCTCAGAAACCTATACACCATTCATGGTCTCATTTACACGCATTTGAAAATGTGCTCTGCCAAGACAGCATGCCAAGTTCTTGGAGGAGGAGTTGTTTGTAGGCTTTCTTTACTATCCAAGATAACTTTTCTATGGAGAATTTTCGGTTAAGGTAGAAAGCCAACTTCAGAATAAATCAGAATTCATTGTAATCCTAAAAATCCTCTTGCACTTCATGATTCTTCTAGTTTACATTGCCAGATTGCCTCAGACTTGACAGTGGTCAGTAACACAGCTACATCCTGCTGAAATGCAGAAGAAAATCCTTCTTCTAAATTGTCAGCATAACAGGCCTAATATATCACACAGGCTGCAAAAGTTACTTGCAGAAATAAATTAAAGAAGCAAACATAAACCAAACAAATAAAAAAAAAAAAAATCTTTCCAAATGCCAAGAAACTCATTCCCTCCTATGCAATAGATCAGCAGTTACAGCATACACACAAAATTTAAGAACTCATATTTTAATGACCTAGAATGGTTACAGCAAAGTAGCATCTTGGTTCTCCCAAAAGAGTATTGATGCCACTATTGTGTCCCTCACACCACCTGCTGAAGCTATGTAAAAATTGTGTGTGAAAGAGTACATGATTTATTAAGCCAAACCCAGAAAACATAATCAATATGCTTCAATAAGAAAGGTTAGGCTTTCACGCAAGGCACTCTGCTCTCTGGGTTCTTCTTCCACTGCTAAATTCCTCTTCACTGACTTAAGAAAGAACAAACCTTCATTCATATATTCCTTCCAGGAGCTTTTCTTCCTTCAAGAAATAAAAAATAGGAAATACTTATATTACAAGAAGATTTGGCTTGATCAATCAAGGCTGGTCTTTAAATGCTTCTTATGATTTGGACTTGAAGATGCTCCAGCTAGGTCTAGTCAGGTACTTGCTGATTCCCTCTCAGTGTTTAGCTACTAAATTGGCTGCTCTGACCTTTCTGAAGCATATAGAAAACCTAGATGCCTAGTCCAACAGCTAACCTTGAAGTACTACTCTGACTTTTTTTCTGGCCCAAAGTTGCTTTCTGTAACCATCCAATAAAAGAGCATCATAAAACTTTTTCTAAGTGCTCAATATCTGTTCATTTTGCCTAAGCTGCACATACTGAATCAGCAATATTTAGCATAACCAAAGAATTTTGGTCTATTTTCTATTGATAGCATGAGAAGCACTTGTGAAGAGCCTACTGCAGGTAATCATTTTGAAAAATATGCAGAGGAAACTGTTTTCTGCCTTCCTTCTGCAATGCTCAGACACCAAGAGCTTGAGAAGAAAAATTTAGGAGAAAAAAAATACATCTTTATGAAAAATCCATCAGAAAACAGTAAACAATTTTTAATGAGCTATCATAGGGTTTTCCCTGTATGTGACAGGGCATCTGAATACGCTAGTTACCAACTTAACATATACAAATAGTTTTGAACAACAAAACTCAACAATCTTTTTCTTTTTAAACCTGCATCATTTTGACACAATTTTTTTAATGCTTAACTTTTGATGTCATAAGTGTTTCATGTAATGTAACACCACAAACTCTGCTAGAGACATCCCTAGTTTACATTGACACAATCAGTGTGTATGCAAATAATAGTTATTTTGAGTTGCAGAATCTGTTCAGGGGTAGAGAACAAGTTCTCACTGGAAACGTGTATATTTTATTATGTTAATTATTATTTATGAGATTTCATTTTAAAATACAGCAGTCTACTTCAACATTTCTAGTCTCTGGAACAGGAAATATACTTTCAACTGGAATGTGTTTAAAACAAATATATGAACTTACTCAAGCATGGCTTTAAATAATTTCAGACAGTTTTAATATGATTCATAATACAAACAAAACAGAAGCCACTTAAATAAATGAAGTACAGCATACTAGGAAAACCTGATATTCAATTATATTTTAGTGACACTCAACATAAAGCCCATTAAACCTAGAAAAGGCAAACAAAAATCATAAAGCATATTATACATCTAGGCAATAAAAATCCATTCTAACACCAGGTTTCTGGTTTTTTTCTCACTTTGCAGTCAGATTGGTATATTTAACACTACATAGGAAAATACTTTACTCATCTGGATGTGGTAGTGTCTAGTTTCCTTTACCACACTGTATTATACAGTTTGTTGATCTTTCTTTCCCCCAGTCATCAAGAAGTTATTCTAAAAATGTATTTAACAAAATCTAGTAACATTTTCATTTCAAATTAAAATTCTGAAGTTTAAAACCAAATGCTAAGCATTTTTAATAAATATTGCAAATTGACTGAAGTTTGGGTGTTTTTTTTAATGAACAATGTGTTGATTTCTAAGCATATGGGGAAATCTAAAGAAATTATTTCATTATTAATTTGGCAATTTTAATAGGATTAATCATTCCAGTATTACGATTGAGATTGCTTAGTTTGCTGCTTTGGTGCGAAATCAATCGTTTCTGTGATGTTCAAAGCGTAAATATGCTACCCTGTGAAAATGAGGTGAAAGGGAGTAAGAAGGAATTAGGAAATTTGCTGGTATGTAGCCTCTGTTAACACCACAAAGAAATCTATCACCATGTATTTTCACTCAAGTCAGGCAAAGCACCTCTTACAGGCTACCATGTCTGACTGGTTCAGTTAGCATGACTGGCTGAAAATTGTTATACCACTAAGAAATTAAGGCAATGGCATGCAAATGGATTGGAAAATAAGCAGAAATCCAATGCTAATTTACAATGAGAGTTAGTTTCATTTTCCAGACCTAAGGTTCTATTTCCCCAACCTATTTAAAGCATCCTATCTAGAAAAATTTCCTCTTTTACAGCAAATTGGAGTCGAACAGTCTGTTCTGAAGCATAAGCACGTGTACTGCTTGATCACTTAAAGGGGATCATGAAATCATTCTGTCTTGGAATAACTCAATAAATAATTCTTCCTCTACAGTATGCAATTAAGTTCTTATCTGTCCACTAACTCAAATTTTTGCAACAGTTTACTGAGCACTCACAAAAAACCTGCAATTGTTACAAATCTTGATGCACAACTGGTACGATCCTCATCATATAAGGCATAGTAAACTCATACTACTACACACAGTAGTATGAGTTTTGTTTTGTGGCATAGTATATTCATGCTACTAGTCACAGGGACTGGAATTCTCTTTTGCTCTCTGTCAGATATGCTTTAGCCCTTTCCTCCCTCCTCTTGCTTGATAGGCTCTGTATTAGAGGAAGAATGCTTTCAGCTGTTTCGTTTGTTCTGAGAAATAGCTGAAGGTGACTGCTAGAGGGAAGAAAGGTGAACAGAACACATAGACACATCTTTAAAATACCAGCTGTTTATCAGCAATCTACCTTTTGTCTTTGAGACAAATCACATATCACATATATATATATTCCTCAAATGAGGTGTGACAGTCCTTTCATACACAAAAAAACCCTAAACATGTGCAATGCAGTTTGGGAGATGGTATATGGCCCTTACATAAAGCAAACACAGAGGAGTTATTTTCTGGAAGGACTTGATTCTCTCACTCAGCAAAGCAGCTAAGAAGGTCAACAAACCTCTTCAAGGCAACACTAGAATAAGCGAAAACCCACACTACTATCTTCTTGAAGGATAGGGATGCTGGGGAGGGACTCTTCATTAGGGACTGTAGTGACAGGACAAGGAGTAATGGGTTCAAACTTAAACAGGGGAAGTTTAGATTGGATATAAGGAGGAAATTCTTTCCTGTTAGGGTGGTGAGGCACTGGAATAGGTTGCCCAGGGAGGTTGTGAATGCTCCGTCCCTGGCAGTGTTCAAGACCAGGTTGGACAAGGCCTTGGGTGATATGGTTTAGTGTGAGGTATCCCTGCCCATGACAGAGGGGTTGGAACTAGATGATCTTAAGGTCCTTTCCAACCCTAATGATTCTATGATTCTATGATTCTCTGACTGAGTTCTTTTTACTATTAATGGGGACAATGTAACGTCCACTGTTGGCTTTTTTTTTTGTTGGTTTTTTTTTTAGATCTCTTTTTAGATCACAGAAACAAAACCTGGAATTCAGATTACCATACTTTCAACAGTGAAATTACCATGAATTCTAGAAGACTCAAACTGTCATTTTAATTCAGACTGCAATTTAAAAGGAATGAACACAACCAATGCTAAATTCTGTATCAGTACAATTTCTTAACCTGTTCAGTTTGCAACAACAATCAACTGACTCACATCAGTTGTTCCTTCTACTCTTTTCAACAAAGGTTTGCCAGCATTAGTTTTTGTTGTAGACATTTACTTACTTGCCTTGAGAGTTTCAAATTCTGTTATGGAAAAGGTCTATTCAGCAAATCTGCAAGTATTTGAAAAAACATGGTGTCAGCATGTGAGGTGTTTAGCCTAACTGTATAATCTACAGCAGGACTTGTTGATCTTAAAGGTCTTTTCCAACCTAGTAGATTCTATGTCATCCTAGCATCAGAGCTAATGGTTCTTTCTATAATGAAGTCACTTCAGCCTGCCCAAACTTGACAGAAACAAGAATAGAGTGGTTCAGCAATCAAATACTAGCTAAGGAGAAATCAACAGACTCTCAGATCTTTTCAGCATTATCACTGACTTCAAAGAGAGGCTTGAATTCTAACAAAACAACACTCTGCAATGCATATTAACACTGCACTTCACAAACAGAAATTAACAGAAGTACCTGACAATGGCTCTCCACAGTTCCTGTATTTAGTATAATGCTTCTCCTGATAAGTGTTCACAACTTATAGAAGAGCTGAGTTTCAAAACTTGTCTCAAGTACCCAGTTTTTGTTAGTGTAAAAATTAATGCCCACAGTAGGACCAGTGTCTTAGAAGACTCCTGTGCAATTGCACACATAAATGAAGCAGGCAAGAAGTGCATCAACTTCTAACAGCAGCTCTTCTCACTTCCAACTTGACAGCCTCTGGACCAGAACTTGCTGTATGTGTATCTCAATATGATTGGGATTAGGCAGCCCAAAAGAGCCAGTAATTAGATGTTTCTGGTATCCTCGAGTATATATTAACTTTTGGAAACAGCACACCCTGATATTTTCAGAATAGTTGCATGAATTTATGTCATTAAATGAAATCAGACATTTGACTATAAACATTTAGTTGCATGAATTTGTGTCATTAAATGAAATCAGACATTTGACTATAAATCTTTGGCACAGAACAGAAATTGTAAACTTTGACTAGAACTTCTTTGTGCCAAACATGCTTTTCAAAATGTTGAAACAACCCTTTCTGATATCAGTTTATTCCAGTAATAATGCACAGAAAAATTCTTAGGTTTGATTTCAAATTAAACATGACTCATTATTATTTAACAATGATAGCAAATACAACTGTTTATGCATCTGATTCTTTTGCTTTTACCACTCATGACCCCGATCAAATCTAGAATCCCAATGACAACAGCACTTTAAATTAGAATAGTCTTCCTATTCAATCATAAATAACAGACTTTTAGTTATAAACTATAATGCAATTGATGGACAGCCCTCATTATTCTGAATAGAAGGAGCTTTTCAGGGTTATGTTAGCAATCCTACAGGAAACTTTCATTAATTTTGAAAAGGGCAGAACAACACAAAGGGTTTTGAAGGTTTTTATGGTGGCAGGTTCCTCCAGAATGTTTCCTAAGATTAATGAATTAACATGTGAAGACATTTAAAATGTCTTTAAATCATTATTTTATTATGCTGAAATGTTAACGTTTATTGAGTTCTGTGGAAAAGACATAGAAACCATCAAAATTCTGTGTTCTTTAGTATGTTAATAGTGGAAAATTAAAGTGCACTGTAACTCCTACTAAGGAAATACGAATATGATCAAGTTCCAAGAGAATTAAAATATTTGTATTGGTAATATTGCCAGTATAGGATTTTTTTTTTTTAAATGAGCAACTTTATGTCATTTAACTTGCATCTTAAAGCACTGTATATTATTAAAAAATCTAAACCAGCAGTGTGCCACTGCAGAGTATTTTTTCACTGTTACTTGAAAAGCAACAGGGAAAGGCTGACAACTACTTTCAAAATTCATTGCAAAGTCTCTGAAACTTTTTTCTTTTTTTTTCACAAACACATGGGAGGGTGAGATGGGCTGAGGTTTTCAGTAGTTTCAGTGGACACAGTGGTTTTGCTAGGAGCCTGATGAACCGAAAACAACATCCCATTGCCAGGAGGTTATTTAGGTAAAAGTTTTTTATTCCTATCTAGATCTCAGCAGTTACACAAATTTGGATTTTGAGCTGATTTACTATAGCTGGCAGTTGAATGTTCAGTGAATTGTGCCAAAAAAAATATAAGCCTTTTCCCACATCGGTGAGCAATTACATGACAAGTACTGCTGAAGCAATGCAAATGTACTTTTTGATTTAAGGCTGATTTTGTAGGCACATCAATTCTGAATACATCTGTGCCTAAATTTCAGCAATAAATATATAAAATTTTATATTATGGATGCAATTTAAATTTTATCTGTGACCTTTCAAAGTTCCTCAGCACTGCACTTTATCTTCACTAATATCAATACTCAGAGATAAATAAGGGGTTCTGTTGAATAACTCAAAATGCATTTATCTTCAGCATTTTCTTAATCTCAATTCACATTTTCATGTGCCTTTCTTACCCTGCTTCATTCTCATTCATACTACATAATTTGTAAGTAAGCGAAAGGATTAAGTATTTCCATTCCTGATTTATTTATATATTTTCAATTTTTTAAGGAGTTTTTTTTGTTTTGTTTTTATTCTGCGCTATCCATTAGAACATTGGAAAATAAACAAAAACCACTTAGTAAAATAGAACTCAAGGAGAGACTACATTAAGAGATGCAAATTATTTTCATAAAACTTTCTGAGAAAGCCCCCCAGGTGCAAGCATACTCATTCCACATTTGCCAAGTTCAGCAACACAGTCCCTGAAGGTTACTTACTATGTAACATGTTTTCTATGCTAGACATTAAAAAAACATAGTCTCTGGAACCTTCATTTGGCAAAAGTAACTGCAGAGGGCTCAAATTTTGAAAGTCAGGTTAATAAATCCTGCAATTTACTTATCCTGGAACTTTTCTTACTGTGAGAATGAAGTTGCTTTGAGTGTTTTCTGCAAGGGTCAAAAGCCATTAGAGTGTAATTTGTTCTGGTTCATTATGGATTTGTGTTTAAAATGCTGTCTAAGAATTTACCTGGAAACCAATGAGAAGTCAGGGCATGTATCAGTGCACAGGCTTTATGTACTTTCTAAAAGGCACTCAAGTTGGTATATCCTTCTCCAGATCCGATTTCCAGCTGAGTTTTTTCATGTAGCTACTAGTAATATGTATCAATAGCCTGCAATGACAGAGGCAAAGATGGTTGTTGTTGGTCCCTGCTACTGTAATAGTATCTGTAATTAATGATTTGTAAGAGCAAAGAGGAAGAAAAGTTTTTCTAAAACTTTCATTTTAGCTTGATTTTGTGAATAGCTTTCACATAAACATTTTGGGCACATCAATAATCTGTCCAGTTTTCCAAGCCAAATCACATTGTTAAAGGTAGGAATTTATTAATACTGAACTGAAACTATGAATGGATGGCAAACAGCAGACAAAAAATTAGCTCACAATCTCACAAAACTTAACTAATTTCCATTTACAGTACTGATCATTACCATGAAACTAATCCCTTGTAGAAGTCTCACTGGTTACTGTGAGACCAGGCAAAATGGACCAGCAGTCAATGGATACATATGGGGAAGACAAGCTTTTGACCCATTTTAGAATGTTAGAAAATCTTTCCAGCTGCCTTTTTTAACATGAAGGACAGGGAACTACAAGAATTAAAAGCCAAAATTGAAATACAGAGATTTTTTGAACTCTCTAGGCAGAAAGAATCCAGTTATATAAACCAGCTGGAATTACCACCATTTTATATGCAGTTTTAAATTAATCTATATCTTCTGCATCAGAAATGACTGTGTGTGAAGAAAAATAATGTTTTATTTGCTGCACCAAAGTAAATACTTAAAAAATGTAATAGAACTGTTATGGCTATGTTATAAAACTATATTCAAGCAAGTATTTCTATCTTTTTCTCCTTCTTTAACAAGAACGGTTTCATTCTCTATCTGTCTTAGAAATTAATGAATCCCTAAGAAAGCTTTTTCTCAGTGGAAAACAATCTCATCAATATGCCAGAATGAGTGTCTAAAAGAATAATGACCTGGAGACTTTAATAACATACGAGAGAAGTCTGTTTAAAAAAAAGAAGGAAAAAAAAGGTATTTAGGAATATGTGAATAATGTACCCACATCTTAGCCCAAGTGTCTTCACTGATTATAGTGGGAATATGGAGTCAGCAGGTGGCTAGCATAGGTGTCACAGTTCAGTGTTGAAAGATAAGCAGAATAATTCTAGATTTCTGGAGATATTTTTAAAAGTTCATTAGCAGCTAAACAATACCACCCAAAAGAAATGCCAGTTCTCTCTCTGTTGCAATTCCCCCATCAGTATAAAATATATATTAAAAAAAAACCTTCATATTTTTACTTCCTACTATGAGTATCAATAGTACACCCACCTCACTGCACTTACCAATCTGCTATTGGTTCTGCAGTGGTACCCATGAAATTCAGACAATCCACTATTTTGTTAGCTGTTCAGTAACACAAATCTCTCAGAAACTGCTTCTCATGTCAACCTGAGAAAAATAATACCTTCCTAGCTCAGGGGAAGGAGGAAAAATATATTAATTTTTAGGAAGGTCTAACCACTGCAGTGAGAGAGCATATAAAAAACATCAACAAAGTGAAACTGTGCTGCCCATCAGTGGAAGTATACTTTTCAAATCCTTTTTTGTTTGTTTGTTTTTCCTACTAATCAATCCCTATTTTTTACTGCGAATGAGATTCAATTCTGTAAACACACAAAAAAAACAACGTGAACTAAACCCAAGTCTTGTCATGTTTCAGAGGAAGGCTAAAATTGTTCAAATTATTTGTTAGGAATTTTTTAATTAAAAATATAATTGCTCACTGCCCTTCCCCCCAATATGCATTACTCATACGGACTATTTACCTGTCTAACCCAAGGATTCATACACACAGAAATCTTTGGTGACCTCAACACAAATCTACTACTTAAGAAACATACTTTTCCAAGTTGTTAGACAAAGCTCCACAATGTAATGGATACCTTTAAACCAAACATAAAAGTCTAGCTTTTACACTGCCAGAATTACAGCCTACAAATATAGCCTGCCTGACAAAGGCTTTCCTTGTATTCTGCTATATCTGTCACTTCATCATCTTATCTATCAGACTACTTAGGTCCCATGGCTCCCATTTTATTCATCCGTTTCCCCTTTAGAGTTTGCTCTCCATGTCAAAATCTCGCATATCCTACTATGTGTATGACATTTTATCAACTCTTTTCTAAAACTACTTTCCTATCTCTCTTACTGAAGACCAACAGAGTTATTCAGCAAACTAGTTAAAGGCAATACACTCATGCTCATTTTTGCTTTAGTTCAGGTTCCCTCCAGCTATGTGCAAAATAGCTCCAGTGAAAAATGTCCTTTTTTGTCCTTGTGTCAAATTATCTTCTAGAATCAATAAGAATTTCTTCCACTTTGACAAAAAGTAGCTTTAAAAATATATGTAACCATCACTAGGATCTGGGTGGGGTGTGGTGTTGAGGGGATAAACAAAATAAATTACAACAACAAGCTTTCTGCTTGGGAAAAAAAAAATAAATAAATAAAAAATGTATGTGGATGCTTACTTAGAAATTTGCATTTCTTTCCAGAAAATTTTCTTAGTTAAGAGCATACATTCACCAGAAAATGATCAGCCTCTGAGAAAAAGTAGTCAGTCCCTCATCTTTGGTTTCATTACACTCTTCTCATGTATCTTTCTTTGTATCTCTCATCACTTCCAGTCTTTGTTCTCCATTCTGTGACTATTATACTGTAGTATAGTATTAATATTATATTATCCTACTACTATATTGTTACTTGTAATAAAATATTGTATCTCACTTCTTCTGTGCCTCTTCTTTAGGTGGCTTGGTCTAGTCTCAGTGCCATGTCTGAGTACAATATTCAGCTCTTACATACTGGTCTTTGTCCCTGCTCTCACAACTATGCTGTCATACTTTGACTTTATGTTATAGTTTATTACACCATTTTTAGGCTGCCAAAAGAGGTAGTACGATTTTTTATGAACTGGTTTATGTTCCATGCAAATAAAAATTTACAGAGAAACTACCATACACTTTGAAGGAGGCATTCTCCTTCAGTTTTCGGTACCTAGTTTTGAACTTTAAAAATTGCACATTAGTATTTGTGGGTGCAGTTGGGTTAATCAAGTGCCATGATGGAGCACAACTTTAGATGTATCCAACCACCACTATGAATATCAAAATGAAATTCTGTGATTAAGGAGCTATAAACCTAAACAGACAGTTTACTCTAACTTTGTTTGTTTGTTTGAACTGATTTCCCATTTAGTGAAACTAACTCCAACAGTCTTCAGAAGGTGCCATTTTCTGCAGACTCAGACCTAAATCACCATAGTGTGTTGCAGAATGGCTCTAAGAGCAAGGCCATGGATCCTTAGAGGCCTTGTGTGAGCAAAGCAAGGAGTAGGTCTCACAGGTAACCGGAAACCGGATGTGGGAGGAGAATGTGAAGGAAGCTGTGTAGAACTAACCAATGCTGTTGTGACTAGTAGGCGTGGCTAAATACCATGCCAAATACCATGCCAAATACCATACCAAATACCACGTGGCTAAATACCATGGCTAAATACCATGCCTATATAAGTGAACTGCGCCATAAATAAAGTGGAAGTTTGCTTATCACCCATATTGGGTTGGCGTGTCTTGCTTCTCCTCGCCGCTAACAAATGGCGCCCGAACAGGGACGTGGACTACAGGGCCCCGGCTACCGGGGACCCGGGACACAGGGCTCCGATTAATGGGGACCCGGATTACAGGGCCCTGGTTAGCGGGAACCCGGATTACAGGGCCCCAGTTAATGGGGACCTGGAATACAGAGCCCCGGTTAATGGGGACCCGGAATACAGGGCCCCGGTTAGCAGGGACCCAGAATACAGGGCCCCAGTTAATGGGGACCCGGAATACAGGGCCCCAGTAGACAGGGACCTGGAATAGAGGGCCCTGAGTATCAGGGACCCGGAACGGCGAGTGAGTGGTGCCGGCGGCAGCGGCCGGGGAGCGCGGGCAATGCTGCTGTGGTGGCGTGACGGACCCGGGTGCTTGGACTGACCGAAAGGAGTCCGCCGCTGGGGCGAACCAGACACTGCTGCGTCGGGAGGCCGATCCGGAGACCGAGGTTACAGGACGATCCAGAAGAAGACAATCCGGAAAAGGCCGGCCATGAAAATGGACCGAGAGGTAGCCCTGGACTTATTACAACGCTTTTTAGAAAAGTGGGGAATTAAGCCTGAAACTCTAAAGAAGCTAGCAGGTCTAGTGGCTGTAGGGGAGGCTTTTGTAGATCCTAATTTTTTTGTAGATCCTAATACAGTTTTTGAGGAGAGTGAGTGGCGAAAGTTTGGTGATGAGTTATTCAACTCGATGCTTGATGATGATAAAACAGCAAGGAAATTTGGTAAGCCTTGGAGAGAAGTAATAAATTGCATAAAAATATACAAGGCAGAAAAGAAAATCGCCGCTGTAGCAACAGAGAAACTAGGAACAGACGTCCCCGGTCGGTTAAGGCCGGGGGAAGATTATAACTCGTTTCCCCCAACCTGCGGGGCGCTCCCTGTGCTCGGAGCGCAGGGTTTTTCTCCCTCCCTTTCCCTTTCTCCCTCCTTCCTCATCAGAAGGTGCAGGGGAGGAAGCGCAACTCCCTGCTCCCCCACTGCCCCAGTCGAGTTCCAAAAAGCAGAGGGATTCCAACAGTAGGGACTTTGAAAAGGACAGAGAGAGTGTGTTAGAAGGCATACGCATGATAAATGTCAAGGAATCCGAAAGAAAGAGGGCGGTGTGTCAGAGCCGGATCGATTGGGGTGCCATTTTGAAACACGCAGTAGAAAATAGAGATTACGCCCTAGCAAGAGATCTAGAAGACCTGCGAGCCTTCCCAGTCCGGTATGGATCAGATGGACTGGGAGGAACACAGGGAACCCATTATGCCCTAGATTAGAAATTTTTAACTCAGTTACGAAGTACGGTAAACGAATCAGGATTGCACGGTGAGCCCACTAAACAGATGTTAGGTTATAATTGGAGCGGTACAGTTTTATGCCCTGAAGATATTAAGGGAATAATTAGGATGATCATGACACAAGCGCAACAGCTATTGTGGCAGACACATTGGCAACAGCTCTGTGATAGATCATCAAACCTGCCCAGAGGTCAAAATGACCCGTTGTTTGGTGTTACAACAGAACAATTGATGGGAACTGGGCGATTTGCTAGTGTAGACATTCAAGTGCAAATGGAGCCAGACGTCTGGAATCCACGCGTACTGCCCGGGAAGCCATGCAGAGAGTGCGCACGGCGCCCCCCACCCCCTCGTACATGTCCATTAAACAGGGAAAAGATGAACCATTTGCTGATTTTGTGGATAGACTAACCACAGCCATCAGCTTAGTGGATACTCCAGATTATATGAGGGGTCCGCTGCTGCACCAGTGTGTCATGGAAAATAGCAACACCTATACAAAAGGTATTTTAGTTACCCTACCTGCAGATGCCACCATAGAACTTATGTTAGAACGCATGAGCAGGGTGCCAGTAGGAGCTCAGGCACTACTTGTAGAAACTGTTAGAGAGATGGGAAAAGAGATAGCTTAGGTAGAGAGGGAGGCAGCGCAGGCACAGGTACAGGCTTTTGCAGCGCTGGGTCCTCTCCGGTCCAACAACGTAGTGCCGGCCCAACCAAGACGTGAATGCAAGCCGCAGCTTCGTTGCTTCAGATGTGGCGGAAGACATTTGAAACGAAACTGTAGAAGGACTGTTTGTTGTTCTAACTGTCACCGAAACAGCCACAGCACAGAAGCTTGCAGCTGCTCGGGAAACGGACAGATGAGCGCGAATGGCCGCCGCGCGCAGATAACAATTGCGGCCCCTGCTGTGGCCACCGCCCAGTGGCCAGCGCCAGCTGCGACACCATCAGGTGCCGCCCAGTGGCCAGCACCAAGTGCGACACCATCAGCCGGGAGCTGCGGCCCGCAGCCGGCCTACATCCCGCCACTAGAGGGAGCCTCGGCTTGGGCCTGGCAACCGCAGCAGGTGCGACCCTCATTGATCAACGGCCGTGTAAGATCCCCACAGCAGTACGGGGACCACTCATGATAAATGGACAAGCCCATGGAGTATTGCTGCTTGGGCGATCCTCCAGTGGACTGAAGGGTATGTTCATATTACCTGGACTGATTGATGCAGACTTTACTGGAGAAATTTGCATTGTAGCTCAAACGTCATTTCCTCCGATTCATATCCCTGAAGGGAGCAAGATTGCCCAGCTAGTCCCCTTGCCACAATTAACTGCTGCAATGCAAGAAACTGGCTCATTGGCCAAGCTTGGGGCCCAAGGATTTGGCTCCACGGGAGGCCTTGTTATGTTAACTGTCTCAATGACCACCAGACCCGTAGTGGACTCCACATGGTCTTGAGGGAATCAGTATCTAAACCCACCAGCATTACTGGACACTGGAGCCGATATCACCATAATAAACACTGACAAGTGGCCACACTGGTGGCAGTGCCACCCCACCCTTGGCAGGGCTGGAGGCGTTGGCGGTACTGCTTCTGTGCAATGTAGCTCTGATTTAATACAGCTGGCCGTCGAAGGTCAGGTTGCTTCTACCTATGTAACCATCATGCCGTTGCCCACTGGGGTGAATGCCCTAATCGGCCGAGATGTGCTAGACCAGCTGGGACTGGTGCTGACTAACCAACATTTTTAGGAGCGGTCGCTGCACAATGGACTTTCCCGATCCAGCTCACATGGACTACTAACACTCCGGTGTGGGTCGAGCAGTAGCCGCTGAAGAAGGAAAGTCTAGAGCAAGCGCAGCTTTTAGTGCAGGAACAATTACAACAGGGACATCTACGACCTTCCATGTGCCCCTGGAATACGCCGATTTTTGTTATAAAAAAAGAAATCAGGAAAATACAGACTGCTACAGGACTTGAGAGCTGTGAATGCACAGATACAAGCGATGGGTGCCTTGCAGCCAGGATTGCCCAACTGTGCTATGCTCCCAGAGGGTTGGCACCTGCTGGTTATTGATCTTAAAGACTGTTTTTTCACAATTAAGCTGCATCCACTAGATACTGCACGATTTGCCTTCACCTTGCCAATGCCAAATAAAGCAGCACCTCTTCACCGTTTTGAATGGACTGTATTGCCACAGGGCATGAAAAATATCCCTGCCCTCTGTCAACTGTTTGTGGCCAATGCGCTCCAGCCCCTTCACTGAATATGGCCAGGAACATTACTTTATCATTATATGGACGATTCGCCCAAAATCAACCCTTCACCGCGGACCAAGAGATTCTACTGGAGCAGCCCTGCCTGGAGATATTCAGGTTGGCATATTATGGAGGGCCAAGTACGACCACAGAAACTGTAACTTCACATTCAAATTTCGACCCTACGTGATGCACAGCGCTTACTTGGAGATATCCAATGGCTGCGTCCCGTCGTGGGCATTTCAAACAATGATATTGACACCTTGAGACCCCTGTTGCAAGGCACCGACCCAGCACGGCCGGTGCGACCCACGTCGGAACAGAGGCTAACCATCCAGCGCATCAGCACACAAATCGTACAGAGATGGGTTGATCGTTGAGACCCAGACCTTCCCATAGACCTTACAATATTACAAGGCCCTAAGCAGCTCTTGGGTGCACTGACACAGTGCAAAAAGAAAAAGGGGGAGGAGGTGAAGATATTGGAGTGGCTTTTTACTGCTGTCCGGCCCAAAACTACTATTCAACAGAAAACAGAAAATTTAGCAGAGTTGGTCCAAAAGGGCCATATGAGGGCTTTGCAATTAATGGCCCAGGAACCCAGAACCATTTACCTGCCGATAAAATGGCGGGATCTTGAGTGGTATCTCCAGCATTCACAGGCGTTACAAGCCAGCTTGCTGTCTCAGGCTGCGGAGCTTAAGGTAGAACAACTGCAATCCACCACCTTGCGCTGGATCAGCCAGCAAGAATGGATCAAGATACCAAAACGGAGTGAGCGTCCGCTGGCCAATGCAGTAACGGTTTTTACAGACGCTGGAAAGAAGTCTCGACGTGCTGCGGCGACCTGGATGCAGGATGAGAAATGGCACCAGCAGATATTGGCCATGGAAGCAGAGGACTCACTGCAGACTTTAGAGCTAGCGGCGGTCGTTTGGACTTTTCTGAACTGGAGTCGCACAGAAATAAATGTAATCTCTGATTCTATGTACGTCACAGGTGTGGTTCAGCTCATTGAGGATGCTCGGCTCAGAGAGTGTCAAAACCGGCGGTTGTTTGACCTGCTGCGTCAGCTGCAGGCGGCCATTCATCAGCGGGAGTGTGCTTATGCCATCATCTACATGCGGAGTCATAAATGGTCACAGGGGTTGGAGGAAGGCAACGATAGAGCAGATCAATTAGTTTCCATTGCTGCACCCCTGAGCGACTTCGTAAAGGCCAGGGAGGCCCACAACACTTTTCACCAGAATGCCAAGGGACTATTCTGTCAATTTAAGATTACAATGGAGGAAGCGAGAGGCATTGTCAGGGCCTGCCCCAGCTGTAGCCATCATGGAGCGGGGCTGGGAATTGGGGTGAACCATCGGGGCTTGGGCCCTTGTGAATTATGGCAGATGGATGTCACACACGTGCCGCAGTTTGGATGCCTAAAGTATGTGCACATCACAATTGACACATATAGCAGATTCCTGTGGGCCACGGCCCAGACAGGAGAAAAGGGTTCCCATGTAGTACGGCATCTAACTAGCTGCTTTGCCGTTATGGGAGTGCCTCAGCAAATAAAAACGGGCAATGGGCCTGCCTATGTAGGTGAGAGAATGCGCCAATTTTGTCAACAATGGGGAGTCAAACATGTGACTGGCATTCCCCATTCACCAACAGGACAGGCCATAGTTGAGCGCGCGCACCAGACCCTGAAACGGTACCTTGAAAAGTTCAGTGACGTTCACGACATGCAAGAAAGACTGTCTAAGGCATTGTTTGTTTTGAACTACTTGTGCATTTTTGCAGATCAGGACTCTCCCCCTGCTCAAGTGCACGGCCGAGCCGCGGCGTCCGAATCTAAGGCACCCATGATGATCATGTACCATGATCCCAGCATGGGCCTATGGCAGGACCCAGCAGAAGTGAAGTACGTGGGGTGAGGTTATATGTGTGTGCTTATGTCCACAGGTACACAATGGGTCCCTGCTAAGTGGACCAAAACAGTGTCCTTATCTTCCCCTGCTCTTCCTGACAGTAACGAAGACTCCGGAAACGGCCAGCCGTCTGCCTCCTCAGCCCAGGAACAATGGGTGGGCGACGATGGTTAAGCTTGAGGGGCAGAACACCATTTGCCTTGCCTTACCTTCCCCTGGTAACCCGTTTCCAACATGTTTGGTTGGTATTCCTATAGGCAACTGGCCCTGCCCGTCCGCCATGTCGTGTGTAGCACTGCCAACCTCAACAGCACAGCAAACAATTGGGACGCTTGGGTACCATATTCCCCTATTGCCCCAAATGAGCCTCGGGAGTAGAATTATTAGGGGCCGTGCGAATGGGTGCCTGTGTAACATTTAGTTGAACAAGCGCCTAAGCCAAAGTGAATGGTACCGCGACAAATGTAAATTCTAGTCCTTTAGATTATAGGAACGCTAGCGTGTGGTACAGGTATGCTTCCCGCAACACTTCCTGCTCTACCAATCATCCCCTGAAGTTGCTCAGCGGAATGTTCCGATTTGTGGCGATCAAGCCTGGCCTGGCATTCCCTCAAAAATGAAAAGGGGACCTTGTTCTATTGGAAGACTGACCCTGTTGACCCCTAACACTTCAATGACAGCACCGTTTAAGGTGCTTAAAACGCTTTGTACATAGCTTTACTGCTAACTGTAGATCTGATGTAAGTTTTTGATCACCTGACACTATTATAACAGTTTCTTTCCTCGCTCCAGGTACGGCGTCGGCCGGGGCCTTGGCTCAGCTAAACAGACTGGGTTGCTGAGTTGCTAAGCAGACAAATACTGCATCGAAGGCAATTTCTGATTTGTTGTTTGATGTTGATTCTGTGAAACATGCAATACTACAGGACAGAGCCGCTATAGACTTTTTGTTGTTGGAACAGGGACACAAATGTGAAGAGTTTGATGGAATGTGTTGTATGAATCTCTCTGATCATTCTAATTCGATGCCCGCACAGCTGAGAACCCTGGCTCAGCTTACCCAGCAATCACAAGTGAGCAATAACCTAGGGATAACTAAATGGTTGTCCTCACGGGGCATTACAGGTTGACTTATACACTGCTGTTTGAAGCTCTGCGCTTATGTATCATTGTTATGTTAATCATTGTAGCTGTTAGACTTGCTTATAGTTGTGTGATGAAACAAGTGAACAGAATAACCCACAATGTCTTGCTTGCACAAAAGAAAAAGGGGGGAATTGGTGCAGAATGGCTCTAAGAGCAAGGCCATGGATCCTTAGAGGCCTTGTGCGAGCAAAGCAAGGGGTAGGTCTCACAGGTAACCGGAAACCAGATGTGGGAGGAGAATGTGAAGGAAGCTGTGTAGAACTAACCAATGCTGTTGTGACTAGTAGGCGTGGCTAAATACCATGTCTATATAAGTGAACTGCGCCATAAATAAAGTGGAAGTTTGCTTATCACCCATATTGGGTTGGCGTGTCTTGCTTCTCCTCGCCGCTAACAATAGCGGGTTCTTTCAAACATGAAAGGAACAATCAGACAGAAGTACGTATTAAAAATGCCCAGAGGTGCATACACATCTATTACAGCACTGTCTTTCATTCTTTATGTGAGAGGAAGCTAGCACATTTAAAATTGCGGGTCATGTACTGTTCTCATATATGTGTAATGAAATGTTTTCATTTAAAGAATGGTTTGACATAATTTATTTAATTTTAAATCCATACCTGTATTACCATTAACATTCAGAGCATTAGAAATACATCAACTTTGTAAGTTACTCCTTTTGCAATAGTTACAGAGGATCATTTCCTTTTGATTTTGCTAATTGAAAAAGAATGGACCTATTTCAGGCACTGTTAGTTGTACAGTTCTTATAAGCTGGAGTAATAATTGCAAAGATGTAACACTGCTTCCAAACCTTGCTAATCATGCAGGCCTCAGGTAGGCATTAAGAACCAACTTTTCAGCAAATGATAGTATTGCCACTTTAGGTCTCTAAACTCTTATATGGTGATTCTAAATCCCATCCTGTAGCTTAGTTTCTGATCTTGGTGATATCAGGTCTTAAGCAAAGCACCATGTGTTGTAATTTTAAAAGACTGCGTTTTTATAAGGCAGAATTTTAAACACTTACTGAATTTAAGACATTCCATCAGTGCACCTATCAGCTTATTAAACAGGTGTATATTTATCAGTCTTCTTCTTCCCCAGTTAAAATCATAGTTATATGCATTTTATAGATGCAATAACACAGTCTTCAGAGTTTAAAACCTCTCTACAGACAGTAAAATCAGATTTTACTCTGTATAGGTTGTGGGTTTGTTTTTTTTTCCAGGGAAGAGGGAATGGTTTTGATACTATGTGGTGCTTTCCTAAAAGACAAACTGAAAATGTTGGCTACACAGCATGCCTAAGAGGAGATTCTGTATACATTCCTGTATAGAAACTTTTGTCAATATTAGATCTTCATGAGGAGACTGATGTGGCATTATCAGCTCAACCACAAATAATTGCCTATATGCAGAGGCATGTATGAAGTAATTTTCTGGATTGTTTTCTTCTGTTTTAAATAGTTCCTGTTCCTCCTGCCATGTTCTTAAAGCAACAGAGACAAATACATTTAATTGAGGCCACTGATCACCATGTAATGCCTATTTGGAAATCACAGTTTTTAACACCTGGGAAGAGAATAAATTTATCTTTCTAGTAAATAGGCTGATAGTTACGGTTCAACAAGATGCTAGATGGAAGCATGATCGCATTCTTAGCCAATGCACAGCTATGAAATATTAGGAGGTTTCAAATTAATTTCACTACCACATATCATTGTATGGCATGTTGACAACACTAGACATATTTATTAACTCTTTGCTGATATCGTGAAATAACCAACATAATCAAAATAAACACAAAAATCAGCAAGCCTGAAATCTTTGGGTTTAGAAGAGTCATCTAGTGGTTTGCTTACTATGGCCCTCTGCAGCTTGGAAAAATCTTTGAAAGATCTTAGAGCAGTTCTATAATTATATTTTTTTTAAAGTTACTGAAGGAAGTAATATGGATTTTAATTGTTCCTACTGTGATCAACATATTCTTATCATTTATTAACGTTAATTATTAGACAAACATAATTGCAAATATAGAGACAAACAAATCAAGCTAACACATTTTTAACTCTATTACTTTCTAGCATCATTCTTCATGCCAGTATTTCTTTTGAGCCAGCTGCCGGCCTAGACTCAGGACAATCTTTTGAAGATCTCACTTTCTTAATTACAGTCTTTGCGAGTTTTACAAGGAAATGCCTTACCTTTCCCCAGAGAAAGTGTTTAGGGACTATAATTAAAGTAAAAAATATGTAGGTAGGGGTCTCCCACATTTCATCAATCTATTTGAAGAGCCTGTGGAGATAACTGACAGCTGATAAAGCTTGCCTTTTGGGATGTTCTAATTTACGAGAAGGACTGTGCCACTTGAACATGAGCCTAAAGAATGACAAGCATTTTTTCTCCCTTGTACCCAGATTCCTATCAGCATTTTGCAAACATATCATTAAGGGCAGCATGATATCATACAAGGGTATAAGGTCTTAAGTGAATTTAGTATACTGCTTCTAATAAAGTACTACGAGAGGTGACAGCTCCATGTAAACTACTCCAAATTTCAAAGATTTGACCTTTAAGCAAGAGCTGTAGTTATTTGACAAAGTAGAAGATAAAAATACTGGTATTTGCCTTGTATAGATGGAAGATTGTATCCATAAAAAAAGTTTTAATTCAGTTCTAGCTGACATTTGAACCAATCATTATGCATTTCACTGTTAACACTTCAATGTAATTGGATGTTTGCTTAACTAATATCCCAGGGCCACATATGTAAGCTAAAGAAAGTAGCACTCAATTATTCTCAATAGAAGAAGCAGGACTCATTGACCTCTGACAGAATAAACTGAATTTCTAAGGGAAAGATGCTGTGAAAACCAACAACTTAGAGGCATCTACATCTACAGGCCCCATAACAGAAGACCTAATCCCATTTACCAGCTAACCTTCAGTCTGCAGTTTTTTATGTGACTGCTGGGAAGCACTGCATTGTTGCTTCAGGGATT
Organism: Pezoporus wallicus; assembly: GCF_028554395.1. Taxonomy (NCBI): domain Eukaryota; kingdom Metazoa; phylum Chordata; class Aves; order Psittaciformes; family Psittacidae; genus Pezoporus; species Pezoporus wallicus. The sequence goes on from NW_026634996.1 coordinate 898,024, forward strand.
AATCAGCCTTTTCCCAGCAATAACTTGGTCAACTCCACTTGAAAAAGTGCTGAATAATGAAGACCACATTGAGACATTCAGCAAAGCTGGAGAGAGAAAAAATGTAAGATCAAAATTACTTTTACATTTACAGAATGTTAGTCTAAACAAACAACTAATTAAAAAATTCAGAATTAGAGAAGTGCAAGAAAGAAACCTATTTCTTCCCTATTCTCCCAGGACACAACAGCAAATACAGGAGAAAAGGAAGGGCTAGGTCACTGCCTCATTTCCCTTGGGGCATTATTCTAATTGCTTGAGGGAGCACATAGGAGAAAGAAGCAGTAGGCAAGGCTACCTCTGGATACATGGACAGGTCCAGAGTCAACAGTTTGGGAAAACCAGAGCCAGTCATTCCTCACTACTGCTAATTCAGCACTAGACTGGACTCCTGGCAATGGTTCAACCAATGAACTGTGCAGTTAAATCAACTATCGACTGCTGTATAAGCTGTCTTCTAGATTCCCTCTGAGAAAGTGATTATTTTTTTATCCCCATCCAAAATCATTAAAGCAGTAGGAATTAGCATGACGAGATAACTCTGTGCAGAAACTGTCTTAAGGCTACAATCTTCAATAGCAATTCTTGGGTGGGTAAAACTGCCAGCTTGAATTACTAGAGTTTGTGTCCATATGAATTTATGTAGTTTCATAGAAATTTACAGTTTTAGTAATTACAGTGATAAGAGCCTGAAGCCAAGCAAGGCTCTCCCTTGTGCTTCAGACTTCAAGCTTAATATTTCATTTATGTAGATGAAACTTGCTATGAAAAATACTGTTATGGCACCAGAAATAAAATCACCTTTAATATTATTTTATAAATAATTTAGCGAGAAAGTTTATGGCACACCCTCATTCTGAATTAATTTTGTCACTAGAATGATGATAAATACAGCTAGCTTGCTAGCTTTGTGTTGTACTTCATAATCAAGCCAAAGGATATTTCATATCCTTACTTATATAAAGGACTTATCAAGACAAATTGCAGATGCTGCCTTTTATTTTTAATGCTGCTACCCCGACCAGTTGTGTGTTCTACAGTTCTATTAAGGATAATGCAAGAAAATGTTGCTTTTGACCAAAAACCAGACCTTTGCACCTCACACTCCCTGCATCTCATCTGAAAGCCACATTACTCAAGACAGTTTCACCAGATGATAAACTTTAATTGCACAAAATTTTGGCAAGTCTAAGCAATGTAGCTCAATAATTTATATCTAAGCTAAAATATACAATTTACCGAGAATAACTACACTGTGATATTCAGGGAAGAGAGAGGTTTTTAGCATTAGGAGTACAAAATTTATTTTGCAGGTAGAGCTGCATAAATAACTGATGTGCTGATTTCTCTGCTGCACGAAAACACAGTGAAAAATATTAGTATTTAGGGTAGATAAAAATTTAAAGAATCTGTTTATTTACAGAAACAGCATTACCCCATCCCCTCCAAACATAATTCTCAGTCAAAGTAAACATTCTTCACTGCAGCTAAATAAAAAAAAAAAAAAAGAAACAAAAAAAAAGGCTTTTTATGTTGTTTTCTCATTGTTGACTGTTTGGGGTTTAGATTTTTTTTTTTTCGGGGTTGTGAGGTTTGCTTTTTTTTATTTTTTATTCTTGGTTTGTTTTTATGTTTGCTTGTTTGATTGATTTTTAATTTAACCAAATCGGTGATTGTTTGTTTGTTTGATTGATTTTTAATTTAACCAAATCGGTGATTGAGACTTCATTTTGAAACAGCAAGTTCAAAATAAATCATTTTGCATTTTCTCTCACACACCCCATGTTCCCTATCTCCTTCCCACCCTTCTCCTCCCACTCCTCACCACAGGCTGTTCAATAAACCTGGCCAGAACTCAAGGGGTGAGCTTTGTCCCAGATAAAATTCTCAGGCTGCAAAAGGAAGCAAAACAAATCAAGTTCAAAGTCTTCATCCTTTCTTAGGCTGAGCACTGGTATGCTGCTCCATCATCGTCATTAATACTGCTACATAAAACTGTGCAGTCAGAGCAGCTCACCCTTCCTATAAAGGAAGCTTTCTGAAAAGTTATTGTTATATCAGAGCCCAAAAATCCACAGCCAGAAAGAGAATGAAGAAGGCTCCCTGTGTACACTGTATACATGACAATGCAAAACCCAAAAGACAAAGGGATCAGGAAGAAAAAGAAGAGGAAAAAAAAAATATATAATTTGCTCATAAAATAAGACCAGGGAAGTAAAATTGCAGTTGAACATTACTTTGTGAAGTCATGCCATATGTATTCTCTCCCAAATTCAACTAGTTTACAACTCCCTCTGTTTTTTGTTGGTTTGCTTTGGTTTTTTTTCCACCAGCTCTCAGCCCCTCTTCTCTCTCCCTACGTCACACTTGAGTATGTAACATTTTAAGTGCTCTGAGTAAAAGCGTTTAACATAGCCATTAATGTTTATTGCACACTAGGAATACAAGGTCAAACACAGATGGGTACTTTTGCCTGTGCTACAACAAAACACTCATCTTGTATATATGTCTGAAGCATAAGATAAAGGGCAGTGCAGAAATCACCCCCCAGCAAGAAATATTTTGTTTGTCTTAGGACTTTGACTTATGAAATATTAACCAGCATTTGCAGGGGTTTCATTTGTAGTGATGACTTCTGAAGTCTAATGTAAGACTTCCTACGCAGTTAGTTAGGAAACTCAGGCTCCTCTTGTGCTTGGACTATCCCATCCACTTGACCCTTCCAGGAAGCAACAAAAAGTATCACCTGTGGTTCCTTGCACATCTTAGCTTTTTTTCAAACAGCAGAAGTGTGGGGAGAACTGTGTAACTTTGCATCACAAGAATTGTCAGAAATTAACCACAGCTCTAAGTCAGGTCAAAAAATGCCTCAGCAAGTTTGCCGATGACACCAAACTGTGTGGTTCGGTTGATATGCTGGAGGGAAGGAATGCCATCCAGAGGGACCTTGACACGCTTGTGAGGCGGGCTGATGCCAACCTTACAAGTTTAACCATGACAAGTGCAAGGTCCTACACCTGGGTCAGAGCAATCCCAGGCACAGCTACAGGTTGGGCAGAGAAGAGAGTCAGAGCAGCCCTGTGGAGAAGGACTTGGGGGTGCTGGTCAATGAGAAAATGAACATGAGCTGGCTTCAGTGTACGCTTGCAGCTCAGGAAGCCAACTGTATCCTGGGCTGCATCAAAAGGAGCGTGACCAGCAGGTTGAAGGAGGTGATCCTGCCCCTTTACTCTGCTCTTGTGAGACCTCACCTGGAGTATTGTGTGCAGTTCCGGTGCCCTCAACATAAAAAGGACATGGAACTGTTGGAACAAGTCCAGAGGAGGGCCACGAGGATGATCAGGGGACTCGAGTACCTTCTATATGAAGACAGGCTGAGAAAGCTGGGGTTGTTCAGCCTGGAGAAGAGAAGGCTGCGTGGAGATCACATAGCAGCCTGCCAGTATCTGAAGGGGGCCTATAGGGATGCTGGAGAGGGACTCTTCATTAGAGACTGTAGTGACAGGACAAGGGGTAACGGGTTAAAACTTAAACAGGGGAAGTTTAGGTTGGATATAAGAAGGAAATTCTTTCCTGTTAGGGTGGTAAGGCACTGGAATAGGCTGCCCAGGGAGGTTGTGAATGCTCCATCCCTGGCAGTGCTCAAGATCAGGTTGGACAGAGACTTGGGTGACATGGTTTAGTGGGAGGTGTCCCTGTCCATTGCGGGCGTGCTGGAACTATATGAACTTAAGGTCCTTTCGAACCCTAACTATTCTATGATTCTAAGATTCTAATAGGGAAGACAAAGCAAAAGAGACTTTTCTTCCCATTTTTTTTTACTCTGTTGTTTTATAGGTGTGACATTAACACCACTGCTGCTTTGAATCATTAAAGGTTTTGGGTTGGTTTTGGGTTGTTTTTTGGTTTTGCTTTTTTTTTTTTTTTCTATAAGTATTCTGTCTGCCAATTCTTTTGGGTACACAACGTTTTGATTTCTCTATTTAGGTTAACCAAATATGTCTTCAGTTGTCTTTCCTCATCCTCATTACTGCACATTGCAGTGAGACCTTATTGCCTTGCAAATCTTTTCCATAAATCACCAAGAAGAGAATTTCCTGTCAGGACTCTTAGAAATTAATTTTGCAAGGAATTTACAAATTTTGAGCAGAAACAAAAAGAACTTGCTTTACTTTGCTATGAACTTTAAATTTTCACAAAGTGCATCTGATAAAGATCAAACTGCTTCAGGAAGATAAATGCTATAATCTACTTATTAAATCATTAGAAACTCACCCATAGAGAAGCAAAGGAGTACTGTGAATAACAAATGTGTAAAGTTCCTCTGGGTGAACTTCACCTGTATTGTAACATTTCTTCTATGTTTAAAATTGTTACCAAGTTATTCAGTATTGCATATTGTCATCTAATGCTATTTTTTTGCCATCCTGTATCTCTGAAAAAAGGTGTTTTAGTATTGTCCTGTAGCAGAGTGCTCAGTTTGATGCATTTGGTGATAACTGCAGTCAGCACTTTTTTAGAAGAAATGGAGTACTTGCACATTTACATTTTCCTCCGTATCACAGTAAGAAAGCAGTCCAAACAGACACCCAGATCCAAACAATCAAAAACTTCCACGCATTTCTAGTAACACTGTTTTGAAAAACAATGATACACTCTGATATTGCAAATGGTTGTAATGAATTTCCTAAGGAATCTTAGGTGAATACTTTTTGAATTAATTCAATGCATCATTTAAAGCCAACCAAACCACAGGTGAAGCCCAAAAACCTCACAGCTTTCTCTTTCTATGGATATACCCCGTCTCTATGAAAATGTTTTAAAGGCACTTGACTTATTCTCCTTAGCTTTCTCCTCTATAATGATAGTTGAGAAAAGTAGTTTCAGCCTCTCTCACAGTGTCAGGATTTGGACCTCTGATTCAAATGGATAAGCATCATCTTCAGCTTAGCCCCTTCAAACATGACGTGGGTGAAATGCAGGGCTAGCTAGGATTTTAGAGCACACTTTAATTATTGACCTGATCAGCTAGACAAATTCTGTGCTCAGAATCATTGCTTCTTTCTTCAGGTAAATCAAAATCCCTTTATTTAGACTAAATTGTGCTTATCCCCCAAATAGGCCTGAAAAGAATCTCTCTCAGCTTTATTTTCAAGAAATGACACCATTGCACAAATAATCCTTTCTCAGTTTGACCAGTAATTCCAAAATTATGTACCAGCAGGATACTGGGCCTAGAATCTACCTCCTCTCTCTGAATTGACTAATGATGCTGGTGAGACACTAAACTAATCCCTACAGTGTAGTAGATGTTTGCCTCCATAAAGTCTTTTCTGCTCCATCAGGTATGATGTGATTCTGTACAGCCCTTAGTATACACTGTCCTGAAGTGACACTGCTGAGCCATTTGTGCTCAGCAAGAAGAATGAATCTGTCTAAATGACTGTTATTAAATGTACAATATTGTTTCATGACAGCAGCAGTTTCACTCCACATGAAAACAGCTCTCAACAACAGAAATAAAAATAAAAGGAATGGGGACTACAAATGGGGTGAAAAACACTCAAATCTTTTTCCTCTTAGCTATGTAAAGCCAAATTATCCTATCACAATAAAAATATTATGCCATTTACAAGAAGTATGCAACTTCAAAATTACATTACACCTGTAGACTAATAACATCATAGTTAAGACTACAGCTTCTCACTTCTTTTTTCAGGTAACGTCAGTTTATAGAAAAAAAATTAAATATACCCTCTTTTATTTAGAAATGACAGTTATCAATCTTTACCTTTGTTTTCTCATGCAAAATGCAATGTTTGACTATACTATAACACATAATAAATGCTCCAGTTTAGTCCTGCCATGGACAATTGTTTTGCTTGGCACCCTACAGGATTTGTGTAGGCAGGAATTCACTTCTACACATCCTCATCACTCTGATCATTAAAAATGCCCTATTAAATATTTGGAACCTGCATTTGTTTCTTGCCAGGAATTCCATTCCCTTCTTTTTCTTGTCAGCCATCACATAAATATAATCCTGCCAGCAACCAGGCATCCAAAAAATTGTTCTAGAATGAAGTTTTCTTAAATTAACTTCATGGAATTGCACCTGGAATCTACACTTTGCAAGAAATTCACTGTCTGTATTTGTTCAGAAGCAAATACAAACTACATAAAGGAAGTTTTTCTTAGCACTGTTCTGCTGATGCAACTACAGACTGTAAGATTTATCTTAATAAAGCACAGTGCAGTAAATCTAAAATATAAAAAAATTATGTTCTTGTTCTGCGGTGTACACTATTCTTGTGTTTCAGCTTATTTTCTGTGGTACTGGAGTCAGAATCCAGTGACCAGTACAGCTTAATCTTTTCCAGTATCCATTTCCCTTGTTTTGTCCTAGCAGGAAAATCAGTACTGTAAAAGAAAAAAATGTGTGCCATTCCAAGGTTAGAGGTATCAACATAGTTTCTTACTAAAACATATGGATAGTATGCTCAAGCATGACACAGAAGGAAGACTTCTGAGGAAAAGTACAGGTTTTTGGTTTGTTTTTTTTTTTTTAATAAAGCAACTCCATTTTTCTAGAGGGTAGCAAAGGCCCAACCATACAATGAGAATCCAAATACAAAAGTACCAGGAGAAAAAAGATCAGTGTTACAAAAACTGAGTAACACCAGAGCATAAGATTCTGCAAGAAATACGTAAGCAAAACTGATGATGAGAAATACTACAATCTGACTGATAGTGTGTGCTTGTGGTCAAAAGACTGTCTTGTAACACCATAAAAAAGTCTTGTTCCACAGAATAGACTTAAGCATACTATGTAAATGATAATGAAAGATCCTATAGTTACAAAGTTCTAATAGCAAAAATCTAGTAGCACACTGTTAGAGAAGAGATGGAAACCTGACTTTTTGGAATACTTTTGCCACAGGTAGTTGTGTCAAATGATTTAATATCTTTCAATGATTCCCTGCAGGATTTTTTTTTTTTTTTAAAGAACTGCTTACAGTTCTTACAATACAAGTCAAAGCTGTACTTCATGTAACAGATTTACAAAATCAGTACACATTTGTATTCTGTATTTATTTGCACAAAATCACAGAACCATTTAGCATGGAAGGGACTTCTTGAGGTAACCTAGTTAAACCCTGCTGCATAAGCTAGGTCAGCTACAGAAGGTTTTTCAGGTCTGTGTCAGCCATGTTTTGAGTAACTTGATACATATACATGACTTCACGACCACTCTGGGCAGCATCATCCAGTGATATCTGCCACTTTTTGACCTATTTCTGATACCCAGCTAGTTACATCTTGTTTTCTCACTGTTTCCAGACTCAACATACCTAACAATCTGTATTTAACTTTATTCAACTATCAATATCCACAAAAACATAATGCTTGTACCATCAAGAAATATAGTGTTGTAGTCTACACTGGTTTATATATTATTCAAAAAATTCTCACACAGTTTGAAAAAAAAATTCATCAACACCATGAACAAATTGTGACTGAACTGTATACATACATTTTTTACAGTATTTCCTACTTCATTATTTGTAAAAATGAACAGAAAAAGGGGGGAGTGAGCAACTATTGCACCTCTAATTGTGCTCATGTCAATTTTGTATTTTTCTTGTAGATCAGCACAAGCTCTGTCCGTCACTGAAATTCTCCACATACAGCATTCTTGAAGACAAGTTGCTCCTGAGGGTATGCAGGTCATGAAAGCTGCCCCTGAATAGTAAATTCTCTCTTTATCTAGTTCTCTAAAAAAATGTAATTTTCCTCAACCAACCCTTTGTTTCTTCCATTAAACAGGACTTTTTCCAGGACTTTTTTTTTTTTTACTTACTATGATTTATTACTTTCCATTTGTATTATTGTTAGAGATTCTGTGGAGGAATGAAATCAAAAGAGGCTGATGCACTATTCTGTAGAGCAGTCATCTGTTTAATTATTATCTTTAAATAAGTGTAACCATTTCAAAAGTCTAAGCTAGTCATTCTGAATGCTACAGCTGCTGTTCTGTAAGGTAATTGTTATGGCATGGTATAAAGGCTCTCAGTGCTTTCTCATCAAGGTATTAAATGTGATTTTCCATTTACTCTGAGCTTCCTTTTGTTTAAATTTATTCTTGCCTACTGAAAATACAGAAGTAAATGGAAACAATACTGCACAGCTTTGCCAATCTTCCATAAATCATAAAGAAAAAAAGGAAAAGAGGCAAAAAGAGGATAATATGCTGAACATGCAACCTAAGTCCCATGATTCTTTTCTGCCTTCTTAAGAACACAAAAACAAGATTAAGAGGCAAAGCTTCCAGTATTAAGCAAAGTCATTACAAACTCACCCGTTCTTTGTAAGGCACAGAAGAAGGAAATTATGCGAGCAATTTCCTCAGTAATTTACTATTAAAGGGTTGTCTTCCAGTGTAATTACGGCCAGTGACATTCTTTTATATTAGGTAGTCTTTTTCAAGTCAAGATAACATGCTTATCTTGTGCACTGTAGGGGTATCAAATAAAGGTTTAAACTGGTGTAAAGGCTATAACCTTTGATAAGCTACTTTGAAAGAGAGTGCTGATGCTGCAGAGCCTTATGTTAACCACTGAGCTCTCCGGATGTTCCATCCAGCCATTTTTCACACTATTTTCACTTAGCTAATTAAACAGCAAGATTCCTTGAATTCTTTTAACTACAGCCCTAAGTTCACATTTTCATTCACATGCCTTCATTTGTTTCTGGGTCTATGATTTCTCCCTCCCCTCTCTTGGTCTACAAAGACAACTGGTAAGAAGGATGCTGTGTCTCTGATGATTTTCTGGTTACTTTTTCCCCACAGTCTCCAATTCTACCTAGGATTTTTGTACAAATACAGTCCTGTGGGTTAAAAAGTGAAAGGAAGACTGCTTTTATAGATTTTACTAGGTTGTTTCTAGTTACTATGCAAGTTGCTGGCAATGTTACTATACTAAAAAAAAATAAATTTTAAAAGAGCAAAATGTTTTACGGTTATGATGGATAAGTTGTGGATCTAACAGGATTCTAGGATGTGTCAGGAGGTATTTCTGCTGGTTTCTGCTTGGAAAAGTTCATAAAAGATAAGAAAGGATTTGAACTAGTTAATGCTCATTCCAACATTTAAGCACGAGGAATGTGAAAATGTTGACCAACTTCAAAATCATTTACATTTATATATACTATAAATGTTAATCCACTACAGAATCCAGTTTTCTTCAGTTATACCTCAACTGGGATTTCTTATCTTTTTTTTTTTATTTTGTCAGAAAGCTGCAAGGTGAAATTCACTAAAGAAACAAACATTATAGTACCGAATTGCAAAGACTCCATTTTTAGAAATGTAATTATAGGTTCCTTAAACATGCACAGTACATGCTGAGCCAAAGGCTCTTATCATGGTGTTTTAGAAAATCTCATCGCCAGTGACACATAATAATGAAGGAACCCAGGGTCAGATCCAGCTGACAGTACTGACAGAGTAAATACAGAATTTATCTGTTTAAATACCTGGAGTTGCTATGCATTACACTTTCATATTCCACAGCAGAATCTAGCACTTTAATATACCATAAACCTGGGTTCTGTTTGTTTTAAACTTCATTGTGCTTTTCCACTCATGAGGCGCTATTATTCATCCCACGTTTAAAACTGAACTAGTATTGACTCCTGAAGCCTATATGGGATATTTCCCTAATTTTGAAGAAGCCACCATCTTCTCACTCTGTGAAATTGAAATTACAGAGGACAAATTATTGTTGGTGTGGATCTCCTTGGGAAGATAAGGAATCATGCTGGAAGATTATTTTTTTTTTTAAGTAATTAATCTTTCATGTCCAATAACATGAAATAAAGTATAAATAGATGCAATGAAGAAGCAACATAAAACTCTTTGGTGGATGAGGAGGTCCTTGTTTGCTTTAGTCATTGCATAGGGAAGCATGCTGTGCACTGCTAATTAGTAAATTAAGACTTCAAAAGCAAATGCAAACTGAACAAGTCTCCACCCTTTGATGAAATAAGGGATCTCTTGATGAAAGAAGTATACTATCGTCAATATGTGGGGGGAGTGTATTTTATTCAGAGTATACTTCCTATATATTTACAAATTCAAAATTCAATTGATATTTTGTTGCAATAACGCACTTTAAAGTCTGGTCAAAGTTCAGAAGAAGTTCTACTAGAAATCTTTATTTGGACTCCCCAAAAACTACTGTGCCCTCCCCTTCCCCCCCCCCCCCCCCTTTTTTTGAGCATTGGTACCACACAGTTGCAAAAATAACTATTACCTTGTCTATTACCTTGGCTTTCAGAATTTAGGCACTAAGAGTAAAAATACGTATCTTTGATGTGATAGTGTCCCTTTCTGGTACCACAAAGCTTCTGTGCATGAGACACAGGCACACTACAGAATTGCATCTGCAATGCAATTAGTAGAATTTTCTTAGCCAGAAATTCAGCATGAAAAGGAAAAAAGTCATCCTATAAAAACACATCCACATACATGTAAACCCACACACTCTCCTCCATCAAAAACTAGATAGCAAATTGGGTACGTCGCCATTAATTACTTCATGTGGCTGTACAGTTAAAATATCCCCCTGTAAATATTTATGCTTTTCATATAGCGAATATTCTCAATACGTTCTCAAATAATATTCTCAAATGTAGAATTTTTCATTCTCTCCTCTACACTAAACACTGCTAAAAATATTTCATTTCTGAAATATTTTGACTAAAAATACAGCTTTTTTTTTGATTCTTACCCTAGTTCATACCACATGCATAATTGTTTTTTTTTTCTTTTATAGTTTCAATGCCTAATAGAAGACTTTGTAGCATCTTCCATCACTACTTTTACTTGTCTTAGAAAAAAATAAAATGAATAGCTGACAAATGCACAAATCTTCAGTTCTCCACTTTTCTCATTATATTTTTCTTCTGTCATTTCCCATGAAGAAAAGCACTGGGGCCAGTGAGGCTTTGAGGTTTTCTGAGGGAGGTTTGGGGAAGAGAACTTGGTCCTTTAAAAGACTTACTGAAATCATCTGTGTCAACTAGAATAGGTGGTTTTGTGGCTGACTGGTGAAACAGAAAATTTACAGTTTATATGTGCAGTTTAAAAAAGGGACAGACGGGCCTTACATACTCATTATGGGAACAAATATTTTTTTCAAAAAGGTTTAGGAATCCGTTTTGTAACAGAAGAACGCTGTGTCTTTCCCCAGTTAAATGACAGTGAAACAGGAAATGAAGGTATCTTTTTTTAAAAGCCAGAAGTCCCCGTCAAGCAAATGACTTTTTCCTTAGAAAATACAAGGGTGAGATTCAATGCTACAGCTTATGAATATAACTAAAGGTAGGGAAAGCCCTATACCAGCTTCAGGCATTACAAGTCATCTCTTTCCCCTTACACACTGTTGGGGCTAGCTAGCGAAGGACTGCCCTACTGCCAGTATTAAGATGCAAGATTAAACTAATGTGTTATCTGAAGGTTCAGGCTTCCTACTTATGGAAATTGACAACTCTGTAGCATCTCAGTGGTAACTCTTACACACCACTTATATTCTCAAAATTAGTGGAGTATCCACCATCAAAGTGGCTTTTTCTACTGGCAGACAAGAACGATACACATCCCAGAAGTGGTGTTTGATGAAAGCTCTGAGAGAAATAAGCGGTATATGATTTTCTGACAGAAAGAAAAGCAGAGGAAAGGAAGCAAACACAAAGTTCAACTTCTGGGTGGAAAAGCAAATGAAGAGCAGACAGGGTACATGTAAAGCCCATCACCTAGCAGACACTAGGAAGAAAAGGGACATTACCCAGTGACAGCAAATTGCCTCCACTGGGCTGTGCTGGGGAGCAGCAAGAGCAGGCATGCTCAAAAAGGGAGGGTAAGGCCATCATGGGCAGGGTGAACGTCTACAGCACTGAAGCACAGCTGGCCTCATGGTGACAGGACCTGTGACAGTCCCAGGTGGGGTGAGAGGATAAGTCAAAGCTGGCCAGGAGAGAGGCTGGCAGCGAAACCTACCCACAGTGTGAGTCCAAAACCGGTGCAGGAGACAGGGCTTGAAACAGGTGCTGATGCTGCTGATACTGGACTTGCTGATTCTGAGCTGTACCTAAAGAGGCTGCTGTGATTCATCTGACACCATCCTTCATACAGGCTCCACAACTACCAAGCCACATCCATAACTGACACTAACTGGTTTTGGAGCACAAAAATTTAAAAAAGCATCAGAAGATAGCTTTCATGGGACAGAACTTCTTTCCAGTCTCAACAAGAAACCAACAAACAAACAAAAGAAATTACTGCCTTTTTTTCTTAAATATGCTCACACATTTGATTTACAAATACACAAAGTTTTTGCACTGTGACGTGTACAGCTACATAATAGGACCCCGTTATTCTTGTTCTATCCTGTTATTCAGGCTCTGGACTTTTCAGGGCAGTCTGACTCACTTGATATTATTTATGCAGTGATCAGCAAACCCAAAATTCTCATTAGTCCAGCCAAGCATAACAGTTCTCTAAAAATAATACATCATAATAATGGATGCCAGTATAGTTCATTCTGTGCATATGCGACACTCTCCATCACATGAAGGGATGCACACAAACATGAATTTCAAGCATTATGTGACATAAAAACCACTGTGTTTGGAATGGCATCACTATATCATCGCAAAATGCATACAGCCATTTCAGAATTCAGAACTTTAACATTTGTGGGAAGAACTGTGAGGATAAAATCAGCAGAAAAATGAACAAAGAATGGAGATAAAGCATTATTTGATACAGCTATATTTCTGAAAATGAGATTTTCGTCTCATAAGAAGAAATTTGGGCTAAATCTCAGAAGAAACGCACACCAAAGCCCATCTCCAATGGGAATGAGCTTTCAAGCACTATAATATGTTTTTGTAAATTTACAGAAATACATAGTAGTGTGAAATTAAAGTAAATTGCTTGAAGGCATACAAGTAATGTTTAACCCACCATAAAATATAAGGGTTAATTTTTTTTTTCCTGCTTGCTCTAGGTATAATCTTGAACAACTCACAGAAATAAATGGAATGACATGTTATTTAGAAGATACAAGTACAAACCTGAATTTTCACATGACCCATTTCAAAATGCTTAAGCTTTTTGGAAAGTGAAACTGCTTTATACTGCTTCAACAACTATGGTACCTAATTTCAGTCACCATCCCTGAAGGCATTTTAAAGATATGTAGACCTGACACTCAAGGACATAGTTTATTGGTGGTCTTGCCAGTGCTAGGTCTATGGTTGGACTCAATGATCTCAAAGGTCTTCTCCAAGCTAAATGATTCTATAATTCTGTAATTTAGTGCTTTCCTTGAGCATTTATTTCTGTATTCTATTTTAGCTTGTAGGGATGCAGCTCCTCTGAACAGAGCTATAGTGATTGACACTGGCTAGAAACGTGGTTCATGATCAGTTTTCAGATGAAACATTTCCTATAATGATCGACCACAAAATTATTTTGTAGTAACACTACTAAGAATATGTCAACAAAACTAACTTCTTATGAAAAACAGGGGATCCAAAGCCCTCCTAGTTGGTAAAAGTGTATTGACTGTATTATACCAACTACAGGAACACTAAGCTGAAGTATTCTCCACTAAAGGACTTCCTCCTGATCACATGATAGTGCAGAACAGCGCAGTGTCTTCCTCACTATAATTTCATCATAGTGTACCCATTTTAGAAAGAAAAATCAATCTAATTTATAGTTAAGCTTACTCTGGGAGTAAAAGCAGTAGAGCAGTACAATTTCGAGCTTTGAGACAGGTTGTGGTGGGTTGACCATGGCTGGATGAGAGATGCCCACCAAAGCCACTGTATCCTTTGCCCTACTAAGCTGGAGAGGGAACAGAAAATATAATGAAAGGCTTTGTGGGTTGGGAGAAGATCAGGAAGAGAACACTCATTAATTACTATAATGGGCAAACCAGACTTGGCTCAGAGAGAATAATTTATTACCAATCCAATTAGTGAAGGATAACAAGAAATAAAAGCTAAATCTTGAAATATCTTCCCCCCAACCCTTCCCTCTTCCTGAGTTCTCTTCCCTTAAGTTTACTCCCTATTTCTCTACCTCTTCCCTGCAAGTGGCACAGGGGAATGGGGAATGGGAGTCACACTCAGTTCTTCACATCTTGTCTCTGCTTCTCCTTCCTCCTTAGGGGAAGACTTCTCACACTCTTCTCCTCCTCCAGTGTGGAGTCCCTCCATCGGGAGACAGCCCTCCACAAAATTCTCCAAATTGAACCCTTCCCAGGGGCTGCAGTTCTTCATAAACTGCTCCAGCATGGGTCCCTTTCATGGGGTGCAGTACTTCAGGAACAGACTATTCTAGCATGGCTCTCATGCAGGTTCACAAATTCTGCCAGAAAACCCGCTCCAGCATGGGCTCCTCACTCCATGGGCTACAGATCCTTCCAGAAGCCTGCTCCAGCGTGAGCTTTCCACAGGGTCACAGCCTCCTTCGGGCATCCCCCTGACCTGGTGTGGGGTCTTCTATGGGCTGCAGGCAGGTATCTGCTCCATCATGGACCTCCATGGGCTGCACAGGCACAGCCTGCCTCACTATGGTTTACATCATTGCTGTACAGGAATCTGTGCTCCAGTGCCTGAGCACCTCCTCCTCTCTTTCTTCACTGACCTTGATGTCTGCAGTGCTGTTTCTCACATGTGTTCTCACTTGTCTCCCTAGCTGCAATTGCACTCCCACTCACTTAGCTACATTATCCCAGAGGCACTATCACCATCACTGATGGGCTTGGCCTTGGCCAGCAGCAGGTCCATCTTAGAGCTGGCTAGCATTGGCTCTATCAGACACAGGGGAAGCTTCTGGCAGCTTCTCACAGAAATCACCTATGTATCCCCCTGCCACCAAAACCTTGCCACACAAACCCAATAAACAGGTCAAATGAAATATCCAATGAAGTAAGTGGACACTATTAGACCTTTGGTCTACGGGGAATCTGAGACCCAGTGATCTGTACAGAACTCCACTGTTTTCCAGATGTAACAGCTTGTCTGAACTTAGGCTGAGCATCCATGTCCTAGGACTCTGCCCATATCAGTTTATCACTTCTCCAGCATACACTTACTGATATATATTAAAAATATATTCAACTGCTTACAGAAAACTAAGTAGTTTTCCCACAACTATATATATTTGAGTTGGATTTAATCACTATTTTATAATCTTCCTATCTTGGACACAATCATGTAAAAAAGCAATGCAAGCTCCAAATGGAATAAATTTAGAAACGTGTTTGCTGAGTATTTCTGGCTTTTCAATAAAGAGTTGCTTATTTGGATGTCTCAGAATTTATCTGACAATGTATCAGTTTCTAACTGCTAATAATTCAAGACCATAATTGATTTTTCCCTGCCAAAGAAATCTGTAGGACTGCTTCAAAGTGCTTCAGCTAGATGATGAAGCTTAAACATGAGAAAGCTGTGCCCATCTAATACGTTACCAAAGGCTCATAAGGTTTATCTAAAGGTTCCTAGAAAATGTAAGTTCAGTTTCTGTGGAAACAATTTTTAACTTCCATTCCCTAAGGTCAATAAAACTCTCTTTTCAGAATGCAATTGCAGAGTATAAACACAATACACTGAGCAACTTTCCATTAAGCTGATTTGTATTTCAAAATTTGCATTCCACCTTCCCAACCAAAGAAGTGACAAGTAATATCAGAGGTTAAACATGAAGCTAACTGCAAAATGGTGATTATGGTTATGAAAAGGAAGACATGAATCTGGTTTGTAAGGGTCAAGTCATGATTTGTGTAGGCATTTCAAGTGGCAGCTAAGGCTCTACACTACTCCCATGGGAACATACTCCACTGCCCCATTTTCAGCTTCTAATAAATCTGAAACCTAGTGTGGATGTCTTTTATGCACTTGAAACCACGGCCTTCAAATTAATTTTAGATAATATTTTCAAACTGATTTTAATAATCTTTAGAGGAAATGTCAGCATTGATGAATCTTCTTCAAATGCTGAGTGGAGCAATTCCCATAAAATTCATAAAGATCACAAAGTTCAATGAGAAAGTACTTTAATTGTCCATGTTATAGCCTTATTAGCAGTGTTTATCATTACACAAACTTGGCTTTCATTCTTCAAATCATACAAATTTTAATTGAGTTGATGCATGGTGAAATACCAGAATATGTTAAATTCTAAGCTACCATCAGCAAATTCCTCATGCTAGAAGCAAGAATATTCCTGAGTTTCCAAAAGAAAATATAGTGAGGAGAATATCAGGTAGTCAAACTGGTTGCCAATTCATTAATATGAGTAGGTCATTATTTTGATATATGTATGTTTCAACAAGCAATGTATAGTCACCAAGGATATTGGGAAGCATTAAAATCTGATTCCCCTGCCTTTGGCTAGTCTATCAGAGCCTTATTGTATTTGTCAGAAGTGAACTATTGCTGTGTGTTCAATAATACTGAAAACAATTACACAATTTATCCAGAAAATATGTAAGTCATGGAAGATAGTAATGCCATGTTAATGTATACCCATCAATTAAAGACACACAAAAAAATGCAAAACAAAGCCTACTAATAAAGTAGTCCAGGGTCCTAGACAGCAAAGCATGAGTTTTGCTTTTGTACCTTAGCTGTCTTCAGTTATTTTCTCTACTACTCCATGAACTCTTTCTAGCGCTATTATCATGACGAGTTTAAGGATTATTTTTTTTCCTGTCAGACTGTAGTCTTCCCATGAATGCATTACCAAACTGGCAACAGTAATTTAAATAGTATTCTAGAGTAATCACTAGGGCAATGAACTTAACCTATCTTTGTAATTGAGATTAGAAGAAAAATGCACTTGAAGAAAAATTGCTGTACAGCTCAGGGTCACATTGATTATACCTTGGAAAACTCATGCCCTCTGAGCAAGGTTAATCTAAATCTTAAAAATCCTAACCTTAAAGTCTTTAAAATGTAAATGACTAAAAATTGCCACTTTAGTGTCATCCCACTGGTTTCCCTAAGGAGATGCAGTAAGTTGCTAAATAGTTACTCTCAAGCCTCGGAATCATGAAAATCTGAACATTTCATCCAGACAATGATTTGCCCACTGAACAGAAAATAAAGAGAAATCAACAGTATGATCCTGCAACAGTGAGACTTACGGAGACTTTGAAAATTTGATAGTTGCAAATCAAATTAAAGGATTAAAGGTGTTAGAGGAATTTAAATGTCTTCATTATTGTGTCCAAAATTATCACTCTGGGGGTCTCCATGAGAATCACTTTTGCATAAAGGCCTATGTTTTAGTAACAATTGTAAAATATGACCTTTTAAAACTGCTAAAACAGCTTCGTATTTTTAACTACCTGCATCAAAGGAGGCATTAGACCTTTCCCACTTTTTATTTCTCTTCTAGCACCTCTTAAGAAGGTTTTATAAAGAACAAAGTATAATGGAGTCTTAGCAGGATATTAAACTCAGTGTTTTGTAAGATCAGTGCAATTCTCCATATATACTTATCATCTGATTTCCTTTCAAAGTTAAAATGTCTCAATTTAAAAAAAAAAAGTTCTCCTTTGACAATTTTTTTTTTTTTTTTAAGAAACTGATTGAGTTAAGTGGGAAACGCATACTTAAACAATCATCGAATGCACAGCAGGGTGTTTTGTTTTACATTGTTTTCTTCAGGGAAACAATACATTGGTGTTATCAACCATAAAAAATACTTTACTTTGCATAGATAATTTGCACATAGAAGAACAGGTATATGTCAATATGCCATTACCTCTTTGACTAAAGCTCTGTTTACATTAACATCTATAAACCTCTTAGAGTCTAAGACACAAAAATGGACTACCAAATCTCACCCTAAGGTCTTACAAAAACCTCTTGAGAAAAGCTGAATGCTGAAATATATCATATATTTGTTTGGTTCTGTCTTTTCAAAATACACCCTCATAGTACAATGAAAAGTGCAAACTACTCGGGCAGCAGAATGCTGGCACAAGCGAGCAGCAAATAACTAATGATTTTAAGAAAAATAAGAATGTCCATCCCAATCCTATACAGTATATCTGAGCTCTTAAAAAAATTTTTTAAAAACATAGCTACATCATAGTGATTTAATGAGGAAGCCTTTTTAAAAGATAGGAAAATATAGAGAAAATTGAAAGACAAATGAGAGAGGAATGCTCACTCTTACTCTGAAAAGCAGCAGAAAGCTGGGCAAATTTAGCTGGTAAAAAGAGGAAGAAAAGAGAGAGACCAATATGTTAAGTCTCCCACAAGTATCACTGAGATTATGATTACATTGACTCCTGATCATCTCCATCATTTAAGCTCCAGGATGAACTGTTTTACTTGCAACTTGGGATGGGGACAGAAGATCAACTCTCAGTGCCTGCTACAGGAACAAGTTCCTTGTATGACCTTAAGCACGTTGACAAATAGATCATTAGGTCATCTGATCTCTATAGACAATTATGTTCAGTTTTACGTTATGTTCCTAATTTCCGCAAAGATGTTTTCTTACTTTTGAGATCTCTGGGATTCCACTTTTCCCAGGTTTTATCAAGTCTTACCTCTATATATGCATCTAAGATAGCAATTAGTTCTTTACCGTGAGGGTGGTGAAGCACTGGAACAGGTTGCCCAAAGAAGATGTGAATGCTCCATCCATGGCAATGCTCAAGGCCAGATTGGACAGAGCCTTGGGCAACATGGACTAGTGTGAGGCGCCCCTGTCCATGGCAAGGGGGTTGGAACTTGATTATCTTAAAGCACTTTCCAACCCTAACCATTCTATGATTCTAAAATTATTACTAAATATAGGCCTGGGATTCTAAAGGTGATAGTCCTAACTCAGAAATTAGAGAAATCGACAGCAGAACTTTCACAGGTTTATAGAACCATGCACGCAGAGTATGCAGAGATGTGAGCTTCATTTCCAACCTCTTGCCACAGGCTTGTTCATAATTTTATCAGTAAATTATGTGCCTTTGCTTTGTCCCTGATAAGTGAATAATGCGGGAAATGCATCGATGGTCTCACTTGGACTATTGTGTGCAGTTCTGGTGTTCCCAACATAAAAAGGACATGGAACTGTTGGGACAACTCCAGAGGAGGGACGTCAGGATGATCAGGGGACTGGAGCCCCTCCCGCAGGGAGATAGGCTGAGAGAGTTTGAACTGTTCAGCCTGGAGAAGAGAAGGCTGCGTGGAGACCTCATAGCAGCCTTCCAGTATCTGAAAGGGGCTTATAAGGATGCTGGGGAAGGACTCTTCATTAGGGACTGCAGTGATAGGTAATGGACTAAAACCTAAACAGGGGAAGTTTAGATTGGATATAAGGAAGAAACTCTTTCCTGTTAGGGTGGTGAGGCACTGGAATGGGTTGCCCAGGGATATTCTGGTCTTTTCTGTATCTCACATTTGATGAAAAGGACAGTATGTTGTTAATATTAAATAATGTACTGGTTTCTATAATTTTGAAGCAGACAACAGGTCTAAACATGCTCTTTCAAAATATATGTTTATTATTAAAGTATTTTTAAAGACAGCTTTAGAAAGATCAAAAAGATTTTTTCTATAATTCTGCATTTTTTTAATGAAAAAGAGAAATGTTTCAAAACTCAAGTATCTAAAGTTAATTATCATACTTTTTCACAAAACAGGTCATTAATATATGAGAATATGATTTGCAGCATGCAATGCTTTACTGAGTTTGTTATAACTGAGTACAATAATGCATATTCCTGTGTCTGGCTGCCAATTCCTCTCATCTACTGAAGAACGAGCATAAATTTGTTGTAAAATCTAATGTTGCTTTGATCAGCAACATTTTGGATAACTGTCACACACATGCATATATGTGTATGTAAGTATGCAGAGCTTGCACATGTTTTTACATGCATGTGTGAAAACAGAACACTTATCTTCTGCCTGCTGCTTAAGATTGTGTGACTTAAGTCACTCAATTTGGTCGTGCTTTCTCATCATTAAAAGTTAAAAGCAGTAGAAAGCAGGCAAACAGGTACATATCTAACAAATGGTTAATGTGGTATCAAACCTGTTGTGTGAGCGCAGATGATAGTAATTTTAGTTTAAAAGAGCTCATGATGCCATAACATAATAAATGTAATTACTTCTTATGAGTTAGTGGGATAAGAATACAACAAACAACAACAAGCTTTAAGGTGGGAACTGAGTTTTTCATTCAGAATACACATTTCTCATACATCAACTAAATCTTCCCAGAGAATACTGCGGTACATTGAATACATATGGTGAAACTTATCTGCAAGTAAGATGGGTTTGTTACTGAATACAGTGCTTCCCAGACTAATTTTGCTTATTTTTATCCAGTCTTTAATCCTGTACATAAATTAGATTATCTTTTTCACCTACAGCAAATTAATTTGAAATCATTGAGCCTTAAAATACCTGAAATTCATACAAGTATAATCTTTTACACTATGGAACATCATTTATTTGTACTGTTTGTTGTTTATGTAGTTTATGATAACGCTCTTCTCAGGACTTTTGAAGTTTTCCTGTAAAAACAGTAAATAAAACGTACGAAGCAGAGATGTAGAGTAATGATTCCTTTACAGAAGTGGCACAAATGCCTAGCAATCTAACACTGCAGTCAGATAACTGAATGATTGAAACAGTTTAGCTACTCCAAAACCAAAAAAATTAAAGATTAAGAAAAGAGCTAATAGTAGTACTTAACCAAGGATGAATCTTCAGAAAGAGAGTATGTATTTTAAAGACAGCCTAAATTTCAAACCCACACAAAAAATTGAAATTAGCTTGTTTCTAGACTAGAAATGGAGGCAAAACCATCTCATCACTGAAATATTTTGACAGTGTCTGCATCCCTTTAAATTATTGCCAAAATAAACCAATGTTTTTTTGGAAGTTACAGATGCGATGCAAACTACATTTTTCTTGGGGATCATCTCCTATGTATTACCAAATCAGGCATAGGTATAGTTTCTTCTGATCTTAAAAGTTGTAAAAGAATATTATCACAATCTCAGACCAATGAATCAAATATCTGACATAAATCAAAGATAAGCTTTTCTTTGTCATTTGATCCACAATGTTCATCTTATTTTATTTTTATTTTTGGAAAAAAAACTATCCTGAAAAGCTTTAGCCTGTTCAGTCTCAAACCAGCTGAAATATCAAGTAATTACTATTTATCTTTTATAATGTTAGTTGTTTAAGCTCATGGGTCTGACAACCAATTAACATTCATTCAGGTCTTTCAGGTTTTGCTAAGAGTTTAGAATGATTCATAATAAACTGAACTGAATGAATAATTACACAACTACTATTATTTCCTTTAGACAGGATATTAATTGTGGTCAGAGATCATTTAAAGCATAGTTACTAGACTTTGTATTAAAGAATAGATAAATGTGCATTGATAGCCCAATAGATATATAATAGCTGCAAAGATGTAACTGTGGGAACCTTTAATTATTCCTATGAATGGCTTTTGAAATGGATTGCGTTATTCATCAGGAACACAGAAGAAGGATGTTCAATAAGGGCTTCAATCATCCTAGTATCTGCTGGAAAACAATTAGGATTAAGCACATAGAGCCAGGAAATAATTTCTTGACATATGTGATCTAGAGTTTCTTGACATATGTGATCTACAATCAAGGGCAGGACATGATCTTCTGGACTGAATAATCCCTAAAGAACTTGTCAAAGATGTGAAAACAAATAGCAAATGTCATCAGCTTTAACAAAGGACTTAAAGCCCTGAAAGAAAGAAGCAATTCAAATAGTAGAGTCACATCCCTTAGAATGATCCAAGTGCAGAACAGAAGCTTTCCAGAAAATCATACAGTGGTTAAGGCCTTTTAGTGTTTCAGGGGGTTTCTACCTCCCCAGTATTTTATTATTTATGCTTTAAAGCTAGATAAGAAATTGCTTGCACCTCCTCTAAATAACTGAAATATCAACATACATTTGGATAAAAGCTTTTCAACTTCATGAAATAATTAAAAAAAAAATTAAAAGAAAAAACAACCACAGAACAAAAACCCCCTCACACACACTTTAATACATTTCCTCATACTCCAGAACCTTATGGTCCAGTAGTTAGAATGCTCATCTAAAGTATACAAGGCCGTTTTAACTTGCATATTCACTCTGCCACACAGAAAGCCAGACTTTGAAATGTAAGCTCTCATGCCTACTTCAGTGTTCAACTGAAATTTCTAGATTACTAGTTTAGTCTCTCAAAGATATGCTTCTCGTTTATGTCGAAATCATTCACTGAATCCAACAGAGATAACCAAGATAGCTGAAGGACTTATTAGTAAGGTAATGATAATATTAAGTCCTTGTTCTGGTATTTTAAGTACCTGAAGCATTAACTGTAGTATGTAACTATCCCTTGACTATTTTACAAAAAGGCTTTTTCTCATTTGTGGTTCTGAGTAAGTACTCACCACTCACAGTGGACTCACAGTAATCTCTCTCAGCTGAAATTTAATTTAAAGCTGTGAAAAGCTTTTTTTTAGCTCAATTAACTGAATTTGTTATCAAAATCTGTGTGAGACTGGAGTTCACAGCATAATTGAAAAGAAGATTCTAGGGCACAGAATGTTGAGGGGGGGGGGCCGGTTTTTTTTTTTTTTTAGTGAAAAAATTGGGAGCATGCCATTTTAACACCACAAAGTGATCTCTCTAATCTTGACCCAGAACAGTATTTAAAATACTGGCTTCATTTCAGGACTAAGGACATTTCATGGCAGTATCTATATACTTAAAGTTAAGGAGATTTTTTTTTGTTGACCAAACTCAAAGTAGTTTCAAAATGATATAGAGTAGCAGCTATAAGTACTAACTGCTATGCTGTGAATGAAAGATAAGAGCTCTTGTCAAAATTAAGTCAAGTTTTCTCAGAACAGAGAAAAAATTAACATAAATTTAAAAATGAACAAAGAAAAAAAAAAGGAAAGATTCATTAATCAAAAATAGCTAGCATTTTCAATGGAATTCTACTATAAAATTATAAAATGTATGCACAAGTTCAGTGTAGTAGCCAAAGGTTTTCAGAACTCGGTAAGTATCAGAGCAACTTTCACCTCGATTTCTATTGAAAACTTAATTAAGACAGACAGGTGCTTGGATTTGAAAATAGGTATCAAGGGGACATCTACCACCAAAACAAGGTCTTATTTCAACACAATACAAACTTCAGATTATATATGTCATCTTACTTAGCCATCATAGCAATTCAGGTTTTTACAGCACAAAGACTTTAAAAAAGTGGGACATTTCACATTTAACACATCATTGCGCACAACTATAAACTTTATTTCCAGTTGTTCCAATGCAAATTCTAAAAAAAACTTTAATTTGTAAAGATCTGTTAGACTTTAAAATTTCCCGTAAGAGACACACATGGGTTGATTCTTTAATGATCTACAGAAGCTTTAAAAGTTTGCAACATCTTACAACTTTTTTGCTAAAAATATAAATCAGTATTTATGTAAAATATTTAAAGCCTATATTCTCTTGGCAAGACTCCTTTAGTTCAGTGTTTTGAATTTCAATTTCTCTGAGAAATTAAAACAAAGGAAAAAAAAATATATAAAAGAGACCAGCACCACCTGAAACAAGTTTTCCTGAAGAAAATGGGGAAAGAAATAATTTTCTAACTCATTCTTCCCCTTTTTAGTCCCCCCCTCTCCCCCAGAATCATGCTGTTTATCCGAAAGTTTATGACTTCTCAGAAACATTCATAGGTTCCACATTATAAAAAACATTCAGGATAGTATGCTTTAGCTGCTATTAAAAGGAAATTATCTTTACAATAAGAAATTCATATGCTGCTTCATGTTTCAATGTGGAAAATGTATCATGCAGATTATTTCCAAAGGATGTCAGTGTTATAGGACTTAACGTATCACTACTTACATTTTTATTGACTAAATACATGTTAATTACTTGCCCATAGCTTTCGTTGTCTTTCAGGTATATATTAATTCAGCCTTCAAGCTGTTGTTACTTACATAAAATGGATGGCTCAAATGATATATAATATTTTCCTTTTCTAGAATACAAGATTATTAAGGTTAAGAACATACTTTTCACAGGGTCTGTTTTATAGCATATTTGGAAATCACACAGGTCCATAACAGTGCCTGCAGAGGAAGGCAGAAGAAAAGTACACATATAATCTGAAAACTGTACTATTGTATTGACATGGATACTACTTTGACTGTTCCTCATCACTAGAACGAGTATGAAAGTATTTTTAGTTTCATTTCCAAACAAAAATAACTTTAGAAAAGCATCTCATCTTACTAGTGTAAACAGTATTTGTAGACTTATGAGTGCTTGTGGCCTTATGATTTCTTAGAAGTTAATAAAGTACCAACTGCAGTTAATAAAGGTGCTGTTTTAATACTTAGATGCCTTTAAAATCAGACACCAACGAAAATTCTATCCAGCTATTAAAAAAATAAACCCAAGCATTATGTTAATGCTTATTTGAGATACTGTTTATTATTCTGAATATATTATTCAGAAATTCATTCTGCTAATGGAAAATAAATGGGGTTTCTGTATTCCAGAAGAAATATATCTATTCAAGTCTAAATTACAAGATATTTAAAATAAAAGGAATACCATATGTTTAAATATATAGAAATATTCAACCTGTGCATTCCAATTAAATTTTAAAATGGGAAAATATGCTCTCTCTTCTTTATGGCCTCAGTTATGACATCAACTTTTTTGCTTTCAAATAGGCTACCAAGAGTTAATCAAAATGATGATACCATTTTTTGCATACATTTAATTTGGTCTGTGAAGCTTTATCTGAAATGATAAAAAGCATAGTCTGTCTTCCACAATACTTGTTTATGTACAATGCAGAGTCAGCTAGCTAATAAAATGAGTGCTGTTACAAGCTCACAGTATTGTTACAAATACTCCTGCTTTCTTTTTTTGGTTCTCTAGATGGCTGTCTAGGATAGTTTGATTTAGTGAAAGCCTTCAAAACCTATGTTTTTTTTATTGTATGAATCACTGGTCTGCAAGAACACAGACCTCTGTAAAGGTTGAAGGGTATTTTGTGAGCTTTAATTAGTGAGACTACCACTGAATAAGTTTTTTCTTCTTTCAAATTAATTGCATGCTTGAAAAGAATGAATAGGAATCCATTAAAATCCTCATAATGACAAAATATTTCAAAACAACCTTATTGATAGGTATGTAACTACAAGAAAGTAAGTCTGGGAAGCTAGGGACCAGGTTAGGAAAGCTAAGGCCCAGTTAGAATTAAACTTGGCTAGGGATGTTAAAGATAACAGGAAGGGATTCTATAGGCGCATTGCAAATAGAACACAGACTAGGGACAGCATGGACCCTCTCTGGAAGCTATCAGGAGAACTGGCTACCCTGGATTTGGAGAAGCCTGAGGTTCTTAATGACTCCTTTCCCTCCGTCTTCACTGGCAAAGGCTCTGACCACACCACCCAAGTCTTGGAAGGCAGACACAGGGACTGTGAGAATGATGACCCTAGGCCCACTGTAGGAGAGGATCTGGTTCAAGACCATCTTAAAAACCTGAACACACACAAGTCCATGGGACCTGATGAAATCCATCCACGGGTCCTGAAGGAGCTGCCAAATGAAGTTGCTAAGCCACTGGCCAACGTATTTGAAAAATCATGGCAGTCAGATGAAGTTCCCGATGACTGGAAAAAGGGAAATATAACCCCCATTTTCAAGAAGAGGAAAATGGATGACTCAGGGAATTACAGACCAGTCAGTCTCACCTCTGTGCCTGGCAAAATCTTGGAGCAGATTCTCCTGGAAGGCATGCTAAGGCACAGGAAAATCAACAAGGTGCTTGGTGACAGCCAGCATGGCTTCAGGAAGGGGAACTCCTGCCTGACCAATTTGGTGGCCTTCTATGATGGAGCTACAGAACTGATGGACAGGGGTAGAGCAGTTGATGTCATCTACCTGGACTTGTGCAAAGCGTTTGACACTGTCCCACATGACATCCTTGTCTCTAAATTGGAGAGTCATCAATTTGGTAGGTGGACCACTTGGTGGATAAAGAACTGGCTGGATGGCCGCACACAAAGAGTTGTGGTCAATGGCTCAATGTCTGACCAGTAAGGAATGGTGTCCCTCAGGGATTGGTGTTGGGACTGGTCTTGTTTAACATCTTTGTCGCTGACATGGACAGTGGGATTGAGTGAGCCCTCAGCAAGTTTGCCGATGACACCAAGCTTGATACCTTGGAGGGAAGGAATGCCATCCAGAGGGACCTCGACATGCTTGTGAGGTGGGCTGATGCCAGCCTTATGAAGTTTAACTATGACAAGTGCAAGGTCTGACACCCGGATCGGAGCAATTCCAGGTACAGCTACAGGTTGGGCAGAGAAGAGGTTCAGAGCAGCCCTGTGAAGAAGGGCTTGGGGGTGTTGGTTGATGAGAAAATGAACATGAGCCGGCTTCAGTGTGCACTCACAGCCCAGAAAGCCAACCATATCCTGGGCTGCATCAAAAGGAGTGTGACCAGCAGGCCAAAGGTGATCCTGCCTCTCTACTCTGCTCTTGTGAGACCTCATTCTGGTGTCCTCAACATAAAATGGACATGAAACTGCTGGAATAAGTCCAGAGGAGGGACATCATGATGATCAGGGGACTGAAGCACCTACCGTATGAAGATAGGCTGAGAGAGTTTGGGCTGTTCAGCCTGGAGAATAGAAGGCTGCACGGAGAGCTCATAGCAGCCTTCCAGTATCTGAAGGGAGCTTATAAGGATGCTGGAGAAGGACTCTTCATTAGGGACTGTAGTGATAGGACAAGGGGTAACGGGTTCAGATTAAAACCAGGGAAAGTTTAGATTGGATATAAGGAAGAAGTTCTTTCCTGTTAGGGTGATGAGGCACTGAAATGGGTTGCTCAGGGAGGTTGTGAATGCTCTGTCTCTGGTGGCGTTCAAGACCAGGCTGGACGAAACATTGGGTGGCGTGGTTTAGTGGGTTAGTGTGAGCTGTCCCTGCCCATGGCAGGGGGGTTGGAACTAGATGATCTTAAGCTCCTTTCCAACCCTAACTATTCTATGATTCTATGATCTTTACTTGCATTGCACAGACTGGTTTAGGTTGCATGCCATTAAATAATACAGATTTTGCACCTTTTAATCAGTTCTGGGTTACGTCTCTTCTTTAAATAATATTATGTTAACCAGGTCAGTAAACACAGGAACATGAATTCACGTGCATGATCAGTATTATGTCACACTGACACTACAATTTTTCTTTTCCATTCTATTTCTAATATTCCAAATGCTGTGGCAAGCTCCATTACTACCACTTCTTTGACTGATAAATGGTTCATAACCCTGAAAAATAATTTTAAGGAAAAAAAAAAAGGTATTTGTTCTTCCCCTAATTTCTCCACACTGCCTTGGCAGGAAATAAAATCAAGCGGATTTTTCAGTTTGATGTCACAAGTGAAGCAAGGAGGTGGCTGCTGATGTCACAGAACCGTACAATACAGATACAGTTGCTGGCTATAAGACCAGAAGCATCATTCCCAAGAATATTGTTACATTATTTTGACCCACTTCATGTTATAAGAAACTTACAAAATATATGTTTTAGTAGTCCATTATGGTTCAGGAAGGGAAATGGAAATAGATAGTAACTTTTTTTTTTTTTCTTTTTGTTACATGTCCAAATTTCATGAGAGATTACTTTACTTCAAATGGAAAAGTACTTGTCTGGAAATTGTAAGACCACATCTGTCATGAAGAAAATATGAACAATTAGAAGATTATGAATTCAGATGAGTAGGAACATAATTTGGGCTTCCACATTTACAAAAGTTGAGAAAGTAGAGCAGGGAAATAAAGTGGAATAGAGAATTGTTAATCAGCAAAATATAACATCAAAGAAATTATCGCAAATTGCAGAACAGACATTTCATTTGCTTAGCATCTACTTTCTTTTACATATAGAAAAAACCCAATGCACCCAGGAAAAAAATCCAATAAGCATATTAAAATTATCTTTCAAAGTGAATTTTTCCCTATAAATGTTAGTCTGTTCATAAGCACTTTTCAAATCACTGCATTTTTATGAACCTCTTCCTCTTTTTCTAGTTGTTCACGAAGCTCAAAGTAGACACATTTCATTTTTGATCAATCTGAGTCATGCAACACAAATTCAGCTCTGCTCACCCCCCAGATACTTTTTAGTATGATCAGTAGTGACAAGCACAGCTGAGTCTATGGGTACAATACAGCTAAGCCAAATGCAGGATTTCAATCTCCTTAAGCTTCCTACAAATTTAAATCACATTCAGTCTAACATATTTGTCCAACATTCCTGCTGCAAAACTTCATGGATGTTAAGAACTATGTTCTAACAGAAACATCACAACTCTAGAGTTGAGTTCAAAAATAGGAAATTCTTGGTGAGTGGTCAAGCTAAGTGATTAAGGTAAATATGAAAGGCCCACCTGTTTTGTTTCACATAATCTCAAAGGAAGAGCAAGTGACAGGTGGTTAAAGTATCTCTTTGGCTTGAACATTTGCTTTAGATAGTCTAACTGCTCCCTACTTTTGCAAAATTCCATCACTAGATGCCTAAACAGACAGGCAGTGCCAAATCTCAAACCAAACATGCATCATCTCCAATCTCAAAAGATTTCAGTGCTATGGCCCAGTGCTGCAAATGTCAGTCTGGATGACTACAATACCTGAACTTTAAAATGAGCTGCAGAACACGTGTCAGTCTAACAGAGACATAAAGCATGAGCTTGGCAGGAGAGCCACTGAAAAAGTAGACAACCTAAAGATGATAAGATGACCATTTTCTAACAAGGTCACAAACTAAAATCTTACAAAAGAAGCCACACAGAAAATACATTTAAATAAAATGTACTGTAGGAAATTGCAAATCGATGCTAAATTTGTATGTATAAGAAAGCCTTTAGTTTGTTTTCTTGGTGGGGTTAGGTATTTGGGGGGTTTTGGCTGCGGTTTTGGGGTAGGGGTTGTTGAGGGGGGTTTTGTTTGTTTTAGGTTTTGTTTGGTTTTGTTTTCTCCCAAGTTAGCAGTGGCCATATGCTTTATTCACAATGACCCAACATGTACTGACAAGCAGCATTTTCAATGTCATTTTATGTATCATATTCACTCTATAGCACAAAATCAAGTTAACTCTTTTTTCTATATCTTACAGAACATTATCGCTCTCTGTTGAACAATTCTTAAATTATGCTAATGCTACCGACACCAACTTCTTTCAATTCATCATTGAATCTGCAGGTTTGTGTTGCAGCACCGTGCAATGTGATGTGGAAACTGACAAAAAAAATCAACACACTAGGAATTACATCAGATGTAAGTAGGTTATCTATGGGCAAAAGAATCATGCAAAATCTAATACAGATCATGTAAGCAACAGCAACAGTTTTTGACTTCGTTATGCAATATTCATTTATTCCTAGATTAAATACACAAATCCATAGTTTAGCTTCATAAACAATCTCCCTGTTACAGTTTTAAAAAATCATGAGAGCCACAAAGCTTAATGGTAAAATTCTGCAAGGAAGCATTGTCATTGCACTACCCAGTGTAAGATCCCTGCTAGCGCACAAGAAACAAGAACGCATTATTAAAGGCAGCAATTCAGCATAATGGAAATGTTGTACCAGAGGAGTAAGTTATGTGATCACAGTAAGAGAAAAATCGTGTCAATATTTGATTGTCTTGTAAAGCCAGAAGGAAGGCAAGAACATGAAATCAATAACATATTCATTAAGTATAAAAGAAGCGACATACCCCAGCTTTGTCATTGAGTTGTGTAAGGACGGTATATTTAGAGAAAAACAAACAAAAAACACCCAAAAACCCCACCCCACCCCCCCAAAAAATCCAACCAAAACAAAAAAAATACAAACAAACCCCAAACAAACAAAAAAACCCCAAACGAAACAAAAAACAAACCAGCATAGTAATCAGCTTTAAGATGGAAACAGTTAATGAAGTGTCAAGTGACTAAAAGGCTCATAAATGCTATCCTGAAAGCTCCACATACCAAATAGATTAGGCACTGTATTATGGAAGCACATCATGAGTTCCACATCTGCAGTTGCAGTGAGGATTTTCTTCCCAGCTGTCACAAGTATTTTATCAAATAAAGTAACTTCTCATGAGTGCTTGCTAAGAGCTTCTGGAATGTGGCTCCAATAAGAAGTGTGTAACTGCTAGGACAACCTAAAGATCAAGGTCAAGGATGACTTACTATGAGGGTGAATGAAAGATGAAATAAGAAATTTCATATTCTAAGTATTTCAGCGATTAGCACAGCTTTCCTTGGTCTCTGCTAACACAGAACTTTCTGTATTTAACTCCGTATCTTGACCCATGTACCTTTTGTCAAATTTTTCTCTGCTGGTCCAGTTGCACAGAGGGAGGCTTGGTGAGCACCTGGAGTCCAGCCAAAGTTGACCCACCATATCTAAATATTGAACACTGAAAAGCTTCGATAAGCACAGATATTCCCCATCATATTTAAAGGGTGATTAACAGGGTATGCTGCCTTAGGTGATATATGTGATCTGGATTAAGAGTTGATATCACAGAGGTCAGAAGAGAAATATACCTTTTGCTTTACAGTGACATTTTTGCATGCATTGAGTTAGCGGGGAGCTCACCTACGGCCTTGGGAAGTACTGCAGTACCATATCCTCTAGCAGTTCTATACCAATGACACTCACTCTACTAGTAAACAAGAAGTTGCAAAATACTGTCATTATTTGTATCTCTTCCTCTGAGAAAGCATTGTTTTTATTAAAAATCAATGCCCCAATAATCACTTCTGTCATAGCCCATAGCCCTTCTGTCCATATCTAGACACTGCTAATGAGTCTGTTAGTTCAGGGTGCTTTCCTTGCTCTTCTCCATCCTCCCAATACATCAAAAATTATAAGTGCAAGCATGAAATAGGAGAGTCACTGGAACCGCTCAAAAGTTTTCTATTGTAATAAGTCCAGGAGCCCTAAAAAAATGTACATTTTTTGTTTCCAAGAACGTACTGCACTACATGGTGTTTTTAGAGTCACTTAAGGATACTTTAAGGAATCGGTACAAAGACTTGTGCAGGCACGCTTTCAGCAAATACCAGTGGAATAAGAAAAGTAATGACTGAGCAAGCAACTCTGTTTCAATCCATGGAGACAGAATTATAGTAATAAATCATTATTTATATTTACTAGCACCCCAGAAACCAGAACATTAAATTGTATTCTGTAAAATCACCTGCAGACAGCAACAATTTAGTTTAGATTGGATATAAGGAAGAAGTCTTTTACTGTGAGGGTGGTGAGGCACTGGAATGGGTTGCCCAGGGAAGATGTGAATGCTCCATCCCTGGCGGTGTTCAAGGCTAGGTTAGACAGAGCCTTGGGTGTCATGGTTTAGTCATTTAGTGGGAAGTGTCCCTGCCCATGGCAGGGGTGTTGGAACTAGATGATCTTAAGGTCCTTTCCAACCCTAACTATTCTATGATTCTATGATTTGTTTTGAGTTTGGTCAGTCGGGGTGTTTTTTATTTGTTTTGTTTGTTTGTTTTCTCTAAAAAAGCTGCTTGATTAAAGTAACAATGATTTTCCAGGTAGTTTCCATGGAAATCCACAAATGGAATCATACATTTATTGTCACTGTAGACAAGGTATTTATATATTATTCTCAAATGGCCTCTTTCAGCACTGGTGCATAACAATATACTTTTTAGTACCATGCATTTTTTAATTTGTCTCATTAATATGAAGACACAATATTGCTTCTCTACCTCCCTTCCTCTGAGCAACGCATGGGGATGTGGAACGGAGGGGCTGCGGTCAGTCTACAACAGCTGCTTTCTGCCAAACATTAAGCATTTTTTTTCTTGCTTCATGGTATTAACTTGCAGGATCACCAGTACATTAATACTTTTAGACTCCTAGACTCTCACTATACAGCTGAGTAAACCTGAGGTAATAGGGAGCTGGAAATACACAGTTAGAATTAATCTTGTTAACAGTTGTTAGCAGAACTCAAAGCTGCATTGTTCTAACATTCTAAAGTTATGCCAGGATGTATATCCCAAAACCCCCTTGCCCTATTTATTCTATTACATCATCTATTCTCTCTGCAATCTTTGTTGACATGATTAATACCAATGTTAAAAATCCATGTTCTCATGTATAACGAAAGCCAAGCCCTTTGATTTCCACTGGAAGTACTGATTAGAGAATGACTAATTCAGAAAATCATAGAACATTTTAAGCTGAAAGTAACTAAAAATATCATCTAGTTCCATAGGCAGGGACACCTTCCACTAGACCAGGTTGCTCAAAGCCCCCTCAAACCTGGCCTTGCACACTTCCGGGTATGGAGCAGCCACAATTTCTGTTCCAGTGTTTAACTGCTCTCACAGTAAACAATTTCTTGCTATTATCTAGTCTAAGCCTATCCCATTTTAGTTTAAAGTCATTCCCCCTTGTTCTAACACTACACACCCTTCTAAAAAGTCCATCTACAGCTTTCTTAGATGCCCCTTATAAGGATTGAAAGGCTTATATAAGGTGTTCCCAGACCCGTCTCTTCTCCAGGCTGAAGAAGCCCAGCTCTCTCAGCCTCTCTTCAGAGGAGGTGCTCCAGCCCTCTGATCATCTCTGTGGCCCTCCTCTAGACTTGCTCCAACAGGTCTGTCTCACCTATGCTGAGAAATCCAGAGTTCAATTCCCTCAGCCTGCTGGCCACACTCCTTTTGATGGAGCCCAGCATACAGATGGCTTTCTGGGCTGCAAGCACACACTGACATCTCATGTTGAGCTTCTCATTACCCAACACCCCTAAATCCTCCTTCTTCGGTGATTTTCTCAATCTACTCTCCACCCAGCCGGTATTTGTGCTTTGGATTGCCTTGACTCACATGCAGAACTTTACACTTGTCCTTTTTAAACTTCATGAGTAAACTCACTGGCCCACCTCTCAAGCCTGTCAAGATCCTTTCAGCACATGAACTGCACCACACAGCTTTGTGTTATTAAACTTGTTGAGGGTGCACTCAATGTTACTGCTCTTATCACCAAAGACGCTGGAGCAAATGCCTAAGGATCCTGAGACAGAGAAAGCCTCCTAACCTAATGTTTTTCCAACCTCTCTCTAATACAGTGATGATGAGGCAGGTTCTGATGCAATAAACTGGGTGAAAAAAGGTACTGCCATCATGACTTCCTGATTAACTCACACAATTAGTCCTCTAGTTGTCCAGCTAGTGATGAGGTATGAATCGTGGACTGATCTGCATCAAGCAGCTCTACAACTCGGTAGGTAATACCTTGATGAAGATGCTCAAATCTCTAAAATTCTAGTAACTGTATAACCTAGATGCAGATACTTTTTAAAGTATTTCCTGTGGAATTGTTCATCAATTTTCAGGTTTTTTGGAATTCTGCTAAATTCTAGGTAACTCATGCTCTCAGACCCCTAATTTGTTCTTCACAGCACATGGGGGTTATGTGAATAGATCCTTAACAATACAGTCAGGAAGGCATTTGACTCATCTGTGTAATTTCAAATAACTGACTGCATAAATTCTGTGAACTTTAGGGTCAATTTTGTGAAAGTGATAAGATTCTCTACAGAAAGTTATGCTGAGGTAAGTATAGATTGCAAATATTACAAATCCAAACATTTACAAATATAAAAATAAATCCTTTGTTATTCAAACTAGTTTTATTTCACTACACTATTGTGTTAAGAGTGGATGAAGTGTCTACAGTTTTTCCCCCTCTAGCCATATATCACAAAACAATAGCACTGTGAAAATCTGCACAATCTACTTTTCAAGTGGTGTTTAACTCATGTTTCAAGATGGCAGAAGTTACTACACAAACAAAACTGGGAAAAGAAAAACCCAAACAAAAAAAAAATAACCAAACCACCACCCCCCCCCCGAAACCCCTATAACAAACAAACAAAAACAAATAAAAACAACCCAAACAAACCAAAACCAGTAGTATTTTTTAACTTCCCTCATGTGATTTTACTATCCAGTCCTTCATACCCGGTACCAACTTTCTGCTCTGTGCTGATAGGACATCTAAAAAGAAAAATAAAATAAAAGACCTCTAATGTTCTAGAATAATTGGGGCTTTTTAACTCAGCTTCTGCAGTACAAAACAACATCCTACTTTATGTGCAAAATTCAACTGTTGTTACTAATTTGTTGCATCCAAATTACTTATCAGTTTGCTTGAATTCCCATCAGTTTGTTACACTCAAAGTGTTTTCAAGGGCAAGTCCTTCCACAGTGGGAGTATGATAATGACGGTTACTTCTTTGTCACTTTAGCATGTTTTGTGTGACTTTAAAAGTTTGCTAATATGCTCCACCTTGCTGTTCATCCCCCTACACTGGTTTGCAATTCCACATATTTACCAAGGTATATGCTGCTTAGGTTGGATACTTGCTCTTTGCTATACCCTTACCTGTACATTAGCTGCATCCCTCTGCTCTGCAAGTCTATTCTATGAGCTATATATGTCTCATTTTACAGGGAATAGCAATTTATAATTATTGTCTATTAATTACAGACATACAATAGCAATTGCTGTTATTCCACACAACAGCACAACACTAAGCAAACCCAAAACCAAATAGTTAATAGTTATCTGGTCATTACATAGTTGCTGTTACAGCTAAACAAGCTAAAACAAATCTGTGAGCGGGCCAAGTCAATTAAAAAAAAAAAAAAAAGCCCAGCAGGTCCAGAGACCCATGCAGTTAGCCAAAATTGTCACAAAGCCTGTAATCTCTTACAGCGGCAGCCATGCAATTCCTAGGCTGGAAGGTGCTCCACAACTGCGCTGTGAATAAACAGAACCTTCTGGGAGCAGGGAGAATCCAAACCAATGGAACTCATTTTTCCACAAACAAGTACTGCACAGCTGTTGTTGCACATGCAATGTATTTCTCATTGATTCATTGTCTCTGTTGAAGAAAGGGCACTGTACTCATACATAAATATGCCAATGCAACAATTCCTCAAGGATGGGAGAGATAAATATGAAGAATGAGAGATGTTTTGTATCTGTACATTCCTCAGAAGATAGGTAGTGCTTTCATAAAGCGCAGGATGCTCTGTGACAATGGCCTGAAATCTACCAAAGTCCCTACATGTCCTCAGTTTAATATGAGCAGTAGGTCTGGAAGGCTGCCTCTAGAGAGCCCAAAGAAAATGCTCATTAGGTCTTTTTAATTTTGTCTTCAAAATGACATTTCAAGAATATTTGGTCTTTCACACCAACTGTGAATTAGAATAGACCTAAATTGCTGAAGTACACAAATTATTTTTAAGATTTGATTGGAAATGATTGTCAGTAATGAGTGTTAGCCACAATATGGAATGAAAGATCTAGTGATCTCCTTCCTCCCCCCACCCTCCCCCACTGGCGAATAGCACTTACGTGTTTAACACGCACTTGTATTGAGACAAGAAACAAAGCATGAGAAAAAATACTAATCATTATTTACATAAGACTGTAATAAAGTTGTCAAACCATCATTTTTAGTGAAATTACATATCAGCACCCAAAACTCATAGACAATCTGTGGCTGCTTAGTATAGTGCCTTTTTCAATTAATTTCCTCAGTGCACTTACCTGCTTGACTGATCTCTCCTGGGCCCCCCTGTGTGAAAACTGGCATTACTTCTTCTACTGTTCAGTCTTCCAGAAGTGAACTAGTTCCAGGGAAGATGTTATATACATCATAGACAAGAATTTATCCATTTTATTCACTATTTTTTTTTTCTTTAATAGTTTGGTCAAAGTGTTTTCAAAGAGCTTTTGGTCCTGTGATGCGTTCAGATTACACCTATTCTATCTCCACCATTGGTATGGTGGTATGCTGGAGATGCCATATCAAACACCCAGTGTAATTTACATGGGATAAAAAAAGCACACATTACATGCAAAGCCACAAGCATGTAGATATTTAAACTAGCAACAATCTGTACAGAGTTTATTATTCTCTTTATAAGAATATCTCCAGACTCTCCAGGTATTGCTTGTTCTGAACAGTAACACTAGAAAGCTCCTTTACAGCAGATTTCACTGTATCTACCCCTTTCTCTGTTGTTAATCGCCAACCTTATGCTCCTCAAGAACACATGTGGGTATTACTATGGTGAGTTGTCAGCATCCTGAATCTCTTACTGGTGTGAGCATGCTCACACAACCCACCCTCAGCAAATGCACTGAATGACAACATAAGTAGTATTAGAATGAGTATACACAGTATGTGCAAGCAGATCAAAAGCACAAAACTGTCAGGAGTGTGCTTGTCTGAAACTGACCACATTAAGTGCTATGGCTGAGAACCATCAGCCCCTGGTGGCATTAAGGAGGAAGACAAACATCAGTCAAATTAAACAGTATGTAGGAAATTTCAAATAATTTGGAAATATTTACATAGGAATACAATTTAATTATTAACATTTGCATATCAATTAATATGTAAATTATGTATGTATTAAATAGTGCAATTTATGTAAATAAAGTAA
The DNA here is from genome assembly GCF_028554395.1 of Pezoporus wallicus. Lineage (NCBI taxonomy): Eukaryota > Metazoa > Chordata > Aves > Psittaciformes > Psittacidae > Pezoporus > Pezoporus wallicus. Next base: position 934,746 of record NW_026634996.1, read on the forward strand.
ATTGTGTACATATTAAATATATAATTAACAATTAATATTAATATTTACATATTAATACAAATTAAAAGTTCGCCTAAGAAATACAGAAGAAAAAAAAAGTATAATAAAGGCAAATAATTTCTACTCTACCTTAAAGTAGAAATGGCAGTACTCATCTTGCTGGCATTATAACCTCTGTCTATGCTAAAAAGTACAGCCTCAACATGGGAGGCCATGAACACCTAATACCCAGCCTGTACCCTACAGTCCTGCAGGAAGAGTATGTGTGGTTAGAATTTTGGAAGTTTAGTTGCAGAAGATTTTTTTTTTTTTGCCATTAAAAATACTTAGTATCCTGCCTTACCTGTTGTACAGCAGATATAAACCCCAAATAGATAAATTAATAATAGCTGGTTAATACAACTCAGCAGGAACTTTATGAATTACTTTAATCCTAGTTTAGATTCAGCTAAGTGAATTGAGCTGGTTTTCCCTTGTAACAGCTAGGAGATTTCTGATGTTGATAGTGTTATATCGTCCTTCTCTTATGATCTATCATGGCCTGTCTTTACACACTCAAACGTGTTGTGCCTTGATTGTTTTGTTTTTGTTTTTTTTTTTCCACTTGTCTGGATTTAATGCATATGACAGGTTTTACATATGCTAAACACTTCTTTTTTAGTCCCTTTTTTAGCTCTAAAACTAGTTTTCCCTCTTCAGTGCTGTACTCCTTTGGTGGCCAGTAATTGACTAGTATAATTTGTTCATAGCCCCAGCCCTCTAGTTTCATCATGTGCCCACATCTCCAAAACTTCTGCTATCAGTGGACACCTATACCCCTCTAAGCTACATTTTTATTCTGTCATCATATACAAGTAGTTATTCTGTGTAAAATGGGTTATCATTACTGTCACTCTACAGAAATTATAACTTATTATAACAATAGCATTACAGCACATGATCGTACAAAGCTAGAATCATGCAAAATTACATAAAACTTAAACAATCAATATTACAGGTAAATAAGGTAAAATAGAGCTCTAAAGGAAGCTCAAAGCAAGCCTGTCAAGTGTTAGTGCTGAGGCTCTGCAGTCAAAGCTGTGGTCAGAGCTGTTACCAGCAGGTACTTTACTTATTGGGCTATAAGGTTACATGTACTGATTCTATTTATCATTTTATCACTTTGTTTCATAACTTCCCCAACAAACACTTTATAAAAGACAAATCTCATAAATCACTAATAAGAAAAACACGTGAGATGTGGCCATATCTCTCAGAATTAAGTATACATGAACAAAAAAAAATGCATTTAGTTTAATATGACATGGCTTCACTGTCATATGCTTTTATGACCTGATCACCTATTGGCCTTACATATTACCTGGCAAGCCTACTATTAATAAGGTATTTAAAAAACACCTAGTATTTGTTTTGTGGCCTTTCTGTTTTTGTCCTCAAACTTGCTTTCCCCTCACAGGGGCTGCCCCTGCAGGTACAAACACAATTGCTCAGGGCAATTAGAGCCCCATGGTACAGTCAAGGCCCTCCCCAACATCAACTCTTTAGCCATGCCAGATGCCTCTTCTAATTTTCTGCCTTTCTCTACCACAGATAGTATCCCCCAATCTCCAACTCACTCAAAGACTCAACTCTTAGTTACCTACTTTTTCTTCCTTTTAGTAAGCTTTTACCCCTTTCAAAACTGAGTACTGTAGGGGGGGGTGTTGGGGTGCTTTTTTGCTTGATTGGGGGGGGGGTGGTTGGATATTTTTGTGTATGGGTTGTTTTGGGATTTTTTTTGAGGGGGGTGCTTTTGTAAGATGCTTAATCATATTATGCTGCTCTCACAATGTGACTGTCTTTAAAAGGAAACTCCATCTGAGCTTATTTCTCCTCTTGTGATTTCCTCAGCCAGCTCCTCCATGAAGCAGTGGTTGCTTATGTCCAAATGTCCAAGCAGCCAGACCCAGAAGCGCAGCGTGCACCTACCCCTGTACAAGCACTATACCCACATGGCAATAGAGCTTGCTTTAAAGACTGATGAGCTTATAGCTTTTCCACTGCTTTTGGTCTGCTTTTCCTGCTATTTCATGATCTCTTCACATAATACCTTCTCCTGGAGAAGCCACAAATTTGGGGACTTCCGCTGCTCTACTCGTATGCATTTAAAGAGAGAAAAATATGCACCAATCCTGCAAACACAAATACTCTAATTACTAGCATTTTACAGAATATTCTCTCAACAGAAATATTTTTTCTTTATCTCCTGACTTCTCAAATTATTTTTTTAATTTCTACGCATGTTTTTCTAATGATTGAGTGCAGCAGTTTTATGCCTGTAAGCTTAGTTTGCTTTATTCTTTCCTAGTATTGAAACATCAAGATTTCATTACCATTTTCCTTCTGCTTTTCATGCTATTTGAACCATTAATAATTTTACTTTTCAAAATATGACCTATTTTCTTAATAAGTCATATTTTAGCTATCTATGAAGAAAAGTTAATTCATTCATTCAAATAGCAAATGAAAGATTGAGTTTATCTGCAATATTACTTGCATTTCTAACAAGTTGCAAAAAGATAAAGTATAATAGGAATATGAGGGGGAATAATCAGGGAAGGTTTGCCTCAGCTATATACCAATATTCTTTGGAGAAATCAGCACACACATAGACAAGCAACACAACAATCTGTCTAAAGGGCATCTCTTCTTACACAATCTCTACAGCTGATATTTCTGTATCACTGTATTCTAGCATCTCAATGGCATTTTAAACAAACCACAGGTCATGCCCTTTCTACAGATTATACACCTTAAAAATTTAAAATTGATCCTTAAAATTAAAGTTGTCTTAGCTTGCCTGCCTGCCTCCCATACACAGAACAACACTTTTATTTTTGTCATTCCCAGGAAGGGACAAGGCTATCTGCATTTTAAGTTTTGTTAATTGTCATTGCTAAAGAGGTGGAGGTGTAGGTGGGTGCAAGTAATGTCAAAAGATTATTAGACAGCTAGTCACCAAAACTCAAGAGACTGATACAAAAGGCTGAGGAGATGGAGAGAAAGAGGGAGAGGTATTAATCTCAAATTCTTTGCTCTCCTATACCCAAGACAACAACCAAATCAAGACTGGATTTCAATATTACCATTTATCAGGAATGAAGATCATCAAATACAGTTCAGTTATAGTAAAAAAAAAATAAAAAATTAAAAAATAGGAAAAAAGTTTCAGGAATTACTAGAAAAGGAATAAAGTCAAAACTGGAAATGTGCATAAATACTTACCTATGATGTGCCCATGTTTTGAATATTGCAATTAAGATCCTCAGTCAGAAGATTTTTTTAAAGGTTTGTTTTGGTTATAGAATACTTGAGTATAAAGAAAAGAGATGGCTGAAGGTGTATCTGGCCACTTATCTGGCCACCCATGCCAAAATCATCATTAGTCTGGTGATACCACCTGGTGTTGCTAAGCTGTGTTTCATTACCTACCCTAAGTTAAGCAAAAACGCCACACACTGAAAAAATCAGGAGTTCTATGATTAGCTGAAGGCTCTCTACGCTGAAATACAGCCACAGAAGGAAGAATAAAGAATGTAGAACAGTTGAGCCAGAGGCATCCACTAATCTTGCCCATTGATTCCTGCCTGTTCAAAGCTAGAAGATAAAAAAATTGATAGGGGGTACACTGTTTCTCCTTACTTATTCCAAAGACTACACTAGGAACAATAACGTACAAAGTAGGGCAGTGATGCATATCAGTTCCCTTTGCCAGGAATTCACATTATTTTCCTTTTTCAGTACTGAAATCACAGTCCCAGGATGCTTAGCCATCGTGCCTTTTGCACCATTCAAGAATGGTGGAAAAATGTCTGCCCCTTTTCCTTCCCTTACACTTTCCTTTCTCTCTCACTCTTAGTAACTTCCTTTCAGATGAAGTGTTGCAGAAGTACTGCACCCTTTGCCAAAGGCATTGCTGGATCTATTTCTTTTCCTTTTGAAGGCAAATAGGTAGGAAGAAATAAGCTAAGATCTCTACAATGATAAACCACTGCCATTTTGAGTAAATCTTTATCACGAAAGCAGTCTCCTCCCTTCCAAGAGTTTGATGTTGTCAGGGATTCCACTTTTCAGTGAACTTCTTAACAATGATTGGGATAAACCTGGAAAGATATTTACAATATATGACAAGGTCTTGCCTTCCCTTACATTACTTCTTCAGAAACTGTCATTTATGATCAGACCTACAAGCCACCAGCATAAGATCTCATTTTATTCCCGTCCAAATTATAGAAAAAAATTATCTTCGATCTTTCCTGTGACCAGCATCTCTGCTTAAGACCGCCAGCAGAACCAGAGAATTATACAGATATTTTAGATTGTACAACTCCCCTGCTTGTTGAAAGGCTGCTATAAAACATAAACACAGACAATATTTTACAGTATTTTTGATTCAGATTGGGAAAAAAACCTTTAGATTCTTTAAACACCTGGGTGCTTACAGTTTTGGTTGTGGTTTTTTTTTGTTGTTGTTTATCTGTTCATTTTAGTAATACAGACAAAGGAGAAAAATACCATTGTAAATATACAACATAATAATATAAAAGACTTTTTCTACTGTTTTTACTTAAGATAAACTTAGAAGAAAATCTGGCATTTCATCTAGGAAAAAAAAGAAAACAAAAATGTAGACTAAAACATTAATTTCCATTTAGGCTTTTTGTATATGATTGCACTCATGTTCCTTTTCCAGTTCTTTCTAGATATTTTTGAGTATCAAAAGTAACTACAGGAATCTGTCATTTTAATGAAAAAAAAAAAAACAACCCCCCAAAAAAAACAAACAAAAAACCCCAACCCCCACCCCCCAAAAAAAACAAACCCAAACACACACAAAAAAAAAACCCTAAACAAACAACAAAAAACCCAAACAAACCACAAAACACCACCAAAAAAAAAACAACCAACAAATCAAAAAACCACACCCAACCAAACCCACCTAGATTTTTTAAAGGTTCAATGGAAAGGTACACACACTCAGTGGCATTCAGAAACCTGGTTTCCCATACCCATATATTATTGAAAGGTTACTATTAATCTACTCACAAGTAAGAAATGCATATAGCTGTAATACCTCAAGATCTTGGCAATGAAAAACATTGTTCTAGTATTCTCCTCATTCTCTGCCTGCGGACATAGCACAATGAATCTAATGTTGCATACAGTATTCACTTTCCCTATCTCACCTCTGCTTCTGTTGTTGTTTCAACTTTTCCTCAGAAGGAAAGAGAAAAGCTCCACAAACTACTTTGTCCATTCATTTCTGGTGAAATACCATATATGGACTTCTTGACCTTGCCCGTCATATGTTATAATGGTCTGATTACATTGTTGAACCCTTCAATTTGATAAAAGCACAGAAATTATAGAATCACCCTTCTTGCAGACAACATTTGTGTTTATATAAATGGGCTTACACTACTAGAGCTGCCTTCAAGAGGCAACTGCTATGGCAAGGGCTGCACAGTGCTGTGGTCTGGAAGGTAAAGACAAATAATAAGGAAGTGGCCAAGAAAGCACCTAGTTCTCCTCACAGATAGGTTATTTTATTTCATATCTTTTACACAGGTATGAATTCCCTAAATTAAGGACCCTTTCACTATTTTAACTGTATTCATATGTTAAAGGAATTAATTTTTACAGCACTGAACTATATTTTTTTCTCATTTCTGGTGCTTCTTGCTACACAAGAAACTCATCATAAAGATTGTCAAAACACTTGAAGTAATAGTATCCAGGTCTGTATACTAGAAGATCAAGAGAGAAAATAACATTTACACACGTATATAAATCTATTCCTATTTAGCAAGTTACTTAAATCTGTTCTTAAATCCTCTCCTGAATTGGGGTTTATCATACACATATCAGCAATGTGCTGTGACTGTTTTATTGTACCTTATTGTTTTGGTTTTTTAAGTTTTTGATTTAATTTGATCATTTTAGAAGATTAAGACAGAAAACATTCAAATCAAAGTTTCAGAAAAGCAATCAAAGTAATGATGTAAATACAGCGAAGGAAATAAAACGTAGTTTAAGAGCTTTGCAACTTTTATTACCTATACTTTCATACTTTTGTTCCACATATATTCCAAGATCTAGACACAGAACTGACATTACTTCATCTTGTTATCAAAGAAAAGCTATATTGCATTAGGAAACTCTTCAACATTTTATGGAATTAAGCTTTATTTATAATAAATATCTCCAATTATTCACTCCTAAAATAACCAAACCCCAAAACTCTCTCAAAACATGTTCCCAATAATGCATTTTCTCTTAGAAAAATGAATTAAATCTGAGGCTCCAAACAGAAATTACATTAATCCATCTTGTAGCTTACAGTAATGTAAATTTCCTAACTTCCTCATTTATATTGTTACAAATGTGTCACTAATCTGTTATGTCCTGAACTTTTGCTCTTTATACTGCATAAGAGCAGTGGAGTAGATAAACTATATGCAATTTATCAAGAGGAAGGGACAAATTATAGTTTTGACACTTGCTAAGTGATTTTCACATTTTCCTTCTATGTATTTCTGCTGCATATTATCACTTAAGGACTAATACTTCCGTTAAACTTTCAAAAGGGCTTTCTCTCGGTATAGAACTTGTGAAAATGAAACAAATATTTTGTTGCTTTGTTCAGATTGGTTGCATCAAAGTGCTGTCCCCTGTTTTATACTGGTACTTTAAATTCTGGGAGAAAACTCCAACTCCAACATGCTTGTAATCTCCCCAACACTTTGATAATGGGACTGCTGCAGACAGATTTAACTACTTACAATCAGAATTATCAGAGAACTTGGTCACAAAACCACTAGAAAGGTTATTAGATTTTACACTGCACTTTCTATCATTTTATCCCCAATTAGCAAATGTTGAAATAAGATGTCACGTGGCTGAGACACTACTATCACACACCTGCCTGTTTTGAAGTTTTCAGTGGTTACTTTGAAATTGTGCTGGCCAGTTTCTGATACAAAATATGGACTAGCTACAAATAGGTCTGGCACAGTCCGTCTGTGTTCATATGAAGATACTGCTAAGGGCATGAAGTTTTGGAGCAGAATACTAAGGGAATGTTTAGCATTTCTTCACTACAAAATTATGAAATATAAATTGGAAAAAGGTAGTGGCTTTTAATATATTACAATGCTGGGATAACATGTGTGATTCTGTTTCATGACTAAAGTTTAGAACAGGTAATCCTGTAAGAAAACATTACACTAGCTCTTATTGTGATACTGATTATTAGTCTTCAGTAACACCTTACTTAATTTAAATAAATAATTTTTGTGCTTTAAATATGCTATAAGCTCCCAATATTATACATCAACTGTAAGACTCAAAATATTCACAAATTGATATTCTTTGCAGTACAGAATCTGGCATAATTTAAAGTTTTCATGTTTCCACTGCATGCCTTTTATTTTCTCAAGAAAACATAAAATATTATTATCACTACTCCTCCTTCTCCTATTTGGAGAATCTTGCATCAGATGCAAATAAAGAACTGGAATAAAAGACAGCTGTGAACCGACAGTGACCTAATATTCATAGAAGAGTTCCATTTCTTAATTCCATGTAATAAAAATGTCAGGTTCAAAGTCTGAGGAAACAAACAGACCAATAATTTTAAAAATCTGAGACAGGAATGTTTTTGATACCGTTTCTTAACTAACTAACTAACTAACTAAATAAATAAATAAAAAATCAGGTAGCTCTTTGGGACTCTGAAATTTTCTCACTCAACATGATCTGGCAACAACCAACAACAGGGGAATTGTTTTTTCAATTTGCCTTTTACAGGTTATGTTTAACTCATTTGTCAGGGAAAGATGCTACTTTTTCTCCATATTACCTTCAAGCTATGACAGGAAAAAAAGGCTCGATTTAAACTTCTGAATAATATATTAAACGTACCATTTCCCTAACCACAAAATCCAGTCCTGCTTTCATACTCCAGATGTTCCATCATCATATGTAATGAGATTCTGAAATAGTCATTTAAAGATAGGTACATATGTCCACTAAATTTTCAGCACTTCCAATTCAGAAAATGTTACAATGTGAATTAAAGTTAACAACTTCATTAAAAGGTATATTAATTGTGGGTGGAGGTGTTATGTGGTTGGTTTTTAATTAATGTTATGGTTAATGACCATTTTAAACACTACATGGCATAAGTAACGGCTAGTATTCTTCATGATGCAAGGTCTCATTTAGAAGCAATAATCTAATAGTGTTATGCTATATGCATTCTTATCAATAGCTGGATTAATGAGAAGTCTGAAGTACAAGTCATTTTTTTATTAATTCTTTTTTTTCGGGGGGGAAGGGGGGTGTTTTGGTTTTGTTTTTTTTTTTTGGCACTTTTGTTGTGGTTTTGTTAGGGTTTGTTTTGTTTTGGTTCTTTTAAAGAGAGCAAAAGAAGAGAGCAAAAAAATCTTACCTGGATTTTAGAAATGCATTCACTTAATACAAATCAGGCTTCTGTAAAGCACTGTCAACCAACCCAGCACACACGAGACTGATGTAGAGCCAATCTGCATCAGTCTTAAAACGTGGACATTCTCATCTCCTGGTTGGCTAACTGCATGCTGTGCCTTACTTCAGTTCTCTCAACCTAATCATTTGTGCAGAGTCCCATATGTAAAAACATTTACTGGCTAGTTTCTCTGTCTCAAATTACACCACTTTTGACAAAATCATTGTGATGTTTTGCTCTGTTGTTTCACAAATTCCAGTTGAATATGTTCTTATTTGTCAATTTCCAAAATTTCTGATTTGCCTATGGGAAACAAAGGAAAAGAACAGAATAGAATTAAAACAGAATTACTCAACTGAAAGAATGTAATAAAGCATGAATTAAACATTGGTTTCCTATTGTTAAACCTAGCCAATTAACTTTTATTTTAAAACCAAATCTCCCAATATTTTAATTGAACTTCCTCATGACTGTATCCTTAAATTCCAAGGGATTCTTGCAAGATTTGAATTTTCCATGCTCTGTTAAATGCTTTTCTGTCCAAATTAACTGCTCAAGGGTCCAAAGTTCCATTGCAGTTACTCTGCATTTTAGCATGAATAATCAGAACCATTAACAAAAGTAGTAGCAATTCCACCTTTACAAGCTCAAGATAATATGAAATCAGTAGCAAATTCTGTCCTTAAAATACTCAGTGGTTTTATGACTAGATTTTAAGGCTTTCTTCCCAATATGAAATCTGTACCAGAACAGGTCTGTCACTGGCCCCAGAACCTTTGATCTTCAGCTAAATCTGTAAAAGATCACACATGCCAATACTCCCAGCCAAATTGGTAGTGTACTGACCAATCTGGCAGCTGTCACACAGACTTGAATCAAATGAAAACATGCACCAAGAGGTGAGCCCCAAAGCAGGCTTTAATTATTTCTAGCACCATGGATTATGGCTGGCTGACAGGAGTTCTAATTAGACATTAGGTTTCTAGAATTCAGTCCTTAGTATTCCATTTGTTGTTTCTGCTATATGCTGAGTTTTTGAGATATTGCAACCATTCCATCATTTTTTTTTTAAATAACAGAACCAAGAGAAATGGTCTTGCTGCACATATTAAATGCTTCCATTGACCTTTTTTTTTTTTTCTGAATCAATCCCTATATATCCTTTAGCCTAGCAGTTCAGCTGTCTGCAATCCAATGTTTACACCTGATGCATCAAGCTGCATGACCTTGGATCAGATTTACCACTGAAATTCTTAGGCTTTGAAAACAAATATATAAGAAAGTATATAAGCTAGAGTCATGAAAGATAAGGAAAGCAAAACAAAGACAGAGATGAGATAGTAGCAGCTCAAGGATTCAAGAGGAAAACTACAGCTATAAAAGAGCAGACAATGACAAGAAAAAAAAAAATACATACCGGGAAACTGTAACATAGTAAAACAGCAATACTGACCGTTAACTGACATTGAATACTGGAGCACTAAAGGCCAATGCCTTCTAAGCTAAGACTGGCCAGCAAAGTCTCATTATGAGCATATTAATAGGCACATTAACTAGGCTGAGCCCTAGGAACTCATTAGTTCTGACAATCTGCTCTGTGTATTAGCCGGTAAATAATTGCTTTTACTCTTCAGTTGTGTATATTCTGTTTACAGGATTTCTTTTATGTGGTAAAAGTTGCCAAACCTTAAATAACCAGAGGAGAGAAGGTTACCCTGCAGTAGACTCGTGTTTGGAACAGTCTCACAAAATTGGAAAATACTACATTTTTCCATCAAAGACGTCTTCTTGTTTTTTCTCCATTTCTAATAAAAAGTAACTGGGCATATTTTGGAAATTACTGAATGTACAAAATGGCTGAAACTTCAGTAGCACTGATGTCACAACAGATGTCAAAGATCATCCTAAAGACCTAATGCTAACTGTAGTGCATTTGCACCACCCTCACACAGAGGAAAAAACCAAAACAAACCAAAACACACACAAAAAAACCACAAACAAAACAAAACCAAATTACTCGACCCTTTGAGAAACTATGTATGGCCCGACTAAGATCTTGGCAGAGTTCCTGCATGTCATCTCTACAGCCTTGGGCTTCTCTGTGCAAAATGATGCCAATCTTCAAGTACATAATCAAAGCCTCAATGTACTTAAATGAGAAAGTTGGCTGGAACTTGAACATTTTGTTTTCTGACATTCACACTATTCTAACACTATATTAAAAAAAAAAAAATCAACAACTTATGGTTTAGACCTAGCCAGAAACTCAGCACCACACAGCCATTTGCTCAAACCCTCACCTTCACCTCTTCCCCAGGGTGGGATGAGGAGAACCAAATGTAAACCCCATGGGTTGAGATAAGAACAGTTTAATAACTAAAAATAAAATATAGTGATAATAGAAAGAATACCAGCAGTAACAATAATAATAGGAAACAACAAGAGAGGAAATGAAAGCTCAGAAAACACAAATGATGCACAAAACTGCTCACCACCCACTAACTAATATCCAGCCTGACACAAGCAGTGATGCATCCCTTCTGGGTAAGTCCCCTCAGTTTATATACTGCACATGACATGCTGTTGTATGGAATACCCCTTTGGCTAGTTTGGGTCAGGTGTCCTGTCTCTGCACCCTCCCAGTTTCTCATGCCCCTCCTCACTGGCAGAGCATGAGACTGAAAAGCCCTTGATCAAGGTAAGAGCTACTTTAGCAACAGCTGAAAACATCTGTGCGTTATCAGCACTATACCAGCTACTAGGAAGAAAATTAACTATTACAGCTGAAAACAGGACAACTTCCAACAATATTTAGATTTCTGTTGAAGAATATAGGATTGTGCTCCTGTATCCATGTTTTAGGAAGCTTTGGCTAAAGTGGGGAATAAGAAGGAGAGAAAAAGTAGAAAAATCTTTGCTGTTCTGGCAATGCTGTGCTACTTTGAAACATGAAAGAGTGCATTGCAATGTTAACAGTTTTAAAATGAGCTCAATAATCTTATGAACTTCTCTGCTGTATTATTACAACCTGCACTTTGTTTAAAGTTTAATTTTAAAAATAATTATCCTTTATTAAAATCTCCCACATTACATTACCACTGGTCATGCAGAAAATTACTTTGCTGCAGGAAACAAAACCATCCAATATAATCACTTCTGTCTTATAGAAGAAAGAAAATTGGTTTAATCACACTGCAAGATCATTGAAGGGAAGTAATTTGTTTACTAAACTGAGCTGTGAAGATAAAGAAGAGGACTTAGTGCTCGTGCGTTTCATGCACCTTTGACTATTTTCTTGAAACTAGGAAGTGATCTCACAGGTCATATTAGTATGGTTTCTTTAGCATGACCTGAATTAAATGGAAAATAAACATTTATAAATGACAGAACTATGAAATCTGTTGAAGAAAAAAAAATGAATACAATGATCCTATTTAAAGCATGCAATTTTAATATTTCAATCTATGCTCCCTCCCAAGATTTAGTGTGTTGACAGTACAGACAAAATTGGACAAAATTAGGCTTTTTTTTTTTTCTCTTTTCTCACTGAAGGGTGGCTCAAAAAGGAAAGAGCTAGAAACATGCCTTAAGGCAGTCAATTAAAATTATAAACTAAACTTTTGCATTTTTCAGTATTGTATCAATCTGAGGAATTTTTGGACTGCCAGTAGTAAGTGCCACAGGAAGCAGCAGTATCACTGAAAGAAATTCAAAATTACAATACTACTACATAAAGTCTTGTCTCTTTTATCTGAGTATTTTAAAAGAAAATTTAATTTTCCATAAAAAAACATTTTCATGAAAAATTAAAAAAAAATAATTTATGAAATAAGTTTTATGAAAAACTTCTATATACGTGGGGTATAAAAGGGAGACAAGGCCCCTTCTGGAAGGAAAAAGAAGACCTGCTCACCTGGGACATGGAGAAGACAAAGTACTCAATAACCTTTTTGATTTGGTCTTCACTGGCAAGAGCACCAGCCACACTGCCTCAGGTCACAGAAGGCAAAGGCAGCAACTGGGAGAATGAAGAACCACCTGCTGTAGCAGAAGATGAGGTTGGAGATCATCTAAGTCATCTGAAGAACCTGAAGGTGCGCAAACCCATGCAACCTGACAAGACATGTGCGGGTCCTGAGGGAACTGACAGATGAAGTTGCCAAGCCAGTATCTATTATGGGTTAAAACTTAAACAGGGGAAGTTTAGGTTGGATATAAGGAAGAGGTTCTTTACTGTGAGGGTGGTGAGGCACTGGAATAGGTTGCCCAGGGAAGCTGTGAATGCTCCATCCCTGGCGGTGTTCAAGGCCAGGTTGGACAGAGCCTTGGGTGGCATGGTTTAGTGTGAGGTGTCCCTGCCCATGTCAGGGGTGCTGGAACTAGATGAACTTAAGGTCCTTTCCAACCCTAACTATTCTATGATTCCATGATTCTTTTATATTTGAAAAGTTGTGGTGGTCAGCTGAAGTTTCTGCTGGAAAAGAAGAAATACAACCCTCATTTTTAAAAGGGGAAAAAAAGACGACCCAGGGAACTACAGGTAAATCAGTCTCACCTTAGATATGATTTTATGCTTCACACTTACCATTGGCTATTTCTTCTTGGTATAAGGACTTTTTTAGATTCCTAACTGAGACAGCTCTACCCTGTATTATACAGGGAGCAAAGCATCTCCACTCATATAAACAGCTTCTTTGGCAGGCAAATATACAGCAGCTCCTCATTTGAAGTTGTCAGTGACCTTAAGCACACACATCCTACTGCTTTTATTCTGGAGAACTCAGGAAGAAAACTCCAGTGGCAAAAACCAGCCACAGCTCTGGAGTGTCTTTAGCCTCTCTCATCCCCTAAACTATTGCCATTCTTCAGTACAATGCACGTAAATCATGCAGCTGTCTGCTTTGCATGTGACATGGAAGAAAATTTCCCATTCATCATCTTCTGCTGCTGCAACACTCACTACTGACCTGGACTTAAGAAACCACATACAATTAAACAGCAAAACTCTTCCCTGATGAAAAGCATATGTGGCAGTGTGGAAAAATGTGTTGAAAAGAAAAAAAAAAAATCACACCAGAAACAGACAAAGCTATTATACAGGTAGGATAAAGTTATCCACAAAATAATTTTGACTCTTTATATTCCCCAAACAATACACATTTCCCAATGTGCTGCTGAACTAAATACTTCTCAGTTTCACTGATCATTTAAACAAACCATATATACTCATATCTCTACATAGCGAAGCCTGTTTTCACTTGGGTGCAAACCTCTGCAGAAAAGGAAGCACAGCAAGGACAGTGCAATATTTCCCTGTGATACTAAGAAATTTGCAGAACAATTCTCTTCAACAGCAGAATTCTGTGTTTTAACAAGCCACCAGTGTAATTCTAGGCTACCTGCCAATTTATGTGAAGCAGTATTTTGAAGACATCTGAATTCATTTTCCTTCAGAAACTATTCCATGTTATCATGGTTCAGTGAGAAATGAACAAAAGATTCCTGAAAATGGTCTCTGCTGTCAGAGAAGTGATTTTTAAAATAAACAGATTCAAAACTCCAGATGAGTAGATGATTTAAAAACAAACAAACGAAACAAAAAACAAAACCAAAAACCAAAACCAAAAAGAAAAAACAGACTATCATTTCTGTTTCAAAAAATGGTAAGAGGGAAAAGTCATTCCTCATGCACAGAAAGGAGCTCTGGGATTACACTACATTGTATTTCTACCACATAATTAAATGACCTAGACTTGGAACAGTTATCCCAGTTGCTTTTACTCAAGAGCAAAACACACTTAGAAATTAAACATTGTATGAGGATACCCTTAGACCAAAGGTTTCTACAAACCAGAATAATGTCTTTAAGGAGCTCTAAATTCTTATTAATCATAAATTTAAGAGGACAAGTCTGCTTGTCTTCTGTGTTCCAACACCAGTTTTTCATCAGGAAAAAAAAGAAAAAACAAGCTGTGCTTAGGAAGCTGTTTGGTTTAAATCTATGCAGATTTCTTTGTAAAATGCACTGAGAATCTTCATTACTCTGCCATTAACAATACTATTTTTTTTCACTGTGATAATGATCAGAGCTAAGGAAGCTTTATTATAGCTTCAGTATTTAAGTCAAGCTAAGAAAAAAAGCAATACTCTCATATCTTTCAAATAAGCTATTTGAAGTTGCTTTCTTTTTACTATAAAATTGCTAAACAGTATGAGGCTGAAGGCTCTTTTTACCAAAGACTAAAATTATTTTTAAAATAACTATATAAAATTCAATGGTTTTATTGTGTAAAAAGCACACAACTGAGGGACACACTAAAGAAAACAATTTTTTTATGTAGTTTTAGTCAAATATACTGAAATATTGTTACTTCTTTTTATTTTGATGTCAAAGTAGGTAACTCCCTGCAGCATTTAGTCTTTCAGTAGCAATAGGATATAAAAACATATGTAGGCAATTCCACTTCAAGCAACAGCTGAATTTAGGATTAAACTCTAAGATTATGATGTCATGCTTTATCATTTGAAGGTTTTTCAAGAAATGGCACCACATATTTCCTGATTTTGTATTTTATTTTGTCCTTGCCTCATACGTGATGTTTTAATGCTGCTATATGCTAACATGTTACTTGTGAAATTCTGAAGCAAAATCGCCCCATGAACAGAAAACCCCTTTCTTTACCTCCACTTGATCTCTTGCCTTACACAGAGAGTGACACCTGCTGCCAAGCGCCAGAAAGGAGCACGAGGAAAATCAAGAGAAAAAAAGAGTAGGATACTATACCCTGTTCAAAACTGAGTGAACCCTGGCAGTGGTAAGGAAAATTAGAAAACACAGCGAAGTCAGGCCTCATTAGGAGCAGAATCTCTTCAGACCTGTATTTTCTATATTAAGAGCTTTTAACCTTGGGTGGACAAGGAGAGGGGAATGGGGGAGGAACCATGAAAATAAAAGCTATCAAAGCCAGACAAAGTTTCAATTATTTTTTTTTTTCTCCACAAGACTGAATCATTTGATATGTTAATTCTAGCAACTGTTCTTGCATCTATCTACTGTATTTATGAGCGCAGGTGTTTGTATGACTTCTATTCCATGACTAAATTATTCTTGTTACTATTTCAAATATTAATCCAGATGTCCAAAGTCCCCTTTCCTTCTGTAATGATCATTATTAATGAACTTGTACTGCTGACTTTTTCTCATTAGAAATTCAGTGGATTCTTCATGGTTCTTTTTCTGCTAAGTAACTTATGCCTCAGTGTAATTCATAACCCTCACACTTTGCCAAGGTGGAATTTTTATCTTCCAAAGTTTAAATTAAATCTAGTATATTGTATCATTAAATATAGACAGAAAGATTTGTGGCTCAAATGGTGTGATTCAACAGCAATAACTAAATACTGTTCTTATTGTAAAATAATTTTTGAGGGTTACTTTATATACAGGAATATATGAGTAATATATTAGACTAACAATATAAAGTAATATATATACATATATTCTTATATATATAGATACAGATAGGATACATGTATAGATCTTCTTTTACATATATATAGACAAAGATAAATTTACAAAGGAGGAGAGCCACACTACTTAGGCAATTAGAATTGCAGCTCCATCTTCAAAATAAGAAACAACTTTAAACATCTTCACCCAGTAACAGTAATTTTATAAACCTTCCCCAGAAAGGAAGATCATCATGAGATGATCATTCTGTTTAGGGCCTAAGAACACTAAGTTCTTACTACAGTAATTTAAGAATGTTAGTTCCTTATGAGAGGTACTAGCTCTGTGCAGTCCCTTCAGGACTTAGTTTCCCCTTCACTTTGTGGTGAGGAAAGCTGTCAGAAAATGTGCAATAAAACTAGTGAGTGGTAATAATCTCACTGCAGCATATCACCACTGTTTTTTTTCCAATCAAGAAGAGATATTGGGGGTGCAAGGCAGGGTCAGACTACCATAGGTACACATAAACCCAGAAAAAATCAAATATTGATTTAAAACCAACACTGAAGTCCATCCTTGGATAAATCAAATAATCAAGGGAGAAATGAAAACCTCTTACCCATTGCTCAACAAAAATATAAACAGTTGCTGCTGCCCCAAGGTTGCATGGGTTCAGAATTACATTAACCTTATAAACATACACAATGGCACAATTATTACTTTATCCTGAAGTCATGTCAGGGGAATATTGTGACTATATTTACAGAAGCATTTACTAGACAGAACAGCCCCCTTTGTTTTTTTCTTTCCCTACTGAACATTTAAGCAACAAAATAAGCATACTACGTGAAATTCAAGCTGTAAAACTTCTTCAAGGTATCCATGGTGAGGCAACAGTTGCAGCAAAGGAACTGCAATTCTGTGATAGTTGTTTTACATACAATTGGCTTTTGATGAATAGAAGGATTTCAAGTTATTGAATGCTTCACCTCCTAACATTTATCTGGCTTAGTCACTTTTAGGGCTAGATAAAATCTTAAGATGCCTTTTCTAAGTCCCTGATGTTTCCATGATTTAAGCATTTTTTTGCCATGTCTTAAAAATGCAATTCCCAACCAAAAAGGCATACTCCATCGCTAAGGTCACAATTATACCCTGCACATTTACAATCTCTCAGATGCATGTTATCAGTGAGGCTGTCCAGGAGCTGTGCCTTGGGCCTTCTCCCAAGGGCATGGTCTCCTCCACTTGGGCCTCTCCTCAGCAAAGTCTCCTCAAACAGCAAATATTGCAAAGACTGCTGAGCTCACTGGTCTGCGCTACCCAAGCCTCACTGGGTGCCACAGACCACCGCTTACACTGACGAGCTATGCCCTGTTACAGTAGCATGGGTCAGGCTGTGGAATCTAAGTGAAGAATAAAGCAATAAACCAGGTGTCATCCACCACGGGACCAAAGCTAAAGGGCTGTCTGTATAGGCATCAGCAGGATGAGAACTGGGAGGCAGCTGAAGTAGCTTCTGCTTTATCTGCTCGTTTTACATTAATGGCGTTGTTCCACTAACGTGGTTTATAAGTAATACTTCTTGTTAAAAGGAAGCTATTGTTGTTTCTGGCCATGCATAACTGAAAATTTAACACACACTGTGCACTGAGCATGCTGTCACCTCTGCTGTACCTCATTATGCAAATTGAACTCATAAAATCTTAACATCTTGTTGAGCCTGGTCTTTCCTCAACAACAAAATTCAAGTCAAGAGTTATTCCAATTGTCATCTTGCAGTTGGGTTGTTTCTTGCTGGGAGTATATTTCAGAATTTCTCCAGTGTCACTGCATGGAGGTTCCTTGAAAACACTTTGCCATGGAGGCACAGGGCACACCACTGCCTTTGATCTCATCCCATGAAGGCAGTAAGCCTGGTGTGGCTTTGAACATGCCGTGGGGCTACTATACACATGAACAGCCTTATCTCCAGAGATTCCAGTTTTGTTGAATTTGAGCAAGAGCTGTACAACACATACAGTGTCAGATCAGCTACGATGACCCTGGTGAAGTGAGGGTAACAATGATGCCCATACTAAATTCTCCAAGATTACAGAAACAATTTTGTTTGTGCAGTACAGATGATACACTTAAGGTTGGAAGGGACCTCTGGAGATCATCTAATCTAACCCCTTGTCAAGGCAGGGCCCTCTAGAGCAGGTTACACAGAAGCCCAGTTGTGCTGTGTATATCTAAAATGAGGTTTCACTGCTTGGGAGAAAAGTTCTGCCAGGACCTATGCTACTTCCTTATAAATCTGTTGCTGCTTTTGCACCACAAGAAACAAGGAGGCTGAGCCACAGGGACCCACAAGTTACATGGTCCACATGGCTCACCTGAATACCAGTTTAATTTGCGTGGGATACAAAGCTAGCAGAAGGAAGCAGAAGTGCTTCTGAGCAGACAGATATGGCCACAATGGAGACTGCAACAGGTGGCAGAACTGAGAATGTCAACTCTGGGAGAAGAAACACTGCCAGTTTTCTTTGGGAGGAATATGTTTAAAGAATTACTTAATTTACAGTAGAACTTAGTTACTTAAGTAAACACGTAGTTTATAACCAAATAAATTTAAAATAAACATCACACTTCTGTCATGAACCTTATGCATTTGTTCTCTCGACCTTTCACAGATTGTGTAGTTACTGCAGATCTTGTTCTGGCACGCTAGGTTAAAGTCCATGTACAAACATGTCTCTAAAATAAAATGTTATCGATCCACAGGACACTTGAGAGTTGACATTTCCAGGATGTGAAAGGTGTTTTCTTATAAATAAAGGTCTTTTAGGCAAATGTATTTAAAACCTATGCCATGAGTGGATGTCATGGTTGAAGTTACCGGCTGAGCTTAAACCATGACAGTGGACTCTAAAATAATCATCAAAAAAAGGCATTTATTTTACTGAAGTGACTGTGGGACTCTGAGAAGTGTTACAGTAATGCTTCTGCAAGTGGATATTTTCCTGAAACACAGAGCTATGTGTTCCATGCTGAAATCATTCTTAACAAGCTTCAATTTACAGTTCAATTTTCATTCAAGCTATTGAATGAAAAATAATAGACAATGACACTGCTAAAATAACATTTTTTTTCTGTTTTCTGCATATTTCTGCAAATTTCACTATCGGTTTTATTACAAGACAATGGGCACAAACAGAAATATAGGAAATTATATCAAAAAAAAAGAAAAAAAAGAAAAAAAAAGAAATCTTTCTTACAGTGGGAGTGATCAAACACAGGAACAGGTTGCCCAGATAGGTTTTGGAGTTTCTGTCCCTTGGAGATACTCAACACTTGAGTAGATATGGTCTGGGGCAACCTCCTCTACATAACCCTGCTTGAGGAAAGTGGTTGGACTAGATGACTTCCAGACATCCCTTCCAACCCCAGGAATTATGACTTATTGAAAAGACAAACTGGAAGCCCCAGGGCAAACTGGAAGCCCCAGGGCAAACTCGACAGCCCCAGAATGAGTTCTCAATATGATTTAGTAGTGTTTGTGTTTGGATTTTTCTAGTTTTTTTTTTGGTATATATAAAAGATGGTGCTGTTTCACGTAAGTTTTGTCTCAATTTCCTCCATTATATTATTTTTCCCCTGGAAACTTGGTAGTACCTGAAAGGATTTTCTAATAGAAATTAGTTCTGTGAAGAGAAAACATTTCCTAAGCTACCAGTGCCATAGGTTGAATAAAGTTTCACCCCACCACACACTTTCACCTCTAATAAAAAAAAAACTTATCTGTGAGAACTGGGTCATGTCACTTTAACATGATTTGCATTAGGAGAAATTAATTTCACTTCCCAAGTAAAATGCTAAAAGCACCAAATAGACAAATTACTAGACTGGAATAAATCTACTGGCTTGAATTGGAGAAATTTAAAAAAAACCCAGAAACTATATTAACAATTACCAATAAAATTCAGCCAGCTTTTCTTTTCTAATTTCCCATGGTACTTTCCACATTTAGCATTTGATTATTGTGGGTTTGTTGACCCTAAAGTAACTACCCAATTATTACCAGACAACAAAATGAACTTCAGTAATAGCCACCAATCAACATAATCACTAATGCAGTATGTTTCACATTAATGATCCAACATTCAAACTTCAGTTTTCTCAATATCCGGATTCAATAACCCTTGCCTGTGAGCTTCGGAATACCATATTCATAAGTGGATACTTAAATATCCATTTCTTTAAATGTCAGTCCTTGTAAACAACACATAGGATTTTTCCCTTCACACTGACATCTCAAAACATGTATTGGTAAATGTCCAATAATGGAAATTAAGAAAGTAAAAGCAAGCAGATTTAAAATTCATGTACATCTACATTTGCCCTCAAGTTCCCTTCCAAAATGATTCTGTGGCTAGAGAATATAACTAAGAGAGTGCATTTCAGACTTTGTTAGATCAATAGAACTACTGATTTATGGATAAAGACAACTAACCACTTCATACAACACCTTGTTTATGTAATTTGCAATAAAATCTTTCATACGAAACATTTGCTAGTTTATCACCAGGACTCTCTTCATATAGGTAGAGATTCTTGAATGAAGTTGATCTTTCCTCCATAGTGAAACTTCTTCAAACTGAGATAATACCACGCCTCTTCTACCGGATTGCTCAGAGAACTGCAAATATATTCCCTCTTGGCTCTAGAAAAACTTGAGTAATTTTGCATACATGGACTAGTGGGATTTTATATTTATATTGTCAAAATGCTGTGACTAACAGAATTTTGCTTAATAACTCTGAGTGTAGTTATTAATAAACCCTGATCTAAAATATTTCTTAAGTTGTCTTTTGTGTTATAGTTACATACCCTTTTATAGGTGCAAATCATGTAAGGAAATTGTGGATTAACCATTATTTACTTATGTATAGATTTTCTAATTAACGTTCTTTATATTCAGTATTTTCTAGTTTAAGATTTTAAAATTAATTTTCTACACACAATGGTCTTATAATACTGTTCATTCTGACTGGCCAAAATCCTTTAACATTTTCCCTGGCTTCCCCATTTTTACTTTATTTTAAGAGCTTTTCATCTCTTATTTAAAGTAATTATATTTAATTAATAATTAGTCTAAACATCACCTATGTAAAATATTCACATATAGTAATGAACTTATACTTGAAACAAAATATTTGTCACACTTGAATTTGATTTGAAATCATGACTCCTAAACCAAACATATCTGAAAATATTATTAAAGGGAATTTTCAGTAAATAAAAGCTGTATTTGTTATACTTCATGGAAAATATCAACCAGTATTTCTCTATTTCCTTTAAATGCATAGTCTTAATATTATTATTCCATGATGTTACAATGTTTCAAAACAACTATGCCCCTATAAATATATAAATATTTTCAGAAGGAGGGAACTTATTTGAATTCCCCTTTTTAAAGGGAAGATATGAATTTTCAACTTTTTAGAAGCTCTGTGAAATTATTTCTCTTTGAATTATCTGAATTTAAATTACAAATTACCTTTCATGTTTCGTCTCAAAATGTTCTCTTAAATTATATTAAGAATCATAGTCCAGTCAGCCCTTAGAAAATCTATTTAACATAATTTAATGCAACAACATCTTTAAGGTACTTTATACATTCTTTTATAACATTTCAGGCCTCACTTTCTATGTATTTATTACATTTTATCACTCAGGCTTACCTCAAGTGATAACTGCCTTCCAGATGTATAAAAACAGCCATTTGAGGAAAACTAGTTCTAAAGACAATAATTTTCCTTAAGCAGAATAATCGTTACTTAATATCTGAGACAATTAATCACTTCTAACCTGGTGAATTTACATGTCTACTTATTCTGCACATTAGCAATGAGCAGGTTTTAATGATCTCACTAATCAGGCTGAGAATTTATCACTGCAGATTGCCAGAGAATATGGAAACCTCTTAGATTTTGCTAGTAAAGGAAAAAAAAACAACAAAGAAAAACAACAAAAAAAAACCCGAACCTTTACCTAATCTAACAGTTCTACTTTACTGGCTATCTAACCCTCATACGAGAATTACAATTACATTATTTCACTATTTTCTGGACGAAGCCCCTCCTCCACCCTCCTTGGCAGCTCAGCAGGAAGTACCAGCAGCACCACCCCAGTATCTCTGGTGGACCTTGGAAGATACCTGAGGAGGTTCCTTTATGCAGGTGCAACATAGTGCTACTCAAACCCAGAAACACATGCCTCCAAAGTCTGAGCTCACCTCCTGAGAGGGAGGTGGCATGGCTGCAGGTGCTGGATCACAAACACCAGCTCACTGAGAACTGCTCTGGTATCACAGCCAGGACTTTGTTGGGAAAAACCCTCTTTTCTCAACAGGAGGCACAAGTTAGCACTTCCCACATCCCAGAAGAGGTAAGAGCTCAGTACTTGGCAAGGACAGCAAGGAAGTGGTTCAAAAGAAGTTTGCAACCAGAGGAGATGGGGACATGGGAGACATAGTACTTGGCTGAGATCCTATGGGCATTCTGAAGCAAGTGCTTTGTCCCCAGAATTATCAGAATAAGGAAAACATACAGCTGATAAAGGTAAGAGACAAAAAAAAATTATCATAAGATTTTGTGATTTTGAGTAAGACCCATTACTTTTGCTTTGGCTTTGTATTTGCAAAGGAAACAATTTATTAATAACTAGTGCGGTTCAATTTGGTAAAAAAGACATGCCCTTGAACAAAAAGGTTTTCTCGGTACTGATGCTATGTGTTCATTAATAATCAGTACCTTTTCAGACAAAAAATAGTAAAGAATCTTTTGTCAGTAAGCATCTGTGAAGCCAAAAAAAAATGCTTATGATGAGCCTAATTTTAATTGAGGATATTACATTTCTAAACACAGTTTTGTTTTTAATACTTTCGAGTCAGAGAGAAGAACTGATATTTTATACCACTGAAATCTATTAAGCACTATTAAAAGTATCTTTCAACATACAATATAAATATTTTGAGAGTAAGTGAAAGTCTGAAACAGAAGTTGTACTCACAAAATTTCTAATATATTTCTAAATATCTATATTATCCAGTAAATCTCACTGTAAACAACAATGTGTTAAGTAACATTTTTCTCAAAATGAGTCAGTTGCGAGGTCCAACAAAATAAGAATAGTTCCAAAGTAAGATGTGGTAGAAGGGCACCTTTAAATGCTGACTTTGGAAAGATATGCTGTTCATGTATGGTCCTTACATTGCCCAAATAAGTCATATAATCATACTGGAGGTAGAAATTAACATCTCTTTATTAACGTGTACTGATACCCCTCATTTCACCCACCAATAGCATGAGGTAATTACTTTTGCCTCATCTGGATCATGCTCATTAAGAGCAACATTATTTCTCTGTCAGAGTTTCTTTATCTCTCATCTTTCATTTCGAGGTTGCAAAATCCTCAAACACAAACCCCAAACCATGACAGTTTTATTTTAAAAACCTTCAGTGAAAATTAAATAGCATCGTTAAGATAGCTGTGTATGTCCAGATCAAGTAAAATACAATTTGTCTCCCTATTCACTAGAATATCAGATTATTTCTTAACAAAAGAAGATAATTTTATAGAGCCTTGGTTCTTCTGCTGTGTCTCAATAGGCTTAGGAGAGCATATATCCACTAAATTTACTTCAGATCTACTTTAACAGCTTAGAGTCATCACTTGCTCTCAGTCAGAAACAGAAAACACACTGACTCTGGTACAAATGCTGAAAGACAGCACAGATAAAAAGAAAAATACACCTGTCTACTGGAATCTGTAGTCCTGCCATCACTGTAGAGTTAGGAAGCCAGAATGCATGTAAAAAGGCCAAGATTTTGCCATCTAAATACCCATAAAAGTAATTAATTGAAGATCATGCTATTAGATTCACAATAAGGAGGTAGTAATTGAGTTCTAAGGCTGCAACAGGTTTCTTTTAAGACACTGGTAAAATTATTTCATAGATTTGGGAATGTGTTCCTAGTCTTAGCCCAAATATTTCTTAACAGTACCACTAACAATGAACCAAATTGCTGTAAGAAAGGTCTAAAGTACTAAAATACTTTGCTGAATCAAGATTTTTGAGTTGCAGTTTCCTAAATGAAGATACTACCACATCTTCCCCTCCCTTTTCTCAACAGAACTGCTACCTGCCATATGCCCAGTTTTATTTCTATGAACAATCTCCATTAGTACAGATAAATGATTTAGCACAATTAATCCTGAGCTTATTTGGGTTATCCTAGTTTTTCAGTACAAATACTAATGGTGTATCTTTGCCATTTTTAATAATACTGTGAACTTCAGCTCATTTGAAAAAAAAAACCAAACAAATTTTGTTAGAACTCTCTCCCGAAGTCTTATGGATCCAGTGATAGGAAGGAACCAGTGAGGAGTACATTAGAGGATAAAGAAGTACTAATGTAATTGTCCCTGACAGAGAAGAACAGGCACAAGGCAAAAATCTGTTTTATAGCACCCTTTCCAGTAATAGAAAATTGCTGTTGATACCTTCTGAGATATTGCTAAAATATTTTTTTCTGTGATCTTTGAAGCTTGTTTCTGTACAGACATATATATAAAAAAATAGCCTGTTACTGGAGGACAAAGTGATAAAAGAGCCAAAAAACAAACAAAAACTTAAGTTTAAATCCTGTATCTAGAATTCAAAACCACTCTTCACTTTCCCAGCGAAGAACTGACCTAAAAACCCCTCAGAACGTACCAGACTCCAATCTTCCTCTAGATGTATAAAAGCAATAATGATTTGCACAGATATTTTATATTCAGTAAGTAGCTCAGATGAATGAGAAATTATATAAACTTAAAAATAGTTTGACTAAGCCATTAAGATGCAAATCATCACACTGAAATGTCTCAGACATGAAACTGCAGGCACAAGTTTATGTTGAAATTTTTCTATAAAGAAAATCTGTTTGTTTGCTTTTTTTCTCCTGACTTGTGGTTAAATTACCTCATGTTTGGTTTTAGTACTTAAGGTAGCATGAAGGCAAGACTACAAAAGAAGTGCAAGGTGTTTTTTGTGTTTGTTAATTATGTTAAAACATTTAAAGGTCTTTACTGTCCGGGAAGGTCAGAAAAAGCAATCTGTGAATTTTCCTTTAGTTCTGTCAGCAGTCTCCAGACCATCACTTGTGTAGCAGAAATTTCAACACTTATGTATTGTTTTGCCAAGCAAATCTGGGCAGGCTTCCTGCACATAGGGTATGGAGATGGGGTAGTAGTCAGACACAAACCTTTCATTGCCAGTGCTCATGGCTGCTCCTAAACTACCTTTTAAGAAGTAGTACTGGTAAAAATATAGCAAAATCACACCTCCAAATCCTGAGACAGGTGCTCTAGTGGAGTATATGGTGTCATGACAGAAACATGGTGAGAAACAGACTGCATGCATAATTACTAATGCTGTAAGCCTGTTCAACGGAGACGCAAATCCCCAGGAAAACTTAGGACAAGTTTTGGCACTTAACAGCATACCAAGAGTGATCCCTAAATAGGCCCTATAAGTGTGAAATAAACTCAGGATCTCCTTGGCATCTTTGCTAGCAGAGATAACAGAACTGTCACCCTGTTTGTAAGGTTGAACACCAAAACACTCCATTCTTCAGCCCGATGAGGCCCTCCTCCACCTAATTCCTTCATCAAAATTCAGTGGTGCACGATGCCCCACACACTCTTAACAAAAGCATAGTAGCTGTCTCACCCATTTCCTACAATTTCCAGGAAGCATAAAGAGTGTGACTGTCCCACAACAGAGTGGGAGCCAAGAGTGAAAAGTTACCCAGCAGAGGTGGTACCCTCACCACTAAGTGCTGTCCCACAGTACCTAATCAGCACACAGAATCAGATGCTAGTGTTAGAGGACACCAATGTTGTGGCAGCAGCAAAAAAAGCCCAGGACCCACCCAGGGGGTCCATTCAAGAACAAGATAAGATGGAGCCAGAAGCGACTGGAGCTACAGTACAGGTCTGAGAGGCCCAACCAGAAAAGAGTGCTGGAATCAGGCTACGTACAGCATAGGTCCAAGATCCTTCCAGGCAGCACAACCATAGACACAGCTAGAGACCAATGTACCTACAACTCAGTTTAGGGAAGCACTGAAGGCCCCCACCTGCACTGAGATAGGGTTCCTAGGCCCATAGGCAGAGGGTGTAGGTGGAGGCCCCAGGTGAGGCTGGGCTGGGTTATTAAGGCTTATGGGTGTCCTCAGGGCCCTGGCAACTGTACCAGAGTGATTAGAAAAGTCATCCAAGATGATGAAATACTTCAACAACTGGGGATTAC
Organism: Pezoporus wallicus; assembly: GCF_028554395.1. Taxonomy (NCBI): domain Eukaryota; kingdom Metazoa; phylum Chordata; class Aves; order Psittaciformes; family Psittacidae; genus Pezoporus; species Pezoporus wallicus. The sequence goes on from NW_026634996.1 coordinate 961,068, forward strand.
ATTGTTATGTGTTTTGTCAGAGTGGTGGATCAACTTGGGTTTTGTTATTTCTGTTTAAGGCTGTACTCTTTTGCGAAAATAGAAAACAAGCTTCACTAACAAAGAGGTTTGCTAGGCCTGGAGGAAGATTAATCTTCCTCATAAACCTAGTTAGTGTTTCAATAAATCAGCACAAAACCTCAGGTGTTTCAATCTGAACCAAGATATTGCTTGGACCTCACTTAGGATGAACACAATCCATTCAATCTTAATCTTGCACATTCTGAATTCAAGCTCCAGTCCAAGGCATTTTGTTTCAAGAGACTTTTCCATCCACACAAGTTCACATTCATCTGCTTTAACTCTTTAGTCCACGTAGACCAAGCTTGAGAGCTGAGTAACGCACTGTATAACTCACATGGAGAAAGAGGGGTGAAAAAGGGGAGGAACTTCCTTCATATCGTGCTTTATTCCACTGTGAACACTCACTATTTTTTAAAATTAAGGAAAACTTACTGAGGGAAAATATGGCATTCTATGGCTTTGCAGATCTCCCAACGATTTATTTTACAAATACATTTAAAAACATTTACATTCCTGTGTTATTAAATGGCTTTAATTTCGATTTACTTAATGTTTTCCATACATCTTAATGTGCTACAAAATAATGTAGAAACTGTTACTCTGCTTTCTTGACCACATTTAACCTGCAGTAATTTGCATTTGGACATCAGCCCACGGTAAATTTCTCTATATCTCATAACATTTTTGTAGGTAGGGTCTGAGTTAGTATCTTGACTTTATGATCCAAACTGCATAGGCAGTAGTGAAATGTTTATAGTTTTCTTGATTACATCTTTCCATTTCACACTTAATATACCATTGCTATAAAGTGGACTCATTGCACCTTCCAGAGCTGTTGTTTCAAGCTATTTGCAGAACAGAGCACTGCGTCTGTTTATACACTGTTGGTTTTTGGATGTTTTGGCCATAGATGAGCATATCTCTTGCTGTCTGCATCTGTATTGCCCAAGAGAAAGAAAGCTTACTAATGCAGATGAAATCTCTAGGTATCTAGATATCCAAATGTAATAAATATCAACATTTTTTATTTAAATAAAAGATTAGATTCTGGGAGACAATTCCATGGAAACAGGAGGTTTCCATGACAAAACTGCAATCATAAAACATGCCAAACCTTAAATATTGAGTAGATTTTTAGCAAATATTAAAAAGGCAGCAGCAGATTTATTAAAGCTTCTGAATTTATGTACAACATGTGCGGGATTAACAGTTTGCTGGTTTCAGATGTTAGTCTGCCTTGGTTTACCAAAGTTCTGTACAACTGATCACCCAGACCATCAAGAACAGCTTCAAGACCATAACTGGATGAGTCAAGCTTTTGAAGCAGGAAAGTAATAAAGTATGACTTCTGAATATCAGTAAGAACTTTTACAAAGTAAGAGCTCAGATGAATAATTATTTTTTTACAGCATTCAGGTAAATGTGGAGATTCAGAGGAATTTTCACAGTAAATATGAAGTTGTTTGAAAACTCATAGGCAAAGAAAACAATGCCATTTAAAAGAACAAGAGCGTAGCTACTTTATGATAGACAGGCAGACAGACAGATAGGTACACAGGCAGGTTAGGGGCCAGCACAGGCTACAAACCATGGACCAGTGGGTACCTGCAGGCCAGGGGGTCCATGCCCTCCCTCCCCTCTTTGCCATGGTGGGCACAGTCCCAGCATGCCCCAGTGAGCTGAGCATGAGGGAACCATGCCAGGCAATACCCAGGCAAAACCGGTTCCAGGGCAGTGGGTTAGGTCAGATCAGCCCATGGCTAGGGCAGGCCTGGGGTCAAGGGCTGAGGCTCTGAGATGCTCTTGAGCATGGAGGAAGGTCCTCACCAAGTCATCTCCTGACTGCCTCTCATCTGGTGTCTGCCCAGTCTCTGTGTGGGAGGATATTTCTGGGTCCTACTCTCATGGCTGCCTTTTCTTTTCCGCCAGCTGCCCTCAGGGAAGTTTCTTTAGCATTTTGTTTACAGTTCCTGCGCCACTGTCATTCATTCGAGATGTATCTTGGTTTTCTTGTGAGGTACATGGTCCTCCTTAGTTTCTGCCCTCAGGATTTTGTGGTCCCCAGTATTTCTAGGACATGTTCCTCTCATGTCTCACCTGCATGTCCAGCCATTGCAAATACCCATCAGAGCAGAAATAGTGTCATTGGCATGCATTGCTCTCACATCTGGGATTTTGAAAGAGTAACACCCTTCATTAGTGTAAGAATGTTCTCAAAATAGAAATACAAAAAACATATATGTGAAAACACAATAATCAGGCACTACAGATTCCCTGCTATCCTCCTCCTTTTGCACATTTGTCTGAATGTGTGAGTACATGTGTGAGAGATGCTGACAAACAATAAAACTTACACCAATGTGTTTGTACTCTTACTGGCAGTAATTCTGTATGAAGCTGACATGAAATTTTGAAGCCTTATGAGAAAAAACATGTCTTCATATGAAATTAATGCCCACATTTTCTTTGTAGTTCAGTTTCTTTTTTACCCTTCAGCCCCTTCTGTATCTTGTTGTAGCAAGTGTAAACATTAAAGTTTTGCATGTTATGTTCCTAAATCAGTTCAAAAGACAAACACTTCACTACACTTCCCAGAACTGAGGGAGAACTTTGAAAGAAAATTTATTGTTTTGCAACAGAATGGAATTTCTTTCAGTGGACACATGCAAAGTTGCAGGCATATTACAAAATTATGCTGCATTTAGACTGGTGTATATTTGGCATAAAGCAAACCAGGAAAAACGTAAAAAAATCCCTATGATCCTTCATGGATGTGTAAAGGATGAATAACATAGAGCTGCCAGGTATTATTAGTACAGTTCTGTTAAACTTTGAGCTTACATCAAAACAGTTTTGCAGCCATCAGATTTTATGTAAGTTAAATAAGTAACCTCATTTTTCAAAAACACCAGCTGTCATTTGGATATTTACATCCAGTTTCTGGATTTTGCAAATTGCTCAGCTCCTACTGAGACCAGTAAAAAATAGAACTGTGATGCCTTTAAACTGTTTTAGATCCTGCCAAATGACAGACATAAGGGCTCAATCTCCCTGTCAGAAATGTGTCCATTGGGTGTCATTGCACTAAATTCAGCAGAATTTAGTCTGACTCTCAACAGACAGTACAAGATGATAATCAGCTCCTTCAAAGACGCAACTTGAACTTTGTTGCAAGTGTCCAGCTTTGCATATGTTTTTCTAATGTCAGAACTCTGTTAAGCCAGAAGACAAAACCAGGGCAAAATTTTCCTCTCAGTACAAACCTGTTGCATATACTAAACACATTTCATGCTTGACATTTCCACTGACATTGCTAAGAGACTTGCACGCGGTACAAGTACAGAATTAGCAACACAGATCCATGCTGATGAGAGAAGGGATGAACAACAGCCAAAGCAAAGACTCCTGTAGCAGACATGATGGGTAAGGTTCTAAGTCTTCCAGGAACTTTTGATCTTCTTTTTGCAGAACTTAAGTTTTACTGAATTTTCTCTAATCTGTGCAGACTTGCTGTTTGTTCATTTTTTCTTTTCATTCTCTTTTTATTCTCTACATTATTACATCCTTTATGCGTAATCTTCTTACCATAACTTTCTCTGTTTTCCCCTTCATTACTTACCTACTAATTAAAGTTAGTCCAAGAATATACCAACCCATTTCTGCTGCAACATTAGTCACTCTGTGTCTTCACCTGTCTGGTGAAACGACCGTTGATGCAGAGAGCACCATCTTCTGTGTTTAGACAGTACCTATCATTACTGAAGCCCTGACTCCTTAGTTATTCTTTTTATGTCATTGTGTCCCTTGATCTAATAAGAATATATCTAAATACAGATTAGATAGAATATTCTGTTTTTCTTGACTGAAATTGGAAGATTTCTAGTAATTTCCAAGTTATGAAATGGTATACACACCCAGCATGTGCATAGGCATACATACTCTACATGTTTCACAAATGTCAGTACAAAATTGTCTTATTTGGCTAAAGTAAGGATGGAACATCATATCTAGATGAAATAAATGTAGACAACTTACTTTATACTGAGAAAGAGCATTTACAGGCATAGTATAAGCATGTTTATATGGTAAGCATATTTCTTCTGTAAGTCACAAGCATTCACAATCTACTAAATGCAAAAAAGCCTGTAGAAACTTGTGCCTTCATTCTACATATGTTTTTCAGACTTTTGCTTTTTCTCAGCCATAAATCTCCTCAAGTTATTAAAATCTTATTAAACCCATAATCAAATAAATGCCATGAAGCTGATTACAGGTGACTCAGTGAGCGGCAAAAAGACATACGGTGATACAATTCTTCTAACATAATACATGTTTAGAGTTCAAATCAATGTCTTCCACTGACCAATCAATATCATCTTACTCTGTTTATCGCTACTTGTAAGCCTTTTCAATAATTCTAATTTGAAAGAGTCATTACTGAAATTGTATAGCCATTGATTGTTTAAAGGTTATAGATAGCATGAACAAGATGAATTTTAGATTGAATTAAATCTGTTGAAAAGTTGCAAATTGTGTTTTCTTAAGAAAGTTTCATATCAGTCTTTCAGATGAAATCAACTAGCATAAATCCACTACAACCACAGTATGTTTGCTAATTTAGATCAGTGGGAGATTTCGTTTGTAGAGTAAAGTACCTGCAGGCTACAGAGGGGTTGTACCCTGACCAAGGGCTGAAACATCCCTTTTCATCTTCCCTTGACCTGAGCAGGGACCATATTGGGCAAACGTGGATGCCATTATATGTTCTCTGCCTCTCATATCAGATATCTTATCCAGTAGGACCACACACTTAGTGTATTCCTCCTCCACTCTGATCAGATGCCAGACAGCTTGCAACTGTAAGCTCCAGAGCCATATTAGAAGAATTTGGGGTGAATTTAGAAGTCCAGGCTTTCAAAAGAACAGCTTTCTGTACTCAATGACAGATGTGATCATGCTGCAGCTACTCTCTGTAAAATGCTCATGGTCAGACATTTTTCAAAGACAACTGGGCACTTACCTGGATGTCTCAGAAACAGAGAGACTTTTTAGGTGTAAAGATTTTTATTGCAAATCTGGCCTGTACATAAGTTGCAATAGATAGTACATTTCGGGCTCACAGTGTCATGGCAACTGAGAATTAGATGAGAAATTGTCACTGTGTCTTCTCTCAGATCATCTAAAAGTAGTGGCTTAGCTTATCACTGTCGCTTTTTTTCTGGACAAGATAGATGAACATCATGTGCCATAAATAGAAAACTAAACTCTTAAAAAGGCCAGCTATACAGTATCTGCACTGTTACCATAATTCCCTCTGCAGCAACATTAGCTCTGTGAGTACATTTGTTTCTAGGGCTTTGATGCAGACATTTTTCTGGCCAAATAATATAAATACTGTCAGAATTGTTATAGATCATTTGTATCTCTTAGGATAAGTTAATCACCATAGTCACAGACATGTCTTCCTTTTTCTCCTTTGTTCCCTTCTCTTTTGGGAACTTCAGATATCCTTTCTTGTTTATTTGCATTTATTAGTCACTCTTCTGCATTGCAGATAAATTTAAGTGGAAGTGTCACCTGGTTTGCTCACTGATGGTTCATGCAGCTAAAGATAGATTGTAATCAATAGAAAAACTTCTGTTAGCTTTCCCAAATTGAAGGAAACAGTCCTGTATTTATGCACATACTTACAAGTAAATCCCTGGTAAATCCATCCACTTGAGTTTTGTTGATTTTAGATACTTTTGCAAGTCATTCACATTTTTTACAAGGCTATCTTAACTTGTAATATATGTAATACCACGGGAGTCATGCCTATAACACAGATGTTTCTTAAACCTCATGAGTTTAATTGATAATCACTTCACCTGTTTGCAACAAAAAATTATAAAAATAGAATAACAGACAATGCCTATCTGCAGCGCAGTAACAGTTTTTGATCAGTAATATCAAGTGGCTTCCAAACAGTCAAATTAGAAAGGGACCAGTCTTATGTGCAAATGAAAGTTATGTTCCTCTACCCTTTTTGTGACAATTTAGCTTACACCAAACTAATAATGTTTTGAACTTCTTGAATCATTCTACAGTGATGGAGTCAGGAAAATCCTGACAATCGTTCTTCTCAGTATTCCCTCTATGGTAAAACTGCTGCTACTGAGTGAACAAAAACCACAAGTCCCCTCTGGGAGTTATTTAATGGTTGATATATTTAGGTAGGAACTGTACCATTCCACTTGTTTGCATCAAAGCAGCTAAATAGCTTTTAATATAGTAACTCATTCTGTTTGTAAAAATTAGGACACTAAATCATAGAATCATCATAGAACTGTTTCGGTTGGAAGAGACCTTAAAGATCATCTAGTTCCAACTGCCCTGCCATGGGCAAGGACACCTTCTAGACCAGGTTGCTCACAGCCCCATCCAACCTGGCTTCACTTCCAGGGATGGGGCAGTCACAGCTTCTCTGGGCAACCTGTGCCAGTGTCTTACCACCCTCACAGTAAAGAATTTCTTCCTAATAATTCTCTCTGCTCTATCAAAATTGAGATGTTATCTTGGCCACAGTTATTTCACATCTCTGCACTTTACAGAGTCTTCAGTCCACCTGGAATATGAGAATAACCTCTCATACATGCAAGTGGGAAAGGATCTGTACAGAATCTGTGCTGCCAAACACATTAGAAGGCTTACTTTTTAGAAGAATTTGTTTGAATTGAAACCTGGAGATATTGGTAACTCCTTCTTTAGAAAATAACCTCAATATCAAAGTTGTAAAGTCTCATGGAAAGCTTTCAATAACAAAACCAATGTGTCTTTACAATCACAAGTCTGATAGAAAGAGGAACAATAACAAACAAAACAAATCATGGTCCGAACAGCCCCAAATTTGTGCTTTTCAGCATCTGAATTTCATATGTGGTGCTCCTGCATAAAATGTGTCAAGAGTTTTGGCAAAGGAATGTGGCAAACTACTGCAGGTCTGAAATTCAAATAAAACTAAGCTATTATGTCATCCATATATTCATTAGCCTATGCAAAACTTCAATTTAAATTCAATATTTTTATTAACTTTCATGAATTTATACAAGGATTTATACATGGGAACTCACAGTGAACTTGGATATAGTTAGGAACAGCAACTTTATTGAGGAAAAATATAAAAATCAAAATCTCTCATATGGCTTTAAATGTCCATGTATTAACTCCATTTATGTTTAATGAAAAAGTATGCAATCTTGCATACTTTTTGAGAGTAAAAATTTTTCACTGCATATTTCCTAGAGCAATACAAGTGTCACCTTTCTTTATATTCATCAGATTCAGAAGGTATGTTAGATCTGTGCCTTGACAATGATTTCCAATTTTCAACAAACACGATTTAAGCTGTGTAAGTCTTAGTTGCATGTCATTCTCTGTCTACTTCGAGGCTTCTGATACAAGCATGTCTCCTTCTGCTTTCAGTTGTAGAAGTTGGTATCATAAAATTAAAGACATATTTAGTCACTGAAGTACAGAAAGATAGTAAAGAGAAGCTCACATTAATAATAAAACTGGAAAATTGGTTCAGCCCTCTGAATACTCCTTACCAACCACTGATGGCAAAGGTCCATGCTTATCTGTATTTCTGAAGGAGCACATATTTATTTACCTGTTTTGTTATGATATATGCTAGAATATCATCAGCTTTAGATTTTACTCACCACCCATACAAACATTCAAGTATTTTAGGCATATTCTTCTTACATAGCAAAGTATTTTGTTGTTAAATAAAACCTCATTTCAGTCTATAATAATGCTGCCATGGAAGATGTAAATTCATTCAGCTCTGCACTTTGCTGGTCAGACACACGGACAAATAACAGTATCTTGTCAGTATTTTTTCATACTACTGAATCACTGTATATAAGGCTTAGAGCCTTATACTGTTTACAACTAAAGCTAAATATGAATAGGAAATTACTTAGTTCATAGCATCTAGAGATCAATGAGTAGAATGTAAGGTTATAAAGCTCTGCTGTCAAGTTCTACAGTACAAATTTAGATGCCATCCCCAGTGAGAAATGTTTACGCAAATATACATTTCATCAAGTAAAATGTCTGAAATTGAATTTAAAGACAGGGAGACATTTATTCTCTTCCTTTTTTTGTGTGTGCTTAGTGAAGAAAATGAAATGGAAGGAATTAGAATGATTTAGAAAGCATTGGTTTTCACAAGGGACTAAACTTTCCCATTAATTGCAAGCAGTGCACATAGTGAATGCACATGAACAATATTTAAAGACTCAGCGACTCAACACAACTAAGTTTTTTTCTTTTTTATGTTTCTTTTTTATTTTAATTTCATCTAATATGTACATCCTTGGACAGGGGGAGAGGAAGAGCATTTGGGTCATGGGAGAGGTAAGACCACAGGTACAGGAAGTTTCCTTTTATTCATAATCTTTTCCCAAAGAAGCTATTTACTTCCGAAGTAGGTAAGTACATATTTAATTCCAGCTATCTAAAATACTTAAATGAATCCTCAATAAAAGGACTTCCCTGGGCAACAATTCACACAGGAGTCTCAGCTTTATTATGACAGTACCTTCCTATAGATCAACTGCAATGGAGTTGAATACTTCTCGAAAAAAATATAATAAAAATTTAAAAAAATTGCCTGACGTTAACTACTGGTTGACCATCAGACGGCACTGTTGCTCCACAGAGACGAAAGACGGGGCTGTGCCAACGAATTACCGGAGGCAATACATTAACAGTTATCTTCCAGGTCATTCTCCACCGGTCACAAATCTAGATTGGCCCAGACGAAGCCTGGATTTTTTTTCTGGATGTGCATGGGCAAATGCATGATCAACCACTTCTCAGGGTCAAAACTGGCAAAAAATGGGGGGAAATTGGAACCTGGAGCACTTGGTGAAAGAGTAAAAGGGAAATGTAATTGTTTTGTAAAACTTAAGGGTATGAAATCAAGATTTTAGAACTCAAAATTTCAAAGGGCATTAGCATTTGCATTTTTTGTTTCAACTTTAAAACATATAAAATTTGGAAAATTGTTTTGAAATTAGATTTTAATTAGCACTGTATTAGAATTTTTCCATAAAACATTGTAACAACTATTCTTCATAAGTGATAACTTGGGGGGGGTTAATTGGTAAAGCCATATTTTGGTGGTTATCTAAGTATTAAACAAATCATGTTGCATAGTTTTTAAACTTTTTTACATTCAAATATAACGTATGCACAATATATAACCTACATAAAATATAACGCAATTTTATAATATACAACTAGAATATAGAATATTTGCATATTACATGCTACCTATATATTGTGTATCATATATAATACATTTCAATGAAATACAATAACCTGAAATGTAAAACACATAATAACATAATGTATATATGCACCCATTTATACATATACTTAAATATAACATTCATGTACATAATTTAAGACAAAACAACCAATAATAGTAAATCATACCAATAATAACCAATGATGTAGTCAATCATAATGTATAACTCTCTATAAAAAATGTCTAAGACTTTAAGCCTGAAACTAAATATATTAGCTGTTAACAAAATAACCCATTTCAGTACCTTAATTTTAAAAATTCTGGTTAATGTTACATAACTACAACATTCATGCAAATTTAATGTAATTTTTTCATAAGTATATGCAATATACAGAGTTTACATACACTTATGTCTAAAGGCTACATTTTTAATATAATTGGCATTTTCAGATAATTTTTATTTCCTGCAAAATCTAATTTTTATCTGGCCACCTTACGTTATGTTAGGATTGAAAAATATCCATAATATCTACATAAATTCTACTATGATATATATGAAGACTCAGTTGTAATGCTCCCGAGCTGTGAAAGCTGTGAAAGGTCCTAGACTTATACGCACAGAAGGATATAAAATTGTCTCAGTACAAGTCCTAGAACTCCAACCAAGCTCCAACCTAGTACCTAAAATCTAAACTGAGAAACTTTCTCAAACAACTATGGTTTCTGCTTCTCTGCATGTCCAGAACTGTCTCAAGATCATTGTCCTTGGTAATTTAATATGATTTTAATGCTTTATCCTAGATAAAGGCCCAATCTTCAGGATGAAACTGCAGTGAAGATTACAGCTCAAAGATTGTGAGGTTTGTCTCCTTTGTGCAATAATTTCATTCAAGAATGTTCCCCACACTGAGGGGCTGAGAGTTCAACAGTTTCTTTTTCATTAGGAAGATTATCTATACATGTACATGTACATAGAATATGTGCATGTATGTTATACATACACATGCATGCTTTATATAAAGCATTAAAATATTTGTTAGAGTTTATTTGCAGTAAAAAAAAAGGGGAATTATGAGACACATCTTTCATAACTGCCTGGGACTTCTGTCTAACAAGCCGTTTTGCATGCAGGTAGCTATAAACCATGCTGTTGAACTCAAGACCTTCCTGAGAAAGATAAAAAGCCTTTAGCAGGACATAGGAAACAGAATGATCTCACTTAATCGGCTAACCAAAGACAATCATTAGTCCATTTAAGTTTAGAGCACACTTGTACTGTGTAAGTTGAAGTCTTTTAAAAATACATGTACATGTACACAAGTCTCTTTTTTTTCTGGAAATAAATGCCATATTCTAGCTTCTTGCTGATTTGAGTGTTCAGGTTTACTTTCAGTTTTATTTGTTGCTGTTTTAAGATGGATTAGATAGTTGTATCATCAGATGATATGCATTGAATTATCAGTGATAAAGCGATTTTAATTTCAAAACTGAGAACAGGAAAAGTATTTAATAATTTTGAGATCTATAACAGCTTAGCCCTTATATTAACTAAAATTCTATTTTGAATTGTAAGATTTCTACTCTTTATTAAATGCAGGATAATCCAGCAGCTTTGAAAAAGTGGGTTTCAATGTATCTCCTTGCTCACTGAGAAGAAAAGCTCTAGGTCATATCATAGGCAGATGTAAATCATAGAATTCCATTGAGTTGCACTTCTTTGTAATAAATAAATACCTATTCCTTTTAATCTTGTTAAGTAACCCTATTTATTAAAAAAATACTCTCTTTGCTATTGTTTAAGACAGCATTATAATAAATGAAATAGTACTGGTATTTTCAATAATACAAAGTATAAGATCCTTATTATCTCTTTGAAATCTTACTATGGCAGCTACCAAGAAAAATACCTAGCAATATTTGTTCTTTTTAATATAACTGAGTACACAGAAATGCAGCAAACATTTTTTTGAGATATTTATGACCAAATTTTGAAAATAAAATCCAGCCATTTTTGGGGATTGATTTACAGTCAGTGACTGTAATGGTATTTAAAATAAGGCTGGTTTTTAGAATACTGTAACAAAAAATCCCAAGAAATAGAACTAGTTGCCTAAAAAATGGCCACACACACAAAAGACCTAAAGCTATCTATTTTATCAAACATATGTTCAGACGTAGCTTTCCTATCACCTATAAAAACATTCAAATTTAAGATAAGATATGAAATTTTAGCATGGAAAAACACAACAAAATACTGGAAGTTGCTCTAGAAAAGTTCAAATAAGTGTGAATGACTAGCAGCTGGAGTAATTTACTGTGACTGTGAGGGATATTCCATCACTTGAAGTGTTTGAAACAAGATTAAGTGTCTGGCTAAATGGCATCTACTCTGCTCAGGCAGAAATTACAGGTCTGATATGAGAATTTGTTAGTGTAATTCTGTGGCTTGTTGGATGAGATGGTCACAACAGTCCTCTTCAGTTTCAAAATTCTCTAAAAGAATAGGAATAATGCAAGAATGGAATAAAACAGAAAAAAAGATTTATCAGCCCTTTGCTGTTTTATTATTCCTAACCATGCACTTGAATTGATTGTGTCTGGAATGGAACTGTTTTCTAACAATCGAGAACTGGCATTTCTAATCATTTTTTATGTAAGTTATGCAGGGAAAAAAGCCAAATTCTTTGTGATTCAATCCAGCTGACCTATTTTAGAAGTGTGTTTTCTGAGAAAATGCCATTCTGAAGTGATAATGTCTCATTCAGAGTCTTGGTCTTAAATAAAATTGATCCAGATAATAAATCAGATTAATAGTGGTAATAAGGATGAATGACATCTTAAGGCTTGGAAATGGAAGTGCTGATGCCTACTGAACTTTGCTAGTGGTTGCATACTGTTTTTTCAGGTATGCTATCATAGGCAAATTAAGCAACTTTAGAGGACAGAATAACCTTCTGCAGTCTTTGACTAGGGCACAGAAACTGAACAATCATCGTTGCACATACTTCAAACATTGTACTTACTTTCATGGTGCCTGAATATAGCCCTTGTGCAGTAATGAAAATTTTGAAACCAAGAAGAGCAAAAGTTTTGGTAGGTGCTACAGTCATCCCTCAGACTGCTGTCAAAACAATGCCAGACCATCCATTTTCTGCTTTGGCTGCTTTTTTTTTCAGGCAGCTGCATTGGCTGTGCCTGGATATGCAGGAGGACCTGTCTGATTCTTATCCATCTGTAAACATTTGGATCCAAAAGATCTGAGCTCCTGAATGACTGCAGAGAGCCCCTGCAGTTTCCCTCATTTGGCCCAGCCATTTCAAGTTGATCTCCTACATTCCTTAGTTCCAACACCTAGCTGATGTTCAAAACACCATATAACATTATTATTACCTGTCTTGCCTGTTGACAAAACATAAATTTTTAAGTACATATGTTTCCTTTATGTTATCGACATGTCTCAATTAAAAGCATATCTTGGTTTTTACTCCTCATCTGTATGCTGAAGAAATAGTTTGTCTTTGGAGACTTCCACCCTTCCTTCCCCCCCCTTTTTTTTCCCTATTTTTTAATGTATATATTGATACACAAAGTATAAACTCAAGAAAATTACTTTGCTTAAGGAAGACTCTCTATAGAAGAAAAATGCAGTTTTCCTAAATGAATCTGCATAATTTTGTTTACCCCTTTTCACATAGCAGTTATGGGCAATAGGGAAGTAAAATAGTAAGATATATAAGCAATTCAAGGAGCCATATGAAAAACTGAAGAGTTAATCACAAAGCCAGCATTTTTTTTCCTTCTCCATATTTTTCCAGCATCATTGACTACCCAAACAAAAATAAATATATCATATTTCCACTAGAAGATGTCAGATTCTAAAAACTGTATTTTTTTTCTACTTATCAAATTTTTTCTTTCAGATCCATTCCAAACTTACAATTTCTTTTCCTTATACCACCACACTGTCACTTTACAGTCTAGTTTCAAAGTAAAAGAGAAATCTGTTCTACAGCTGAAACCTCTCCAAACTTGGAGCACAACCACAACCTGTACCTTCAGATTTGGTCTTAACATAGGTTAAGCTTGAATTATGATCTGGTACTTCTGGAAATCCTGTCAATTCCTACATTCTTCTTAAGGTATCAGACAACCAAAGTCAGCCTCTGACATAGGAAGTCTATGGCACAATAAGGAAACCTGGACTCAGGTCAGTACTCAATATGCTGTAGATCTAAGACCAGGAAACATGTAGCTGATCACTAAGTATTATATTTACTGAAGCAGCTTCAGTAAACTTGGCTGTTACCAGACCAAGTCAGAAAAATCCTCAGAAGACATGAGAAAATGTTTGGGTATGTATCCTTATTCCACTCCTTTGGCAAATTACAAAACCAGTATTTTCTACCCTCACTGTTTCTATCACATCGAGATCTTAATACAGCAAACTAAAAATCTGACCTAAGGAGTTATACTTAAAAAAATATTATTACTGCAGATATAAAAATATTCTCTTTTCAAACTTATTAGTTTGAAAAACTGGGAGCATTTAGCTGTGTGACTGCCCTATAAGATATGAATGCAAAAAGTTTTCCTGGCACATATCTGTATAATTCCATAATCTTTGAAATATTCACATACAAACATGCAAAAGAAAGCCTTATGGAAAGAGTAAATATTTAATGCTACAGTATGTTGTCTGTCTTCCCATGCAGTAGGGTGGCTTTTAGTGTGGTGTCCTTGCCTGTGGCAGGGCGGTTGGAACTAGATGATCTTAAGGTCCTTTCCAACCCTAACTATTCTATTATTCTACGATCTATCAATATATGTTACATATGATTTTTGGTGATGATCAAATTTGCCTACTATCACCAGTAAGTTCTAGGAAGTTGTCATTTTGTGAAAATTTTTCATCATTCCTCAAAAGACAGATTATTCCCACTTCAGATACAGGTAACTTTCAACATCCTCCTCTCCCTTACCTCCCCCTTCCCAACTTGCCTGCAGGACAGAATGCCTCACACATTGAAAACTTTCCAGTGATTTAACTGATCTATTACAGCATCTATATGCTTGTGTGCAACTCCTCTGCAATGAGGACAAACCTTCAATATTTACTGGATAATTTTTTTTCATGAATAGATGATGGCAGAAGCAGTAGCTTGGGTTATTCTGAAGAATACATCAACAAACTTCTGTGTATTAATTCCCTCTACACCTTCGTCTGGGTTTCCCAATACTGTTGGAAGGAATTGTCAGAGATTCTGTGCACTTTTCCCTGATCCCTTAATATCTGTAGCAAAAGGAAGTCACAATGCCTTGTTAAATTTGCAATCTGTAATTCCAGAACCTCAGGTACATCCGAGCCAGCTATCTGCAATTCACAATAATTGTTTAATATGTCATAATTTTCAGAATTCAAGTGTTTGTTTTCACTTGGAAATGTAGAGTGGGAAATTCATAATGGCACTGCGATTTCCTGCTAAATTTCCCATCTGGTGATCCTCTCTTACTGACACTACAAAATTCTGGATTTCCATCCATTTGCAGCTGTGGCTCCTGCCCCTGTGCTACCAGAGTTGCACCTGGCAAAGCAGCCTTTTAGAAAATGCTACAAATAGCACAATACGTCATTTTAAATGCTGACAACTTCTGTTGGATTAGGAGGTAACAGCAGGCAGACGATAACTTGCTGGCACACCCTACACAAGCCACCTCCCAAAAAAAGAGTATTTCCATCCTATTTAAGTAGATTTATTGATTTGCTAAAGGCCACAGAACAGATCCATTCTGAAGAAGAGAAGCATCTTTACTGGTATCCACAGGCTAATAAGGCAACTTCAAGCAGCTGTTCTTAAGCTGCATTAAAGCCAGGACAAACCCTCTTAATTAGGCTGTTCCTTCTCTGCCTAATGCCTGTGTTGTGCAGATATTCACTGTAGGAACAGATGAGTTGCTGCTCATCATGCTTGGTGTTTTGAGAGACGACTGCGAATCAATGGCTCAACAATTGCTGGAAGCATTTGAATACATCTTGTTTCTTGGTTTATGATGAAGGCATTTTCCTGGCCCTGCTTTTTGCAACTATTACTTATAAAAAGCAGCTGTGGAGGCTGCTGGACTGAACAGCAGGCACAGCCCCAGGGGACCAAGATCCTATTTCTTGTCCTGCCAGTGGCTTGCTGGGAAGCCCTGCTGAAGTCAATCCCTTCCCCTAGCAGAATGCCCCCTTCCCTAAAGCCCGATTCTAAAAATATGCTGTTGAAAGTATTTCCTTCATTCAAACCATATTATATTAAATACATTAACCTGTACAAATCTGAATCAAAACACTGAACAGCGCTGAAAATGACAAAACAGAATTAAACCACAGTTGCAGGTAAAACTGACGAAAGGGAGCTGTAACTCCATTTACTGTTACTGAGGGTTGTTGCATATCACCTTGGGACCATTTCCACTTTTCATGCCAGACAGAGAGATATTTATTTTGTTGTGAATATCTGGCTTAATGTTTTGCTTCTGAAGTCTCAGAAGAAAAACTTGGAGATGATTTAATCTCTGGAAAATACTCATAAGGACTCTTTAGCTGTTTTAAGACAATATACTTGGCAATTAGTAACTGAATGCAACATGTCCAGATTTCCCACATTACAACTACAGGTAAAAACTCTTGAAACCTATTGCCATACTGCAACACATCACAGATTAAATCAGGAAGTGGATGGGCTCACAAAAGAATCTGTACCATTTTAAGTGGTAACACCTGAAGGTAACTTAGACAATGACAGGTGGTTGATTAGACTTATCGTACTCTCTGCCAAAGGCAATTATGGACTTGTAGTCATCTGATTAGGGGTTTTTCTACTATTGGTGGTTTTGTTAGTTTTTCTTGAAGGTGTGCTGCAAATAGTAGGAGCTGTCATCCTTTTTGAATTTCATCTTCTCTGAAAATCTTTAGTGCTTCCACAGTGTAAAACTGACCCAACAAATGAGACTTTCTCTATCTTCCCAGGACCTATGAGGCTGATGTATTTCCTACAGTGAATGCAAAATCAATCCCCCCCAAGTTAAAATTTGTTTTAGGGTCCTGGACATGTTGGGTGTGCACATTCCCTATGCCTGCTGGCAGGCCCTTAGTGAGATGCATCAGTAACCTCACGTAGCCAGAGGTTCTGGCCAGCCAGAAAATATGCATGATGCTTTGTGCCCCTGAAGTAGCAAAGGCAAGAGGATTAGCAAATCTGTATCTCACTGTAACAAATCTGAGTTTGCACATGAGAAATATTTACTAATGCTATCTGTAGGTGAGGCAAGGGAAAACAAACATCCCATTTGGAGCTCAGAATATTGATTTGAGAACACTGCATACAAAATATGCTCAGAAATTAGTATTTTGTCACATACTAGTACTGTTCTACGTGAAATTGTATTTGAGGAACAACAGAGTCTATGATAACTTGCGTTTTAGTCAACCCAGAATTAGGCAGTTACAGAGTATATGTCAGACTAACAGCCACAGCTCAAACTTTTCTGTGGCCTACACACCACATGTAAATTCATCATTTGTTTCAGATGCATTCATATTTATGTTGCAGAATGGCTCCAAGAGCAAGGCCATGGATCCTTGGAGGCCTTGTGCGTGCAAAGCAAAGTGTAGGCCTCACATGCACGTGACTTAAGCTGAAGGACACACTGTCCTTGAGCTCTGGGGAAGTACCGAGGAACTGAGTTGTGGTTGATGTAATGGGAAAGATCCTTGAAACCAGAAACCAGATGTGGGAGGAGAATGTAAATGAAACCGTTTAGAGCTAACCAATGCTGTTGTGACTAGTAGGCTTATATCCTCCACTACGAGGATATAAGCGATGTGCAACATGAATAAAGTAGAAGCTTGTTTATCACTCATGTTGGGTTGGCGTGTCTTGCTTCTCCTCGCCGTTGGCATATTTAGATAATAATAATTTGTATTCCTAACATTTAAGTATGAAGTTATGGCATAAAGATCCTCTAAAATTGGGTGCATCCAGTCAATCTAAGACATCCCACAGGTATCTGAAATTTCAGAGGGACAAAGATCAGTGTCTTCTGAAAACAGGTTTCACCATGGCATATGAGGGCATAATTGGTGTTAACTTGCAAAAGTGCTCTTTAATGAGATTATTTTCTGTGGTCATAATACAAATATTCATACAGTAGGCATTACATGCGCTTGTCCTTTTCTTGTTTTTTTCTTGGATGTTCATGTATACCCACTGATGTAGGAAATTTCTACGCTAGACTAACCCTTTGGCGGAACAAGTAGTACTGACTAGGTTTTATTACAAATTTTATCACACACGGAAGCTTTACTAGGGTATTTAATGCAGTCTTTGTAGCACATTCTCTTACAAGAGTTGGTTCACTGCCAAATACAGCTGAAAAAAATGAATGTACATAAAATAGGCAAAGGTTACATGTATTTTTCTATCAGTTTATGCTCTGTCAAGAACTGAAAATTTTATTTCTGATATGAAGGTTTTCCTTAGATTTTGAACAAACTGCTAATAGTATGAATGACCCAAAGCCATGGTTTGTAAAACAACTTTTTTTTCTTTTCCCCTCCTAGAGAACTAAAAACCTGCTTTGCACTCAAGACTGCTTGGAAAGACTGAGGGAGACTTGTTAACACACGCTGGGATTTGTGCACTGAGAGAAAAATCAATTAGCAAGAGAATATGTACCTTTTTTTGTTACTTTCACACATTAAAGAGAACATAAATTCTGACATTGAAGAATACTGCAAAGGCAGAAACTGTAGATTCTGTAAGATACAGCTGGAAGGACAGGAAACACTACTGAGTGATTTACTGGCTGTCTGCCATACTCCAAATAGCTGCCTGTCAATGTCACATGTGGCATCTTTCAGAGATCATATTCTTTCAAGCAAGTCCATAAAAAGGTGGCAAATATCAAGAGAGAGGTAAAAGAAAGCTTGTGTTAATGCTTGACAGCATTTATATTAACAGTTAAAAAACAGAATACTCTTTAAGTATTGCTTCTGTAGGCAGTGACACAAAATAATCATATTCACTCCATTCCCCCATAACCAGCTGTGATTTGAATTTTGAATCCAGGAAATCCACGTTATTTATGTTCTCTGGTGTCTGAAAGAATTTTTGTTTCCTTGTGTGCAAAGTGAATTACGGAGTTGCAAGAGTCCCTTCCCATGAAATGACTTCTAAGTCTCTATTTCTATCATCTGTGGTCATGGTTATGTTTTCAACCCTTTCCACCATAGACATACAAGCTATAAAACAGATTTATGGCCTTGTAAGGAAAGAGAGCAGTGATAGTTCAAAAGTATTAGATGCTGTCTGCCACATAACAATATGCCTAAAATTCCTCTCTCCGTCTTATTCCTCTCTCAAGGATTGTCACCATTGCACCATCATTAAATAGCAACTTACAGTGAATACGGTCAGCCTAAAAGTCAAATGAGAATTTAAATTTTCTCTTTACAAGCTAAATGTCTTTTTACTTAACATAATAGGATCCTGTATCTCCATTACAGTCTAAGTTACCAAATTTCAAGTGAGAAACCTGACTTGTGCAGGAGAAATCATTGCATTATTGGCCATCTCTGCATTCTTACTGTGTCCACCATATTAGACAACAGTGAAAATTTATGGATATATAAACTGGAAAAAAGCAGAAGCAAGGATTCTGGAAAAAAAGAAAAAGGCAAATGAAGAAAAAAAGCCCAACACATTTACAAGAGCAAAGCCAGAGTACCCACTAAAACATAATTAGTGGTAGATGCACCTATGAATGAATCTGAAGTCAGGAATGTACACAATATTTAGCCCACGTAACTAGGTGGTGTCAGCATTATTATCACCCTTTCTTGACTTTTTTAGATCCACTGTATCGTGGTTTAAACCCAGTCAGGTAACTCGTTTGCTCGCTTCCCCCCCCTTTCTTGCCCTCACCCTGCTCCTGGAGGGACGGAGAGGAGAATCGAAAAGAATGCAGCTCCCACGGGTTGAGATAAGAACAGTTTAGTAACTAAGGTATAACACAAATCACTACTGCTACCACCAATGATAATAATGATAAAGGAAATAACAAGGGAAGAGAATACAACACCTCAGCACCAGCCGACCGATAACTTGCCCCCCTCAGCCTGACCAAGCACCGACCGATACCTCCTCCAACCCTGCAGTCTCCCAGCCCTTCCTGCTAACTCCCAGTTACATCCCTGGGCATGACGTGCTGTGGTATGGAATACCTCTTTGGTCAGTTTGGGTCAGGTGTCCTGTCTCTGCTTCCTCCCGGCCTCCCCTCCTCCCTGGCAGAGCATGAGCCTCACAGAGTCCTTGGTCAGGGTAAACATCACTTAGCTATCAGCTCTGTTCCCGAGCTGAAAGTCAAAACACTGCACTACACCAGCTACCAAGAAGGAGAAAAATGACTGCTACTGCTGAACCCAGGACACACTGCAATGCTATGCATCATTCCAAGAGTGAGAGGTTAGATTCCTGAATCTTCCATGGCTGAAACCACATGGGGTGTAATGCAGCTCACTCGTGACTGAGGCCACTGGATCCCCCATTCACTGCAGAAACAACTGTAGGCAGTCTGTATCTAGAACAGAAATTTACAATTGTCCAGAGCAGACAGGGCGGAAAGTTCACCACAGGCATCTGTGGTTCACAGAGTGCTTGGGGACTTTGAAACATCCCCAAACTGCAAACCTCTTACAATATAGTCTCTTCTAAATTATGTGGGGAGTGAAGCCAATAAGTTTTGTACAAAAAACAGTTTGGGAATGAGCTCTGAGGCCTTGGTGCTTGACAAGCCCTGGGGAGATGAGCTGGAACACTGAAGGACAGGAAAGGTTGAAAAAACAAGCTTTGGGGGGATGGGCCAGCATGCAGTTGTGGTGGAAGTCTTGGTTGACAGTGTGGGGGTTGTGAGAAGGTCTGCAGCATTGTGATTGGACTATTTACCTGGAGGTTTTTACAGGGGCCAATGAGATTGAACGTGGCACGTTTGTGCTGGATGGGAAAGTACCAAACAGGCGGATGAAAAGGTCTTGGTTGTAATAAAGTTGGATTTGAGTCTCCTCATTAACTCTAGTCCGTGTCGTGAAACACCACAAAATTACACTTTAGTTCCAAAGGCTGGCTGTGCTTTTCTTTCACGTCTTTAATGAAAGAAGTTCAAACCGTTTTCCTTCTCATCTATTACTGGCTAGGTAGTTTGGGTATTATTTACTTTCTTCTAAATGTAAATAATTACATTTCCTTCCTGATTTTTTTTTTTTTTCCCCTATGCCACCAAGGCACCTGTAGCTCTCCAGGGATCAAGAGGATTTAATGAACAGGGCTGGCCACCTTCAAGCTTGCTGGTTATTTTGGCAGCGAATATACTATCAGTTTCTTGGCACCACGTGTTCCATCTATTTATTTCCATTGTCAGTGCTTAAGCTTTGTCTGCAGGATAGTTTAGGGGGAGCTACGCAGATTTCCTTAGTAGCACAAGTTCAGCTCTTTGGTTCTACTCTGTCCTTAAATAAGCCAGATCTTAGCTGCAAAATCATTTTTCATCTGCTCTCTAGAAATACCTGTTATGGCTAGAAGTCAGTGGTATTTTGGCTATGCAGTTTACTATAAAAATATTTGGAGATTAAATCACATAGTGTTCCTTGAAATCATCAGAAGACAGTTCTGGGAATCTCAGAGGTGAGAACACCAAAACCATAATTGATATATATGACACTTGTGTAAGAGCCTGCATATCTTAAAGACAACTGCCATTCACTTCCTTCAGTATTAAATTTGCGTGTAATCCTTAGCTATTGAGATGGACAAAACTGATTATTTAATAGTAAACTGTGTACTACTGATACAAAAATTCTTGTTGCCAAAACCCTGAGACAACACTTTTCATTCTCTTCTTAGTAAAAATTAAACTCAAATGCATAAATGTACATGGGAATTAGTTGACATAAAAAGGAAATGAATAATGACCTGGAAAACTAGTGAAGGTCATTGACAAGATGAAATACACTAATGAAGATATTATTGCCCTTATTGTTTATTTAAACAGTACATTAAATACTGAGTAATTAATTCAAATTATTTTAATGTATTATTATGGGAAAGCCATATTCAGGAAGAGCATTGTTTAACAGTGTTCTGTTTGAAAATTGTATTAGTTTGCTACTGGGCTAAATTGTATCCTCTGGCAGACATACCTTATGTTCTGTCAAGACAGAGACTGTGCTATGCAATCCAGTTCTGTCCTGTATCCAGAACTTGATTGTATATAAAAATGCTGAGTTCCTGAGCCTTCCGGTAATAACAGTGCCGTATCTTTCCTTTATCTTTGTTTCTGTGTATACTTTTTCATACATAGTACAGAAAACCTGCACAAAAGAAGACCAAAAAAAAAAAAAAAAAAAAAAGGAAGTAAAACTAAGACAAAGGAATAACCATAAACTAATTTCTTCTTTACTTAAAAAAACTGTTGTCCTCACAATCTGAGCGATCTGGTTATATTTATAATGTGCTCCATTTTGTTATGAAGTTCTTCAAAATACCAGCTGCTTTCATATTCTGCTAAAACCAGCACACTGCAGCCAGTGAATGTTCATTTTCTCATTGACCAAGACCCTGAAGTCATTCTCCGCAGGGCTGCTCTGAACCTCATCTTTGCCCAACCTGTAGCTGTGCCTGGGATTGCTCTGACCAGGTGTAGGACCTTGTACTTGGCATGGTTAAACTTCATAAGGCTGGCATCAGCCCACCTCACAAGCGTGTCGAGGTCCCTCTGGATGGCATTCCTTCCCTCCAGGGTATCAACCAAACCACACAGCTTGGTGTCATCGGCAAACTTGCTGAGGGCGTACTCAATCCCACTGTCTGTGTCAGTGACGAAGATGATGAAAAAGACCGGTCCCGACACCAATCCCTGAGGGACACCCCTTGTTACTTGTCTCCAGCTAGACATTGAGCCATTGACCACAACTCTTTGTGTGCGGCCATCCAGCCAGTTCTTTATCCACCGAGTGGTCCATCCATCACATTGATGTTGCTCCAATTTAGAGACAAGGATGTCATGTGGGACAGTGTCAAACGCTTTGCACAAGTCCAGGTAGATGACATCAACTGCTCTACCCCTGTCCATCAGTTCTGTAGCCCCATCATAAAAAGCCACCAAATTGGTCAGGCAGGATTTCCCCTTCCTGAAGCCATGCTGGCTGTCACCAAGCACCTTGTTTTTCATGTGCCTTAGCATGCCTTCCAGGAGATTCTGCTCCAAGATTTTGCCAGGCACAGAGGTGAGACTGACTGGTCTGTAATTCCCCGGGTCATCCATTTTCCCCTTGTTGAAAATGGGGGTTATATTTCCCTTTTTCCAGTCATCGGGAACTTCACCTGACTGCCATGATTTTTCAAATACGTTGGGCAGTGGCTTAGCAACTTCATTTGGCAGCTCCTTCAGGACCCGTGGATGGATTTCATCAGGACCCATGGACTTGTGCACGTTCAGGTTTTTAAGATGGTCTCAAACCAGATCCTTTCTTACAGTGGGCCCAAGGTCTTCATTCTCACAGTTCCTGTGTCTGCCTTCCAAGACTTGGTTGGTATGGTCAGAGCTTTTGCCAGTGAAGACCGAGGCAAGGAAGTCATTCAGAACCTCAGCCTTCTCCAAGTCCTGTGTAGCCAGTTCTCCTGATAGCTTCCGGAGAGGGCCTACATTGTCCCTAGTCTGTTTTTTATTCGCTACGTACCTATGGAATCCCTTCCTGTTATCCTTAACAACCCTAGCCAGGATACTTGTAGCTCCCATTTATTTCTAAAGCAGCTGCACGTACCTTGACTTCACAGTAATCATACATATGGTTAAATATCATTAGAAATATAAACAGAAAAATCTAAAAGTCTGAGAACTAGTATGGCAGGTTGATCCTGGGTGGCTGCCAGGTTCCAACCAAAGCCACTTTATCACTTCTCTCCTCAGCTGGACAGTGGGAGACAAAAATATGGTGAATGGCTCATGTGTCCAGATAAGGACAGGGAGAGATCACTCATCAATTATCGCCACAGGAAAACCAGATTCAGTGTGGGTCAGGGCACCCCCAGGCACAGGTACAGGTTGGGCAAAGAAGAGATTCAGAGCAGCCCTGTGGAGAAGGACTTGGGGGTGTTGGTCAATGAGAAAATGAACATGAGCCAGCAGTGTGCGCTCACAGCCCAGAAAGCCAACCGTATCCCGGGCTGCATCAAAAGGAGCATGACAAGCAGGTTGAAGGAGGTGATCCTGCCCTCTGCTCTGCCTCGTGAGACCTCGCAGTATTCTGTGCAGTTCTGGTGTCCTCAAAATAAGGAGGATATGGAACTGTTGTAACAAGTCCAGAGGAGGGCCACGAGGATGATAAGGGGACTGGAGCACCTCCTGAATGAAGGCAGGCTGAAAAAACTGGGGCTGTTCAGCCTGGAGAAGAGAAGGCTGTGTGGAGGCCTCATAGCAGCCTTCCAGTATCTGAAGGGGACCTATAGGGATGCTGGGGAGGGACTTTTCATTAAGGACTGTAGTGATAGGACAAGGGGTAACGGGTTAAAACTTAAAGAGGGGAAGTTTAGATTGGATACAAGAAGGAAGTCCTTTACTTTGAGGGTGGTGAGGCACTGAAATAGGTTGCCCAAAGAAGTTTTGAATGCTCCATCCCTGGCAGAATTCAAGGCCAGTCTGGATGGAGCCTTGGGTGACATGGTTTAGTGTGAGGTGTCCCTGCCCATGACAGGGGGTTTGGAACTATACGATCTTAAGGTCTTCTCCAACCTTAAACATTCTGTGACTCTATGATTCTATGAAATTAATTTATTGCAAATGAAATCAGAGTGGGGCAATGAGAAATAAAAACACCTTCCCCTCACCTCTCCCTTCTTGCAAGCTAAATTTCACTCCCGATTTTTCTATCTCCTTCCCCCGAGCAGCAGAGCTGAATGAAGAATGTGGGCTGTGGTCAGTTCATTCCATGGTGTCTCTGCCTCTCCTACATTTCTGCATTCTTCCCCTGCTCCAGGGTGGGGTCCTTTCCACGGGGATGCAGTCTTGCAGGAACGAACCACTCCAGCGTGGGTCCCCCTTGGGGTCACAAGTAGTGCAGCAAACCTGCTCCACCGTGGGCTCCGTTCTCCATGGGCCACAGGCCCTGCCAGGAACCTGCTCCAGCATGGGGTTCCCATAGGGTCACAGACTCCCCAGGACACAGTTCTCCCTTTTGGCTGCCAGGACAACTCCGCTGACTAATACTGAGCTTGCCCGAAGAATCACAAGTTAGAATTATATATATATGCACAAACCTAGAATTCTATGTGTAGAAATATAGAGAACTGCGCATGAGAAGCCCGAAGAGCTGTAAAGCTGAAATTAATTATTTTCATGTCAAAAGGCTTTAATCTTTACTTTACTGATTGCTGAGATTCCATCATCTTTTATACAGAATATTCTGATATACAATTGTGATCTTGAATTACTACCTTAGATTGCAATTTGAGGCAGTTATCCTCAAGAACAATTCTCTACCAGATGTCATTTCATGCGATTTGCAGAATACATCAGAGCAAAAAATGTACTTTTTTTAGATTTAGCAAAGCACTGTGTGCTAAAGTAAACATTTTAAAACTGGAGCCGTCAGCTAAACTAAGGCAATAAATGAACACACATAAATGCATATATTAAGTTAATAATAAAAACACTGACTAAGCTTTGTGAGTGGTCACCTATTTAAAATTCACCCTCCCCTCCCGCACCAATGCTGACAGTATGGATATTATTCAAGCTCCGTTCATGAGAACTCTAGTTTTCCCCTAAGATACTAATTCAGTGTTCAACTTACAAGTTTAAATTTCCCTTGGATCTTCACACTTACATACACCACAGTAATGTACAATTCCATTTCAAAGTCACCATTTAAAAGAGAATAGAATAGAATAGAAAATTGCTGTAGTGATATAACACAAATGTAACTGTAACAGAACTAATCTGGAACTCACATTTTTGTTAATTAGACACTTGAATTTTAATTTCCTATCCCTTTTTTCCTAGTTGATATATGAAGGATAGATTAAAATTCTTGTTGTATATATATATCAAAAATTAACAGCCAACAAAATACCATTAGAAGTTCCTGCAATACAAGAATAGTATCTCAAACTATGCGGCATCCAACATGAACAATTCAATGGGATTCTTTCTGCATGTGTCCAGTAAGGGCACTGACACTCTGAGTATGGATAGACACAGAAGATGATGGCAGAAAAAATCAGTGCTGCATCTGACTATTAGTTGTGCAGAAAGACAGGATACTGAACTGCTTTTATCATGCACTGATACAAGGAAAAGACCTCTGTGGAGACAGTGTTCTCACAGGAGAATGGATAATTGGTACATAAACTCTGAATAATCCTGAAAGATACAGCAAGGCCATGAGAGGCCCGAGATGATATATGATAAAAAGTTGGTGAGCCCTTCCACCAGTTTCCTCAGTACCATTGAGTGGATCCCATCCAGCCCCATAGACTAGTGTATGTAAGGGTTCATACCAGCTCAGTCTATGTTACTTTCTCTGCAGATTTCTCATGTAGCAGTACAAAACATGAATAGCACATGCCCATGAAAATCCTATCTATTTCCATATGTTCTTACTATATGTCTCACAAAAAAAAAAAGAAAAACCTAGTAAGATCTGGTAAAATGAGTTATTAAGGAGAAAAATATTCTTTGATTCTGAAATGGTGAAGTTTATTTTGTTTCCAGTGAAACAGTTAATGAAGAATAAAATCTGATATCCTTAACTTTCAAAAAACTGATACAGATTGAATCATCCTGTTTTCCTCTCAAGGGGCCTCACTCTGTTAGATGCCAGCTGAGCAAAGCACTTGGACTCATTCCACCAGCAGTGCCTGAGGGTCTACACTGGCACCCAGTTCATGTCTTTGCCTTCAGTTCTTACATAAGTACTAAATTTCCATCCGTTTCAGCTGAAGTAAGTTAACTGCATATCTCAGTGCTTTGAGGAATCAAAAGCTCGTAAGAAGCTTTTTTCCTTTGCATGATTTTTTTTTAATGAATAGCTTCAGTAATTTTATGTCCATAAATCTGGACATGGGCAAATCCACTGATTTTTAAAAAGCTTTCTAAAAATATTCTGAAGTACCATTTTTAATTGGAATTCAATGTAAGAAAAAATTAAACTAAGTGCTTTGAAGTGTTAGTGTAATGTGCATTATATAGAAGTTCTAACTGCCCAGCTACTGCCTGTGATGTAATTCCCTGCATGAATTTTTGCTTCTTGATTTCCACAACCTAATCTCATTAGTTTGCTTCAAATATAGTGATCATAAGTGTTACAGCTATCTGAAATGTTAAATCCCTTATTTATAAATGCTGGAAGAAAAACATAATAATTTTGTAACACTTTGAGGCATCCATATCTTAGATCTACCACACTGAATAAAACAAATCAGAAATGGCCACAATCCCATATGCACAGAAGCAGTGAATCGGAGCTGTGAAGTGACCATCAAATAAACTGCCAGCTGCAAAGAAATCAGAGACAGTGCAGGTGCATATAACTGTTGTGATGCAACTGTGTAACACACTATCACCAACAATTACACCCTTAGAGCTGAACAAGCATTTGATAGGCCCTTGATGAATCTTATCTGAACTGCTCTGAGCAACTCAGAGACTCGACTAGTTAAGAATCTGATTTAAGGCAGAAGTCACTATATCTTGTGTACGCATGGTATTTTGGTTTTCAACTGTGTTTTTAAAATGCTAAAAGAATTTAAGAAAAGATTTAGTGAAATCAGCATATATGGAAATAACTTGTGAGGTTCTTGGAGTGTTCTTTTAAATTCAACAGTTCACAGTTCATTCACAAGAGAACTTCATGGTAGAGTCTGCCATAAGGGAGCCATGTAGTGGTGGGCATGAGAACATGCAAAGTAGGTGGCAACTACACATGCTTTGCCTCTTAAAACACCAAACTTGAGTAACCATGCTTTGAAACATGGCATAGGCAGCTGAGCCCCCTGTTTACATGTTCACTAGCATGTGAAACAGGGCACGTTCCACTATCTTTCTAATCCACAACCACTGCTTTCAAACATGCGGTGCAAAACATTATTGCTAATTCTATTTTCTATGGAGGTAACAAGTCAAATACTATGTTTCCAAACTGATTCTACAATGGAGGAGGCACCAGACACTCAGCTAAAATATTTAAATATTTAAACACATAAATGTTTCTTCAGCAACATGATGGACAAATACATTCTTCCTCATAAATATGCAAAGAATCATAAATAATTTGTTTCCGTATTTCACCATAAAACTAATTTTAATAGTTCACATACTTTGAGAATGTGAACTATTAGAAGACACTCTTATTCCACTTGATAACAAAAAGTAATGCTTTTAAAATTTTAGTCAGCTGAAAACTCTACTTCCCAACATGCAGCTCAGGTCACTGTTCTTGTACTACACTTCTAGTTCAGGTTTCTCTTACACTCCTACACCTTCCCCCAACATTAAGCTTAACATCTAAAATAAACAAGTTTATTTAAACAGAAAGGGAATACTTTGACAGTTTTGAAATAATTTCTAGAAAAACAGTGAAATTTTTTTTTTTTTTCCCTTCACCCCCCGGCCCCCCTGCCCCCCCCCCCCCCAAAAAAAAAAAAAAAAAAAGGTTAAAAAATTGTAGGGCAGCTTTCTACCCTGTCAGGAATCAAGAGAAAAAAAAAAATCTAGACATTTTCACCTTAAGTAAAATCAGATACATTATCTCATTAAGATCAGTTACTCAGTATATGTTCTAAGTAAGCATTTTAGTGGAAATGAGGAACTAGTTTCTGCTCATATTACCAACTCTAGGTAAGCTCCAAATCAGAGTGCATCTTACTGGCATTTACTAGTTACACAGAAGCAAAAACTACATGTGCCTTTCTATATAGCAGATTTGTGATCTTTATTTTTTACCTTGCTACAACAGCACACATCTCTTTGCAGTGAACAGACTACTTAAGATTACAATTTAACATACTTTTTACATCAGAAAAGATGGTGTAGCCACTAAAAAAAAGTAATCTGTGCCAGGTTACTTTTTTTTTTGTGGCTACACCATCTTTTCTACTACCTTCACATAGTTTCAGCTACTTATCTGGAGCCTTTATAGTTCTACAGTCAAACTGTGAGTTTATATAGATCTAGATAAATGCAGAAATACATACATATATATACATACATATAATGCTTTTCTGTGCGTGTAGATTTATAAATGTACATATATTTGAAAGTCTATTTTAATTCAAATTATCCCACAGCTTTGTTCATTGCCTAGACATCAAAAAATCCTATACAGCAGAGAGGAGGAAATAAGCAGTAAGAGCCTCAGAGGAGTACAGTGGAAGTGTTGACTTGAGTAATTTTAATTTGAAACTGTAGGAAACACAGTTGAAGACAACTGTAAAATACAATTCATCAAGCAGCAACTTCTACTCTGTCTGATAACCTAAGGGTTCACTAATGATATAAATACATATAAAAGAAAAAAAAAATCTCAGATGTTCCAAATAAATCATAAACTTAGATTTATCACAAAATATTTTGAAATTAATTTAAACTGACATTAAGTAGTCTTTATAGTGAGCGGATTAAATTGACTGCTCCTAGACAAAAGTACCTGTAAGATTTTCAGATTCATCGATTTTACCTTACTTATATGTAGACATTGCAGATTAAGAAAACAGGCATTCCTAGTTATTTTCAGCTATTAAGGAACTCATAGTCTATTTTAATTAACTCAATAAATTGAAATAACGAAAAAATTCTTTGCTTATGCAGCAGCAGCTGTTGTTTCTTAAAGCTACGTTAGCACTTAAAGTGAATATGCTTACATAGTGACTTTCACTGAGGGGCTGGCCTTCACAATTTCAGAAACATATAACAAAAAATATAAGACAGCTGATTTTGATCCATTTTGATTAGAACTCTAGCTGGTTAATGACTTCCTTCTAGCCCCTTACAATACAAATAATCATGGCATCATGAGCAGAAGAGATTTCTCTTTGTGGCATGACTGTAAACATCAAGCCAAAACAATGTGCTTGTTCTGCGTACCTTCCAAGTAGTGGAAATTACTCTGATCTGCATTTTAGACCTTTTTAGATTCCACATGTCATTTTTAGCACTGCTTAAGTGAGGCATTAGTGTTTTCCTGACAAAGTTAGTAAGGACTAAATTTGTTTTCACCTGGTTTTCATTCAGTCCACTGTGTTTAGACTGTCTTGATTTCAGAATACTATTTAGGCGTATGGTTAAGTGTTAGTATCAGACAGACCTACAATTCTATTAAATGTGATGATGTACTTACATGCTCTTCAAAATTAGGTCAAAAATAAGAACACTGGAAGAATTACCATTTCTTTTTGTTTGGTTTCTGACTATTGCAGGGCTGGCTTCCTGCAGACTTCAGGAACTTTGTGGGTTTGAGAGCATGGTTTAACATCAATCTTTACATGTTACAGAGTGTACTGGTGCCCTGGTGTGTAACATTACAGTAAGAATGAAAAAATAACAGGGAAAAGCATGTTTGAGAGAGATGATTACTGTGTTGTTCAGTTTGCTCTTGGTTTGCATTATGTTTACTTATTCAATAATCTTGTTTGTCCTTGATACATTAGAGAAAAATAATGACAGTGTCGGCTTTTCCCTGTGCTGCCACCATTAATGAACATTTCCACAAGACGAAACTCCAGGGACGTGACAGCTTTGCCTGGTGCGTTTCCCTGCAGATCCACAGAGAGAGACAGCTTTGGAAACCATTTCAGAAATGATTAAAAGCCATTTTGACTCTCTCCAGGAAGTAAATGACAAAAACCTAGTGACTCCTGGGAAGAAAGCATGAAGTACTAAAGGGAAGGTATCAGGAAGGAAGGTCAGTCCTGACAGGAAGAACATACTCATCAGCAGATGCTTCAAAGAAAAGTTAAAAAAAAAAAGATCCAAGCAGATAAATGAGTTAAAATACCTGGGTTTCAATTGTATCACCACTCAGCTTTAAAGATGGAGACTCACATGGTGTTCCAGTGAAACAGCTGTGAAAAGTAGTGTGTGTACAGAACAGATACTGAACATTAAACAGCAAGACATGTTACTGTGGAGAATTTGGAGCAGACACGTGAGGGTTTACCTGTGCCATTCCCTGAACAGAGGGTTTTTCCAAAAAAACTTCATCAGTTACTGACACATTCTGCACCAGAGAAAAAGATTTCAACCCATTTTCTATCATATTCAGCACCATAAACCTACTTCCTGGAGATTTACCCTCCTGGAGGTGGCAGGACTGGCAGGACCTGGGAGGGATTCACCAGTACTGGAACTGGAGGCCATGCTGAAGGAATTACCTCACACCTACCTACAGGGTGAAGGCGCTCATGTGCTGTCAGCGCCAGCAGTACTGAGGCACTGCTTGGGTGTCCCCTGTGAAGAGTGGCCGGTGCTGCCCAGTGCTGGACACAGCTGCTTCCAGCTGGCTCCAACAGCCCCACCGCAGGGCACTGCTGAGGCTCCCAGCCAAGATGGTGGCACCCCGGAGAGCAGAAACCCCCTCTACACAGGACGCAGGGCCAGAACAGAACACAAAAATGGAGAGAAACAGTTAAATACATAGTTTAATACACAGCTTTGAATAAAGGCTCAGGGAATATTCACACTGAATAAGGAAATAATTACCATTTTCAGGTAATTTCCACTTTGTGAATACTACTTTGAAACTAGATTTTTCAAAATTCTTGCACAGGACTTCAGAACGTACTGTTGTTTTTCTGCTATAGAAAACTGTCTAAAATCAGTTATTTAAAATTAGAATATAATCTATAATGTTAAAAAGAAACACCTATTGTATAAAATCAGGAAAACACCGAAGGAGGCAGCCAGCTGTTATCTAAAAAATGAAAGACCAAGAACAGCTTAATCTTCATCAAAGAGCACAGCAAGATAGTTTTTAAAGTAAGACAGAAAACTGGAGTACATCTACAGCACAACAAATTCCTGTCTGAAACAGTCATTAAAGGCAAATTAGTAACTGTCATTGCTAATCTGTCTTTATAAAGCATAATTGTTTTCTATCAGTGCACGTTGACAATTATTAATAGAAGTCCTCCTACTTAAATTAGCCATTGGAAGGAGATTTCAGATGAAGTTTTTGAACAAGTTTCTATACCATCACTCGGCCTCAGTAGTGTAATTCTGCTGATTCGTAAAATGTAACAGTATTCCATTTCTAGTCATCATATAAATAAGGACATCACAGTCTGGCATCATATCAACAAAAAAACAGGTTTGCTATGATGGTACATGGCACCTTCTATAACCTAATCCAGAAGCTAGCATCATGGCAAGGCTGGTTTACATATATACATAAAACTATGTATAAATGGATGTATTATATATAAATATGCATATAGATGATATAGATATGGATATAGATATAGATTATATAGATACATAGGTATCTCCCTTCTTTAGTACTGTCAGATACTTACTTTAGGCCTGACTGAAAATACGCAATGCAGTGTGTTCAAGACTTGAGCCTTTTCATTCTCATTACACTTCAGAAGCCTATTTGTGTCTAATACGACGTTTTGATAGTTACTACTCTTGTTATTTTCCATATAGCTTGCTTTCTATTTAGGCTGCAAATATTTAAAAAATGTGGATCAAATAAATGGCTTACCGTTTCTGATTTCTTTGCAGTTTTACTGCACTGGTATTGCTGATTTTCAAGGCATTTTTAAGAACCAGGACCTGGTGCTACATTCTTCCTTTCATGTTGGAAGAGGCAGAGGGTGATAGCAGACCAAGCAAGCGTCACCCATGTCTCCAACATCTCGTATTTCCATTGCCTCTACTTATGAATGAGAAGCTTCCTCAAACTAATTCTGAAAATACTGTTTTTAAAGGTGTCCTGATGACTTACCCTCACAAACTATATTCAAACCATTAATTCATGGACTAGATAATTTTTCTTTTCTCTGTGCAAAGCTGTACTAATTTTACAAATATTGCAGGACAAATCTCTAGTTTTTCTTCTTTAATATGCCCTCCTATAATCTAAATTATGACCATTGTAGGACACAAACTGTGTTTTAACTGTTTAGCAGTTGTCCCACTATACACCTTCTTGCTTGTTATCGGGAATACTGGATACAGATGACAATAGCAAAAAAATTTTTACTTGGCAAGGTTGATATCCACTATCAGTGACCGAAATCAGACTATTTAATTAGAATCTTGGCATTGAAATGGAACAACTGATAAACACCACAGTGGAAACAGACTGTAAAAATATACATTTTTGCTTTCAAACTATTGCTTTTTAGCACTGTTCCACAGAAGGGCATGTAGATAACTCACCAGAACAGAATGCAGGTTGGAGAGAACTATCAATAATAGGAAATAAGATGTGACTCACATTTCAGATATCTTAAAATGTCTAATAAAAACACCTGCCATTACAGCTAACACCTACTCCAATGTTCACAACCAAAATTAGAACATGGTACAACGTGGATAGTAAATAATGGGCAAGCATCAGAACTGTGGTTAAATTAATTTAGGTTATCTGTCCTTGACATAAGGGATGGAAGCAACATGCAGTGACCCAACCAGCTGCCACCGTTAAGTGATGCTGCCTGGTAAGACATGTCAGACCTAGCTACATCTCTCCCAGGCAGTAAATCAAGAGATCCCTTGTTACAAAAACAGTGGAAACTTTAGTTTGAAGACTTGCAATAACTGTAACTGTCGCTCTACTAAGGCAACAGTGACATTATGGCTGGCAAACAATAATGAGAAAACAACTGGAAAAAAATTCTGTATTTCCCTAATCATATGT
Source organism: Pezoporus wallicus (assembly GCF_028554395.1). Classification (NCBI taxonomy): domain Eukaryota; kingdom Metazoa; phylum Chordata; class Aves; order Psittaciformes; family Psittacidae; genus Pezoporus; species Pezoporus wallicus. Next base: position 994,382 of record NW_026634996.1, read on the forward strand.
AAAGAAAAATAATGTACCTTTCAATTACATGCTTTAACAAAAATCTGTTTCAAATCCATCCTCTACCTTAAGCAGCACTACATGGGAATTTAAGCTTTCAAAGAAAGACAAAAAGAAGGAAAAAAAAAAAAGAAAAAAAAAGCATTTTCTAATATGAATGGGTGATGAAATGAGTAAAACTAAAAACTTCAAAGATAAATCTCTATCTGTATAATTTTACCAAGTCTTCAGAAAATCTGGTATCATAGCTGTATTTCACTTCAGTAAAAATTAATGTCATCTATGCAGCAACTACTAATCCTGAAATCTGAATAGCTTTAAAAAAATCCCACCAGTTTTGCTACAGTTCATTTGTTGCAAGGAAACGCTGCTGAATCTGAAAGCCATTCCCAGACACTCTTGACCTTAACTGATACCTTTAGAATAATTTAGCAATGCATAACAATGATGCCTTGGATGTTAATATCGAAGAAGTGAATCTAAAACATTATTTAGTACATAGTATCTCCCCTAAGGCTAAGTCTTTGATAGTTTCAGCTTACTTATATTTAGCTCTTAATATCAAGCTGAAGAAAATTTGTTGGGTTGTTTTCTGCTGGTTTCTTTCTTGCTTTGATTTTTGGGTTTGGGTTGCTATTCTTGAATCTTCTACTCCATACATTTCTGGTTCAGCTCCTAACTCAGATGACTGTTGTGAGAGCGTAAAAAGTACAAACTTCTCATGGAAAAAAGGACTGTCACCAGCTAAACAGTATTTTGCTATAATTTCTGTTTATTCATTTTACTGTCTTCAGCCTCACCAAGTGTCTGTCCTTTGAACATTAAGGAGTATGATATGCATTTGACACAGTTCTGTATGAGTAGAATCTTCTGTTAAAGATACAGGACCTCATTTCCTACATATTGTAAGGACAAATACATAGATGTTTTGCCAACAGTTTAAAGAAAAAAAATCCCACAGACCCAAAACGAACCAGAATAACTTCAAATATATTCCTTATCAGAGAATCACTGCAACACAATTAGAATTATAAACCCTATTTCCCTATCATCCTGAATGCACATGTACTTTATTAAAAAAAAATAATAAAAATTTCTTCCTATCTGGAAAGAATTTGGGGTTTGAATATTGGAGTCTTGGAATGTTGTTTCTTTCTTTTGTATCCACTGGTTATAAGCCAAGCTGTCCTCTGAGATGTAGCTCACAGTGTGAAGGACATTCATTCTTTACCATAAAAATAAAGACAAAATGACTGTGAGGGGTCAAAGGCCACAAAGTGTTGTGGAGTAGCAGTTAGGGTGTTGAGGTTATTAGTAGAGGACTTTTGAAGCTGTCACTCCTGCTGCCAAGAGACTTCAAAGGACACTGGTCCTTCCCCCTGCAGTCCTGCCTTGTATTCATGAGTAATGAAGAAAGAACCAAACAGGCCCGCACTGAACTTTAAGTTCATCATGTGGAGTTGCACACAGTTCATAGTTCTTAACATTGTAATCTGACAGGCAAAATCCAGACAACTTAGTAAGGTAACACAGCAAGAAAAAAAATTCTCAGTCCCTACATTTATTTTTTGATAGGATGACTATTTTTCTGGTCAAACAAACAAAAGCTTTCCCTCTTCTCAGTGCTTCATAAGGCACATGGTTATTAAAGCTTGTCTGCTGTTTCACAGCTTGACAAAGTTTGAGACTTCTTATAGCATATATTAAAAACAAAGTCTTTTGGGGACTGTTAGTCTAAACACTCAACACATACAGATTTCTTGGATATTCTTAGCTGTTGTTATCTGTGTTTGCACTGACAGTATGCACAGGTGACTCTTTATCTCCTGGACCAGCCTGTGAGACCTTACATAGCAAGTCACACAAGGAGAGAGGAGACCACTGGCCACATGGCAGAGGCAGTGCTGTAGCTCATCCCTGTTGTAGCAAAACGTAGCTTCTTGCTGGATTCCTCAGAGCATGCAGTCCCAGGACACAGACCTGTTCACTGCTTTGTGATCCCACAGAGTCAGATGTAGCAGGTCAGGAGATCTGCAGGGCACACTATGCAACTGTTGTTGGCACAGGTGATCACAGTTACCGTAGCATATAATCCTCCTTTTCCCTGCAGTCATCCCAAGCATAACAAGCAAGAGTGATCAGGTCAGAGTACCTTGGCTTTTCCAATTCTGTGCATCTGGCCAGGTCATTTAGAGTGTGCACTGCTGTCTGTACCTCTGGCTTTGTAAAATGAGAATGACAGCTGCCTTCTCTGCCTTGAGACGTTAATAAAAGTTTAGAGCAGCTCTACTGGTTCATGAGCAACTAAAACTTTGATTCACTTAAGTGCACATTTCTAGGCACTAGTTTTCTTCTCTTATCTACATTAGGATGATATCCCACACCTTTTTGAGCCAATTTAGAAGACTGCCAATGTACGGCATCCAGTTCATTTGCCTGTGTTCAGGAAGATCCCTCCTGGGTAGACACAGTTCCAGGAAGACTTCAAAGAAACTCCAAAGGTTGATTTCAGTTCAGTTACCATATACATAAAGAGGCTTATCTTGCTCCTGTTGGTAGGCTGAACTGAGGTACAAAACCTGTGCATATTCTGCATTCTTCTTATGAATATGTAATGCAGAAAAACTTAAAATTGTCTACAGATACACTAACCATATTAGATCGCTACAGGAACTATTACTAATACTCTAGCAAAAGTATTCTAAACTGCTTTAACACTTCAATATTTTCATACATACATAAGAAATCTTTTTTTCTAAAATGTGAGCATAAATCATACAGAAAATTATGTAAAACTGAATAAATTATGCAGATAACATTCTCTGAATATTTAAGTGTTATGCTCTGGAGTAAACAGCACATGCACTGAATGCTTGATGAGAGGAAGAGACTTTATAACTAGATTATATTTCAACAATGACCATCTACATTGCTCTTTCCTGACCATCAGAACCTGACTTGCTGAACTTCAGTACCCTGTTACCTCTGTTGTGCTTTAAAAATCCAGTCACATAAGATCAACTCAAAAATCTCGTAATTAGGACTTGGCATTAGTTTGACATCTGGAACATGCTGTGTGAGCATAGTGTAGTTGCTCTGACATTCTGGAATATAAAAATGCAAAGCCACCTGAGAAACCACATGAAAGACACTCTACTACCCTAAAGTGCACTTACTAGACTTTGAAGCTCCCAACATAAGCTAATTAGAAATCTCTCCTTGTCTCCCTGGGATGTAAAAGTAGCACTGTCAGGCTTTTTGGTATAAGGGTGAAAGTTTCAAGTAAGGTCCCTTTGTTATTCCAGGATTACCTCTCTCAGGTGGTAGCTATCGCTTAAACTAAGGTCACAATTAATAGGCACAACCTCTTGTCATAAGAAAAAGGGAGGAAGGGAAGTAGTATTTGCTTTACTTACTACACTAAATTAGTAAATTCTTATTAAATATACGAAATAGAGCAGCTTAATTCATTCCTTGAGGCCACAAATATTCTAATGTTTTTAAAAATTCAAATCAGATTTTTGACTCACTAGGTTGATTTCACTATGCATTTCTTGTTAAAACAGAACTTCACCTTTACATGAAAAAAAAAAATTCTGATTGTATTACACATAGAAACCAAGACCACTACGCATTGGTTAGTGCCAAAAGGAGAAAACTCAGAGCCACCAATGCAGTTAGGTTTGAACCATGCTGCTGAAGTTTTGATTTTGAGGACCCCTCACCATGTAAAGGAAACACAGGAAGCTGAATTTCTTTTAGAATTACAGGGTTAGTCCTCCAATAACAAATTAGCTCATTTAATGCATCATCCACTAAATACCTGATCAGATTGTGATGCACCATCTTTCAAAGGTGTATCTACACTTTTAGACTCCAGAAAAGTATAGTCCACATGCTGCCTGAAAGCAATATTTTTAAAAATCACTCCTAGAGTCAAATTGCTTGCCAGCCATCACAAAATGCTGTCAAGGCATGGGCTTTCAATATCCTCAAGTATTTAAGACAATGCCATATCAGTGAAAACTTAAATGGAAGTAAGATACTCATCAGGCAGATGGGAAGTGTCTTTCAATGAGCCAGGTGCTAAATGGCTGTTGCGAAACAGACAACTTTTCCCTTTTACTGAGAAAAGAAGATACTGACAAATACTGAAATAAAGTAACGACCTAACTATTAAAGAGTAGAAACTCATTGCAAAGAAAAAGAGAAATGGGGAAAAAACCCCAACCCTGTGGTTCTTGCCTCCATCTTTGCCCCTGCCATCTCATTCTTTCATCCTGTGTCATGTAACATGTTGACCTCCATGAAGTTCTTTTAAAGCACCTGAAATACTTACATTTTGCAGGTATTTATTAAAGTGAAGTAAATACAAAGAGTATTCCTTGAAGTCAAACCCACCAGTATCCATCAAGCTCTCATGACCCCAACATGACTCATTTTATTCTTGTGGTCTCGATCAAAAGATCAGTAAAATAAGGTGCACACATTTTTGTATAATTTTCACAAAGAATGGCTGTCAACTTAAATCCCTTTATACAAATACAGGTATCAACTTACAGGGACTTTTTGGGGCAAAGGCAAGCTAAACATTTTCTAGTGAAGAAGAGATGGAGAGACAATAGAAGTATTTGGGATCTGAAAAAACTGTTCTTCCTTCCTCTCCAACCACTGCCTCAACTTTAAGAGGATTAGGGAGTATAATGTGAAATGAGATCCTCTCTGAGCCTACTTATGTTTAAACCATTCTCTTTAAGTCAGGAGAGTGATGCAGGCACCTGTGATGGTGTTCTGTGAAGAAAATCTGAGAACTAATAGCTGTAGAAGAACCAGTCTTTTGTTAGGAAAGCTGTGAAGCACCAATTAATTTTCCAGCAACCCCTTACATGCCAAAATAAACTTTTAAAGCTAACTGAAACACTGATAAAACATGATTAACTTACTTTTAATACCTGTAATTTGTGCTCACATTAACCTTCCGTAGAGGTTTCTATCCATAGAACACCACGCTGTGTATTCTGAATTCAGTGAACTCGTTATTACTGGAATGAGAAAAGTGACAACCCATAAAAATGTATTCTAAGGTGCTCTGGAAGTGTGCAGTTACCCACAGCATCGCCCCAGAATGAAGAATCTTTTGGTAAGAACTGATCAGTCAGGAAAGCACTTTGCACAAGGGAAGCTCAATGTAGCAAGGACCACACTTACATACTAGTACTGTACCAGAAAGCTCTGAAGGGCCCAGCTATAAGCTGCATGTTTGCTTTCTCAGACAGTTATAGCTTGTGCCATTTATCACTCTCCTGAAACTTGCCTACACCATCTCACTAATTTGCACTTTTAGACAAATGCTAAGCTCCCAGAAGCACCCTGTGACGTTTTGCTGGTTTATGAAGGGCAAAGACAGAATTCGTTATTATCCTGTATTTGCACATATGTTCACAAGGTCAAAGGAGGTAATCCTGACCCTTTGCTCTCATGAGACCTTACCTGGAGTATTGTGTACAGTTCTGGTGTCCTCCACATAAAAAGGACACAGAACTGTTGGAACAAGTCCAGAGGAGGGCCATGAGGATGATCAGGGGACTGGAGCACCTCCCATATGAAAACAGGCTGAGAAAGTTGTGGCTGTTCAGCCTGGAGAAGAGAAGGATGTGTGGAAACCCCATAGCAGCCTTCCAGTATCTGAAAGCTGTCTGTAAGAATGTTGGGGAGAGACTATCCGTGAGGGACTGTAGTGAAAGGACAAGGTGTAATGGGTTAAAACTTAGGGGAATTTTAGGTTGGATATAAGGAGGAAGTTCTTTACTGTTAAGGGTGGTGAGGCACTGGAATGGGTTGCCCAGGGAACTTGAGAATGCTGAATCCCTGGCTGTGTTTAAGTCCAGGCTGGACAGAGCCTTGGGTGACATGGTTTAGTTGGAGGTGTCCCTGCCCATGGCGGGGGGTTGGAACTAGATGATCTTAAGGTCCTTTCCTACCCTAACTATTCTATGATTCTATGATTAGGGTAAGCATTCACTGATTATGAAAAGCAGAAAAATGTTTGTAACAAGTTCCAGACAGTGAAGGGTGGATGGACTACATAACCTGCAGCCCTAAAAATGGGATTTGTGGAAATTTGGTTGGGTATAAACCAAGAAGCATGGCTGCTAGGCAAAAGGCTACCTGAGGCCAACTGAAACGTCACTGGGGAAATGGACAAGTGCTATAAATTGTTATCATCCTCTCCCCAGCTTCTGTTTCCTTTTTCTCCAAAACATGTTGCTCTCATAAACTGGGCTCAACATACCTTTTTTGTCTTAGCTTTTGCTGCCATCTATATTTGCTCAATCAGTCCTTTTCTGTTGCTACAGGTGAGGCAATGAGGAACAGAATATTCTCTTGCTTTCCTAGTAGATGCAAAAATTACCCTTCATGCCTCACTGTATCCAACAAAAGCTCATGACCTTACACTTCTTGGAATCCAAAGGGATTGCCTTCTGAGGTAGCTCAGAAGACATGAATTACTGGTGGGTGTTGTGTGTGGCAGATTATGCTAAGCAGGTCTCCATATGCACATATGTTCACTACTTGGGTCAGCATCCAGATAGCATTCAGTATTTTCCACTTGCTGAATCAAGAAAACAGACACATGACAAACATGCTTTACTCATAGTACTTGGTATCACTTTGAGAAGACATCATTCTGAAAAGGAAAATTACCATTCTCCTGCTGTACACAAGCACAGCTTCTACAGACAAGATTTCTTGCTCTGAACAACTGGTCCCCCAAAGCAGATACTTGACAGTGCAGGCTATATTGTGAACTAACCTGAGCTGGTCTCTGTGTGTAGCAACTGATAGTCCCTCTAATTTGTATTCTATAGCTGCTTTAATTTCTTTTGGTATTACTTTTCCAGGATCAGACTGCTTAATATTGCTACTTTTATTCTGAAATGGGCATTGCAAGACTTACAGGAAGCTTTTTACTGTACACCAGAGAAGACTTTCACATTTGATTGCAAGAAATATTGCAACGGCACAAAATGCCAACAAGGTAAGATGAAGAACTGAACTACTTAAGGACAGGAAGGGTATTTTCTTTATCTGATACTGGTCTTTATAGTAGCTCAAGAAAATGCTAGCAAAGTTATTAATCCCCAGGAAACTGTCTGTGCTTTAGTCACACTTGTTTGTGTAATGAAGTTCTTTGAGCAGTTTAAGCCAATTTTAAACTCAAAAGATGATGTACGTCTTAATCAAAAGTATGCGATTATTTGCACTTGATGATTTCTTCGTTGCGAATATATGCAGTGGAATAGCTTGAAGCTTTACTCATCCAAAGTGGCACCAAAAATGCTACAGAAGCACACCCACGCTGCAAGTAGGTCAGCATGGGTCTTTACCAGCTCCCTTTCCACTGGCATCACAATTTCTGCTTGTCAGAGGTAGTCCTCCCTATCAGTGGATTATGCAGCCCAGATTTCACAACAAAGTGAATCAAATAGTGTCAGTTAAATGATGCCCTCACAGAGCCTTCACTTAAGTCAGTATTATTAATCAATGAATGCAACAGAAATGGACATACATGGAAAACTACTTCCCTGTCTTTATGTGTGACCTTTATTGTACAAATGCCTCTCACCTTTCATGAGCTTTCAAGTTTAGATATCAAAACTTAATACCAAATAAAAGGTTTCTTCTGATACCAAATCATACTAGGAAAAGAACACAGAAAAACTAACCTGTTCAAACAATCTTGGGACTTCAAAAAAGATACTCAACTACCTACAGTTGCAACTACACGTAAAATTTCTCAGAAAAAATGAATAAGGGTGTAAAATCACCACTGAATCCTTTCAGAAAACAACTTCATGAGAAAAGACAATAAATTTTAATTAAAATTTATCATCTAAAGGTGATGCAAAGGTATTGTCATTCTGTTGTGCCTCTGATACAGGTCTTCAGGCTGTCATGTAAAGTACTAACAAGTAAGTCTGACCTGAAAATTGTGAAATTAGGAAAGAAATGGATGGTATCCACCAAAAAAGCCAACTATCCTTCCTTTACATATTGTGATTCCAAAATCAGCTTTACAAAAACAAGAATATGCATACTTTGTACAACTAACACGACAAAAAAAGTCATGACTCCTGACACCAGGAGTTTGCTTCCACTGTAGAGAAATCAGGTGTTCAAGAAGGTTTCAAGGTCAAGAAGGTGTTCAAGGGCAGGCTGTACAGATATATTTAAGACCTTACGTGAAACTCCAGAAAAGTAGGTTTTCTATTTTCTTTCGACAGGTCATGTTTCCCCATTTGCACAACCCAAATATCAAGGTACTGAAACTGAGAAGAGTTAACTAGAAGACATGTTTACTGACATTCAAAAGCCGTATGTTAAAGGTGTCTTTGACTTTCCTCAGTTTTCTTCTCAGTGCTGACAGGGGTTAAATAGCCAAAGCACTTTAAAATGAGCCCTCCTGCTCTGTGTCTATTTGCTTTCCAGGACTGGCAGAGTCCAAAACAAAAAGAATTTTTTGCCACAATATTGTGACTTCTCAGTTCTTCTTTCTTCAGAGTCCAGGTATAAGAAAAAGGTTTATGTTCACCAGATAACTGGAAATAAGCTTGAAGCGACAAGTATGATAATAAATTAGTGGAAATAGTCAAGCCAGCACTATGGAGTCTAATGAATAAAAGTAGAATGATGGGAAGCAAGGAACAAGGGAAAGTTATTAACTTTAGATTTTTTTCAAAACAGAACAGTCTAGGGAGAGAAAAATAGATGAGCCATGGAGGAAACTTGACGAGGTTTTGTTTTTGTTTCTTTTTATTTGCAAGGGAGAGATAGCAGGTATTTTCTGGCAGCATTGGTTTTATAAGCCAGTATGTGTGTCTTCAGGCAACATAACAATGAAATTAATATTAGCAGGGTAATGCAGGAGTTGTTTACACTTACTGAGAAAGAACACTGTTTTCACTTACTGAGAAAGAACACTGTTTTCACTTGAGTATCATTTGAAGCAACAAGAAAGAACAGGCAGCACAGAACATCAGTATTAGAAAACATTTAAAAAGAACATTATCTTAATTAAGAAAATAATAGAAACGTCAGAAACAAATTTTATCTAGTCAGATAGAAATATCTAACTGAGGAGTAAGTTTATCAGAATTCAGAGACTGCTCCAAGGGGCACAGCCTGTAGAATTGCATGGCTTTATATTGTCGCAAGTGCAAAGTCCTTATCCAAAAAAGCTGTTCACATACACATGTCCACATGTAACACACATGTAAGCACATGGATAATTAAATGGGATTAATTAGCTGCTCTTCTTCTAAGCTTAGATCTAAATGTTTTCCTTGACCAACTCCAACACTTCAAGTAGCAGGATTTTACTGCCTTTGAAAGTGCCACCTACACTGGTCTGGAACCTGAGAGACCAGAAACCATTGCTGTGCTGTACAGACTCATGAACCTCAGCAAGGAGTCTTTCACATGTATTTATCCATTAGCTGCCCTAAGGGGGCTCTGAGCTTAATGTGGATCTCTGTGTAGGTGAATTAATAAAAGGAGTAAACTCTAATTATTCCAAAATTAGCATTGTGCAACTTAAGGAAGAACTTAAGTGACTGGGCTTTGTTTTCAGATGTGCCAAGAACAATCTTGGCTAAAAAGATGGTAGATTTCATAAGCACTTAGGCTTGTCTGCAGATTTGTCCCTCTTTTGCCTTGAGGTCTTCCAAATTTCCTTTCTGTTCTGCACAAAGTCAGTATCAGATTCATTTATGTTTTCTAAAAAAAAAAATGAAATGTAAACCCGTCAAGTTAAAATACATTTCACTGCGATGTAAGTATTAACAGATCTACTCTTTAAACAGGCATTAACTTGTGAGGGCCCTAGGAGTTTTTATGTAATATATTCATGTGTAACACAGAGAGAGTATACTCACTTATCAGGTTAGTATTCTAGTAGTTTCCCATTTAAGGCCTTAGATACATTAATTTAACAATTTTTGTTTGTTTTTTTTTCTTAATTATTCATTTATACATAAAAGGGACTATGCTTTATCACCTAGTACCCACAACCACAATCTTTATGAATGGTTACTTTCTGTGAAGCATGTTCATCTGGGGGGGCTCCATGCTGGCAAGGTACATTACAAATAATACTTGACTTACGATGTTCCTAGAAAGCCAGCCTTGGACTCCACTGCACAGACCAAGATGAGTAAAACAAATTACTCCATTTCAGAAGTACATGTAGCTCTTGTCAGACTACAGACCTTTTGACAGCAAGGCCACACTGGTTATCTCCAAGCATCAGCTGTTGGTTTTTAGCTGACCTTTCTGCAGAATAGCTGAAAACCAGCATGTACAGGTCACAGTCACTGTCCACTGCACTGCAGCTTGACAAATCACAACCCAGCTGCAGCAAGACAATAACTTGCCGTGAATTAACGCACCAGGAGATATACACCTCTTGTTACGTTGTGATTTATTGCAACCATCAGAAATACTCTTAACGAATAGTTTGCTACAGCCATTGCAAGAACATGATCAACAACAGACACTTTGAATTTAGCACTTAATTAATAAACATTGTAGTTTTAAGGAAACTGAAACTGCCACTGCTCGGCTACAGGCTTTTACTACCGAGAATGAAATGCAAACTGAGGAACTGGCCCCTTCTGCAACAGACCTAGTAACAAAACTTGTTACATGGATCAGAACAAGTGATGTTACATGGATCAGAACAAGTGATGTATTTCATGGCTGAAAGCAAAACTTCATTCATGCTTCAAGGCTGAACTAGACCTTCACTTCTGCAATGTGAATACATTGATCATAATGAATGTCCTAAGAAAATCAATTACAGAATCAGAAGGAAAGATTACATAGTACAGCATATATTAAAAACGCATTTTTTGAAGCTTCAATTTCCTATCTGGCACTTCAATTTCCTATTCCTAGCCTTGAAAAAAACTAAATTATCAAGAAAACTGTAACCAGTTTTTTATTATCTGGTTTGATCAAGGGCTAGTTATTTATGCTGAACAGAGAGAAGATAATGGAAGCAAAAAGAGGTCTGCCTGCAGTCCAAAAGCTGTGGGTTACTCAACTTGTTCTAGAATCCCAGAGCTAAATAAAGTTTTATCCAATAAACTAGCAATTCAAAGAACTTTTCTTTTTCCTTCCAAGGAATTAAAGTGAACTGATAGGATAGCTACAATCCATTCAGGGTGGCCACGAATACTACCAAATGCCTTCTTTTACTTGAATCGCTATGACCATTAAGGTGTACAGAATTTCATAACATTGTTGGCTAAAAAAAAAAAAAAAAAATAGGCTAGTCCCAGTTAAGTATCATAAAATAAAAATTTATATTCACACCCCTAGGATGAAAACCTGAATAAAGGATTTGAATTTATACCTCATTCATGTCTGTAGCAGGCAGGTAAGATGGCCGTGCTTTGGGTTTGTTGCAGATGCACTGACAATCACTATTCTCTTCTTCGAATCAAGCTGTGGAATTCTTTCTGCCTGACACATTCCCTGTCTCTGATTCATGCTCCACTCACTTTACCTAATGATACTCAGAGAAAATAGGAGCTCACTGGTTGAGCTGGACAGAAAATAGCCGCCAGGAAACATGACCTACTATCACCACAGGAAACAACTGAGGGCAGAAAGAGCTTAACTAGAACAGAATGCATTATCTTCCAACAGTTCCTCAAACAATTCTCAAATAAAAATGCTGTTATGAAACATGAAACACTGAGCTACTTTTTGGTTTTGATAATGAATTTGGGAAAAAAAAGGGCTTAAGTATCAGATAAATGGGGGCATATGCATGCTCCTTATGAATCACATTTATGCTCATAAATGCTCATATATGCTCAGAGACCTGCCATAATTCAGAGGTGTACTGAGTCCTTCACTCAGATTTTCATTCAGTAATGTCCTTTACCTCTCTTTCCCTCAATAGCCTGCAAGCTAGCAGCATATTCTGTATTCTGGCACTACAGGTGTCAGATGGGAGTTGATGTAAGGCTGTCCCATCCTTCTGGGTGGGTGTGTGGGGAACTGATCTTTTCACAATGTGCAGTTCACGGGAGAAACCACAGGCCCTCCAAAGTTTGGAAAAACAACAATTTTATTATAAACTTCCTTTTTGTGGTAGGAACTGTCTAGGCAAGATCAAATTCTTATAAAGGATCCAAAGTAGAGGAAGAAAATGAGAAAGAAAAGAAAGAAGAAAACAAAACAACAGGCTTACCACCCCATAGATCCCGCGATGTCTTCTCTGTCAGCAAGTTTTAGCCCTTTCAGTTGTTAACTTTTTTTTGTTAGCAGTGACTCCCTGCAGATCGCTGACAGCAGCTGGTTGCCGGCCCATAGGGCCAAAGTCTCTCAGACACCTCCTACAAGCTCAGATTAATTTCCTGCACGCACACGCACCGGAAGCTGTTCTGGAAGGTTCCAGCCGGTGCCAGGGGTCTTCCGTGAGCCCCACCCTCCGTTCCTAGTCGACTAGTCATGGAGTCGACTAGCCGCAGGGGCTGTGCCGCTGTCTCCAGGCAGGTTCTTGCCGGGGCAGTTGATGTTCACGCCCTCAGCACAACACGGGAAACCCTCCCCCGCCTTCGTGAAGTGCAGTGTGTGCTCTGCCCCACCCCCAACCACAGACACACTGCCCACCATCAGCAGGTGCTCAGTCTCCCTCAGCTCCTTCTGTGCGTTGCATTGGTCTGAGACACATGCAAAAAGGGTCTATTGACCATCACAAAGACAAGCCATTCAGATGGGCTCAGCGATCAAAAAAGTCTTTCTAGAAGGCAAATTTTCCTCTAGTCTATATCCTGGTTCTGTCCCAGCAGTTGGCTTGGCTGGCTATGTAATATGAATCAGGGTAAAACTAGGTCTTATGCCATGGTTGGGAGCTTAAATGGGATCTGTGATGTTTGTGGCGTATTTATGTGAGTAACAGTTCTGAAGTGCTGAAGAAAAAATTTTTCAACCTCTGTTCATGACAATGCCTTTAACCATGAGTTTCACTTGAGTTTATGAGATTTTAATGTCTGCCTAGAAGATGCAAGAAGCTGGTGTCAAAGAAATAAATCTGTCCCAAAAGTTAATTGGCTTTTTGAAATAGAATTTGCATCTCAGATATAGATCTTAACTATATATAACACATCCACAATAAAAATACTCTGGAATTCTCCCAAGGGAAGTTGTATCAAGCAAAGCAAAGGGCAAAACTAGAACCTAATAACGGTGAAAAACACAGTCTGATTACATGCATGTTGCTAGAAAAGCACTAGAGATCACAGGGTTCCCTCTGTGGCAAATTACACTTTCATCGCCCAGCCTCAAACTTTAAATGCCTAATGGAGCATAACTGGAGCTTTTTGCTTTCTTGTTCATAACTGATTTAGAAACAATTTTTTTTTTTTTTGATACTTTATTAGATGGATTCTTCACTCACATGGATATAACTGCAGTTGCTGATCTATCAAGTCCAGTACACATTTGAAAGTACTGGATAACCTACTGCTTCAAAATACAGGCTGGGAAGAAAAAAGAGGAGGACCTAGGAAATTTTCCATAGTAGGAAAGAGTCCAACTAACAGATGGGGTGACCAACTTAAATTCTTTACTACAAAATCTCATTACTACTTGCTTACATGCACAAAATTGAATGTTACTACGGATAATAACTTACTCATCACTTTTGTAACTCTGTTCACTCTTCTGCATTCAAATTTGCAATCTTCTCTGATAGCACATTCCAAATACTGAAAACACCCTCTCTAAAGAAACAATTCATTTAATGTGATCCAAGTTCACCTTATTTTTCATTTTCTCTGGTGATCCATACTACTTGTTTGCACCTTTTTAAAAACATTTGCAAGTCTTCAGAAAATTCCAATGTAAGGATAACCTTAAGAAGGTACTTCAGATAGAGATGTTTTCTCCAATATAATGCTTAACACTGACTTCTATTTCTGTTCGAGCATTAAGGCCTTCCAACACTAAACACTGTATCTGTTCCTGTTTTTTTTAGGTAAGAAAAATCAAAGAAGAGACCAATTCCAAACTGAGATATCCAAATAAAACGTAGTTACTGGCAAAGTAAGGTGAATTATTAGAAGTCTGACATATAGCCCTTCACCTGCAAAAAAAAACAAAAAACAAAAAACATATCTGCAGGAAATTAGTGAGTTTAAGTCTTTTATTTTTGTGTGTTCATTGTAATAGATGGCACTCAAACACACAAATGAAGTAGGGCAATTGCAGATCCAATACATAGCCCAAGACATGGAACTTGTCTAGTTTCTGTTGTTAACAGGTCTTTTATGTTTAAAACCTACACTTGAGATGCTTTCCTTTCTCTGAGTTTCCTGATGTTGAATTACAGGTTGGAACTAGATGATCTTAAGGTCCTTTCCAACACTAATTATTCTATGATTCTATGATTCTACTTGCATGTTACATTTTTTCAACATATTTTTAAGTATCCTTCCTTCATGTGTTGGGTTTTATTTTGTTGTTTTTTTGTTTCTTTTTTTTTTTTTTTTTAAAACCCAGCTATACTTCATGCCAATAAAAAGACTGTCTTCTTTACCAGAAATCTCCAAACATTGATTCATAGGCGGTTATCCACCACTTTTTAACCTAGGAAAAGGTGTAGTGATCACTAGTGTGGCAGGTGACTACATATGTTCACTATTTTTGCATTGATCTGACTTCTCATGCATACTTTCGTTAGGTTTTCTGAAATCTCATATATTGATGTCCAGATGAGAGACTGCCACTCATCAAAACTGTTCCTGTCAGATCTGGTACACACCCATCATACTTCAGCCTACCAAGAGGTATGCTAAGTGTACACAGGTAAGGAGTATATCCTCAAAGCTGAACCTTGCTAGTGCCAGTTGGTCATTTTGGAGAATACGTTTTCTCTGTAAACTGCTACATCATTATACTGTCCTGCCTTTACATGGAAATAACTGTCATTGTTAAAATGAGAAAGGTAGGCGGGACGATAAAGAGGCTTGGTAAGATTAGATTCCAAAAACCTGGAATCAGTGCCCTACAAGAAAAGTGGAAATTTCAGGGATTTAGACTTTCATAAAATATTTCATGAAGTATTTAAAAATAAAATTAGAGGAGCTGCAGAGAACACTTGGAAGAAAGCTGTAAGACTATGTAATTCAAAGAGAGTAGAAAATGGTGGCAAAATGATGCTCATCTTCGAGTAAGGGAACCAAATGCTCTTTGAAAAATATAATGTAATCAAGTACAGCTATGGAAACAGACACTATACTTTCTTTGAGAATGGGGTTTAGCAAAGGATAATTTGAGGTAAGCAGTTTACTTAGTTCTAATTTGGACAGTATAGACTATATCTTCTTATCCCTGCCTAAAACACCATTCATGTTAATCTACTAAGTTTATAGAAATGAAAAGGATTGAATTATATATTTGTTTAAATATGGCATGGCAATAAAAATAGTCAAATACAAGTGTGAATACTGAACACAAAGACAATCTATCATTAAGCTCAGAGGTACAGTTTCTATATGGCTCTTCTTACTGCACTGAAGATATTTTATTGTCTTATGATCATCAGACTGTCATAAAGATACAGACATTTTTCAAGTTCAAATGAAAACACCATATTTCAGAGAGCTCAAATTGCTAAATTACACAGAAAGAATGAACGCTTTAACCAATGAGCCTAATCTGAAGTATGTACAACACCAGGATAGTGCCAGGAGTTTCTGTGAAGCTCTGCTACACCTGTTTTTGCTCTGCCAAATATATGCTTCTTAGCTAACAGAAGGATAAGGAGCAAACAAAACAAAACAATAGGATGGTATTCATGAGATGGTATTCATTTTAATTCCAAATGCTACCAATTTCCTGTCTTTTTTAGACAGAGTACGTAATCCTCCTGTGATCCTATATTGTGCTCATAATGGTGCTTTCTTTACACTGTGAATTCTTTGTAATAGAAAATGTCTCTTACTGTGTTTATATATCTACATGACTAAATTTATGACATTATCTGTAGTACTGCATTCATGGCATAACTGCTGTGAAATTAATGCTTAGTGAGAGGGGAAGTATTTACAGTTTAGCAATTATGACAAGCAAGAGAAGTGGACTAAATTAAGATGGCAAAATGTAAACAGAATGTGAGAAACGAGTTGCTGCTAATGAGAATGATAGCTATGGATAAAACTTCACTGTATACTAAGGGCTTAACTGCAGCAATTCTTTGAACACACGGGTTAAAAAAGCTTCTGCTGAGGATGGTCAAAATGACCAACAGGTCTCTTCCAAATTTTAGGTACAAGATGTATCAGTACACTAATTACATTGCACTAATAAAAGAGAAAGGTTTCTTATGCTGTCCAGTTAGGAAGGTAACCACAGTCATTAAAATATTTTTTCAAAGACATGGAAAGTAAATAAAAATTGGCTGAGAACAGAATTTCAGTAGGTCAGTCTTTTCAGGTCAGTCTCTGAAGTCAGACACAGCTGGAAAGCATACAGACATGAGCAAATCCTGCTCTTACTTTTTATCCCTATTCCTCTTACCTGCTTATAGCCTTTCAACAGCTTCTTCACATCCCAAACAAATCAAAGTATTCCTTCTCATGTCATCTACTCCTTTGGTTGTACATCAGTAACTTTCCTCTGATTCCCTAAAGGTGATAAGCTGCTCATAGAAGGGCTTGCAGCAAACTCATTTTGTTGTGCTGTGGCCAGTTGTTCCATTTAAAATATGTGCTTTTTGGGGCTTCTGTAAATTAGAGAATTTTGTAACACACTATTCCCTGCTGTAATGACTGCAAGATTGGAAGATGGCTAATACTATAACCTAGTGCTCAGTGACCAACTAGCCTGAACGCCACGATGGCAGAAGGCTAAATGAAAGAGAGCAAATTATGGTCTCCTTCATGCTGAAGTTCCAAAACACATTTACTAAAGTTTGATTTATGAAGCTTCCATGCACCAGGAAGCCTGGTAATCTTTTGTCTCTGGTCTTTGGTCTATATGCCCTATTGTCTGAAATACCTGAAAGTTAATTCAAAGCACCTGAAGCAAGAATACTGAAAGCTGCTTAAAAGACTGTAGTAGAAATCGATCTAAAGCAATTGCACATAACACAACAAGAAGGATTTTGCAAAAAAGTGCTAAAGGGTCTCCAGCTGGTTATTCCAGAAGGAAATTCACAAATGTTATACAGCAGTCCATGGCAACAAAAAATCTTTGTATTATAAAATTTTAAGATTCTACAAATTGAAAATAGGTTGAAAGAACATTAAAACAGTAGATGACCCTGAGTGGAATTTGCTTGTTGTAAAGTACAACATAGCTCTCAAGCAATCATTCTTTGCTCTATAAAGTTTCAGAGAAAGTTCAATATAGAATCAAAAATCATGAAGTGCTGATAATCTCTTTTCCCACATTTTTTATCTGTTTTCTCTAATTAATCAATTTGTAGTCTTTCTCCAGTGTGACACAAATGAAACTAGAACAGAAAGAAAAGAGTGATAGCCGCACATTAAATATTTTGTCTGTTAGTAATAAATTTTGCTTTGCCAACCAGATCTGATACAAAGTGAATCCTGTGGTAACATATAGCTGGCTGCACCAGTTACACAACTGGGAAAAGATCTGTTTAGTTGTTGCCAAGGTCTGTGTGCCTTTGAAGGGCTTTCTTCACTTGGGCAAGGTGAAAACACTTTGGCGTCTATTTATGATGCATATTCAGCATCAGAATTTTTTTTCCAAAACCACCTGTGAGATTTGGATGCCCAGTTCCTATTAAATCTACTAGGCAGCTTTGAGAGTCACAGCTTATCAACAAAAACAAAGAGCTGTTAATGCACAAAGGCACTTGCAAGTATGAGCCATATGTTGTCACTGTAGGACACCCTAAAATTCATCAGACATCTTGGTTTCTATTGTATTACATTACAGAAACAAAAGTTTAGACTTAGTATTGGTTTCTTAAAAATGAGGCTTCACTGACTTCAGATGATCTCTATACAGAAGCCATTACAATCGTGGGGGTTATTCAGGCTGAAATTGCTTCTATATGGCAGCTACTTTTGTTCCAGAGGTCCCTTTCTCCAAGCCATCAAGTACAGAATACTAAAAGACACTGGATTTAAAAACACAATGCTAGTGCAGAGCAAAACATGTTATTTTGTTAAGTAATACATTATAATCTTGTTCTGTATATTTGTCATAGAACCAATAAATTTAGGCTAAACAATTTATTGTTTAAATTCAATAAAAGCTCCACTAGCATTACCTACAGATTCAGGATGTCACATGGATTCATCACAGCACTGCTGATTCTTAAAATTTACAGCCACTGATACAAGGTGTGCAATCATTCACTAAAAGGGAGGGCTCTCAACCTCAATAAATTCCCTTGGACAGCATCCTGAACCAAGGGGAGAGTCCCTGACTGCAGGCCCACTGCTCTGAGGAGGACCAACTCCAAATGGCTCTGTGACACGGAGATGCTTTTATACCCTGGTTTAATCTGAGCTGTGGTCAAATATGTTCACATAACCCCACATGAGCTCAGGACCAAACTTCCTTGTCTGTTCTGCATTTGCCAACCACCACCATGCAGGTGGGACAAGAGCTGTGCAGGTGGGAAATCTTCCCAGGCTTTTGTCAGGTCTTTGTCAGGGCAGGTGTACTTGCCACAGTATTTATTCAACATGAGTGGAGTCACTGGAAATTACTTTTCAAAAAAATCCAGTCCTGAATTATAGTCTGGAGTGCTCATTCTCATTCAAGCAAAGTGTACATGAGATTAATTGAAACATTAGGTTTTGTTATGTGATTCCACTCTCCTCATGTGGGTAGGAAAGAGCCTTCCCCTAGCAAAATTCTGATCTTGAAAGCTAGAACATCCTAAAACCAAAGATAGTAAAAGCAGGATGTACAAACCTTCTTGTGATTCTAGGAGCCCTTCTTCAGATGCAGGCAGATATGGGGAAGGGAAGGCCAGTTATATATTTTGTTTACCATTATTAATATGAAAATTGTTGTAAATTGCTACTAAAATGTATGTTAAAGACTGTTTTTACCGATCCCTTACTGTCATAAAATCAGTCTTCCCTAGCAATTCCCTGCTCCCCCATCTATCTTGCCAAGTGTCTTTACATTTTAAGTTTTGCAATTAACACACACACAGGCAGATAAGATTAAGAAGATGATTTGCCTTTGGGCAGGTTATTCCATAATTGTTTATCATGTGTTTTTCTTTCCCTGAAGCAGCTGGTATTGACTGCAGACAGAAATAGCGGTTTGACCTGTGGTGGCAATTCCAATTGTCCTTTGCTGCAAGGAGCTCAAAGGTTTAATCAAAATGGATGTAAGTAAGTGGAGATATTTGAGATTGAGGCACATTATACAAATTACATACAGTAAGAAAATTATCCTGATGCAATTTTGGCAAACGTCAGCTCAAGAGTGAAAATGGGAACGTTTCAAAATCCTCATTTTCTGAGTCATCTCTTGCAAGGAAAACTCATGTCCTGCTGCCCATCCAGCTCTACCAGGATCTTCACTTCTTGCCCCAATACTCCCCTCTTCTGTATCTCCCACAATAATTACTTGTAGGGGCCTTGAGAAATCACAGGAGGTGTTTCTGCAGTAGGAAGACTGGACTGGAAAAAGCATGGAAACGGTCATGACAAATAGCTCTTAAGATCAGAATCATATTTCTGCTTCTCTAGGGAGATCCATTAACACTGAAACATGAACCTTGGAAGAACAAGCAGGGTACAACAGGGATTCTTGAGAGTGCATCATGATGACTGCAAACCCAAGTAGCTTTGGAAGATTTCAAATAAACCTACGTACACATGCTTGGCTATGTTATTTTTTGGAGAAAAGATTAAATATATGAGCTGAAAGTGGATGGTGGTATCATTCTATCACAACATTTTCAAAATTACTGTCTGTAGGATAAGAGTACAGATACATGACAGTTAAACATAATCTAAAAAATACACTACCTATGGAAGATGTTAAGATAAAACATTTGGGGCTTTTATCCAAACTAAGGATGTTGGCTTTGTTCTCTTACTTAAGTTCACTTCCATAAAGGAATCCAACAGAGCATTCGGACTTCATTAAAGTTGAGGAGGACTTAGTATGAGCCGGCAGTGTGTGCTTGCAGCCCAGAAAGCCAGCTGTGTTCTGGGCTGCATCAAAAGGACCATGACCAGCAAGCAGGTCGAAGGAGGTGATCCTGCCCCTCTATTCTGCTCTCCTGCGACCCCACCTGGAGTCCTGCATGCAGTTCTGGAGCCACCAACAGAAAGCTAGAGAGGAAGTTTTTACAAGGGCATACAGTGACAGGACAAAGGGGAACAGCTTTAAACTGAGAGAAAGGAGAATGAGATTATATACTAAGAAGAAATTCTTCACTAGGAGGGTGGTGAGGCACTGGAACAGGTTTACCTGAGGAGCTATGGCTGCTCCATCTCTGGCAGTGTTCAAAGGCCAACACAATGGTGCCTTGAGCAGGCTGGTCTAGTGGAAGGTGTTCCTCCACATGGCAAGGGGCTTGTAACTAGATCTCCAAGGTCCCTTCCAACCTAAACCATTCTATGATTCTGTGACAATTTCAGCTGTACTGAAACCGTAACAAGTCTCAAAGTAATGCAATGCTTTACAAATAACTTAAGAATACACTTTGTAACAGGTAACTTCATCAGAGCATTGTTCAGGCTGTGGTCATTATTTAACTAAACTTGTGATTAACAGTAAAAGTACTACTTAACTGCTAAAGCTTTTGCAGCATTTTCTCCCCGCCTTAATTTCTGTGTCTTAGTTAACTACCATTAAGTGCAGCTATAATACACTGCCTCCTCAACTTCAGCTCTGGCATCCTTTTTTTCCTGTGCTCTGGATTCCCTTTATCCCAACAGTAGTATTTCAACTGCTGAATTCTACATTGGTATGTTCCCGTCCTTGTAGTGGGGACAAAAGAATCTACAATTAAATGTTCTCTTCATTCTGTTGCCCTGAGAGCTCAAATGTGATTTCATTTTCAGGACTGGTTTTGCAATGTGCAGGAGGTGAAGGAGGTGATCCTTGTCTTTACACCACTACACCTTTCTCATTGTATTTCCCTCAGAAAATGAAACTGCATACTTAATACTACTGGTAGGGTTTAGGGGGATTTAGTTGCGGTGGAAAAAACACCAAAAGTTTAGGCTTGAAACTTAAGCATCTGACTCTGGCTAATGGAAAAAAATCGGTAGTTAAGTTTTGTGCATTAAACACATGCAAAGCAGGTGTTTAAGTTATAGTATGAAAGCAGCCTTTTCTCCAGTAACTCTGGAGGTTATAGGAGCCTAAACCCTGGTGTTCTTGGATGGTATCTGATGATGAAAATAGGAGATAAAAAGACCAATTGCTAGTCTGGAACCATGTTAATGCAGGAGTCATGGACAACACAGAGACGATCAATGTGATCAAGTGATTGCCAAATTTATTACAAAGCCTTAACTCCTTATATACTATTTCTTACAGGCACTTACAGTGATTCGGCATATTATGATTGGATACATGTCTTGAAGACCCTTAGTGACTAACACACAATTGGTTAAGCACAGGTGTGAGAACTTGACCTCGAAAGCTTGCCAACAGTCCACAGTTCTCATTAACTCAGTGAATTTACCAACTTCTAGTACATGAGTATCACAGAGAGACTGTATTAAATGAGTTGTATATGGGCTCCCGAGTCCACGGTCCGTCACAGTATGCCCAATACCCCTGATAAGAGCATATGAGAGACCTTCCCACCAGCGGAAAATCACACAGTATGTCTGTATCCCGCGCTGGTCTTGCTTCCCTGGAGGTTCAGGGGAGGGGGGGGTGTTTTTTTTTGTTTGTTTTTTTTTTTTGTTGGTTTGTTTTTTTTGTTTTTTACTTTACTGTAAAAAAGGTTGCTCCCTTCACTTTAAGGAGGACTGAAAACATCCATAAAACATGTCCCAAGCTCAAATTTCAATTCATTCAATCACTGACAAGGGGGGTGTCCTGGAGCGGTGCTGACTCTTTCCAGGGTTTCACCCATCGAGCTGGCACCCACCACAGACTGGAATGTAATTACACACATATAACCTCAACCAGTTAGTTTTACTTCTGCCGGACCTTTCCAAATGCCGGTTTCCAAATCCTTGTACTGGACCAGAATACCCAGAGTTTTAGTCATATAACCTGAACCTAATGCCTGACTGTGTATTAAAGTCTCCTGTCAATTGCAAAAAAAATCATAACATATACAGCTTGAGTATAAGAGGATTTTAACCCATACATGGTCACTGCTTGTCAGGCCTCTTTAACTATTTTGAGATCAAAAGCTTCCCACTCTTTACCCCCCTGCTGTGTAGTAAACACAGGATATGCAGAGAGGCTCATTGCAGAAAATTCACCAGTAATAACTGCATAATCTTTGATTAACCCATGCCAACAGGGCGCAGGATTTGTGCCCCCCTGATACCTCTCCCACACCCTCCCCCTGTTTGACTTCTTTAAGGAAGGGGTTTTGCAGAGGATGAGGTGGTGGCACCGATGGAGATGTCTCAATCCCAGTCTCGAGGGCTTCAAGCTTTTTCATCAATTGTTGCAGCTGAGCATCTCCAAGGCCAGTGAGTAGTTGCTGATGAGTTGAGCAGACTGACCCGGGAGACAAAGAGTCGGAGTCTGGAAGCAGAGGATATAAATCTGGCTCGGATTCAGGGGACTCGGAGTCTGATCCTGGGTCGAACTCAGGGTCTCCGTTGTTCGCAGCTATGTCTTTCTTGTCAGGTGTCTCTCGTTCGGTATGTGGCCATCTGCGGTCCTGGCTCTTGCTTTCATCGGCTCGGGGCGTTGATTTTTTCGGCGCCGTTCCAGGTACCATAGGAGGTGCAAAAGTCATAGCCACAGCACTATGATGGGGGTTAGGGGAGACAGCCCCTTCTGGAGCTGTGGCGGCAAATACAGAAGCTACCGCCACCCTTTCCAATTTCATCTCTTTCAAAGTCTCGGACACCGGTCTCCAAAGTGTAGAGTGTTTCTGTGCATCTTTGGTCCCTTTACTAACCTCGCGATCACGGGACCACTTTAACAGCCTCTGTAAGGCGGCACTATCGTATTGCAGTCCTCTCTTAGAGAGAATGTGTTGGAGGAGCTCCATCACCTCCTGTTCCTCTTTGGATAGCAAGTGCCCCATCTCCCTCCCGGCCGCTCACCTGATCAGGGCAAGATTCCCAAAGTTTTGCAGACATCTGACTTCCCAGTGCGGGGGCAGCACTGAATTTCAGCTGGCTCTCAGCCCCCTCCTTTTCGTCGGACCTTCAAACTCGTCTTCATCGAGTTACCTATTGGAGGGTCCCTGTTTGGGCGCCACTTGTTGACGCGGGAGTCACGGACAATGCAGAAACGATCGATGTGATCAAGCGATTGCCAAATTTATTACAAGGCCTTAACTCCTTATATACTATTTCTTACAGGCACTTACAGTGATTTGGCATATTATGGTTGGATACATGTCTTGAAGACCCTTAGTGACTAACATATAATTGGTTAAGCACACGTGTGAGATCTTGACCTCAAAAGCTTGCCAACAGTCCACACTTCTCATTAACTGAGTGAATTCCAGCTTCTTCTTATCTTGCTTGCTTAAGCTTCCTCGGGACTCTCATGGCCTTGCTGTATCTTTCAGGATTATTCTCTCCTGTGAGAACACTGCCTCCACAGAACTGGTTTTGTTTTACACATGCTGCTTTATTGTGTTTTAGATTGGAGAAAATGCTGCATTTGTGATAGTGTATGAAGTGTAGGTTAATGATGCCTGAGTATGCCTAGAGAAAGATGTCATGCTGAGAAAAAGCAATGTTTGCTAGCTCTGGAATGACAGAATTTGATTTAGACTGGAATAAAACAAACCAACAACAACAAAAGATGTCTCATCACATAAAGGGAGAACTAGGAGAGCTGCTAAAGGACCTACTGTGCTTTAACAGATAGTGTTTTGTTTTCATTGCCACATGCAGCTTTCCAACTGTCGGAAAACAAAAATTGCTAGCAAAGCTGCTGCAGATGGCAGCAAGCAGTGGCAAAGTGCAGAGAGTGAAGCAATTCAAGGACAGCGGAAGGAGCTCGTAGTATGGAAAGGCTATAAAAAGTACCTTGCAGGAAGGCTGATGGGAGGAGAAAGATGCTTGATGTTTGGCAAGGGAGGCATCCAGGAGATGAGAGGAGTGTAGGAGAGCGAGAAGCAACTGAGAACTAGATGACACCAACCTGAGTGCAGCTTAAACCAGACCTACTGGTACAGTAAGGACATCACTATTCACAGTATTAGACCAT
Source organism: Pezoporus wallicus (assembly GCF_028554395.1). Classification (NCBI taxonomy): domain Eukaryota; kingdom Metazoa; phylum Chordata; class Aves; order Psittaciformes; family Psittacidae; genus Pezoporus; species Pezoporus wallicus. Next base: position 1,018,778 of record NW_026634996.1, read on the forward strand.
TAATTAAATTTACTGAGAGACTGCAAGAAAAATAAACCTATTTGACTTAGAGGTTGCTTCACCAAAGTAAAAGACATTTAAAAATTCAGTGTTACACTTCCACTATTAGTTATCATTACTCTGTTTGTTTGTCCTCTTACACTGTTGATCCTTAAATAAAAACTAGTAAAATCCACATTTATCAATGGGAAAAAACTAGTTTATTAAGCTTCAGAAAGCTTGGGTTTATTTTCCTAGTTTATCAAATATTTTGAGTTGATGCCATAGTAGCACGCTGCTTGGCTTTAAATTCAGATATTCCTGCTTTGTGGAAGGATGAGATGGCAGAATTCTCCTAATAGTTTATAAGGAGCACAAGAGTACAAGTAGCAACTTTGAAAAAAAAAGAAAGAAAAAAGAAAAGGTATGCCTATTGTGGTTTCTTTAAAAAATGCTGGTGTTCCTTGTGAAGTTCTGTATTGCCACTCAAGAAGAGACCAGAGGTTCTCCTTTGCCCTTTCATCAGCACCACTTGCAAACCTAGGAGTTCTTTTTAATTGATCAGCACAGTACCATCCCACTATATCTTATCTGAGACCAAACTGGTTCTTCAGTCTGAGGCAGTCTGAAGCTGCATCTGTGTGGCACTGAGGAGTTGTAGCAATTAGCTAGGATGCAGCATCCTGTTGAGGAAACTATTAATTTTCCCAGATACAGCTTGACACGGCTGCACAATTCTGGGAAAGTGCACCAGGTTTTCTATGCTAGCTTAGGCAACTTTATTTGCAGTGTAGATAACGTTTTTTGGGGTTTAAGTAAATGTATCTTATGCCAACATTAGCCCATTGTGTGGAACAGCAAGAGCAGAATTGTAATACCAGACAGCTGGTGCTGAGGCCACAATGTTTGCAGCATCTACATTGCAGGCAGTTTTGCTCTGAAGACACAGTTGAATCCAGCAGTCCCAGTGTGGGTTATCAGCTGGATGCATGACCTGAGCTTCCCGAGTACTACTTCTGCTTCAGCTTCATCTGAAAATAATTCAGTTCAACTTCTCCAGGGTTCTCCATGACATGAGCCAAAACACAGGTAGTTTTGGCTCACAAGAGATTTGTTTCCAAATCACACTTGCATTAAGAGTTAAAATGCTAGCACAGGTGCTTCTTTACATAAAAAGCACTGCTCGGTTATTCTCCAAAGTTAGGCTTGTGTTTGTAGGCATCTTTCTAGTAAAATAAGCTAGTTTATATTGCTGAGAATACTTGCTTGGATTTGCCTGAAAAAAAAGAGACACCTTTTAAATAATGAAAAAATATAAACTGTTTGATGTCCTGAATTTTAACACAAAAAGGATGTGGTAAACCACTTCTATTAAAGAAGCCTTTGCATCCATGATATTTTCTTCTTTCTCTACATTCTTACTGCTTTCTTCACTGCCAAATAAATCCTATTTGTCTCAAGATGGGACAGTCAAGGAAAGGCTTTCTTCACTGCTTTCTTCACTGCCAAATAAATCCTATTTGTCTCAAGATGGGACAGTCAAGGAAAGGCTACCCAATGCATCATCACTTTGCTCTGTCTTTTTTTACCACAATTGGTTCATCTGGATATGTTCTAATGTTGCTGACGCATTTTATCACAGCTGAAATTAGTTTGAAAGGAGAAGTTGTCTTAAGGTAAAAGTCTTCTGTTAGATGCCACTGTCAAAGGCATAGATGAGGTGGTCTCTTGAAGTCTCTATGATACCCAAAAAACTTTAAGAATTGAAGGAGAGTGTACTGGGTCTGGATGGGATGGAGTCAATTTTCTTCACAGCAACCTGTATGGTGTTGTGCTTTGGATTTGTGACTAAAGCAGGGTTAATAACACACCAATGTTTTGGCTGAACAATGTGGCACAGTGGCAAGGCTTCTCTTGCTCCCACTCTCCCCCCACGAGTAGGCTGGGGGGTAGGCAAAAGTTCAGGAAAGGGTAAGAGTCAGGACAGCTGACTAGAACATACCAAAAGGATATTCCATACCATATGACATTATTATCAGCAATAAAGTTTCAGGAAAATGAGGAGGGAGAGAGGATATTCATGGTTATGTGTATGTCTTCCCAAGCAACTGCTACACATGCCGAGGCCCTGCTTCCCAGGGAGTAGCTGGACACCTGCCTGCTAATGGGAAGCCATGAATTAATTCCTTATTTTGCTTTGCTTATGTATGCAGCTTTCCTTCACCTGTCTTAAGCCATGAGTTTTCAGCTTTTGCTCTTCTGATTCTCTCACCCTGCTCTGCTGTGGAGGGAGTGAGTGGGCAGCTAGGTGAAATACTTAGCTCTTGCCTGGGATTAACCTACCACAGCAGGGAGAAAAATGTGTTTTGGTGAAAAACTTAGGCTTCCAAACTGCTGCTCAGCAAAACTAATTCCTGTATAAAATCTTTGTGCTAGTCAGTACTACAGAGAAACAGATACTTATAGGGAATGCAAGAAGCTTATGGTCTCCTATCAGACAGAACCTGACCTGAGGGAAACTTACACACACAGCCACATTTATGATTAAGAATCAGAAAGTAAAAGGAGCTTTAAGTAAATCAGAGACAACAGCAGAGATGGCATCACACAGTTTGAGTTGTTTACTTAAAGAGAAAGTTAATTTAAATAGAAAGAAAATACAAAACATAAATGAGACACAGCTCTCAAAGCAAACTCCCAGCTGGTGTATGAAAGCCCTCTGGCAGCAATCATGCCTGCACGCCTAATGTGGAGAACTCCAGTAGAAAGCTTCAAGGAAAGGATCGCACTAGCTTTAGTTAAACACCATGACAGAAAAGACACTGAGGGGTACTTTTGCTTTTAACTACAATACCAAGTATTGCTACACAGCAAATACAGCTATGCATACAAATTGTGAAGGAAAGCATTAGTTCTTAGTACTTTGCCTTTATATGTACATTAAAATAAGTCCCAGAAGTAAACAAACAGGCAAGTGTGAAAGGAAAGAACAAGAACACATTAGATAGCTACTTTTGAAATATTGAGATATTGATACAGAGACAAAATATTTGTAAAATACGATTTGACTATTGAGTTCTTCAAGTTACCCTCTTGGGTATATTTTAGAGCCAACTCACTGCTACAAATAGAATTTGATTCCTCTCCTGACCTTCCTTGTAGTCTTAGCTCCAGAATCACTTGACAACGAAAATCAATAATGTATTGATGAGTTTAGAAAATGCACAGAATAATGCCTACAGAACTTGTTTTATAGATGAGGCGATACACGTAATTACAGAAAAAACTTGATATGTTGGGTTAGAGAATATTTTACAAAGTTGCCTTCTACTTTTCCCTGTCTAGAAAAGAATGCTTCTCCCTACCCCACAAGCCCACATTTTAGGTAAGCAACAAGCTATATACATTGTGAATTATGTGCTCAGATTTCATATGTTATGTGTTTTTTTCACTCAAACCTGCAACAAATCAGGATGGCAAATCTCTTTAGCCCCACGTAATACTACATTTACCGAGTCAATGAAGATAGATAGTTCTGCATATCTGCCTATCTAAATCATTTGTCAATGTCTGCATAACTGTATAGGAGTCTCACAGAAGCAGTTTCTATATGAACAGGACAGTGATGGCTGCTCACAGTCTATGAAATCCATTTTTTGCAGGTTTTAAGGGGTTGATAGATTAGAAATCTAGGATATATTCTTATGTAGTAATGGATGTTACAATCAAATGAAGACATAATTATTAGTCCTTTATAAATATGACAGTAATCATGCTACAAAATGTGAGTTCTGCATTGTCTCTGAAGAACAACATGCTCAGTGATGTAACGAGGATGCAATCCATGTGGTGCAATAGAGGGAAAAATACACCTTTGGTTGATACCATGGAAAATTTTTCAGGGTTTGAAAGGAACTGGTTCAACACCAGCAGCACTAAATCACCTAAATAGATGCAAGAATCAGTCCCTTCTCGTACCAGCTAAAGCTGAGGTATTATTCTTTCCAGAAAAAATATAAAAATCTCCTAAATTCATAACACATTTCCTGATACTGAACATAGAGATCTGGAGGAGACAGTTCATATATGCTGAGGTCAGTACAAATCTATGCACTTCATATGGTATGATGAAGTACCCAAGCGAGTTAAATTTTGCTGTGCAGTAAGAACTGCTGACAGTAAGAACAAAAATCTAACCTCAAAGCAAATTATGATTTTTTTTTTGAGCAAGTGTTACACATTATTGGGATCCATATGGCTTCCAACTTTCTAACAAGCATCTACACTTTTACACAAATGAAAGCATGTTGTACGAGTAATTCAGAAAGTGATTTTGTTAGTTTAATGTAATTATTTTTATCCTGATTTAGAACAGGTTTTGTGACATATAGGTCTTGTGAGTATAAGCTACACTATAGCCATTTTTTTAAAGAAAGCAAACAACACATTTAAGGAACGTGTATGGGAAGGATTTTATCAATGAAAACATGCTGAGACACACCAGTATTTCTGAGCAGACTGTGCTTAATCAGCCAGTTTTCCTCATAGCCTCAGATGGAAAAAGAAAAACCAAACAGAAATTTCTTTTTATCTGAAGACCAATATATATTAGTCAACATAATTCATATTCACTTCATAGTAACATGAAAATTCTTAGCTAGCTCTGTGACAAAATTATAGCTGTAAAATTAATCAAAAGCAGCCAAAAGGTGGTAACATAGAACCCTGGTCTTTGTCTAAGAATAAAACACAAATCAACAACAGTAACACAGCTTGATCTGTAAACTTACAGAGAGTACTCATAGCAATATTCCACCTCTGTATAGATGGGTGTATATAGTACCTCCTGACTCTGGAGGTACTAACAAATCTTTGCCAAAACAGGATATTCCATCTTCATTAGAGACTGTAGTGACAGGACAAGGGATAACAGGTTAAAACTTAAACATTGGGTGATATGATTTAGCGTAAGGTGTCCCTGCCCACGGCAGGGGATTGGAACTAGATGATCTTAAGGTCCTTTCCAACCCTAACGATTCTATGATTCTATGACCAGCTTACTTTAATCAGCCATGACGAACAGAAACCAAATTGACAGAAATAGTAAGTCAGGGATTAATTAAAAATATAAAATGGAAAACTACTGATTTCATGTTTACCTCAATTTACTGCCTCATCAAACACTTGTAGATGACTGCTGCAGCAGAAGGCAAGCACACCTATGATATAGAGAACTTCAGAACATTATTTATAACCCTGAATCAGAATGTGATTTTTAAACTAATGTTTCAAACTCATTGCTTTTTTACTTTTTAATTTTCCGACAAAATATCTTGTGATCTGGAAGGAAGCCGTAGAAAATTGTACTTAGGAGCCAATGAACTGACAGCGAAGGTCAAATTATTTTTATGGATTCCCACTGGGCTATGAATAAAGTGGTTCATAACCCACACAGACTCCTTTTACTTAAGAGATCTAAAGTACATCAGTCTCAAAGGGCATACAGATACAGGCGATCACTAAATCCCATGGGAATAAATGCAAATCATAATCTGGATATGTGAGATGTCAAGGACCATTTGAGACAGCATTTCAATCATTTCATCAGTTTAGCACCTTGAATAAATATAGGACATGACATTATTAGTCAGGCATGTGTATTACTATACAGTAAAACAACAAAATGGCAAGAAGAGATACTAGAGGGTAGCAGTGGCTCTGGAGATTGCAGACTGTTAAATTTCCAATTATATAAAATTCAGCAAAGGCAGGTTTTCCTTTTAGTGTATTATATTTACAAAAATACTTGCAGTTAGCTCCCAGTATTTTTCAAAAATACATGGTAATAGATAGAAGTTTTCTTTCTGTAATACTTACTTAAGACACTTATCCCAATTCTCAAAAATATTAATTAAAATGTAAAACAACTTATAAATATGACTATATTTAAAGGAGATATTTCCCTGCCTTCATAATCCAGCAATTGCTTCCTCAACCCTTGATATCCAACATTTCTATTAACAGATATCAAAGCAAATATCAAAGTTTTTCAACTTGCCTAAACTAGACTGTCATAACAAAAGACCCTAAGGTCAGGCAAGACAAAAAGACCTACAAAGTACCAAACTTTCCATGAAATATGTAGAAAACAAAACCAAAATAATGTAAAGGTAATACAGCAATTTGTTTCCTTTGTATGTTAGACTGCATGACTACGAGCAGCTTGAAAACTCTTTCAAAAATCATTCGACAAGAGAACACTTGCTTCTATTGCTTACACTATTATTTTGCATATGGTTGCATATCATTTTAGTCATCTGGTGACTATTAAACTGATGGGCTAATGAAAGCTAGAGCAGCTCTCAGAATGCTTCAGGTTATGTTTCTACTAGAAGCTGCCTGTGTGCCCAAGAAAGCACTCTGGTAGTGGGGAATTGCAGATGGATACATTTCTCAGTGGATGCATCCATTCTTCTCATCACCCTCACACTTAAAAATCTGAAAATTCAGTAAAGCAGTGATCCTAAAGGCAAGGTGTTTCCTATTTCTGAGGTCCTTTAGCATCAGTGAAGTGCATAAGATTGAGTGAGATTCAACTGGTAAAGCTTTGGACTGGCAGCAGTACATAAAAACTGGCTTCTTTAATGAAGTTTATAGTATTCTCTTTGTATGTTTTCTCTCTATTTTGGAGAATTCTTGTCACTTCTGTGAGAAATATGATGTTTAAAATGGTAAAATATAGTCCTTACATAGCTGAACTGCAAGTTCAGAGAATGTTTATCCTTTTATTAAATGAATAAATATGTATGTGCTTATGAGGATACACCATGTAAAAAGATCACCCCGATGCCTAATTGACCCTCATAACTAACAGATCAATACACAAATAATTAGGAGAATTGTATTATGTAAAATTAACAAAATCCATTGCCTATGTTTCTTCCCTGTGTCCTTCAGCTATAGATATGTATTTATTGCTGAGGTTGAACTGCATGTCTGAAAACTGTTTTCTAAACAAATTCCAAGCCCTAATTATGTATCACAAAACCTCTGTAAGACAGAAGGCGTCTTCTGAAGCCCAGGTCCAAACTTAATACGCTGGACCACACTGCTGCCTGGGCAAATCAATTAATCTACATGCTTCTGCATTTTCCCTTGCCAATCCTGTATATAAACACCCTGCTGGCCTCTTTTCAAAGCTAAAATACCCCTAGGAATTGGTCAGTCCTTCACTTATTATTTCATTCAATCTGTACAGCAGATTAGCATACAACAGATTTGCGTAACTGCAGTTGTAGTTTTGAATTCCCATTTCTCTTGGCTGGAAAACTTATCGTAAGTCTACTGGGAAACAAGGTCAATTCAAAGACTTTTCACTCAGATACCAGATAGGAATGGCATTACATTTTGTAAAAAATTGAAATGTTCAGTAGAATTAAATTCACATATTTCTGAGTAGAAGAGGTTTAAAGAAGTGCTGTGAAAGTTTAGAGAAAACTTCCCATTCTGTTTACAGTAGGTTTTATTGTGCATTCACAGTTTCTGGTTTTAGTGGAGATACATCTTGCATCCATACTCTGTGCAGCACATTTAATGCAAATTCTCTGTTCATGTAAAAAGGCTTTTGTTGTCCCTGTATCTCTAGCTGAACCATGAGTGAAGTATTCACAAATTCCCATGAAATTTAATGTGTCTGGAGGAGCACAAGGAAAAACAAACAAACAAAGGCAGATTATGTCCAGCTTGTAGAGAAGACTGTCTCTCAGTAAAAATGCTTTTCAACCATATTTCATATCCTCCTATACCTTAGTTGAATATTTAAGATATAGCTTAATCGCCATCTAAGAGTCAGCTACTTGTACTTTTAAATATCTCTTGTATTTTGATTTTCATGTGTTCCTTTATTTGTACTAATGTCTAGAAGTACACTGTGACATTTTTGTCAGTGTTAAGTGGCTTGCCTTATCTATAGGGAGCACAAAGAACCTCATTGAAAAGGTTTTAAAAAAGACAAGTTTTGTCCTTGACAGCACATACATACAGAATTCTCATCTAAGGTACCAGTGGATTCCTTAACTGCACATAGCAGAGAAATGGTTGAAAAAACATATAATTTTCAAGAAATGCATGTAATCCTGTTGTCACAAATCTCTGAGCTCCTTATACCATATTTCCACCTTATATCTTGTCACCACAACTTGTCTGTCATGTATAGAATCAGACTGTGGGGTATTTGGTAAGCAAACCAAGAAAACTTTATTATATCCCTTTAAAACAAAATTATTCTCAATAATCTTGTTAGAAAAAGTGGCTTCTTCTTTTTCTATTTATTCTTAAAAAAATAGCATTTAATATGTGCATAGTATAGATAAATTTATAATATTTATTGGGTTACACTTTAAAAGTTGTATTTCCTGAAACATTAGGTTTTACAATTGTTTCCCTAGAAAAAATACTATTTTAACAGAGTTGCTGATAAAGAGATTTTAGACAAACTTTTTGTATCATAAATCACGACAAAATTATTCTGCCCTGAAATACTAAAACAAAAATAATACTGAAAATGTCAGGGGTCTTGAAGCTTTCATGCCATTGTGATCAGTTTCTCTGATCTGGATTTTACAAATAATAAGCAATTTACAAAAAAAAAACCAAACCCCACATTTATTTAAGTGGTGTATAAATATAAAAAATAATGTAAGCACATTTGAAAATAAGACTTCCTGCCATCAAGCCTCATATGAAAAAGCATTTGAAGAATTCAACAGTTTGAAGAAACCTGTGGATGGCATAAAAACACTGAGAAGGATTAAAGATACTGTTCTAGAAGCTAAGAAGTAGTTATTTACGTACGGTGCTTGGAGACAGAAGTGAAGCTAAGAATGAGAGCAAATCATTCAGAGTGCTTCTGCCTTCTGGCACAACTTGAAACTCACAACATAACTACAGAACAGGTAGTTCTGTGCATATGGCAGTGAAAGGAAATGTTCAGTAGGGAAAAAAATCTGTGAAAGGCTTTGTGCATATTAAAGTGAACATTACCACTATGCACGAAATTTGAAGCTTTTCTTCCCTGCTGTGGTAATAATTTAAATGTTAAGCGTAACAACAGATTTAGACCTCCTTTCCTATAAGCTACAGCAAAGAAGCCCCAACCCCGGGCTCATCTGATATCTGTTCCTATATACTGTGAAAGCCACTAAACATTTGCACTTGCATTTTGAACACCACAGTTGTCATGCACTTTGAAGTCTGTTCAGCCACATACTTTATTCCCAAATTGACTGCTGAGTCCATGAAAAGGAGCAAGTAAACACTGAATTTTAGGTCATTCACATGTCAGGGTTTCTTGCTGCTAAGCCTGAAACACTGGTAACCTTATTTCATGGGAATATTCACTAACAGATTAGTCAACATACAACATTAGAAGATTATAGAGTTTCTGACCAAATTTCCAGTGGGAAAACAGTGATGGAGGCTAAAAGCTGTCTGGCTTTGTGAAACATTTCAGTTGTGTCCAAGAAGCACTTATTGCTGAAATTCTGCTTTACCACAGATTTCCCAACCAGGTCTGTCTTCTTAAATCCCCAGTGTTTTTATGTTTCAGTGGTTAAATTAATTTCAAAATTATAACAAATACAGCACATGAATACAACACAACAAACTGCCCCTCTGGTAATGCACAGTACTCAGTTTTACATAATCTTTTTGGTTTTCTTTCTTTTCATCTTTGGCATAAGCAGGAAGGTAAAAACAAGCTGAGTAAGACTGACAATGCTAGAGAACATGTTTCAGGCTTTCCGAAGGTGCACAGATGGTGATCACCATGATACGAATCTATATAGACTGAGCATCTCTGTTCAGTTGACAGTTGACAGTAACTACCACCACAAATGGTTCTTTAGATCTCTCTTAGAAGAGTATGATTCATAAGGTAAGATTGACACAATCTGTAAATCTTTATCAGCAACTATTCTGTCTGCTTTCTTTTACATCTGTGAATCACAAAAGCCTAGAAAATTTAAGATTAAAGAAGCTAGTTCAGCAAGTCAGTACATTTCTTTTGCTCCAATGCAGATCAACTGTATCTCAAAAGTGCTTGTGAGATATTTGTCCAGTATGTCTGAAATAACATCTAAAAGAAAGAGATTCCCAGTCCCTTTGCCAGTCTCTTACAGTGCTTGTCTATCCTTACCATTTAAAAAGCTATTATTAATATCAGGCCTGAATCTCTTCTGCAGTTTAAGACCATCAAGACTTTTCCCAGAGGATGTGAAAAAGTTGATGCACTTTCTTTTTCAGAAGTTTTCTGTTGTTGAAGGCTCTTACTTGGTCCAGTTCTCCATATCCTTTCCTCTAGCCTATCCACACAACTATTCTTCTAGCCTAAGCGTGCAGTCATTAAAAACTTCTATACTATCATATGCTGTATAGATATTACTATTGCACATATTTAAAAAAGAAAGAATGGCCTCAATTACTAGTTTATAAAAGAACAGCAATCCAAGTTGGTCTTAGCAGTTTTAACAGTAAACTAAACTGCCACAGGACTCTATTTTAACGCAAACACCCAAGGATGCGCAAGGTATTAGATTACAAATAGCCACACACATACTCCTAGGTACCCTGTGCACAATTATGTATTTTTAGGTTCTGCTTACAACTTGTATAAGACACAGCTGTACATGCACTGAAGTACCAATAATGAAGTCAAGGTGGGAGGGATGCAGGCAAGTCAGTTTACTGAGTCAGACACAACACTATCTTACCTGCAAGGTATACATTTTCAAACAGTGTCACAGGAATGACTCATTAATGTAAATTAACAGGGAATTAGGACTCCAATATGATGAAAGAAAAAGCCACTTTAAGAAGAATTTTGAAATCCTTGTCCTTTATACAGCTTTGTCAGTGAGCATCACTGCAGAAGAAAAAAAAAGAAATCCTTTTTACTTTCAAAGAAAGCTTTTGAAATATCAAATGCAATCTTTATTGCACAATTTATAATAATTTATGATTAGTAATCTCTAACGTTTCAAGAACTGCTGTGGCATATTACATAAAAGTAGGAACATTAAGTCCTAAGTTATACAGCATCCTAAAATCCAAAAATTTTGGAAAAGCAATGCAGCATATATAAGTATGATCTAGATAAAAAACAAACTGGAAATATTCATGGGTCCCATCAACTTGTATGCACCTAGACATGTTCACTCTATCTGTAATGCTCTTTCATGTGGAGATGCATCTTCAGAAAACAGGCTTTAATTTTCTTTTTCTCAGTATTTTGACACCAGATGGCAGTGTGATATACAACCATTATATTCACCGCTGTTAAGTCTGATTTAAGTGAAAGCAAATCTGCATTAAGCAGTTTGGTTACTATAGCTATGTGATTAAAAGGCCTACTAACCCACTTGCTCACTTACAGTCTTCCAAGCAAACAGCTGTCATAGTACCAGAGACTCCCTTAGTCTTTTTGTTGTCAATATTCAAAGAACATTTCAGCATTAGCATCAGTTTTGTTCAGCACTTTTAGTCTTGATAACCTATATCTAAAACACTTGCTCACTGATCAAGAAGGGGATTCAGGAATGTGGAAATGGAACCACAATCCATAACTAAAAATGATTGAGTACCTCGAAGTTATCAACCATTCTTCCTCACTGCCATCCAGCTTATGTTTTGTGCTGTTCATATTTTTAAAGCACTGCAGAAAGGACTGATATGATCAAGTGAAGGACACAGCACAGGCCTCTAAACTGTATAGATGCTTCTTTGCCACTGATTGTTACACACTTATTAGTTGCCTTCTTCAGCATGTTTTACAGATACTTCTCTGCCCTTTTCACCCATGCCTTGTTAAGCAGTTACTAAGTATTAAGTAAGAGCACTTACCCTGCAGGACAGAAAGAGCACAAAAAAGAATTTCTGAATGTTATAATGTTACAGACACATTTAAATCCCCCCTCCCCCTTTTTGTTTTTTAATTGCTCTAGTGAAATGTATCAGAAGCTGCTGCATATTAAACCAGAGGCTGGAAGACCCTGTCCATGGTGTAAGGACAGAGTTTCTTCAAAAACAGAATGTAACAACCCTGTGAGATTGGAATCATATCTGACTTTAAGTGTGTTGAAATAGAACCCAGATGAGTACTAAAATCATTCAGGTAGGAAAAGACCACTAATATCATGGAGTCCAACAGTTAACCTAATATGACCAAGTCTACCACTAAACCATGTCCCTAAGCACATCTACACATCTTTTAAACACCTCTAGGGATGCTGACTCAACTGCTTCCTTGAGCAGCCAGTTCTAATGGTTGAAATGGGACTTTCAAAGAACGGTACCAAACTCTGAATGATCTTTAAGGACAGTAACAGCATTTTCAATCAGAAAATCCTATTTAAGCTACAAAAGAAGCCTTTGTGAGGCATCAGAAAAAGTATGCTGCAAGAACTGAAAAGGTGGTAAACGGCTGCAAATGTGTTAGGTAAGCTGCAATTTGCTAAATTCTGATGGTGCCATGAGAAGGACTTAAGGGCTTCTACTGTCTAAATAGAGCTTTGCAACGACCAAATACATAATTTAGCTTCTTGTTTATGGTCAAGCTTTGAATATGCTTCTAAGAATAGAAGTTCTCTAGGGTACAAAAAAAAATAAATTATAGTGGAGCTATTTGAAAAGCCATCTGTATCCAAGCTATAAGCCATTACTTTAAGGTTCTAAAACATAATTTTAAATTCAAAAATTCTGGTATAATTAAATTCTTAATAATTGCAGACTATAGTAGAAGACAAATACAATCTCCTTTACAGAATAGTGCCCATAGATGAGAAGATTTATGACCTAGTCCTCTGTACATACTAAAGAGCCAAGAAACAGGGTACAGCATTTACTCTAATGTCTTTGAGCAGCATGGAGGCCAACTCCTGAATAAAAAAAATGAGCACAGATCACCAAAATCCATTTATAACAGTTCCTGTTCACTGATGTTGCAGGTATAAGCTTGGAAGTTACTTTTTTTCCCTTTTGCAACTAAGCCTAGAGCAATGTGTCAGTCAGGAGTAAGGGAAGATGGCAAGAAGGGGAAATAGTAGTATATGCTACTAGGTACTGGATAGGATGAAAGATCTAGCATTTTCCAGTTCCAGAAGTAACCCACTACCTCACTATTTCATTGTCTGGTCAACAATCCAGGTAACCCCACAGTGTTTTAGCATACGGATGCACTCCATAATCCATCAGCTGGATTGTGTAGTGAAGATGGTGCAGTGTTGTACTGTTAACTTCTTTCAAAAGCAATTCTCTTCAAGAGATGTAAGTTTTCTGGTGATTCTATAAAGTTTTAATGCTATTACAGGATGGTATGGTCTCAGGATGATGATTTTGCAGAGTAAGAAATGGATACCATGTTGCCTCTTCAAGTTTTGCAGAATCAGCCACAGTTTTTGGAAGTCAGCTTTAGTTTGATACAAACCAATGAAAAATGGTCTGGGTCTTCCTTTCTAGGCTAACCCTTTAAGCCTTAATATTTTTTTAAAGAGTAAATTTAATGTAATACTAGATTCTGAACATCAGTTAAGATTCCACTGAAATGCATTTATATCAATCTACTTAGAAGAAAAAAATTAATTATTCAAGGTTCTTTTGTTGGTTGGTTTTGAGATTTTTTAATTTGGTTTTGGTTTTGAGTTTGGGGCTGGGTTTTTGGTTTTGGATTGTTTGGGTTTGTTGTTTTGTTTTTTTTTTTTTTGAGTTTTGCTCCAATGGAGCTTATAGATTTTCACCAAAATACCAGATGTTCGTGTATCTAAAGCATGTGTGCTGTGTGTTAACATGATGTGTGCCTCTGTGGCATAAGGTGGCAGCAGAGATGCAACAGAAAAAACATTTCTTTTCCCACTGCCCCCCCCAACAAACACAAGTCCTGCTTTTTTTTTTCTGTCCTAGTTACACAGAAAGGGTTGAAATGTTTCTAACACGTATGAGAAGTGTTAATGTGCTTCCACTAGCTTTTTGCACCTGGTTCTAATGCTGACCTTTCCCCCCTATGACAATTTACTGTTCTACATCAAGCTTCTAACTCTATGTACCTAACTGGTAAAGAAACAAATGTTCATTCATGTTTACTCAGGAGAGCTCCTGTCCGAAATCCAGTCCCTCAAACCACTTTTGTATGAAAAGCCATAAAATAATTTGAATTTGAACCTATTTTTAACACTTCAAATAACAAAAACAGAGCAGTATGCCAGGTGAACTGAGGCTTTTAGTAGCCAATTCAAAGTAGTTCTTCAAGACTTTTATTTTTACAAACTGTAGAGTTTAACAAAGGTATTATTTTTATTAAATACTTTCAAATTCAACTTATTTATGTGTACCTATTAGGCAATATTTTCTAAGAGCTGCTATGTCTGAGATCAAATTTTATTTTAAGTAGGTTGAAACTATATTATGAAAACTGGGACACACTTCTGTTAGTGTGACTGCCCATTACTTCATTTTATTCCAATGCTGCATATGTTAGTCCTACCTGAAATCAGAGCCTTCCCCCACAGTAGGCATGGTGTAATGAAAAGACACTGCTTTTGCACGGTCTGCGCTGGTGCTTTCAGGGACAACACTTGGCATAATTCTTGTTGAACTTCACAAAGATCCTGCTGGCCCATTCCTACAGCCTGTCTAGATCCCTCTGCATGATACCACTGTTCTTGACAGTACTATCTTTCTCTGCCCCAGTTTGATGTAATCTGCACTCAGAAAGAGTGCTCTCCATTACTTCTTCCAGTCTGCTGAAAACAGATTAAACAGGACCACTCCTACAAGAGACTTACCTTGTATTCTGCCTGAGACCAGACTCCAGTTAGCTACACTCCTCCGAGCCTGATCATCCACCTGATTTTTAGCTGTTCACAGCATCCAACTCAGATACAAGAATAGAGTGAGTGACAGATAATGTAAAAAGCCTTGCTGAAGTCCCAATAAAAGCCACTGTTTTCTCTGACCCACAATTTCATCATTTGATCACAGATGACAATCAGCTTGGTGAGGCATGAATTACCCTTCAGTTAATAGATTGTTTTCAATCATTTTCTTCTGCCTGTGCCCCAGAAATGGGCTCCATGTGGACTCACTACAGACACTGAAGTCAGAAAACAAGCTTGTAGCTCCATGGGTTGATTGTTTTGCCTTTTTTGAAGATAGGTGTGACATTGGCCTCCCTTCCGTATCTCCACAACCTATCAGATGATAAAAGCAGTTTTTGAAGGATGTTGGCCATCTTTCTCAGCATGCTGGATGAAGCCCATTGGGTCCCAAAGACATGTGTGGGTCAAATCCTTGCAGTTAATCCCCAAATCGATCCTCACCCACTACTGGTAGTTCTCTTTCCTTGAGTCCAGCCTCTTAAGCACAGAGGCTTGAGACCTTGTTGGTGAAGATGCAAAGACAACATCTGGTGCACCTCATTTTTATCTGGGTCTGCTGTCACAAAGTTACCCACAACACTCAGTAATGGGCCTGCATTTTTATTGTTCAGCCTTTCTTACACATGTAAGTTATGCTCAGTGAGTTTTTGGCATGTGCGGGCAATAGGAGAGAGTTGTTTGGGGGGAAATAGAGGTCAGTTGTTTGTTTGCCCTTTTTCCCCAACTTCTTCTTTTCTTATTAAACCTGTATCTATGTCCTTTTGCACTAACAAGGGCCATCTGCTACACAAAGCTATAAAAAAAAAAAAAAACGGAGAAAGAAATTACATAAAACTAGAACCCAAAAAAGCAGAAAATATAAAAGAGCCAAGACAGAAACCTTCACAGTACACAGCAAAAGCAGAAAGAAGTAGCAGGACAGTGAACACGTGTCAAGCTATTTTGCAAGAGCATAGTGGGAGAAGATGATAGAGCTGCACTTATCCACCAGTCTTTGATAAAGGAACAGAAAAGAAAAAAATGGAGAGGTTGAGAAATGACTGATGGTAAGGCACAACCACTTCAGTCAACCTGAGTCTAATAATGCTGTCCTGCCGTGCTGTTTGAAAATGGCTGACAACAACAGCAGTGCCTGTCAATCCGTTCCTTGGCTGAGGGTTTTGGGTCTTTTTTCTTTTCTTAGAATGTAGATAAAGAGCCATAGAAGACAAAGTAAAATGAGCAGCCATCAGGCCTGGGTACCATCAGGTGATAAAAAGACAAAATTGCTAGAAAGAAAACAACAGTGAAAATCCACTGTAGCATTAAGAACAAATTGCAGGACAAGGAAAGACAGACTAAAAATTAGTGAAGATGAACAGTCCCCTCAGTACATACAGTTACCTCAACTCTAGGATTAAAACCAGGTTTTATCTCAAGTTTTCTCAGTCTGCACTGAACAGACACCAGAGCACATATATAGAGTTATACAAAATCTCCTTGCAATCCCCCAGTTCTAGATTCATAAGGTGAAAAGGCACTTCCCAATGGCTCCATCACAAAAAATTTAACTCGCAGAACCAGATGTAGAGTTGGTGCTGTTCTGAGAGATGACTGCTATATAACCTCTCTTTCGTTCAACCCTAATAACCAGAAGAATGCAGTATTTCTGCTAGGTTTTTAAAGAAATATGTGACTGTGTGGTGAAATAATCCTGGTAAAAATGAATGATCAGCTTAGGAAAATGTATGAATTTTGTTAAGAACATGGGTATTTTGATGAATTGGTAACTTGAACCTATGTCCCCCTTAGCCAGAATGTATTGACAGTACAGCTCAAAACTGATGTATTTTCACTGAGAATATGGTTCATTATGTGGCATAAAAAAGGGGGAAACTACCCAAATCTCTGGCATACTGACTTTTGCACATGACCTTCCAAATAGAGTAAAAGAGAGTAGTCAATGAATAAGAAAAAGAAGGGAGATAAGACTGTTTAAAAATGGAATCTAAATGAGTAGTATCTAAATGATACATCTTGCTCCTTGTTCTGTATGAAAATATGGATGTAATCTTAATAACTAAATCCTTCACTTAGAACAGGAAATTTTAATCAGAATCATTTGCTTTTAGTTCTTAATAATGCACCTCCTTTTAATCCCTCTCTATAATCCTCCTTTATGAAGTTCTCCTGCTGTACACTTAAGAGGAACAATTTCACTTTGTGTTTATAATGACTTGCCTTAACAGGAAAGTTGATTCAAACATACAGCTTCAATACTCCTAGTCGGTGGAAGTATTAACATTATACTGAAGATATGAAATCCAGTAAGTGTAACAAATTAACAAGGTGATTTATTTTAAACCTTTTTGTTATACTTTATAATAACATGTATGAAAAGAAATGCATAATCTTTTAAAATAAGAGCTTAAAAGTTTGTGATTTCTCAGTAAGTACTGTTTAGTAAGAGGCTCTTTTACATGAAATAGGCATGTCAAGTAGTAAAAATTTATGAAAGCTTCCAACTACTTTGTTTGCTATCAAAATGGTTGTTCTTACAGGATTGCACTAATACATTAGTGAGAACTTGGTTTAAGAAAAGCAGTTGAAGATTTTCTTTGAAATTTCATCCAAAGGAAAAATAAAAACCTTTAAGAGTTAACAGTATTAAAAGTCTATGGACAGCTTGTTGTTTATTGTTGCTTTTCATCCTAGCTGCCATTTTATTTTATCACTTTGTCCTTTCCAAGACAAGACTTTTATATTTCTTTTACATTTGGTGCAAATGATTGTCCTGCAAATGATGTAAAATGGGGCAAGAATCATTAATATCCTCTGAACTGCATGTTTCATACCTGCTGAAGTGTTAAGACACTCATTTTATGAGGAGTCCAGGCATAAAAGAAATTATTCAACCAAATTTCAAACTTATTCAATTAAAACATTGAACTCTTACATTTTTCCACTCCTACATGTATTTCTAACAAAATTAATGCCATTACCATAGCCATACTTTGGGCAAACTAACACGGACACCAGTCCTCAAAAGAAAAGAGCTTTCCCTTAGTCCAGGTAGAAGCTAACCATCTATACAAATTGATTTTTTTTTCATTCAGCCTTGTCCTAAATAAATGAAATTCAGCTGAACTATACACTGTGTATGCAAGGATGTGCTCCTTTTGTATCCATCCTATGTTATGCTACTCAGTGAAATCTTGTTATTGATTCCAACAGGATTAAAATGGGATTCAAACCAGCTGGCACTGTTTTTAGCAGCATTTCACATGTTCTCATGTTAGGAAAACGGGCATTTTTCTACTTTGAGGACCAAGGAATGAGACCATTATAAAAAAAAAAAAAAAACAACAAAATCCTGACTTGAAGTACAGCCTAGTACTCTTTAGGTACTTCAGGAATGCCCATTTTAATATTCACAACTACAACTCCACAAAATGTCTAACTCTGGCAACACCCACAGCCCACATGCACTTAAATGTTGACCTTAATTAACATTTCAGCTCCAATGAGTCAACCTCCCCACTGCAACCACAGTTTCAAATTTCCTGTGAAGTATGCTAGACTCCAGAATTTAGGTAAATAATAGAAGAGAACAGAATAGAATAGATTATATCTCCACACAACGTAGTTCTGCTATGCGAAAAAAGAATTCAAGATACATTACAACAAAAAAAATCTACGGTATGACCATACACCGTGATGAGAGGAAGAGACTTGAAGCTACTTGACTTTGTAGAGAAGAATTAATGATTCAAGGACTGAAAGGGTCAGACACACATGAGTGATCTTGACTATCTATCTAGTCTTGTGATAGCACATTCACCAGGGAGCTGTTACAGTCTCTGCCGAATAAATTTTCAGTTACTATACATTAAACAGCCCTTGGCTAATATACTAAACAGTCAGTCAAGCAAGATGTGAACACTTTCTCATAAGTGTAGTAATCACAAGGCTTAAAACTCATGATCATTTACAATTTTTTTTTTCCAGGCCAATGACCTTAAGTCATCTTAAATATGCTGTACCTGGAAAACAGCTTGCTAGTAGCTTCAGAAGAGTTAAAGTTTTAGTCTCCTTTCATATTACCTTTCAGCTAGTCAACAGGACTTTCTAATGACAAAAGCTACCTTGTATTTGGGAAGCATGTCATGCTCATGTATAACAGGGCTTTAGCAGCACAACGGTGAGTTGCCTGACAGGCTTTTTTGAAGTCCACAACTCTGTGCACAGTACACACTCACAGCTGCCTTAGTACAGTGTGCCATAATGGATGCTCCTGTCTCCGCAGTTTGTCAGATTACTAAGAATTGGCTGAGGCAAGATGAAAGGATTAAAGAAAATGTGTGTTTATAAAACAGTTACAATAATGTAGTAACAAAAACATATGATTAAGATTTAAATTTCAACTTTAAAGCCTTTTAGTCTCCTAAACTAGCATCTTGGTATGCTTGTGAGGCTGTGCTACTAGCTCTGGAAGTTGTATCAAGCTGGAATGTCCCAACACTTCTAAGTATTTCTTGCTCTCATAGGAGAGAAGGCTACCTCATAGAGCCACCTGCTGTGATATGCCCCTGCTTCTTCCAAGAAAGCAATGACATACAGTAACTAATTTGCCCCTCACAAGAGATAGGGAAAAGAAACCCTGTTTTGCAGCAGTAATGCAACACATTGCAGTGCAGGGAATTCTGTAATTTCCTTTTTCCTCTCTTATAATTCTCAAGAACACTTAACATTTTATTTTATATCTTAATTAGGCTTATCTTGGCATGCAGTGTGAAGCTGTTTTCCTCCACATACAGGCTGCATAAAGCATAGTAGTGTAACTTCACAAATTAGATATCGTGAGAAGTATTGATTTATAAGCTTCCTTCAAGATTTGTCATGTTTGCCTTCTGGGGTGATTTACATGAAGACTAGAAAAAAAAACCAAACAACTTATGTGAGAAAGGGTGTGTCAAGCCTGACAGCTTTGCTACTTCTATGAAAATCTCTCAGGGTCAGAAGGCGGTTTCAACAGAAAGAATGAAAGGTGTTCTTACCTATTGTTTGAGCCTAAATGATCTGTAGAAGTTAACCAATACATATTCATTCCATACTGTCGTGGTTTAAACCCAGTCAGGTAATTCGTTCGCTCACTTCCCCCCCTTTCTTGCCCTCCCCCTGCTCCCAGAGGGACAGAGAGGAGAGTCAAAAAGAATGCAACTCCCACGGGTTGAGATAAGAACAGTTTAGTAACTAAGGTATAACACAAATCACTACTGCTACCACCAATGATAATAATGATAAAGGAAATAACAAGGGAAGAGAATACAACACCTCACCACCAGCTGACCGATAACTTGCCCCTCCCAGCCCGACCAAGCACCGACCGATACCTCCTCCAACCCTGCAGACTCCCAGCCCTTCCGGCTAACTCCCAGTTACATCCTGGGCATGACGTGCTGTGGTATGGAATACCTCTTTGGTCAGTTTGGGTCAGGTGTCCTGTCTCTGCTTCCTCCTGGCTTCCCCTCCTCCCTGGCAGAGCATGAGGCTCACAAAGTCCTTGGCCAAACCAAAACATTACTATCAGCTCTGTTCCCAGGCTGAAAGTCAAAACACTGCACTGCACCAGCTACCAAGAAGGGGAAAAATGACTGCTACTGCTGAACCCAGGACACATACACATCATAATCAAATGCCCAAACTTCCAAACTATTTACTAAAAACAGTCAAAGTGGCAGCATTATAAGTGAGTACGTACTTCCTTTATAAAACAAGAAGACAAGTAAACTCCAAGTATCAGTTTTATGACAAGATGGAGGCTCTGATTCCCAAGAGGACATTCCCTAGAAGATTAAGAAAGAGCACTATATGGCAGAAAGGAATAGAATTTAAGACATATTAGTTTCTACAAGATTCGTCATTGACTGTGCTTCCCTATCAATGCACTTGCGCTCATGCATCCACCTCTGATCCAAAGTATTATACTGGATGTGCAGTACCTCACAACTATGGTAAAAGCAATCTACAACTTAGAAGCTACTGCAGAAATCTGTAACGCTCAAGTTCCTTTATGAATTTATCCCTACATAGTTGGTGTCATGAGACAGCAAACCAGAGGGTCATGAGCTGTTCACTGGATTTTTGAGATGTAGGCTCCAAGATTACTTTCCTCTTTGATTATTAAAAAAAACCAAAAAACAGACCAAATAGTAAAGAAACTCAATTCAACAAGCAGAGTAATAAATTTACTTTATCCCAAAATATTGCACAATTTATTTTGTGATTACTTCATCTTTCAATGCCATCAAGAGTGTATTTTTATGCCGAAGTAAGAAAAACTGAACCCGCTCAAGAGTGACTGCACAGAAGGACAGAGATCTGTCATCTACAAAATCTGATGATTTTTCACACATCCAGGTCTCCAGCTTTGCAGTGATTTGGACAGAATGATGACTGATTCTGACAACAGCTCATTCATCGAAACTGCAGACAGTGATCTGAACTGGAGATTCTCAACCCTGCTGAGCTGGAGAGCTCTGATCAGTAAATTGGCACAACCTGGGGCTGATATCACTCATGACAGTTCTCTTTCTTTTCATGTACACTACTGCTAAAATCCAAGATGTTTAAAATGAAAGTTATTTACATAATCTTGGTATGCCTAGGTTACAAATCTGCAGTGTAAAATTGCAAGTGAAGTTATTATTGCCATTTGCTTTCACATAAGCAGGATAGAGTGGCTGCAGATCAGTAACATATGCAGAAGTTTTTGAGAGTTTATTGCTTCCCACAGGCAATGGCCGCTATCAGCAAAGCATTATCGGGAATATAGAGGAGGTTGGTTATCTAGGGATTTCATCTTCAGGGATCAGGAAAAGTTACTTTTATTTAATATCTGAAACTAAAAAGATTTCATTTGCATGCTTCATGCTATTACATTTATGATCTGATCATGAATTCCAAGATTTTGAGTAGCTTGTACAGCTGATAAGCTTAAAAAATT
This sequence comes from Pezoporus wallicus, assembly GCF_028554395.1. Lineage (NCBI taxonomy): Eukaryota > Metazoa > Chordata > Aves > Psittaciformes > Psittacidae > Pezoporus > Pezoporus wallicus. Next base: position 1,040,669 of record NW_026634996.1, read on the forward strand.
TTCACTGAATATGACTACAAAACTGGTCATGCTGTACCAGACAGATCATGAGGACCAGTTGTGTTTCCTCTCCCTTAAAGTATGTCAAAAGATAGCGAGTATTTTAAATCTTTGTTCTACTACAACACGAAACTCGCATCTAACACAGCCTTCCAAATGAAACACATCACTGTGAAGTGGGGAAATATGTGCATAGATTCACATGATTTCCAGAGCTGAGGTTTTAAATACAAAATAAATGAAAAAATCTGTAGAAAACCATATGCCCCCTTATCCATAGCTTGTTATCTTTCTGCTTTATCATTACTGGCAATTTTGAAATTGTAAATAGTAGCAAAGTGCTTTAATCAGAAGATCTGGAGATATTATCAGAGTTACTAGTGCTTCCTACAGGCTGATTGGTGTATCTCAGGGTGAGAAGTACAGCAAAACAATATGCATTTTTGACTTATGTCACATATATTGTATCTTCTGTTCAGCTACCCTGATTTAGGAAAAAGTCAGAATCTACTGTTTTAAAACCCTGACCTGATCTCTAACAAGATGTCAAACTTCTTTTTTTTTTCCTGAATTTAATTTAAGGTAAAGAAATAAATTATTTTCTATCATAATTTTTTATATTGCTCCTTGAGAGGAAGTCACGTGTTTAAAGGATGTTGGCCTGTTGAAGCCAGCTCAATTTAAATCAGTGCCAGAGAACCTTAGTATAAGGCGTGCTTGTTTGCCTTAAGAATATGAAGCTGGAACTTTGCTAAAACACAGAATTAGGTCTTATTGCTAAGCCTAAGTATGCAACATTGATTGAGCAACTATAATGGTTTAATGAGACTTGATAAGAATCAAAGAGCTAGAGGAGCAAGAGCTAGCAAAAGTCATTGGATTTTATGATTATGGATTTAAATTATTTAGAAAGGACTTAGGTTTAAGGATATTTTAAACACCTTTGTGTCAGCTGACAGTTAGTTTCAAATAAATGTTTTCAAATAGCTTATCATTAATTTTTAGGAAATTCACCAGGAACATTCATTACTATTGATGTGATTATAAATGTAAAAAGTTACCTAACAAACTCCAGCAGGTTTGGTGTTTCAGAGATGCACCCAGAAAAAAAGAGCAAAATATCCTATAACCTTTATGTTTTATCTCAGCTTCCCTTCAGGTCAAAGAAGTAGTTAAGGCCTAACATTCTTTAAGAAAGGGAATTGAATTTAATAGGTTGTTCGAGCCCTCACCAATCTTGGTGGATTTTCAAATTATCTGGAATGCGGTGTTCCACTCTCCTCCTCCTCAGTTGTTTGCAGACTTCTGATTCTGCCAAACCCCCCCATCCCAAAATGTCAAGTGGCCATATTGCTTTAATACTGAGATGTGGAACATCTCTAGCTATTGTTCTCTTGAGCTACAAAAACCTGTCTACAAAGTAATCTGAACAACAACTTTGAATTTATATCTTGCAAACTGGTCATTTCAAATTCATTTCTCTGCAGGCTTTCTCTGTACTCAACACAGACTTGGTCTGCCTGTATTGACTGCAAAAGAATGTACAGGTGGTTAGATCTTAACAGCTTAAGTGTTCAGTACTCATTACTGGGGATGCATTATGGGCAAAGTGATATTGTTTTGTTTTCTGGCTTGGTTGACTTAAATATTGTTTACAAAAGTAGTCAACAATAAATAATGAGCCTTTTTAGAATGTATAGCAGTACATGCATTCTTAAATAATGCAGCCATTCTTAAAAATGCTCATATACAGTAGATACAAAAGGTAAGAAAAGCAAAAACCTCTGTATTAAAGAAAAAAAAAAAGCCAGACAAACCCCACAGTAACAAAGCCAGCTGCCTGAAATTTGAGCAAGCATTCATTAAGAATTTTTACATCAGCATTCATCTAACTGTCTTCAGCATCTTTAAGAAACCAGATTTAGCCTTATAGCTTTGTATTCCAATTTAAGTAGCACCAGGAGACACAGCAAATCATTGTATTCAAGGACACTGTCTTTTAACACAGTTTTCTATCAAACACTGTCTAGAGCTACTGTCCTAAATGTAATTTAATTAGAATTCTGCTACACTATCACAAACTAAAAGAGGAAAAGAAGGGAGGGACAAATCATCGCGAACATGAACTGATAAAAAGGAATTGCTGAGCAGAGCCTTCCTCTCTCCCAGACACATGCATATGCATAGCAAAACAATGCAGTTAGTAATGCTAGAAAGAAGAAAGCAGATGATGTTAATAACATGGCCTGCAGCTTTTTCTTAATGAGAACATCTATCAACTGATCTACGTTAGAAATATTTTGGTTACCCATGCAGTGAGTTATTGATAAACACATTTAAACAGCAGACAGAGCACGGTAAGGAATAGCTGCATAGCATCTGCTACTCCCATGTAGTGCACTACAGTGATGTTAAAACAAAAAAGAAACAACAAACCTTCAGCCTGACCATAGGATGTCTTTTCAAGTCTACTGTAATTAATTATTATTATTGACATCTATGAGTTAATTTAATGAATTAATGCAATTCACCTTTTTTGAAAAGCACTTTTCAGCCCAAACCTACATTCAGGCTAAACTTTTCCCATAGTTTTCCTACTTCAGCATCAAGTATCAGTACTTTTGCAAGTATTAATTCATCATACTAAATGATAACCAGAGCACATTTAAAATTAAACATGTACTTAAGTTAGTAGCACAAAAGACTGCCTTGAACACAAGCCATTTAGCTGTTTTCCAGTAACACCAATGCCTTCTAAAGCATACATCTTCTTACATGTATCCACAGTGACTGACCTACTTAGGTACCACCCAGCTTGAGGGAGTACCTTACATAGCCAGATGGTGCTTATCTCTGGGATTTCCAAATTTACAGCAAATGTTGATGAAAGCGCCACAGCTGCTGCATATTCACACAAACTGAGCCATCAATGGAAACTGGCATGTTGCACATCACAATATCCCTGGAAAACAGAACAGTTTTGCAAGTTCTGTCTAGAGGAGATTTTCAGATGCCAAAGGTAGAAACCTGGAAAGAAAAAGGAATAAAAAATTACAACATTTCTAACAAAAGCAGAGCCAACATTAAGAACTTACAGAAATTGGGAAGGACCTAAGACACCTAGTGCACAGGTCTAAGCCTTCATATTCAAGGCTCTCAAGAGTTTAAGTACAGCTTTACACAGAGGAAATTAGCAGACAACTTCACAAAACATTCAGTCTCCCAATTCAAAGATCAGATACTGAAGTGATACCTAATTGATTTTGTGTACAAATACAGAGTGTAACATTCAAACTGCTTACAAGTGGTTTCAGCAAGAGCATTAAATAATTATGAGCCTATGTGGAGACACTAAGGTAGAAACATAAATTTAGAGGCTGTTTTGAAAATAAATGTTTTGAATGTTTTGAAGAGACAGGACTTCTCCTGGGTCAGGCTTGCTTGTGAAAAATAGCTTAATCTGTTATTTTGCTTACTACACTTCATACACAAAATGGTCCTCAGAAAGATAAACTGGAATAATTATATGTATTCATGTCCATTGAATTTTGGATGAACAACTACCATGACATTATTTGACAGTTGACCCAGTTGCCATCTTTGTAACTACTGTGGATCTTCACAGGACAAAACAAGTGTTTCACCTGGGTAACAGTGCTCCAAGATGCCATGCTTTCAAGGTCCATTTCCTCATAATGGACTGCAGAAAAAGGAGAAAGGAAGTTTTTCTTTTAAATATTTCCATGATGGACCTTTATAGCACATTATCTTTCAGGGAGGGTAACCACTCAAGTAAGTTCAAGGTTTTCTGGAAATCTATTGAATGAGGATTGACAAGTGTATTGATTGATGATTTGCAAATACAAGAGGAGTTTTCAAGCTATGTAATCAGTATTTACTCTCATTCTTATATGATTGATTGATGGCTTGGCTTTGTGAGCGAAGATTTGGGAAGGGCTTTACCCACACTTACTGCAAGCACGATGATCAAGGGCATGTGGGATATGCAAATCTGGTTGGAAAAAGGGGTGCTTGGGCAATCAGGAAGTATCCAACCAGGACTGTCAACTCCTGAGCAATCTCAAGTGACCAAAGTCCTGATCCGCCCGCATGCAAGGTTGGATCTGAGCTTCCCATGCACCTTGTCACCTCTTCTTTCTACCCTTGCCCATCCATACAGATAAGTGAGAGTGAGCCTTTCCAGCCTGCGCAGTGGATTTTTTAGGTGAGGTGCAGCTTGAGCAGAAATGGCCCCACCCTTTACACCTGAGGTTTAACAGCCACAGCCTAGCTAGCTAGGATGGTGACAGCATGTCCTGGGTTAAGCAGTAGCAGTCATTTTTCTCCTTCTTCGTAGCTGGTGCAGTGCTGTGTTTTGACTTTTGGCCTGGGAACAGAGCTGATAACAATGATGTTTTGGTTTGGCCAAGGACTTTGTGAGCCTCATGCTCTGCCAGGGAGGAAACAGAGGCAGGACATCTGACCCAAACTGACCAAGGAGGTATTCCATACCACAGCACGTCATGCCCAGGATGTAACTGAGAGTTACCCAGAAGGGTTAGAGACTGCAAGGTTGGAGACGGTATCGGTCGATGCTTGGTCGGGCTGGGGGGGGGGCAAGTTATCGGTCGGCTGGTGCTGAGGTGTTGTATTCTCTTCCCTTGTTATTTCCTTTATCATTATTATTATTGGTGGTAGCACTAGTGATCTGTGTTATACCTTAGTTACTAAACTGTTTTTATCTCAACCCGTGGGAGTTGCATTCTTTTCGATTCTCCTCTCCGTCCCTCTGGGAGTAGGGGGAGGGAAAGAAGGGGGGGAGTGAGTGAACGAGCTGTCTGGCTTGGTTTAAACCATGACACAGCAAAGTCCTCAGGTCGTAGGTTTTGTAAGAGTGTCCTTCTCTTGGATGGAAGACCTTGCAAGGCCAGATGAGCTCCATCTGCCCGGGTTTAAAGATAGGAGTTTTCGTTCTCCTGTGAGGAGGACCTGTCTTTGCTAACGAAGATTCAGGAAGGGCTTTAACCCACACACATTCTGAACAAGACTGTCATTTCCTGGGTCAATCTCGAGCGACCAATGACGCAACAGCACAACATGTTGTGAGTAGGATTACTATTGCAACAATTCATCATCAGTAGGGTAAAATTAACCTGTCTCACGATGGTCTAATCCCAGCTCACATTCCCTATTAGTGGGTGAACAATCCAATGCTTGGTGAATTCTGCTTCACAATGATAGGAAGAGCCGGCATCGAAGGATCAAAAAGCGACATCGTTATGCAACATGGTAAACACCTGCACAGATTTTTTTGTTAGAAGCTTATTATTGCACTGACTTTAGACTCACTGCATGAACCTGTCACTAGTAATGTTAACTTCCTGGACATGAGATCCATTGGCACAGTTGTTAGAAATACACTGAAGTTATATGACTTCATGAACTCCTGGCACCTCAGCTTTTTATCTGGAAGCAGCAAAGTTAGCAGACACTTTTCAAAGTGATGATTACTCTATAGCAGACTACAGAAGCATCAAACAGCTGCATCCACATGGTACACAGTACACTCAGCAACATACAGAAGTTCTAACTGACAACCTTTGAGAATAAAGAGGGGCAAAACAGCCTCCAGCAACCTGGCAAGAAATACCAAAATCTCACTTTGAAACTGAAGGTTTCCATGTTTAGCGTTACAGAAAGAATAAAACATGAAACATAGTCTAGTTTAAAATCTTTAAAGAGAAAGGCTCCAGTTGACATTTATTTTGATAACTATTGTTTTCCTTTTGGTGACCAAGAGACACCTCTTTAGAAAGCCAACCATTCCATTAGGCCAGTTCACAAAAAAGAGAAATTCTAATGAAAGCTATGCAAAGTTGGGATTTTCCTCTTGACCCTTTAACTACATTTACAGAGTAATCAAAAGAATATGTAAAGGGTTTAACAGTTTTCACAGAATGCACTTTGTGCTTTTTCAAAGCTTCTTCCCCCCGGGATACAAAACTTAACTGATGAGAAACTGAGAGGCAGGGGGTGGTGTAGTGTTTGTGGAATGTCTTGCTGGCTGTGGTCAATGGAACAACATATAAAAAGAAACTAAATATGAAACATTCAGTCAACTGTAACAACTTTCTTTTGTTTGTTTTCCATGTTTCATAATCTTCACAGCTCTTCTTCTAATTCTGTATGATTGTAGCATGTTTAAAAATTACCACTGTTCTATATGACAACCAGCTACAGAAACAACACTCTGTACTTGGACAGGAACCCTATGTGTTAATGGGTTCCTTAAAGCCTTGTTTTTGCAAATTATAAAATATAAGAAAGTACTGAATTATGTGATTTTTTTTGCTACTGCTTGGATTTTGTTGCTACAGCTAATGCCTATTGAGATATTTAATAAACTAGAAAGACTCTCAATAAAACAGAAATTTGATCATGAAGGGCCTTGTTTGTGTCTGGTTCTGCCATAGGTTTCCAGTAACAAAGCATAAATTCACAACTTTGCATTTATCCAAACAGCACATTAAAGACACTGAAAGAAGGAAATCCCAATTCCCTGAATGTATTAGCTTCTGAACAATGACTGCTCAAACAATTGTTCTGGTGTTATGGTACTGGCTGCCCCCATCTCATGCATGTTCTCTTTAACAAGCATTGTCAGACAGCTGCAGTTTGATCCCCCTTTAAACAAGTGGTAGATGAATATCCAAACATTTGTCATTGTATGCTGATCTTTAATTCTTTGTTAACATCCTTGTCCCTTTAGCCATTTTTATTGCAGATGTCCACAGTGGCCAGCTGGATAAGTCACATTTTTGTTTGTGGGAAATGGGATTGAAAGTGTTTATTCTGAGGGAAAAAAAAAAAAAGCCTATTTGTTTGTATCATGCCAAATCCTTTTCAGAAGAAGATAAGCTTCTTGCCAGCTCTAAAAAATTGTGTTCAATATAAAGCTCTGAAATATGTGGTATGATCTCAGCAGGGTATTACGCTTTAAGTACTAACCTCTACAGATCTCAAAAGGTGCCATCTGTATAGAGCATGCTCTGTCTCTTTGCAGCTCCTATCTGCAACTGCACAGCGTAAGGAGCATCCCCACAGATTAAACTGACCGCTCTCTAACACAACATGAGAACTTGTTGATTCCGGGTAGAATTTTCCTGGAACGGCTATTCCAAATGCTTTCAACCCAGGCCCATAACCAAGAACTAAGACAGGCAGACCAAATAAGATGATAAAGATCAAGACTGCTAAAGAGAAACATGAACAAGTAATGGTGATTGGGAATGCCTATGTGTAAGTAACAAGCCAAGAATGAGCAAGAAATGAGCACTGGGGAGGCAAGAAGGCAAAGGGCAATGGGCAAGAAGTTCGTTGCAAAAAGCAGGAAGTTCGTCTGCAACAGAGCATATGCTCATCCAGAGGCTGAGTTCAGAAACTCAGCACTTGAAACTTTAGCATACTTCTGCAGGTATCAAGTATCTGTAAATCTATTTGAAAAATAGGTTATAATTTCCTCTGCAGTCCTGTTCAGACATTAAGTCTGAGACCTACTACAATGTATGACAAAAGTACCGAGTCCAGATTTACAGATTTTGTGTTTCAGATACAGAAATTGATCTTTAAAATTCATCTGTAAAACAAAAAATTGCAAATATTGCTAATTGATTACAAATACCTTCAAATGCCCTCAGCATACTGCTGCAGAGTAACTGCTGTGGCATTTCACCAACAGCTGAAAATGCTGTTGGCATTTTCAGTCCATTTGAATTCCATGCTGACAGACACAGGTTGTTAAATCTTGTCTGCACACCAGTGGCATTTTGTAGATTCTGAAGCTGGTTTTTGAGGGACACTCTCTTCCAAATGAACAGCTGAAGATCAGCGCAAAAAAATACAGGTGTAGATTACTGTACTAGAAAATGAAATGTAGATCTACTGCTAATATTGACTATGAAGTGAGAAGAAATCTGGCAACAGCTGAAGCTACTCATAAATACTATAGTTATCTTTAAATTTGCGAAAAAGGCATACAAATCCACTAAATGCTATAAATGAAATCTTTCATTCTGAACTTTTGAAACTGAAATTATGTAGTTTAAATTAAACTACTTGGTGTTATTAAGTATCACTGTGTTATCCTGTATGACTAACGTGACTACTATGAATCCTGTAAGTTTCTACTGATAATTAGGAAAGCATACATAACTAATGCATCTTTCTTTTTACTGTAGAAAGGAAAAGGATGCCTGCAAAAATGATTTGTCTAGCTAGAGGAGTATCTGAAACTCCAGGAACCTGTGGTCAATTCCCTTCTTCAGCACAAATCTTATGCGTAAACCTTGGCCAATGTGGTATATTTATAGATCTTTTCCACCATGTTTCCTTCCTTAGGGTGGTAATAACATCGAGATGACTTTCACTGCAACAGAAGTACGAGCTGTATGTTTACCAAATTACCTTCCTACTGGATGCACCTACTTCTATAGCCCCTGCTTGTATAGCCATCTTATTCAAATACAGAAACCACCAAAAAAAGCCACATCACCAAAACCAACCCACAGATTTCATTATTAAGAAACAAATCTTGAGTCTTCTCTGGGATTATCTCTGCATATTGCTTATTCCTTGATTATTTGTGGCACTTAGACAACATTGTGTATTAAACTGATGTAGAACATGTATGATAATGGATTGCTTAGCATCTGCAAGAAAGGTATATGGGGAAAGGTATATAGGGAGAGGAAATCAGATCTGTGGCTTCAATTAATTTTCATTTACTCTTTCAACTGAAGAAAAAGCTGCTATCATCATCTTCTTGGCTCCCCAAAGTATAAGTTAGTCTGAGTACAACTTGAAGGAGAGCAGAACCTCCAGTTTCTTTCCTATGCAGTCTACAGAGTGAATGACATTATCTGTCTAAATCAATGCCTAGAAGTATTTTACCTTATGACTGCTTACACTTTTTGTAATTATGACAGGATTTTTAATTTGTTGATGGCAATAGGTGATTTCTTTAAAATTTTGACAGACAAAGCTTCCTAGCAGCCTCTTAAGTTTTCTGACATGTGTCTCAATGAGCAGATCTTTTTACCTGGAGTTTTATAACAATTTAATTCTGTGGGCAACTTTATTCTAACAGGTTTATATCATACAAGCATGAGCACTCTCCCCGTCAGCTAGGTAACTATTTTGCTTATAGGTGCATGAGTTGCAAGTTCTGGGTTGGAGAACTTGTGCATTAGAAACCTCATGAATCAAGCAATGAATTAGTGAATTCACACATTATACTATAGAAAGGAAATTGAGCCCTTGGATGTGATGTTTGTTGTCCTGCTAAATGAGCTCATAAAATAAAGTCTGATTTACAGAATACACTGTCCTATGAAGTTGAGAGATCTAAATGGATCATAACACAGGACATTACCTGTGATCAGCTACAAAACATGACTATGGCTAATTCTCTCCAAAAAAACAATACAATTAAACTGAAAATGTAAAGTAAACGTAAAACTTTGCTTGCAACACATTTTCAAAGGTAACGCCTTTTGACTGGAAATCATCTTCCTCCAGTATAGCTTTTCTAAAAATTAAATAAAGAATTACTGTCAGATGGAAGACGTCTACTCCCCGTGCATTACCAAAGGCTGTATAAAATGGAATGTAAAATATCAGTCAAAAAATAGCCTGTGAATTTGCTATTAAATAGCATGAAATGAAATACAGGAATAAGAACTGACATAGTGGGGAATAAGCTTCCTAATGTAATGGTTATGTTCTACACTGAGAGAATTCAACATACAAATATAACATCCTCGGTGTTTTATTTTCATATAGCATGTAGAATTTGCTTATTAAGTATTAAAGTATTCTGAAATAAAACATAATGCACTTAATAATTTACTGATGAATTATTTTAATCCTTAACAGTAATATTTCTTCTTATTAAACATGTCAAAAGATGCATCAATCTTGTGTAAATCCAAACAACATATGCATGCTCTCTTTTGTATAATTACGTTAATACACTGATTAATTTGTTTTCCTTGTCGATTATTAATTAATGATCACTCATAATAAGCAATGGATTATAGAAAGGGTTATAAATTGAGTGTGATTTGAGATCTCTTTCTTAGTCATTGTTTTTAGAAGTATTTGTCCAAACGCAAGCTGTCTCCTGCCCCTTTCTGTAATGTGACAAGCAATTCGCCTGAAGTGTGAAAATTCACTGAATTTTGGCATTCTGAATTTCCAGTATTCACGTATTTAAGAAGAAGTAATTTATATTGCCTGAGGCTCTTACTGACTTCTTGTTAAACACTTCCCCATTAACTTTAGCATTTAGGTTTATAGGACAGTAATTACCAGGAGTGCACTTTTTCCCTTTGGCATAATATTGACCTAATATTGAAAGTTAATAAGTTCTGTAAAATCAAAACAATATTTAGAGTAGTATTTCAAACCCTTACTCTCTCCACCTGCTCCACCTGACCAAGAGGGATTTTTCTTTTTTCTGATAAGAAGCTATTATAACTTCCTTTGGCTGGCCGGCCATATGTCAACCAACATTAACAGAATTCATGCTCTTTCACCTCTAGCAGCCCACCCTGTCCAATGCCCCTAACAACTTCCCACACAACAATGTTTCGATATGCCTAGTGCATGCATACTACCACAGTTCCCTTTGGCTGCCACACACCTCACTGCCACGGTGTAAGACAAACTCTGTCTCTTCCCATTGGAGTTACAAAGCTCTCCCTTACAGTCCTCATCTCCTGCTGACTCAACTAATATCTCACAGGAAAAAAACAGCAGAGTGGTAAACTGAGCACAAAGGGTAAGTAGACTAGAGCAGAGGGTTGTAATTGAAGACCAGAAGAGTAAAGGCAGAAGGCAGGGAAATATCCAGAGAGGACAAAAGAGAAACAGAAACATGTTTTAATACAGAATTAAGGAGAAGGTGAACTTATCCATAGGGAGTGACTTCTCTGTGCCCACACAGAACCATACGTAATGCATCTCCCTGTTACTCCAGGGTTTTGGACAGATACATAGATTGTCTTAATGTTAACTCTTCAATTCACGATGGCTTCCTGCACATATGAAAGAAAAAAAAAGAAAAATAGCCTAAAACTGACTTTGAGAGATGGGTAGAAAACTGTATGACTCTTTGAATAGCTCACTGCATTTACTGTGGAAAATGTTGATGCAAAGATACTACTTCTCCCTATCCCCCCTACAGTATTTAAGAGCTGTACACAGTTCCTACTCCAGTGAGTACCTACTGGATTTTTCAGAAGCATCAACTTTCTCATGGTTAGACACTGTTACATAGTAGTGCATTTCTGGATGGGAAACTATTTTTAGTGAAGGATGGATGTTATGGAAAGTGACTGCCTCATGCACTGTATCAGCACAGTAACCAGCTGAAGAATTTTTTAGAACAATTTTACTTCTTCAGAGCTATTCCTCAGATTAAGTGGGGAGGTTCTTAATCCTACAAGGGCAACACAGAAAACAGGATGAGAGCTGATTCTCAAATCAGCTGAATCTTCTGTTTTATTGGACTTGCACATATGAATAGCCTGTACTCTTTTTAGCCTGTTTTGCAGAAGCTCTTTGAGTTGAACTATTTCCCACCGTGGAAACAATTGTTTCCATTATTAAGAGTGATAGCAGGTTGGCTGCCTAGCATTGTAACGGAGTTACACCTCCATCCTGGACACAAACGGATCTTTTGCTTGGCCTGAAAAGTTGCATAAATAACACAGTTAATTTCTATGGTTTGAACTGAACAAAGAGGTACCCTATACCGTTTCTCTTATAGCTGTAGTTCATTTTATCTTACAGCCAATATGGTGCATCAAACACACAGATGGCCTGTGCACAACATGTTGCCAATCCCAAGTTATGTGTAATTTGCAGGAATTTAAAAAGAATATGGATAGAGATCAGACATAGGTGTTGACTACACTAATTCTACCACAGAAGCTGTTAGCTAAGAGTAGCTAGAGCAGTGCAAGTACATTAATAAACCTTGGAAATTGCATAACTTATCAGTTTACCATTTTCTTGTAACTCAGAAAAAAACCCTAAACAAACCCATAAACCTCATTACAGAAAGTAACAGCAACTCAGAGGTGGCAGAATATAGTTGCAAACCACTTTATTGATTCAGCCAAAGGATCCCAGCAGAGATCACTGAGCACATACATCCTGCTCCTAGATGAGAACCTAAATTACAATGTAATCCTTCAGTTCTCAGACTGCTTATTCAGTTCATACACATAGTAGTAGGAATACTGGAAAGCTAACCAATCAGACTGAACAAAGTCTGAAAAGTATAAAGAGGTGCTGCACTGGGACGTATTGTCTGAAAATAGTTTGGGACTATTCAGTGATAACGATGCTCAGCTGAATTCATTATTGCTACAATAGGGTAAACGGGAGTATTTCCCTCTTGCATTTCCTATTCATACTTATTAAAACCATATGCGATGTGACCTCCAAGTACATCTTTGGAAGGAATAAGCATCAGTAACCACGCATTTATCTGCTACCAAAATTTGGAAGTATACTGTGAGTTCAATTTTTCTCTCAAATGCAATTAATTCTGTCAAACATAACTGTGTCAGTAACACTAGATAATGGTCTATAGTGGAACACACAAAAATAGAAAAGTACTGTTTGTCTGTGGTAGATTCTCCCCGGAAGGTCCCGATTTAGAAATCCCCAGAAAAGTCCCGATACGCTGAGACCTTTCTAGATATAGCTGGCCACTTTTTCCAATGTAGGCTGGCCTAGTGTCAGAATGAGTGTGCAGTTTTGTTAGTATAAAAGCCCAATCCTTGTGCAGTGCGAGAAGGCAGAACCTCATACCACCCAGGTCAACGTTGCCTCCGTGGGGACGCTTGCTAAGGCTGAGCCTACTACCTTGCACTGTGATGATGGTTCTCAGAGCTGATTTCCTGATCATTCTCACAGGGTCCTTGGGGTTGGTAAGATAGCCATTCTTCAGAAATATCCTTTATTGTTAATATCTCTATATTTTCCTATATTAATATAGGTTGTGAGTTCTCTATCTGTGTCTTATTTCTCTCAATCCAGAATCCTCAAACTCTGGCACAATATTGCAGGGAGGTTTTATAATTTCGACGTATCCCTTGGATACGAGTCAAACCAACATTAAGAACGGAAAGTGAAAGGATAAAGGAAAACAAAAGGTACTTTTTCAAATTAAATTCAAGTAATGATGGAAATCACTGAGGCTGTTGCATAAAGTTCACTGTACTCTTAAAGATATTCATGACCTCTGCACTAACTAATAACATAATCTTTAGAATTTCAAACCCCCATGGGATCTCAGTCTTTGTTACCTCTCCAACAGCTGGAATAACTGACCAATCTGAAGGCTAGCACTCAAAGCACTGAAGGTACATGCAGTTATAACCTCTGTTAAAAAAACAAAAACAAAAACAAACCCTAAAAAGCAACAAGTATGCTGGGAATAGATAACTACTTTTTGTTTATTTATTGTAACTAGACTATCTCTAGAGCTACGCATTAGCAGCTACGTGTGGGAAATTCAACACCTTTCTTGTGCCATCATCATCCACACCCTCTTCCCCCCAATAAATAAAAATAGGGTAATTTTGCTAACAGTGAAGGTGTATTGCTTTTTTCCCCCAACACAGTTACGTTCATTCAGATAAAGAAAGAATCTTCAACCAGAGCATAAACAACTGAGCTTTTTCTTTTAAAGAAGATTCATTTCACTAATGTTTAATACAGTGTCAAATCTTGCAGACTGCTTCTGTGGAATAGCAATGGACATCTAAGCTCTTTTTAAGCTGTTTTGCTGGGGTGCCACAACCTTAAAACAACCTTATTACGTTTGAGAGATGGAGGAAATTCAACAACCAGTCTGATTAGTACCTGTTTTTTTACTGAGATGCAGGTTGCAGTGCCACCTTCCCTGCTGACAGCTTTGTGTGATTTATCTTACTCATTACTGAACTCAATATTCTGAAGAAAGCGTAGATGGATGAGTGGCATTTTTAAGGCATTCTAGAATTGGCTATAGGCAGTGTAGGAAAGAAGGGAAATAACTTTCAGCATGAGTACAGACATGGTGTAAAGCCAATAATTTGCTTTAGCAATTCTATGTGGACAAATAAAAAGGGATGGAATTTTTATTGGGACCAAGCTTGTCAGAGTTCAATGAGCATGTGGACACCTCTCTTAATCATATGATTTACTTTTAGGTAGTGCGAGGAGCACGATCCTTACAGATCTCTTCCAGCTTGAGACCAATTCTATGATTATTTAGACACAATAAAAATAGGAAACTTGCTCAATAGCCACAGGCAGACAAACAGATTAATTAGGCTATAATAGGCAAAAATTTTAATACATTCTGCCTTAAATCTCTAATGGGGACACAAAGTTTGATGCTTTGATACTGAGGGAAAGCATAATTGTTATTACCATATTTTTTAATATTTGGAATCAATTCACTCATTTTATGGCAAAAAAAGAAAAAGACATTTCAGAGATATCAGTTACAACAGAGTAATATATAACTTCATCAACCACTGCATCTTGGATCATAGTTAGAAATGTTAGTCTTCATCAGAGTATGAAGTTTTAGTTTTTTCAGCTTTACCCTTCTGCATTGCTACACAGTTGTGAACTCTCCCTAGAACTCAATCACATACTAAGCAGAGGGTAAGAGGAGTGCCAACGGGGTTTTATCTCATGCTTTTAAGATCATAAAAGACGGATGTTTATCTGATTTCTCACACAAGAGAGCCCCACAGTCAAGTATCCCTTCACCAAAAAAGTCTTATCTTCCTCTGTGGTCATCTTGCCTCCTAACATAGAAAAGTTCTGCTGAAAGTCTCTTGGCCAAACACTGAACACAACTGAGGAAGAGACACATGGGGAAACTGAGAGGAAAACCTTCTGGGAATTTAAAACTGAGCTCTCATTTCTGAAACAGGTTTCTGATAAGGCTCAGGAAAAAAGTGTTTGTTGAATTACCTCTATGTTTTTGTTGTTTTGTTGTTTTTTTTGTGTGGTTTTTTTTTTTTTACAAAATTTGCAGAAGTCCCAGAAAGCTTCTAGAAAACTTTTCCCACACTTTTAAAAAATTCCACAATAAACAAAACATCAATTTCTTCTGTCAGAAACAAACAAACCAATGCAACATAGTATTAAAAAATATTCCAGATAACCCTTTGCTCTCCACCAGGGGTCGTACTTTGGAATCAACAGGTAATTTTTCTTCCAGGTGTCTGGCCCATTCGGCAACTTTTTGTACTTTCAAATGAGCAACGTTTTACTCCCCATGCTTTCATTTTTCCTTCTAGACTGAATGAGTGCCTCCAGTTCTCTCTTATAAAATAAACACTGAATTTCTCTGAGTTATTCTCACCCTAATAACTCTTCTTTGTAATCATTTACAGCTTCTTGTTGTTTTCTGTTGTTTTGTTTTTTTTTTTAAATATGATTAAACAGGGCTACAGGGGCCACTTACCCATTTGTTAATATTTCACATCTTCATTAAAAAACTATCAGTTTTTTTGCAACCCATCATTGAGCCAGGGCAGCAATGAAAGGGACCCACAATCACATAATTAATGTTGACTTTTACCAGTCTTATTATTGGTCCTTAAATCCTCCTGCTGGGTTCATGGAGAAAGAAGAGGAATATATCTCTGAACAATCTGATGCATCTATCCACCAACTTAAGTGGACATTACCTCTATGTTTTCTTCTAAATTTTGAGTAACACAAGACAACTTTGTTGCTTAAAGGAAGGTGCAGGAGAACACAAACACTTAGAACTCTAAGGTTCCTCTGTAAAAAAAAAAACAGCTTTTAACATATTTCTTAAGATGATAGTATCCAAAGTAATGTCTGCATAAAAGACTTTTTCAGAGGCAACATGTTATAATTCTCTCCTGCTTGCCCTGCAAACATCCTCCAAAGTATGTGATAGAGCAAGATCCTCCTATCAGCAAAGGTGATGGTAACTATCAAGAATTAGGGAGGAAAGCCAAAGGTTAGAATCACTTCCTACGAAGTATGTCAGCCCTTGATAAAGACTAATTGTTAACAGCATAGTAGTAGTTGTACTTAACAAAACCATTAAGCTTTTAAATGGAACATTCTACTCTATGCATTTCAGTCTGCATTGTGAGGCCTTGATCAAAAGATTAAAAATCAAGTCACTGCCTGTGCATTGTAAGCATTTTTAGAAATTACATACATACCTAAGCTTGGACTGTTTGTGTGACAACTGAAATGGCAACTTAAAAAGCAGTTGTTTGCTTGCTGTACCACAGCAATCATGAGAAGAAACATTTCTCTAAGAAATCCTATCTGCTTTGATTCAGGACGTTCTGGAAAGATGGAGAATGATAGTCTGAAGTGGTAACTGGTAGTGGACCCATACAGGGGTGACAAAACCATTCTTCCCAGCCATCCATTTTAATAAAAGCATTGGAACACAATTGATTTTAGTCCCATTATGGAATAAATCCACAATTTTGAAACCTCAAAGCACTGTGAAATAATCTGTCACATTCTGAAGGTTTCTCTAGTATATAATCATTTTGGAAATCCAGACCTTAAGTCTTGTCTTAAAGAGACACCTCATTAAAATGAAAAGCTGTGACACATGATAACCAATAACACTCTAGAGAGACTTCTGCATGCATTTGCATAACTTTGCTCCCTTTAAAAACAGTAATGCAAACATGAACCAGACCCCTTGTCTTTTACACACTTTAAAACAGACAGTATACATTTGTTCTTAACTTTTGCTCAATTAGCCTCATCTCCCACAAAACCTTTTGGAACAATCAGTATTTACTGGCATGACACATACGGGCACAAGTGGAACTAATCATCTGCAGGCTGTCCCTGTTGCTGAGCTGAACAAACAAGCTGTTCTAGACTTCTTCCTGCAAAAGTTTCTGCTCCATAATTCAGTGAGTACCTAATGGAACTTTTTCCCTTTTCTTTTACAGAGACACAACTGATATCCACAAACTCAATTTTGAATGTCACATACACACACACACACACAAAAAAAAAAAAGGCAAAAAAGCTGGCTCAACTAGTTTGTTCACAAATATAGACACGAGCCGACAGTAATAAACCAGCATGCCAGTCCAAGTGAAGTTTTAATCTATAGAAATAATAATATGTGTTCTGGTTCCTGCACCTGTGACAGATGGTCAACAGAGAAGAAAGCTACTCCTATCAGCACTGCTGAGTTTTGAAATCCCAATGCACAAGCCACAGATGGCACTGGCAAAACTGTTCAAAGAATCAGAGATCCAAAAATAGATTATTTCTTTTCTCCACTGCACTCCTAAAATGTGTTTGCGCTATTTGCAAGTTACCTAAAAGCAAACAGATCTTTGGGTTAAAGCAACTTGTCAGTATTCGTTAATATAAATGTTGGATGGTCAGTCACACTAATCCAATAGATAGATTTTTTTTTTTCCTTTACATTTCAGTGCTCAGCTTCCATTTACCATGGGGAATGACTGCAGTACACAGAGCCTGAACATTTTTGTGTGGCTCACAAGTAAGCAAGGTACTGCTTTCAACTCCAGACAAACGATCAGGCCTGGAAATCTATTAATTACTGGAAAATGTCATCATATGTGAGCTGATCCAGGTTCCCTGATCAAATCCTGACACTGTGAATGCTACAGAAATGTTTGGAGGGCTTCAACTGAGTTTTCTTTTTCACCCATGTGTCTTAAAAGTCTGAACCTCTATATCCTCACAGACCTGCCACATCAAGCCCACAGTCTACATCCATACAGGAAAGTAAAAAAGGCACAGGACTATTCTCCAACCACAAATGCATGCAGCAGGCAAGCCTGTGTAAAAATGATTAAACTATCCCCTCATCAAAGTGGACCAGTTTATACTGCTTCCTTAGAACAATCTTTGACTAATGCTGTCCACAAAACCATGCCCAAGCATTGTGAGAATGATAGTTGGTCAAAAATCATGCCCATTAACATGCTACAAACTAAGCAATGCTGATAATTACATGCCAGTGCTTCAGCCTTCATTACAACCATCAATGTGAAATGTAGATTTAGAAGCCAGTTCCTTTAGGTCACAAAACAGCACTAACCTCCTTGCAAGTACATTTCAGTCTTTCTGCTAGGTGGAGACAAACTAAGAAAGCATTTTCCCTGGGACCTTGGAGAGAAAAAAGAAGGGAAACCAGCCTCAGACCGAAAATCCAGAATTTCAAAGCCAACCCCTCCATCTTTCACTAAAGCCTGCATTTGTGAAGCCTACTCTTCCCCTGGCCGCATGCCCAGGCTGACTTGAGCTCCTAGTACATGAGCTCTTACAACGCATCATTGTCTGTGAGGTCAGTCTTCTTTGACTGCAGACAAAGTAACTAGGCACCCAAGTGACTGCAAACTACATTACCATTTGTCGGCACCACAGAGGCTGCTGATGTCCCTCAGAAGCCAACAGACTGTAAGGTACATCATACATCACCTAGGCCAAGCTCCACTCCCATTTCACTCAAGTTTTCACCTGGACCCATGTATCAACCAGTTGAACACTAGACAAAAATACTCAGTTGCTGCCATGACAACATACCTCTCTAGAAAGGCAGAAGAGAAACGTTAAAGTGGCAACAGCTCTTCTTGTTTACCTACATTTACACCAGGCTGGTGGTAACAGTTTACAATTAGTATTTTCAGTAGTGTTGGCCTGTTGCATCCCCTTCTCATTGTGATTTAAATGAAAGAATAGATATTATTGTTATCACTATCAGTTTAGCTTGCTGTTTCATCAGGGTAAGAGAACAGAAAAAGTGAAATGGATTCTAGTGATGATTACTCACATGTAAGGTCAGTATCACTAGCAATATTACTAGCAGAGTGGTGTTATGCTTAGTCCGATATTTAAACTTTAACTTCCCCATGACAGAGCACAAACAACTGCAGCACAATTTAAAAACTCTATTATTTTAAAATTGTTACAATAAAGTGCTTATGTTTGTCAATATCTCAAGAGAGATCAAAACCCATGGACAGACCAGAGTTTCTGGGTTTTGTTTTGTTTTTATTTTTACTAGTCCAGATTTGTCAGGCTTGAAGATCACTGCAGAGAAACCTGAGCAGGTATGCAGCTCTACTGCTGTTGCTACAGTTTGTTTCTACAGGGCTCCGGGTGAAGTTGCACAGGGGTGAGATTTTTCCCATTAATTTCAATCCCAGTCTGTATCTCAAATTATTTTTCTGAACATTTGGGAAAGGCAGCCACAGGGTCTTCCTAGAGCTGATTTTAGAACTGGTGGCAAGAACAAAACAAAAATACCTGTAGAGCTAAGCCTAATGGTTTTCTTCAGCTGTAAGGACATGAACATGTGATGATAGGGCTAACTGGGTCTAGCTCACTCTCACTCACCATCAACATGAGAACTGTCTCAAATTTTCTAAGGCACATTTCATTTGGTTTATCTTTTAAGTACCAGCTCCTGAGTCATAACATTAAGGGAAAACCCCAGTTCAGTTGAAAGTAAGCATGAGGAATTTAAATCCCAGAGAACAAACTAAATCTCAGTATTTAATGTTTGTTTGGTTTTTTTTTTCCTAAAAAAAAAATGCTTCCAAACCCAACCATGTGTTTATCTCGGTCCATCTTCATGAGCCACAAATTCATATTGGTGATTTTTTTTTTAATTTTCATTCTCATCTGGACAAACCAAGTCAGTTATATCAATTATTTTCTCTGAACAGATTTCTGTGGCTTGTATTTGCAAAGGCTTTGCCATGGCCTCTGTGGTTCATGCCTTTCTTATCTCTGGTAGTAGCACTCTTTTGTTTTATTTAGGCAGTCTTTGGTCCAAGTTCTAGGCAGGCCAGGATGGCAAAGCTGCTGAAACCATGTACATGGAGTCCAGCATGGCCACAGGACAGGTTTCAATATATTTTAACATAAATTCTTGAAAAAAATAAAAATCCCAAATTTTCATCCCTTAAGACAGTTTTTGTGACAGAACTTCAATGCAAGTTACAAAAAAGTTTCAGTACCTAATTAGAAAATTATTCCTTTAAAACAACCAACACATTCCTAGCTCCATATATGTGGTATGGTTCCTTTGACCTGCAGCAAGTGTTTCTATATAAGAGAAATTACTGCAAACAGAGACCTAAATAAAAGGTGCTGCTAACAGGAATAGCTCATCAAAAGTCCTAAGGTTAGAAGATCAAACACAGCTGAGCTCCTTTGAGTTTCAGGAAAGCAGCCAGAGATGTAAGCCTGTGTCAGTAGGGAAGTGGTTACTTAATTGCATCTTGACTGTAAGAAACAGAGTTTCTCCCAGGTGGTTAAATACAGATTTAACACGTGTTTTTTGCTTCCTTCAGACACGAAAGAAAGATGGGGAAAAACTGTATGCAGGAGTAGAATACACTTCCTTTTTTTTTTTTTTTTTTTCTTTTTTCTGATGGCCAAAAACATACTTTAGCTTTTAGGGCTTAAGTGGAGCAGTCTGAGGCTATTGCCTCTCTGAGATCAGCTTTTCTCCTCTGCAAGAGCAAAAAGCAGATGGAGAGAAAGGTCTCCCTCCACTTCAGGAGTCTCTCCAGCTCTCTGTACAGTGAGTGAGGTGTCTGTAAATGCACCTTGGAGCACGGGAATAATTTAGGTGCTTTCCTGGAAGTGAGAAAAGGAATGAGGACAGAGACGGAGCCCATGGGTTTGAGAGTGTTAGGAGGTATGTGTCTGTGCCTCTTTCCTGCATCAGTTGTAAAGGAAGCTTCCAGAGATTAAGCCAAGGTCAGCTGCTGCTAACACTTTTTACCACCCTCACAATCACAGCCTAGATCCAGCTCTCATGAATTATTTTTTCTGTACATCCAAATTTTCCAGGGTGGATAGCAGTTTACTGTCCCAGTGGCACAATCAATGCAGAAAGGCAAGGTCACAGAGAAAAATAAATTACTGGGTAAAGCAACTGCTTGAGATATTTAGAACAAGAGGAAAAAAATGGTATTGGACAAAATAGCAGGAGATTGTGATGGATTATAAAAGAAGCAGTGAAACAGAAAATTCTAAACCCTCAACATTCTAATTTTAAACCCATCTATACACATATAAAGAAATGAACTGCCTTCTAATATGTGAGCTAATAGATAATACTTCCTTTAAGGGAAGAACAAAGCTGCAAAATGCTAAAGCCTACCTATATGGTTTCCATTGCCTACAAATAAGATAAAATGCACTCTATTAAACAGCAGCCTGTAACTGTAACCAACAAATGATTGATCATCAAAACATTTTAAAACCAGCCTGGTACTGAGGATGATCTCAGCTGAAATGGGTACCACTGAAATTACAGCACTGCTCACAAAACAAATCAATGTGCTTGAAGCTTTACAGCTGGGCTAATGCAACTAGAAAAGAGGCTGGGAAAAAAAAAAACATCATTAGCTATTGCTTTATTCCAAGAAACCTAGATGTGTGCTCTCCCACAGGATGCCAAGAAACATGCACAGCATCATCCTAACAAACAATCATCCCTATATTATGCAGTAGGTTTACTGTAGGCAGTAAGACCAAACCTTCTACCTATTCTGGGTAATTTAATGAATTAAAGGGGAGAAAGGGAAAGGGAACTTTCATAGAGCTAACATCGCAGATAAGCACTAAATAGAGACTTAAAAAAAAAACCAGAATAATAGAAGATAGCTGAATGCCCACTCACTTCAAAAATCCAGACTAAAACCAGCAAGAAGCAGTCACTTAAGAGACTAAGAATTTATTTTCTAGATGATGATTGTTTTGTACTGCTTCTGCTACCTAACAGTTTGGTTTCCATAATGAAATTCTCCACAGCCACCTTAGTATAACCTAAGTGATACAGAATCATGACTTAACAATGGATCTCTATTAAATTTTGTCTTCCTCATGATGATAAAGAAAGCATTTTTCATCCTTAGTTCATGTTGCTCAGTTATGCTCGCAAATTAACCTCTGTCATTTGGTTATTCATACAGCAAATAGAAATCTGACACAGAGGGAGGCGCAGTGGACTTGGAAAATCTGTTTCTTATAATTAGATTACATCATGAAAACATGTAATGGAAAATACTGGGTTGTAATAAGCTTTTTAAAAGCAGCAATCCTGAGACATTTTTCTGCCAGCTAAATAGTTTAATTTGTTTCTGGTTTGTTTTTTTTTTTTGTTTAAAATTTGTCTGACCTTGAAATCACAAGACTTCTGCCAATGAAAATTTCTTTTAATCTGGTCATTGTTTCAAAACATATCGACCATTATGGGTTTGGTCAAAATAATACCAAAAATGAAACTGCAAAATAATTATTAATCTTCACATGAAACTTACCAATAAAATACACATAACTAAGATGTAAAAACCACAAGATTTCAAAGTAACCTTGAGGTGACCTCTGTCTTGAAAAAGACCTCAATGTCTTATCACAATGTATTATTCACACGAGAGAATACATTTGAAGGGTTTTTCTGAAAAAAATTCTGTACTTCCTTCAATGTAAATATTTTATTAAGTAGTATCTTATTCATACGCCAATATAGTTATTTACCTCTTTTACATACTATTACATTTTTAGATAATTTTATCATCTGTAGTAATAAAACTAATCCTCTTTATGGATTGTGTCACCTATATGTCATTTTCCCATTAATCCAAGACTGAACGTCTGTTCACTCTGCTCAGCTGATAAGACAAAATAGTATGAAGTTTATGGGAGATAAATACTAATACATTAACAATTGTATGTACTCTTAAAACAGTTTACCCCAGATCCTAAGAAATATTAATGGACAATAATTACCTCCTATTATTCTTCCAACTGACAGTACCATCCTCGATGTAGGAATATCTGAACTGATTAATTGGTACCTGTACCCCCAGTTTTCAGCTAAATTAACACAACTGAGATTACATATTCATGTATGCCAAAGATGATTTGCCTTAATACCAGGGCATAGTATTTGCACTAGCTCAAAAGCCAATTCTCAAGGCTTGGCACTAGTCACCTATTCAGAGGAATGAGATGTCCAGTGGGAGTGATAATGCCTGACTGTGGGCACTGGGAAGTACAAGGCCACTGGGAATGGCTGGGAATCAGGCTCATGCAGTTTACCAAAATGGTATTTCCCACTGTCACTGCTGGAGATCAGGCACTGTGTAAAGTGCTGCTCTGCCTCAGCTGGCACTTCTAGCATTTTCATAATGAGCATTTGTTGCCCCTTCTATTACAGCCCAGTTTCCATGCCACTGTAGGCCTACAAGGGCCTAAGCATTTATTTATACACTTAACTGTTAACAGGATTAAAGAGTTTGATTCAAAACAGCATCCTCTTAAAATTAGAATTCCCAAGCTTTTCATTTTTATTTTCAAATAAACATATACATTTACAGCATAGTTTTGTGTTTCCCTGAAAATACAGAGGATTAATAAGTAACGTAAGAGTAATTTTAAACAACACATCTTTATCAGTGGTTTACAGATATTGTGTGTAGTTCAAGAGAGGGTCAAGATCACAAAAAATCTGTAGTTTTCTAGTAAAACAACACATAGCTGGTAAAATTAATTCCATTTGCTGTATAATCTTTGAAAAAAAGCCTGCAAAAGGCAGTCAGATAGTTACTATAATCCTGTGATTCTCAGAATAGTAAAATTAGGATCTCTCTCCCCCTCCCAAGATACCACGCTTAAAAATATGGTCAAATAGAGAGTATTTGAGCATTTTTTGGAAAGACCATGAAACTTCAGTTGCTTAAACTAGTCAAAAAAGTAGAATCAATGTTGTAGTGGGAGGGATATGGATGAGATGACACACTTCCAATACACAAACTTCCAATAGGCTGCAATGTATTTATAGCAGACAGATTCTTAACTCAATTTAGTGATTTACGTAAAACCCTCATGATATGAATTTGTTATAGAATTGCTTTCTTTCACTTTCCAAGGTGTATATATACCTGTTATATTTACCTCTCCCTACTAGCTTTTCAGAGCAGGAATACAATTTTTGTTTTGGTTTGTTCAGTGCCCGGGGCTAGGAGGTCAGTATGTGAAAGCATTTCTAGCTAATACTAGCTAATCTTATCTAATTTGAAAGCCAACAACTTGCTAGTTTCTCTAAATGTCAGTCATCATTTAAACAATATAATAATATAATATAATGCCATAACTATTGCTTACATTAGTAAATCTGAAGGTCCTGTTTTATTTAATCAGGAAATCAGAAGCTCAGGGCTTAAGAAAGCCAGCCTTTTCTCATCCACAGCCTTGTGATGTAAGACAAGAATAATAAATTACTTAACTGCCCAATGCTTGCCTTAATGCTGTACAAAAACTTGTCATGGGAAGTGAAAAACACAGCATGCTGATGTGCTTTAAATTTTTTTATATTCACTCTCTTATCTCAGCATCCTACTTCCAAGGAAAGCTAACATATTTATTTGAATAAACAGGAATTCTGCTTAAATTATGTCAAGAATTCCAGCACATTTTTTTTTTAGTACATTTACTTTCTGTTCTGTTTAAGGGCAATAGATGAAGCGCTGCACTCAGCCTCTTCATTTCCTATGCTGCTGCAGGCTGAGTTTGCCTTAGATTTCATTGTGGAACAGATCAAAAGAATGAATCAGAATTTACAAATCTGAATAGTGAAAAGAAAGAATAAAGCTCTTTAGGTGTTCTATGATGCCTCTCATCGTTTTATAGATCAAGAATTCTCAAGAGCTCTCCAAGCCAGTCCTCTTATGCTGCTCGTAATGCTTTTCCTTCAGCCTTGTATATACATACACAGGCCCTGGGAGGCCTTGTAGGTGAAGGCTAAGGCAAAGATGGCACTGACTACCTGAGCCTTATCTTCACCTGTTGTCACTAATCACTCACAACACTCAGTAGTAGGCCTACATTTTCTTTTTAACTGCTAATGTAGTAGCACATGCTCTTCATGTTAGATTCCTTGCAAGTATCATCTCCAGCTGAGCTTGGCTTTCCTGACAGTGTTCCTCTATGCCTACACAACATGCTGTTACAGTCCTACTTGTTGTCTGTCCTCAATTCACTTCCTGTGTACATCCTTTTTGCATTACAGTTGAGTTATGTGTTCCCTGCTTAGCCAAGTTTTCCAAGTCCACTCATTTTCCTCAGTATTGAGATGGACAATTCTTGCACTAGGACAATGCTGTTCTTAAAGACCTCTCACCAGTCCTAAGCACCTTTGCTCCCATCGTGTCCCATCGACCATTTCCCTGAAAAGCTGAAATCTGCTCTTCAGACTCCTAGGGTCTGTACAGTACTACTTGCTTTCCTCACTGGCCTTAGCATCTTATACTTCCTCACTCCCTAGCTGCTGCAGCCATGGCTCTCCCTGTTTATCTCATCTCTAAGCAGTTCTTGGTTTGGTTTTATGTTTTTGTGGGTAGCAGGTACAGAACACATCCACTCCTGTTTGGCCCATCTAAAGCTTGCATTAAGTTGTCCCCAATATCCTTCGGAAACCTTCTGGATTACAAGAGTCTAACCATATTGCCCTCCCAGGATATGTCAAGGAGTATCCCAAAGAACAAGGGTCTGTGATCCCCAGACTTCTTCAAGCTGCTTAAAGATGACATTGTTCACTTGCTCACCTTGATCAGGTGGTCTGTAGCAAATTCTTACTACAATATTGCCCTTGTTCTGTTCTCTTATCCTGACTCACAGACTCTCAACAAGTTTGTCACCTGTCTGAAGATCTCCATTTATCTGAGCTGCTCCTTACAATACTGGCAACCCCATCCCCTTTTCCCTACTTGCCTCTTTCCTAAGAAGCTTTCTTAAGATCTATCCATCAATCCATCACAGAGCTCCGGCCGTATGAGCTGTCCCCATCTCAGCTATTGCAATAATGTCTCAATTCTGCATTCACACACACTGCACTTTCTCCTCCTGCTGGTTTCCCAGGCTACATGCATTTGGGTGCAGGAACTTGACAGGCACTCTTTGACACCCATCTCATGCCTTCCAAAGGTTCTTTTACTCCCACATGCCCCATGTACTTGTCACCCTTGACCTCAATTTTTTCACTTAACCTGCAAACTGTCATCATCATTTTCTGTGAACCTGGTTTAAAATCCTCTGACAAACAAGCAAGATAGCAGACAAAGATGCTTTTACACCATCACTGTCAAATGGGTTCTATCTCTTGCTAACAGTCTTCATTCCTTGGAGAGGCACCTATGATGATAAAAGCCAAGGCACTACCTGTCACACTAGACAGTTTTTAACTCACAGGGTGTATCCACTCCTACCCAAGACCTGTCTCTTCAGTTGTAGGACTGAGGGGAACACCAGTTGGCCTCCCATGTCTTTTCCCTCCAGACCTCTGTAGCCCTTTCTCTTAGTTTGTTCCAGGTCTCCCTAGGCAGCAATGCAGACAGACAAAATGAAAAGCAGCCCAGGAGTTTGAAAACCTTTGGCAGTCTCTCTGGAACCACACTACATATCCCAGTCCATAACTTCTGCAAGCAACAAACCTAATGGCAGGCAAAGAGTGACCTAGCATGTCTGATCAGATGTGGGATGCTTCCCTCCCTGAAAGAGGGGACCTCCAACCACCACCACCTATCACTTAGTCTTGGTGCTAGTGCTATGTGCAGGACCGGCTTGCTCTGAGGTTCCCCTTAATGGAGCTTGCTCCCTTACACAGATTACTACCAGTTCTGGGAATTCAGATCTGAGGGCAAATAAGGAACTTTTCTTTTGTTGCCAGAGGTCACAACCTTCAAGCCTCTCCCATCCTATGAGTCTCTCTCTACCCATTACTCATTCAAGCATGGTCTTTATCTGTCCCTCCTTCCCTGCATCACAGGGCTCAGGTCCTCCCTCTGCAAGGTTTCCTGTGAAGTTGCTGTCAATGACGCATTCATCCTCCCTGATAGCACACAGCCTGGTCAGCTCCTCCTGCAGCTCCTTACCCTGGTGACTTCGGGCTTTGGTCAGTGCACACCTCCTGCTGTTGATGCTGCTGCTGTCCCTGGAGAGGCCCATCACTCCCTGCTGCCCAGACATGGCTGGCTGCATCCTCCCACAAGGGTTCCATATGGGTCAAGACATTCTGTTTTTTAATACACCTCTATTTTCTGACTGTGCAGAAGCTGTAAACCTTCTCTCATACTTCTGCTAAAAATAATACAGTATTTTGTATTTTCAGTGCAAATGTTGTATGTGCCTTTCACCTTGCACCTTAAAAAGTATTGCTTCTCTCATGATAAGCCTGTCAGTGGTGTCTTTTTTCTTTGCAGGTATTTCATACATAAAGGTCTGCTCTTCCTGGCGCATGAGTAATCTTCATGCAGTGGAAGCTGCATAATGGTCTCCCAGATATGACAGGTCCCAGGATAAAGTCCAATAAGGTGCAACCTGCAGTTTATCATAGGTGGAGCAATACATCAGCAGAAAATAATAGCAGAAATACCAGAAAAAGCCACTCACAGCTTTCTTGTTGTTGTTTTTTTTTTCATTCTACAAAGTATACTCATAAAGCAGCATGTCAGTGCCAGTTGCCTTCATTTTGCCCGTCAAATATCTACCTGCAGACAGATAAAAAGCACTGCTAAAAACCGGGAAGTAACACTTTAATCCAAAGGTTTAGTAATGCAAACTGAATCTGCATGTATTATGTATTAATCCATTTTGCCCTGCAAATAGTGGAATTATATCATAAAAAACTAAGATGGCAGTTTTGTGTTTGAAAAACATCAGTGTTTTCACTGGATTTAGATCTATTTGTTCTTAGTAAGGCAATACACTTATTACCAGTTTACTGAAATTAAAACACACTATTTTCGCAGGGCTAAAGACACTATTTATTTGGGTTTGATTTTTTTTTATTGATCCTTGTACAGGCCTTTCATATGTTCATACACACGCATATAAACTATAATCCGTGGTAAAAAACGTGGAAGCACTGCCATCTTCAATTTATTTTTTTTTTTTCTTTTTATAACGTAGCTGCTTCCACTGGCCAAGTGAATGGCAGTGTTCAAATACATTGTTTGCTACTGCACAATTCTAGACCTGCTGGTGCCAGCCCCCCCATTTAGCAGCTGTAGCACAGATCCGACCCTTCTAATGCTGTTTGCAAAATGCTATGACAAATGACACAGAGCAAAAGGCAAGCCAGTGTGTTACAAGTGAGAAATAGGCATCCACATGCTTTATCTAGGTGCAAGGGTCAGTGATTCACATCCCTCTTCCTAAAATGAACAGCAATGTGTTATTTCAATTATCTTCTCCATCCATTAATAACTCCTAAGAAACAGTGTGAATAAAATAGGGTTTTGTGGATTAACTGTATCAACTGCACTAAAAGTCTGTCTTTTACATAAAATTGTTGTGGTTTTTTATGTTTTCTCTTCATTAAGCCAGTTGAAGACCCACATTTGAACTGGTCACAATGATAGTTGGAAGTAAGACATGATTTTTAAATTTCACAAGCTGGTTTCATAGTAAATTGCTAAATCTCATTTTTCAAGACACATTATTTTGAAAATTGTGGAAGATGAGTCTCCACCTCTTAATTCAAACATTCAGTTCTCCAGCTTAGGGTGAAATAAATGTCTTGGCAACAGTACCTTGAAAGGACAAAAGCTTTTATACAGTCGAGTTCTTCATGGCAGTTTAAGGATATACATTTGGACTCTCTTGCTCTCACATTTTGCTTAAGGTTACCCTTCTAGTAGGAAGTTTTCTGACAAAAGCACTAATTACAGATCCTTTCTTGCCTACAAGTTTATTAATTCTTAAACCACTGGGGTATCATAGTCCTCCCCAAGCATAAATATGCCACAAACTGAGTAATAGCATGTCTATTATGATACAGGTGCACACAAGTGTTTGAAAAGAAATGGTAAAAATTCAGATAAAATGAGTCACAGTTACCTTCCTGAGAGAAAAAGGAATCAATCAGTCACAAAACTAGCAATAATTCTTAAAGCAACCCATTAATCCAACCGTATAATCAGCTGAAGTGATGTAAATGAAAAATGTTTAACAAAATGAAGAATAAAGACTGTAGAAATGAAAAAATATACCCAATGTTTTCAAAATAAATTAGCTTCTTAACAAATATTTGGCCTTTTTCTTTTTAAAAAAGTTCATATTGCAAGTGGGGAGAGAAAGCAAAAAACAACTTTAATAACAGTTCCTGGCTATAGAAGAGTTTCAGGTGAAAAAAAAGCAACAACAACAAATACTGGGACAAAGCAGGTTGAAGGAGAGTATTACACCTCAGTGGACATACGCATTGCATCAGTTGGCTATACTGCTGGAAGTTTGTTGTGAAATCCTGTCCCACGCTAGTTACCTTGAAACCAGAGAATACTGAGTAGTGAATGGCCATTGTGTGATGCTCATTTCAGTCCTTTGCTTCCAGTCATCCTCAGCAAGAGATTCTCTGAAGCATATCACAATGCTTCAGATACCAAGAATTCTGGATGTCTTGGTTCCATTGGCAAGTAAAGATGATCCCTTTGTCTTGTGGTGAACAGATTAGATTCCTTCCCATATGGAAATGACCTCAAATCACTCAGAAACTGGTATTTCTACCCCATCACTGTAGCCTTATCGCAGGGCACTCCAGTTCTCAATATAGCGTATCTTTTAACCTCTTTGAATTAAAAAAAAAAAAAAAACAAAAAAAGAAAAATCTTCTGGTTAGTCATTTCATTTGTTGGGTATTGCAGTATGCAAAGCATGGTGATGCACAAGAACTTTTACATGATGATAGAAATTTTCCATAGTAAAGTTGTATAAAAATGTAGAGTGAAATAAGTACAATTTCTCTATCAAGAAAATAAGTGGTCAATCTTCTGAGCACAGCACCTGGAATTGGAAAAGTTTTGTTTCTTTCCTTTTCTGCCAGCAAGAAAAAAGTGCAACTCTGATCATATACCTTAAGGCATTGTTTTGTCCCCTTGGCAGTACTTTCTTGTGAAAGCTCTTAACATTCCGTCCTGATGAAAGAAAACATAACTTCCAAGCTTTCATGGAATAGATTTCACTTGCACAGAAATTCTGGGGCAAATAATAGCAATAATTCAAATTCTAACAAATTTAAATCATTGCAAGACCTGAGTTTTATTCATACGCCTATTAGGTCTATGTTAGCCATTTGGCTTCAATAAAATATGCAATTTCTGATCTAGACAGCTAAATGAGAGAAAAAAATGAGGCTGCCAAAGCTCTCTTTTTGAATTTTCCTCATTTAGAGAGCTCTATACAGACTTCATTGGCCCTGAAAATACCCAGTTTCTCATAAAAATGGATTTTATACATCAGCTTCCTTTGTTAGCCATCTATCTTAAATGTCTTCCAGTTTTCAATATCTGAAACAACATTATGCTGATTGACCCTGGGAGCAAATGAACATTTCCAACTGGGTTATGAAAAAATGACTACTGGTACAGAGAAATGCCACTGATAAGGAAGCAAATTAAAAGACAATTGATGCTTAATAATTTGCAGACATTGGTGTTAAATTATTATGTAAGGAAGATTTTTTTTTTATGTTAACATGCAATAATTAGAGAGATTAATGTTGCTAAGAGTGTATTATGCAGTCATTGAACCAGTTCTACACATCTAGCATGAAATACAATACAGCCTAACACTGACGTGTGCTTGTAAGACAATTACTTTTGTGTCTAAACAATCCAGTATGATTTTGCACAACCACTAGTGTATGGAAAGGAGCATATATTACTTTTTTCTTTTGTGCTTTAAACTACATTTTTTTGTATGTCACTTTCATTTTACAGCAATAAGAAAGATGCTAAGTTTCACTAAAATACCTGCTCTTTTGGTGTAAATAATGAATATAATATAATTACTTCACCCAGAGTTTGAATTATGAAAGGACCTTTGTCTGATATAGCTCCACATAAGTGAGTCAAGGTGCATATTATATGCATGATCAAAAAGCAGCAAGTCTGACATTTGAAGGTCAGATCATGGAGGGCAATAATAGAAGGGGAATTCCTATGCATTATTTTACCATAGAAAAAAGGGCATAATAAAGGTTGTATGAGAACAAAACTTTTAATAAGATTCATTATAAACTTCTATAATAAAAAAAACCACAATCCAAAACCTAAACCTCAAGCTGATGTCATTCCTATATTGCCTTATATTGAAAATTAATCTCATGAAATGTTCCCAGAAGATGGAAGCATTTATATACATTAATGTGTGATGTGAATTTACATACATTAATAGAATGTAAAGCTTTGGGGAATGTGGAGGTCTGCATAGGCCACATTTCTGTGCTTAGATTGTACTTTGGGATTTTTTTATGCCTGAATACAATAGAACATGTAGACTTTGCTGTTGTCTCTTGACAAAAATAGCATAAGCAAGCGATCTGATGAAAGGATTTTTAAAGGAATCTCAGAAGGGTGACTCATAAAGTATACAGCTTTACCCTAAGATTTTTCTGTGTGAATGTCCTGGGTTCAGCAGTAGCAGTCATTTTTCTCCTTAGTAGCTGGTGCACTGCTGTGTTTTTGACTTTTTGACTGGGAACGATGCTGATAACACTGATGATTTTAGTTGTTGCTAAGTAATGTTTACTCCAACCAAAGACTTTCTGAGTCTCATGCTCTGCCAGGGAGGAGGGGAAACCGGGAGGAAGCAGAGACAGGACACCTGACCCAAACTGATCAAAGAGGTATTCCATACCACAGCACATCATGCCCGGTATATAAACTGAGGGTAGTTACCTGGAAGGGCTAGATCACTGCTCAGGTCAGGCTGGGTATCAGTTGGCGGGTGGTGAGGGGTTGTATTTTCTCCCCTTGTTATTTCCCTTATCATTATTATTATTGGTGGCAGCAGTAGTGGTTTTCCGTTATACCTTAGTTGCTGGACTGTTCTTACGTCAACCCATGGGAGTTACATTCTTTCGATTCTCCTCCCCATCCCTCTGGGAACGGGAGGAGGAAGGCGGGGGGGAGTGAGCGAGCGGCTGCATGGTATCTGGATTGCTGGCTGGGCTTAAACCACAACAGTGAATTACTTACCAGTTCAATGAACTGAATAAACCATAAGCCAAGACAGGGCGCTGCATTTAATCTACTCTCTTTTCCTGATTTTGTGATAAATGGCAGACTGGAAATGGACTGTATTGAGGACCCAGTTAGAGAGTAGTTGCCGATGTGAAAACTTGTCCCGGCAGAGGCACAGATGCTGGAAAAAAGGTAAGCAGCTCTGTGACAGATTATAATCATACTGAAATACACGAACCACCTCACTTAGGTTTGCATATCTGTACTTGGCCATACAGATACAGAGAGCCGTATCAGAAGATACACAGGTGGAGAACAATTCAAGATGGTTCCAATACACAAAATCTGACAGGCAATTGTAAATAACAAGCTGCATCTTAAAATTTCACAGAGGACAATGTCAGGTAGAAAAAAATGAGGCACATAAAGCCACAGAGAAGGTTCGTGTGCTGCAGACATGACTGGTCAAAGTATTTATACTGGTACGTTGATAAATTCATGGAATTTAGAAATTAATTTTGGAGATGAGTGAAAAACTGGAACATCAGGGAAAAATCCCAAATTTAATTCTGGGAGGAATGGATGTAGGAAGGGAGAATTTTGTCAGGACAGTTAATATTCTTCCCTCTTTATTTTGTTGTTGAGTTCTAGCTTCAGTCCCTGCTGGGGTGGTCTTAACTGCATTATCATCAAGAGCCTTCTAAAGTCTGATCTCCACAACTTGGTGTCACAAGCCACCACACTAGTTTAAAAAGACTGCATGGTAATATTCAACCAGATTAGGGTGCACATGGGAGCAAGAAACTGCATAGGGAATTCATCTCACCAACTTCTTCTGGATGCCACTTTTAATAAAGGTCTGAATTGTGATATGCAATTTTTATTCTTACAATAAAGGGTTTGAATGTCCATTGGTAATTTTTTGCTTTCTCTGTTTTATTTCACACAGCAACATAAGAAAAAAAAAAATAATGCTGCTATGTTAAGGAACCACAGACTTTCCTAACAAATAATTGCTGGTGAAGTGCCAAACAATGAAGCAAGTCTCTTTTTAACTTGTCTATGTTTTTTATGATCTGTGTTTGAGGATATACATAAGCTTTCTTAAATAAGTAAACAAGACCTCACCCTTCCGAAACATTCAACAAGCCTCTGGCATAACATATGGTGGAAACACATTCAATAAGCACCTTCTCTTCTGATGAATGTGACAGTTAATAAAAACAAGCTTTTAAAGACTGTCTTACAATGTGACTTTCTTAGTGAAAGCCAACTTGCTTTCAGAGGGTGAAATAACATTTCTTTAAAAAATGAAATTTAAGATGAAGTTTTGCTGACTAGTGAGAATAAATTTTGTTTCAATTATTTAACCGAAGCCAACTCATTCTTGCATGATGTGTCAGCATAATGTTACTAACAGGAGAAATAACAGACAACACTGAAGACACTGGGTATGTTTGATAGCTTTAAAATGCTTCAACTCGGATTTAAGTTTTAAAAGCATTACTGTAGCCTGCAGGTATCCTACTAAAATGAGTCATGACTTTTTCCCATCAATAAGACATTCAATGCAAAGAAAATTAGGAAAATGGATATGACATTATTTAAATCAAGTAAGCAGAAAATCAACACTAATAGACACCCTAAAACGGAAAGTTCTTTTAAGAAAGAAAAATCTTCAGATTTAAAGCAGAGATTTAAATGGTGAAATGTTACTGCCAGAATAATTCAAGGAAATCTATGTTTTTAGATCAGCTGACATATCAGGCACACAAATCACCATGCTGGGTTTTCTCCTGCTTTTTTTCTTCCCCATTTATAACAACACTTCTTCTACTACTAGGGTCTAAGTACAGATCACATAATGCAGGGCTTTGGATTTTACTACACCCAGCGAGGTTTAGTAGGCAATTTCCTTGAGCCTGCTAGTAGACTTCTCAGACCAGACGGTGAATTTGATTCTTCAGGTGGTGATGTGATACTTTTATGGCTTTTTGTCTTGAGTCTGTATTTGCAGGGAAGGTGATTCCAAGTAGGTAGTCAGAAGTGAGAAGCATCCTGATTCCCTTGTGGATTCAAATCGTACTATATATCACATTAGCATTTTACCCTGAAGATGATGGGGAAGATCCTGATCATAACTGGATTCAGCTCGAGTCCTTTTGTCCAGGACAGTTTCACTCAGAAAGCAAGTTTTTGATGAAACTATAAAAACCTACCTGCTAAATCCCAATACTAAAACATCTGGGTACAAACAAAACTGTCAGACAGCAACCTAAATGAATGAATTGAGTACTATAATTAACTTGCTGAGGGAAGTGCACAGGTGAAAACAAAAAGCTGCAGTGATTCACAATGGTGATACAAAACATAATATAAAACCTATAGTCTTTCTTTTGTCACAAAGTGGATTTTTTAAAATATTCAACTCCACTAATACTCATATACAACTGGGAATTCAGCTTTCCTAGGGCTTCTGATAGACCTGATCACACTGTCTTCAAAGCAAGACACAAAGTTTGACTTTTTTCCTGTCTTATGTCCAAGGCCAAGTGCAGAATGCTCCAAACCTGATTACAGAATTTTCTAATGGGGAAAAAATCTCTTAATTAAAAGCTATAAAAGTGTTCTTTGAGCATTCATCAAGTACCCCCAGAGGGAGTGCAGAGAGTTAATGAAGTTAATATCTGATAGCAGATATTGCTGCTCAAACTTGGGAAACTTTAAGTTTTATTCCAGGATGTTTCTTTTTTTTTTTTAAATGAGTCTTGTAAAACTTCAGTCCATGAAAATCCTGGCAAATAGTAATCCAAAGACACCAGGCACTATAGTTGTGCATTAAGCATGCTAACTGGTGGATTTATTCAGTTACAAAGAAACTTTCAAGGAACAAACAGTAGGCGATACACCAGCTTTACATTCCTGGGCATTCCCAAAGGCATTTTTAATCCAGTGAGATATAAACTTCAAAATTCTTCATCAGGAACTACTTAGTTTCCTTTGAGGCAACCAAAGGCTGATAATATCCTAAATTCAAGTCAATAGCTTTATAAATATATGCAGAAAGCACACGTCTAGATGTTAAACAAAGACATCCATCACTGCTGTCTTGTCTTTCTTAAACAACAGTATTCTGAACCAACTGTCAGATTACAGAACACTGTCACCAGCTTCCCAGACTTATTCTACCTTATACTCTCTATTACCTCACATTCTCACCATTATTTCCCCCAGGTGGTATCTCACTCAGCAAATAGACCTGAGAGGTAAATAAAGGTGAAAGACTTCAACCCTTAGGAGATGGCACTAAAACATTTGCTTTTTCTACCTAAGAATCAGTATGAAAATGATGCATATCTCCCTTCTCTTTTCCATTATAAATCAAGTCAATGGAGGGAAAATGAGACAGAGACATAGCTGCAAAGGGTAAAATTTAAGAAAGTAGAAGGTTACTTACCAGCAATGCAGAAAGCCAATTGACTTTGATGTAAGCAAGCTAAATTGGAAGGAGTTAAACCTTTGTCAGTCTTCAGATTGAATTATTATTGTCTTGGGGATATACCTTGAAAAAAATTGTTCTGAATTTTGACTGAAATTATTTTAAACAGGGTTAAATGATCATCCTTGAAAGAACAGAAGAATGTGAAGTAAAATATAATCAGAAGTTCACAGAAATCAGATGGCATTTCAGGGCCAAGCATATGTCAAGGTGGTTTACAACCTAAGGATCTCATGAAAGCTGACTTTGTATTGAATACAGAAATGTTTTCGCTGGTTTGTTTGTTTTAGCAAAGATGCAAATACATGAATATCGCATGCTAACTCATGACATGAATCAACTTTCTGCACTGCATGTGAATCAATTCAAGCAGCTATATTTAAAGCACCCTCAGTAATTGTGTTGGCTTCAAGACTGCATGCTATAAAAATTCAGACATCTATTTTACCTACCTGCTGCAGTGCTTGCTATCCTACCATACAGCCTTTTAGCTCTCAGGATTGAACTATTCAGTTTTTAATAGCAATGATTTGAAGCACAGCATTTTTATTGCTTTGAAGATATCCCTTTTTCTTCATGTATGTTGCTGGGTTTCAAAAGCTGTGAAGTATTTCACCAGTTTTGTTTACTTCACACTGAACATTGTCTGTGAATGGCAACATCATTAGCAAATACATAGGAATATTCCCAGCTATTCCTGGCTCTGCTTCTGACTTACATGGCCTGGTAAATTAAATAGTAATTTGCCTCTCTAAGTTGTTTTGTTTTGTAATCAGTGAAGTCCTAAGAGCTTTGACTGGTCCTAACACACAATGAACAAAGCTGTGGCTTTATAATTTACCCATGAAGAAAATGGGTAAGAATGAAGAAAATTAAGAAAATACACTTTTCCCTTCCATGTAATTTTATTTTTCAGTCTTACCAAAGATGCATGATTGCAAATATGGAAACACATCTGTATTTTCATTTCTTTACAGTAAAAGTATTCTTTGGTTGCACCACATTTAATTACACAGAGCACGCTGATTAAAAGAAACCCTACTGTCTTATTTCTGTCACTTTGATATGTTACCCCAATTTCACCAGAAGATTTTTCCTGGCTTACACTTTTGGTTACCGTTTTCATAAATACCTTCCTTAGGCAATTCATTCTGTTAGAAACATGCATGACTTTGGAAAATCTTTTTCCCTTCGGACCAGAGTTGCTATGATTTATGAACCTGATCCTGCCCTGTAAAGTAGATAAAAAAGTCCTGTTTGAACCGGATTCACCATAATGTTATTCCAATTTTTTTCAGAAGTAACTCTATTACA
The DNA here is from genome assembly GCF_028554395.1 of Pezoporus wallicus. Lineage (NCBI taxonomy): Eukaryota > Metazoa > Chordata > Aves > Psittaciformes > Psittacidae > Pezoporus > Pezoporus wallicus. The sequence continues at coordinate 1,077,590 of NW_026634996.1, forward strand.
CGGAAACTGCTTGTGAAGAAGATGCTGTAGTGAAGTAGGCAAAGTAAACAAAGGCCAGACCTTTCCACAGCATTATTGTCATTTTCTATGGACCTTTTCTGTCCTTTTTGATAGATGTTCTTATTTATATTTTTCGTCTTAACTAAATGACATTGTGTACAGTGTGGAAATGTACTTTAAAAAGGACTAAACCGATTCTTCCACTCTAGTGATAGAACTGTTGCATAGAATATTTTCGTTAACAGACAATTATGGCTGTAACAGAGAATCCATAGAAATGTTTGCTCCCATTTTAAAAATAAGTGAAGAGGGAAAAAGTTAGATATAGCCTATTAAAAAATCTTCCATATCTATAGATGGCTATCTCCTTGCTTCAGTTGTTTATGTTCTCAAATACCCATAGGATCACAGAATACATGAGTTGGAAAGAACTTCAAGAGGTCCTCACATCCAGTCTTTCACTCAGAGTACAGTCAACACTGAATTAAAGTAGGTTGCCCAGGACTATTTTTAGTCAGGCTGTGAAAATCTCCAAGGACACAGATTCTGTAATTTACAATCTCTCGGAGAAACACATTCCAATGATTAATTATGCTCAAGGTAAGCGATTTTTTTCTCCTTGTACTAACTCAGGACCTCACAGCCAGTTTCAATTAATGGTGACTGACACCATTTCCTTCTTTTGGAAGAGTATTTCTAGCAGATCTGTGCATGGGCAAACCTGTAATTTCTTCTTATGTGCCCCAGCACTGCAGGCTAGTTTAGAGTTCAGGATTTTAAACAGAATTATAATAGATGCAAGATGTAAATCAGATCTTCACAATACCAAAATATACATGCTAAACAAAGTGCAGTGAACCCTCAAAGCTACATTCAGAGTCACCTCCAGGCTTTTCAGGGGTGAAGAAGGAACCAAATTCTTTCAAATGCGAAATGAAGACAAAATAACTTCTTGGGGAGAGATTATCATTTTAGAATCCTTCATGGTACTCAACCCCATATGGCAAGAGCTGCACAGTTCATGTTGTAACTGTGACAAAAGAATTCAGCTGTCTATAGGTATAACTTGGTTTGGCTGGGTGTCAGGGCCATGCTTCTGCGCACGTGCACAGCATTTATTCATGAGTTCCCTGGGTGGTCCAGGAGCTCCGCAGATACTTTCTGCACAGGTGAAACAACAGACTGCCTTAAGAGACAAGATTAACTGAATTCCTTCTCATTTTACATGAAAACATTTGGCTAACTAACAGTCTTGGAGATTCTCCCAGGTAGCTCCTGCTGTGCCTAGACAAATTGTTAAGTATTACCTGCATACTTCAATTATTATTTAATTAATAACCTAAGGACTCCCCAGGTGGCTGCTACTCCAAAACAAATCAGACATCTGGTTATCCATAGACAGGACACCATCAATAGTCAGAACTGTTCTTGCAATTGCAGAAATGTTCACTGAGGTCAGTCTTTTGTACATACTTAAGGTACGAGATGCTTTGCAGATTTTTTTAAGATAATCCAAATCAACAGATCATGCATGTGCTGGTGTGGTCACATAGGAAAGCCAAACAGTGGGATGTAAGAAGTCATAGAATCATACAATTATAGAATATTTAGGGTTGGCAAGGACCTTAAGATCATCTAGTTCCAACCCCCCCGCCACGGGCAGGGGCACCTCACACTAAACCATCTCACCCAAGGCTCCATCCAACCTGGCCTTGAACACTGCCAGGGATGGAGCATTCACAATCTCCCTGGGCAACCCATTCCAGTGCCACACCACCCTTACAGTAAAGAACTTCTTCCTTATATCCAATCTAAAATTCCCCTGTTTGAGTTTTAACCCATTACCCCTTGTTCTGTTCCTACAGTCCCTAATGAAGAGTCCATCCCCAGCATCCCTATAGTCCCCTTCAGATACTGGAAGGCTGCTATGAGGTCTCCACGCAGCCTTTTCTTCTCCAGGCTGAACAGCCCCAACTTCCTCAGCCTGTCTTCATACGGGAGGTGCTCCAGTCCCATGATCATCCTCGTGGCCCTCCTCTGGACTCGTTCTAACAGTTCTATGTCCATTTTATGTTGAGGACACCAGGACTGTACACAATACTCCAAGTGAGGTCTCACAAGAGCAGAGTAGAGAAGCAGGATCACCTCCTTCGACCTGCTGGTCATGCTCCTTTGATGCAGCTCAGGACATGGTTGGCTTTCTGGGCTGCTGGTGCACAGTGCTGGCTCATGTTCATTTTCTCATTGACCAACACCACCAAGTCCTTCACTGCAGGGCTGCTCTGAGTTTCTTCTCTGCCCAACCTGTAGCTGATTTCAGTTCATTACCAAAAGTTCATGGACTCGCCCAATAAGTTTGCCTCTCTGTGATGTTTCTCTGGCTTTAGCTATGCAAGAAAGGGGAAAAGTAAGGCATGATCTTCGATTGGTATGCTGACAGGAAATTGCTCCAGCACCAAAGAGGTAAGTGGGTACTTATGGTGAAAGTGGACCAAGAACAAAGACAAGCAGTTCATAACCAACAAAATCACTACAAGGAATGTTTGGCTGCCACTAGACCACTATATAGTGCCCTTTATAATGGCTCATTTTTCATACAGTTATACTTAAGAGCCTGTTGTCATAGGATCATAGAATAGCTAGGGTTGGAAAGTACCTTAATTAATATCATTTAGTTCCAACCCCCCCTGCCACGGGAAGGGACACACCACACACTAGACCATGTCACTCAAGACTCCATCCTATCTGGTCATAGTACAGTGTCCTGGGTTCAGCAGTAGCAGTCATTTTTCTCCTTCTTGGTAGCTGGTGCAGTGCAGTGTTTTGACTTTCAGCTGGGGAACAGAGCTGATAACAATGATGTTTTGTTTGGGTCAAGGACTTTGTGAGCCTAGTGCTCTGCCAGGGAGGAGGGGAAGCCGGGAGGAAGAAGAGACAGGACACCTGACCCAAGCTAGCCAAACAAGTATTCCATACCACAGCACGTCATTCCCAGGATGTAACTGGAAATTAGCCGGAAGGGGTGGGAGTCTGCAGGGTTGGAGGAGGTATCAGTCGGTGCCTGGTTGGGTTGGGGGGGGCAAGTTATCGCTTGGCTGGTGGTGAGGTGATGTATTCTCTTCCCTTGTTATTTCCTTTATCATTATTATTATTGGTGGTAGCAGTAGTGATTTGTGTTATACCTTAGTTACTAAACTGTTCTTATCTCAACCTGTGGGAGTTGCATTCTTTTCGATTCTCCTCTCCGTCCCTCCGGAGTAGGGGGAGGGAAAGAAGGGGGGGGAGTGAGTGAATGAGTTACCTGACTGGGTTTAAACCACGACATACAGTAAACAAATGCAAAGGGGAACTTCTATATTGTCATGAATTTCTCATTTGTTCAGCCATTGTTTCAGTGAATTCTCAAAAATCGCATTGGTCTGCAGAGGTATGCAGCTCCTTACTGGTAAGAGAAGCATTTACTGAAGTCTGATCTTGTTCGGGTTCCTTGGAATACCTGTTTCACCACAGATAATCACAAGAGCTGAGACATACCAAGCATGAATATATACACTGACAGTGACGAATCACTGGTTAACCAAACAGATGGCGTTCCAATTAGGGGGGAATTATTTACATAGACAAATAGCTTCCAGGAGAATTGAGAGGCAAGATACTGGCAGCAACCATCCTTCGACACAGTTGTCCCTAATATTGTCTTTTTATAGCTTCTCATTTGGAACTTTGGAAAGCAAGGCCAATTTACAGCGACCAATCTGATGTGCAGAAAGTAATTAGTACTGAGGAAATCTGTAATATTTTTTGTAAGATTGCTAAACTGCACAGATACAGATTTTTAGAAGCTTTTGCAATGAAGTGAATTAGGTTATATTGGTATGTTGCATTAACTAAAGAGCTCTTTAAAATATTAATTAAAAGGAATAATGCTACAAACAAAATATGAGGAAAGAGCTTTCCAGATTAATTACAAAGTTTTGTGATGTATGATGCAGAAGATGCAGACTATTACTACAGAAATGTTGTCAAGAACAAAACTGGAACAACAAAGGAAAGTTTATTTGTTATAGGAAGGAATATAGAGTAAAAATTAATTTTTCAATACTTCATAATGAAAACAACATTCATGCATTTTGGGAAGGCTGAGATGGGAAGTAATTTTATTCTCCTTTTGAATGTGATGGAGAACAATCCATTTCACCAGCTGCTTTTTCTTTCTCCCAGATGCATAACTACTGGAATTTGGAAAAGCTGTGCTCTTCACATGTCTAGCTCATTTTTTGTTTCAATGAACTCAACTTCAATCAAAAGGGTTCGGAGTTTGATCAACAGCAATACCTTAACTGATGTTAGCAAGAAAAGAAAGGTCACTGGCAAAATGTTAGCTATTTGACTTAACAAAGGCTCTCTAAAATAAGAAAGAAAAAAAATCATGCGTTAGTCAATGTAAACTGAGAATGCAGTGACAGGCATTTCAAATTTATGTTCTAAGATAAAGCATTTAGTTATATCAAAGGACTCTATCCCTGAATGATGGCATTTCCAAATTTTCAGTAGGAATAGCCAGTTCTTACCCTCCCCATGTGGACAAAAGAAGTACAGGAAATGACTGCAAGAGTTTCTTGATGAGGATATTAAGGAGATCAAGTGCTGATTATTAGATATTCTTAGTAAGTCAACCATGACAACAGAAGATCTAACTTCACAGAATTTAAGTTTTCTTCTTGGTGTCTGATGCTGTCCGAAACATCTATTGTAACAACTGGCGTTTGTATGGTAAATTAAAAAACATCAAGTAAGTCTTACACTTTTCTATCCAGTGACACATAAAGAAATCCCTTGATGAACATAACAAACGTTACTCTGCAAAACCAAACCTTATACTGATTTTAAATTAAATGGCCTTTTAGCTTAAGATATGAAGATTGACAAGACTCTGTTATTCAAGTGGTTATACAGCCAGCAGGCCATTTTCATGAGCTAACAAAAGAAACGTTCATAAACATCAAAATTAAATCGGCTGTCTAAAAGCCTCATGCTGATTGCCATCAGAAAATCTAATATATGCATCCTTACTTAACCCAATCATAACAGAACCACCACAGTACTGGAGAAAAATGTGCTCCAGCAGTCAGAGACTTACAGTCATTCTCCTCAAGCTTACTGTTCTCTACAAACAGCTGGTATCTAAGTCCATCTGTTTCTTGCCCTGGCTCTATGTGACAGCCTTCTGTTCAACCCTATGCAAATTACTTCATTTAATGCATACTATTCTTATTTTTGTCACAGACCAACAAAAAATTATAATGTAAACAAAACATAAAATCTTAAAACTTTGGTCATCAATATCCAAGCAAACAAGAAAGGTTTTCACTTAACTTTCAGTCCTTCCTACCCAAAGTCTGTTGGCATACCTCACAATTCCCGTTTTGGAAGGCAATTCTCTTTAGTTCCTTTCCAAAGCAAACCCAAGAGTGTATACAGAAGCCAGCACTGTAGATTTTCTTAGCCTTTACTAACACCAACTATTCTTCTTTAAGCTTTCTAATTTAGATGAGAAGTAGCATCTAATTAGTCACATCCTTCAGGGCTCACTCCTTTACCATGCAGTTTATGGCAAGACTACACCGAATTATTCAAACAAATTCTTATTTTGCCCATGGACGTCTCTGACACCCAGATGATTAATACCTCACTGTAACAGCACAAAAACCAAGGACATTTGGTATGTCAGTGTGTGACATAGCTCTAAAAGTCCTTACATTTGCACTATGACAAAGTTCTCGACTTGAGACCAGATGCTTCATAACAGAGTAATGAAATGTGATTTATTGCAAATACTAACAAGATAATAGGATTAGTTTACTGTGTAATGGGGCATTAACTTTGCAGTATTCTAAAATCAAACTTGTTCTGTGGTGAGTCATAGTGTTTTGGAACACAAATGATAAACTGTCATTTGACATGGTCAAATAAGTATGTCTGTTAGAGATTAACACAAATTTTATGTGAAGAGCACCAAAGCCCTGGCAACATAGTCTGAAATGCTGTCCAGTGCTTATCCTTTGCTAGTGTTGTCCAGCCTACCAGCATCCTGCTGGACTGTTTTCGTGGGAATTAGTCTGGAGATAGCAGGAAAAGAAGGGGTATTACTGTTATTTCCTTTTTGGTGCTCTCTCAGTTGTTAATAAAAAGCAGATTGAAATCCTGCTTCCTTGAAGAGAATGAACAAGCAGGATATGGTTTCCAAGGCTACTTCTCCAGACAGTCCTGTGACTTAAGAAATCTCACCTTTACTTCCTCTTGGCACAAATGACTGGCTCTGCTTGCTTACTTTCTAATTATTTGCCTCATATGCACATACAGGAAACACAGAAACAAGCTAGAACTACTATTTTTTTATCATTCCTCAGAAATCCTTCTCCCTCCCTCCCCACGAGAAGCTTTTTGCTCTGTTTTTTCAGCTATGTTACTCCAGGTAGAGTTTCATTGCTTCTTTCATTTAACCTAAATGTGAGATACTTAGCATACCTATCACCATTAACAAGACCTGTCATTACTTACAGGTTAAAAAAGAGGTCCATTGTTCAGCCACCTGACTGTTTTTAGTCAAGGTCAGAGTTGCACACATCTCCCCAGTTCCTTCTACAAGAGTAGGAATAGTAGCTCCAGATATGAATTCTAGTTATGAATCTAAAACAAATGATTCAAGACCACTTCCCTCCAGCTATGTCAGTGGCATCAAGGCTTAGTGTCTGCAGACACATGCATGCACTATTACATACCTTGCCTCACAACATGATTTCCATCAAAAGAAAGCCAGATAAGCTGGAAAGGGACTGAGCTGCCCCTGCATGTTCACATTATTGCTTGAAATGACTGGGGAAACAGAACAACTGAGTGTGCTGTGCAATATGTTTGCCACAGTCCCATCAGAGCTTCCATGATTTTACCGCTGTTTGTTATTTTTAATAATCCATCTAAAATCATATAATAAAATAGTGCTACTTTTCTGATATAAGCCTCATTTAGTAAGAATTTTGATAAGAAATGGAACATTGCATAGTGAATTTGCCCTGCAATCTTCATCTTGAGCTCATATCCCCTACAGCTGCTACCTTCTTTCTAACAGCATGCCACTTGCAGTCCACTGCCACTATCATAGTAAATGTTAGTTGTGACAGGTTTTGTTTAGATGTATATAGATGGCTGATTTAAGTATATGGTTATAAACAAGTCCCAGGGTATCTTTCAGTTTACATACAACAATGAACAGTGCATAGTATTCCTTTAAAAGGAAAAAAAAGAGCAATCTGAAATTTCAAGTATCTTATCTGTAACTTACAGAAGTAATTATGGCTATAAAAATGAAACCTAATACTCCTGAAACTAAAACCTTCTCAAATTACCATCTGTTATCTCAATAAAAACCACAGGCTGCGAAAGTAAAACCTTTTCTGCATAGTATCTACTATTGCTTAATGAGATGTACATATAATTGCATGATTGACATCTTCCAAATAGGCTGTGATTTAAATTAAAAATAAATACAGCTGTAGACATTCTTAAGGTATGTCCAAGGTTGAAATATGTATTTCATATATTCTGATGTTGGAAAGAAAAGTTATACAGAGTACAACACTACATACCATTTTGTAATTGCATATACTAGTATAAGCATATTGCATGTGTAGTTTAAGAAAATCAGTATACAATATACTTTTTACAACATCTTAATCTTCATCTCTGCAGTAACACAAGAGAGTAGTAAAAAAATCCCGCCATTTGACCTTTCAGTAAAAAGCAACACCTCAGGGGACTGAAAAACAGGTATTTTGTTCTACCTGAATCAGTCTAAACTGAATGAAAAAAATAGGGTTTCATTGATTACAGGAGAGCCACCTAACACTTTATCAAAAAAGATGTCTTTCTTTCATATGTACATTCCAATTATGGTATTTCAGCTCAGAAACACCATATTTTTCTTCTGAAAACCTGTCTGTTAAACAGAAGAAGAAGAGGCACCAGAAGAGAGAGGAGAGATTTACAGTCACACTTATAAGCCATGGTGGCTTCTGAGGCCCACCATCAATTTTTTTCACCCTATTCAAACCCAGAATGTTTCCTAGCCAAGGCAGCTGCCTCTAAAAGAAAAAGGGTGATAGCTCTGTGAAAGGAAGAGGTTCTCCCTCCTACTATAACAGGGATTCAGAAATCTATGCTTTCTTATGAATTTGCCCCCAGTGGGACCTGTACAGCAGATGCCCATCATTTAAACCTCCATTATACCATAAGGCATGCCAATTCTGAACTAAGTAACTACATAAACATCAGCACTTTCCTTCTGTATGACTATTTTTAGATTGTTTTCCAGGAAAAATAATAATTGGAGGAAAAAAAACAACAAAAAACCCACACCAAAAATCAAATAAAAACCAAAACACCAAAACCCAACAAACAAAAAAACCCACTGTTTACGTCTATTATTATTCAGAATGTGTACTTTAAGCACACCTTTACATGCTATCTTGTGGAGATGCTTTGCCTAATAGGAGCCTTGAACTAAAACTGTGCACTATTCTGAATGCATAAAAGGTATTTTACCCTCTCATTACACCATGGTATGTCTTCAATGAGATAAAATCTCAGTGTCAGTTTCCATCCATCATATGTCTCAGGTTCTGGTCTATCCCCATCTCTTAATTTTCCCTCACAACAAATTTCACCAACCAACAGCACTCTCCTAGTTCCAGTATGTTCTACAGACCACATCTTTATGGCTGCTGTAGCTGGCCGTTAAAAAGCTCCATCCCCTAGTAATAACTGGCCGCTGGCAGAATGAACAATACACATGACACTGCTTAACTCTATGAAAGAAGGATGCTCAAAACCCTTTTTTATCTTCCGACATCTTTCATTCAAAGGTTCTGAAGACAGAAATATGCTATCTGACAGAATTAAAGACCAGCCTTTTCATTAATAAGCTAAGAACTTTAGTTTCTCTCCTCACTCTTCTTATCCTAACATCTTCAAATTGCTTGCGAGAATAATGCTCTTATGAACCCTTGTCCCTTCCACACACTCTCATGCTTCTAGTTCCCCATTAGGACAACATGGTGAAGTGGCTTCTCTGCAGCCAATAATCTTCACGCAGAACATCCTCTTCATTGTCACAAACCCACCTTCCCCTAAACACAGCATCATCTCAATCTCCCCACAATAAGGAAATTACCCAGTAGTAAGATTGTCACAACACAATCCCTGCTCTCCCTCACTGGTCCAAACCTCCATATGCCTGAATCACACAATGGGTGCAGCATACTTCACCAATCTGGCAGGAGATGGCACTTCAAAGAGTGTGTTGAGGGAGCTCCATAGGTGCAAAAAGCTGTAAACTTGTACGCTGCACTGGAAGATGAGGCTTCTGAATTCAGAGTACTCTGGCAGCTTTGGTTTTCCTTTCCTAGTTCCCTCTGCCCACTCCATGATAAATTTCCACTGTGTGATCTGCACACAGCTCAAAATGCATACACTGATCACCTCTGATTTATGGAGTATCAGCACATATTGCGGTAAGGAATAAAAATAGTCCGCCAGTACTGAACTGGAAAAAGTTTTTGGTTTTGCTGGGCCTTGTCTGTGAGCATGACTGACCTCCTAAACCCAGGTTTTTCAATGTAAGCAGCATGCACCCAGATAAAATGAACTTTGGCTGGACTCATGGACATTGGCAAGTACATACAGAGTCAAACTGTAATGAACTAAGAATTCCTTAAAAAGTGGTTATAAGGATTTTAAATTAATATGATAAATTGTAAACTTTTGTATAATATTTTTAAAGTTAACCATGAGATTCCTTCTAGTGTCCTTGGTTAAACTTTCATATTGACACTCGTGTTTTTCCTTTATAGGTTAAATTGCCATAGTTTTCCTGTTTTCTTGCCCTTGCTACATATCTTTACATCTTTTGTTGCCAGTTCTGATCACCATAGGGTTGTTTTTTTATTTTTAAAAATGAAAGTATTTCTTTCAAATAATATATGTAATACTTAGACGTCTTTGATCCCATAAAGCTGAGAGTCCCACAAAATACATAATTTTATGTAAACTCATTGTAAGAGAAACATTCAAACCATGACATAACTTTCACCATGAAGAACTTAAAAGATACTGAAGAGCTTCCATTAGATTCCCTTTTTCTTTTTTTTTTTCAATATATCTGCTATCCAGCACTGGCTCATTCTGGATTTGAGTTTAGTTTCTTAAATTTCTGCATGAAAAGAACTGTTTGTCCTTGAATTCTTAGCAAATATTTAAAAGAAACCTAACAAAGAGATCAGCCTCAAAGACAGCTTCACAACACCACTTAACAGACACTTAGCTTCAAGCAAATATTTGTTATTCTGCAGTAGATGGGACTCATCAAATTCTTAAACTAGCAGCCATTTAAATTTTTGCCTAATCTAGAATCAATGGTAAAAAATAATGTAACAGGTACAATGAAAAATGCATAATAAAGAAAAACTGACAGCAAACTGGATCGTGTGGCATAGTTAACTGAAGGTACTGCATATTTTTCTTTTTCAGAAGGCGTGATTGTCTTTCCCATACATACTTTGAATAAAACCGGTGGTAACAAAGGCTAGAGAAATATGAAAGAGAAAACCTTAGAGCTCTAAAGGAAGACAAACTGTCAAAAAAATGCTCACAGTGAAGCATTCACTGTGAGTAGGCTCCCAAGATGCCTTAAAACACACTATATTAAAATTAAAGCCATTTTTATGTTCTAGCTATGAAGGTCAATCGCTGCCATGATATAATTTAGGGATGCAATACTTTTATGTAATAGACTTCAGCACTTGCTCCTGGGTGTGCAATCTGCTTCTGGCATAACATAAAGGTCTAATATGTTTTCACCACAGTCATGAAATCCTTTCTGAGTTGCAAGAGGAAAGAGGAATATACAGACAAGACCGGTGTGCTCCTCATTGGCTGTAAGAAGCATATCTATCTTCTGACAGATCTTGCAACTGAGCTACCCGTAGCACAAGTTCACCTGATGTGGTGCTGCAGTGTTATATCTAAGGTAGCACTCAATCCTGGACATGGCTCTGCTGATTCCTCTATCACCCTACTGTTTCCACTCTCCTGTAATCACTTATTCAGCTATGATTCTGATAGCCCTTTGATGAAACTACATGTGGGGTTCTCATTCAAGCCAGGGAGGACTGAACATGGAACAAATTAAAAACAACATAATTAAAGCATGCCAGCAACACTGAAGAACAATGGGACACAATGATCTTTAAAGCTTGAGTTTTTTGATTTAAGGAATAGGTAAGAAACAGCAGAAGATAAAGTAAACTGCACAAATTAACATAGTAATTCCTTGACTAGGTCTCAAACATATTCAGATGGGCTCTTCTGGGCCCTTATTAAGAATAAAATCTAAGAAGTTTCTCTCCTAAAAGACAGAATCACAAGAATATTTTCCTTAGTACTTATCTGTGTTACTATTCCTAAAATTGTAAATTTTCTCAGGAAAATAGCAGAGTGACATGGAATAACTGCTTCTGGATTCGTCTTTTTCAGTATTTTGCACAGAAGTGTTATACAAAGATGGGAAAGGTTAAACTAGCCTCAGGGAGCCTCCATATCAGAAATTAAGTCATTTCTCTCCATGTTCCTTCACAAATAACATGCATAAGAATACATGAATTTTCCTACATCAGCTCAATTATGATTCCATCCCAGATTCACTACCTATTTTTATAAATTGTCAGAAAATTAATCATTCCCACCCATGTGCAGTTTTATTTCCCGCCAGCTCACCCTGTGCCTTCACTTCTGTATTCTTCACTTGTTTCTTTCACTGCTTTCCCTTTTCTTTCCTATTTTAAGTTTTCAAAGGCTGCCTCCCATTCTAGCTTACTCATACCTTGTTCTGCTGAAAAATATCTGCAGCAGCAAACCTTTTTTGTAGTGAGTGACAAGAGATGCTGCTGATTCAGTGCAACAAGGACATGTGATACAATGAGAGCAGTGGGTGGTTTTACAGCCCATGTCAAAATATGGGTTGGCCTTAGTTTCCCTGAAATTTGTGTAAATGACTGGGTTTGATTCTCTGCAAAAAGAGAAGCCAAGTTTGGCATAATTTTTTTGCTGGTTTGGAAGAATTTCCACCTAGCTACAGTTCTGCATTTTTTGCATACAATTATTATAAATTATTCCCTGTCATGAAATCAAACGTAGCTATAAATGATGACTAGCTTCTCTGAAGGAACATACTTGAAGGACTTAAGCATACATGGACTTGTTATTGTTTTTCAAAAATCTCCAATAATAAAGTAGCTCAAATCATGCTGAACAGGTAATGTCCATTATGAAAGGAAAAAAAAACACTGCTCAAAATGAAGATACTCTAAATCACAAAGGGTTAGGTTTTTTTTGGGGAGGCGGGTTCACGTTATTTTAAATGACACTGCCAAAAAACGTTTGTCATGTGTGAATCTATTGTGTGGGGAACAGTGGTATATTTGCATGCAGTTTCTGCTGCAATGTATCACTTCTATGTACTTCAACCCCTGTATCTGTATTCTATGACATTGGAAAGGATTAGAGGAAACAAAATCATCACATTCCTAGCCTCAGAATTCAACTTTTCTGATTACTCACACAACAAAAATACCTATGGAGATTGTTTTTATGTGAGCTGGAGATATGACAGGCTGAGAGAGCTTGGCTCACTCACCCTGGAGAAGAAAAAGCTCCTGGGAGACCTTATAGCAGCCTTCTAGTACCTGAAGGGGGCCTACAAGAAATGTGGAGAGGGACTTTTTACAAGGGTATGCAGGGACAGGACAAGGGGTAATGACTTTAAATGGAAAGAGGGGAGGTTTAGATTAGATATTAGGAAAAAGTTCTTCAGTATGAAAGTGGTAAGACAAATTGTGGCTGCCTCATCCCTGGCAGTGTTCAAGACCAGACAGGATGGGGCTCTGAGCAACCTGGCCTAGTGTAAGTTGTCCCTGTCCATGACAAGGGCATTGGAACTAGATGATTTTTAGGGTCCCTTCCAACCCAAACCATTATATGATTTCTTGAGAATGTTTTGAACAGTCCTACAAGAGATGTATCTACCAGGAGAAAATCTTCAATGCCTTGAATACATACAAAAGATTTTTAGGCATAGAAGTCCTAAGTTAATGTAAATACCAAATTTTGACAAATCTCTACTTCAATTAAGAACCATGAAGAAATGCATTACAAAGAATCAAGCCACCACGAACGAGTCACTGGACACATCTGTATCCTCAGAGGCCTGAGAGGTCACATGCTCTGAATGTTGATACCATACAAAGTGGTCCATCTGGTTAGAAATATTATTGGGTTACTTTTTCACTGACAGGCTCTTTCTGATATTGTCACTCTTGCAGCACCAGGAGAGCATCACATAAGCTCTTTATTTCATCTTCAGGTTGTTCCAACACAAATGACACAAATTCTGGCAAACTATCAGTATCAAATTTTTACTGAAGATCTAGCAGCACTAATCATGGCATCATGACCTGATTATATAGCAGAAAGAATGATAACCATATTTTTAATTTTTCTGATTGTTTGGTTTATTGCTTGGCTGTTTTTTTCTTGGTGGATACAGCATTCTACAGAAATTCTGAAAGAGAAGATCAAGTGATTATCAAGTGATTATCTCAGATTTGTTTTGAGATTTAGATGTCTAAATAAAATAGCAAAAATGTAGATCTAATTTACTGAAGCAAGGCTTGAGAAAGGGAAGAGGTGGGAGAAGCAGAAAAGAACCAGCTATTAACAAAAGACAGCAGAAAATAAAATAATACAGAACATTCTTCATAACATATGAAGATAAGGAATAAAATAGAAGACAGAAGACCAGGTGAAAGACATCAGATAAAGAATGAGAATTTCATTTTATCATGTGGGTTTAACATAGCTGTACTTCAGTAGAGCTACTTCTGATTTGCACATATGCAAGACAAAAAATCATGATCTACGAGCAAACATATTTACTAATAATGTCAAGAAGAAGGGAATGGTGATGCGAGTTGCCTTGTTTGTCTAGAGAAGCATATAAAATGACTGAACAGAAACTGATGGTCATGTTTTCTCCAGAGATGGTAAGCTGTCTTTTTAGAGCTCCATGATAACAAATATCCAAGAACACTTGGGCAGACTTCAGAGTTTCTACGTGGTATTTGCACAATCATCTTACCTCTTCCAGGAGGTTCCTCCAGTGTATGGATGATAACTTCCTCCTGCAAATGGTGGATGAGCCGACCAGGAGGAGCGCTGCTGGATCTCATCCTCACTAACAAGGTGGATCTGGTCGAAGCAGTAAGGGTTGAGGGCTGCCTTGGTTGCAGCGACCATGAGATGGTGGAATTCAGGATCTTGTGTGGTAGGACTAGTAGAAGAGCAAGTAGAATTGCAACCCTGGACTTTAGCAGGGCAAACTTTGGCCTTTTCAAGCAATTGCTAGGGGAAATCCCATGGGCAAGGCTGCTTGAAGGTAAAGGGGCCCAAGATAGTTGGTTGACATTCAAGGATTGCTTTTTCCGAGCTCAAGATCGGAACATCCCGACACGTAGGAAGTCAAGGAAGAGGGCCAGGAGACCTGCGTGGCTAAATAGGGAACTGCTGGGTATGCTCAAGTGGAAGAGGAGAGTTTACAGGTCATGGAAGGAGGGGCTGGCCACTTGGGAGGAATATAAGGCTGCTGCTAGAGGATGTAGGAAGGCAGCTAGGATGACTAAGGCCTCCTTAGAATTAAACCTGGCGAGAAGGGTCAAGGACAGCAAAAAGAGCTTTTTCAAATACATGGCAGACAAAACTAACACCAGAGGCAATGTAGGCCCACTGATGAACGGGATGGGTGCCCTGGTGACAGAAGATACAGAGATGGCAGAGTTACTGAATGCCTTCTTTGTCTCTGTCTACTCTGCTGCAGGCAGTCCTGAAGAGCCCTGTACCCCTGAGACCTTAGATGAAGTCAGGTCAACGGAGCGGTTTGCCTTAGTCGATGAGGAATGAGTTAGAGACCAGTTGAGCAATCTGGACATCCATAAATCCATGGGTCCAGATGGGATGCACCCGCGGGTGCTGAGGGAACTGGCGGAAGTCATTGCTAGACCACTCTCCATCATCTTTACCAAGTCTTGGGAAACGGGAGAGGTGCCTGAGGACTGGAGGAAAGCAAATGTCACTCCAGTCTTCAAAAAGGGCAAGAAGGAGGACCCGGGTAACTATAGACCGGTCAGCCTCACCTCCATCCCTGGGAAAGTGATGGAACACCTTATCCTTGGTGCCATCTTAAGGCATATCAAGGATAAGAGGGTTATGAGGGGCAGTCAACATGGCTTCACCAAGGGGAAATCATGCTTGACCAATCTCTTAGCCTTTTATGAGGAAATAACACGGTGGATGGATGATGGCAGAGCGGTGGATGTGGTCTACCTTGACTTCAGCAAAGCATTTGACACAGTCTCCCACAGCATCCTCACAGCTAAATTGAGGAAGTGTGGACGATCAGGTAGTGAGGTGGACTGTGAACTGGCTGAAGGAGAGAAGCCAGAGAGTTGTAGTCTATGGGGCTGAGTCTAGTTGGAGGCCTGTAACTAGTGGAGTGCCTCAAGGGTCAGTACTGGGACCAGTATTATTTAATATATTCATCAATGATTTAGATGAGGGAATTGAGTGTACTATCAGCAAGTTTGCTGATGACACTAAGCTGGGAGGAGTGGCTGACACGCCAGAAGGCTGTGCTGCCATCCAGCGAGACCTGGACAGGCTGGAGAGTTGGGCAGGGAATAACTTGATGAAATATAACAAGGGGAAGTGTAGAGTCCTGCATCTGGGCAGGAACAACCCCAGGTTCCAGTATAGGTTGGGGAACGACCTGTTAGAGAGCAGTGTAGGGGAGAGGGACCTGGGGGTCCTAGTGGACGACAGGATGACCATGAGCCAACACTGTGCCCTTGTGGCCAAGAAGGCCAATGGCATCCTGAAGTGTATTAGAAGGGGGTGGTTAGTAGGTCGAGAGAGGTCCTCCTTCCCCTCTACTCTGCCCTGGTGAGACCGCATCTGGAATATTGTGTCCAGTTCTGGGCCCCTCAGTTCAAGAAGGACAGGGAGCTGCTGGAGAGAGTCCAGCACAGGGCAACGAAGATGATTAAGGGAGTGGAGCATCTCCCTTATGAGGAAAGACTGAGGGAGCTAGGTCTCTATAGTTTGGAGAAGAGGAGACTGAGGGGTGACCTTATTAGTGTCTATAAATATATAAAGGGGGAGTGTCACGAGGATGGAGCCAGGCTCTACTCAGTGGCAAACAATGATAGGACAAGGGGTAATGGGTACAAACTGGAACACAAGAGGTTCCACTTAAACTTGACAAGAAACTTCTTCTCAGTGAGGGTGGTGGAACACTGGAACAGGCTGCCCAGGGAGGTTGTGGAGTCTCCTTCCCTGGAGACATTCAAAACATGCCTGGACACATTCCTGTGTAACCTTATCTAGGTGTTCCTGCTCCGGCAGGGGGATTGGACTAGATGATCTTTCGAGGTCCCTTCCAATCTCTAGCATACTGTGATACTGTGATACAAACGTTTCAGAAGTCTGTGAGCCGATATCCTTTGATCTCCTGTACTTCTGCTGTGTAAAAATCCCCAATGATCACTTTAATTATCTGTGCCCAGAGGAACAAAACCAGAAAAGGCAAATTCCTCTTAACAAAGGTAGGACAAATGTAAAGAGATATTATGTCACCTAGGAAGCATCGGGTGGAGTTGAAGACTAAGAGCACCCCACCTCAGGTATATACAGGCAAACAGCACCTCTCCCACAACACTGCTGTTCTTCACAATCCATTATCTACTGAATAAAACCAGCAAATTATACTAGACCGCTGTATTTTAAAAATGAAACATCCTCAATGAGCAGCATCTGAAATACATGATTTCACTGACAAAAAACTTTTATATTCTGAAGTTGTCAGATTATCTGCTAAATCCTGGTACTTATATGTTGAGGACTTTGATGTCCAAAGAAGAAAAGGGTAGTCTGGGAGTGGGCACTTTGAATAGTCATTTTTTTATTTAGAAACAACTACATATTTATCAAGTTCCTATGAAAGCAGAAAATCTGGGTAAGATACAAAATTTGTGCCCTCGAAGTATCTTGTTCTGCCAAAATACTTGCCACTCCAAATAGCCTGACCTGGTATTCATTTAACTTCTCATGTACAGGTACTGCATTCTTTTGTAGTTATGGTAATGATGACAAAAAAGGGTTTAGTGTTATCTGTTACTGAGTTCAAATGCAAAAAAAAAGCTTTTCTACTTATTTTCTCTCATTACAACATCAATGGAAAAAATCTCATAGTCACATCACAGATGTTTCATACACATATGCTCACTGAAGTGCATTTGAGAGACTACCATTTCAAGGAACTAGTGCAAGGTCCTTGCACAGAAACACTACCTCTTTAATTCACAAGATATTCATGTGTTTCCACTGCTAATCATTGGCTGTAGAAACCTGAATGTTACCAGACATCCTACTGTAACTTGACCTTTTTAAAGATTTTTTTTTTTTTTTAGTGTGTGTCCTGGGTTCAGCAGTAGCAGTCATTTTTCTCCTCCTTAGTATCTGGTGAAGTGCTGTGTTTTCGAATTTAGTCTGGGGACAGCACTGATAACACCGATGATTTTAGTTGTTGCTAAGTAATGTTTACTCCAACCAAGGACTTTCCCAGTCTCATGCTTCGCCAGGGAGGAGGGGAAGCTGGAAAGAAGCAGAGACAGAACACCTGACCCAAACTAACCAAAGGGGTATTCTATGTCACAACATGTCATGTCCAGTATATAAATCAGGGGGAGTCACCCAGAAGGCCTAGATCACTGCTCAGGTTGAGCTGGGTATCGGCCGGTTTGTGGGGAGCAGTTTTATTCTCTTCCCTTGTTATTTCCCTTATTATTATTATTGGTGGTAGCAGTAGTGGTTTTTTTGTTACACCTTAGTTGCTGGACTGTTCTTATCTCAATCTGTGGGAGTTACATTCTTTTGACTCTCCTCCCCATCCCTCCAGGAGCTGGGAGGGAGAAGAAGGGGGAGTGCGCAAGCGGCTGTGTGGTTCTGAGTTACTGGCTGAGCTTAAACCACAACAGGGTACAAAATCTGAACACATTACTTACTTGCAAATGTAAATAGTCTAGTTGTAACATGGAAACTGCTGCCTATTATAATACAGCTAACAGAGAAAACCATTTCCCTACATCTTTTCACATCTTTGTGACAATGCTGCTTGAGTCCCCACATCCCCAGTTTTCCCAATATCTACAGTACCACACTGCTGCTCTCCCCTCATTTCTCAAAGTATCAACATACCAGCTACTCTGAATTGAAGTTCTGGGGATTCAGAGTGTTTCATTCATTTCCCTCTTTTCAAATACATCTTGTCCTGGCAATGTACTACACAAAGAGTGAGAATGTCTGTTTCCCTCCTGAAGTGTCACAAGTGGTTAAGAAATCAACCTTTTGTCTAGTTATTTTTGCCTCTGCCTGCTACTGAGAACCCTGAAAGACAGTCAATGCAATACAAGACAGACAATACAAGTCTAAATATTTGGAAATACTAGCCTGGGTTACTTTTTCTCACTTTCCTGCACAGATTTTCTTTCCCCATCACTTATGCTATGGACTGTATTCCTCACTGAATAATTTTGCAAGTATTACCTTCCATCAGTCATGAACAATTAATGATTTTATAACTTCTATTCTTACATATCCTTACAAATTATTTTAATTCCCTGCTTTTTTTTCTCATGTTCTCTTACCAAAATGCCTTAGTTGAACCCTCTGCAGGCACAGTTTTAAGAAAAATCAAGATGGAATTCAGTAAAATCTTGTGTCACAATATTTTATATTTATTCCCCTCTTCTCTGGAGGCTGGAATTTAAAGAACATGAGAACACTTTCTGTTGCAAAATCCAGTGATGTTAGGAAGCACAAAAGTCTGACAAAAATAAATAAAAAAGGGTTTTGCTGATCTTAACAGCAACCGCAGAATCTGATTACGAAAAACACTGATTAGTTTACTCCTGCCAAAATTAGTACGACATGAATGTACTTCATAACTGACTTTATCAGACACTTCATATCCCAGTAATAAATTGCTTCATTAGAATCCATCACTTTTGTAGGAACCTATTTTAAAAACAAATGGTAACATGCTTAGTTTAGAAATAATCAAATTTGCTTGGGACATATAACCAGAAATACTATCTCCTTCTCCTTTTTTTTACCATTGTAAACATGTGTAGTGTTAGTTTCTTCAGTAAACAGAAGTTTGAATTAATGCAGCATGTCATATTGTCAGCTTGGTAATCTTCAAAATATAGAGATGTGTTTGAGAAGAAGTAAACAAAATGTTTTCTTTGGTACAACGAAGCACCCACAGGAGAAGCTTCCAGGGATCCCCAAGGTTTTATCTTATAGCATTACATTGACAGGTACACCTTTAACAATCTATTTCTCTCAAAATGAGCTGCACTGTCTAGACAGGTTGTGTTTGAACATGCACAAGTGCTGTTTTTCAATGAAAACCAAGTATATCACAACTTCGGAAATGAGAAACAGGAGTGACTTAGGCACCGTGATTTTCTTAATATTTTATTCTTATGCAGCATGCTTTGTACTTTAGCTCATTCTTAGTGAAAGTTCATGGCATGGAATGATTTTGGTTTGTTATCTGAAGCTGTGAATTTGTACCAAGGAAAGAAAGCACTTTTTTACCATGCTCCCGATGATCCATGTTCAATAGTAAGGGTCCAATTATTAACATCATCTATATATAAAGTCATTGTCCTTATGAAAGGTTTGCCTGTTAAAAGATGTATTTTTCAAACAACATTGTTTTTGTAATCTTTACAGTACAGGAGAAAAAAGCACCTAAAAAACACCTAAAAGCACAGGCTATTGGAAAGATCACTAGATTAAATCATTCTAGCCAGGATCAGAACTAAACCAGGTCCACTTCTCAGGTGATGCATAGACATTCAGTTAGTAACTGAAGTAAGAGATAGTGGGAAAAGGAACAAATTCTTTGGTATAACTAATCTGAGGAAGAAGATTGATAAAACACATATAAAGATAAACCAAAGCCTTTAGTCTTTACCCAGCAAGAAAATATATCCAGTGTCTCATCACATTTTACACTAGAAAAAGAAACATGTGAAGAGATCCAGCAGACTGCCACTCCATAAAAACCACAAAGTATAGTTACCTAAAAATTAAAACCTGGAGTACAGTCCAAAAAGTATGTCAGGAAAGGAAAAACAAAAATGTTTCAAGGAAACTCTGGCCTCATTTTTCAAGAGAGGCAATGAAAATAAGAGGTCCTACTCCAAATTCCTAGAACACTACCCAAAAACATCCTTCTGCAAGTATTTTTGAAAACTTTGGAACTACTTTTACAGTTTGATAGTATTTGATTTTTTTGGTTCTTTTCCATTAGTGTTCTGGAAAAGGAATTATAATTTTTAAAACTTAAGAAAACAACAAAAGTGTTACAAACACATATATTAGTATTACTTCCTTAATCACACCACACTAGAATCTACATAGTATTCTCCCTATGGCTTTCCATGTTATTCAATGCAAATAATTCATCGTTATGTAAGATGAAAAACATATGTAAATGTAAAGACTAGAAAAACGCACCAGCCTAAAAGGCTTTATAGAGATGGAAAAAGATTAGATGGTCTGGTACCACTGCTGTCAAGTAATGGCATATATATGGACACATAAAAATAATTTCTGAACATTATCTACAGAAATTTTCTTGCTTAAAAACAAATTCAGGATGTGACAGAATTTCTTTTCTGCATGCCCTAAAAAGAAAGAATTAATTAACTTCTGTTCCCACATCACTTCAGACTCTGCTTATTGCATTCAGACACCCAGCCAGTGACACACAGAAAAGAAAAGCAGCACCATGAAAATGGCAAAGAGCTCATCTGCAGCTAAGTAGCACAAGTCAAGGTGCTTGTATGGCCCTGGGCAACTGCGTCCACAACCAGTAACCAAGTCATCTTGTCAACAAAGCAGGTAAAGTGATAAGGCTGGATGGCCTGATTGTTTGTAGTGATCCTGTCTGAAAGACCACTGCACATGGAACAGCTATTGCTCCATGTAACAGTTAACCTGAGGAAAGGCTAAGAGTTGGGGTTCAGCCTGGAGAAGAATCCAGGGAGACCTTATTGCAGTCTTTCTGTTCTTAAAAGGGGCCTGTAAAAAAGATGGGGAGAGACGCAACCTCTGGAAGAACAAGGGGTGATGGTACTAAACTAAAAGAGGGGAGATTCAGGCTGAATGAAAGGAAAAATTCTTCACAACGAGGGTGAAATACTGGAACAGGCTGCCCAGAGATGCGGCAGTTGCACCATAGAATCATAGAATCATAGAATAATTAGTGTTGGAAAGGACCTTAAGATCATCTAGTTCCAATCCCCCTTCTGTGGGCAGGGACACCTTACCATCCTTGAAGATATTCAAGAACAGGCTGGATGCAGTTCTGGGCAACATTATCTAGTTGAAGATGTCCCTGCTCATTGTAGAGGGGGTGGACTTGATAGCTTTTGAAGGTCCCTTCCAACCCAAACTATTTTATGATTCAGGTGGATCTTCAAATATATCATAAAATGTAATCATAGAATGGTTAGGGTTGGAAAGGATCTTAAGATCACATAGTTCCAACCTCCCTGCTGTGGGCAGCGACGCCTCACACTAGATCATGTCACCCAAGGCTCTGTCCAACCTGGCCTTGAACACCACCAGGGATGGAGCATTCACAGCTTCCCTGGGCAACCTATTCCAGTGCCTCACCAGCCTCACAGTACAGAACTTCTTCCTTATATCTAACCTAAACTTCCCCTGTTTAAGTTTGAACCCATTGCCCCTTGTCCTATCACTACAATCCCTAACTAATCACAGAATCATAGACCTATAGAATGGTTAGGGCTGGAAAAGACCTTAAGATCACCTAGTTCCAAACCCCTTGCCATGGGCAGGGGCACCTCACACTAAACCATGCCACCCAAGTCTCTGTCTAACCTGGCCTTGAACACTGCCAGGAATGGAGCATTCACAACTTCCCTGGGCAACCCATTCCAGTGCCTCACCACCCTTACAGTAAAGAACTTCTTCCTTATATCCAATCTAAACTTTCCCTGCCTAAGTTTTAACTCATTACCCCTTGTCCTGTCACTACAGTCCCTAGTGATGAGTGCCTCCCCAGCATCCTTGTAGCCTCCCTTCAGATACTGGAAGGTTGCTATGTGGTCTCCACACAGCCTTCTCTTCTCCAGGCTGAACAGCCCCAACTTTCTCAGCCTCTGACAGGATTAGATTATCTGGCATCAACAGGAGTATAAATAAAATTAACTAGTACAGAGAAATCTTATGTGATTTACAGACCAGAATTAGTAACAAACTAGAATCTGGTCCCTAGAGAAAAATCATGACAGTCAAAACTGCTAATGAAATAAGACAGCATATGAGTTAAAAGTCAAAAATCTGGAAGTTACAGCAGAGTCTGCATGACATCTAAGCTTTAAGGAAGGTTACAGGGAGTTATGTGGCATGATGACTCATATCACTGCATGGACTTCTTGCAGAGATCTAGATTTCCTCACAGGCAGAGACATCTTGGTTTAAGCATGCTGGTATCTACCCACCTAAAATATGTATGTGTACCCACACACACAGAGAAGGGAAAAAAGCCAGTTTAGGAAGCTAAGATAAAACTTTAAGAACTTTAAATTTACTAAGTTAAATCAGAAATTAAATGAGTAAGAAGTATTTTGATGAAAAGCTTTGGAAAGTACAGCAATTACTCAAAATATTTATCTACTTATCCCATGAAGTAATGTTGAGTAATTCATAGTCTTTTGGATTAGTGGAGCATGCTCTTACATGGGAAAAAGAAAATAAAAAATCTTAACTTCCTGTTCAAAAGCACTGTTTCTGAAATCTGCCAGGTACTAAACAGGATATTAGAATCAATGGTTTTATGGTTTTTTTTTTAATGGTCACTTCTTCCAAACATTAGCAAGCCTGTGGGACCTGCTGCTCCCAGTGCAGCACATCCTTATCCATCCAGTGTGCTCCCCTTCTACCTACTCCAAAATGGTGAGGTTTGCATTCCTGAACACTGTGGAAGAACCAAAGATCATTCTCAGGAAACATCATGTGGGAATGGGATTTTTTTTTGTGGAATATTTGTAATTTAGTTTGAATCCTAAGGTAGATTCGTACAATATTGTAAATCCTAGAAGAAAATACCGATTAGCAGGTGTAATGATGATTGTTCTTACAGCAACATTTACGTGGGTCTTTGATTATTTTATGGGTATTTTTAGAATTCTGTATAGATTGCAGCTTATTCCATTTCTCAGTATTTTTCTCTATTATCTTTCATTAAATGAAATCCTAGAGATTAAATCTTACCAAGAAAATTACCCTTGTGATTTTTTTTCAGGCACACAAAAGAACATTGAAATCTCAGATAAATTCCTCTTCAGTGAGTACAAAGATCAAACTTCCACAGGACGAGAAGCTGATCCTGACATAAGTGTTTCAAAGCTGTCCTAGCTGGGAGTTGTTTCTCCCAAAAGGTGGAGATTTGATAAGATGTTAATTATTACAGATGTTTTTTGAGCATTGTTAGGCAGAAAAACTGAAAACCCTTAAAAGAGATTTTAAAAGAGAATAAATACTCATTTGGAAACATCAAAGATTTCAAATAAACTTTTTAACATTACATTTTAAAGTTATATTTTTTCCATTTCATTTTTTATTCTTTTGCTAATAGGTTTTGCATATTTAATATGGCAACTTGAATAAAAACTTCAAGTTGACTGAAAAATAATCACTGTTGTATTTTTCCATTTTGTCAAAAATAATGCTAAAAATAGTTTAGTTCCACTTGAACCAAATTCCTTTTGCAATTCACCCACCAAATGAAAAGAGAACTACTATTCTTTCAGCTCTATTTTGAACACTAGGTGTAAGATCAATGGGCTTTAAGTGGTTCAGTACTAAACGCAGCAAAAACATGCTGTGAGATACATTTCTAAGGTGTACGTACTGAAGAAGTATTGATAAATATTTATGGCTAATAAAGGAGCAATGATATTGCAGCACCTACTTTGGTTCATAATCTCTCACTGTAGTTAAAAATAGCAGTTTTATAAAAGACTGAGTGAAAACTACAGAAAGGAGATCAGAGGAAATTCAATTCCTTTTAGTGAACTTCAGAAGGATGCTCCAGTACCTACCATTAGAAACACATTTTGATAGTTTACTTTGAATGCCATGCACATATTTTACATGTTGAGATGAAGAATAATCATAATTTCTGTAACTTCAGCATTCTTTGAAGAGGAAACAATGTACTATTAAACTATTTAAAAGGTAAAAATGGGCTGTAAAATCAAGACTTATTAGCAGACTTGACTTTTTACATCAAAATTTTGTCTCAGATTTAGACTTAACATTTAGAATATCTGGTATAGCAAAATTGGAAAGGATGGGCAGGTAATGGTGATAGCCAACATTTCCAGCAGAACAAGAAAGATCTTTCTTCTTTGCAATTTGAGTTAGAAATAATCTATCATATTCTTGCCCAAAATGCTAGAGCAGAAGGTGCGTGTAGTTCTAGCTACTAAATCTTATTTCAGATAAATAATGAAAAAATTCCTTTTGAAAGCCAAAATAAACCCCAGGTTTAATGGACAGTATAGTGTATAGCAATTAGGAGTATAAATACTGGACATGAATTCCCATATGGAGGAGGACTTGTTAAACACAAACCTATTCTATGCTTGACCTTACTCTGGTTTACTTAAGGAAACCAAGGCCAGAAGTCTGTTTTTCTACTGCTATATAAAATATTCAAAAATACAAATTAATTTTATCCTTCAAAGAATCTGTTCTGTTTTATAAACATACATGAAATGTGTCATTTGAAGAGCAAGGAAGCTCCTATGAAGTCAGCATTCTCTATACCAGATGTTTTACGGGTTTTCTAGCTAAGGTTTTTAAACTGTTTTTAAACTAGATTTTTAAACTGAGGTTTAAACTGAAAATTTATTAGCTTTTTTTTCTTCCCTAAATTACTAAGCACCTACAACTGTGAAAATTGTAAATGCAAATGAAAAAAAAAATCTTTACATGCTGCTAATGGGCATTCCTGACTATTCTCAAGGTTTTTTTATTAAGCATATTAATGTATGCTGAACAGCAGCTTGAGGCAGAAAGGTATACTTTACAATCCTCTAACACATTTTCCTTAAATTTATTTTACAGTTTTTCACAGTTACAATAAAGAAGAAAGAAATTGTGTTTCTTCAAATATAAAGATAATGCAGCAGGGTGCATTTGACATTCAATTTATCTGTGTCCTACTTTCAACTTGAAGCAGGCGAAATACACCTCTTCACAGATGAAAGCTGGCTTGATATTATTCACTAAACTACATTTACATTATTTGCTCTGTTGAGTGAAAGCTATGATAGTTCTTTGAATACTGACTTCAGACTTCATTTCTCCAGGACACTAAAGGTAGAATTAAATCTATTCTATTTTTAAAGTTTAGTTTGATGATTAGCACCCTTGAAGATATAAAAATGGGAAATAGATTGTTTCTATTATTTCTAAACACTCTTTTTAACAGATCTCATAGTAACAGTGCCTCTGACATAAGCCAAATTCCTTTCAGTTTGCAATGATTTTGAAACAGTTGATTGCCGTCTCTGAAACTCACTTCATTTGAAACTTCATTACTGCTAATAAGAAGAGCTTTTGACATTTTGAAAATGTTTAAGTTTGGTAAGGAGCTTATGAAGTGGTTGGCAATGACATGACTTCATAATGTAACCACTCCAAATATAAAAAGTGACAAGGATTTCAGCTGACAACGTATTTTAGAATCCATAGTCACTACAAAGTGTTTGGTTAATTACATGATTCCAGCTCCAAAAACTGCAATTAAAGGAAAGTCAGAACACTTATGGTCTGATAGGCATTGATATTTCCACTGATAGACTTGTATGAGTTCACTGAAGTTCTAGAAAGATTTTTCAGCCATGCAACTGAATGCAGAATCAAATTGATAGGTTTTTCTATTACAGTGCATTTAAATGCAAATTTCTCAATTTCATCTTGAATGAAATCATATTTAAATGGACTACAATACTACAGTGCTAGTGTCTGAAATATTAACTATATTGAAAAAAAGCTGCATTTGACATTCATTAAATGTGTTACACTGTCATTTGAATGGACATTTTAAATATTCATTGTATAAAAAGGTAATGAAACAATAGTTAGATGCCGAAGATATGTAATGTCATTCTCCTAACCATCTCTGTCCCCAGTGAGGAGACCTAAAAAACTGTTTTGATTGGTACCAGCCATTATAACGTAGTCTTTCCTCTATGGAAGAATGAAAGCTTTAGTACTTCATAAAACAGAGCTAGAATCCACCTAGCCCATACATACCTATACAATATGCTAAAATTGACTAAAAATTGTCATTTCCTGGGACTCAGCCATTACTGAGACTACTGTGGTTGAAGAAACACAGGATTTTCTCTCATGCCAGTCACTCAATGAACAGGTTTAAGGGATTATGGTTAAAAGTTGGCTTTGTAGTGACATTGATGTCTAAGGAGCAGAATAATAATACCCATCTTAAAATTTTAGCACCATATAATTAAAACAGCAAATACAAGCACTATTTTTTTTTCAAACTAAGTATATCCCTTAAAAGGAACGCTAGCATGTTTTACCTTGTAAACAGACATCCTACAATAATGCTTTTGGGATTAAAAAAAAAAAAAAGTTATTCTTATAGGTTACTGGACCAGAAACTACCTTTTTTCCTTCTTCCCTTCCCATAATAGGTTGTGTAACTAAGGAAACCTACATTTTTAATAATTTTTTAAATTTCCCTTATTGGACCATAATTATGTTTGCTGGGTTTTGCAACTTAACTTGGAAAATTTGCCAGAATAACGTTATTTTACAGAGCCAGAATCTCAGTCCCAGAATCAGCAAATTAACAAAAAAATTCTGCTAAGCAATCTGATCTGGTATCTGAACCCTGTTAGTATGCAAAGGAACTGAGTACTCCTGTGAAACACTGTAATTAGCCAAAACAATAAATTGACATTCAGATAAAATTATACCCTGTCATTGGACAGAGAGTAGGACAGTGACAGTAAATTCTACTAAGGTGAATGCCAAATCTTGCCAGATTTATTCAATTCTACACATTACCTAAGGAAGTGGGAATTACAAACTAAAGTTTAGCACGCACTTCCTGTTTGAACTAGAACAGTAAAGACACAGTCCACCTTCCTCTCTTCTTGGATGAAATAATTTCTAACCCTTCCTAATACAGCTCTGGAGCACAGGAAAGTCACAATTTGTATGACGTTGTTCTGTCAATATAGATGGCTGAGTTAGAAATAAACACGCTACTTGGTGCTGCATCATTTTATTCCAAAACATCATTCTGGACCAACAGACAAGAAGTTCCCATTTCGTTCCACTGTTGAATTTTGGCATTTGAAACTTAGTATTTTCTGTCTTTGAATGATTCTATTTTTAAATTTACATTATGTTGTGTTATAAGACAATCAAATAAATTAATTCCAATGTTGAAAGCATACTGAGCATTTTTATAAGGAGAATATTCCTTTGTGATGAACTGAAAACATTCTTTTTTCCCCTCTCATCTGGAACGAAGAGAAATTCTGAAATATGTTGAGAAAAAGACTCTTCATCCTCTGCAAAGTGCGTGTTAGCACTTAGCCAGTGGGACATGGTGTAATTTTTAGTCTTGTAGATTTAGACATTTGACTATTTTTCTCTTAAAGTATTTTCTGCCAGCTCCTATGAGTCACCAAGGGGAGCTGTTTGCATATCAGAGACTTTCAAACGTTTTTTCAATAGAATAGCTGGGAAGTAACAGCAGGAAAAGATGGAAAATGACAAGGAATTAAGCTGCAGTGGCATTAACACCATCTCTGCCTTTTAAGTTGTTCCTTGGTCAGCCATGCTCTCCAGAAAGTTACTTCAGCAAGACAGCTCATGTTACCGAAGTGAAAAAATAGCTTCAATGAAAGTTCTAGCAAGTGGTTACAGGGTAGGAAAGTGGCAATAATAAGTTTTCCTTCACAGGTTAAGTAAACCCAGCTGCCCAAGATTTCTCATGGGGTACAGGATCCACCACTGCATCCCACCATGGCAAAGTGATAGTTCACCCCTTAGCAAGTCAGTCACAATAAATACAATCTACTCCAAGTAATAAAAGATACGTGCATCCTGTTTAGCAGCTCTAATTAAGTAAAGCATTCATTTTTGCTACACGTGATGGTGTCTTTATTTTACTGAGGCCTTGAGGACTCTGATGAACATCTCGCTCTATGTAACCGCTGAACTTGCTTCATTTGAGGACAGAATCCTATTTCACACAGGGTGCCTTTGCAGGATAATTTGGTGCCCACAGAACGCTGGTTTGGGAAGGTAGATGGGTTTTCTTTAAGGTTGGTTCATGAGGGCTATGTTTGTTAAATCCTTCTCTGGAACACTAAAATTCCACTTCTGAGTTGTGTCACTGCTGTCCATCACCTCCCACTCTTCCCCCTGGTATTCCTCCACCAGTAAGAAAGAATAATTTCAATACAGACTCAACCAATTCAGGTTTTTCTCTCCCTTGTCATTATGATTTGATCTGACAAAATATAGATACATACATCTGAGCTGTCTGATGAGGTTCTCCACCATGACAATGACAGAAAACTCAGAACTCTTTGGACATGATTAATATCATAATAAAAGTAGTCAGATAAAATAGGTCAGATGAATCTGGCACAAAAATATCTTTTCCTGCACTAACTTAAAATTATTTTTCTATAAATACTGGAAACCTAAAGTTAGAAAAGAGGAATTCCACTCTTCCATCTATATTAATTTTCTGTCACAAGCTGTGTGCCATTAGCTCCTACTGTGTTAAACATGCTCATATGACCCCAAAAGATTACAGTGTAGTATGGCTTGTAATTATATCAGTTACACTGCTATGCATAAAAACATACATATTCTCCCATGAAACTACCATGCTCCTCCAAGTCACTGGGCCCACATACCCTAAGGAATGAAGTATCTGATGACCAATTTACTTAAGTGGGTATTACGCAACCCTCCCACACAGGGAACCATTCAACAGAGGTTGTTGGGTTGGGTTTTTTTTTTTACCCATTCCTGAAAAAGGCTTAAATTTTGGGTTGTTTAAACAAATGGCAGTTCAAATCCATTCATTTTAAAAACTGTTTTTATAATCCACCCTTTTTTTCTTTTTTCAGTTTTAGACACTGTTTGAAAAAGTAGCTTACTGACATACACTTTAAAAATACAAGCACGATGTTCATGCTATCTTCCCTCACTTCTCTCCCCTCCCCTCAAATCCGTGTCTGAGTGATATGTTGATGCGGGAGTCAAGGACAACACAGAGATGATCAATGTGATCAAGTGATTGCCAAATTTATTACAAAGCCTTAACTCCTTATATACTATTTTTTACATGCACTTACAGTGATTTGGCATATTATGATTGGATACATGTCTTGAAGACCCTTAGTGACTAACACATAATTGGTTAAGCACAGGTGTGAGAATTTGACCTCGAAAGCTTGCCAACAGTCCACAGTTCTCATTAACTCAGTGAATTCCAGCTTCTTATTATCTTGCTTGCTTAAGCTTCTTTGGGCCTCTCATGGCCTTGCTGTATCTTTCAGGATTATTCACAGTTTATGTACCAATTATGCATTCTCCTGTGAGAACACTGTCTCCACATCTCCCCCTTTTTGTTTTATATATGTTTTGGATGACCCTACTTGAGCAGGGGATTTGGGCTAGATTATATCTCCAACATATGCCAACTACAGGCTGCTGGGCCTGCCCCTTTTTTCTGCTGTATGGCTCTGGTAACAGGGGAGGCCACTCTTCACATCAAGGTCTGGCATGGCATGTGTCCCCCCTGCTTCACACCTGCTGGATTGCAGCCAACAGTGGAGCTAAAGGTTCTTCTTGGTGGCAAACACAGAGGCCAACCCAGTCTTGCCCTTGATTGTGGTAGCAGGCATTTAGTCAGCCTCAGTCCTTGCACCTTGTTGTCAATGCACAGTTTCACCTGCTTCATACAGTAACAAGTCGCTACTACAGCAAGGCACACACAAATTTACATTAGCAGAGTAACTATTACAGGGTGCAGCAGCATGTTGAAGATGCTGATGGCAGCGAGGGACTAGCCAGAGAAATTTCTTACCACTGGAATACTCCCACCCTCTTAATTTGTTCCATCACCTGCTTTATAACACTACCATTGTATTAGAATATTTTTAGCTTTTGCCTTAGCATTTTCTAGCAGCTACTGCAAATTTCCATACTCTAACATCTCCTTTACAAGTGACAAATCTATACAATACAAGGTGTAGTTCCTCATTAGCAACTGGCTAGTAAATACAGGTGGTTTTATACACAAAATCACAGCCTCTACTTTACAAGCACACATATTCAGGATGTTAGTTTTCAGTTGCCCCCAAGTGATGTTTTGCAGTCATTTGTTTTTCTCTTCCTCTGTCTCATTCTGCTTGGGGTATTCACAGTCAGCTCCTGTAGCTGAGACATCAGGTTTTTCCATTTGTCTGTCCAGCCCATGGCAAGGCTTGACAAACTCTGCAGGCAGTCGCCATGGACCTGTAGGCAGGAGGACACAAATATACCCCCTCCTCCAGGTTATCAGTTCTTGAGAAGTAGACAGGTTAAACTGCGCATTGTTAACCGTTGAGCAGTTTGCTGCATCGTTGCCTTTTTTTTTTTTTCTGCCACCCTGATGCTGCTTAGGTGACGGCTCATAAAGCTTGTGGTTGCACTACTCCTCTTGTTTTTTCAGTTAGCAGTTCTTGTTTCAACCGATCTATCTATTCCTCCAAGTCTTGGATTCACCCCCAGGTTACCTTAAACATACTAAGCAAGGCTCCTACCATGCACACACTGTGTTGCAGGTGCTCTTTAGGCTTTGAGAGGTTGGGTTTTTTGTTTTTGTTTTTGTTTTTGTTTTTTCTTTCCTTCACTCCTCGGCTCTGGCGTCCATCCTGGCCATTCCGCCCTTGGAGCACCGGGAGCTGAATCGGAGGGCAGATTTTTATTTTTTATTTTTTTTTCCCAAAAGTCACTCACCCTGCTTTGCACAGCTACAAACGCCAGGCTGCTCAGCAGCAGCCATAAACGCCTCCCTGCTTCAGCAGCAGCTACAGCTGCCTGCCTGCTTCAGCAGCAACCATAAATACCTGCCGGCAGCCGCACTTTTGCATTAACCCTTTCTTGCCCAAAATGTTAAACTGCTACCCGTTAAAAACTTTTACATGAACCCAACAACAAAAAAATACACAGAACACTGTCTGCCCTCAACACACACACGTATGGGATCCCACAAGCACACGCCACACAACTACAATACTTGAAGCACAAAATCCAGACAATCATTACTCCCACTACACAGTTCCATGTACAGAACATGGCACAAGGACCCTGTGGAGACTAACAGGAAACCAGCTCCAAGAAGCATCATCGCAGTGCAAGGTGGCAGGCTCAACCTTAGCGGGCTTCCCTGCAGAGGCTCTGCCTCCCCCACAGTGCATGAGGCTTGGGCTTTTATACTGACCAAAATGCACACTCATTCTGACACAGGTGGCCAGCCTATGTTGGAAGAAGTGGCTAGCAATATCTGTAAAGGTCTCCAAAGGTCGACAGAAACGTGGACATACTTATATTTACCAATTTCTAGTACATGAGTATCACAGAGAGACTGTATCAAATGAGTTGTATATGGGCTCCCAAGTCCACGGTCAGTCACAGTATGCCCAATACCCCTGATAAGAGCATATGAGAGACCTTCCAACCAGCGGAAAATCACACAGTATGTCTGTATCCCGCGCTGGTCTCGCTTCCCTGGAGGTTTGGGAGATGGGGGCGGGGGGGTGGGGGGGTGGTGTTTTTTTGGGTTTTGGGTTTTTTTTGTTTGGTTGTTTGTTTTTTACTTTACTGTAAAAAAGGTTGCTCCCTTCACTTTAAGGAGGACTGAAAACATCCATAAAACAGATGTCCCAAGCTCAAATTTCAATTCATTCAATCACTGACAAGGGGGGTGTCCTAGAGCGGTGCTGACTCTTTCCAGGGTTTCACCCATCGAGCTGGCACCCGCCGCAAACTGGAATCTGTAATTTACACACATATAACCTCAACCAGTTAGTTTTACTTCTGCCGGACCTTTCCAAATGCCGGTTTCCAAATCCTTGTACTTGACCAGAATACCCAGAGTTTTAGTCATATAACCTGAACCTAATGCCTGACCATGTATTATAGCAGGGGAGTCATTAAAGTCTCCTGTCAATTGCAAAAAAAATCATAACATATACAGCTTGAGTATAAGAGGATTTTAACCCATACATGGTCACTGCTTGTCAGGCCTCTTTAACTATTTTGAGATCAAAAGCTTCCCACTCTTTAGCCCCCTGCTGTGTAGTAAACACAGGATATGCAGAGAGGCCCATTGCAGAAAATTCACCAGTAATAACTGCATAATCTTTGATTAACCCATGCCAACAGGGCACAGGATTTGTGCCCCCCTGATACCTCTCCCACACCCTCCCCCTGTTTGACTTCTTTAAGGAAGGGGTTTTGCAGAGGATGAG
The DNA here is from genome assembly GCF_028554395.1 of Pezoporus wallicus. NCBI lineage: Eukaryota > Metazoa > Chordata > Aves > Psittaciformes > Psittacidae > Pezoporus > Pezoporus wallicus. The sequence goes on from NW_026634996.1 coordinate 1,110,442, forward strand.
GTGGTGGCACTGATGGAGATGTCTCAATCCCAGTCTCGAGGGCTTCAAGCTTTTTCATCAATTGTTGCAGCTGAGCATCTCCAAGGCCAGTGAGTAGTTGCTGATGAGCTGAGCAGACTGACCCGGGAGATGAAGTGTTGGAGTCTGGAAGCAGAGGATATAAATCTGGCTCGGATTCAGGGGACTCGGAGTCTGATCCTGGGTCGAACTCAGGGTCTCTGTTGTTCGCAGCTATGTCTTTCTTGTCAGGTGTCTCTCGTTCGGTATGTGGCCATCTGCGGTCCTGGCTCTTGCTTTCATCGGCTCAGGGCGTTGATTTTTTCAGCGCCGTTCCAGGTACCATAGGAGGTGCAAAACTCATAGCCACAGCACTATGATGTGGGTTAGGGGATACAGCCCCTTCTGGAGCTGTGGCGGCAAATACAGAAGCTACCGCCACCCTTTCCAATTTCATCTCTTTCAAAGTCTCGGACACCGGTCTCCAAAGTGTAGAGTGTTTCTGTGCATCTTTGGTCCCTTTACTAACCTCGCGATCACGGGACCACTTTAACAGCCCCTGCAAGGTGGCACTATCATATTGCAGTCCTCTCTTAGAGAGAATGTGTTGGAGGAGCTTTACCACCGCCTGTTCCTCTTTGGATAGCAAGTGCTCCATCTCCTCCCCCGCCACTCACTTGATCAGGGCGAGATTCGTGAAGTTTTGCAGATGTCTGACTTCCCAGTGCCGGGGCAGCGCTGAATTTCGGCCGGCTCTCCACCCCCTCCTTTTTGTCGGACCTTCAAACTCGTCTTCGTTGAGTTACCAATTGGAGAGTCCCTGTTCGGGCGCCACTTGTTTACGTGGGAGTCATGGACAACGCAGAGACGATCAATGTGATCAAGCAATTGCCAAATTTATTACAAAGCCTTAACTCCTTATATACTATTTCTTACATGCACTTACAGTGATTTGTCATATTATGATTGGTACATGTCTTGAAGACCCTTAGTGACTAACACATAATTGGTTAAGCACAGGTGTGAGAACTTGACCTCGAAAGCTTGCCAACAGTCCACAGTTCTCATTAACTCAGTGAATTCCAGCTTCTTCTTATCTTGCTTGCTTAAGCTTCCTCGGGCCTCTCATGGCCTTGCTGTATCTTTCAGGATTATTCAGAGTTTATGTACCAAAAATCCATTCTCCCGTGAGAACACTGTCTCCACAGTGATAATCAGGGTTTCCTTGGAATCTACTTGGACGTTAGCCTAACTGTTTTATGACAGGGCTTTTGCAGCACACTGGTGTGACAGCTCTGTATCAGGGCCCATCATCTTAGGTCCCGCACATACCAAGGTATTGAGCAGGGCTAAGAGGGAGAGGAGAAGACAACGGTACAAATCAGAGGCTGTCCACAGAGGAGAATGTTGAAAGAATTAGTGTAACTGTGTGTGTGAGTGGGAGGGAATTTAGGAAAACAGAAACCAAGCCTATGGCTGTTTAAAGCTGATTGCAAATGCTGTTAGAAGCGAAGGCCTAGAAATAATGACACAGAGCTACACTGAAACAGAGGAATCTGGTAGGAACTGATTGAGAAGTGAAGCCTGAACAAGACCAGAAAGCATAGAAGAGAGTAGTGTAATGCCAAACCAGTAGAGAAACAATAAAAATAACAATGCCACCCTTTTTAGCCCATATTTTAACACATCTATTTTGACTGAACTTCAGGCTTCAGAATGCAGAGTGGATACCCCAATTCACACTGATCCTGATTTTACTTTATTACCTGCTTCACTTTACCACTAGACTGCATAAGGGAGTTATAACCTATCAGGTCCATGACAGCTAAATTCACTTCTGGTAAGCTAGCCCCAGCAATTCTGCAGACCAAAATGCTTACTGCAGGAAATAGTTTGTATTTCTATTTCCTAGGCAACATTTCTACAAGAAATAATACAGTGGATTAACTGCTCCCTAGGGTAAACATTAGTCACAATGATCTTCTCTACATCCATATTCTCTTATGTCCATTACCACCACTAATTACACCTAGAAATGAAGCCATCAACCACAGTAAAATTCTAGTTAATTCAGAAGCACAGCCTGCCTACTCAGCAGCAGAAGCTGCAGTGTTATACAGAGGCCATTTCAATATTTCGTACTGCTTTTTCAGTGGGTATAGTCTTTTTTTAATCCTTCTGTTACGCACCACACAACACACTGTAATAACTGACCTGAGCTGATGAGATCTGCAATGCTGACTGGGACAGGAAAAAGAAATAGTGCTCATGATTAGTTTGGTTAGAGGTTCTGAGTTTGGTGTATCCAATGATCATGTGTTAAGTGTTGCTCTCAACTACGAACATGTTAGATGAGAAAAGGGAGAAATATGTTTTTTAAAAAACAAACAGGATTCTTTAACACAAATCAAGAAATCTTCTGCTTGCAGATGGGTTGTATTATGAGGAATGCATAAACTGATTTCAATTATTGCATTATATTCACCATAATCCCATGGTAATAGTTATTCTATCAATTTGACAATTCAATCAATTTGACAGGTGGACCACTCAGTGGATAGAGAACTGGCTGGATGGCTGCATGCAAAGAGTTGTGGTCAATGGCTCAATGTCCGGCTGGAGACCAGTAACAAGTGGTGTCCCTCAGGGATCAGTGTTGGGACTGGTCTTGTTCAGCATCTTTGTCAGCAGCATGGACAGTGTGATTGAGTGTGCCCTCAGCAAGTTTGCCGATGACACCAAGCTGTGTGGTTTGGTTGATACACTGGAGGGAAGGAATGCCATCCAGAGGCACCTCAACACGCTTGTGAGGTGGGCTGATGCCAACCTTATGAAGTTTAACCATGACAAGTGCAAGGTCCTACACCTGGGTTGGAGCAATCCCAGGAACAGCTACAGGTTGGGCAAAGAAGAGATTCAGAGCAGCCCGATGAAGGAGGACTTGGGGGTGTTGGTTGATGAGAAAATGAACATGAGCAGGTAGTGTGTGCTTGCAGCCCAGAAAGCCAACCATATCCTGGGCTGCATCAAAAGGAGCGTGACCAGCAGGTCGAAGGAGGTGATCCTGCCCCTCGACTCTGCTCTTGTGAGACCTCACTTGGAGTATTGTGTGCAGTTCTGGTGTCCTCAACATAAAAAGGACATGGAACTATTGGAACAAGTCCAGAGAAGGGCCATGAGGATGATCAGGGGATTGGAGCACTTCCCCTATGAAGATAGGCTGAGAAAGTCGGAGCTGTTCAGCCTGGAGATGAGAAGGCTGCGTGGAGACCTCATAGCAGCCTTCCAGTATCTGAAAGGGGGCCTATAGGGATGCTAGGGAGGGACTCTTCATTAGAGACCTAGTGACAGGACAAGGGGTAACGGGTTAAAACTTAAACAGGGGAAGTTTCGTTTGGATATAAGGAATAAATTCTTTCCTGTTAGGGTGGTGAGGCACTGGAATGGGTTACCCAGGGAAGCTGTGAATGCTCCATCCCTGGCAGTGTTCAAGACCAGGTTGGACGAGGCCTTGGATGATATGGTTTAGTGTGAGGTGTCCCTGCCCACAGCAGGGGGGTTGGAATTGGATGATCTTAAGGTCCTTTCCAACCCTAACTGTTCTATGAGTCTATGATTCGGTTTTCCATTTGAGGAAATATTTTTTTTCTTACCATAGAAACAATCATACAAGACAACATTTACTTTATTATTGCTTCAAACTCTCCTAGGGTTGTGATTACAGGAAATGCTGTTTGTTTGTTGTTTGTTTTAAAAACATATATGCAGAAGACAAATGTAACAAAGTAAAAAGTCAAAGGGTAACAATCCCTTGTATATTTCCTATTAAAAAAATCATGTTACTTCTTTGTTCTTGCTATTATTATTGCCTACAGTGAAGAAATGGCTAGGAAGAAAACCTACACACATCCTACTGTATAATTTCATTTTAGTTTCTTTTCTCTTGCAAAGCTGCTTGCTAAGAGACACCTTTAAACCAAGACAAACCTGTATCAGAGCATATTTGCCCACCTGTTTGATCAGCTTGTTTATAGGATAAAACTGCTGCAATAACTTGCACAGTCCAAAAGTAGATACAATTCTAATTACTGATCAGAATTTTTCACCTCATTATTCTGAAGTGAAAACTAGCTAAAACAGAGCTATTTCTTGTGAAGACAGTGCACAAAGGACAAGAGAACAAACCCCACTAGAAACTATGGATGAGCTGTCCCATGCAATGTTATTTAACAGCAAGTTGTTGTTTTTTTTTTTTCCTGGGGAAACAGTAATATCCTGTCTTTTCTTTTTTTTTTTTAAAGGATCAAGTGAATATAAGCAACAAAGTTTGAATTAAGAGATGTTAAACTCCACTAGCCTTGAAAAAGTGAGCTTTAATTGTTTCATAAGAAAGCTTATACTCTTTGTAAGTAGGGTATTTCAAGGTCTTGTAAGAAAAACATCGTTAATGGTGGCATGTCAAGGAATGCACATAATTAGTAACTTATGAAGAGGTTTTTCAAAATAACCAAATCGGTTTTTCACTACAAGCATTTGCACAATATTTATTCAAAAGGCAAGACTACCCCCTTCTAACAGGGGTGCACCTTATGTATTGCATATGTATACACACGCACATTATACATATATATAATAGCATACATGTTGTATATGCAGTCCCATTATTAAAATCTTAATACAAATGCCACTCCAGAAAGTACCTGCATATTGGGTTAATGTTTTTAATGTTCTGTTTATTTATTTTTGTTTTATAAAAACAGAGAAACTTGAATATGAAGAAGCTGATTTAAATTGTTAATAAATTAAACTTTACATTTTTTTTAGTAGTACAATAAAACACATTATTGTCTAAAGCAGTGTTTAATTGGAGAAATGTTCTGTGGTAATCACTTTAAAGGGAAGACAAGAACTTGCATTTCTAAGTGAAATTACACTAGTATGCAATGTTAGCTCATACGTATACTACAGATGTAGCAATAGCTGTAGTAGTGAGACAGCGCAGCTCTATACATCAATGCCATGTTCACATGCACTGAGGCAGATTTCATTGCTGTATTTTTATCACAGCTATAATTATAAATTAAGCCTACATGCATACTGTTGCATGGGAGTACTATCTGGCAGCGAGACTATCCTTACTGTTACAAACTATGAGTCATACCTGTAGGGCTAGATCCCAGGTTTCCCTCCTCCCATGCACTGAACACCCAATAATAAACTGGGCAGAGTGAGTCCTCAGCACCTCTCTTTCTGCCTTCAGGCTGCAAGAAATTCTGTAACTTAATTCAGAAGAATGACGAAGAGGAGAGGAAGTATCACAGGCAATTTTTCCTTTCTACTGACTGTCTGTATGGTGCAGCCTTATCCAACGTAATTCTAACAACCGCTCACTTGCCAGAATGAGAGAATTAAGACTGCAGGGCCAAGGGCTCACATGAGCCTCACCTGATGCCACGCTGTGCCACAATTACCATTTCTTAGAGCTTAACTGAAAAGACAAAGATGGAGATGTAGCAGGGGAGCAACATGAGCAGCCTTCAGCAGGTTTAAACTTCCTTTCAGGCTGAGCATTTTGTTGCCAAGGTTAATTCCAGTTGTCAAGAGGTACACTTGACTGACTACTTGCAGAAATTGGTTCATGGACCTGAACTTAAAGATCACACAGAAAAGTACTTGCAAACTTGTGTTAAAGCTGAGCAAGTACCAAAATTACAATGATAATATACTTTCAAACCGTCACTTGGACTAATTTTGACACATTTTGTTGATGTAGTATGTATAATATAACAAAATAAATTAAAACTATAACAGTGTTTTCCATTTCCTATGGGCAAAAGCTAGTAATTCTGTCTTTAGACTACATCTGGGTATCTTATTATGAGGAAAGGTCTAAAGTAAGAGGAGTTTCCACTAGGTAAACACAAAGTCAACTAAACAAGCAGGAGGAAATGGAGAATCAAATACATACAGCAGTTTTCTACTAAATTACCAATGGCCACATAACTTTCAGATACTAAATGGTACCCTACACCTGTAGTCAAGCAGTTTTCTTCTGAGAAAAGAAAATCCAGTAACACCAGACAGTGGACTCCTGTAGAAGTTAATGTGAAGTGTGGGCCCTAATTTAGAGGGCCTGCATTTCCTTTCTAGTGAAATTTACCTCTTCTCACTGACTCCTTAGGACTTCAAGGGAGATTCAGTTCCCGAAAGCCACAGGACTATAATTAGATGCTTAGAGTAACTAATGCACATGCCCTTGCCCCTGTTAAGAATTGCCACAATCTATGCTTAAAAATCTCACCCAAGGGCTGCAAGTGGTGTTTTTCGCCTGTGGGCGATCTACATCTGTGTGCAAATGGCTAAAAAAACATAGAGAGTACTCTCCAAGTCTAACTGGTTTTATAAAAAGTAACTAGTGTACTGCTCTGCAAATTCACATTAGCAGCTGATGAATTTGGTGAGAAATCAAATAAAGGTAAACAGAGTTTTTAAGTGCTCAAGAAAGGAACACTGGAAAAATCACATGAGACAGGGACAAAATGCTGTTTGTGTTACTATGCCCATCACCTTCAAGAACATTCTATTCTTATATTAGATGTTACCTTACAAAAAACATCAAGGTCATTGTCAATTTGGCTTACTGTCAGGGGAAGCATCTGTTGCATTTGTGCAACCAAATTCTGTGCAGGTTCAGGAAAAAGAGCTTATCTATACTGGGACATATGTTTCCTCCCCTCTTCGTGACAGTTATCTTTTAACATGGTTCTTTGTGAAATTAACAAATGAGTAGAACAGAATGTTGAATGATTATGTCAGACAGAGATCAGTCTTCTTTCACTGCTTTCCTATTATAACCAATGTTAAAATAGACTTCCAGCTTGCACATACTTTTCCCATCAAATTATCCAAGATCCTTTTTCAATACAAGGCTGCCTAAACCTGCAGACACTAAAAAAACAAAAACAAAAACAACAAACCCCAAACAAAAAAACCCACAAAAAAAAATCCAACCAGCAAAACCAAAAGCCAAGAAACAAACAAAAACCAAAACACAAAACAAAAAAGAAGATTCAGTTCTAACAAGCGATGACTTCTCTCTAGAGTGTTTTTTTTTACTCCATTCTTTAGGAGGCGCCAAAATTATTGGAATTTTATAAGGAAAATTATTCCTTTTAGATTTTTTCAAGGCAAATAGAAAGAGTTTTCCACAAAAATACATAGATTCTGCCTCTACTACCCTTCAAGAGAGCAGGACAGTGAAGCAAAAATTGTACTGTTCTCCATAAAATGAGATGTGTAAATATTGCTTACAATAGTAACAAGATGGAAAATTTTCTGAAACCCACCCAGCTCACTCACTTGGCTATACTCTGAATTAAACCACATTAAGTTTTGCTCTGAAGACCCAATTTTTTGCTCTTGTTTTACCCATCTTTTCATTTTCTTTGGAAACGTCATCAAAGGTGTTCATGAGCTTCTGAAGCAGATATCTTGATCTTGGGGGGGGGGGGGGGGGGGAATGTTTCATCACTTTTATATTGCCAGGTCCTTGCAGACACTGTAGACTTTAGTATTTTTAATGATTAACATACTGAAATTCAGAGACCATTTAAAAAGTGTCAAATAAAAGAGTAGGTCATTACTGTATTAAGTACTGCCTTTGAGAGATTGAAGTAAAAACAATCAAGACATACAGAGGGAATTAAACTGCAGTACACCTTTACAGACAAAAATTGTAGGCCGAGTTTGCAGACTAAACACCGGATCCTGGTTCCTTAATCAAGCCTTTTAACAAGAAACACACAAAGTGGAGAGAGAGAGGCACCGTTCCTAGACATTGAGAGTTCAGAAATATCTGCTGTATTCTGGTTCCTAGGCAGAGGTAACTTTTGATGACTGAGAACATGCTTTGTACTTTCTTTTGTTTTGCACTTCACCAAGTGAGCAGTGCTTTAAAATGAGGCAGTTACATAGTAAACAAGCACCCTGCAAAATGAGTTACCTCCTGAGCTCTCTTCCAATCTTTTTATATTCTATTTATTAATCACACTGTATAATTTTTAAAAAAGCTAGTTTTTTATTTAAGCACAAGCACCAAAATTATTCATTGAAAAATAAAATTATATACCTTTCTCAATACCAAATGAATGAACCAGCACAATCCTGGTTTCTTTCTCTTACTTCATAGATTTAGAAATGTTGAAACCTTTTTTGCATGTTTGTACCGAAAGACCTTTCATCAAAGACAGTCATTATGAGGTTTTGGGTTTTCTTTGGGGTTCTGTTTTGTTTTTTTTTTCTTGGTTGGTTGGGTTTTTTTTGCTTTTTTTTTAAATGCATTCCCACTCTAACAGTTTATAGGAAGGGACAACGCATCCAGACATCTCTTAGGAAAATATCTGAGGGGACAGAAGTAAAAAAAATGCCAGGCAAGATATACCTGAAAAGACTTCAATTTAAAAAAAAAAAAGGCTGGTAAAACCTCTATTTCCCAACTTTATGTTGTTATCACACAGAGCTCAAAGCACAGTTCTTGTGTTAACCTGTATTTGTTTAAGGGGCTGCATTATAAATCAACAAGCTTAAAATTACAGACAACAAATCATAGGTGAATAATGGTAATTTGCAAGTTTCAATGTAGCAGAAAAACTTCCTCTTAAAACACTTTTTTTTTTACAAAGTTCTACAATGTGAGTCCTCAAGTAATGATAGTAATAAATCATTCCAAAATGATGCTTTAAGTATTACACGCTGTACCTATTTCAGTCAGTTCTTGCTAACAATAGTATTTTTATAAACAGGATTTTTCTGACATCTTGTTAACTCAAGGCACTGGTATAGGCATGCTTAATGAAACACACACATTTCAAAGACCTAAAGCCTTATTATTTTACATTTTTCTCCCCAAAATAAAGCTTTTCTTTCAAACACACCTGCAGTGGAGTCTGCAGTACCTCCGAATGGGGAGCAGGGCAGGGCAACAAGCCCTGGAGCTCCCCTCCCAAGGACTCACGGCACAACCACGCAAGGTCCTGCTTGCGCTACCCACCCCTTTCAGAGGGCAGCTCTGCTTTGAGCAGGGCACTGGAGCAGGGGACCTCCTGGGAGCTCTTCCAAAAGCAGCTTTTCCACAAGTCTGCAACTCTAATGGAGCACTGGCAAGACTAGAAATTTACAAAACTCACCAGAATTTTATAAGCAGCTTGAGCCTACTTACCTTTACATAATAAAAGCCATCAGAAGTGCACAGTTTGTTCATTCAGGACTTTCAAAACCACTCTTTTTTCAGGTTTGTTTTTTTTCAGATATTGGTATTAATAAAGGAACACATCTGCACACATCGTAAAACATCCAAGAGGCAAACCGCTGGTAAGCCAGTGAGCACAATACATATGAACTTTAAAATAAAAAGTTGAGAAGTATCAATAAAGACCTGACTACCTTTTAAGTTTTAGGCAATGAGTATTCTTTCTGTCCCTCTCAGCTCAGTTCTAACACAGACCACTGAAAAAGAAGCACTTGATTTGTTTAGTGCCATTTCATTGTCTCACTAAAGACAAAATACATATGCACCTTTTAGGGGCACACATAAAATCTTTACAGCTACAGATTTTAAGCACGTCTTATCAAGAAAACTGTCCTGTCCCACTTGGTGGGTGTGTGGGGAGCTGATCTTTTACCACACTGCACAATTTGCAGGAGAAACAACAGGCCCGGCAAAGACTGAAAACAAAAATAACAAATAATTTAGTATAAAGTTCCCTAAAACTGTGCCAGCAGAAATAAAAATCTTGACAAGTTCTTAATTCTTATGAAAGACCTGAAGTACAAGACAAAAGGAGAAATGAAAGGAAGAAGAAAACAAAGCAATAGGATCACAATTCCGCGGATCCAGTAACATAGTAACATAGAATCATAGAATCATAGAAACGTTAGGGTTGGAAAGGACCTTAAGATCATCTAGTTCCAAACCCCCTGCCATGGGCAGGGACGCATTACGCTAAATCGTATCACCCAAGGCCTCGTCCAACCTGGTCTTGAACACTGCCAGGGATGGAGCATTCACAACTTCCCTGGGTAACCTATTCCAGTGCCTCACCACCCTAACAGGAAAGAATTTCCTCCTTATATCCAACCTAAACTTCCCCTGTTTAAGTTTTAACCTGTTACCCCTTGTCCTGTCACTACAGTCTCTAATGAAGAGTCCCTCCCCAGCATCCCTATAGGCCCCCTTCAGATACTGGAAGGCTGCTATGAGGTCACCACGCAGCCTTCTCATCTCCAGGCTGAACAGCTCCGACTTCCTCAGCACCTGTCTGGACGCGCTCCAGTCCCCTGATCATCCTCGTGGCCTTTCTCTGGACTTGTTCCAAGAGTTCCATGTCCTTTTTATGTTGAGGACACACACCAAAACTGCACACAATACTCCAGGTGAGGTCTCACAAGAGCAGACTAGAGGGGCAGGATCACCTCCTTCGACCTGCTGGTCACGCTCCTTTTGATGCAGCCCAGGATACGGTTGGCTTTCTGGGCTGCAAGCGCACACTGCTGGCTCATGTTCATTTTCTCATCAACGAACACCCCCAAGTCCTTCTCCGCAGGGCAGCTCTGAATCTCTTCTCTGCTCAACCTGTAGCTGTGCCTGGGATTGCTCCGACCCAGGTGTAGGACCTTGCACTTGGCACGGTTAAACTTCATAAGACTGGCATCAGCCCACCTCACAAGTGTGTCAAGGTCCCTCTGGATGGCATTCCTTCCCTCCAGCATATCAACCGAACCACACAGCTTGGTGCCATTGGCAAACTTGCTGAGGGCGCACTCAATCCCACTGTCCATGTCAGCAACAAAGATGCTGAACAAGACCAGTCCCAACACCGATCCCTGAGGAACGCCACTCGTTACCAGTCTCCAGCCGGACATTGAGGCATTGACCACAACTCTTTGTGTGCGGCCATCCAGCCAGTTCCAGTGGTCCACCTATCAAACTGATGTCTCTCCAACTTAGGATGTCGTGTGGGACAGTGCTAAACGCTTTACACAAGTCCAGGTAGATGACATCAACTGCTCTACCCCTGTCCATCAGTTCTGTAGCCCCATCATAGAAGGCCACCAAATTGGTCAGGCAGGATTTCCCCTTAGTGAAGCCATGCTGGCTGTCACCAAGCACCTTGTTGTTTTTCATGTGCCTTAGCATGCCTTCCAGGAGAATCTGCTCCAAGATTTTGGCAGGCACAAAGGTGAGACTGACTGGTCTGTAATTCCCTGGGTCATCCATTTTCCCCTTCTTGAAAATGGGGGTTATATTTCCCTTTTTCCAGTCACCGGGAACTTCACCTGACTGCCATGATTCCTCAAATATCATGGCCAGTGGCTTCACAACTTCATTTGCCAGCTCCTTCAGGACCCGTGGATGGATCTCATCAGGACCCATGGACTTGTGCACGTTCAGATTTTTGAGATGGTCCCAAACCAGTTCCTCTCCTACAGTGGGCACAAGGTCTTCATTCTCACAGCCCCTGTATCTGCCTTCCAAGACTTGGGTGGTGCAGTCAGAGCCTTTGCCAGTGAAGACTGAGGCAAAGAAGTCATTCAGAACCTCAGCCTTTTCCAAATCCAGGGTAGCCAGTTCTCCCGAGAGCTTCCTGTGGGGGCCTACATTCTCCCTAGTCTGTTTTTAATTTGCTATGTACCTGTAGAATCCCTTCCTGTTATCTTTAATACCTCTAGCTAAGTTTAATTCTAACTGAGCCTTAGCTTTCCTAACCTGGTCCCTAGCTTCCTGGACAACATCCCTGTACTCTTCCCATGCCACCTGTCCTTGCTTCCACTTATTATAAGCCTCTTTTTTCAATTGAATTTTCCTCAGGACCTCCTTATCCATCCAAGGAGGTCTCCTGGCCCTCCTGCTGCACTTCCTTCTGGTTGGGATGCAACACTCCTGAGCTTGCAGCAGGTGATCTTTGAATATCAACCAGCAGTCTTGGGCCCCTCTGCCCTCTAGGGCTGTATCCCATGGAACCTTACTAAGCAGGTTCCTGAAGAGGCCAAAGTCTGTTCTTTTGAAGTCCAGGACAATGAGCTTGCTGCACGCTCTTCTCACTGTCCTGAGGACCTCAAATTCGAGCATCTCATGATCGCTGCATCCAAGGCTGACCTGGAGCATCACATTTCCAACGAGCCCTTCCCTGTTGGTGAGCACGAGGTCAAGCACGGCACCTCTCCTTGTCGGCTCCTCTATTACTTGCAGAAGGAAGTTGTCTTCTACACAATCGAGGAACCTCCTGGATTGCTTGTGCCGGGCTGTACCGTCCTTCCAACAGATGTCAGGGTGGTTGAAGTCACCCATGAGAACAAGGGCCTGTGAGCATGAGGCTTTTCCTATCTGTCTATGGAGTGCTTCATCCGCAGGTTCTCCTTGATCAGGTGGTCTGTAACAGATCCCCACAGTAATGTCTCCCATAGCTATATTCCCTTTAACCCTGACCCACAAACTCTCTGTGGACTGCTCACCTGTCCCCAGACAGAGTTCCATACTCTCCAGCCTATCCCTAACATAAAGGGCAACTCCCCTACCAGCCTGCCAGGCCTGTCTTTCCTAAAGAGCCTGTAACCTTCCATTTCAACACTCCAGTCATAGGAGCCATCCCACCATGTTTCTGTGATGCCCATCATGTCATACCCCCGTACATGGGCACACATCTCTAATTCCTCTTGTTTTTTACCCATGCTACGGGCATTTGTACAGAGGCATCTGAGCCGAGCTCCAACTGAAGCCGGCTCATTGGCTGGAGCGGCTGGGATATCTTTGCATTGCTCCAAGCATTTATTATAGGTTCTGGCAACTGACTGGGTGTGTTGGGATGGAATGATGCCCCCCTCCCCCAGCACATCTAGTTTAAAGCCTCCTTGACCAGTCTGGCAAGCCTCCTACCAAAACTGCTCTTTCCCTTCTTTATCATCAGACCAGCTCCACGAGCCCCCACTAGACCTGGCCTACAAGCTTGGGTCCCGTGTTCAAGACACCCAAACCCCTATACTCTGGAGAATTGATGAAAAGACCACCTGAGCCCCAGAGCCCCCCCAGGGCTCTGTAGTCCTTCTTTATGTTCCCCAGGCTACTGCTATCTATATCCCTAGCACCCACATGTTCACCAGGAGTGGGTAATAGTCCATGGGACTTACTAGAGCAGGCAGCCTCTCTGTCACATCCCTGATCTGTGCCCCCGGTAGGCAACACACCTCCCTTGAGACGGGGTCAGGCTGACAGACGAGTGCTTCTGTCCCTTTCAGTGTAGAGTCCCCTACTACTACGACCCGCCGCTTTTTCCTACCAGCACCAGTACAGATCTTCTTTAGCAGGGCATCAGCCGGCTGTTTCTGGCTCGAGTGCATTTCCCCATTAGCCCCCTGTGGGACAGCAAAGTGGTTCAGTGTGGGGACAGGGGATTTAGGGGGAAGCCCCTTGTTTTTGGTTGTCCTTTTCCTTGTTTTTTTGTTTTTTTTTTTTTTGTCACTAATTCCCAGCTTCCCAGGTTAACGACCTCCTTCTTTCCTCCATGAGGTAGAGGTGAAGCTCGAGGCCCCTGCACAGTTTGGGCCAGGAGCAAGCATTCCTGCTTCCTCTCAGCTTCCCTGACATCTCGCAGTCTATTAACAGCATCCCGCAGCTCAGCCACCTGCTGCAGGAGGACCTCCACCAGGGAGCACCGATTGCAGCCCTGCCCATTTGACACCCTCCCCTCACCAGACCAGTGCAGGCACTCTCCACACCCTGAGCTCTGCACTGCAGCCTCCCCTCTCGTCGGCTCTGTCTGGGTGCCTACGCTAGCCACCACCGGGCCAGCCAGAGCAGAGCCCCCAGACCGGGCCCTGATCATACCACAAGTGCTCACCATCCCACTCGAACTGCCGCGCAAACTGCCTCGCCATGCTCCTGGTCGCTCACGCTCCCTGGGGCAGGTTTTTAACCAGTCAGGGCTGGTGCTGCTCCTCCTGGCTCCACCCCGTGTGAGTCAGCTGCTCGCTCTCGTCAGCTGAGCTGCTGGCTCCTGGGAAGGTCCTGTTGAGGATTTGAGGCTCCCTCGGTGGCTCTTGTCGATCTGAGTTGAGGCTCCTGGACGCTGATCTCCCCCCGCTCCGGTGTTGAAGGCTCCTCTCTCGAGCTACTCACCTGAACAATTGACCCAAATGTCCTCTCGGACACCGAGTTGACATCCTTGCAGTCACAACTCTTACCCTTACCTCTTCAGAGAGTCAGCTAAAACAACACAGCAGTTGGCTGCAAGCCGGTTGCCTGTTTATAGGGTCAGGGTCTCTTGGACTCATCCCACAGGTGCAGACTCATTTCCTGCCACACACGCACAGGAAGCTGTTCTGGAAGGTTCCAGCCAGTGCTAGGGTTCTTTGGTGAGCCCCAGCGCCAGTTCATGCTGTCCCCTGAGGGGCACAGCATGGTGCTGGGTAGCCGCAGGGTCTGTGCTGCTGTCTCCGGCCGGGTTCTTGCTGGGTCAGTTGATGCTTGGGGCCTCAGGGCAGACAACACAGGAAACCATCCCCTGCCTTCATGAAGCATGGTCCCTGCTCTCCCCCCAACCACCAACACTCTGCCCACCATCAACAGGCCTCAGCCTCCCTCAGCTGCTTCTGTCTGTTGAGTTGTTTTGAGACATACACCAAAAGGGTCTATTGACCATCACAGAGGCTTCCTAAAGGTACTTAAAATGTTACGGTAACTGTAGCCTTAGATAGGCATAGAATCATAGAATTATAGAATAGTTAAGGTTGGAAAGGACCTTAAGATCATCCAGTTCCAACCCCCCTGCCATGGGCAGGGACATCTCACACTAAACCATGTCACCCAAGGCTCTGTACAACCTGGTCTTGAATACCACCAGGGATGGAGCATTCACAACTTCCCTGGGCAACCCATTCCAGCGCCTCACCACCCTAACAGTAAAGAACTTCTTCCTTATATCCAATCTAAACTTCCCCTGTATAAGTTTTAACCCATTACCGCTTGTGCTATCACTACAGTCCCTAATGAATAGCCTATCCCCAGCATCCTTATAGTCCCCCTTTAGATACTGGAAGGCTGCTATGAGGTCTCCACACAGCCTTCTCTTCTTCATCCATGATTACACAATCATCTTCATTCCTCAGATTAGAATCTAGTCCAAAATGTACCTCAGTACTTTTCATAGATGTTTCTAAGTGGAGAATCCCAACTAACCTCATCAACAGTCACATCAGGTTACCTTATTTTGAGTATTTGCTTTCCTGCTTCATCAGGGCAAAGCAAGTTTACATCTAATCTAGATTTGGTCTCATTTTTCTTTTTTTTTAATAATTGCATATAATACATTTTATGAACTAAAAAAAGGACTCTGGAGAGGAGGTTTCTCCTATTGTTATAAAGTAAATAGATTCAGAGCCACATTTAGCTGCTGGCTAGTTACTTTAATTTGGAAATCTATCTTAGTTTAATGAGGGGGGGAAAAGAAGCTGTGTTCTCTCAGACTGAATTTATGAAACCTTCGATTCAGTCTGAGCTATTGAGCTAGGGTTAGTTCCCTACCTGAGATGTAAACTTTATGGAAGATGAGGCAATCAACCACTTCACATGCAGAGTCCATGAGCCTTCATCACCTCAGTTTAGAATTCCTTACCTAACCACATACAGGTACAAATAAGTCAACAAATTGATATGACTATATCAGTCAGGTTCAAAAGTGAGTTGCCTGCTGTTTTTGCAAGAG
Organism: Pezoporus wallicus; assembly: GCF_028554395.1. NCBI lineage: Eukaryota > Metazoa > Chordata > Aves > Psittaciformes > Psittacidae > Pezoporus > Pezoporus wallicus. Next base: position 1,126,194 of record NW_026634996.1, read on the forward strand.
CACAAAATCCTCCACCCACATGCAGAGAAATGTTGTAGCATTCATTTCAGACCTTGGGCAATCCATTAAAAAGGCTATGGTACAGTGGATCAGGAATACTTTGTGAAGACCAGAGGGATTTTTTGATGTGCTAAAATAAATGAGGATGAGTGGGGGAAATAACATAAAAATACAGAAGTCATAAGGAAAAATCATTAGGAAATCTAAAACCCTTGCAGAAGCTTAAAATTTCATTGTAACAGGAAACCAGCACTAGCTGTTATATCAAGTATATCAAAAGTTAGGAAGACTAAATTAAATTCAAAAAAAGAAAAAAAAGAGACAATATCATAATAGGGGTTGTTGGAGATTACAGGGTTGCAGTTTGAAACTGAGAAAGACAATTCAGTACAATAGAAATTTGGTGAATAGAATTAAGAGAAGATTCATTGTTTTACCCATCATTCATTTCTAGAGTCCTTAATTTAACTTGGATGTGTACAGGAAGAACTAGCTTTTATCCTTACTTGCCACTGCCATCCACTGGAATTCCTCCAGCTCTTTCCTTTTGTTCAGTGATAGCCTGCTCAAACCCGATAAGATCCAAACAAAACCAATTGCCCAAATTCACAAGGCAAAGTAATGCTTTAAACAACTCATTGATACTATTTTCCTAGATTTCTGAATGTCTGATATACTGCAAACACAACACACAATTCTTTTTCTAGCAATAGGCAAAGATTCAGAAACAGAAAAGGAAGCTGCAGTTCACATCTGCTGTCATCCTCTCTGGGCCAGTATGTACATCAATACTGCAAATACAAGAAATTCCTAGTAATAGAAATTTGAGGTGAATCCTTTCACAAGGACAAAATTACTGGAAGCACCTCTGAAGCCCTGACTTTGCACTTCGTTGATCTCTGACTCTGACATGCGAACACAGTTCAAGATCATGAGCAAAAAAATAAAGATCTCTCAATAAAATGTGAGAATATAATTTCTAATTTATAAACACCAAGTCCAGTGTGTGAATCAGAGTAATATTCCGTAGGTAAGTACAGGAAGCTCCTTTCTTAATGTGGGATGTATGAGGTGGAAAATCAAAAACACTACTTTATCCACTACAGGGGACTGTAGGCTGTGCACACTGTAATGGGGTAATTGAAGACAGAAAGGTAAATACAGAGATTTTACTGATTTATCAATATAACACTGATCACATCTTGTGAGATTGAATAAATACACTGCAGTTTTAGGCACATAACCATTTAACCGTACTTTTAAAATATCTTTTGAACATATATATGCATAATCTATGTTGTCATATAGCTGAGCAAGGATGAAGCTGCATATATTGCTTCTAAAAGCAAGTAAGATTACTACATCACTGTTGTTAACAAATCAATATGTAATTTTTGTTGTCATTTCATATTGGTTGAATTCTTTCTGACCAGATGCAACCAGTTACATTGCCTCACAAGTCATATACAAGCTTGCCTCTTCTTTCACCCTACCTTACTTCCGTTAGTCTCAAAGAGTAACCAAACTTCAGCATCTAGTAAATCAGCAAAGGGCTAGGACACATTAAGTATGCCCAGAAACTACACGTATTGCATCCTGCATGGGTTTTAGTCCCAGTCCGCCCCCACTCCCTTAGCCATGGACATTCCCACCTTAGGGAGTCTTACCTGGAACACTTATCACCCATTCACTCTCACAGCCTTCTCTCACCTAGACCAGTATGCTCATACAACTAAGCAGTAGGGCCCTGCAGGGTAAGGAATGTGTGAGATGTGACTGCTTACCTTTCTCCAAAGGGAACACTGACATTATCAAGCACAGCCAGAGATCTTGAAGATGTACATGATTAGTAAGAATTCCCATGAGTTTATCAGTTTACCATTGCTCAAATTGCCATAAATCACTTAAAAAAAGGTGACACAGATGAGCTACTGTGGTTCTAAACTACTTGAAATAACAACTTAGAAGGTAATTGTTGATCGCCAGTGAAATATAGACAAAAAAGTCATTATGATATAGCTAAAATACCTACAAAGTATATAAATTCTCCAAATTATTTCACTTAGAATCATGCTCCAGTTACTAGAAACCCTTGTAAGAAAGAAAGAATGTGTTAGCCCAAATCCACTGAATAGTAATGGATCTTAAGCACTTTCAGTATGATAGAGCTTGGAATTACATTTTCAGCCTTCAGTCAGCCTACCTCTGAAAGACAAGTGACAATTTCTGGTCACTGAAGAGGTGAGCACTTCTAGAGGGAGATCCTTATTCTATATCACAGTCTGGATGAAGCCTCCCTTCTCACCACTTGTAATGTAGGGACACTAGCCACATAAAGGAAGGCATGAGGTATGAGTATCTCACATGATGCTAGACATTTTCCATGCTTCTGGCCCGCTGGCTGCCTCCTGGATACCTCATCTAAATCTAAAGTTTACAAACTAACTCCTTTCCAACAAAAATATATGCCACTTACAGAATTATCTCTAAGTAAGCATTTAGATGCTTGTGAACTAGATTAATTCTCTTTTAAATTATGTTAGCCATGGTGCCTGTTCTTTCTCTGATTCTTCCTTCAGATCTCTTCCCACAGCTTTCTAATTCCTGCTGTTGTTTTTCTTTGTGACTTATTTTCCACCTCCCTCTCACAAATTAACAATTTCCCCTGTCTTATTTTTCTGTGTTCCTGTTGCAGTCACCAGGTTTTCTTTTCCTTTTGGGTCTTGTAGTGTCATATGTCAGGAAAACCTGCTGGAAAATGCACTGAGCTAGAATATTCTGACAAAAAATAAACTGTTTAAAAATCTTACGTCAACATAGCATTTAGTATTAGAGAACAATTATGGAGTTTTTTTGAGGTCAAGGATGTTTAAGAAATAGTAGGAATAATATTTTTTAGATGAAGATAGAATTTAAATTTTGTTTCATGAAAATTTGGTTTTACATACTCACACACAAGAGACATACAAAAATGTAGATTGTCCCCACTACTGCAGACTGATGGAAGAGGGAGAGGTTTCATGTTTGAATACACACAAGTGTACATATATGTAGTTATACAGTATATTTTTTTTTTTCACACAGCAAGGTCAGCAACAACAAAATCAAAGTCAAGCTAGTAATGACCGCTAGTACTATAACTCAGATATCTCTATACCTAACATTCAGTAACTAAATGCCTTCAGAGGGCTGTATAAGAACCTGTGACTTAAATTACCTCAAAAGGAAGCTGCCAAATTTTGGCTAGCAAAACATAATTAAAAAAAAAAAAATCTAATCCTTGTTATTGCACAGCCAAATGTTCAAATTTTATCAGTAAAATTATGCCTCTCGTAACTAATTAAATTAGAAAAATAAATCATTATTTTGCAAGTTTATAGGTAATGAATATAATACAACAGTGATTTTATGGTGAAATAGACTTCACCTTACTAACAAGAGTTCAAAGCAAGTCCACCTACAATTTGCTACATGAATGTATATACTATACTCAAAATCAGGACCAGACTTTGATTTAACCACGTGTATTGAGGCTTAATATCCTGTCTGAATTATGTTGACTGGTTGTGGTTTCAAGGCGCCTAAACAAAAGGAACTAATAGGTAAGCCTCTCAATCAGGCTCCAACATCATAGAACAAAATCAATGAGAACACAGTAGCTATCTCACCTGTTAATCAGAAAGTCAAAAAGTGTGACTGAATACCTCACTTCAATGCAGAATGGGAGAAGAACTGGAAAAAAAAAAAAACTTAAAATAAACTCTGGGTATTTTTGATGTTACTAGATACCTTTGTTAGTCTTTGCTACAGATGCAATTTGTAATGGTAAACAAACCCTCTTGTGATTTTCTGGAAAGTATTCTGAAGGGAAAGCAAAGGAAGGAGGGTTACTCTATTTACTTTTTTATTTTATTTGTCTTGGAGTGACCATCCTAAAAATGGTGGGGTTTTTTGGAAAATTATCTAAGGAGCAATAATGACTTTTTTGAATTGAGAGGAACATTTTTTAACTGCAGAACCAATAAATTTGGTAGGACAGTCACTTCATATTGTCACAACAAGGGGGAACTCAATCTATCTGGGGATGCTGAAACTCACTCTGCATCTCAACAATCCGTCCATTATTATCTCATTTTTACCCAAAGTCTTCAGCAGCACTATCAGAGGAGTCTGGACTGAGCAACAATGGAAACTCTATCTCCTTCAGCAAGGAGATTAAATCATCTGTTTAACTATAGCTTATGTTCAGATTTTCTAAATAGCCAAAAACATGATCAAAGAAATTAAACCTAAATTAAGTCCATTTTAAATCAAAATGTATTATCATACCCTGTCCCAACAAAGTGATTTTCCTAAAGAAATTTGAAAACTGAAAATCTAACTTTAAAGTCAAATATTTGTCCCTTACTAAAGTCTAAATTTAATCAACCTGCCCCCTTCTCTGGTCTTTGGAACGTTTAAGTCATACTGATGTATTTGAGTCCTTAGCTTTAAGAGTGACCAGTGGTTTTGAAACTCATTATGTAGGCTGAGGTACATTTTATCTGAAGTTCACTCGTTATTCAGTAAATACAACAAAAATATATAGTAAATTATTATATAGGCCTCCCCATCCTAAAACTCACCCCCTACCTCCCACCCCCGAACCATTCTCCTCCTAAGCACAGCCCTACTGACAGCCATCATAGTAAAAGCACCTCTGACTACCCAAAGCCCATGTAGTGGCCCCAGTTGCAGGATCCATGTTACTTGCTGCTCTCCTCCAAAAGCTAGGCAGATACAGCATGCCACCCATCTAACAGGCTCACTCAAGTTTCTTACATGACCTGTTCCTTACTCTTCCCCTATGGGCAGATAAAAGTAGTTACTTACCTGCTGAATGAACGAGGCAATTTGAGGACCATTTCTTCAAAATGTGTATTATTAGAGCAAGGTAGTCTCCTAAAATTTTGCAAATAAACTTCTTCCAAGTACCTGAATTTAATTAACTCAGAACAAATATTTTTGGATAGCTTTATCATCTAATGTCTGTGTAAGCTCACCATCAAAATGCAGCTACCCTTTGCCCACTCAGTTTAGACCACTGTCAAAAGCTGCAATCAGAAAGAGTACTTTCCCTATGTCCAATAAAGACGTCATACATTTCTCCACAGAAAATTTAAGTATGGAAAAATAATGCTACCGAGTTTATGACAAAAACTATTGACTTTGAATTTACCTAAGCTTTGACAGCTCTTCAGATGCAATCTCTCCAGAAGGGTTCATGTATATGAAAAGCATGTGATGTTCTGTACTACTCACAACACATCTCAGTGACATTTATAATGAGAAGTATTCTATTTGCCCCCTTTATTTATAATTAAGTCACTGCCTCTATTACTGGCACCTAAACTTTATGGTGTAAGTAATCTTCAAAGGCAAATGACTGCTCACTCAAGCTTTAGAAATTAGATTTCCTTCTCAGTTTCTTTGCTTTGATGAGATGATACCTTGTATAGAGCTCAGTGTAAAACCAGGGCTAACAAAAGCAATTACCAATATCTCTTCAACAAAAAATAACCCCTGCATGTGTATTCTTGTTCATATATGTTTTTTTTTCTCTCCATAAACAATCAAATACAGGTAACACCTGCAAGCAGATATGAGGAACCAAAGAAAGAAGCAGCAGTGTTTAATGCTTGAGGTCATGGGCCCATTACCTGAAAAACACAGGCTTTGTTTGAAGAGTCATATGTACAATCAAAGCATTTTCTTCATTAAAAAGACCTTTTCTTTTTAAAAAAAATATAACATTCATTTACACAACCTTTTACCAACCCATCCCTTCATACTTTTCACAATGCCAGAACAGTTTCAGTCTTTTGTAGTCAATACAGACTAAAGCAATCAGTACATAATTGTCCTGGGTTCAGCAGTAGCAGTCATGTTTCTCCTTTGTGGTAGCTGTTGCAGTGCTGTGTTTTGACTTCCAGCCTGAGAACAGTGTTGGTGAAGCCGATGTTTTCGGTTGTTGCTAAGTGATGTTTACCCTGACCAAGGACTTTGTGAGGCTCATGCTCTGCCAGGGAGGAGGGGAAGCCGGGAGGAAGCAGAGATGGGGCGCCTGACCCAGGCTAGCCAAGGAGGTATTCCATACCACAGCACGTCATGCCCGGGGTGGGGGGTAACTGGGAGTTACCCAGAAGGACACAGGCTTCTGGGTGGGACTTGTTTCTTGGCCGGTGGTATCGTATTATCTTCCCTTGTTCTTTTATCATTGTTGTAGTTGGTAGTAGCGGTGGTGATTTGTGTTGTGCATTGGTTGCTGGACTGTTCTTGTCTCAACCCATAGGAGTTGCACCCTTTCGATCCTCCTCCCCGTTCCTCCGGGAGCGGGGAAGGGGAGAGCCCCGGTGGGGGGGGGGGGTGCCTCGACTGTTGTCAGCCCAGCACCATTCACTGGGAGTGAGTGAACAAGTTGCCTGACTGGGTTTAAACCACGACAATAATAAATGTCTACTTACTTGTTTTACACTTAATTATGTTTAGTCATTTTACACAGCAGGGTATAGTTAAATAGTTCAGGATCAAGAGATAGTTCACTAACTTAAAGCTACTTAGTTCACTTTAATATAATCAGCAAATGCAAGGCCTCGGAAAATGAACATAAATTCATGTTTTCTCCCTAGTCCTGTGAAGTCAAACAAGTAAGAAGAAAGTGAAAAATACAGTAAGCTGCTTCAGACATTTTTTTTTTTCAGTATTAATAACTTGTCTGAGTTTCAGAACCTTTTTTTTCACCTATTTGATTCTGTTTATTCTCATAATTCTGTTTATCCTCAGCAAAAGCTGACATATTGATATATTAATATCTGTCTTCAGGGTGTATTAGCTGGTTTTCAGATTTAAAAAGAAAAGATACTTGGATATTTTCTATGCTACCCTTAAAACACAGAAATATGTTCCTCTCAACCTTTTGAGTTCGAGATATTAAGTAAGATTTGTGAATGATTTCACTCACATCACGTGTACTATGGCACATGAACTTACCATGGAGCATGCATCTTAAAACAGAGTTAATCAGAAAGCTGATGATAGAACAGAGAGGGTGCAGTTACCACAGAGAGATGGACCCTGCTTCACATTTCTGTGGGTTCCCAGGCAACTTCAGAGCGGGGCTAGTACAGATCTTGATGCTGTATTCCCATTCTTCCTTGCTTACTCGTAGGTTTAAATAGACACTTTAAGTCTGTTGCTCACCATACTTATTTAAGTAAATTTATCTTTTTGGCATATTTACTCTTCATCCTGTGGTAACTTGAAATGTTTAACACATTAATCTTTCTATCATCTTGATTTCAGTACTGTTATCTTTCTGCATGTATTATGTCACAATTGTGCCCTTCACTGCTAGCAAAACTAGCAGAGGGATTCTCTGTAGTTTACCTGCAGTTCTTTCTTGGAATGTTGGATTACCAGACAACCCCAGGAGTAAGTAACAAAAGCCAGTGATAAATCATGCTTTGCTGTGTTCAATAGAACTGATTTTCAAAGCATCCCCTCTCTGTTTAAAAGGCCTTTGCTTCCCTCCTAAAATTCTCTTGGGGTTCCTTTGTTGCCCTGCTCTCTGCCCTGCTTACCCACCTGCCTTTGGCAACAAAAGCTGGTAGGATTTTGGTATATTTGTGTGCAGCTTTTATAATGATCACACAAGGTTTCAAGGACCAGTGCTTTCGCACCAGTCTCATCACTCAACACTAGCAATCCTGACCTTATCTGGCTGTGTTTCATATTGCACTGCGTGAACCTCTTTGGATATTTTCTTCTTTTTTCTTTTTTTTTTTTTTTCTGTAAGTATAAGCTGACAGTAAAGAGAACTATTTGTAGGTATAATTCTAGCAAGAGCTCCCTTTTATTATTCCATTCAGCTACGCTCAAGAATGTAGTAATTCTTCCTCTGTAAAGTGCCTGTAAGTACTTTGGTCCTGTATTCACCCGTTACTAATAGCTATACAATCTTAATTTTGTTTTTTAATGCTTCTGTATTATGCAGATGAACACATATAGTCACTCTAGCTTGTAGAATGAATACAAGTTATTTGCCTGTCCTTCAATTCGATAAATGTTTTAAACAGCTTTTATGAAGACATATAAAATAGATATTAATGGCAAAGACAAAATATTTAAAATCTAATGTCTTGAGAATGGAGACATGCATACTTTTCTTAAAATATCTCCTGTCTCAAAGACAGTTATTTTAAATGTCTGATGACATGTTTGGAGGGAATGAAGCTGTCTCTCTATGTTTTATTTATGAATTTTCGTTTTTCTTGTTGAGTTCTTTTTAAGTAACATTGTGTCTTCACTCAGGAAAACTCAAATCAGTCAAGAGTATGGAAAAAAAAAATGCCTTTTTAATTGCACATTTTCTTGCACAATTATTCAGATAATAAAACCTCCAAGGAGAATCAAGGCAACTGGACTAGCTGTATAATTTTTAATGACCACTACCAAATTAAGCATGCAGCATCCTAAAATGGTGGCAGCATTTGAAACAGTTAAGCTATATATTTGCTGCATTCCAGTACAGGAACCAGAAAGTTGAGTGTAGCGATCGTACCTTCTAATCGTTCTTCAAGAACTAGCTCTGCAGCCTCTATGGTCCATCTGTCTGTGTTTCACCCCAGTGTTAACATTGAGCTATAGCTAAATCATTGCCACTGAGAAATCATTCAGATAACTTCAATTTGCTGCTAATCAAATAACCATTAATGTGAAGAAACATGCACTTTCATGATGGATGGGGAAGCAGGGAATAGTGAGAACATAAGTACCTGCAAGTATTTGCTTGTGCAGCTTCAAGGTCACTACAAGTGGACAGATTCAGTAACTGGGTGACAGTAACAAACAGCAGAAACTTTCCCAAAGTAATTCAGATCAGCAGATTTAGAGAGTACTATGATTTTTTTCCTTTAGCATTGTCAGGAAGCAGCAAGGGTAGATTGCCCTGTAAAGGAAGGTGAGCTGGGAGCTGAGTGTCACAAAGGAGGAAAAGACAGCAGCCTTCTGAACAAGGAGCCAAGAAATCAAGTCAGAATCAGGAGCAGCTGAGAGCCCACCAAGCACCCAGCAAGTCCATAGCGATGAAGCAGGCCCAAAAAAAATAGAAAGCCAAGTCAGCAGGTTGGGATGCATATCAGTATCAGGGGGTATGAAATGGGGTACAAAGGCAGCATTATTATTACTGCAGTCTAGCTCAGATAGGGGACAAGCTCGGGAGCCTCAGATCTTAGCCACTCTGCCCAAGCGAAGGCAGAGAAAGCTGCTTCTGGGGCTTCTTCACAACAGCCCTTTTCAGCAAGATGGCCTCCAAAAACCAGCTAAACTACAAGGGAAAAGGGAAATGTAGATTCAAGATTCACGGAACTTCATGAAATACAAGGTCGTGAGACTTTGATCAGAGCAAGAATACCCTTTTCTTTTTTTTTTTTTTCTTCAGGTTTTATAGGCAGCAGACACCTTAATTTAAAAATACAGACCAAACAGACTTTTCTACGAAAGCATCCTTACTGCAACAATTGACAATTTTTGTCAATAAAAGTTCTTCCCAAAATAAACTAATTTGGGGAACTGAGACTAGCCAGTTACGTATCATATCAACAGAAGATTTAAATTTTTAAAGACAATCTACCTGAGGAAATAACAGGTCTCATACTGAATGTATTTTTAAAAACGGTTAAAATTTTCAAATCAGATGCTTAAATTGAATGTTTCTAAACAAAAACACTGGAATAGCTAAAAAAGGGGATCTGACAAATTATTCATGGCCAAAATATTCAGGGTTTCACTAGGAACCTATTTCTCTATGCAAAACCTTGTTACCAGTTTTCAAGGAGATATGACCATTATGGAAGTTTCACAGACAAAGGGAATTAATGTCTTTCTGGAAGAAGACAACACTTCCAGTTATATCTCAAAATTCAATACAGAGAAAGCAAAACCCTACCTAATATTACCTAGAACCAAAATCAAGTCAGGGGTATACTGAAGTGTGGTTTTGCAATTCTCCTGGAAAGTGAAGAACTCTTCATCAAAATATAGAGACTAAATGTACATGACGATTCTCCTCAAATTCTCTCACAATGGAAGTCCATGAAGCATCAGGAACATGGCCAATACTGAGTGTGCAGATGAGCTGAATGTCATCTTTCTCTAGGTTTTAGGCAACAAGACAGTTTAGACTTAATTCTGTCAGCAAGTTGTTGTAACGTAAAAAAATACATACTACATTCATTATGATACTTTTTTATTCTGTAACTGTTTATCTGTAGTGATGTGTCCTTCCAAACACAGTGCTATAAAAATTTCTTTCAATTTTTCTGTTCTCTATTGGGAAGAAAGAAGTCTATAGCAGAGAATGGATGATAAGAGCAACTTCTTTCCACCTTGCACAAAAATTCATAAAAGGAGTACTTATGAAAATTTAAAGCTTTAATAACATTATTTTTTGTGAAACTCTAAATCATTTGGGCTTTTTAAAATCATTTGAGTCAAAAGACAGAAACCGTATCTCGACTAGGAGGGGAACTAAGTTAAAAAAAAACAATACAAGTTTTGCCAATTTCCCTCTGCAGCATACTGCAATTTTATTACTCTGGATGAAAGTGGATTTTTCCTTTTATATAGCAAGGTTCCATTATGTGTTCTATTTGATCTATGTACATTTACACCACAACCTTTGTCTTTTAATCTAAAATTTCTTCACTGAGAGCACAAAGCATTTGGAAGTTCTTCATTCTCAGTCATATCTTAGTCCTACTTCAGTAGTTGTGCTCAACCATTTGTGGCAGATATACTGCGGAATCTTTATTAAGCCCATCTGTTTGAACGCCTGTTTTCTCTACTGCTTTATGAGAAGTCACTGGTTTCATGAAGTCACTGGTTTCATAAAGTCATTGTTGGGATGAAGATGAACAGAAACTGAATGAAAACAAGCTTTTATGCATACATACTACTTTTTTTTTTTTCACGATACTGCAATTTCTGCTAACATTTATAAAGGATAATTATTTTAAAACTAAAATGAGCTGTGTACAAATGAGATATGTAAGCTAGTAATCTTTAGAAATAGGCTGGACAAGGAAATATATTAAAGGATTTATTTATCTTTTTTGCTGTTGTTGTTAAAGTCTGCTGCAATTAAAATATTTAATGTAGTCCTGGACACAATGCAGTTATAAAAAATAGTTATCAAAATGAGGTAATACTACTGAACTAAGAATCACACACAGTCCATCAACACACAGAAATTTCTGACCTCCTAAAATTAGATAAATGAGAAAATGCTGCCAGTGTTCATGATCATAGAATGTGTTGCAGCTGTAGGACCACACTTTGTTTTCTTATGCAGTGAGGTCTACATGAATAAGGTGTAGCAAGGATTAGGAGAAGTTTTGTGATTCAAGTTATGCACCCCATTTCTATTCTATGCAACAGCAATCACTCAATTCTGGAAAATAATGTGTTTGCTTGCTAATATATATAAAGTTCATAGTACGATTAACTTATTCATTAAAGTTCTAAATTCATAGGGTCAGCTAAACCCCAGTAACCAAGAAAACTGTAGAATACAAAAGATCCAAAGAAAGGATAATAAATGCAAATATCAAACACAGAAAGGTTCTTAAAAAAACTAACAAAAAGATCAGTCAGTGAACAGCAAGCAGCAAAAGGATAATTTTAGAAATGCAGCATTGTTTGCCAAGCTCTAAAAATGTACAGCAGGAAAAATTACCCTAAAAATGTCAAAACCCTGAATGTATAATGCCAGCTCTTAGCAAATTGAAAAAATAGGGCTACAGGAGAAAAGTATTAGCTGAGAAATCTTCCACAGCCTTTACCTGTGAAGCCTGGAGAATAATGCAGCGTAGTGCTCTTGAGCAAACATCAAAACCTGATGGTAAAAGATTAAGAGGAGCACAGAGTGTTAATAAGAGAATAGTATCAACAAACACAGAGATCATTTAAATAAAAGCTTGCCAGCAACAGCAAGGAAAGGCACAAAAATGTAACATGTAAATCTGCATATTTAATAAGTGTTTTGGATGTAAAAATTCCTTTATAATTGATAGTTTTGACATCACGTGATGGCACACATAGTATTGTACTGTGGCAAATACCACCAGTGGTTCATGGTATAGAAAATGAAGAATTTCTGAGCTGATCAATATTACCTAGTAGATTGGCAGAACAGTCACTTGTGAAGGCAGAAATACAGTAGAATACAGCCTGATACAAGCAGAATCTCTCTGCATCTTCTGTCTTCTTGAAGGAGTAAAAAACAGTAATAGAAGAGGGGATGGAGAGATGGTGTTAACTTAAGCACACAGGAAATGTGGGATTTGTGAACACAGCTCCTTTGCAAAATTCAAGATGGCAGGCTGCCCTGACAAGATGGAGGAGCGGCCCAAGAACTGCAGCAGCCTGCTTTCCCATAGATGAAAGAACTATTTCCTTCTCGGAGAGAAAAAATAATCCAAGAAGTATTTTTAAGGAAACCTAAAAATGCTGAAAACCAAATGTGAATAAGCAATGTAAAGCATGCAAAAAAAATGCTCAGTACCCCAAATTTAGTACTGCTGTAAAGCTAGCTGTTACCAAAGCTGTCCACTCATGTATTTCAGTTTCTAGATGTGCTTTTGCATTATCTGGTCTAATAAATAGATGCTTTGTGTATAAAAGTAGTAGAAATAATGCCACTAGTAGTATTTAGCATTACAGTCCATAATGGTGAGGGAGACAGACTGTGAAAATCAGATTATTACCTACCCTTAGGAACAGCTTCCCAGCTTTACACATTATGAGATTTACTCTCAGTTCATTTATGATATTGAAATTGTTATTGATTTGAACTCCAGAAGAAAAAAAAACAGATTTTTCTCCCTTGCTAACCTTCTTTAATCCAGTTTGTAGAGAAATGCCTGGAAGCAGACATATTTTTGGCATTCTTAGCTTTTAAGGTGGGCTGAAGCTCCAAGCAAACACTGTGCTTACATCAGACCCTAAGGTGAAGTTCACTAATCACACCACTGATAATGAAACATTAGCATTATCATTACATGCTACAAAATCAATTGATTCATCATCTCTGCAGGTATAACTGATAGTGAAACTAAACCTCCTTTCAGCATTTGAGTGATATCGGTGAGGGATTAGTTAAACAGCAAGCTGGTGCTGAAAAGGCATGCCCAGAGAGCCAGTGATAGCGTTGAACTCGTCACGAGGCAGAGGCACACTTAGTGGGGCTGTGGAAGAGCCAAGGTCAGGACAAAAAGAGAAATCCATGCAATAAGAGATTAGTTCCTGGGGCTGTTCCTTTCTTTGCAGATTGCAAAAATTCTTCATAGGTGTAGCTCTGGGGATTTATATACAGAAGACTTTTCATTTTCTTTCTCTTTTTTTTTTGCTGCTGCCAGAGTCTTTGTGAGCTCCACGCTCAAATAAAAACCTTAGCAGTACAGAACGGATTAATACAGGATTACAAGAAGATTATATTTCTGGATCCTCTTATCTCTCTTTTTTTTTTTTTTCTGAAGTTTATATCCCAATATTACATTGCATATATTCAACATGATTCCTTTACAGTAACATAGCTGTCAAAAGAAAGTAATTTTTTAGAAGTAGCTGAGATTTATGAGAAATTCTAAGATTTACTTAGTTTACAAAGACTGTTAACAGAACTATTCGTTAAAACTCCAGAAAAATTTAGGATTTCAACGTGTCCTTATATCATGCACATTTTGTATTTGGCTTTTTTTTTTTTTTTTTAGATCCAGTATTACCTGACATTATATTTCTTCCTTTTTCTCCTTGAAATACTTCATGTGCTCTGTCATTCTGATGTAATAGAAATTTCAATACAAAATATCATAGACTATCCCTGCTCCTTTCATCCTAAGAAAAATACTTTTCTGAGCTTTTCCAGTCACCAATATCTGGTGACATGAAAGGTGTGATCCTGCTCGCACTGAATTCAGTTGAATAATAATTTCAAATGACAGTCAGGCTCAACTCTCTGCACAGCCTTTAATCCAGAATATAAAAAAAAAAAAAAAATCCAAAAAAAAAAATCCTGTGTACTTAGAAAAGTAAAGTAATAGTAACTTCCTTAGCATTAAGGGTCCCAGAAACCATTACAACATGTGAAAAAATTCCAACGTTTCTGCATGTTTTAACTCATTTTAACATAACAAACTCTGAATTCTGGTTCTCACCTGATACATGCACTCAGCTATACAGCAGAAATGGCTAGTGTTGCCATTGGATTAAACTATTTTCTGTCAACAAGGAACTGGGCTGAGATCCCTGCCCTTACTCCCCTGTGCTGTACTGATAGTCTGAATACTGGTATCCAAGAGTGAAAAGCAACTGCCTTGAAACATGGTCTTGCGATATGCAACTCCTTATCTTGCCTGATGAATTACTATATTTAAAAATCAAACATGCTGTTTCTCAGCTGATCCTCCAGAAACAGTTAAATCTAAGAACTCACAAAGATCAAAACATATCAAATTCTAACAGAAGATTTAATAAGATCAAATAATCTTTTCTACTTCTATAAGTACACACCACAGAAATTTGTAGACCCTTGTATAGATTAGACCTAATTCTTCATTTCTGTACAGAAAAGCTATAAATGCAGGTATATTCTGCAGGAACAGGATCAGTCATTTTTAAAATGAAGAATGAATAATAAATCACAGAAATAAAGGTTTTATGGAAAGTTCCTGCCATTGATTTCGTCAATCTGTACCATGCAACAAGTGTGCAAAACTGAATGTTAACAGTAAAAAATGTGTGGAGACATACAGGGGCTCCTGTAGGTGCTCCATGACATACATGAGATTATCATGCAAGGCATTAATTTTTGTCATAGAGCAATTCAGGGAAAACAGGAAAAGAATTTATCATTTTTTGTCTGAAATCAGCTCTTGCAAAATTCCTTTTAGCTCTTAACCTAATTCTGCCAGTTTGCAATCAGAACTTCTCAACTTGAGCTCCTCAATCAGCTGTCAAAGCTGCTGAGTGAGAAAGGAGGAACTCCCTTCTTACACAAAGTCCTTCATGTACAAAAATAGAGAAAAATTGTCTTCAAAGACATACCAACATTAGGGAAGAATATTAGAGATTGTGAGAACCCTTTTCAAGTTGTCCAGTTTGTTGCACCACTGCAGAGTGGGATAGAAGGAACTATGACTCATCCTTCTCACCTTTTCAGAGAGCAAAAATGAATTTAGCAGAAATAAGCAAGCCCTTCTAGCCTACACTCCGTTTTTCTGAAATGCATATATTTTGAAGGCCTCTTTAGAAGGAATCATAGGCAAAGACTTTCCATTAGAATTTGTGGTCCATTCTGCTCAGCTACTGGGGAAGATTGAGTATGTATTAAAATGCATGTATTCAAACAGTCTGACTTAAGAGTACACATGACTCTTCATGCACAGAGAAGTCACCAGATATACGTAAGTGTAGGCAGGAGAAAGGTCTTAATTGCCATCTAAAATTTAATTTGGGACCTAAACTTTATCTGAAACCTGATAAATTTACAGGTTTGGCTAGGCTTCCATGGCAGGCAGGCCAAGATGCCTTAATATCAGTTCACAGAGAGGTGAGCAGTATAGGCTTTGGCACAGGTTGTAAATTAGAATATACAAATATTTTGTTGCCTATTATCTAATAAAAATCTTGGCATAAAATCCTGAGTGAACAGCTTGCCTACAAAGATAAACATTATTTTCCTACACAGTAAAATTGTGTAATGATACTTTCAATACAGTTCCAATAACGTTTGTGTAATAATGCATGATCATATAAAATAAAGATATGAGGAAATCTTCAGTCTATATAATAAAATCAGTGGTTAGAAGACAGACTAGAGGAGGCATTATAAGGCATTATATATGGTCTGCACACACAACCTTTAATAGTACAATGCATTATAAAGTTTTTGTCTTGCTACCATTTAAGACACAAAACTACTTGTAATTACCCAGTATATTGGAGGCAAAAGGTAAAAATAAAAGCTACACATACCTTAATAGTTGCATGATTTATAAAGAAATATACTAAGTTGACACTAGTTTCTATTATATTTTCTTAAAAGCAAAAGAAGTGCTGCTTATGTTCATGAATCTAAACCCCTAAGTTAGAGCACACAGATCCTTTAAAATTTTTCCCTTGATTTAGGAAATGGTCACAGTAAGGATCAGTTTCACATGGCAGACAAATTAGTTGCTGTCTCTAACAGGATTAAGATAAAAAATTGCTTTTCTGGTGTCAATATATTGATTTATGCTATTGAATATATAAAAATATCACCAACTCACATTCTAAAGTGCAGCCAGAAAACTCACATGAAACTGCAAAACTATCACAGTAAAAATTTTCAGCTAAATGACATCATTTTGGTCTTACAGAAATGCCAGTTGTGCAAAATAAGTAGCATACTGCACAAAGAAAATCCTGCTGGTATTTTTATTTTTTTTTTTTTTTGCACACACAGAGATTTCCATAGAGAGATTATTGATGTGATTCTGCATCAGAAGTACCTAAGAACAGCAAGTCCTTATATTACAAGGAATACCAGCGGCATTGATACAAAATAACAAGTAGGAGGACAAGGCTGCTTTATTTGAAGTTGTGTTGTTTATTTCCTACAAGACCTTTCTATAGCCCCCTGTGAAAAGGCACAATGCGGAGAGTACGTATATGAGTTGCACACTACAAGAACAGATTTTCCACTGTACCTACGGACACAGTGATTAAGCTACAGCTATAGTAATGTATTCAGAAATCAATTCATTGTTACAGGCTTTTAACAGTTGTACTGGAAGTATCTTGAAATGATCTGCTGTTCTCACTGCAGGTGTAAAAAGTACTGGCAGCTATTCATGTGTCTTAAAAATGATAACTAATGAATCGCTGATAGCAGTAGCAATAATATTCTCTGCTATACTGAAACATGATAGTAGTACTTACCTGATAAGGCAGAGTAATTATGATCACTGTAGGAAAATGGGGTATAGTATTTAACAGATTTTTAAATCTTAGACAAATGCCTAAGATTGAAGCCAAGTAAGAAACTTAAGACAGCAGCATGGCAGACATTACATATTAACAACAGCCTGCTTTAAAAAAAAAAAAAAAGCTGAAAAGCTTTTATAAATACTTATACCATTTTGTGAAACTCTTAAGCTTCGTACATTTATCGCTTCAGAGAAAAATTAGGCAATGATAACTTAATAAGAAAACCTTCTACCTGGTAAAGCAGTGTTTCATATTTACACAACTGTTTCTTCCAAGGAAGATGTATTTACACAGAAATGTGTGACTGAGTGGGGTCTTTTTTTTTTCCCCTCTTCATTTTAACCTTATAGATTACATGAGGAAGACTGCAGCAATAGTAATAAGAAAGAAGATCATAACTACATTGAGATCATAAAATCATAAATACATTAACTTGAAGTGGATACTGTAAGCTGCAGGAACTACTACCTGATAAATTTCACAGATCTTGATCTATCTACTTGATAAATATCACTGAAGAACCGAAGTTACAGCTGAAGACTGTGCTATTTCTTGAGTGAAATTCTGGGCAGCATACAGGGAGAGAGATGCCAAATGGAGTCTGAATGGCAAATGAATTCAAAAGAATCCAGAGCTTCCACAGCTAGAGCAGAGGAAGATTTTGAAGGACTACTAAAATTTGAAAGCTGCACAGCAGAAGAGAAATCCCCTGAAAAAGAATGTGAAGATGGAGAAAGGAACTTTAATAGAAAGGATAGCCCTATTTTCTTTATAGGCATAATTTTGTAAGAAATTTGAGCCAGTAAATTAACTGTACCCCAGCTGAAAGCAAGGATGAGGCCAAAGTGAAACAACTCAAATGGATGTTTACTAACATTGGTAAACAATTGCTTTCAGAAATTGTTGTGAAAGATGTGAAACCATTCATTATAGGAATAATAGAAGTAGAAAACAAGACATTGTCATGGTTTAAACCCAGTCAGGTAACTCGTTTGCTCACTTCCCCCCCTTTCTTGCCCTCCCCCTGCTCCCGGAGGGACGGAGAGGAGAATAGAAAAGAATGCAACTCCCACGGGTTGAGACAAGAACAGTTTAGTAACTAAGGTATAACACAAATCACTACTGCTACCACCAATAATAACAATGATAAAGGAAATAACAAGGGAAGAGAATACAACGCCTCAGCACCAGCCAATCGACAACTTGCCCCCCTCAGCCTGACCAAGCACCGACCAATACCTCCTCCAACCCTGCCATCTCCCAGCCCTTCCGGCTAACTCCCAGTTACGTCCTGGGCATGACGTGCTGTGGTATGGAATACCTCTTTGGTCAGTTTGGGTCAGGTGTCCTGTCTCTGCTTCCTCCTGGATTCCCCTCCTCCCTGGCAGAGCATTAGGCTCACAAAGTCCTTGGCCAAACCAAAACATCGCTATCAGTTCTGTTCCCAGGCCGAAAGTCAAAACACTGAACTGCACCAGCTACCAAGAAGGAGAAACATGACTGCTACTGCTGAACCCAGGACAGACATTTATAAATGGGATAAAGCTAGCTGAAAGAATCCACTGTTTAGAAATGATGGAATTGAATCAAGATTAAAGATAGTGGCATACATAAAAATGATTGATTAAATAAAGATAATATTCCCCTTGGGTAAAAAAAGAAACAAACAAACAAAACACTTTCTGGGGATACTGTCCTGGGTTCATCTGTAACAGTTATTTTTTCTCCCTAGTAGCTGGTGCAGTTCTGTGTTTTGTCTTTAGTCTGAGAACAATGATGATAACACACTGATGTTTTAGTTGTTGCTAAGTAGTGCTTACCCTGATCAAGGACTTTTCAGTTATCTCATGCTCTGCCAGTGAGGAGGGGCACAAAATGCTGGAAGGGAGAAGAGACAGGACACCTGACCCAAACTTGCCAAAGGGGTATTCCATGCCACAGCACGCCATGCCCAGTATACAAAATGGGAGGAGTCACCCAGAAGCCCCAGATTGCTGCTCAGGTTGTGCTGGGTATCGGTTGGCAGGTGGTGAGCAATTGTATTGTGCATCACTTGTGTTTATTGGTGGGTTTTTCCCCTTTCCCTGCTTAGTTTCATATTCTCTGCCTTTGTTAATTCCCTTATCATTACTATTATTATTATTAGAAGTAATTTTGTATTATACTTATTTATTGGATTGTTAACCCATGGGGTTTACATTTTTTTGATTCTCCTCCCCATCCCACCCAAAGGAGACAGGGAAAGGGTATGAGCAAGCAACTGCATGGTTCTGAGTTACTGGCTGGGCCTAAAACCGCAACAGTATTTTTCTGGTGCACATGGGGCATGAATGGTTGAGATAATGACAGATCTGACCACAGTGTGTCTAATTGTATTTGTGATAAGCATTCACTGTTTTGGATTAAGTCATTCATCACAATGTTGATTTATTGCCTCTCAGAGTTGTTGCACTTGGTCTGAGTTTCATTATGTCACAGACTACCTGTGCTCAGCATTTGCTGGTTTAGTGTTTATTGGCTTTGGGGCCTGGGCTAAGGTTCTTGTTTCATTGTACTTTATGAAAGTAGCTTGTAATAAAGTAGAATTACTGATCATGAAACTGATCTGGTATGTGTTCTCAGCGTGGCCATCACCTCTATACTTTAGGAGGCATGTAATGGGAATTATTAACATCTCTCCTAAGAAGACAGGCTTAGAGAACTGGGCTTGTTCAGTCTGGAGAAGGTCCAGGGGAGACCTTAAAGCAGCCTTCCAGTATCTAAAGGGAGCTTACAAAAGAAAAAAAAAAAAGCTGTAGAGGGACTTCTTGTAAGAACAAGTAGTGGTAGGACAAAGGGGAACAGTTTTAAACTGAAAGAGTTTAGATATTTAGATATTAGGAAGAAATTCTTTACTGTGAGGATGTTGAGACACTGGAAAATGTTGCCTAGAGAAGTCGTGGCTGCTCCATCTCTGGCAGTGTTTGAGGCCAGGTTGGATGGGGCCTTGGGCAACCTGGTCTAGTGGAAGGTGCACCTGCTCATGGCAGGGAGGTCAGAACTAGATGATTTTAAGGTCTCTTCAAACCCAAGCCATTCTATGATTCTATGAAAATATCTATAAATATATGGATAATGGATCAATGAGTTACATAAATCAAAGTCAGAAATACAAATGTCCATAAGCATATTTGAACTGCACTTTTCTAAGGAGTCTAAAATATCATAAATTTAGTTATCTAAAGATAGGGTAATGGAAATGACTAAATCAAATGTCAAAGTGAGAGTTTATTTTGACAAAATTAAAGGGAAATAAACTTCACAAACTGGGATAATTCCAGAATTCTGGTTGTAACCTAGGACTAACAAATAAGAAGCCTACTTCTATTCTTACTGCCAGAAGTTAGTATGGAGGAAAAAAATGAAAGCAAAATGCCTCAGCTACTACAAGACAGCTAGCATGATTCTTCTTCAGAACAACTCAGGAATGAAATTACAAAGAAAAGATACTTGCACATGGAGGGAAGTGGACTAAAATCAACATGGATTTATCAAACATGAGAATTTACTTTTGTTGCCTTATCACTTTCCTCAGATAAACGCAATACACCCATGCTAATCCATCTGAATCTGAGCAGGGCCTCTGATATAAATGTCTCATGGGAAATTATTTAATGCAAAAAAGATGAAGTTTCAGACATGGGCTGGTAAACAAATAAATAATTGATCAACAGCAAAACCCCCCAACAAACAGAGAAACAACAAAACCAAAGCAATTTTCTAAAACAAAAAACCCAAACATCAAACCAACAACAACCAAAACCAGACACCCCACAAAATAGTTATGTTGAAAGGTAGGTTATGAGAAAGAGATACCAAAGATATTCTTCAATAACTGACCTTGAGACTTACCCCATTTATTATTTTCAAAGGTGACCGTAATACAAGGAGTTTTGGCAACGACAAATTTCAGAAGCAGTATTGCTACTGGAAAGTACATTATTACCCTTCAGGAGTAAGTAGATTACTTAGTAGATTAAAAAAAAAAACCAAAAAAACCAAAGAGGTGAAATGTAAATGTGCAAGCTGTACTTTCATGCCCTTACATAAAAACAAAAAGAATGTTTGTCCTAAGATGAGAGAGGCTATATTGGTTGATTCTGCTTTTGCAGGTGATCATTATCACTGGCCTGAAAAGAAACAAATTAGTTTCTAACAGGCAAGTACTGATAAGTCTTCAGAAATGGGGAATGGTAAGTCTTCAGAGATGGAGAGCTAAGTGTATATATCTTCTAAGCACTAAAAATGTTTCACAGGGAATTCTTTATAGGTGTCTAATGATTTATCTAAACCAGGCTGGTGTGAAGAATTGCCTCTGGGTTTATTAGAGGAAAAAGGTGACATTATAACAATCTATTTTTTTCATGCTAATAAAACAAAAGCTGAAATAATGTATAGCTACTCACCAGGATATGCGATGATTAGGTGAGTTGTACTAGGAATCTTCATGGGTGATAATGGAGGATACCATAGTTAGTATGCTTAGATGGGGTATTAATTCTTGAAAAGCTCAGAGGCAAAGCATTTTGAGATTGAATTTTACAAGTTCCTGAACAGTAAAGGAAGAATAAGGAGACTAGGAGGCTATAAAAGCAATCTTTTGACATGAAATTTTGGTAAAATTAATTGCTGGCATACTTAAGAGGGTGGCATTGGATTGCTGTGCATTGTGGGTTTTTTTTATTTAGAAGGCTGTAAGCTTCTGTGGTCACCAAGTAGTACTGAGGAATTCTTCAAGTGACAAACAAGTGTATAGACAAGAAAAAGCTGGGCAAAGATAAAGGTTGGGAAGTAGCCCAAGCTCTTATCTCCCCTTTCACATCAGCAGCAGTAGCAGCCATTGCAAGGTGGGAAGAAAAGTGCATGTGTATGTGGCTGTTCAGCTTTCATGAGTGCTGACCCATGTCTGAATGGTTCATAGAGTAGAGGGAGGAGTCTATGTCTGTATACAGCTGCTTAGGTACACACATAAAAAAAAATGTCCCAGGGGAACTAAAGATGTATGCATGTCTGGAAGACGTGGAGGAAATCTGTATATCCCATATCAATGCAATAACATCAATCATTTGATACAAGACAGAAAATCCATATAAAACTTGGGACTGCTGAATAATACTTTCCAAAAACATTATTCGCAAAAAGCAGAAAATAAAATAGAATCCCTATCTACCAACACTGTCAGCATTTCTTCTCTCATGCATTTCCTTCTATCACTTATGTAAAATAAACTTACATATATAATACAGTTCATGTCAGTACCAAAAAATGAGGAAGAACATTCTGAATTCTTTATTTACTATCTCTACATGGTTCAGACTGATTCAACTAGCACAATACTTTCAACTATTTTAGGATAACTTTTCATGATTTTCCTAGAAACTCAGGCTCTTGAGTCATGAAGCAATTATCATGAAGAAAACATGTCTATGTGAAGGATAAACCATCATTAACTTTCAGTTATGCTTCCAAACATCTATGATTCAGCACTTGTGCTGGTTATCACTGACAATACCAGCATACAAAATATATTGAACTGGTCTAGATAACAAGATGAAAAATTATAACAAAATAATAAAAACTTACTCAGTTCATTCTTAACACAGCTCCAGACACATTCACCCAACAGTTCACGTTGAGAAAAAACAAACAAACAAATAAAAAAAGCAATGTTAGAAACATTTTTCTGGTCAGCTTAAAAAATAACAGAGGATCACAGTTAACCTTAATTCTGCCCCAGGTCTTTTTGCCTACAGTGACTACTGAATGGCAATCCAAGCAAAAACATGTAGCATACACCAAAATCAAAAAAAATGCAGACTACATCACACATACAAATCATGCCTTCAAAGTTTCAAATTATAACCCTCAAAGTATATAAATTTATAAGTTTCTCACATAGTTACATATGACCTATATGTCTACTAGTGACTGAATGTATGCTGGACCTTAAACTCCATTAAAGCAAGAATTTTTATGTAGGATGCAGGAATAATTTGCTTACTGAAGTATAGTTCTATTTCTCTTATGCTCCAACTTTACACTTAGGAAAGGTAGAAGGTACAAAATTTCAAAGTAATTTTATTTTTGTAATTATTTATCATATTTGGTTCATAAAGGCATCTACTGCTGATCTAAAGAAATATAACAGTACGTTGCATAATGCCAAAGTGTTTTGACAGTGAGTTGTCTAGCTAGTTTTATACCTTCTCTGCTTTTTTGCTCCAACAGTAAAAACAGCTATAAAAAATCCAAACATTGAATGCCTCCCAGAATAAGATAATGATATAGCCAACACAAAAGCAGAATAAAATATAAGTTTAGGATAAACTCTGGGGTGCCTTTTTGACATATGGATTTGTGGGAAAAAGTTTCATGCCTATAGGTATCGCAGAATTAGAAAATGACTAAGGCTGGAAGGGACCTCTGGGTAGAAACAAATACTTTACTGTGTCTAGTGACTGTTCCTTTTAGAAAGGGTGTAACTATAAGTGGCATCCCAAAGAGAGAAAACATGGACCTCAATGAAGACAATCTGACAATGAATTTTTCCCATTCAGAACATGCAACTTCATTGCAAGAGGCTTTGTGCAAAAGTATGATCTTTAAATGAGCTAACCTTTAGAAAATGCCTAGCATGATACTCATAAATCATTACCTTTCATGTGCCATTATGCTCTAAAGCCATATGTGTCACAAAAATATAATTTCATTATATAGTACATCAGAGAAGTTCATTTCAGCCTCTCCCTGCACCTACTAACAGATTATGATTTATGCTTTATGGTCTATACCTATTTACCATGATCAAAGATGATAAAGTTATGATAATGAACATTTTCAGATGCTTCCCTGCCTAGAAGTCCTCTATTTGAACGGATTTTCATAACACCTCTCTTTTTTCTGCAACCATCTAAAATCAGAGCTGGTTCAAAATATGGCCCTCATTTTCCTCCTTCAGGATCTTAATAGAATATTATATCAAATTCCCATTGGAGTCAAGGACTGTGGAATGGAGAAAAGCTCAGAGGTAGTTTGCAGTCTCTTATTTTCCCTTCCCCTTTCTCTGATTGTTCTTTTTTGTTCATTACTTGATTCAGACTATGAAATAAAGAAAATACCCTGGTTAATGCTTGCTAACAAAATGAAAATTGGCAAAGTTGCTAGTAAACTGATGGCTTAGGATTTATTTCCTCAGTTACCATTAGAAATAACTAAAATTAAGTTTCACAAGGTATCGTTACTTAAAGTGAATAATGTCTGTGTTCCAACTTAACTATCCCAAGTAATTTAAAAGTCAGCAGGACTAGAATCAGATTGCCAGCATATCTGCTTTTTTTTTTTTTTCTTACCCAACTATAATGTTGAATATACGGTATTAGTATTTTGGAGAAGTCTGTTGTCATCCCTCTAAAAAAAAAACTAAAAAATAATAAAATGTTAAAAGGTAAAGTAGACAAAGTTAACTCCTGATTCCTCAGCATTTGCATAATTCTGGTTACACATTTAGGTGCTTGTTGATGTATTGGATACTCGGGAGCTTCTGGGGATTCACAAATCCATTCTTCAACTCCTGTTTTTTTCAAGCACTGACCATATTTTTTATTTTTTTTACACCATTTGTGACATTAGCTCAGAAATGAATCTCTGTATCTTTGCAGTGCAACTAATTACCAGTATAAAGATCGGAAAACTTTCACAACTGTTTGTTTTTTGTTAATTTTGAACAACATTACAGTTAAGTACCAATTCCTGAGAACTCTTTAAGTCATCTTAGAACCATTTTTGTGAGGCAACTACAAACTCCCACTTTTCTACACTCCATTATGTATGTGAAGTGCCTTTCTGGTTTGGTTGCCCTTCCCCTCCTGCACCTTCCTCAGGCAATTGTACTTCTATCTTCAGCTCTCCTGAACTTGTCCTTTAAGAATCACATATTTAACTTATCAAATAGGTAAACAGGAAAAAATGTTCTGAAAGCTTTCCCTGTATTTTAGCAACAAAAGCACAGTATACACCTTGCTATAGCTAGCTGTTCCTCTTTCTGGAAGTGAATAAAAAATTAGCCCTGTGTGATATGACAGCAGCAGTTAGGGATGTCTTTTACTAGGCAATAGCACTGAACCCTGAAATCTATACCATTATGTTGCTTGTCTGTACACATGCATTTAAAGATGTTCTCCTCCAAGTGGTCAGATTCTTATAATTGCAGAGGCCAGCCTCCCACAGTATTATATAATAGAGAGGTGCTCTCTCAAGTATTACCATGTTTGATGATTCAGTGCAGCCTTTTAATAACATAAGCCTTAATGTAGCATGCAGAGGTGTAATAGAATATTACGATATTCAAGCAAATCTCAAGATCAGTGATCAAGGTAAAGCCTTAAATGGAAGGAAAGGCTGCTCAAATGTCTATAACTACTTGACTCTGCAGCTACAAAAACATTAGAGAGCCTTCAGCATAGTTTCTCAGTTCTTCCCCTTCAAGGGTTTATCTGTCACCAGGGGAAAACAAATGAATAAACATTGTTCCAATCTTCATTTGCACCCTGTCAGATATGACAGCTGGGAAGAATTTTTAAGCACTGGGGGTTTTGTTTGTTTGTTTGTTTTAAATTATAGTACATGCACATATGCTGTTTTCAAAAAGTCTTTCATTTCCAAGTTTTCTTCACCTCATCAAATGGGAGTATGAATGATGATCAGAAAGTTGCTTTTAGATAATCTGTGAGAGAAAGCATTTCTATTTTCATCTAGGGTTTATACACACAGTTAAAGATACCTGCATGATAAAGATTTTCCATTAAAGGCAATGAGTTTACATAATCTTGGGAATCAAATCTAGTCACACCTTCTTCTCAATTCTCAAATCACAGTAATGGAAAATAAGATCAAATGTGTAAACAAAACTACTAATGAGAACCAAACAAGTAAGTCATTCACAATCTATATGCTGCACAGAAATAAAAGGAAAAGAAATAAAGTTATTTTCTACAGACTCGGTTAAGCTGTTACGAAATTGGACACTTCAACATTTTTTTTTTAAAATGTCATCATACAATTATATTGACAATATATAGTTAGTTTATACTCCCAAAATTCTCTTGAATATTATTTTTTGAGAATTCAGTTCCTCATTTCAACCATGCTAGCAACTGGAAGCCATTAAATGTACCTAATAATAGTTTATTTACTTTGTAGGATAGTTGAAAGCATAACTTTTCTCACTCCCAGATTTTGAATGTCAGTGAAAACACAGGAGATGTTTTTAGCAGTGATATAGTTTCTTAGTCAGTCTGAAAGAGGTACAATGCCTGGAGCTGTATCCTGAGACTGGTTGATTTCTGGTTATTTCAAAGTATCCTGAAGTTACTATCTGAAAATATATGAAGTGAAATTTCTTTGATGTCAGATTTTAGGCTCTTAGGTTTTGTGTACTTTCTGAAGTAAGACAACAAGAATTACACACACACATAAGTTAAGCAATCACCTCAGGGGACTGAGGTCTAATCTTCCTATGTTTTGTTTCACCTTTCCTTTCCCCTCAGCTTTATCTGCAGGGAAACTTAAAATGGATTTTGGATACAGTACAAAACTCATCTCAAAACCAAAAAAAAACATTTATTTTATAATTTTGGTATGCTATCAATGCACCTTGAATATCTAGTGGAAAGAATGTAAGTAAAGTTACAGAAAGTAATAAATCCATTTGAGTACATACATTTTTAGAAGACAAGTTAGCAGAATGCCCCCAAGACAAAGGTATTGTCTGAAGCATCTCTAGCCAACATGAATGTATGAAAGTGCTTTTGGTATCTCAAAAAAACCCCTATTTTTTACTGCGTTTCACACATGCTTTCTCTAATCAGGTTTTGAAGTATTTCACACCACTCAGAAAGTCACCCACTGGGACCCTCTTGAATGTGACATGAGGAAAATGTATGAGTTAAAGTGAAACACTCAAGAAAAACTTCATCAAATCTCCTGGAAAAATATATCTTGAAATACTCAAATTTTTGCTTATGATGAGGAAATAAGAATCGGAGCGTATTTCTAGTTCTGTTTATTTGGTAAGTTAACTAACAAGGGAAACCTAGAGAATATCTAATACATTATGAAAGAGATTACCTTCAATCAAATAAGAATAACAGCTAAAAGTTATGATTTGTAAAACAGGGACAGGAAAGTAATACACAAACTAGCACATTCAAGATTATAGAACAAAGAAAAAAGGCAAATACTGAAATTTATATACATGGGAGATTATTACAGGAGATCTTAGGAAGCAGACTTAAAGCATAGCTACACAGTTTTAAGCTATTTCAGCACCTTTTGGAAATCTCAGTATATGTTAGGCTTTTCCATACTTATGCAGATCTGAGCTGAGACTCCCAAACCAGTTACTGATGACAGAGTAAAAATAAACTTTATGTTTGCTTTCAGGAAATAACACTATTAAAGAATTTACATCATTGAAAGTTTTAAAGATGTGGCCCTTGGATGAAACTCACCTATATGTAAGATACTGTCATCAAGCGCATTAACTTAAACCGACAACCAAACACATTGCTCGCTATGAACAAGACCTGTGTAACGTCAATATGCCAGTATGTAAGCCCCCTGTTTGAGATGTGAATTACATCAGCAAATATTCTAGGTCAAAAATGGCAGATAACTAGGAAGTTGCAAGGCAGCTGGCTCTTTTCTTTGACTAAGAACTTTTTTAAGAATTGTCATTACAAATAGCAACATTTCTAAACAAGATTAAAAAACTCCCCAAAACCGAGAGAGCAGTATTTTAGTAAAAAATGTCTCAAATTCCAATACTAGAGGCCAGATTAATTTAAGCTGTAGATCACTTCACAGCTAACACTGTTTCTTCCTTTGATGACTACAAGAGTTCCCAGAACACATAGGCATTACATAAGTTAAAGTATTGATTGACTATGGCATCAGATACACCTGTGATTTGTGACCTTGGAATTTGATTTAGCATCAGACTAGTTCAGTTTTTATTACAGCTTGCAAATGTTGTAGGTCAAATCAGAAACAATGAAAACAAAGACTGTCAATGTCTTACTAGATACGGCATGAGACTATTCTTCAAACGAAGGCCAAGAAATGATGGTCTCAGCAGGCAAAAAGTTTTAAGCAAGCTTTCTATACAGGTTTTTCTGAAAGGAAAAATCATCCTAATTATCCTAATGGAAGTAACTGGAAGTTATCCTTCCTTGGATGAATTCTTTATGATGAACTCTGAGTCATGAGGTACCACATGCTGTTAAAAAAAAACAACAAAACACAACCCCCCATAATTTTTATTTATTTTATTTTTAAGTTTCCATGTTCTCTTAATGAATGGTCTTCCTCAGTGACCACTGCTTGCTTTTGTGGAAGGAGTGTCAGAATAAGAGCCCTCAGCAGTCTAGAATTAGCTAAAATATATTTCCTCCTGGTATTTCAACTAATTTCATGGTCAGAAATGAGGTCAGGTATTGGGTGGAATTTTTTCTGAGTGGTTCTGTAATCTGACAAATTTAAAATTATAGAAGTATATATTGGATACCTAACAGTTGTCATGTTTTATATGTACATCAGCTAAAGTCAGATCATCATTCTAACTCCACTGAGTATTCAGGATCTTCAACATTAAACTGCCCTCTTAGTAATTTCTGCACTGCATAGTGAAACACAGATTAGACCCTAAGAACCTAACTGCTAAGACCAATTCATCTTGGAGAAGTTTACATAGTACAGTGAACTGGGAAAATACTGCATCTGATTCCTATAACAACATAATGCCACTGGCACAGAGCCAGTCTTCGCCTAGTTATACCTGCCAGTCATACAGTTAATTAACTAAGGCACAGCATAATGCTGTGGTTAACTTCCAATTACAGGCACAGTTCATGTCAAGAGACCACAGGTTGAGTCTCTCTATTGTATTGTACAGTAAAGTGCAGATGGGCTCCAACAGAGTAGTAGAAACCCACGGTAATACAAGGTACAAGGAACAGCTGCTCTGTAAATAGACATTTAGAGTGTACACCATGTATCAAAAGTATCTTTCACAATATCAAGAAAAACTCATGTGAAAGAAAACTAATTCTTTGTTAAACTCCAAATAATCATAAATCCTTTTCTTACAAGCTGAATGAAAATTATATGACTTTTTCTAATCCTTTAACTTAACCACTTTGGAACCGAGTTAAAAAAAAACAAACATATAAACCACAAAATTATTCATTCAATTCTTGAGAAAACTACTTTCTTTTTATTGAAATAACTTTCTCCACTAAGAATTGAAAACCTTTTTTTAAATGTTTAACCAAAGTTACTGTTCTGTTTTTCAGTTTGTTTCCTTTAATTAAACTGAACATGGCAGAACAAAATGCAGACTACTTTCTGAATATTAATTACAGTTTTCTCAAAGTCTCCTAGGTCATTAAAATATGATTAGCTAACAGGTTTTCTTAGGTGGAATGAATAATACACATCAAATATACAGATCCATTTCAAAAGTCTACAATGATTACCTAATTGGGATTCAGTTAATGAGAAAAATCCATCTCTGTTGGTTCAGTGACATGGGCAAATATTTCAGTTCCCAAAGATGCACAGCATGAAACACACAGTACACAACACCTGAACTATCAAGTTAGCCACTGAAGGGTCTGCGAACTACTAAACAGCACAAAGGTATTCCTGCTGAGTATGCTACCTGAAGTCTCCTCATCCTTAATTATTTTTATCAGATTACTTTAAATTAGCCCTTATTAAAAAATAAATAAATAAATTGTTTCCATGGCAATAAATTTGTTTTACCAACTTATAATAGATGAATCTACTAAAACATTTGCAAAATGCATTTCCAGTTTAGATGTAAATAAGCATCAGATAAATCTGTTCATGAAGAAGCATGATACACAACATTACATCACTTATTTAGTATTGCCAAATTCTCCTTCTGGTGCTTAGCCATAGTTCCAATTAGAAAGAAATGTTGTAATTATCATCAACAATCAGTATGTGGTTTTAAGGGACATATTTTTATAGTTATACTTGATTAATGCTGTCTGGAAATAGGGAAATATTATATTACCCACTCTCCAGGAGAATCTTCTATCCAGAACTGGCCTAAAGCCATCCCACCTTCATGGAAATCAGACTGTAGCAATGTCTCCAACAACTCAATTTATGTGATGGCATACTATGAACTATTTTCTAAAATCCTAGTGCTGTCTTTGTATCAAATGGTAAGAGGAGGAAAATCCGAAACTTTGCACCCCCTCCTAATCCATCCTTTTTGTCCAGCAAATTGCAGTGAGGAAAATATTTTCCTGGTCTTGTATGTGTCCCAAGAGCCCTAAAGGTAGCCACAGCAGCTACAGGATGAGATAGTACATCCCTTACTCTCACGGCTAAAATTCAGGTATCAGCATCACCTACAACTGTATTGTTTGCACTGTGCAAACCACAAGACACTGGACAAGTAACTATCACAGTTGGCTCTTGTATTTATCCTTTCTATAAACAATTTATGGATGGAATAACTGAGTCTGGACTGTACCTCCACAAAACCAGTATACTGTATATTTTGTATCATGTTCTGATTCAGTATGTTGACAATTATAAATCCCCCTTTACATAGAATAGAATGGAAAGGAATAGAACAGAATAATCTCAGTTGGAAGGTACCTACAATGATCATCTAGTCAAACTGTGTGACCCCTTCAGGCAATTTGCACTTCAGGCACTTCCAGTACTTAAAAGGGGCCTGCAAGAAATCTGGAGAGGGACTTTTTACAAGGGTATATAGCCTTAGAACAAAGGGAACTGGTTTTAAACTGAAACAGGGGATATTTAGATTAGATATTAGGAAGAATTTCTTTACTATGAGGATGGTGAGACACTGGAACATGTTGCCCAGAGAAGCTGTGGATGCCCCATCCCTGTCAGTGTTCAAGGCCAGGTTGGACAGGGCCTTGAGCAACCTGTTCTAGTGACAGGGGATTTGGAACTAGGTGATTTTAAAGTCCCTTCCAACCCAAGCCATTTTATGATTCTTGATTCAGGAATGACCAAAACTTAAAGCAGGCTTAAAGCAAGCTTGGGGCCTCAACCACCTCCTAGGAAATCTGTTCCAGGGTTTGACGACCCTCTTCATAAAGAAATACTTCCTAATATGTCCACTCTAAACCTCCGCTGGCTCAGCTTTGAACTGCTCACATGCGTCATATCAGTGGATACCAGGAAGAAGAGCTCAGCACCTCCGTCTCCTCTTCCCCTCCTCAGGAAGCTGTGGAGATCAATGAGGTTGCCCCTCAGGCTCTTTTTTTTCAAACTAGACAAGCCAAAAGTCCTCAGCTACTCCTCACAGGACATTCCTTTCAGCCCTTTTACCAGCTTTGTTGCCCTCCTCTGGACACATTCAAGGACGTTCATATTACAATACTAACACACATTACAATACTGACATATCTACACATTACACCTTGGTGTGAGCTCCACTCAGTGCAAGGAGAATGATCCTGATCTGCTCCCTAAAGCTCATGGGATGGGCAACACATAAGGATCTATGTAAAATGTAACACTCAAAATTTATTTCATAGACCAGCAGCTCAATGAATTATACTATGCATTATAATGGCATGAATGACTCAATACCCAGAAAATTCTTAGATTCTTTCTTTCCAGATTAATACTGCATGTGTGACAAGATTCTGCCCAAGAGTCCATACAGATAAAGCATGGATAATCCTCTAGGTTGCCAAAGGTAATCCTAATCAGAGTAGTATGAGTAGATGGGAGAAGTGTGGTTGTGTTTTAGTCAGAGACAGCATTAAATGTCTGTATAATCAGTGTAGCTATAGGCAGTGAGCTCCACATAACTGATAAAAAAAAATAAAATGAAAAAGAGGAGTTCAGAATACCTATCTGCAGATACCTGTCTCTAAAGTAAATAAGGGGTGAATAAGGAACTCCCGTCCAAGATCAAACATGGAAAGGAATTGTACAAGAGATGGAAGCAGGGTAGGGTAACCCAGGAGAAATACAAAGATGCTGTCTGAGCATGCAGGGATGGGGTTAGGAAAACAAAGCCCATGTGGAGCTGAACTGGACTACAGACATGAAGGGCAACAAGAAGGGTGTCTATGGATATATCAGCAGCAAAAGGAAGATCAGAGAAAAGAGAGGCCACCTGCTGAATGAAGCAGGGTGTCTGGTGACAAAGGATATGGAAAAAGACTAAGGTGCTTCAATCTGTCACCTGAAAGACTGACCTTCAGGAATCCCAGGTGCCTGAGACCTGTGAGAAGTCTGGAGCAAGTAAGATCTACCTTCAGGGATGCAGCATCTCTCTAGGGTACATTTAAACAAACTGGACATAGGGCAGTGGGACCTCATGAGATGCACCCAGTAGCACTCCCACTTATGTTTTAAACATCATGACAAACTGATAAAGTACAATCCAGATATATGGACAATGAGGGGAAGGACTGACAGCTGTCTAAATTGCTGGTTTCAAAGGGTTGTGATTCAGTCCAGCCGAAGCCCTTTCACTAGTGGTATACACTAAGTATCAATATGGCATCCACTGCTGTTTAACCTCCTTATAGCAACCTGGTCTAGTGTGAGGTGTCCCTGCCCATGGCAGGGGGGATTGGAACTAGATGATCTTAAGGTCCTTTCCAGCCCAAACCATTCTATGATTCTTTGATTCTATTTTTTTTCTAAACTATGAAGTGGTAAAGCACAAAAAAGCATTTGTGCAGTCTTCTTCTTTTCAAGATATTCAAAGAACAAGACAAAAAACAGTCTTCAGTAACTGTAGCAACTGATGATGTCAGTGACTGCTTGATGGAATTCATCTAACCATTTCGTAAACAGAGACAGACAACTCTCTCACTGGAAACCATCAGATGCTTAACTTTTTTTTTTTTTTCCCATCCAAAAGTATCATGATTCTGAAACAATGTGAAGATTTTGTTGTAAATAAGACATTACAATGGACACATATTTGAATATTT
Organism: Pezoporus wallicus; assembly: GCF_028554395.1. Classification (NCBI taxonomy): domain Eukaryota; kingdom Metazoa; phylum Chordata; class Aves; order Psittaciformes; family Psittacidae; genus Pezoporus; species Pezoporus wallicus. The sequence continues at coordinate 1,159,325 of NW_026634996.1, forward strand.
TTTTTTGAGCAATTCTATCATGACTGTTTTCTATGGAAAATTAGACAATTCATGTTAGAGAAAATCTAAGAAAAAATCAACATTTTTATGGATGCAGCTAACAGATGATTTTATATAAAACGGATATTAGCAGTCAAGAAAGCAAATTGTAATTCATCACACCCTTCTGTCATAGCTATTTTGAACAGCTGCTGAGCTAGATAAAGATCATACTTAGTTACTAATCATTATGTGGCTGTAGGTCAAATCTCATGGCAAGCACACGTGAGCAAGCATGCACACGCACACACATACAAACATTGCAATAAGAGTTAATTTTCAAGTAATTACAGCCTGAAACATTCTGAGGAACAGCAACAGCAACTACATACAGGCAATCAGGTCTTCAACAGAGTATCATTATAAGTTATTAGATGCCTGCAAGGTGCAGGTGGTTTTTGCAGGTGTCCTGGACTGCAGAAAGAATGCAAACAAAGCAGCCAGATCAACAGATAGGTAGATACAGACACATAGCACACACACTTATACATATGAGAAATATACATATTCTCTCTCTTCAGGTTGAAAATACAAGAAATGAGAAATCTACCTATGTATAAAATAACTCACAGAAATGCTGGTTAAAATTCATGAAAGTATATCTTCTTTTAACCTTATATCTTTAATCATTCTAATAACTACAAAGAACCTCTAATTAAATCCAGTCATATAACTTACCCTTTTCAATTCTAAAGAGAAGTAACACTAAGTGATAACAATAATAAAGAAGCAATAAATTTTTGCTGTTGTTATGTTGCATAGAAGGGCTGAGGTTTTTTTTCTTTTTTTTTTTTTAAGTTTTATTATACATGAGGAAGTTAGAAGAAATCAATGTAAAAAAATACTTGGTCTGAATCATATAAGAAATTTAGGGAAACATCTCCAAAGTGATACATCATGACATACATCAGGAAATATAACAAAAAAATATTACAGAATATTGAAAATCTGTACTTTTCTTTCAAAACTACAAATGTAAGGCTAGTTTTTCTTCCTTGCAAACAGCAATTATGGGCCAGACTTTGACACTGGTCTGAATTGCTGCTTAGGTTGAGCAGTACTTTATTCCAAAAACTAAGTCTCATTGAAACAGCTTCTTTGGGGGGGGGGGGGAATCTCATCACACTAAGAATTTCAATTAGTAATGAAGAATATATCAATCCTTTTCTAATGAAGCACGTTGTCCTATTTTCATCTTACTATGAAAATATCTCTTCAAAAACCTCTGTCCATAAAAAGAAGAAACTCTTCTTGCACAAGACCACTTAACAATATGGCACGTCTCTCTGGAGCTTGCAAGGCACGCAAAAAAGGCTGCAATATTTTTTATTGATAAAGTGTGCTAAAATGTTTGGGTTTTTCCAAGCTATGCTCATATACTAGCTTTATCTTTTGCAGTAGCTGTCAATAATACCAAGCATAAGAATGGAAAAGATACATACTTACAACTGAGTCTTGATATCATAGCAAGATAAAAACAATAAGCAAGTGAACTTTGCTACCTGGGCTCTGCAAGCACTTGCGTTGGTGTTGGCCAGTTTCATTCAAGCTTGGTTAATGTAAAAAATGAGTCATTTGTGCTGTCTTCTTTTTCTGTAAAGGACTGTAATTTGTCTTGACTTCGACTGTATGATAAAATTTGATCCAACTTCTCTGTTTTCATGGAATCAGATAGCAAATGGCAAACAATAAATGTTCCACTCTACACTCCTGACACAAGGATGCGGTGTGTCAAATCAAGAGACAGAAGGATATAGAACTGGTAGGAAGAAATTCTGTGCTTATCGGAGTTGATGTACTTTGCCATTGATTTCCCTGAGGTCAGGATTTCATTCTCAGACAGAGAACAACAGAACTGAACGGCACACTGATTTACAGAGACAACACTAAGAGGAGTGGTAAATGAAGAAGAGCTCTGAAAAGAGTACTCTAGGATTAACAGAGAATTCTAAATTACAGAGAATAGTGGCTAACATGAACATATGTGAAATGGAAGGAGGTTAGCGCTTATGATTTTAGACGTGTAATCAAAGCCCTGTCTTAAAAGGCTTAAGACTGCAAGAGGAATTAAATGCAGAAGATACATTATCAGCGTTGAAGCATAACACTGAACTTCAGTTTCTTTACAGTAAATGCTTGCAGTTGAGTTTAAGCTATTTAAGCAAGAACAAGCAAAATGCTATCTTTATCTTACTGACAGCTTCATGGAATATGTTTCTTTAAAGAAATACCTGACACTAACAGTAACCAACAGTGCCCATGGGAATGGCAGCCTGACAACACTAAGTCCATGTAAAACTACATGCTTGTATGTGTGTGAGCTTGCATGTTTCTAAAACACATACACACCATTTGCGTTATTTATATAACCTATTGTTTAAACACCTAAAAATATACATTTAGAATAAGTATAAAGGAAAACATTATATAAACTTGTCAAAAGAAGTATAAGGTTGTTATTTCAACAATGTGCTCAATGTGCTACTTAACATGGAAGGGCTCTCGCAGAAATAGAGGCAGATAAAGAACCATCTGACAGACTGATCTTATAAAGTGAAAAATTAGAGCTGTCTATGTAAACAAAAGTACATTTAAGTGCTAACACAGGTACAGCCCCCCGCCCCCAACACTAACGGCAGTGCCAACAGATTCTTCTTAGAGCAAGGAAGCCAAAAACTACACATAGAGAAGTGGCACATACGCTACTCCTAAGCACAGCTCAAAATCACTGACAAAACTGAAGAGGCTGAGCTGTATACTAGAAACACTGAGTTACTGGTAATGACAGTGCTGCTCACAGCCGACAATCAACATAAAATCTGACTGCTGGCGCACCTGCAGGTGTGAAGTATGACTTTCTCTGAGACTGCTAAAATGTCTCCCTTAAATAATTTTTACAAGACTGCATAGCATTTCCTCACCAGTTTACAGTCTCTGCTGCATCCTTTCTGTTAGTGTTCCCTGTATGTGCTTCCATCTACTTAAATCTGACTTGTCATGAAAGCAGATGTAAAAAATGCTATGAATTTTTCTAACAATGGCAAATATAATCAGAAAAACACTTTTTTTCAGCTTGCTTACATGGTAATAAACCCAACTACCCCATGAGCTGGTTGGAAGCCAATGATCTCAGAACCAGGATTTGACACAGATGGCCATTTTGAAGACAGTAACATCAAAGCTTTAAAAGCAAGGTGACAGTTACAGTCTGTGTCCTTCAGCCTCATTGCCTGGACGGAAGAGAAAATGGGGAGCTGGAAGTCCTGTTATGGATGCCTGACTGAAGGGAAAGTGAAGGGACAGGTGATGCTTCCCAAAGTCCCCAAACTAGTCAGTTATTGGGCTGAAAAATTCTTTGTCAGTTGAGTCAAATAAACTTGCTAATAAATGTTAAATTGTTTAACAGATTAAACTTCTCCACAAATCTGGTTAGTCTGACATGGCTCATACACAACCTGCAGTTTGATAGGAGCAAAAATTATGCCTACTTCAGAGAGCATCTATACAAATTCCTTGTTTACAGCTCTACTGCAGCCTGCCAGATTAATCCAAGCCTCCATTTCTGTATCTATAATTTTGCAAGAAAACTCCTAGGTAGACAGGTATTTATGTGCCTGATTTGCAGGCTCCTGCGATGCACATATAAGCCTTTCTGTCTACAGAGGTTTCAGCAAGATTTATGTACGTAGCAACCACACAGATTTAGGAGTCTGCCTGCACATATTGCACACTATAATCAATGCCTAACATATATTTAGACACCGTATTGGTCATACAGAGAAGTGGGGAAAAAAGGCTATTATTTAAGGAAGTTTGATCCTGAATGTCAACATTTAAAGCAGCAATATCACAGAATATTCATGCAGCTGAAGAACTTTCATTATTATTAAAAAATACTTCTCCATGAATATTATTATTCTTAAACATTCATACAAACTATTAACTGTACATGATCCTTGAAAGAGATCATAAAAGGGCAAGGTCCTTTCTTGGAAGATTTAAAATTCAAATTAAGCAAAGATGAGTTAGAAAATGCATAAAACAGACTAAAAAAAAAAAGGGATTTAAAAAAGAAGATTAATACAAATTGTGCATATTGCACGACAAAAACTTATTAATATATTTCACTGCACAAAGTGACTTAAGGTAAGATATGAGAGATGACATGGGAGGGGAAAATCAAGAATGTAACTTGGTTTTACATTAAAATAGAGTAGAAGAAGTGGATTGGTAACCAAAAAAGGACTCTCAGAGCATGCTATTTCAAAAAGCAGTAGCAGAAATACCAAGAGTAAAAGATATACTCTGAAGAAACAAATGCAGTCAGAGCAACAGGAAAGCAAAATGGCCTGAAAAATGCAAACAAAAATTAAAAGCAGTTGAAGCACTCAGACTTTCCAATGCCTCTTCTCCTTCTGCAAGAAGCTGTAGTTACAAGGCTGATGTTATTTTTTACATAGGCATTATCCTAAATTTACTCTTCCTAAAAGGAGCAAACGGTACTATGTTTATCATATATTTGCAGGCATATTTCCTTCATTCAGAAAATACCTACTTGGGTAGAGCCTGTACCACACAGATTGTTTTGCTGACTTCAGTTTCAGTGGAAATATCATTCCATATTTACCTTATACACAATCATGCTGTTTACGATTTCCCCCAGGTGTCTTGACTTGAGCTGGATGTCTGGGTGAAGATAGAGGACTGGAAGAACCTTCACCTAGACTGTACAGAGTTTTGCTTGTGTCAAGCCTGGAAGGGAAAATGAAAGCAACCATGCAGTATGATCACTAAAAAGGAATATTCTGAATAAGAATATTTGTTGTGCCGGCTCACTCTTCAGAAGAAAATAGGAGACATTAGATTTACTTCTCTAGACTATTACAGTGAAACGAAGGTTATTAAAAAATCACATGTCACAAAAGGATAAAGGATGTTAGGACTGGAGTGAGCATCTAGTGTAAAGGCCTCGGAAATGTCTTCATCTTGGAAATCTCTTGATTTTTGGCAAATGTAAGTTTTTGGAGGTCTGTCTAGTTTACCCTGATATACAATTATAAATTAATCAGTAAGGCTGCCTATAAGGAGAATGTGATCTAGCAGAAGAGTCATTGGAATAGTCTTGGAAAAGCAGAGATGATGGCATACATGCACAGAAGTTCAGGGGTTTTGTAATGAATTACATCATTGCTGCTTTAGTTCACAAATGTGTCCTTACGTTGACTGATTCATAAAAAGGAAGGGGAAAAAGCTGAATGACCTCAGGTTAGTACCAATATTTTCTAAATGGTATAAAGGGCATTTCAGTTCCTTTTTCATCATAATTTATGATCATTTTTGCAAATTAGCAATCAATATGAAAGATAAGCACTTTACACATGGCTGTGGAATGAATTCAAGTGAAATACACATTGCCATACCCAAAGCAAGTATTCAGAGCATATTCCTGCAGAATATGCAGCAATGTGATGCACCTCTAGAAGAAGCAACAGATGGGAAAAGAGGGCTCCAAAAGCCAGCAGCAGAGGTGGTTTTCTTTCCTTTTCCTCTTTCTATCTTTTTTCTTATTTTTCTTTCTTGCCAGTGAAGCAAGGAAGATAGCAACAGCCCCAAGCAAAAAGTGTCAAAATGGGAGAAGCAGCAGAACATTCCCACTTTCTCAACCAAGGCTGAAGCTAAATGCTCTGATATATGTTCTAATGTAATAAGGATTTCATCTACCACCCAAAAAGCCTGGGGAAAACATTTTCACGCTTTTACAGCAACCACCTTAAAAACCTTCATAGCATTCATTTTGATGTTGCTTTTTAAGGCAACTTCCACTGTTTAGGAGGGCTGTTAGTATTAGAGACATCAGCATTGGCCAGGGTTTTCTACAACTCTTCTTTAGGTAAGGCAAAACACAATTTCAGATATCCTTTAGAGCTCAGCACATTTCTTCAAGCTCACTGAAGGATGTGTTTGCTTTCATTTTCAGTTGTCCTTCACTTACCTTCTTATTGTTTCAGGCCCTCCCATCCTCCCATCCCCCCTCCCCCCTATATTTTAATCTGAAAGCTAAATGTTACGTTCTATACTAGATACCACCAGACGGATAATGAATAGCTTGATTCATAACAAATGAAGGTTTTCTTGAGGATCACAGTGAACCTCCTAACTGTGTGAAGGATAAGCTTTTCTCAGGTGTGAACAGCTAAGGACAACTTCATTGCACTGCACAGCACAATAAGTCAATGTGTCCAGCTGAAATCATAGAATCACTGAATGGTTTGGGTTGGAAGGCACCTTAGAGACCATCTAGTTCCAGCCACCTTATCATGGGCAGGGGTACCTTCCACTAGACCAAGTTGCTTCCAGTTGGCCAAGTTGCTTCCACTAGGCCATCCACCTGGCCCTAAACAATGCCAGGGATGAGGCAGCCACAACTTCCCTGGGGTGCCTGTTCCAGTGTTTCACCATCCTTGTAGTAAAGAACTTTTTCCTAATATCCAGTCTAAATCTACCCCACCTTGTCCTGTCACTACTTGCTCTTACAAGAAGTCTCTGGAAGGTTGCTCTAGGGTTTCCTCTGAGCCTTCTCTTCCCCAGGCAAGAAAGTGCTCAATATTATCAGTCCTGTCTCTCAGACATTTCAATTTCTAAACCTGATATTTTTTACATATTGTCAGCAAGGGGCCGTTCCCACAGCAGTACTTTCTTGGGCCCAGAAAGTTCAGAAGACTGGCAAAGAAAAGATTGTGATGGAACTCAGGTGCTAAGACACCATTCTGAATCCAACTCCAGGTACTAGTGAAAGGGGGAAAAGAGAAGGGCTGCTATGAGCAGCACATCTAATATACTAATCAAGAAAGGAAGCAAGACATATATACATGTGCTTTTTATGGTACATGGTGAAACTACTTGGTGACAAGTTGGTTCCTATTCAGTCGCAATGGAAGAAGTAGAGCTAGCTGATTTAAGGTACCAAAAAAAGATTACAGTGAAGTTTCAGTTCTCCTCTGAAATGGTTGATAGGCTACCTTTCACTAAAGATAATAAATATTTTTGGTAGTAATGAATTTTTCCCGGATTTCCAGAATATATATTTTCCCAAATTTGGATCTCAAGCAAATCACCTGTGTATGTAGCCTCTTAAATTTCAGTGTTTTATGTTTACAAAGGCTTATACATACAAATATCCACCAAAATGTGAACACTTCTAAACGTTTGCATTTTAAAACATTTTACTTGCAATTTGTGTGGAGTCTGCATATAATGTTCAAACACCAGAAACTGGTGATTTATGGGTGGATTTCTCTGCTATGGACTTCCCTGGATCAAGCATGAACAGGCTGATAAATCAGGGCATGGGACTCCTTCATTTTCCACTCAATTGCCCTGCAGAATATTAGAGAATTAGAGAAACTATTCTCTAGTCACCAGATGGATTAGATCTTTAAGGAAGTGGTTTATTTAATGTATTCCAACATGTGTGTATTACACCTTGACATGGAGCAAAAAGGTTGGGTTTTAACTTAAAAAATGAAAGTAATTGGTATGTAAACAATCTATTTCTGATTAACCAAGACAAGATGTACATTACTGTAAACCAGTTGGATTTTTCTGTTACTTCATAAATCACAGTGCATTTGTTCCTCTCTCTAGATATATATTTATTAGCACCACATGTAGGTGGAACATTATGCCAAGAAATCTGTAGCTGCAGAGAAGCATACTAAGAGGTAAAGTGACTTCTCACAAGCGAATATGGTTCTAGTATTTTTTTAGCATATTACATATTCTTAATTACACAGAAAAAATTTTACGCAAGTAGTCCAGACCTCTGAGCTGCAAACCCCAAAATTAGTTGAGAGGGATGGGGTGTTCTAGAACATTAACTAAGAACTCAAGAAAATAGTTTAGATATTACTGCAATTAGTTATATTAAACAGTATAAAGAATATTTTTGAATGCTCTTTTAAGAAGTTGTTTGTAATTATATATTTAAAAAAGGTGATGTACTTGAAACAGGACATTTTAATTGGCATGCAATGGACAACCCTCAAAGTCCAGAATAATGTAGGCATGTAACACAAATTCCTATTCTATTAACCACAGGAATTATAGCTCTTAAAACCAAACAGGACTTTGAGTTTAATCCTGACTGACCTTCTGCATAGGATTAAAGCATCTCATTCCCAAATTTTTGCTTTTACTATTTAGCCTCTAACGATTACTTCTCCAAGACCTTTCATAAAATGTGAATTTTATTTATTCAGATAATCTTACTTGCTCATAATGCACATACAGGTGATCTAAATTCAAAGTTCTAAATTTAACCTTTCATTTATATAACCTGCACAGCATGTCATCTGGGGGAGGAAAAAAATAAAATAAGCTTTTCCTTTTTAAGTAGGAATTTATTACCAGCAAGCTAATAATCTGTGGCAGTCATTAGCATAAGAATCTATTAGTCCGTAAATTTATTTCAAAGTATGTATAATATATAAAAAAGCCAAATGAAAAAATAACCCTGAATATTTACCCCATGCTACAGCATACATCCCTGGTGGATCTTTACCAGGAATGCATATTCTGCAGTACTGAACTGTGCTTCCTTGCTATAAAATGTGCGTGCCTCACAATTCTTGATATATGTAACTTAAAACCCCCTAGGCATACAGAGAAAAAAAATTTCTTACATCCATCAATGCCCTCTGACTCTTTCAAGCTTTCTGCAGCCCACAGGGTTTAAACGTATTTCCCCGTACCCTGCCCAACACCAGAAAGCTCTGAGCTGTCACCAGCAGCCACTGGAGGGCACTCCTGCTGCCTCTGGCCCCTGAGGCTGCAGCTGGTTCATATGGCAGACGCCATGGTGGGCGGCTAGAGAGCACGTTAAACTCCTTCAAGCAGCACATGCAAAAACTTGACACATCTTTAAATGGGGAACACCTTGCTTTTAACCAAGTTACTTAAATCATCGGTAACTTAAAAATGGCTAACATCAAATGCAAAAAGCATTCATCCATAAAATCTACATCAAATAAAAGTTACAAATATTTGTTAAGGATACAGGTGAAGAAATGGAAGAACTATACTTAAACTACTTACACCACAGTTACCCCAAAAAAACCTTTCTGTTCCTTGTTCAGCTACCTTTCTGCCTCCCATGTTTCTCCCCTGTCTTCTTAAAAAGCAGTAAAATGTTTCAAGCTTTGTGTTAGCTGTACCTATCATGAAGCCTGCCAGAAAGCTCTCCCACAGGAAAAATTGTCTCTTGGACCACTCCCATTAGAGGACACCTTCAGTAACACTCATCCAGCTGCCTTGTGGTGAAGAATGTTAGCTCCCATGGTGAATATCCGCTTTGAGACTTTATTCCTTTGAGACAGTCCTGGCAGACTTCCAAACTGTTTTTACTGTTTTTCAGCCTCATGTTTATTCAAGGGAGGCTGCCCAATCTTTTAGTTAAAACAGATTGCTTCCTTTCCTCAGGAAGGGTGTTGGCTGAGGACCAAAATGCAGGAAAATTCCATCACACCTCCCCTCACCTCCAAGAAGCCTGGAGCAGAGGATGCTGAGAAGCAAAGGCGCCTACTTATGACAGGCAAGCAAAGGGAAGGCAAATGGGTAGGATCAATAAGCAAGCCCAAAGCACAGTTGTTTTGCATGTGTTGTGTAATGTTTGAGAAGTATTCCTATTAGAGTAGGAAGTTTTGTGTTTACAGTAACATACACTTCTAATGCCTCTCTAAATATATCTAGGATAAATGGTAGCAGCAGTGTTGCAATACAAAGACTAGAGAAAGAATAACATTTTGTAAAAAAGAAAAGCTCTGGCTTTAACATAAGAATTTCCTGTCAAGTAGGACATACAGTATTAGGCTGTATGGTACTGTGCTTTAGACTTGTGACCAGACCAGTGTTGATAACAACATTTTAGCTATTACCAAACAGTGCTTGCACAGCGTCCAGGCCATCTAAGCTAAAATGCAGCCTTATCCCCATCAAGACTTCAAAAAACCTTGAACAGTGAGTACCAATTATTACAGGAGAGAAAAAGGAACTAGCTGACCTGGCAGTTGCTTCCACTCAATAAAACATAACAAAATGCTGTTGGTAAAATTATGCTGTAAGAATTAAGTACCAGTACAGTTTACTTACCTTGCTTGAGTTTTTTTGTTTCCATTTAATAAAAATATTTTTGTTAGCCATATGGTTTACATTTCACAGCTGCTTGATATCCTTCCTTGCAGAATTCATTTTTCACTGCAGTTTGCATCCTGTATCAATCTCTGTATTAAAAATATGCATGATTCAAACACCTGAGATAATTTTGCGTACTGCTGAAGACCATATAATACTGTAATTACCAGTTTGAAAATAGTTTTTGTGACTGATCTCCAATCTCTTCAATTCTGGTATACCATGAAAGTGACCTTTATACAAAAGTTACCTTTCTATTAACATTCTCCCCTTCCCTGTCATATTGTTCAATTGCAACAGTCAGTCACTACCACAGAAGTGCATTTCCCATTATGACTTAAAATAAATGTGGTGTTATTTTACACCATGTCCACTTAATACAAAGAAACTAAATTTTTTTATACAATGATGAAATTAAGAAATATCACAGTACAGTAAAGAAACACTGCCATTCATAGCTTAAGAAAATGCAGCAAAGCAACAAAAACTGGAAAACATGAGGAAAAGACATCTGGCAATTTTTTCCTAGATTTGTTGCAGGACAACCAAACTCAGAGAGTTTTGTCTGATACCATTCATATATCTCATACATGTACCTATTTATGTGGATAACTACAGAAGTTCCTCCTATGCAAAATGACTGTCACACCAAACAGGCAAAAAAGCATTCATTTCTGATCCAAGTTTGAGAGGCACCTTAATATAAAAGACTCAAGTTATCAATTGTGGAGCCTGGAAGAAGAGACAACAGCCAGAATTTAATAACATCCTTAGGAACTAGCACGGACTTTTCTATCCAAGCTCCTCAAAAAATAGAAAGCAACTTGATCACGAAGTCGTTCAGCTCAAGGTTTGTTCACAGTGTAGGCAAAAAAGGCCAAAATTAACAGAAGGCCATGCCTATTTAATTGCCACAGCAATTTGGTGCCTAAGGCAATTGCCTACTTTGCTTATGTCAGTCCTGGAAGCTGTTATACAGTTATGCAAAAGGAAAAAAATCATTGGATATATCTAGCAAAACTATTCTAGCAGACCTACATCTGCCAAGACCATATGACTGCTAGATGGAAAATCCTATTTAAAATGCTGAGTGTAATTCTGTCACACATGTTAATATTTCTTGAATTTATATTGACACAGATGAATTAAAGAAACTTGGCTTGGTTAACCACACCAAACGCCAAGAGGGAATAGAACCATTCCCTGCAAATAAATCAGGATGCAAATACCAGGGAAAAAGAGATAATTCAGCTAAACAAAGAGGCTGGCAGAAGAACAAGCTCTGAATAAATCAAGCCAGTGACTAGAAGAAAGCTCCCAATCATTGATGGTGTAAGGCTCTGAAACAGCTTCTCAATAGGCACAGTGGGACACAGGCCAACTAGCGCTGACAAGCCCCGTCATTTATTGAATTACAGGACATGGCTCGCTGTGCAACTTGTTTGTGCACTTGACAGATCAGGCCCGTCTTGTTCCCATCATACAAGATTTCATACAAGATGAATTAAATCTTTCTCTGAGATTTTTTATCTTTTTTTTGTTTGGTGTACTGTTTTATGCTGGGATAGAGCTAATTTTCTTTATAGCGCCTGCTAAACACAGAGATGTTTTAGCCATTGTTTACAGAGTATCAAGGTCTTTTTTGCTTCTCACACTGCTCTGCCAGTGAGTAGGCTGGGGGTGCACAAGAAGTTGAGAGGAGACATCCTGGGACAGCTGACCCCAGCTGACCAAGGACTATCCCGCAATATATGGACATTGTGCTAGGCAATAAAAATTGGAAGAAAAGGGAAGAAGAGAAGGATGTTCAGAGTTATGGTGTTTGTCTTTCCAAGTAATCATTACGTGTGATGGAGCCCTGCTGTCCTGGAAGAAGCTAAACACCTGTCTGCCAATGGGAACTAACGGGTGAATTCCTTAGTTTGCTCCTCTTGAGCACACAGCTTTTGCTTTCCCTATTAAAGTGTCTTTATCAACCCCTTTCAATTTCCTCTCCCCTCCCACTGGGCAGCGAGTGTGCAAATGGCTATGCAATGCTTAGCTGCCTGCTGGGTTTTATCTAGGACATCCAGTCAGTCACTCAGTCTTTATTGTATATTTCTGAATATTGTGCTGTAGGGCTGGCTTAAGAAGGAAAGGGAAAAAAAGCCACAGAAACCAATAAGAAAACAGTAAAGCATGCCTCCCACTAATCATTCCACAATGCTTTAGCTTCCATGACCGTCATAAAGAAATTTTTGAGATCTAATATCACCATGGTATTCCAATGGCTTGACACTGCAGAGATTCCCATTTCACTCAATTAAAGATCCTTGTATTTGCTGTGTAGAACAATGTCCCCAACTACTTGTATCTCAAGTAAACTACCAGGAAGTTGTAGGGAATCCAGCAGCACAGCCTCACTCATCAAGAGAAACTTCCACAGAGCACCAACAAGTTTAATAAATAACAGCATCCACCAGCTCCCTCTTTGGAGACTCTGACAGAGAAAGTGCCCAGAAAAGGCCAAGGTGTTCTTTCCTATTACAGCTATTTTAGCTGTGTGGATTTACCTTTTGTGACTATTTGCTGAATAAAAGACCACCTCCCTGGTGCCTCAGGTAAAACCCATCTATACATTTGTCCTGGGTTCAGCAGTAGCAGTCGTGTTTCTCATTCGTGGTAGCTGTTGCAGTGCTGTGTTTTGACTTCCAGCCTGGGAACAGTGTTGGTGAAGCTGATGTTTTTGGTTGTTGCTAAGTGATGTTTACCTTGACCAAAGACTCTGTGAGGCTCATGCTCTGCCAGGGAGGAGGGGAAGCCGGGAGGAAGCAGAGACGGGGCGCCTGACCCAGGCTAGCCAAGGAGGTATTCCATACCACAGCACGTCATGCCCGGGGTGGGGGGTAACTGGGAGTTACCCGGAAGGACACCGGCTTCCGGGTGGAACTCGTTTCTCGGCCAGTGGTATCGTATTCTCTTCCCTTGTTATTTTCTCTTATCATTGTTGTCGTTGGTAGTAGCGGTGGTGATTTGTGTTGTACATTGGTTGCTGGACTGTTCTTGTCTCAACCTGTGGGAGTTGCACTCTTTCGATCCTCCTCCCCATTCCTCCGGGAGCGGGGAAGGGCAGAGCCCCGGGATGGGGGGGGGGGGCTCTATTGCTGTCAGCCCGGTACCACTCACTGGGAGTGAGTGAGCCAGCTGTCTGGCTAGGGTTTAAACCACAACAACATTCTTCTTCCATCCTGAACTATTGCTCCAGCTGGCCTATCATGCATGGTCTACATAGCATGATAAAACAGGTTTTAACTCAGGAAACCAACAGAAAGAGGAAATGTAATTTTTTTGATATTACAAATCCCAAATGGAAAGTAATAGCCTAAACTACCCATTTGCAGTGGTTTAGTCTGTATTTCTTCTCAGCCCCACTTGAAAAATGGTTCTGTTTATTTTATCTTATCACATTAGCCAGGTATTACTTTTTGCTCATAACCATTCATTCATGTTTGGCATTTAACATATGCTATTTTGGAAAAGATTCTAATCTGTTAAATAAGTTTTAGGCTTATCTGACAAGGTATTTTTCTTGCTTACTGCAATCTGCAGATGGTGTGATAAAAGACAAAAAAAATGTCAGCATCTCTCCCTTTCCTACAAGCAGCTCCCACTCCACTAAGCAGCAGTTACAAGGAAGGATGCCAGAGACCTGGCATAAGGGGGTTTGGACTCTAAATTCCCAATATTTTATTAATGGATTTAGGTACTTTTATTTTAAAGTTATCTTGCAAGTATAATGGTAAGTGAGCAGCAGAACTGTAAATTACAGTTCCAATTAGTTTCTTAGAAGAGGGAGGCTCTTCCTTTAAAAAGGGAGACAAAAAATAACAACGAAACAAAAGAAAAAAGTGCAGGGATATTGTGACCACCTTAGGCAGCATGCAGCCCCAACACTTTTAGCAATTAGGCTTGTCAAAATCCCTTCTCAAAAACCCCTGCTGCTTTAGCAACAACAACTGCCAGCAGGCAGCTGTGTTCCCAGAGACTGCAAACATAAACCCAGCAGAAGACAGCTTGGTAGCTCTTTGTAGGAGATGAAGGAAGCCAGACAGACATACTCCCTAATAAACTTCTGTGAACCGAGAGCTGCAGGGAGCTTAAGCCTTTATAGTTTTATTTGCATAATGACCAGCATAAGTTTGCATTTCACAAAAGGAAATGGACTTCCCTGCCTGGAGCAACCACAGTCTGCATCAATTATCCCATCACTTAAGCAGCCCAGTCAGCTTAAAATCATCACTCCTTCAGAAAAGAAATGCCTTATATCAGGAAATGTCAGGAGCATGGGAGAATTCAGCAGTAGAGCACATGGACTTGCCGTTGGTTAGCTAGAGATTTTCTGAGGTGTGAATCAAATTGGTGAGGTTGTTCAGGAATTAGATGTTAAAGCATTAAAAACCCACCTGAGTTCTATTCAGCATCTTATTTAACTGTTCCAAAGCACAAGTGGCTTAAGGCAAGCATCTCCAACTAAACTAAGAACATGGACACAGAAATAAATGTAGCCTGGAACATCAGCTCTTTGCCATCAATTGCTTGTAACCATACTCTGAGCTTAGTAAAAGTACAATATAGTGGGGGGGGTTGTTTGGTTTTGGTTTTAACTTGAATTATGTTTCTCTTTGTTCATGAAAAAGCAACAACACACCTATGCAATTCAGCCCTATGCGTACCTGCACTAAGACACAACTAGGACACAGCCTAGTTATTCCTCCTTCCCACTCCCAGTCCAAGATTCACCACTTCGTTCAGTGCAGAGGGTGAAGCAAGCTTTGTGCATGAGCCACACTTGCTGCAAAACCAATTCTTTTCACTTTTATTTTTTCCCTCACATTAAGCCCTCAAGGTCCTGATACGCTTCATTCTTATTCTATAGAGAAAGTGAAATTTCTTTGCCAATTTTTGGTTTGCAATCAGAAATATGTCAAATTCACTGCTTCAGTCCTTAAGTTACAGAGCTCCAAAGTCAAGCATGATATATTATTCAGATTTCTATTTTTCATGTTAATGCCACTGACATTCATTACTTCATGGCAATAATTACATGAATCACTACTTGTTTCCAAGAAGCTGATGGAAAACAGGAAGATACTCTAGGAAATATATTACACTATTTGGACACATGGTGAATAATGGGTGAATAATGCACCCAGTATATTGACTTAGAGTATTCAGAAGTCATCCTGAGGTAGGAATGTAGCTGCTTTAATTTTCTGTATCAAAACCTAATATATGTGATTAAAACCTGGGTGCCTTTTTCCCTTTTCAAAGCCTCCCAATTTAGTCGTCCTAAAGCACAGATTAGAAGAGAAAATTCTATCCACTAATAAAAGCATCACCTCTTGAGAAAGTGGATGTAGAGCTATGCTCTGGTCAGAGGAGTTTCCCCTTGGTATTAGCGGATGATGAAACTGCAATCCAGACCCTAAGAGATGCCACAGAGCCTCTAGAATCAGTCTGGCAGATGGAGAAAAGAGGAGAGAGGAAAGACTCAAACCACACTAGGTCCAGACTCACAGTATGTCACCAGACATTCAGAATGCCTAGATCCTGATCAGAGTCTTAAAATGCATGACAACTATGAGCTGTGACTGATAAATATGAGGTGAGCCAAGACAACTTTGCACCTATCTTAATTTTGCCAACATAAGGGCTCATTTTATGGCAATTTGCAGATGAAGGCTTCCACGAAACTCTAATCACGAATTCTACTGATTGAGACAACAGTCACAGCACATAAATTTATCATGTTCCAAGTATATGCTGGAAGAAGAAATAAACCTGAGGTTTTCAAGTCTTATTTCTGCCCATCATAGGATCATAGAATAGTTAGGGTTGGAAAGGACCTTAAGATCATCTAGTTCCAACCCCCCTGCCACGGGCAGGGACACCTCACACTAAACCATGTCACCCAAGGCTACGTCCAACCTGGTCTTGACCACTGCCAGGGATGGAGCATTCACAACCTCCCTGGGCAACCCATTCCAGTGCCTCACCACCCTAACAGGAAAGAATTTCCTCCTTATATCCAATCTAAACTTCCCCTGTTTAAGTTTGAACCCATTACCCCTTGTCCTACCACTACAATTCCTAATGAAGGGTCCCCTTCAGATACTGGAAGGCTGCTATGAGGTCTCCACGCAGCCTTCTCTTCTCCAGGATGAACAGCCACAACTTTCTCAGCCTGTCTTCATACAGGAGGTGCTCCAGTCCCCTGATCATCCTCGTGGCCCTCCTCTGGACTTGTTCCAACAGTTCCATGTCCTTTTTATGTTGATGACACACACCAGAACTGCACACAGTACTCCAGGTGAGGTCTCACGAGAGCAGAGTAGGTGGGCAGGATCACCTCCTTTGACCTGCTCGTCACGCTCCTTTTGATGCAGCCCAGGATACGGTTGGCTTTCTGGGCTGCAAGCGCACACTGCCGGCTCATGTTCATTTTCTTATTGACCAACACCCCCAAGTCCTTCTCCGCAGGGCTGCTCTGAATCTCTTCACTGCTCAACCTGTAGCTGTGCCTGGGATTGCTTCGACCCAGGTGTAGGACCTTGCACTTGCCATGGTTAAACTTCATCAGCCCACCTCACAAGCATGTCAAGGTCCCTCTGGATGGCATTCCTTCCCTCCAGTGTATCAACCGAACCACACAGCTTGGTGCCATTGGCAAACTTGCTGAGGGCGCACTCAATCCCACTGTCCATGTCAGCGAGAAAGATGTTAAACAAGACTGGTCCCAACACCGATCCCTGAGGGACACCACTCGTTACCGGTCTCCAGCCAGACACTGAGCCATTGACCACAACTCCTGTCATGTGGCCATCCAGCCAGTTCTTTATTCACTGAGTGGTCCACCTATCAAATTGATGTCTCTCCAATTTAGAGACAAGGATGTTGCGTGGGACAGTGTCAAAAGCTTTACACAAGTCCAGGTAGATGACATCAACTGCTCTACCCCTGTCCACCAGTTCCATAGCCCCATCATAGAAGGCCACCAAATTGGTCAGGCAGGATTTCCCCTTAGTGAAGCCATGCTGGCTGTCACCAACCACCTTGTTGTTTTTCATGTGCCTTAGCATGCCTTCCAGGAGAATCTGCTCCAAGATTTTGCCAGGCACAGAGGTGAGACTGGCTGGTCTGTAATTCCCTGGGTCACTCTTTTTTCCCCTTCTTGAAAATGGGGGTTATATTTCCCTTTTTCCAGTTGTCAGGAATGTCACCTGACTGCTATGATTTCTCAAATATCATGGCCAGTGGCTTCACAACTTCATTTGCCAGCTCCTTTAGGACCTGTGGAAGGATTTCATCAGGTCCCATGGACTTGTGCACGTTCAGATTTTTAAGATGGTCTCGAACCAGTTCCTCTCCTACAGTGGGCGCAAGGTCTTCATTCTCACAGTCCCTGGATCTACCTTCCTTCATCATGTTCTCTATCCTCTGAGTATACTGGTACCAAAATGGATTTTGATACCCCTGACCCTTCTATTCCTCAGGCTCCTTTAATTCTGTTCTCTGCAATTAGAATTTGACAGACAGAAGTAAAACAGATGCAGTATAGTGGACTCTCAAAACAAGTGTCATGGGTGCCTTCTTGCATGCAACATTATCCCACATGATATCTGATAAAAATGTCAGTATAACCCTCCTGCAGTTTAAGCAGTATGATTTTCAACATGCTAAGCATGTCTGAAATCACTGTTTTTTTCCTGAGGGGTGAAGGGTGCACTGCTTTCTTTTCTTCTAAATCTACCATCCTGAACTGCAGCAAAGGTGTTAATTGTTCCACCTGCTAATGGGAACAACTGCTGCTAAGATATCTATTTGGCATCAAGAAATCACAGAAAATCTTGATTTATTTCTCATGGATCACACTGTGACAGCCAGTGAATGGCTATCATATATTCTTGGGATGGAGGGGAAGGATGTTCCATGACAAAATGGAATTTACAGAGTGCGTCAGCTGTGAGGTGTGTCATAAATACATGAGACAGCAATGAAATGCTACAATTTAAGGGACTCCCTTCAGACAGCAGGGAGAGTGTAAAGGCTGTGGCCAAACAGAGCAACTTACCTATAGTAAAGACTAGTTATTCCATTAGGATGGAAAGGAGCTCATAGTTACTTCAAGATGGAGAGCTCGCAGCCAAGTCTGCTTTATGTTCAAGCAGCAAAAACATGTCAGAAATTCTGAACTGTCAAGAAAGGCCTAGTATGTCCAGCATTGTACTAGTCTTGGAAAAACACCCTATGTTTAACTTCAACAAAAAACAAAACAACAACCTTTTGAAAATGACAGGTAGGTAATTAACCAGAGAGTCATCCCAACTTCGTCTATTCATGGCACTTACACAGATTAGCCTACTAAAACTGAATAGAAACATAAAGTTTCAACTAAAGGGAATTTAATTTTCTAAAGAATCTTTCTGAATATTCACGAGTGAGTCCTATGCCTTTTCCTTTGATTTCAGAATGCATTCTTTCTGATTAATACCACAAAATGAAGGGTTTTTTACATCTTCCCAGAAGTACTGAGAAAGAACATTATTTTACTGTTTATAAGCTGAAAGTAATTTCTCCAAGGGAAGTTACTTACAGGGAGACTGGCACTTAAATGGAGAGTAAATATATCAGTTCTTAGAAAAAAAGAGATCACTGTAATTGCAATTCATTCTCCACTGAAGTGTCTAAACATGACAAAGGGTAATAATACAGGATTGTGATGCAGAAACACTACGATCACAGTTTTCAAGTACAACAGATTTGCCCACTGGGAAGTACCCAAAGGCAGCTTTAATGATCTAAATGTCACTGTAGAGCAAAGAAATTCCAGGAAGTTTATTGTATAAAAGGAGCATGATAAGCAGGTTAAAGGAGGTGATCCTGCCCCTCTACTTCTCTTCAGGAGACCTCACTTGGAGAGTATTGTGTACAGTTCTGGTGTCCTCAACATAGAAAGGACATGGAACTGTTGGAACAAGTCCAGTGGAGGGCCACAAGGATGATGAGGGAACTGGAGCACCTCCCCTATGAAGATAGGCTGAGAAAGTTGTGGCTGTTCATCCTGGAGAAGAGAAGGCTGTGTGGAGACATCATAGCAGCCTTCCAGTATCTCAAGAGGGCCTGTAGGGGTGCTGGGGAGGGACTCTTCATTAGAGACTGTAGTGATAAGACAAGGGGTAAGGGGTTCAAACTTAAACAGGGGAAGTTTAGATTGGATATAAGGAAGACCTTATATTGGATATAAGGAAGACCTCACCATCCTGTTAGGGTGGTGAGGCACTGGAATGGATTGCCCAGGGAAGTTGTGAATTCTCCATCCCTGGGGGCATTCAAGGCCAGGTTGGATGTAGCCTTGGGTGACATGGTTTAGTGTGAGGTGTCCCTGCCCATGGCATGGGGGTTAGAACTAGATGACCTTAAGGTCCTTTCCAACCCTAACTATTCTATGATTCTATGATTCTATGATTCTATGATTCTATGAACTTTTTCCCCTGTAAATCTGTTCCGCAATAGGTTGCCAAAGCTGGAGGAAACCATGGAAAATATTCAAAGGCGACCATCAAAAGTACACTAAAGAAAGTGAAAAAGTTAAGCAGAAACTATTATGTTCTAATCCATGAAGGAATTTCCTATTTTTCTTAATTTTACCATGAAGTAGAGGCCAAAAATTTGAGTTCACTTAAATTTGCTGTTGATTTTTTTAAAATCTAAATATTCTTAAAATTAATTCACTAGAAAAATATACACATATCCAGCTATGAAAAAAGTTATCCTACTTTTGAAATACAGGTTATGAGCATGTACTCTGCAGCTATTCAGAACAAGTCTTGCCATTGACGAAATTCCCAGGTGAACTGAAGCCACACAGGTTGTTTAAATCTTCCTTTTTTTTTCGGGTCAAGAATACTTTTCATAATCAAAACCCTAGAAATGGAATACCTTCATGTGATTTTATCTCATGTCAAAATTCTAGATAATTCAGTAAGTGCCTCTGCCATGTGTAATCCACAGCAAAATTTAACATCAGCAAAGAAGAACTATATAGTTACTAAAACAGACTTAGATAAGATTTCTGACATTCTGCGGGTTTTGGGGCTCTTTTGGGCGGGTGAGGAGGGGGCAGCTTGTCTGACAAATTCTAAGTCATAATTTACATGGGCTAAAACTGTACACTAGTCCTAAGAAAGTGGCTTGTTTTACACAGTTAAACATGAATATAATTAATGTTGTCTTCTCTTTCCTACTTTATTTTAAGGCAACTCCCCACTTTAGCTGGATTTCTTCCAGCAAAAACTGTGAAAGAAATAATTTTAAGAATGGAATACATAAAAATGACATGAATTTCCCTACACTTCTTCTCAATAGTGGAAAAAAAATACACACCAGGGAACTGCATCAATTTAACATGCTTAAATCAGCATAAGTGAATTATATTGATTTAACTGAATTCTCTAACAAGCTAAAATAAGGAACTCTAATTCAGGAGAACCAGAGTTGTACCAATTTAACAAAGTCAATTTAGAAGAAGATTTAGTAAAACTCAATGAAATTTGTGTATTCATGCAGAAAAAGTATATGGGAAAGAGTATGCTGGATAGCTTTAGGTAATGGCATCACATATTTCCTTTCCAACAAGGAATGCAGCACCAGGAGTTCAAATTTTAAATAGGAAGGTCTACAAAGTAATCCCTATGAATTCATCTTTTACCATATCATAAAATGTAGGCATGTGTATGAGGAGGAAGTGTTTGGTGTATAAGACAAATACTTCTGTCTGTGAAATATAGATTGTTAATATCATAGAATCATAGAATCGTAGAATCATAGAATAGTTAAGGTTGGAAAGGACCTTAAGATCATCTAGTTCCAACTCCCCTGCCATGGGCAGGGACACCTCACACTAAACCATATCACCCAAAGCCTCATCCAACCTGGTCTTGACCACTGCCAGGGATGGAGCATTCACAACCTCCCTGGGCAACCCATTCCAGTGCCTCACCACCCTAACAGAAAAGAACTTCCTCCTTATATCCAATCTAAACTTCCCCTGTTTAAGTTTTAACCCGTTACCCCTTGTCCTATCGCTAAGGTTTGAATACAAAGTATCAAAATATCATGGTTAGTGTGAAAAAGATATAGAAAAACTAAGTATCATGTCTGTAATGAAACACCACAATGAATAAGAAATAAGCAGCATGAGGAACTACAGAAATTAGGCTTTGGGTTCTCTTACCACCACCTCCTCACCCCCCCTTTTTTAACTTTACTGACAAGAAACAGGTTTTGTTCTTATTTATTCTAGTAAAAATGAATAACTGAATGCAGTACGGTTAGAGAATTTAACTCATTCCTAACATCTAAAGTACTGCTTGATGTTGCTTAAAGGTTGCTTTATACTTCTTTCCATTATTTTCCATGGAAGACTTGCAGGGTGAGGTGTCTGCCTCTGAAGTAATGGCAGCAAGATCCCCCCTGATTTGGCTAAAGAGGCTAATGGACTTTTCTACTGCTCTAATTAAGTAACTCAACAGGACTCCATAAAAAAAATAAAAAATACAAAATACAACTGTGGTCTGTCCTCCCCTATAAAAATCCAAATGCACCCTCTTCAGATAGGTAATGAGTTCCACTAATTTTCTATTTCCCTGCTAACCTAAAAAGAAAACAAGTGAAATATGTACTAATTTAAACCTGATTCTATTATAAATGCCACAGATGTACTTTCCAGCTTCCATCTGTAACATCGGACAAACTTGTCTGAGGAAACACTTATTAGCCCATCCTTCAAAATATGTTTTAGAAATTTAGAGGAAAGACTTGATGGTTTGTATTTTCCTTAAGAAGTTTTTTCTATTGTTTTCTATGAAATGAACTCATATAATCATCTCACTGAACAAAAGAATAAGAGTCTGTTTTTCTGGAAAAGCTTTATACAGGATTTAAGTTCAGATTTTCTGTGTTTATTAATAGAGAACAATTTTATTCACCTACTATAATGATACAGAAAACAGAGCTTGAACATAATGAAAAAAATGCACAAGCTTTCAGAACAACTTGTCTGATTCTGTATTTCTAAAGAACATGTTGTGCATCTACATATGTTCAATGTAGTGCTGCATTTCAGGTATGTATGCAAATTGTGGCTTTTAATTTACAAAATATTTATGCATTTTGAATTCTTTCAAAACTTTACTTAGTTTTAGGAGTGTTAGGAGTAGACATGCACCTTCCAGCATCTTCTAAGAAAGTTCTAATTGCACTATTCATACCAGGAATATATGTGTTAAAAGAAGCCATGATATGCTTTTTAAAGCCCTAAAAATTTATTAGTGTTTTGAGGGATGCTTGACAAGCATTAAGGCAGAATTTGGCTGTAAAAATAATTTAAGAAACCTACATACAGAAATAAGCTTATCGCAATGCTCACCAGCAAGTCATTTAAATTCAGTGACGCTATTTAAATTCTGAAAATGTGAAAGCTCCAAGTCCCTGTATTCCCGTCCATCCCTGTAGTATCCACTTCTTACCAAGACAAAGGACAACATTTCTGATCGCAGAAAATTGACACTGCATGACAGATCATATGCCACAAATAGTAGTGGTACTTCTTTGAATTTACTGACTTGCTGAACACTTAGAATAAGCTTAAGCGTTTTACTGGCCTTGGGTATGCAGACAATTGTATTAACCATATTAAACTTGCATAGAGCCTCAAGAAATATAGGATTTGTATTGACACTTCTGTGATTAACAGTCTTAAATAGAAAGAAGTAATAACTCAGATGTGCCCTGCTCATCACCATATTTCAGAGAAGGTATTCCCCAACATAAACAACTTATAAAGTGGTCTCTGACTGTATCATTGCTTTTTGGTTATGACAGGGTTGAATGATTTACTTTCTTAGTTTGTCTGGGGGAGGAATAGGAGTATATTGAAAGCAGTGCTCTTCTGCCAGGGATGTATTTGCTTTCCGTTATTATTGCATACAGAAGAGAAACTTTGTATACTCCCATTTATAGTAAGCAGAACATAGATCACTACAAATTCAAAATGGGTTGCGCATGACTGGATATCCAATCTCCAAACTCTTGCTTGTGAAAGTAAACCCAATAATTTTGAAAATATTACAGGCCTACAGTAATACGTTCAGTGAACAACAGTATATCGAGATTTCCCAAACCATGCACAGGGGGAGCCAATATCCAATACAGTTCAGAACATAATTCCCTGAAGGAAGTGTAACTATGACATTTCATGTAATTTTCCTACCTCCATTTTGAAAGTTTTTTTAGTTGTAAGTAACTGACCAAAAAACCTCAAATGCCAGTAGCAATTTGGCTGGCTAATTCACCCTCATTTTTCCAATCTGTGATTTATCCTATTTATTCACCATTACATATCAAACTTTCACAGAAAAAAAAACACTTTTATTTATATCTTTCTGTGACAGTGTACTGCTATTATGAATTTTCACTATAGCAGTGCATACTATATTTAGGGGTATCATTACCACATACTTTAAAAAGGAGAAACAGCATAGGGGCAGATTTTAAAAGCAGTTAAGCACTTAATGATGAAATAGGTTTATAGTAATATTTTGAGAGAAGCCTACAAGTTTAACCTACCATTGAATTCAATAAAAAACAAGCTCTGAGGTGTTATCAAAAAGTTTAAGTATTTAGTTAAATCACCACAGGCTTGAATATCTTTAAATTTCTTGCCCTTAATAATTTTTATTGTCTTTTCCACAGTACTGTCAGGGATTTTAAGATGCAAGCTACCAAGTCATGAAGTTATACACCAAACATCTACTTCAAATACTTGAATTTAACAGCATTCACACTGATGTTTCCCAATGACTGTATCTTCCCTATCCCACATCTTGTTTGTTTTCATCTGGCAGGTAGGTGTATGTTTTGGATGGTGAGTTAATTTTTTCTGTTGTATCTCTCTTCAGTGAACCTCAGAGTGCTGAGTTTTCTAAAAAAGGAGGGAAATCACACTCTAAGAGCAAGAAAAGAACATTCAATGCAATGTGCCTTGTCACATAACGGATTTGCTAATGTCATTTCTACATTCTGGAAGTCTCTCAAGTATTCTTTCTTTTCTCTATATCTTAACCCAACAAGTGAGTATCATTACCATCGAAGTAGCTCAGCAAGGACAAATCACACTTCTGAAAAGAGACATTTGTATGGTGATACTCTTCTGTGCACAGTTTCCTGGTCACAGAAAAGTCGCCCAATCAGTATCCACTCTCACAGAAGAGTGAGAGGCTGCCATCATTCAGTCTGATTTTTTCAACCCCTTCCCCCAACCATCAAAATCACTGCCTCTCCAACAACAACAACCAACCAAAATCTCACATCCTAACCCCAAAACCAACCAAACAAAATCTATTCAAATTCAATGGTGCTACCCAATTTATCTGTTTTTAAATTTTTGCAATTTATTTTATGTACTGGAAATCAGTGGATGAAAGGATATCAAATAAATCTCAAATGCCTTTTTTAACACTTTCTGCCACTGAAGTGATGCTCAGCACAATTTGTTTAAAAGTCTTTGTAAAGCCTATCCTTTTCTCTGCTCACTTTATTTATTTATTCATTTCTCAAAAGAGCATTTCTTCTTAAAAAGTGATTATGCTTTGCAAGAAATGCTTTGTACATAATGTGTTTTGCTCAGCTCCAGCAGTGTGGAGAGCATTGTGGAAGATATATTGACAGCATCTTCCAGGTCACCCTGAGTCTTTGAGATAAAATATAAATCTTGAAATTGTATGTGCTCCCACTGTGAACATCAGAACCCAGAAATAACTACAAAAATTTCACAGCCATTAATGTAAACTGGTAAATATGTGCACAGTTATCTGACACCCCTGCATAAATATAGGGCTTTGTACATGCAAGCAATTTTTGTGAAGCACACTGATTTTATCACCATCTGAAACAATGTTATTTTCCTTAACACATTCTCTCCATTCACCAAGCAACAGAAAATCCAACTTAAGTCACAGGTAAAAAATAAAAGAATTTATTTATCATAAAGACCATAAAATACTTTTCAATTCAGCATTTACTCAGCATTTTAGTTTAAAAGAAGATGCAAGACAGCAGCTTAGGAATTTGCAAAGGATCTTCATGAAATTATTTGCTGTCCAGCCTACAAAAACTTTGCAGCTGAAGAATGACTTCATATTATGCAGTGTCAATAATCCTTCTGTGACCTTGTCAATGCTTGCTGAATGTAAGCCTTTATTTAAAAGATAATTCTATCTACAAACTCCTCTGACACATATTCTGCATACAACCTTACATTGCCTTGATTTTCTCAGTCTGCAAACAGATAGTTTGAACCTAGAGAAGATTTTTGGTCTCATGAGACCTCACTTGGAATACTGTGTGCAGTTCTGCTGTCCTCAACATAAGAAGGACATGGAGTTCTTGAAGCAAGTCCAGAGGAGGGCCATGAGGACCTCCCATATGAAGGCAGACTGGGAAAGTTGGGGCTGTTTAGCCTGGAGAAGAGAAGGCTGCATGGAGACCTCATAGCAGCCTTCCAGTATCTGAAGGGGGCCTATAAGGATGCTGGGGAGGGACTCTTCCTTAGGGACTGTAGTGGTAGGACAAGGGGTAATGGGTTAAAACTTAAACAGAGGAAGTTTAGATTGGATATAAGGAAGAAGTTCTTTACTGTTAGGGTGGTGAAGCACTGGTATGTGTTGCCCAAGGAAGTTGTGAATGCTCCATCCCTGGCGGTGTTCAAGACCAGGTTGGACGAGGCCTTGGGGGATATGATTTAGCATAAGGTGTCCCTGCCTGTGGCAGGGGGGTTGTAACTAGATGATCTTAAGGTCCTTTCCAACCCTAACTATTCTATGACTGTATGATTCTACACACATTTCCTTTAGCTCAGCAAGTTGCCAGCTAAGTTACTATCAACTGGTGCTCACATAGTGACTTTGGAACACATCAGCTTTCATCTTCTACCTTTTCGTCTTATATATGAGCCTCTCATACTTCCGAAACAACCTCATTATTTTTGTACTGGGAGGAAACATCACCAATACAAAGTGAAACCAAAACTGTCAGGAGTGAGCAGCCCCATTCTATGTAGTATTTAGGAGACTATGTAAGGTACACTAGATTGCTGAGAGACTACAGCATGACCAAGGAAGTTTTACTTGTTTTTATAACAGATGATGCCAGCAGGAGAATCTGTTGATATGGAGGACTTTTCAGTAAGGGAGTGTTGGGGGGGAGGCGGGGAGGGGGCGGGAAGGATGAGGCATGTTCTGGGATTTTTTTGATAGTTTTTTACACTTCCTGCATAATTTCACAACAGCAGATTGAAAAAACAACCAAACAACAACAACAACAAACAAAACACAAAAAGCAAACCCAAAACACGAACAACCCCCCCCCCCCAAAAAAAAAACAAAGCAAAAGACTTTAACAAAACAACCTCCCTATATCAAAGATGATTGTTTAGAAGACAACTGTGAAACACTATTCATCAAACAAAAATGTTTGCATTATAAAGTACCTTAAGTTTGACTATCTGCCCTCAGTTTAAATATTTACCTTAAACATTAAGAAGTATCAAACTCAATCAAGAAGTTATTAGAAAGGAATCTTGGAGGATGACAGGATTATTTTTCAAAATTTGCTGGTAGCCTAGAACAAGATCATAGTAAAAAGAATAACTGAAGGACTGAAGAACATGCTTTATAGTCTTTCAGGATTTCAATCTATTTAACATGTCAGAAAGAGTAAAAATATAATTTGTTTGCAAGTGGGGAATACCTCCAAGGGAATAGAAGTTTTATAGCAGAGTTGGTACAAAAGAGTTATATTAAGAACCAACAGCTGAAAAGTGAAGCTAGACAAGGCAATTTAATCAAAAGTGTAAAGCAGATATTTTGATATTGAAGAGGATCAGGGATATTTGAATATCAGCTAATGACTGTACTCCCATCAGCAGATAATTTTTAGAAACAATTAGACTTCTGAGACTTCTATCTGGTAAATCCTCAAATGCGAAATGAGCAGACCAAGATAACTTATATCTATTGCTGTGATCTATAGCTATACTTCCTAGTAATAACACCTGGAGAACCATCTCACTGCATGTTTGGGAACTGCATAGCTGTTACACGATAATGCATTTAGTTAACAACAGGTTACACAGCATTCTATAAACAACACACTACCCTTTTCTCTGTCTCACAGAAGAATAAAATAGGACTCGTATTTCTAAGTAAAATTATTAATTTGTACTGGGCTTACCTGAATACGTGTCAGCAGCAGTGAGGTGCTGCCCGGTCATCCCCTGTATGGAGCGGACAGTGCTGCCTGGTGCCGAACACAGCCACTTCCAGCCAGCTCCAATGGCCCCACCACAGGGCAGGGCTGAGCGCCTTAGCCATGGGGGGGTGCTTCAGGGAAAGCCTAGTATTATGGATAGAAAGAGCTAAAGCAGTATGGAGCAATAGACATTAAACGAAGGCTAGGTCCTACCACTGTGCTACGCAGTATGAGAAAGTGAGATAACCTAACTTATCCCTAAGTTAAAAATTCTTCACCATTCATTGCTGGTTTGCTTTCAGTTAGTGATGCTGATCAACAGGATGGATGTAGGGACTATTTATCAACTAGAAGAGTCAGCCTGAGCTGCAAAGCTCTGATCATATTCAGAGCTTTCTACTGTGCCCCTGTGGTAAGCTTATGTTCTTAGGCTAAAGGAAGGGATGATTATGACATATATCTTAATTTTCTTGTTATATGCAGCTAATAGCTCTTCTTGTACACCAAAGCTAGATAGACACTGGATATACTAGCAAAAATCCCATACAATTTTTGCAGCACTGATGAGGCAGGAATGCTGCTGTACTTAGAAGGTTTGGCTGATGTGGTCAAGCTTGATATTCAGATGGATTTGCTTAGAAGGAATTGTAAATGATAATCCAGTATAACAAAGCATTAAATATGTTGTTACATATCAGTGGGGCAAAATTAAAGCAATCAATTGATCTGAGAGTTCAGCATAAACAAATAATGCAAATATAAGGCTTAGCCAATTGCCCTCAAAGGCTGCTGTCTCCCCTGTGAAGGGGGAGAATATGAGCTGCTGGAAAAAGTACTGCATCTAAAGGTAAGTGGAGCCATTTCCATTAAAGGCAGGCTCGGCTTAGCTCAGCTCCAACTGGACTCACCAAAATGTGACTCCTTCTCTTCATCTCAGACTCCACAGTCCATGCCTAAAAAAAAACATGCTTTGAATCCTAACCATTCTATGGGTGCATATAAAAGTAGAAAGATACAAACTGGATGAGATTCCAGAGAAACACAAGTGGCTGATCTGCACAAGTGCAAATTCATACCTATATATAAATACAGTCCCCCTTTATAATGTGTTTTACCATTTCCTAGGCTACTGAAGTGAAAGCATTAAACAAACTAAATCAAAAACATTCTCTTCCTTGCACTTCTCAGATAACATCCCATAGAGTCAGAAGAATAGCCCTTGGAAGAACTTATCACCTACTCGTTGAAATGTCTTTGTTAGGAAAGAGAAATTGAATCCCTTTATAATTAACATTTTATTTGGGTCATTGAATTTAAGCAGTTTGCTTTTCCTTTTCTCCTATATGTGGTGCTATATGCCACAGTGTTTCTTCACAGTAACGCTTTATAGAGAAATATAGTAATTGTATCCACTCAACTTCAGATAGTCTATCTAGTTCAAGCACAGAATGTCACTAATTTTGCAATGCTTTGTAGACCCTGAAGCTGGTGGAAGTAGTGGGATTAATACCGATTTCAAACTCCTCAGTTGTTTCAAGAAAACATCGCAAGCATGCTAATTTAACATTTGCTTCTATATTTTCAAATTTTTGCAACAGCTTCACTATTCAAGACCTAGTGACCTAGTCACTGGGACTTTACTGGGAGAATTAGCCACTGCTGGCATTATCCATTTTAGTGCAATGGAAGAAACAACACTTGAGGAAAAATGTGTATGACTAAACAAGATATCACCAAAGAGAAAACTGTATTGTAGCTGTACAGTATAAAATCTCCAAAATTGTTCTAGCAGGCCTCTGAAGAGCTGAAGGTAAAAGAACTGATTGATCTTAATAAACCTAGTATTTGTAAATTATTGAAGAGAAGTTCATCACTGTGTGAAAGAACAGGTTACAAGATTGGCAGAATAAAGGTATTTAATTCAAGAAGACATGGTGAGTGTTACAGTGGATTAAGAGAGAGTATTAGGTCTCGCAGAAAGGCAGAATTTGACAGGGGGCAATAACAGATGAAAAGAAGAACAGATGAGGGCTAAATATTACATATTTACTAAAACAAAAAACAACAAATACAACCCCCAAAAAGACAACAATAACAACCCAGAAAACCCAATAATGTGATAGTCAACAGGGAATAAAGCAGTTGTCTGAAGTGAAATATTCTGCCCTCAAATAATGACAACTCCCCTTGAAACAAGTTGATTTACAACATGGACCTAACAAATATAAATATATCTGGAAAGCAAAACAATCATACAAGTGAAAAATAAGCCACAGGTTTACTAGAAACACAAAAGACTTCCGACAATCTTTTAAATAGCTCCAAGGAGAGCTTCAGTCTTCTGAAATTGAATTCTTAACAGTGAAAATGAAAACAATCAACCCAGAAACTTTATCAAATGGCTGTGAAAAAGGCAGTTTCTGGATTTAGTAGAAGTTTTGCCTGCTTCAGTTTATGACTGGGAGATTACTTCTAAAGTAAAAGATGAATAAACACTTAGATATGCTTTGGAGACCGTTTAAGTCAGGTCTAAATATATCAAAAGTAAATTTCACTCTATTGGCTATATGGAATCTACTTTCAGTAATTTCATGAAAGCCTTTCATATTTTCTGTCATTAAAAAAAAAAACAAACAAATAACAGGAATAAAAGAAGAGTTCTTAATTTTTTTGATGGAAAATATTTAAGCATCTGAATAATCACTGAGGGGGGAAAAAAAACAGACAAGTTTACTGAAAGATTTTAAGACCTTCCCAATGAGCAGGTGGCAGAATAAATTTAAGTTAATGGCTTTTCACAAAACTAAAATTGTGAGTACAGCTTCATGATGGGCCCAAAATACACTTCTACAGAATTTATTTTTTTTTTTTCATCTAATAACATCTGCCACAATCCCTGTTTGATCACTTGAGAGGCACAAAATCTTCAACCATGTGGGAAATAGCTACATCCAGTTCTAATAATTCTTGGATTTCAAACAACCAGTTTCTGATTTCTTCCCCTTAAAAGAATAAGTAAATATGGCAAATGACTTTTTTATGCATATAAAAGGTATATTCTTTTTACATGTACACTATCAAATAACTTTTTATTTCTGTTCTCTCCCAAATCTCAGTTTCATTATCAAACATATTGCATGCATGTTAGTTCACTCAGTTTCTGTTCAAGGAAACTCACTCTTCCCCCAAGTCCAAGAAAAAATCTAGGTGAGTTATAGAGCATAGTACAATTGAGAGACCCAACCACCAGCAGGATACCACTAAGATTTGGTTCTTACAACATGTACGCAGCTCTACACTATTGTTCCAGTAGGTTTTACACATCCAGGCTCTATTTGGGGCATATATGGAACCTAGGGGAGGCTGATGCAGTGGACCTGTGATTACTTATAATTGCTTCCACTCACAAAACCTTCTTGAGAAAGTAAGGTGGAAATTTGATCTGAAAGACTATTTCTGATTTTTGGCTGTTACTAATTTTGTATACTGTTCTTAAAAAGCACACTAGTGGTAACAGTGTGAGATAAATTATAACCTAGTAGCTATTGTCTGTTTCATATATCATTTGATACTTATAGTCCAAAAAGCAAAGTACATTACACTGAAACAGGAACAGTTACTGTAAGAGGACTAAGCCTAATTATTTATCAAGTATAGAAGTATGAAAATAAGTGGATTTTAAGCTTTAAGTATAAAGGATCAGAAAGCACTACCTCTTCCCCAACCCCAACATGACAAATGTTAGTGTTATTTTCTTTATCACCTCAGAAACATAACTGTTTCAAGTACAATATTTAGGAGGTAAGACCATTAGTATAAATATAAAGGTAAACCTTAGCTTTCCACTGTTTCTGACCAAGATGGAAATTAATTTTTTAAAAATGCATTTTCTGGAAGAAGGATTTGGCACAGTATGAGCCTATATTTCCCCTGAGTTCCCAACATGAAAAATACAATATTTTTCTGTGTGGTTTCTAGGATGAGCTCTGTTCAGCTTCAGGGTAACCTCTAGTTTACACTGAAGGAGATAACAATTTATCCCATTTCTGCTCCTTCATGTTCTCCACTAGCAAAACTGGACAGAGTCGATTATCCCTCAGAATAATTTTCTTCTTTGAAATTGAAAAAGAAGAGCACAATAAAAAGGAGACAACTGTGATGTATTAATCAAAAGAAGGGGTAAAACTGGTATTTAGGGAGAAGAAAACAACTACAAATAAAACCAACAGAATCATAATGAGCTAGCCATTAGAAAAAAGAAAGTCAACAGACAGACATTACCGTAATATAAATATACATTTTTATAATAGAATTGTTATAAACACAGTCTGACAATCCAGCTGTGCAGCTGGCAAAAATATATTTTTTCCCTTCGCCAGTATATATTCTGGATTGGCAATGTTAAGTAATATCAGTAAGTAATAACTGCAAAAAAGTTGTCATCCTTCCGCTTCGGAATGCAGCAAGTATAATCTAAGGAAGTATATTTTAAGATATAGGAGCAACAGAGGACAAACCCACCTGGACATAAATAAACACGTTTCTTTTTCTCATTCCTTGCTAGAGTTTTATTATTTATCAAAAGTATCCATTTATTCATCCTTTATTGGGATTGAATATCTTTTCCCCAAAATAACTTATGTAAAAGGTATCAATAAATCAGTTTCCGAAAATTCAAGATCATCCCATTTGCTTGTATGAAATTCAAATATATTTATTTGGAAATGGCAGAAAGACACTCCATGGAATTTCCAGTTTCCATGCCTTATATTACATGACCATATCTTTTCAGCTACTTTCAGGTCTGCTGATGCATAAAAGGCAGAAGAAAGGCATAGGTTTTGTACATGTACTCTTACAAGATTGACCAGACAGACGTGACAGACCAAAAAGATGTTTTCATCCTTTACAGAGGAGTTTTATGCTTGATATAGAACGATATCTGATATATTTCATGAATATGCTGCTTACAGCTTATTAAAAAAAAAAAAGGTTAAAATAATTAGTAGCTCGGATTTCTTCCTACTGACATTCATGGGCACTATGAACTAAAGCTGCCATAGTATTGGGTTCATTAGTATGTTGAAACAACTTTCAAACCTTGTACTTATAAAAGACCGTTGTATGCAGACTGGTTATTTAGAGTTGATGGGCTTCTGAAAAACAACTGTACAACAGATAGGTGAAGCTTTCCCAGACGTTATATCTCTAGAGATTAAAAGAAAAAAAAATTTCCTTTTATATCCGAAGATTATCAGTTTTTCCTACACGAAAGCATTACAGAAACCTGTTTATCTATGCCCCTAGGGAAAACCAGCTAGCCACAAATGGTGATTTTAAGATTACATAACAGTACTCGCTATAGGGTATTTGGCAGCTATAAAACCCACAGTGAAATCTTACTTTCAGACTACCGTTATTTAAAGACACAGATCTTTATTCCTTTAGAAACCACTGCATTATTCAGAAATATAAAACATAACTTCTACGAGCACTGGGTAGCTTTGTTCTCTTTCTCTAAGACTTTGTGGCTTGCTGAATTAACGGTGAAGAACCATCACCAGAAGCAATTAAAAAAAAAAAAAAAAGCACCAATAACAACAACAACAAAGTTGTTTCGCCTCTTCAATGTTAAATTAATTACATGTTAACACATACCTAGGATTTGTGCACAGAAATCTTACCGAGAGATTTCTGCATAAAAATCAATTAGGGTTCCACTGTTTGGAATTTATAATAAACAGGCACTGAGAGTATTTGCCTGTCAGGGCCTGAAAGAGGCTTGTTAGCATCATTCTAGATTTTATTGTTACAAACACTTCTTTTTGACCCTTTCTTTAAACAAGAAGTCAGAAGCAAGTTACAGAAGTAGAAACGCTGTTTCCTACTTAAGCAAAGATCATCTATATTGATATCTGAAACCTTAAAGGATTCCAGAGACCAACTCTTAAAGACAGGTTTTTGTTTTAATATCCCAAAATATGAGCTCATTTAAAGGCCAATTATATTATCACCCTTCCTTCTTTAAACCTTTGTGATGACCTTTCTCCGTCATCAATCACTTTTATACAAAATGTAGACTCTTAAATTCAGCAGTGATGGGTTAAAACGAAGAACATACTGTCTTGAACCACGTCCAGTAACTACGGTTCTGTGATGTAAATACTAAAGGCTGCAACTTAAGTAAATTTCAAGGATCAGGGAAAAAAAAAGCAACTTCATGAAAAAGCAAACAAACAAAAAAGATTTATATGTAAAGAAAAATCCATAAACTGTTACAGGATATGAAGAACCACTTAAGAAACGCAAACCATTTGCACTTGAAGAAACTATTCTAGTGTTTGGTTTTTATATAGCTATAAACCCCATAACAAAATCTAACCTGTGTAAATAGATTTATATTTTCACTATTTTGTTGATATGATACTACATTATGATGGTGTATGTGATAATGCATACAATATATAAGCTACATGGAATGTGTATTGTAGTATTTATTCTATTGTGAATTTTGCAGACTGAGGTAAAACTTACAATTAGTAATTGACATGAGCTCTCCTCCTTCCAGATATTTTCTTCACTCCTACTTTCCCCTTTTTTTTCCCTTTTCCCCTTATCTCAGTCTGAGGATGTCATGTTCTTAGATGGACTAGGACAAGTGGCAAGACCCACTCTTTTCTTTTTCTCTTAAACCTAGAAAATACATGCAAAAAGTGCCTTTCTTTGGTACAAAATCCAAAATGTGACATTTTGCATACCTGTTTATGACTAGTGATTCCAAAGAAATTCACCATATATCATTTTCAGAATATCCATGCTTGAACTGCCCTCTCTTAAACAATGTTTTTTTTAATGCAATTTTAGTTAGAGAAAAATAAACTTTTTATCAGTCACTTTGTTTTACTTTAAGCTGTTGTAAGGTTTGCTTACTGTATAAATCCACAAGTAAATGACATTTGCAAAAATATATACTTAAATTCAGTTCTTATTTATACTGCACCTAACAGCAAGCCATGAATAAAATTAAATACTGAAGGTAATAGTCAGGTTTTGGTAACAAATTTCAAAACTATTTTAGACTTTAATTGCATTGCCTTCTAATGTCAAGTTGAATCCTAAACTAGCTGGACATTTGCTTGCAAGGAACTTTCCCATTTTTAATTAATTTGCAAATAACCCAAAGACATAATCTTTATAATTAAGTCTTCTGGCTGATCATTGCTATTTAAGGAGAAGATATTCATACTCACATTAGGAGCCAGTCTGCCCAAACATATGGGGGCTTAGGAATACAAGTCTCTGCCTAGAGCATGTCCGTGTCAGCAGCAGCTCCCATGTCAAGCACAGAAGCCTCTCAGCAATCCTTCTGTTACCAAACATGCCAATTTCAAACTGGATCATAAGCCATGTGCAGATTTCTGGGACTGTTTAATACCTACACTGTGAACTGCAAAAGTTACCTGTATTGTATTATTTGCAAGGAAGCTGTAGAAACATGGCAGTTTTGCTTCTCCCTCCCCCAGATATTTATTTTTTTTTAATGATAAACAGTTTGATTAAAAGTTGTTGCCTTCATCATTAAAAACACTGTGCTGCAAATATTTTCACCATCTCACCAGCTGTTAGTTTCAATAGTTTGTTCTCATAAGATAATAACTAGCAGCTCCTATCTGGCATTTCCTTTTATGATACAAAACCTCATTTTTTATTCATTATCAAGAGACCTGTCAGGAAACTTTTACCAATGTAATTTTTTCCATTACACATGTATTATTTCTTCCTTCATTTCTGCTCACATTTCTTCAGATGGACAACTCCTGATTCCGACAAAATTTGTGCCTAATATAGGCTCCAGTTAAACATGAATTTTTCTAATGGCTATAATATCCTATTCTACTATAAGTGAAAGCATTTAATTGTATGATTACTGACCTCTTTCATCATTATGAGAAGAAAGCCCTTATACCTTATCCTCATCAAGTCACAAGGGGTGTGCTGCCTGGATTTAACAATCATTCTCTTCAGTTAGTATGTATCATTTCATTAACTATATTTGTGCTGATAGCAAAACTGGCTGATAAGTTAAAAGATCATGCTGCCATCCAGACGGACCTGAACAAGGGGAAGAAATGGGTTGAGAAGGACCACATGAAGTTCAACAAAGTGAAGTGTGGAGTCCAGTACCTGGGAAGGAAGCATCCCATACACCAGCATATACTAGGGATGCCCAGATGGAAAAACAGCTTGGCAGAGAAAGAATAGGGGTCCTGTTGGACACCCAAGTTTAACATGAATCAGTAATATGCCCTGGTGGCAAAGGCTGATGGTGTTATGCACTGCATGAGTAAGAGCGCTGCATGAGTAAGAGTGCTGCCAGCAGGTGTTGAGGGAGGTTGTCTTTCCCCTTTATTCAGCATTGGTGAAGCCACACCTGGAGGGTTGGGTCCAATCCTGGGCTCTTCAGTATACAAGGGACATGGACATACTGGAGAGAGTGCAGCAAAGGGCCATGAAGGTGATGGACTGGAGCATCTCCTGTATGAGGAAAGGCTGGAAGAGCTGGGACAGTTCAGCCTGGAGAACGCAAGGCTCAGGAGGGATCTTACCAATGTGTGTAAATACCTGAAGGGATGGCACAAAGAGTACAGAACCAGGCTCTTTTCAGTGGTGCCTAGAGCCAGGATTAGAAGCAATTAGCATGAACTGAAACACAGCAGGTTCTTTCTGAACATCAGGAAACGCTTTGTTACTGTGAGGGTAACTGAGCACTGGCACAGGTTGCCCAGGGTGGTTGTAGGGTCTCCCTTCTAGAAGACTGACTGGACAGTCCTTTAAGAGACATCTGGACATGATCCTGGACAGCCCAGTCTATGTGGCCCTACTTGAGAAGGAAGGAGTTGGACCAAGTGAACACCAGAGGTCTCTTTGAACCTTAACCATTCTGTGATTCCGCAGCTTCATTTGAAGATGCTAGATTAATGTCTTATTCTGTCTAACTTCTGAGGGAAAATACACTAACCCAAAAGGATTTTGTACTCTTATTATCAACATGTTAAAAAACCTCACCAGTCAATAAATTAGCCTATCAGCATTATCATATTTGTTTCTGCTCCAAATAGCTATGAATTTTAACTAGATGCTACCCTGAAATTTCCCTCCTATTATAAATGTAAAAATACAAATAGTGTTAACAACACTCATTAGGCTGTCCATAACCATCAGTTGCATATGGCAATAAAAATAGATTATTATATATTTACTTAGCCATATTTCTGATTGTTGCACTTGTTCTTTTAATAGTTTTGACTAGAACAAAGTTATGAAGTAGGTAACCAAAAATATTTATCTACTACAGATTTAGGTTTTAGTCTTAAAATTGTTTTTCACTCAACCCTTATTTTTACCTCTTAACAACTCTGCTATATGTTTATTTGACCCCAGGCACACTGGCTTCCAGCTATATGTATGAACTAAGCCTATTCTGTCCTTTAGTTTTGCCTATACCCTGTGTTTAGATGCAAAAGAGATGTGGTGAGTACTCCAGTACTGTTCTAACAATCCTTTCAGAAGGCAAGACATTCTCTCAGCTCATTCATCTTCTTAGGAACAAACCTCAGAGCACCACAGCACAAAACAGCAGGGCTTTGCTCCCCTGGGAACACCCATATCCTGATTTGGGGATAACTGCACACAGAAGACTTTGCTGTGGGAATACTTATACTCAGGTTAGGCTAACAGGAAAACTCCGATCCCGGTACTAATTAGCACAGATGAGTCTGCAAAGAAGATATTCCCTATATAGATGCATCAATGCCTCCTATGTGTTTTTTATATTTCCTCTCTGGGACTAATGGATATTGGATGGTCAATGGTCACAAAATTAATTCTGACTGCTGAGAATGAAACATTAGAGAACATAAATGGATAGAATATGAACAGAATTGTACTAGGGAACAGAGTTTGAATGGAAAAAATAATGGTTAAAATATTTTCACCTCTGGCTACAAAGTAGGACAGAATGAGCAAAGGACTATGAAAATTCACTACAAAGAACAGAGGGGCCAAGAAGCACTGTCCAGTGCCCTGAAAGAGCCAACACAAGCAGTACTGAAAAATTGCTTTTCTGTCCTAGAAATATTCTAGTGAAGATGCTATTAGAAAATGGTTGTTACTTTTGTAGCCTTTTAGGGTTGAAACCCTCTTCTTGAACCATATTTGATGATTTATGGTGCAAACAAAAAGCACTGAAGTTACCAATTCAGTCTTGTTCCAGAGTCTCTCTTCCTTTTTGAAAAAAAGTTAAAAAGAAATCTGGCTTAGTAGTAATATCCATGTGAGACATTTCGAACACTGTTATTCTTTCAGAGACATCCTACTTTGTTCTATAGTTTTTCTCTCTATCCATCACATTAATTGGAGACATATGACTCCTGGCATTTACCTACAGAACATCGTGTCATACTGTTGTGGGTTGACCCTGGCTGTATACCAGGTGCCCACCAAAGCCACGCCATTGCTCACCCTCCTCAGCTGGACAGGAGAAAGAAAATGTAACAAAAATCTCATGGGTCAAGATAAGGACAGGAAGATATCACTGAGCAATTACTATCACAGGCAAAACTGTGTCAACATCAGAGTAGGATGATGAAAAATAAAACCAAATCTTAAAAACACCTTCCCCAACCCTCCCTTCTTCCTGGGCTTAAATTTCTGCTGATTTTCTCTACCTCTCCCTCAGCAGCACAGGGGACAGGGGATGGGTAAAAGTAGTTGTTATAGAAAATGAACTTTCTTATGCTGGCAAAGCATATAAAATTTCCATTAGATGAACAAAAATCTGGCACTGTCCAACAACAATTATTTTGTTGGTAGCTTGCATTTACCTCTCCCTTAGCATTTCTTCTTGCGATAAAACCATGAAATTCTCCACCTTTCATATCAAACTCCAGCATAATACTGTGTTTTCCATTCACATCTCACTTGTAGGTCTCTTGTAAATAATTTTTTTTCAAGCATGTTGTATTAAATTTTCAATGCTGCTTGTTTTCTGCTTGCTTACTCATCCACCATGTGCTGTTCCTGCTGACTTTGCAGCTTTAGAGGTACTATGGCAGCACACTTTGCAATTACAGAATAAGGTTTGTGATGTCTTTTCTGAAGCCTCGTTTTTATGAACCTCATGTCACCACTCCAGCTCTCCTATGTCTCATATTTCTGTTTTCCTTACTACTGTATCTTTTTCCTCACTGTTTCATTAGATGAGTTTGATTCAATACAGCAATCTAGCAGTTATGTGCCAGCGTCTCCCTATTTTTATATTAGTCACTTAAATGAAGTCACATAAGGAATGATTATATTTTTAAAAGATAGGAATAGAAAACAGTGGTTCAATCTTGTTAAAAAAAGAGAAAACAGCATTAAAGTAATTGCTTTAAATCCTCTCATTCATTTGTTTGCAATGGCTTTCTTCAAGTAAGTATTATTTGGTTTTTACTTTCTATTTCCTTTCTTCCATTTTGGAAGATGCAATTTCATGCTTAACTACTAAAATGCACCTATATGAAAGAAACACTAATTCTCTTCAGACTGGCATCCTTTGGAAAATCAGATGCTATTTTTAGGTGATGCTACTGACATGAACACCAGCTGTTGAATCCTGATAACAATTACTCTCAATACTACATACCATTCCTATGAGAAGCTGAGAAAAGTGTAATAATTCATTAATGAAAGTTTTGCTTGAGGTAGCAAGATAAATATCTACTCTATATCTAATTTTATTCTAGTCAGAATTGTCGACAAATTACAAAAAAAAGAAAGATATAGGGCTACTAGAATTTCTATCAGATAGAAATAAATAATTTATTCTCATTTGTCTTATACAGAGACCACATTAAAGTTTTTACTTTGAATATGAAAAAATTACAACAGTTGCACAATGTCCTGTCAGTCAATAAAATGTTAGTTTACCCAGTGAGGGTGTTATGAGAAAGAAGACAAATTGCAAATAAGACTCCAGAGCAACCTGAAAACCCTTTTTATATTTCACAAACCAGGACCCAACTACAACAGCACATAAAGGACATTATTTGGTCAATGTCAAAATGTTCTGCAGGATAACTCAGTAGATGGCATTATTCTCACAGAAATATTCAAACACCGTCAAGGTGTTCAGAAACTGAAAATTTTTGGAGGTGTGATCCTTCAGACTATGTAGGCAACCAAAACCTGCTCCAAAATAAATCTTGTTGATATTAGTTGTCTCACTGATGTAAATGGAACACTTTAATGCAGTTTTTAGGGTGCATTATCAGATAGAGCAGAAGGCCTACATTTCCAATCACCTGTTACCACTGCAGACCTACCATTTTATCTGAGAAACATTTTAACCATGAAATGAAAAATGCATCAAACAGGGAATACTTGCATTTTGAACACACTGAAGTCCTGCACAGTAATGCTTTTATGATTTATATGTATGTCATATTTATTATATTCACAGTTCCATCCAAAAGCAAGAAGACTATTACAGGGTAATACCAAAGCAGTATAGTCAGATGGATGCATCATTCTGACCAAAACTGAAAAATTCCTCACACACATATCAGTAACCAAAGTTTATAGTCTGCTAAAATCGTTCATACTTTCAAAAAGTCATCTCAAGGGTTGAGGCCTGCAAGATGTATTTCATGCAGTCTATATAGACATCTACAGAAATTTTGAAAAATATATATCTTGGCATACTATGGAGTGAGATGTTGTAATGAAATAAACTTCAATGCAAGTGGTAGAAATTTAAACAAAGCAACTGTCCTGGGTTCAGCAGTAGCAGTCATGTTTCTCCTCCTTGGTAGCTGGTGCAGTGCAGTGTTTTGACTTTCGGCTCGGGAACAGAGCTGATAGAGATGTTTTGGTTTGGCCAAGGACTTTGTGAGCCTCACGCTCTGCCAGGGGGGAGGGCAAGCCAGGAGGAAGCAGAGACAGGACACCTGACCCAAACTGACCAAAGAGGTATTCCATACCACAGCACGTCATGCCCAGGATGTAACTGGGAGTTAGCCGGAAGGGCTGGGAGACTGCAGGGTTGGAGGAGGTATCGGTCGGAGCTTGGTCGGGCTTGGGGGGCGGGTTGTCGGTCAGCGGGTGGTGGGGTGTTGTATTCTGTTCCCTTGTTGTTTCCTTTGTCATTGTTGTCATTGGTGGTGGCAGTGGTGATTTGTGTTGTACCTTAGTTACTAAACTGTTCTTATCTCAACCCGTGGGAGTTGCATTCTTTTGATTCTCCTCTCCGTCCCTCCGAGAGCAGGGGGAGGGCAAGAAAGGGGGGGAAGTGAGCGAACGAATTACCTGACTGGGTTTAAACCACGACAGTTCTTTTTGGCGCCCAACGTGGGGCACGAAGGGTTGAGATAACGACAGATCTGACTGGATTAATAGTCACTCATCACAATGCTGATTTATTGGGTATCAGAGTTGTTCTTGTTGATCTCACAGCTTCAGACCGTTGTAACTTACGTAGAGCCGGTATTTGCTGTGATAGTGTTTATCAAGTGTGGGGCCTGGGCTAAGGTTCTTGTCTCACTGTGCTTTATGGCAATGGCTTGTAATACGGGTGGCCTCCAGCAGCAGGGCGGGACGGACGTGGCCGTGGACTTGTACCTGGCCGTCCGGCTGCTCTTCACCGTCCTGGCCCTCACCCTACTCTCCATCTTCGTGAGGCTGCGGGGAACTGAGGGGGAGCGGCCCCGGGAGCCGGCGGCTGCTGAAGCGGCCCGGGAGAGCGGCCCCGGGGACCAAGCGGCGGCGGGAGCGGGGCCGGAGGCCGCGAGGGGACGGCTGCCGGTGGAGGAGGCCGGGGCGGTCGAGGAGCAGAAGGAAGCGGCTGCCGAGCAGCAGGATAAGGCGGCGGAGGAGCCGAGCCCCGCGGCAGAGCCGAGCCCCGCGGAGGAGCCGAGCCCCGCGGCCGAGCCGAGCCCCGCGACGGCCGAGAGCATTCCCAGGCAGCCACCCGCCGAGCCCCAGGAGGATGCAGGAGACCACGCAGCATTTCCCAGCAAGGCAGAGGAGGAAGAGCTGGACTCAGGAAAAGAGAAGCCGGTGGTGGGAGAGCCGGCAAGCACAGCAGCTACACCAGCCCCAGTGACAAGCACAGCAGCATCGTTTGAGAGTTCTGAAGGCTCTGAATGGCCTTTGGGTATCCTTGGGACCTGCCTGCTGATTGTGATGGGGATCAGCATGTTGGCACACACACAGGCTGTGTTCTACCCACAACCATTTTGTCTGATCTCAAAAGTTAAGCAGAGTCAGGTTTGGGTCTTGTCTGGGGTTAGACAACAGTATAGGGGGACCAAGAGATTTTCCCCAAGGCTGGAGAGTCATGAGTGGCAGGGTGTGTGGGACAGTATGGGCAAGTATCTAGTCCACTGGGCCCCTCCAGTGCTTTGGAAGCGTCGGAGATGGAAGGCAGCTGTATGGAGTCCCCAGCAACAAGCTGCAGAAACTGCTTAAGGGGACAGTGAATTATTTTAAGCCTGGTGGGCCCATGGCACTTCACGCCACCAGAGCAGAGATGCAACACAGAGATGGACTCATGATCGAGGGGTGGACTTAACAATGGACACTATTGCCCAGGTTATTCACGAGTGTGAACACTGCACACAGTCTCTCCTGCTCTGGAAGACTGTTACAAGAGATGGAGCCTGACATGGACCAGATGGACGCAGCAGCTTTATAGGGACTGGTCCATGCACTAAGATAAGAGTGCACCGAGATAAGAGTGATGGTATATTGAAAATGTGGGATCTGAGCATGACATGAATGGTATGGAATAAGGGGTGGATAATGTCCTGGGTTCAGCAGTAGCAGTCATGTTTCTCCTCCTTGGTAGCTGGTGCAGTGCAGTGTTTTGACTTTCGGCTCGGGAACAGAGCTGATAGAGATGTTTTGGTTTGGCCAAGGACTTTGTGAGCCTCACGCTCTGCCGGGGGGGAGGGCAAGCCAGGAGGAAGCAGAGACAGGACACCTGACCCAAACTGACCAAAGAGGTATTCCATACCACAGCACGTCATGCCCAGGATGTAACTGGGAGTTAGCCGGAAGGGCTGGGAGACTGCAGGGTTGGAGGAGGTATCGGTCGGAGCTTGGTCGGGCTTGGGGGGCGGGTTGTCGGTCAGCGGGTGGTGGGGTGTTGTATTCTGTTCCCTTGTTGTTTCCTTTGTCATTGTTGTCATTGGTGGTGGCAGTGGTGATTTGTGTTGTACCTTAGTTACTAAACTGTTCTTATCTCAACCCGTGGGAGTTGCATTCTTTTGATTCTCCTCTCCGTCCCTCCGAGAGCAGGGGGAGGGCAAGAAAGGGGGGGAAGTGAGCGAACGAATTACCTGACTGGGTTTAAACCACGACAGCAACCATGAAAATATTAATCCAAAACACAGATATAGGCTTAGACTCCTTCTTTTATAATTTACCACTTCAAGTTAATTATTGTATCTTCAAGTACATTTTTTTTACCTCTTATTATGACATCAATACTGAAAGGAAAAAACACACCAACAAAACAGTTTTTTATTTCAAAGACATGAACAACTCTTAAAATTGGTCTCACAAGTCATACTCACCTGGAATAGCACTGCCTTCAGTTAGTGCGTATAAAAAGGTGAGTCATTTTAAGAGTTATTATAAGAACTCCAGTAGCTAATAGAGAATGAGAATAATTCTCCATTTTGAAGGACAGATTTTACTTCCATATCACACGAGTGCAGAAATAGATTTTTATTTGACAAACACAGTTAAACTAGTTAGGAAAGAGAATGTAGCCTGAACATAGGAAAAGCACTGACACGGTTTCACACCATAATACTGAGTCTTTGGAAAGATTATGTGATGATTCTGAGCCTAGAGAGACAGGGAGTTGCATGTCGCCAATGAAGAATGTAATCACTGTACCAAACAAATGTGTATTATTGTTCTAATTTAATGGAGTTGGGAATTGAATAAAAGCCTTCATAGCACATGTCACTGTTTTAAAGAATGTCCTACGTGCCTCTACTTCCTGAATATTATTAGTTGGATGTGTCACAGAACCTGATCTTGACAGACCTTGACAAAATTAGCAGAGGCTACTACCACTATTACTAACAGTAACAGAAAACTCATTTGGCAAAGTTCTGCATTAGTGAAGCTAATGGAAGCTTTGTCACTTTATCCGTCTGGATCAGGATTTCACTGTCAGAATAAAAGCCAAAAGTAAAAGGTCTTACTCCAAGTACAGGAAGTACAGTGAATATCCCTGTTAAATACTTGGTACCAGAGCATCAGTGAAACCATTCTTCAAATATTCAACATTTTCTCTCAAATATTTTAGGGATTCAGGGATTTGGTTGTTGATGTTGTTGTTTTGGGGTAAGGGGGTTGTTTGGGCTCTTTTTTGTTTTGTTTTGTTTTCTTTTCTTTTTTTAAATGAGACCTGACAACTTCAGATTGAAAAGAAAAAAAATGCACTGATTTCTGCATCAGTAATTTTTGCCTTCCTTTCACTATCACTATGTGTGTCCAGCTGGGAGATATAAGGTGTACAAGAACAAGTACTTTGAGAAGTATTATTTACTGCAGAACTCCA
This sequence comes from Pezoporus wallicus, assembly GCF_028554395.1. Lineage (NCBI taxonomy): Eukaryota > Metazoa > Chordata > Aves > Psittaciformes > Psittacidae > Pezoporus > Pezoporus wallicus. The sequence continues at coordinate 1,203,516 of NW_026634996.1, forward strand.
ATACTTTTTCAGGAAAGAATTGAAGACGTAGAAGTGTGGACACTGTCTTAACTGCCCTGTTTAGCATTGTTCAGAGGGTGTACAAATTAATACAAAAGGAAAACGTAACTACCCCTAAGGCAGCAGTACCCAAGGACCCTGACTTTTCACTCATCCATAAAGCTGGGCTGGATTCCTGGGATGGAACTCCCAAGCACGAAAGGGAATTTAGAAATTTCAGACCTGGAATAAGAAATACTGGAGGGCAACACAGTTTCTTCCACTTGACCTCAATTTTGCTGGCTATGAGATCTGCAAGAGGTAAGCATTTTAAATCTGCAAATAAATCTCCATTTTGTCCTTCTGCTGATTATTTCTCTTAGGAAAAATGTGACCACTGCTGGGGTAAGCATTAAGCCAATGTTAATAGTTTAATTTCAGTACTGTTCAGGTTCCACAAGCAGTTGGAGATCGAGTGTTATCACCAATTGAGCAATTCTATTAACCTTCATAGCCAGAATTTTGCATAAAGTAATATGAACAGAGCAGAGGAAACAATAAGAGAAATGAAATCTGTAGAATAGCAGCACTGAAGGCACATTCAGAAAAAAAAATTCTCAGATCTTAAGTAAATTTCACCAAGAAAAGTGCAGTTTAGCATCATATCCACTTTGTTTCACTTTCCTGGTTTTGTGGATTTTGTTTGCTTCTCCTCCTCACCTCCTCAACAGCTATCCTTAAAAATGAATGGATTCTGTTTAACTAGAGATTTAAAAATACAGAAAAACATGGATGCTTTATTAAAGTACATTTTATGTCTTTTTCTGCAAAGATTTTTTTTTTAACGAGATGCTTTGTTTCACTAGTATTCGACAAATCTCACAGCTAAAGATTTCAAAGCCTCCTGTCTCAAAGTCAAGTATAAGGGAAAGTAATAGCCAAAAAAATTAATCTGTAAACTCTTGACTACTTTAGAGTAATTAATGAGCAAATTGCAGGATATATTTTTCACACTTGAATAAAAAAAAACAAAGTGTGTTGTAGAGAGGAGGAGAAAGCAGCGATTCTTTATCAACTACTGTGTGGAAAATATATCAGCTTTATTTCTTATGCACATTGCAAAAGGCAACTTCAGTCTAATGCGTACTTACATAGAGATATTTGTTCTTTACTCCTTTATATTCTGTACTACTGGTTTCAGTTAAGCCCAGCAAGCAGCTGAGTCCCACCCTACCAGTCACTCACTCCCCTCCACAAGTAGGATTGAACAGAGAATGGGAAGGGTAATAATGAAAAGCCTCCTAAATTGTGATAAAAGCACTTTTGTGGGAAAAGCAAAGCAGCACACACAGTCAAATTAAAATAAGGAATTAATTAATTCACTACCTATTGGCAGGCAGGTGTTTAGACACTTGCAGGAAGGATAGTAGGACACCATCATGTGTAACTGTGGCTTGGAAGACAAGTGCTTAACTCTGATCATATTGCCTCATCATCTCCACCAGCTTTTACTGCTGAGCATGACATCATATAGTGTGGGTTACCCCTTTGGTTGGCTGGGGTCAGCTGTCCCAGCTGTGTCCCCTCCCATCTTCTTGTGCACCCCTAGCCTACTTCCTGGTGGGGTGGGGTGAGTGGCAGAAAAGGCCTTGACTCTGTATACACTACTCATGGTGTTTACATCCCTGTGTTAACAACGCTGTTTTGGACACCAATACAAAACATGGCACCAATGCAGCTGCTATGAAGAAAATTAACGCTCTATCAGCTGAGGTCAGTACAAGCACTGGAATTTTAAAATTTCCACCAAAGTAGTTTCAGAATAGTTAATAAAACTCTGTATTGACAGAAGAACCATCTGAAATGTTAAAGGATAGATTCTGGCATTTTAACTGATTAGTAATTCAATTTACTTTCACTGTAGTCATTAGGAACCGTCATACTTCAGGGCACTGTCAGGCTGTTCCAGTCCTACTGCTGCAGGGTTGCCTTTGGACAGCTCAGGGATGGAGATTGAAGGCAGATGAGCTGAGTCCCTCAGCCCAACTTCCTACAAAGTTACACTGCTGTCTCCCTAGCTGTAGACAATTATTTGGCTTTTAATTCTCTGCTGACCATAGTAATATGACTGAAAAGGGAGGGAGGAATGTTTTGTGAGACCAGTAGGAAGAAAAGATACTGCGCAATATAGGAAAGAAACACAGAAAGGGATTGTTTTCGTGTGTTGCTCTGTCTGGCAAATTTCAGCTCTTTCTTTCTTTCTTTTTTGCTCAAAAGCAAAAGAATAAGAAAACCCTGGCTACACACTTAACTACACACTTAAGAGAACAAGAGCATACTTTGAGGATTACTTCATTTAGAGAAACAGAATCGTTATTTTCTTATATTTGATGCAATACAGATGGGAGGCAGCTATTTGCTTATGAGGTGAGGTGCACATAATGTATATTTGATCAACAGTGGTAACAAGTTCTTTGTAGAATAAAATGTGTATGATCTGAGAAATAAAAATGCATCATGAAGGATGGTGTGACAGCAGGGGCTTTGAAAGTACAGGCATGAAGAAACAGGGCTGTAAACAACCCCCCAATGACTAATTACCAGTTATTAAGGCATACATCCTCAAAGGCTGAAGTATGCTTAAGACGTAAAAAGGGAATAAAGTGACAATCAAAGGACAACTGGTATTCATTCATTCATCCAATATTACCAGAAACAGAACTGAATCAGCTCAAGTGAACTGACCCGAATCAAGCTCTTGTTACCTGAACTAAGATGGAAAACACATGAGCTTAGCACAGCATCTGTGGGCCTTTCCGACCCCTCATACCTCAGGCAGCACAGGTACCCGCTTCTGGGGAGGGATCACTGCTCATCCATACTGAGCTAGTGCTATATATATCCACACAATTGCTTACCCAAAGCAGGAAAAGCAATGACAGCAATCAAGAAAAGACATAGGACTGAGCATTAATATGTAGTTGTAATTTATGTGTATATATATGCATACTTGAATTAGCAATATGGGGATTAACCAGTAAATCTTAGTTAAACGAACTTCATGGATTGGAAATTCTCTGTCCTTCACATATCCCTTTTGGGTTGAGCACTGCATTGTAACCTGCGTGAATCTAAAAGACGAAGTGCTATCACTTTTCTCTTATACGTCAAAAATATTATCCTAAACCAATGTACTCATTAGCTAGAAATCCCTTAAAAAATATGGCTGAGGGACAGCCCCGCTCCCCCAAAGCCATTCAACCAAGCTTCAGCATCTAGATAAATGGCTTCACATGTACTTGTTCAGATTTCCTAATATAAAATACACTATGCAAGGAACTATTGGTTTGGTGTACTGCAAGGAGCAGTTTGTTACTAAACACCCAATTCATCCTAAGAAACTTAACACCAGGCCGTTACTAACTGAAAGTGGAAAAGTAATTTCTTGAACCCTATTGCCTATGCCAAGGGTTACTAACTAAACAGACAGAAGTCAAAGTGCAAACACCACCAGAGAAAACTCATTGCATTCACATTAAAGCCTGTGCATTTACTGAAGCTATGATTTTGTACAATAGCTGGCATTTCCCTTCCTACTGCATACACATGGTGAATAATGGGTGGGGGTGGAAGTAAAGTTTGTCATATTGAATTGCTTGATCAAAGCTTTAAATCTCATGATAGCCTATTTCCTGGATTTTCCACAATCCTTCACAATTATTTTTAATCCTTTTCACATGTGTCTATAAACTACCAGTTTTCAGCAAGTGTTGAATGAAGATACAGAAGAAATACTTTAAACATCTCTAAAGCTCAGATCCCAGAACTATCAGACCCTCTTAAATTTGTTCGCACTTATTTCCAAATTTCTGATTATGTTTTCGAAAGACAGCAGTAGCAGTTTAAGATAGAAAAATAATGAGTAAAAAGTATAGAAACACAGTAAAACCACAGCCTCTTTGACGAGATTTTCTCCAACTTGTATTTCATCTGTTCTAGCTTGTTTTCTCCTACAAAACATAATTTCAGTTACTGACCAGTGGGTTACTTACCTCCCACTCTCCTTTCCAAGCTTTTATTTTTGCCTTTATAGGTTGTAATTCATCCTTGGAGCTATTTATCCAGAGTTTTCTGAATTCGCTGACACTGGAAGCCTAAGAAAAGTCAGAATATGGTTCAGAAACACATCCTCTATCTTCATGTTGTCACAGACCAGACAATCCAGACTCCCTATGATCTGCCACTTAGCAAACTACTCAGTCTATTTCTCTGCAAGATCTAAGGACTAAGTCATTTGAACTGGACAAGCGATTTTTTGTGGATGTCTTTATTTGTGAGTTTCCTAGTGCTTTTAGACTCCAATAAATGGTATAAGATCATATTGTTCCTAAACACATTTAGGTGTTTGCTGAATCTTACGTGTAAATCCTTTTAAAATACAGTACTAACCTCTGAAGTCCTAATCTGGGTAGGTAATATTCCCACTTAAACTTAGTCTTTCTTTGCAAAAAGGACAATGAAATATTAGATTTTTTTTTAAAGTGATTCAATTAAGACACTGGCATTTAAAATGCTTTTACAAAGTTTAAGGGTTTTTTCCTATATGGAAGATTAAAAAGAATTATTAGCATTTATCATAAACATATTGTGCTCCCTCCCCTTTCCCCTAAAATAAGAAAAAGCGTTGAAAGCAGTGAAATTCCTGTAATGTGTCAGTTTTTTAGATCACTCAAAAATTGAAAACATTAATAAAATCAACAGAACCTCTGAATGCAGTTCATTTATTCAAGGACTTGCACACTTTGCTGCTAAACATTCTAAATTATATTTAAATTTAAAATACAGGCCTTAAGGGGATTTGTTTATACTAAATTCAGGGTTTTATGGAGAAGTTCAATAAGTCAATGTGATTTTTGTAAGAACCAGACCTAATTTCACAAATCCAACTATTTTTGTCTCATTTTGAAAATCATGATCTCTTTAAAAAGTCACCACATACTGTCTTCAGTTGGTCAGCCACAGAACAGGAAATATGTTTTTGCATCTACATAGACATTCTTTTCAGACTACAGAAAAGAAGTTATTCCCATGGATGGCAGAATTCCCAGAGCAGGAGATATTTTCATGTAAACAAATCTCTCTGCTAATGACACTGGTTGATTACAAAAGGCACTTAATGATGTTTGATGTCCTCTTCCTTTGTCACCTGTTTTTCCTATGGTTTTGTTATACAGAACTACAACCCTTAGCATCATGCAGTTTAAAAAAAAACAAAAAATCGAAATAAAACCAAAAATACCTCCCTTCAGATAGTCATACTCCTACCTGAAGCTGGAATAAAATATTATTAAATTAGTTCATTGAATAATTTAACTTATGACCCCATATTATAAAAAATTTCTCTACCATGAGTCCTTAAACCTCTTTGCCCATTCCTAATATAGAAAGTAGTATTGCTACGGAAACTGTTTAAATCCCTGGAAAGAGAGGATACACAGCCTCCCAGCATATTGTCCCTTAATTTGGACTTCCTCTTCAGACTCCTCCCTGAAGGTCTTCACTAATGAGTGTAAACCACTCATCTCCCAGCTACAGAGCATGAATGAGTAGTCACAAGAAAACTGATTTCTAATTTAATCAAAGAGCCCACAAGAAAAGAGGAAGCCACAAATCAATTCTGTATTGTATTTACAAGCTGGAATGTCAATTAAGCCACCAGCAACATGCAAATTATTACAACGATTACCTTATTTATCTATCAATCTAGTATCCTCGGCAATGGGCAAACCCCAGTATTAGAGGAATCATTGCTTTGCACTGTCCATGACATGCCACTAGCTTTGTAGTAATGACTGGAAAAGTCTGGGGTCATATCAGATCAAATCATATCAAATGGAATAACCCTGAAAAGAGTCTAGGAACCTTAAATTTAAGGTTTTGTCCCAAGCTTTGTTACCATTAGGCTGCATTTTTGGAATAGCTGCAAAAAAAAACATTTTCCCTACCTTATAGTGGACTGGCAAAGACTAATCCCAATAAAGAATTTCTAATTAGCTTGCAGCTTACTTTACTGTTTCATCTTCCAGAAACATGAGGAGCTGTGAGTGACATCTGTAACTGTCTAACACCTAATTAAGCAGGCATAACTCTGTTAGAACCTATGCGAGATGCTAATTTATTAAGAAATGAATAGAAGCAGCTCCAGAGAGCTGTGGCCAGATATATCACAGGTTTATTGGACTAAACATCTACATTAAGTGTCTTTTTTACTGGAATTAAACACATATTTGCAGGGTTTGTTGGTTTATTTTTCTTAAAAAAAGAAAAAATTGCTAAAGAAAAAAGAATGAGGTAAGGTGGAAAGTAGCCATCACCTACTTAAAAAACAAAGGCTAAATGTAAAAAAAAAGCCCAACACCAACAACAAAAAGCATACAAGAACCAAAAAAAAAAAAAAAAAAGCAAGACAAATTATAGCACATTCCTTTTCTCACACTTGTAGATTTTAATCTGTTCTTTGATTATTTGGGGCTGGATTTTGTTGTAGTTGTTACTATAAACCGATATGCAGTTTCTGCAAACAACATGAAAGTGCTCAGCAGCAGCAACAGGTTTTAATAAGCCTGGGTTCTTCATTGAAATGAAACACACGTATAAACATTTTTTTCTTCCCTAAACACAAAAAAACGGTCTTAAATAACTGGTTAATTATCTACACAACATTATGCACCTTAGATTTTTCCAGATATCTTAACAAATTTCTAAGCTGACACTTCAGCTGAATGAAGTTAAATCAAGATGTTTTCAGAAGCAAAGTGGGTATCTATTGGAGTTTGGTATGTTCATAAAAAGGAAGAATTCTCTCTCAAATCCACAGTTCATATATGGTTTCTCCTGTCCATCTGAAGTCCCTTCTACAAAGGTAAGCTTGGGAAAAAAACTCAAACCCCAACAACTAAGCAGTAGACTAAGATAATTAATTTGTTACTTGTAAAATTTACAAAAAAGTGCAAGAATGCTTTCACAGTGAAAATCCCCTTTGTAACATCAACTACAGAGGTCTTGGCAGGCCTTCACAAGAGCGTAGGGCAAAATAACTCATTTCCCAGGACATAAATGCAGTGGCTGCAGAAATATAAACACTGTAAGTGTGCATTTACATTATTGGATCAATGAATGTGAATGAAAGGAAGCCGACAAGCTTGTTGAATTCCCCTTGCAATATGAAAAATATCACTGTTTAGCATAAACTTAGCTGAATAGTAGTAAAGACATGATGAACTTTTAGCTGAGCTTCTGTCCTTCCTGTACATACCAAATCTCCTTCTAGGTTATTTACATTTAGGAAATAGTATTTTCAACACACTGAACTGTCATGGTCTCTTCTAGAGAGAATAAAGGTTTTGGCTGGCATACCAAAACTGTGCAGGGCAAGACTGCCAAGGCCTTCAAGCATGTCATAGGAAAAATATTCTCTTATTCATCACAACAGCCATAAGTAACTTCCAGAAACCTAGATTCAGTTTGTATGCACAACTTCAAATCTAAGCACTAATGTAACAGGCGTTACATTAAGGAAACTTAAGAGTAGCTGAAATCTGTATACAGCAGTCAGTGGAGTTAAGGCACTGGAATTCAATTTGCAAGAATGTTCTAACCTGACAGCATGCAGATTGAGTGGGTATTCAATAAATCATTATGATTTACATCAAATATAACATGAAATATGTCGGGTAAATACTAAAAAATAAACATTAAAAAAATATGTCTACAAGTGCTTCCAAGTCATCCTTATAGAGAGCAGTAAGAGATAACACCCCATCATGACGACGTGACATCCATTTACATGAATGTATCAGAATTGCTCAAGAATAAATACCGAAAAGCATGCACCTCCTACAGTAAAACTGCTTAATAAATATAAAATCCAGCCTCAAACATTTGGCAATGGAACAGAGGATTTGAAGCAAGAATACCTAAGATGTAGGACTGTTGGTCCTGCCAACTTTTGTTAGAGATAAAAAAAAAGAAAAAGGAAGTTGGTCAGGAAAAAAGTATAAGAATAAATACTTCTACTGATATGCAAAATATGTTTTGAAAATATACACTAACACTTCAATACAGACAATTTTTTGAAGAACTCATTTCTCCTTTTCCTGTCCTCAAAATTCATTCCCCCTCACAACAGGTGAAAGTAGTTTTAATTTCTCAGCTATGCATCACTAGTCTTTCTTCTGCCCTGCGTTGTACCCCTTAGGTTTCTTTCTGTGGAGTTCATTTATCCTTTTAGCACAAAAGAATCTATTGCTCTCCATGATCTCAGGGATATTTCATAGAGTATTTCAGAGCAACACAGGGTAAGAGTGTCCCTTACAGCACAGAACACAAATACAGTATCACTGCCACAACTCTGGACAAACTTCCTGGCAAAAACTTATGATTATTAGCTCCTCCATTCTCACCACTAGAACTCTGTAATAGATTTCAGAATATAACAAGCATGGTTCTTACCTAGAAAAAAAAATTATCTAAAGTGTTCTTTTTACTATATTAAGGGACTAGGTACCTTTGTTTCTAATTTTTACGAGGAAGAAGCTGAACCTAACTACAATCTTTACTTTGATACATTCACATGTGCTTCCAGAATATTTGAGGATTTGCCATAACTATGTCTTATTACGATTTACTATTTTATTGCTGTACACATAACACTATCCCAGATGAAATGAAACACTCTTTACAGATAATTAGTAAAATACCGCTACAAAAAAAAAAAGAAAGTATGTTGTCAAAGACTAACAGGTAAGCATGGAAAATAGTGAAGCTAGTTCTCATCATACAACTAGGTTCATAAGATTTAAAATTCTGAATTTATTCAGCATAAAAATGTGCAATCTCCAAACAGCAGAGGTAAAATTTACTGCAAATTGATGCTCTCTCAAAGTTCTGAGATGTAAAGTGTTCATGTTAGTATCTATTTTTCTTCTCACATCTTTGAGAAATTTTAGGATTCTGATAGGAAAATTTCTATTGATGATGCTAAGATAGTTTAATATTAGCCAAAATGATTTTATGAGATAATGAAAATAATTTGAGGTGAAAATAATCACATAAAATGCAACCTGCCTGTTTAGACAGTCTCTGCTCAGTAGCAAAAAGAAAACTTTTTATGACCTTCCAGTTTGCTTCACTTATTATGGTTTTATTTTAAGAAGAAAATGCTTATTAGCTGCTTCTTTGCACTTAAAAGGAAAGTTACCTTGCCCATGTGAATGACTGTAGTAGTGAAAAATGAATTGCTTTTCTTCTTTTTAATTCTGGTTTAAGAAAAAGAAAAATCAAGATTCATCATTCTTTGAAGGAGGAGATAATCTAATTTTGTCATCGATTGACATTTAATTCTTATCTCAATACATCTTCTATCAGAAGTCAATAGTAGCTTATTAAGCATATTCTGTAATTCTGATGATTCCATTCTGCCTGTATTTCTTTCCATGAAATTCACATTGCCTTTGACATATAGGCTTTTTGTGGCTCACTTAAGCACAGATTCAACATGCTATAAAGTACATGTCTAATATTTAAGCATGTGGATTTAGCACTTATACAAAATGCTGTCACTTGTACTTTTTTACTGAGTAGTTTTGTTCCTGTTTGGAGGCAGTGGCAGTTCGAAACGTGATTTATAGTAGTAGACAGTCAGATGATATGTGCATAATGCAGTAACTGTAATGAATGATAAAACTGCTACGTTTCTGAAAGAAAAACAGGTCCGCTATCTTCAAATTTACTACTGCATTAATGATTACTCTCATAAGTATTTACAAGTCTTTGCGGCAAAATGAAACATCACAGCCCCTGAATCAGTATTTTATATTCACTGCAAAAGCCTGTAGACTGTGTAAATGAGAATATCACAGGCTGTGTTTTAACCCTGCTGATTAAAGCAGTTAGAACTGAATTTTGCTGGCTCACATGGTTTTCATGGTTGCTGATGCATCCCGTAAGCCCAAAGGGAACACTGGTAGCACTTCGGACATTATGCCTTATTCATGAACATGACAGACATTACTTGTACCACAGATTATGATTATTTATATATCACAAATTAATCTACAACACTTCCTTATGGTATTCCATATACAGATTGCAGATCCAGGTCTTTTTCTCAGATTGGAATTTCCTGGGTTCTTTTAAATTATGTTCATATATAGAGAAAGAAGACTAAACTCTGTAAGGAAAGGAGTGAATCCTGGCTATTGCTTAAGAGTAGGATCAGCATGAAGAAAGGGTGCTAGATTTCCTGGTTTGTTTAAAATAGTATTTCTTATTGCCCAGTCAGGGCTATCAATAAGAGGTAATCACTCTATACATTAATGGAACATATCTTGTAGGATTAACTCCCTTCACTTATACTGCCATGCTTGAACTTGTCATTCAGAAATTACTGAACTGGACAGTAGGAACTAGAAGTTCAATCGTTGCTAATTAGTTTATTGGCTCATAATAAACATTAAGAGTAACATACATCTTAATCTAGTGTTTCTAACTTGTTTTTTTTATCTAACTCCCAAATCCATAGCTCTAAAGATTAATTCTTCCCTTCCCTTCATTGGCTACAGAACTGATGGACAGGGGTAGAGCAGCTGATGTCGTCTACATGGATTGTGCAAAGCATTCGACACTGTCCCACACGATATCCTTGTCTCTAAATTAGAGAGACATCAATTTGATAGGTGGACCACTCTGTGGATAAAGAACTGGCTGGATAACTGCACTCAAAAAGTTGTGGTCAATGGCTCAATGTCCAGCTGGAGACCAGTAACGAGTGGTGTCCCTCAGGGATTGGTGTTGGGACCAGTCTTGTTCAACATCTTTGTCAGCAATACGGACAGTGGGATTGAGTGCGCCCTCAGCAAGTTTGCCAATGACACCAAGCTGTGTGGTTCGGTTGATACCCTGGAGGGAAGGAATGCCATCCAGAGGGACCTTGACACACTTGTGAGGTGGGCTGATGCCAGCCTCATGAGGTTTAACCATGAGAAGTGCAAGGTCCTACACCTGGGTCGGAGCAATCCCAGGCACAGCTACAAGTTGGGCAGGGAAGAGATTCAAAGCAGCCCTGCGGAGAAGGACTTGGGGGTATTGGCCAATGAGAAATTTAATATGAGCCAACAGTGTGCGCTTGCAGCCCAGAAAGCCAACCGTATCCTGGGCTGCATCAAAAGGAGCGTGACCAGCAGGTCAAAGGAGGTGATCCTGCCCCTCTATTCTGCTCTTGTAAGACCTCACTTGGAGTATTGTGTGCAGTTCTGGTGTCCTCAACATAAAAAGGACATGGAACTGTTGGAACAAGTCCAGAGAAGTGCCACGAGGATGATCAGGGGACTGGAGCACCTCCGGTATAAAGACAGGCTGAGAAAGTTGTGGCTGTTCAGCCTGGAGAAGAGAAGGCTGCGTGGAGACCTCATAGCAGCCTTCCAGGGTCTGAAGGGAGACTATAATGATGCTGGGGATGGACTCTTCACTAGGGACTATAGTGATAGGACAAAGGGTGATGGGTTAAAACTTAAACAGGGGAAGTTTAGATTGGATATAAGGATGGAGTTCTTTATTGTGAAGATGGCGAGGCACTGGAATTGGTTGCCAAGGAAGTTGTGAACGCTCTGTTCAAGGCCAGGTTGGACGTAGCCTTGGCTGGCATGGTTTAGTGTGAGTTGTCCCTGCCCATGCCCGGGGGGTTGGAACTTGATGACCTTAAGGTCCTTTCCAACCCTAACTGTTCTATGATTCTGGGATTACCCATGTCTACATTTACTGAGGCTGAAGAGAAGGTATTCACTTTATGGACGCAGTTATTCAGCTACTCTCCCTTTTTAGGGAATGGGGACGCCGCACCAGTAAAATAACACTTCTTGCCAGCATCCAAAGAGATAGGTGTATACAGATGTGCATTTGGATAGACATAAAAAAGCCATTCAATTGCCTTGTTCATTGTGGCACATCTCAGGAGCAGAGAGAAGATGGCACATTTAGACCAAGAGGAAGACTACCCCTCCCAGGTGCATGTTGCATCAAATTCCCACCTCCCTGCGTCACCTTCTCTGGTTACTAGAAAGGCATTTTGGAATAACTTTCCTTTTGACAAAAGCTTTTCACCCATGCCTTCGTTCTCACCCTTTTCCTGTGTGCTGAGGCAATTAGAAATCTCTTCACCACTTGATGGTAATTTGAATGCCAGTTCCTGTTTAACAGCAGTCATCATGTGTTCTCAGCAGTCATCTACTAGAAAGAAGAGAAACTAACTCTTCTCATTGGTATCCAGTGAAAGGACAAGAGGTAATAGTCAAAAACTGAAATAATGGGGAACTGCATCTAAATATTTAAAACAAACAAACAAACAAAAAAACAAAAAAAAAAACATTCCACACCTTTTGCTATGATTGTGATTGAATACTTGAACAGAGAAGTTGTGGAGTCACCGTGCTTAGAGATATACAAAACCCAATTAGAAACAGTTCTGGACAACTGACTCCAGCTGAACCTGCCTGGGAGCAGCACAGGGACATGGACTGTACTGCAGTGAAGAAAATGGTAAGTTTGTTTCCTTTTGGTAGTATGAAAAGGTATTTGAAAAAGTCTAGACAGTACAGTGGGAAAAGTAAGGCATAATGAAACTACATTTCTACTTTTGCTTGTACATGGAAAAAGTAAAAATGTCACTTTGGCTAAGTTAAAAACGGTTTCTCGTATTGTAAAAATGTTATCAAACCAGAAGAATAAAAGAAAGGTCAAGTTCAAGACTGGATGCTTCACTGCATCTGTTTCCACATGGACTTGCCATTTTACTGAAAATATCAAACACATAGATCAAGGTTCTACAGAAGTGAATTACTAGACCTGATAAGAAAAACCTATACTAAAAAGTTTGAAGGCTGATGCAGCACAGGTTAATTGCTTCATTACCCATGAAAAAGAGAAAAGCCACCCTAAACATTTTCCTCTCAAAAAGCATTATTGGCAGCACTGAACAAAAAGGTAATTTGAAAGACACACTGGGATATAGAAAAATACACAGAAAAGAAAAATAATTACATTAAACAGTGTCAAAAATAACAGCTGTTTATCAGCCATTTGGATTGGGAAATTTAATTAGAGTGTTCAAATCTCATTAGATTTTGGTGCTTTGGCTTTTTTTTTTTTTTTTTTTCTGGCATCATGTCCTAAAGTCAGTGCAAATTAAGTTCTCTGAGTGACCCCATGAGACTTTGCTCATAATTATTTCTCACCTTAACATCAGCTAGTTCAGCTCAAAACAACCAAAACATGAGAAAGAAAAAAGCACATTTTAAACAGGTTCATTTGAATGCATTAAAGGTGCTTTATGGGCATGCCTAAATTGTCAGTCATCTTGCTCAGAAGTAATGGATAACATATGGTTGCTATGAGTTATATCAGAAGCACAATTTGCGATAGAGCAGAAAAAGCAATAATGTAATTTGTCGAAGCCTTTTGTATATATTAAGACTCAGACTATGCAATATTTTTAAAATTAGGAAATTTTTGTTAAGTTGTGCTTTATTTCTACATTGCTTTTTATTTGGGGGAGACTGTTCTTGTTGTGGGGTTTGTTTTTTTTTGATAAGCTGCAGCATGTTATCATACAGTACAAACTTTAGTAATGACTAGGTGCATATAGAGAAGTTTAAATTATACATTTCTGCTTCCCAGATCACTAGATCTTATAAGTAGTGCTTTGTGTATAACTTACCCTTTTCGTACATGAATGATGCTACAGTATTTCTACTAGTTTTAGAGGTGCATGTTCTGCTGCAGACACTATAAACTCATTTTCTACTATTTTTTCCTTCAAAAAGTAGACACCTAATACAAAATTCTTAGTGTACTACAAAAATGAAACAGGAATAAAATTAAACTTGAGTAGTTTAGGATGGGAGATAAAAAATTTTTACTTTGCTGGATGAAAACCAACAAAAAGCCCCAAAAGAGTATTCCAGTCCAAGTTATTCTATGTGGGAATTGCATGGGATTTTTCCCTTGGGAATAAAAAGACCAGAACAGCAAAGCAATGGCTTATACCCCCTTAGACAAGATTCATTAACCACAATAGAATATGAGGGTAATGTTCAATTCATCTGTTAAGATGTCTCTAAACCAGATACATCTACAACAGATATGGCGCTAGGAAAAAAAGAAAGGTGGTGTATTAGAAGCTGACATTTAGCCTCTGCAAGTACATACTAGTCAAATTTAGTGCACTGATGCTGAAAATACTGCTGCTGCTTATTGCTTTTTTTCAGGATAGTGCTGATAGCCATGCTACACCATTACACGTGGGCACAGAACTGCACTCAGGGTCCACAAAAGAGTGTCTGAAGATTAGCAGGAAGGTTACCTGACCCCATCAGTTTGTCCCAGACGAGGAAGGAGAATATCCCTGGTTTACTAAGTTTGGCAACCTGAATAAAAAAATGCATCAACTATAATAGTTTTAGAGGAACAGAATAGTTTTTTAGGGGGTTTTGTGGGGGGGGATGTGTTTACTACCTGACAGTCTGGGTTTCTGTTAATAAGAGTACAAACATGGAATCAAGACTAAAATTCTTTATCCATAAGCAGAATACACTTTAAGTTGCAGAGAATTTGTCAACAGAATTACAGATGCATTTCATGCCTGCATCAATCACAGAAGTACACACCTTGATGACAGAAGTTTGCATTGCTTAATTAAGGTTTGATAAGAAGGACTTAACACTGAGAGATCAAGTCCCACTAAATTCATTGGGAACCAAAAACAAAACAGCTTAGAGGATCAACTCTCTCTTCAGAAGTACATCTGAACAATATATATATAATTAGTCATCTTTGCATCTTCTCCAGCTGATATGGGCCACCACAGGGAAGGAAACGATACTATGACTTTGGCTGATTACTGGACATCTATTATTTTTGGCCAGTAGTTTTCAGCAGTCCTGTACAAAGAGTCAACAAATCAGTTTTGCTAAAGTTATTGAGCTGGGAAGCTGCCAAACTGGAAAGCTGCCGATAAACATTTAACAGACCCTCTATTTAATGAGAACTACAAAAATGGAGAGAAAAGAAATACACACACATTTACAGCAGGAAGCTAGAAGCAAGCTTAGGCCATGAAAAACAAAAACAAAACCCCAAAAGGATTAAATGCTGGAAGAGTTTTGCAAATACACATCATGGGTTTATCTCCTGTTACATAATTTCTACTATATACAAGACTGCAGAAAACCTTATCTCCTTTTTATTGCAAGAAACTTAAGCAGGTGGGGAAGGCAGAAGGGAAATCCTTCACTATTATTTCTTCTTTTCCTAAAGAAACCATGAACAAAATCTCAAAAATCTTGTTAATCATGTAAGCCAAAAGGACGCCAACACCTTCTGAGACAACCACACATACACACACACTCTTAACAACAAGAAAACCCCCAAACAACAAACAACATGCAGTTTACCCCAACCTTACTTGTTTCTGTCAAAAACTACAATATATTTCTGCCATTGCAGAGACTAAGTACAAAAAAATTATTTCAGTTTCATTTTTACCTCAGTGAACATTAATCTCTAAGGCCTCTGCTTAAATCAATAGTGGATTGTTATTAGCATAAAAAATTCTCAGGTTGTTATGATGTAAATTTTTGGTAGAATTAAACAAATTTTCAGACAGAAAAGTAAGCTACATGACCACACTAATAAGCACAGTGAACAGATAGATTAAAACTGTCTAAAATAATTAAACTAAAACACAGTTCATAACATCTTTGTTATACTGACAGTGGTGACAATTCTGCCTCTACTTCAGCTGTTGTCCTGGATTCAGCAGTAGCAGTCATATTTTCTCCTTCTTAGTAGCTGGCGCAGTGCTGTGTATTTTGACTTCTGGCCTGGGAACAGCTCTGAAAACACCAATGTTTTTAGTTACTGCTCAAATGTTTAGTCTGACCAAGGATTTTCTGAGTCCCATGCTCTGCCATGGAGGAGGGGAAGCCGGGAGGAAGCATAGATGGGGCTCCTGACCCAGGCTAGCCAAAGAGGTATTCCATACCACCGCATGTCATGTCCAGGCTGTAAACTGGGAGTTACCCAGTAGGGCTAGTTCACTGCTCAGTTGAGCTGGGTATCAACAGGTGGTATTGTATTCTCTTCCCTTGTTATTTCCCTTATCATTATTATTATTAGTGGTAGCAGTAGTAGTTTTGTGTTATACCTTAGTTACTGGGCTGTTCTTATCTCAAACCATGGGAGTTACATTCTTTCGATTCTCCTCCCCATCCCTCCAGGAGCAGGGTGGGGGAAGAAAGGGGTGGAGTGAGCAAGAGGGCTGCATGGCTGATTTAAGGGTCTGGGCTTAAACCACAACAAGTCTTTTTGGCGCCCAATGTGGGGTATGGAGTTTTGAGATAATGACAGATCTGACAGGAGTGTGTCTAATCATATTTGTGATAAGCATTCATTGTTTTGGATTAATAGTCACTCATCACAATGCTGATTTATTGGCTCTCAAAGGTGTTGTTCCTGATTTTACAGTTTCAGTATATCCTACCTTACTTACAGCTGGTATTTGCTGTGTTAGTGTTTATCAAGTGGGGGAGCTTGGGCTAAGGTTCTTCTCTCATTGTACTTTATGGCAATGACTTATAATATAATCATTGATCATGAAACTTATCTGCCTTGTGTTCCCAGTGTGGTCACCACCTTTACACTTTGGTAAGTACATAGTGGAAGTGCTTAGCAATGACACATCTTTTTTCTCCATCTCCGGTGGTCAACCTGTGAAGGAGACATTCTCTTACCCCCCTTCAACCTTCAGCAGCCCCACAACAGAAGGATCCTCTGAGAGACTAGTCAAGGTAGACAGCTGCTCAATTTCCTCTGTCTCCAAAAAAGCAATACCAAAAGCCCATTGGTACCCTTTTGGCTCTTTGAAGTATCCTCTCTTGAGGTAGTCTATGCCGAGGATGCATGGAGCCTCTGGACCAGTCACAATAGGGTGCTTTTGCCATTCCCTCCCAGTCAGGTTGATTTCAGCCTCCAGCACAGTGTTTACAGGAATGGGGGTGGGGTGGGGTGGGGTGAGAAACGGAGGTAACCTGAGAAGGAGAAAAAAGATGTGTAATTGCTCAGCACTTCCATTATATAGCTCCTAAAGCCATGTAAGCATTATGCTTCTTACTGTCTTAGTTTTTAATGTATATGCAAATGATATTACATGATAATATAACCACAATGTTCTTTGACAGACCACAGTGAAAATGAATTTGAATCTTAAACCATAAATTTCATTTCAATAAAACAACATTTTACTTGAGAGAAAAATCTGGAAGACTTTCTCTTCCTGTTAGGTTGTTCACACTCAATTTTTTTAATTTAGTGAACCATATTCATATTTCATTTACAACAGGCAAAGTCTGTAACAATACAGAGATGGAAAGGAGAATAATCTACATTTAAAAATATGAATACTTCTGTATTTCGTAATAGTATCAAAGAACAGTTTATCTCCACAGGAGTAAAGGATAAAGCCCTGATTTGTTCTTTTGAAGAAATTTGCAATGGAATGACCTCCATTACAAGACAGTAAGATCAGTGTAACATAAAATATCTACCAATTATTATGTTCCTCTTGTCAATCTGTTGTCTTAGATTAAATTTCACTCTTTCAAGAAACTAACGCTTTACAGTGAATATAAAAAGTATGCAATAAATGTTCTAGTGTATGGCACTGGTTTATAGGTTACTGAGTTCCTGAGGAGAAAAATAAAATAAGGGGAGGGTTGTTCTATTTCATAAGACAATAATGCAGTTTGAGCAATAATTTATGGAACAGCTAACACTAAGTTTTAAGGATGAATAGTTTTCAATGACATGAACTACAATCTAGTCTCATAATTACTGCCAAAATTTAAATGATATTATTTTAAATAATATTCCTTTGAGTTTCTTTCTCCCTATCTTAGTTTAAAATAGACCCCACACTTTTTTATTTCTTCAGCTTGAAGCTAAAAGAGAAAATCAGCGGAAAAAGATCTTAAAGCTCAAAGTCCTCAAGGAGACAAAGATTTTAAGAAAATGTTTTGGGATCCATATTGCTTGTAGGTTTTTGTTTTACAGAAATTTACATATTTAGACAGATGAATAGACAACATGTATTTGTAGCAGTTAGCTTTTCCCTACTTCTAAGTCTTTATTTTCAAGTTTGAGTTATACTTTACAAAATGAAGCAAAACACGACACATTTTGAACTAAACCAAACATTCTGCATTTGTCTTAGAAAGGAAACTTTCTTCCTTCATGATGATATCAAGTATGTTTTTCTTTTCCTGGAAGGCCAATAGCAGGTTTATGGAGAAACCCCACAAACACACCCGTCTATTTCTGCATAAGAGTAAAATGATCACATACCCTCTGCATTCCACAGAGAGCATGCTGTTGTGGTGGATATAATCACAGAAGTAAAAAGATGGAGTGTGACCTCATCAGTGACCTTTGTTTTCCCTTCTGCTCCCAGAGCAGATTTGTTTTACAGAATTGACTGTTAGTAGAAAGAAGAGATGAATTGATGAGTTGATTTCAGTCAGTTCCACACCTGAGAAAACTTTCATGGCTATCACTTCTAATTTTAACTCCTTCAAGAGGTTCTTCTCGTGCAACTTGTCAACTGCACTGTCATTAGAAAATGATGTATTATTTACCATGGGAAACAGGACTTGATGCAAAGAAGATACTGTGGGACTTTGTGGAACTGTATCTCTCATAAGAGTCCAGTCATTACCAGCAACTTCCCAGCACAATTTCCTGACTCTTGTAATACATGAAGAACCTAAGATAAATGTTGCCCATGTATCTATTTGTATTTTACTTTTCTGTCAAATTTTTGATACTATTATTTTACTGCTTCTTACATGCATTTAAACTTGAAATGCATCTCAAGTATTTTACATGTCAGAAAAATGAGAATGTATATTAATTCCTATCAAAAGCTCAAAATGAATGAAATAGCAACCATAGTTTCCAGTGTATTATTTCAGTCAGTGCTCTCACTATGCACTGAAGCACTGAAAATTAAACCATTGTAATGTAGCTTATAGGAAGATTAAATGCACAGTTGTATTGAAAAAAGAAGTTTCATAACATAACACTACACTAAGCCATGTTTCTTTATAGGAACATGTAAGGTGTCACTTAAACAACATTCAGACACAGCCCAACATTCAGAGATTCTATCCATTCCATAGGTGACTGGATGCGATAGAGCATTGCAGGCAATTTATGACAGTCCAAAGATGAGCTGGTATTCAAAACAAAAATAAAAAAGCAGCAGAACACAACAATGATCCAACAAAAAAATAAGTTAACATTGGATAGGAGATACAAAAAGATGTCTGACAGTTAGAAATTGTTTACTTTGCTATAGAGATCTAGCAAGATCTGTTTGTCACACACACCAAGATTCAGTGGAAGCTATTTTTACAATTGAAAAAAGTCTTAATGGTGTTGGAGAGTGGCATTAGTTGTTTTTCATATAAAAAACAGCTAGATAGATACCATCCCCTTATTTTTCCATTCTCCAGAATACAATGAATAAATGAACCTTCCTAATTTCTTAGTTTCTCATTTATTCATCATTTTTCTTGTTATATTCCTTTCCCATGCTGACTTTCCTTATTTATTAAAATTTCTTCCTGTCCTAATATGAATGCTATGAAATAAATACTCTCACACTATTTGCCTCCAGAGGAATTAAATAGTTTTCAGTACGGACTACATAGCAGATGGCATGTATGAGTTTCTAGACACACACAATATGATATCACTGCAGTTAAAAACAAATATTAAAAATCATGCATGAAAATCATATCTTCCTGATTGATTTGTTTGTTTGGGTTTTTGGTTTTTTTGATGATAAAGGAAGATACAAAATCATTCCTACTTCAGAATATCACTACCACAACATGAAGAAACATTTCAAAAAGACCATTTCCTTTTGGAAAAACTTGGTTTAGGTATTGTACTTGATCATCTAAAAGGAATCTTGGCTTAACATTGTTAACGTCATGAAGCTAGCTTGCAAAATAAGATTTAAAAAGTATAAAAGTGATTATTTTCTATTTAGAATATGATAAGAAAATAATCATAATATTAGATTATTAGATCCACAAATAAACTCTGTAATAAAAAGCCCATTGATAAATGATTTTAAGCCCAATTCAAAGCTAGTGGCCCTGCAAATGTTGAGGAAGTCCATTTTACCTGTTCAGTTGTTCCAACATGAGGTTCTTTTAGCCCCAAGGAACTGCTCATAATGAGTTCTATTTCATAGTCACCATGGGAAGGGGTGATCAGCAAAAGGGAAGATCAGCAAAAGGGAATATCAGCAAAAGAACTAATTTTTTTTTTTTTTTTTTTTTTTTTTTTGGTTCTGTAACATTCTAAACAGCCCTCTCTAATTTTTGTAACTTGGTTTATATCATCATACAGTAAGAGAATAGTTGTAGTGATAAACTCTCCTTGCATAAAACTGCTTTTGAGATTATAATAAACTTCAGTATTTTATCACTAATAAAAGTGATTTATTGTTTCCAGTACTCTGTGGGTGAAGCAATTCATGAAAAAACCCTAATGTCACTTCCCAATGTTTTAATTCAACCAGCTGTAAAATGAAGATACTAAATTATGTTGTCTTGCAGGTTCAAAGATTATGTATGTCCAGTAGTCCATGAAAAATCTAAACAATGTATTTGGTTGTTACTTTTTATTAACCATATACCTCACTTATATTGCTAAGTATTAATCCAGGAGAACAAGGCTCTGTTTGCTTTACTGTGCAACAAAATAGTAATAACTATATAAAATTAAACCGCTATAATTAGTGCAAATGCAACCTGAATGTTAAAGCAATTTTATGTTACTTATTCTGAAAGGATTTGTGGCCCTGAATTTCATCAGGACTGTTACCTTGTTAGTTAGGGATGGCATACTTCTTGGCCCAGCTCTCATACCAATTTTCCCAGTATTTCAAGAAGAATCACTAGACAGAAAGATGAGAAATACTGGATGTTTGAACGCTTGCAAATCATTGAACATCTAACATGGCCAATCCATTGATCTTAAAGGCCTTTTTATCTTAGGACTGCTGTATTTACTAAATCAGTTACCTTACTAATACTATTGATAACAGCTACAACCAGTAAGTACAAAAGATCAGAAAACCAGAACATTTTTACTAGAAAAATGAAAACAAAGGAAACTCTACCAGGCATTATCAAAAACATGTAAAATTCCATATTATTGTTAAATTGTAGTTATTCAGAGGCACGAATCATATTCCAACAGCATTGTCCACTTTGGACAAATTTTAATTTTTCCTCTCTTCTCTCTTTGGCATAGCATCTATATTCCCATTCCAAGTTCAGTAAAAGCACTCTGTTCACTTGGTGCTGTATCTCTGCTATTCAACACATTCTACACTTCTTTTTTTCCACTCTAACAGTCTTTCCTCTGTAATTTTACTAACCTACAAATTTGATGTGCTGATTCAAAAAACCTTCTCCTCTCATACCCAGAGTAGCAGTCATTATTGTGTTTCCATAAAATAGACATTAATGAATCATTAAAATCAAACAATTAACAATAAAAACCACCACAGAGAGAGAGAAATATCCCTAAAGAGAAAAAAAATTTCTTCCTTTCACATAAAGGTCTTATACAGATTGTACAGCTATACCCACCCTTTCTTTTCTATTTCAGTTAATTTGGAATTTCTTTTACACAGTGGAACAGATGGGCAAAGGACATAATCCTGGGAAGTGAAGAAATGCAGAAGAGGTGTTTTTTACCTACTGAATTTTCTAGACCTATGGAAACTGTATAGAGAGGAAGAAGGAGAAACAATGTATCATTGTGGGAAAATAGTCACTGAAGTTGTAAAAGAATTCTGACAACATATTAAGCAACATTCACAGAATGCCTTTTAGCATAGCAGAAGAAAGACAACTTTTGTGAATTCCAAGGGGCTTTTAAGTGCAGGATTTATCCCTGGCCTACTCAACTCTGGGGAGGAGTGAGAAGAAATTAACAAATTGAAGAGGAAACTCATTTCAAGTTATACTGCCAAGTTCTTACATGTTGGGTTTGTTGTTTTGTTTGTTTGTTTGTTTGTTTTGTTAATAAGCATCACAAAAGTGAAATGAACACAATTAGCACATATTCCATAGTTTTGTAGGCTACGGTGACACTCCAAAAGCAGTAAAACAATTCCTTGCTTCCTGAAAACATCTTCAATAAAAAAGGGGTAGCTGAACTTCCATAAGGAGATACAGAATAACCATCTAGATTTTCATGTTGCTGTGACTCCACATCCCACCTGCCTCCCCTGAGTGCTGTACTTTTCATGCTGTTGTTTGTTTTTTTTTTTTAAATAAACACCACTATAGGGTATTTGAAAGCAAATTTGTACCATTCAGGTATGCTTATCTTAAAATAAATAAATAAAATACTTATTTTGCTGTATCATCATGTCCTAGATATCAGTGATATCAATAGCCCTCTATACTAAGCTGACAACCATCAGACAGTAGCAGAACGGCTTACTATAAAACAAATCACAAACCAAACACATCTGGTGAGCCTTTTTTAACATTTCTAAATACCTCGTAAACTACAACTCAAACCACTTTGTCTTTGCATACCCAGATCTTTAGGACATGGAGTTCCCTACTGGATCATAACAGAGTCCTAGCCCTGCAAATCTGACACAGCTGGTCTCTTTCCGTTACAGCTGCACCTCTAACTGAGGAGCAAGATGACTGCCATGAAGAGATGTACTATGCAAATAGTAATTTTACTTCAAAGACAACATTATTAAAAACATCTTCTGTATGCTCCTGGAGTACTTCATCAGCCCATTGATGGTACCCTTCGACATAGTTCAGGTCTTTGTCTCAGAAGGACGCAAACCAAAAGTTTGGGTAGATCCCCAGATATTATACAGCAACTCTGTCTTTTAGCCACTAGAGCTCCCATGCTCTCCTTTATTACCAGTCTTCTTCCTCTTAGGCTCAGAATCATTGACACCCAAAGACCTTTCTTCAGTTTCATTGAGCAGTTCTTCCTCATAGCCTCTAAGTCCCATATAAAAACGTAGGTTATTTTCTTTACTCCAGAGACTACATCCTCCTTTTCAGTCTCCAACATCACCGAGCTCTACCTGTCATTTACAAGACATAGATAGGTTTCTGTCCCATAGGAACAACTACCAAAGGGATTTGCTCATAGGCCCAGGCCTGGTGGGACAGATCTCTCAAACTTTCTTCTTAAACAGCACTGGCTTTCAAGATATTGAGGCTGCTTCCAAAATCTTCTAAGTCAAGGGAAACTGTTAACACTTGCTCCTCAAAATATAATATACTATTGTAGGTACTGCTCACCTCTAATAAATATAACTGCAACCAAAAAAAACGCATAGTTTTGTAATAACCTTTAATGAATAGATAGATCCTTTGGAAATTCCACATACACAGGCAAATCTATACATACATTTACCAGTGGTCCTCCTTGGCT
Organism: Pezoporus wallicus; assembly: GCF_028554395.1. Taxonomy (NCBI): domain Eukaryota; kingdom Metazoa; phylum Chordata; class Aves; order Psittaciformes; family Psittacidae; genus Pezoporus; species Pezoporus wallicus. The sequence goes on from NW_026634996.1 coordinate 1,227,105, forward strand.
AATGTTTGTGAATCCTTTGGGAATACACTGTGAAAAACAACATGAAAAGCACTCATCTAGACTTCCCAGCCAGTACTTGGGCATGACTTATCCTGAATAGGCTGCTACTGTATCTGAGACTCATTTCCTGCTTTTGGAGCTTGTATTTTGAAGGTTTTGAGAATATAGAATGGAATGACACACTTTGGGTTTTATTAATACAACTATGTTTGCTAAGTGGCTTAATAAGCATATGCTGAGTATAGTTACATTCCCATCAGGAAATGTAAAACACTATTTAAAACAGTGACATTACCATAATTGAAAGAACACAGATGCTCTTTAATAATCTAGTAGATTGCACCCTCAATGGAAATGCTCATTAATTCTATTTTAAGACAGTCTGATTCACCTGTATATCAGATAATTATCATTGAAAGCTAGGTTAGCAGAAAGGTTACATATTCAGGTTTGACGACTCAATCACAGAATATGCAACATTTTGCATTTGGCAACAATATGACTATTCTCTTACTTCCCCCATGTCGTGTAATTTATAAGCAGAAAAAAAAAAAAAAAAAATTCAAAGGAACACCGAATTCTCCTTCCAGAAAAATGAAAATCACTTTCTGAAGTCAATCTAATTCTGAAAATTTACATCAATTAATAAAATATCATCTGCAATCTAAAAGAGGAAGTTGTGATCACCATAGCCTGATATCCAAAATTTAAAAGTGACCTACATCAGTAGCTATAAGTGAGTGTTGTTAATTGCTGTGAACTTGAGGAATATGGGTAGTGTGCAGTCAGCAGCATATAAGGATAGACTATGAACCAGGATTGTCACCAAGATCTTCCACGATATTTTCTGCAGGTTTACTAAGTACCTCTTCAGCATTCAAGATCCTTTAACAGATCTTAGTGCAACATAGTATAAGTCCATATTTCAACATTGTTTAAGCATTTACTAAATTGCTGACAGATGTGTCATTTGACTCGTGCTCCTTTTAGTTTATATATGATTTCTCTACCTGCATTACAAAAATCTTCAGCTCTTTAGTTTCTGGTTTATAGAAATATGTGAGAACTCTACAATCAAACTTCTGAAAACTTCCTACTTCCTGAAAGGACTATCTTAAGCCTGCACACAATATGAAGATATGTGTAAACAACTGTCAAACAAGAAATATTCAAAGCCATAAAGACATGTTATTTGTTGTAATCTATTAAAACAAGTCTACTGCAAACAGAAGAAATATTTCGTGTTTATTTTAGCAAATATTTTTGTACTTTAAAAACACATTTTAAAGTATTTTTTCTGCATATGTAGATATACAAGAAGCTAAACCTTAACATATTCACAACTTACTTTGTGCCTGTAGTTAACACATGCTTTGACAAAATGTCAAACACAAATAGGATGCCTCCATTTACCAGGGAAAGTAAAACTCCTTCATCTGCTATTTCAACAAGGGAGGTGTATGTAATACTGTTCTTATCAAACCTTGCTTTAAACACTTCTAGAGAACCTGCTCAGGCTGCCTTAAAATGATCTCCCACGTTCCCATATGCCAGTTCAACAAAGGCAGGTTTAGAGGAGTTTATTTGTGTTTCTCTTAAACCATTGTTCCTTGCTGATGCCCAAAGGGAAGAGAATAGGAATGTGTCTTGAAGGTCAGACATTCAATCCACCCCCAGAGAGCACCTTCCCAGCCGCCTAATGAGCCCAGGATAATCTGGAGATTATCCAGGAAGTAAAATCTTGTTTCACTCAGCTCTCACTGTGCTTTATGCTCCCCTGCAAATGATACTGGCCTATAGCAACATTAAAAAAAGAGAACCAAGCTCACTCAGAATGGAGTGAAAATAAATTTTCTGCATAGCTCAGTCTGATTTAGAGCTAGGGATCCAATAATGAGAAGCTTTGCTATAGAAATTCAAAAATATGTTACAGTTGGTTTATGATTGTAAGCTCTCCTTTTAATTTTTCATATAAAAGGATATTTTTATTCAGGTACTCCACCACATCACATCACAAGGTTAATGTTATGCTTAAAAGGCATAGGTTATTCAAATTTAATAAATGTGAAAATACAAAGAAATACAGCAGAGTTCCATCACATGACACTCCCTTTTAGGCAAATTAAAAAAACTCAAGATGAAGTTTAACAAAATCAGAAGTTGTAACCTCACTGATTCCATAAAGAAGACCCTGAACAGCTGGAATTAGAACTCTGGAAAGTTTGGGGAGAGGTGTGTGTGTTATTTTATTTTAATCTTTGCAACAGTACACTAAAACCAGAAACAGGATGAAAGAAAAGTATCTGCTTTTCACATAGCAAACCTAACAAACAAGAAAATAGGATGTGTCTATTGTACGCTTTCATGATTACATTCAAGACATTTATAATAACTTGCAAAGGGTTATGAGCCTGAATGAATATATCTGTAGCAAGGGCATGTTTCTAAATTGCCTAGAGAAGCAAATTGAAGGAGAAGAAAGAAAAAGGAAATGCTAAGATACAGTAAAGACCAGAGCTATAGGAAAACATAAAGAAACCCCAACCAACCAACCAAAACAAACACAAAACAACCCCAATGTAAACCCCTAAAAAAACCCAACCACAAAAATCTGAATAGTGGTAATTTCAGAGAACAAAAGCTTAAAAAAATCTTGAAACTTTAAAATTCTCTTCCAAAAGCATACATGATATCTGTGTTAAACTTGGAGAAACTTCAATACTGTACATGAAAAGTTATGTATCAAGAGTATATCAATAAATAAAGCACTTTAGAAGTATAGGGCATTATCATTAATTTTAATTGAAGAATTTAAATTAAAAAACAAGTGCTGAAAAAAAATTTTATTTTGTATTTGCTGTGAGAAAATACAGTATAGAATTACATGCCTCAAGTCTGTCTCCTCTTCATACATCCTTGTTTACTGAGTATATTATAAAAATGCAGTACCAAAATGAAAAAGAGTGACTGAACTGATTATCCTAGCATTCAAAACAAAAAATAGCTGGTTTCAGTTTCTTTCAGGCATGATGGATAACCTAAGCACATCTTACTAAGGGAAAGAGGAACTAGGGAGTATGCTATTATTCTAAGGAAAAGAAGTTAACTCTAGAGTTGCTTGAATACAGACAAGCATTAACAACCAATCTGTAGGCCATTTCAAAATATGTGGCTTTTTTCAACATCATGTCTGAAAAAAACGTAGCACAAGCTGCAAAATATTCTATGTAATGCCCCAAAATAAACACATAGCTATGTTGAACACATATTGTTCAAAAAAATTATACTTTGGTATTAAAAAACTCTAAACAACCAAACACAAATGTTTAGATTTTTCTAAAATGAAGATACGATTCATATCTTGTAGCTTCTGCATAATTCTTGGGGTCATTGTTCTAGCAAAATTAACAGAAATAGCAACAATTATTTTAGCCCAAATCTTGCTTTTGTAAAGCAGATATAAAATTTACGAGCAGATATTAGGAAGAAATTGGAATAGCTTTTGTTCTGCTTATTAGACATATTTGCTATACTTGTTTAATTTTATATTTCCTGGTTTGTTAACAATGTTATCACTTTATTAGTATGGCTAATTTGCAAAGCAGCCACACATGCAAAGCCACAACTGGGCTTTCAACAAAGAAATATGTATACAAGAAGTTGGTCTTTAAGAAAAAGAAGGAACTTCACAATAAGATCATGACCTTGTAGGCTCATTAAAAGAACATTTCTCATTTTCTTGACAAGAAGTATGAACTTTGCAAAGAACAGTAGAAGACTCAGCAGAGACAAAAATACAGGCTTAATATCTCAGGAAGATATTGAAATGTGGTATCACTGAGTTAGGATTCCTTAATAATATCTGTAAAACAACATGAAACATGACAATGCTAGTGTGCTGGTTTTGGCTGAGATAGAGTTAATTTTCACCATGGTAGCTGGTATGGTGCTAGGGTTTTGATCTGTGCTGGAAACAGTGTTGATAATACATGGATTTTTATTTACTGCTGAGCAGTGCTTACACAGAGTGAAGACCTTTTCTGCTTCTACCCCCAACAGCAAGCAGCTGGGGGTGCACAAGGAGCTCAAGGGGACACAGCCAGGACAGCTAATCCCAGCTGACCAAAAGGACACCATATGACATCATGCTCAGCACATGAAGCTGGAGGGCAGAGGGAAGCAAGGAGGGGGAACATTCAGACTGATGATGTTCATCTTCCCACATAACCATTATACATGATAGAGCCCTGCTTCCCTGGAGATGGCTGAACACCTGTCTGCTGATGAGAAGTAATGAATGAATTCTTTGTTTTGTTCTGCTTGTGTATGTGGCTTATACTTTACTTATTAAACCGTCTTTATCCCAACCCATGAGTTCCCTCAATTTTATCTTCTGATTCTCTCCCCCCAGCTCACCTGGTGGGGAATGAGCAAGTGGCTGTGTGGGGCCTAGTTACTGGCTGGGATTAAACCACAAAAACTAGTAACAGGTTTACCTCATAAATTCATTGCCTTCTTTTCCAGCCGATTTCATCAATGCCCAACCGAAACCCCTGCAAACCTTTTGGCTATGTGGCCAACTTTTACTCTGCATTATTGCTGAAGTGGTACACCAGCCAAGCTATTATGCCTGCATTGACTGTTACTATGCTTCAGAATATTAGGTCATGTTTAGATAGGAACACTCCTTTTCCTCATTTCAGCTCAAATTGTGAACTTAATCCATTTCAATAGGTATCTCAAGATAAACTCACCTGTGGAACAGAAATAATGATACTGAAATGGGAGTGCTGATATGCAGTGCAACCTGTGCTACAGGTGTGTACGCAGGAAAATGTTTGAAATCAGTCCCTTGGGCTCAGATACTCCAGTAGAAGGCACCTACAATGTCGTCTGTCAAATCCCTAAAGGACTGTGAAAGTGTAGGAAAGCACTAGTGAAGGGGGCAGCACACAAAACTGACAGTATAACACCCCCTTCTACCAGTTCAGAAGAAAGATGTTAAAAAGATGTCAAGAAGAAATATGTTAAAAGGGTTGTTATACATAAAAAGTTTGGTTGCTACCTGTAATTTACCTGGCTATCCCTCTCTCTTGCCTCCAAAGAGTAAGAAGGTTGTTTTCATATAGACCCATCTTTGAGAATAAAATCCTCTTGGTGGATGCAACTCATGTTCATATGACATATTTTGAGACTAAAGTTTCACTAAAACTGACAAAGAAATAGTTAATTACATCCATCTATGTATTTGTTGGTATTACAGTTCTGTTAAGACTGTTCAGAAGGTCTACACTTCTCATCTCCTCAGTTATGGAGTGACTAAAACCCAAGGCACTTGGGCAATAAAATTATTCCCATTAAATAGATGGCTTACATACTTATGAAGCACCAGGATCTGCTAAAATTCATGGCAAAACTAAATAAATGGATTGTGCAAAACCCCTACACCAATGGATTTCTAGCGCCCCAGGGTATGCACAGTAACACAGTGTAGTCCTCTCAAATAAATGATATCTAATGAAATGAATATGTTTAAAATGAGATTGTTCATTTAACAATTTTCTACTATGTGATCATTTTTCACATAGTAATTATTTGCAGCTATAAAAAGGAGAATTACAGAAAAGTGAATTTAAATTGCACTGCATGGAACAAAATGCTAATTCACTGCTATAAACAAACCCTACAACTGTAAATAAATTAGCTGTTTCTGTTCCATGAAGGAAGTCTACCACCGCTGTTATTAGCCCATGTATGTAAGAGAAGATCAAGATGTCATGTGAAAACCCACTCTGTAGTTAAGTGACCTCCTGAATTATGGGAAGATTTTCAAGAAAATACAAAATAAAATGTGAAGAATAACAAAGTGCTGATGAATTCAAATAGTAATAACAAGGCATGATGAGTGCTGTATTGTGTGATTTAGAGGATTTAGCAATGTTGAGAAAATGAATAAAATCTTGCACAAGCAGCAATGCGAAAACACTTTACTCAGTGCTGCTTCAAACTACCTTCCCGACTATCATCAAAATTTTAGTAATAATAATTACAAAATTCAGTCACGTTACTATGTGTTCATGAGTCACTTGTGTTACCTGCCTACAAAGTAAAGATTCTTTACTTCTTTTAAAAAGGAGGACATGGAAGGTGTCCTCTTGCTGCACTAATTGGACTTTTGTGTCTCTTTCTCTGAATTTTTAAGAGGAATCATGGAAGAGAAATGCAGAAAAGTCCTGTTGGAAAGGAGTATATCACATAAAGACCTCCATGGAATAAAGTATTTAAACAGGCATAAAATTTTAAGCAGATGCTTTGACTAAGTTTTCCAGCGTTTCCATTAAAAGCAAGTTAGGGACAGGCTATGCAAGTATTAAATTTTTACTTAGTAAACAGACACAAGCATGCTAGAAGGAGGTTTAGGATTACAGGCATTGTAAAGTATTCACAAAATTTACAAACTGTTAAGACATGGCTAGTCTTTAAGACCGATTGCAAATTATACAAATGGCAGTTAGTCAATCTACTAATAATGTTTTTTTTCAAAGATTCTCCCCAGCCTTTCCCATAAAGATCAGGCTCAAAAGAGAATTAGGTCAGGATCAAAGGAAATGCCAGTAAAGGTGTTATTATGGTAGGAAATTGTAGAGACTACCTATCAGGGTAAGAAAGCATAAAAAGTCTTTAAACAACTTAAGGTGTCTAAATCATAGACACTGACTCTTAGGAGACATTTTCACCTTGTTGCAATCTATTGGAGTGGCAACACAGCTAGACCCAAGCAATTGAGCAGGGTTTTGGGAAGGTGTCAGGGCTAACTCCTTGATAAAAGTAACTGAAGGGAATACACAAGTGGATCTGCTATTCACTAACAAGGACAGACTGGGGAGATAATCAATGGCAGCTTTGGCTGTTGTGACCATGAAATGGATGAGTTCAAGATCCCCAGGGGAAAGAAGAGAAGGCAGCAAGTGGCAGACTACAGACCCTGGACTTTAGACATCAAGAATTTACCTTATTCAAGAAACTGGTAGGACTGATCCAATGAGAGGGATCTCTGGAGAGCAAAGGAGCTTGTAAAACCTGGCAGGCCATTGACAGCAATCTCTTCCTAACTCAAGAATAGTCCCTCCCAACAACCAGGAAAAGAAACAGATTAGCAGATAATTTTAACAGGCAACTCATGACTGTTTCACTGCATAAAAGCAGTACACAGGAGGGGGAAGCACAAACAAGCTACAAGGGAGCACTATAGTAAAACTGCCCCCACACACACACGGTACAAAGAAAGCCTAGAAAAGGGCTCTCCTAGAGTTCATACTTGCAAGGAACAGTAAGCACAACAAAAGCTTCTAGTGCTGTATTAACAGCAAAAGCCTAGCAAAGAAAACATGGTTGTATTGTTTTGTGTGCAAGCTGGCTGGGGTAAAAGCAGGTGCAAACAAGGGTGAATCTTCACAGCAGTACTTGGTAGAAGACTATGGCTGGTAAGGTGTGGACATAAGAGAAGAAATTTCACCTGAGGAAAGTGGAGTAGGCTGCCCAGAGAGGCTGCATAGTCTCCATCCTTGGAGGTTTTCAAGATTCAGGCAGATAAAGCCCTGAGCAACTTGAGCTCACCTTGTAGCTAGCCCTGCTTTGCATGAGAGGTTTGAATAGAGAAGTCTTGAGGTCCTTTCCAGTCAAAATTCCTTTGTAATGATATACATTTGTACAAGAAAATGAGGAAGAAATAAGTTTAATGAAGACTTTACAATATAACACAGAGAACATTGTGCAAATGAAACTATTTTCCTTAATTTAAAACAGGTTGTGTGTGCACTGCTGGATGAAAGGGGGTTCTGATTGATCCACAGCTCTTCAAAGAAATGAAATCTGAAAATTCAGACCTCTAAAGAAATACCTTTTAAACCAATTTCTGAAGTGCAATGGGAGAAAACAAATGAATAATTGCATGCAATAGGGCTTTAATATACATTTTAAAAAAAGTTCAATAGATATAATAAATAGCTTGTGAACACCTTACATGAGGTGAGCCCAGCTGCTACACTAGATGTGTTTTTTGGTAAGAGATACTTGAATGAGACACCTCAGCAGCTACTTCCTCACACAGGTATATTTTTAATAATATCCAAACTAAAAATCAATCAATGACTATAAGACCTGACTTTGATAAATCATTCTTTTCCCCCTCCCTGAAGACATCGTACAATTGTGGCAACTGAGAAATTTAATAACGTGGTAAACACCACTAAGACCCTTCTGTAGCTTCAAAGAAATCTGTAAATATCCGTTAAAAAAAGCACTGATAGTGAGCTATTAGGAATACCTAAATGATTTCTACTCTTCAGACCAACTTGTAAAAAATAAAATCAAAATTCTAGAATGACAGTGATAAAACTCTGAACAAAATTGGACAGAATTCCTTGGATAATATTAGTGCTGACCTATTCCAAGAGAAAAGAAATAAAACTAGGGGAAAAGAGTAAAATAATGTATCAAGAAGGAAATAATTGATTAAATCTTACCAAGGGCATTAATACTACATATAAACATAAAAAACATAGTAATGAGGAAAATAAATCTGTAATTAAAAGACAGTTCATCAGGTGCAGCAGTGAGCCAAATATATACTGCATACCTAAAGCATATATGACTACCAGAGCCAGGCTTTATATAGTTTATAGAATACTTGATATACTTGGTATACTTTATGTAGTACGTGATTGCTCTGTGGATTTGCCAAGGACAGGAAAAAATTGATTGAAGAACATTAGCTCAGGCGTCTGAAGCTTGTGATTTTGGAACTAACAAACCTCAAGTTTTAGCATCAACTCTTTATACAAATGTGTTTGCTGTCCATGTCCTGGGTTCTTAGCAGACAAAACAGTGTTTTCATATCCTAGGGAAGCTAACTGTCTGACAGGAGGAGAGAAAAATAAGCGAGCTATCCAGGTTCATGATTTCTCTGCTTTATTCCATCCAACTTAAACAGGTCTTACTCATACAAAACAGAGAAAGCAGCAGCAGAAATGCATATGCATAAGTAAATGTAAAGTGAAGTGCAAGGGAAATGTGCATATGTAAATTATTTACAAATGAAATTATGGGCCCTGAGCTGATTAGGTGGGGATTGTGGGATTATGATAGCTCTGCAAAATCAAAAGCTCACTAGCAGTCAAAAACCCAAATGAAACATTAGGAATTATTAAGAAAGGCACAGAGAACAAGATTATTATTATTATTATGCTATTTAAGTAATCTAAATAATAATAAGACAGGAAATAATAACAAATAATAATAAGACAGTAAAAGGTCCAGAGCTGCTTGATAAGAATGGTCACTGACATTGGACTCTTCCTGTATGAGAAACAACAGACTGCCTTGGCATCTTCAAAAGACTTGTATCTTGCAAAGAGAGATAGAGATAACAGAAGACTATAAAATCAAACTGACAGAAACAGTAGATATGGAGAAATTACACACTGTCTCTTCCAGTATAAGAGCTGGGGTATAAGATGAAATGTGGATAAGCCAGATTCAGAGCAAAGGAGGCAGTTGCTCAAACAACGCAAGAAGTTTACAGAGCCTCCATGGTAAATTGTAAAATTGCAGGGAATACATGCAACAATAAAAAAAAAAAAATGCATGGAATACATGCAACAAAATACACTGAAAGCCCATTTGTTTCAAAAGGTCTTGTAAGCCAAAACCAGTTCAAAATTGTTCAAATGAAAAACATAATGTGCCCTGTTCTTCTTATTAGACATTCGTCCTATAAGGTCTGATGACCGCAGTTTAGTAGGCTGGATGGATCTTTGATCTGACCCCCAACAACCTTTTTTCTCTCTTTTATTAATGCCATTTTCTGACCCTCAGCTAATGTATCACCTTTGTGCTCTTAAATTTTAGTTGAGCAAAATCAAGCGACTATTCAAGGTTCACATTACATCTGCCATGTGAAAATTTCCTCTCTGTACCATTGCATTAACAAAATTAAACAAGAAATCCCCACACACCCATTAGAAACTTATCATGTATTTGTCTACCATGTAGTCTTTGATGTGGGTGACCAAAACAGAGAGTAGAAGAGATTAATAATATGCAGAATTTTACATAATCTGAGATAGTATACAATTGCAAGCCTCTTTTATACTGAGTATTCTATTTCAAATGGAAAGGAAGAGCTAGAATTTTACTATTAAAATTAAAGAAGAGTAGAAAATGAGGCAAATTAACATCAAAGGAAGGTTTTTACTCTGCCTACAGACAGAGCTGGTAAATATCTAGGGAATGAAATACTACATAAGCAAACCAGCAGAGTAAAAATATGCATGGGTAATCTTAATGAATCACAGGAGAAAGCAATGGACCTTGAGAAGTCATCCAGTTCATACACTTCCCCAAAGCAGGATCAGTTAGAAAAAAATGAGGAAAAACACTCCGACATTTCTGAAAGCTCTCAAGATGAGCTTGCATGAACAAGTATGATTTCTAAAAGACAAAACTATCAAGGTTAACAGACCTGAGAGAACAAACAGGAAAGCTGAAGAAGAAAAATATGCACAAGATTTTTGTAAATGATATTTTCCACAGCATCTGGAACTAGTGTGGCTGTGTCTGACTGGATATCAAGTATCACTGAAATAGCATGTCAGAGCACTGATAAAAAAGCTGGGTTTTTTTCTTCTTTTCCCTGTGTGCTCTACAGGTAGGAATATTTGATTTCATACATCATTTGCAAATTGCCATGGGGGTCCCAGGAAGCCAATTTGGCTTCACAGAATTGATGAATGAGAAAAAAACACTGCTGAGTTTGTGTCTTGTTTTTGAAAGCTGTGCACCTGGGACTTATGGCACACTGGGCATCAGTAATGATTCGTTGTCACAGCACTACAGTGAAAATGCTGAAGTTTCTTTTAACCTTCAGGCAACTTGTTCATCAAAATGTGTAAATTATTTACATTTTACTGTTCTTTTACTAGCTACTCTTAGTAATAGCAAAAAAAGAAACACTTCAAAATTAAGCCAGTCAATCTGATAAAGCTTATAAATGATCATGCTGAAGCAGTGAAAACTGAGAGTGGATGCAATCCAGCTGAAGATGGGAAGCAAACTACTGCAAGAGGGAATGACTGCATCAGGCATAGAGAGCTGGTTTGCATAGCACTGTACACAGTGCTGAGGCATAGGAGATAGTGAGAAGTGCACTAGTCCACTTTAGCTTTTAATTACTTTAAAAAAGTTGATTTAGATCTAAGTTCAGAAGGAGGAAATTCTAAGACCATCTCACCTATTACATTCACAAGACCTGGAACCTAATCCAGTTAAATTTTATTTGAACTGTATAGTCATCACTAAATGAAACAGAATTCCATAAAATAGTCAGTGATATACAAAGTAATCATTCACAATTCAAAGGAGCAAACATGATAGGCATCCTAATCCCCCAAAAGTTACATAAAGGTTTCTATGTGCTAAAAATGCTGAGAGAATTTTGCAAACCAGAGATAGACACATTATTTTATATAGAAGAGTGTGTAGTTTTACCACCTCATGGTGAAATAACTAATCTATGTTCTACAACCAATATCTGCAGTAAGTAATGAAAATAATTAAATCCAAATTAAATATCTGACATCTGTCAGTTCCTTCAACCACAAGTTAAAAGAATAAATTTTGAAGTTGTTAAAGGCATAAGGAGAGAGCAGTGGTGATCATCATGTCACTGTTGTTGCTTCCAGCTCACAGGAAGCCAGTATGGTACTGCTTGGTGAAAAGAGGTAGCTAGAGATGTTAGGACACAGGTGATCCAGAAACTGCTATTTTCCACTTGCATCAAAATGAGAAAGAAGCTGCTCCTTTACATGCCCGTTAGGAAGTCAGTTGCAGGGGCCTGAACATCTGCTGTGATCACGTGGACTGACCAGGATCAAGAAAGTATTCCTTTGCGTAGGACAGGCAGGCAACTCCATAGCCTCTATGGAACAGAGCAGACAACCTGAGCGTTAAAATCATAAACACGTCACACCTCAGATACACTCTGTAGCTCAGTTACCGGAGGCAGTATGTCTGGTTCTTCAACACATATATCTGAAATGGAAGTTTTTAGGTCCTACTAAATTGCCTGTGTCCTTTACCTGTACTTTTAAATCAACAAGTATAAATCAGAGCAGCTTCTAAAGAGAGTAAAATGGGAGAACAGCATTTTCTAACCCTATGCATAGGACAAAAAGAACAATCAGGACATACAACCAGCTAAGTTTTAATACAGCTATTAAAGCTTACCAAAATAACCATCATAAATTCGTAATTATATAAGAGGTAAGAAAAACCTTCCAAAATCTAATATGGATATGGGAGTTCATGCAACCCTGAGGATGTATCAAATCTAATGCCAAAATAAAACATCATTTTACTCCTTGGAAGTTAAACTTTATTTTAAATCTGGACACTCTTGCTATAAAATATAGGAAATGCTTACAAAATTACTACATGCAAAAATATCCACTATCAGACATACATGTATTAGCAGTAACTACTTTGCATACCCTTGAAATAAACAAAAAACTTGAGTGAAAGAATACCACATCAGATCCTGTGTGTCCTTATCCAAGCTTTCTGTTAAGCCATAGGAAACCAGAAAAATGAAGCAGAAGTCTTCCAAGACACAAAAGGGCAGTGTCCTCATTGATTTTGCTTCCCCCACCCTCACCTCTTTCTCCAAAAAACTACCAAAAATCTTTCAGTAAGCAACAGATGTTCTGTGAGTGTATATTGGGTTTGTGTGGCAAGATTTTGACAGCAAGGGGTTACACGGGCAGCTTTTCTGAGAAGCTGCTATAAGCTTCCCAGCATCTGATAGAGCCAACGCCAGCTGGCTTCAAGACAGACCCACTGCTAGCCAAGACTGAGTCCATCAGTGATGGTGGTAGCACCTCTGGAATACGTATTTTAGTGGAAAAAAATTGCTGCGGAACAGTGGAAGAGAGGAATGAGATTTCCCTGCAGCCCATGGTGCAGACCACGGTGAGTCAGGCTCTGCCCCTGCAGCCCATGGAAGTCCACAGCAGAGCAGAAATCCACCTGCAGCCTGTGGTGGACTCCCCGTTGGACCAGATGGATGCTCAAAGGAGGCTGTGACCCCATGGGAAACCCGTGTTGGAGCAGGCTCCTGGCAGAACCTGCAGCTCCTGGCAGAACCTGCGGCTCCATGAAGCCCACGTTGGAGAGGGTTTGCTGCAGGACTTGTGACCTTGTGGGGGGCCTATGCTGGAGCAGTCTGCTCCTTAAGGACTGCACCCACAGAAGGGACCATGAAGAACTGTCTCCCATGGGTGGGACCCCGTGCTGCAGCAGAGGAAGGAGCAGCAGGGACAATGCGTGATGCAACTTTCATTTCCCATGCCCCTAAGGGGAGGAGGTAAAGAAAATTGGGAGTGGAGTTGAACCTGAGAAAAAGGGAGGGGTGGGGAAGGTGTTTCAAGATTTGGGTTTGTTCCTTACTACCCCACTCTGATTTCACTGGCAACAAATTATATTAATTTCCCTGAGTCCAGTCTGTTTTGCTCATGAAGATAATTGGCAAGTGATCTGTTGCTCTCCTTACCTCGACCCATGAGCTTTTTGTCATATTTTTCCCTCATCTGATTGAGAAAGAGAAATGATAGAGCACCTTGGTGGACACCTGGCATTGGGCCAAGGTCAATCCACCACAGACTGAAACCTTAACAACCAGTTTTAACAAGTTTATATGACAGGAACTAAACCCCTCAGATGAATCCTGATTTTACAGTTCCAGGAACTAATGTTTCATACACATAAAAACTCAAGCAATGACTGTTACAAGCCAGTACCAGACCAATTCCCAATACTCAGTGACTGAGAATAAGGAATATCCAGCTTCAACAAGCAATCTCAACCAGGCATCAGATATGCTTTCCGCTTTAAAGAATGACAGAACCAAGAACAGAATTAAAAAGAAAGCACAATCTACTCACGGGTATTCACTCTCACATACAGTATTTCTCTCCAGGCTCAGCAGACTCTGACTAGCAGACCAAATAGCAAAACAATAACAAACTACAGTCTTGAAACTCAAGATTTTATTTTACCTCAAGTATGTTTTTTTTAAGGATTTTTTGACTAGATGAAATCATTACTGAGCTCAGATGATAAAACACACAAGCAGTAACGAAGGGGAAAGCAAAAAATAACTTTGCAGATGAGTATCAGGAGAGTTTGCCAAATAAAACAATATGTTTGAAGGAATACAATTTAAATCTACAAATTCTTAACATTATTACATGTTGAAACACTGGAACAACTTTATCATATAACTTGGAAGAGTCTCTTAAATTAAGAAGCGCTGTTGTGGCTCATAGTGAATATTTTTTTCACATAAAAGGTAGCAACAGCTTCATTTTGGAATTATTTGAGGAAAAGAAGCATTTGGATTAAATAAACAAGCAAAACTTCTCTCTCTGTCCAATCCATGTTACCCTGTTTCTTTAATTTGCATCCATTTTGGCTTGTTTTCCCTTGCACATGTTGATCTTCAACTTTTTTTCAATTTTATTTGATTTCATCCATTTCTTTTCACTCAAAATTTTGTCAACTTTATTGTCTTTGAAAAGAATGATCAAGAAAGACCTCAATATGCATAAAGGAGAAAATGCAGACTTTGGAACATGTGTGTTTTTCCAAGTAAAACCCAAATTGAAATATGTCATCACATTTGTTACGTAATTGATATAGGTAATAACAATGGTTTCAATAACAGTGTTGAAATTTAGATTACAATGACGCTAAAAGTTCAAAAAAGCATCTTTGCTTTTTGAAAGAAAGCTTCATGAGCTTTCTTTTAGCTCACACTCAAAAAGAAATTTAAGATTGGTTTCTGTTTGGTTGCCCAAGAACGTTCTAATAATTTGCAAAAGTCTGTAACAAGTCGTTTGCAAAAGAGAAATATTTGAAAAGGTTTATTCTCAATGCCTACTTCAACTCCTTTTTTGAAAATCAACTATACATTTCAAATCAGAGCTCAGTTCTCAAATCAGTCTGAATAGTGAGTTACAAACATATAGCTTGTTTTAAAATGATTCAATTTAATTTGAATGCCAGGAATCAAAAACACACTAGAGAATGTTTTGTAATTGCTTTGGTCTTGTCTCAAGTCTCTGTATTTTTAGGAGCCACAATGTCCTGTGGCTATCAGTTCCATGGGTGGATAACCAATACATGAATTTTTTTTTATATTGAAGTATTTTAAGTATATACTTCATTACATATGAAGTATTTTAAGCTTCCCTTAATTTATTGTAAATGTGACTCCCATTAACATAAATTGATAACCCAGGTTCATATATCAGAAGAGAGAGTGCATAATCATTCCTTTTTGCTCTTCTCATGTAACCCATATGAAAACTCAATAAACCTCTTTGTTATATCCTTTCCTAGACATCTCTTTTCAAGACTGAAGAGTCCTAGCCTGCTATTTCTTTGATGGAAGATTTTCCTGCATCTTTGATCACCATTACCATGCTTCCCTAAGTTTTCAAGCTTTGCATCCTTCTTTTCTCTCATGATAAAGGAGAACTGTACAAAGTATACATCTGGAAAAGCATGCAATTTTACAGTGGCTTAACAATTTTCTCTGATCTCTATTGCCTTCCTATTAAGCCTTAACAATTCTTTTGTGACTGCCAGTGATGAGCAAACTTACATTTCTGAGGCTCACTCCTTCCTGAAATCTGCCATCTGACTGCAATGATTGGCTGTCTATTTCAAATGGCAAGTTAGGTTTGTCGACACTCTTTGCCATCAACATCGTTTTACATTTATCTATATTGAAGTCTACTTTCTTATCTGTTCAATGAGACTCATAAAGATTTTTCCACAATTCATCACAGTTGGCCCTTGCCTCACAAACAAGGTTTCATTCTAGACAAAAGATGATTAGATTTAAATTCATAAAAATCTTCTGCAGCACATCACAAGTTGCAATGCACTTTACACAATCTTAGGGATACAATGTTATTCACACAGTCTTTTCAGTGTCCGAAACATCCCAGGCAGCCGATCTCACCTACTCCCATCCTTGATGGGGGGAGCAAAGTGGAGAGGGTAATGAAAGGTCTTGATCTAATTGTACCAGCAAAGGACCTCCAGAAGTCGAGAAATCAATGATAATTTTCAGTCCCTTCCATTGTGCATATGAGTGGATCAGATCTCACCATCCATAGTTATTTGTAGCAGATGTTATTTTAACATACTCAACATACTCTGTAGCTGCTTATAATAAATTACTCATTGTGATTAGTGACATTATGAGTCACTGTATTTGTACTTGGGATTCTCATGCTGAAGTATAAGAGCTGCCATTGTAGGGATTATTTTGCTCATCTTTCTTTTCATGCAGTTTCCCTTTTTGAAACTGAGCAGAGATACAGAGATTTCTTTGAATGAATCTACAGGGACATTGACTATAAATTCATCATGCTTATTGTTATAGAGAGACTGAAGAATTCAGAATTGTTATGTCTTTGCTCAAGGATACAGAATTCCTGCAATTTCATCAACGACACATACTCAGTGCTGAATAATGCTCTCTTTCGCTCTTGCTGACTTTACCATGCCCTTAAAATTATATAAAAGCCAGACAGTTTTCAACTTCAAAAGCCCTAGTTCTTCATTCAAATTAAGTTCACCTCTTTTGCATAGGATTTCTTTATTACACAACATCCCAGTCTTGCTTACCACCCCTTCAACAGCCAGGCACTGAAAATCTGACACTCAGCCAGTTTCCAAAACAGCACAGAGTTATATAATAAACATTTATTATATATAAACATTTAAGAGAATGCTACCACAAGCATCCTGGTCTTCAACTGCCTTCCTAAAGGTTGGTATAATGCTTCTTTATAAATTTACTAGATTGTAGACGTGGGAAAGCCATGTATGCCAACTATCTTGCCTGTAAGAAGACACTCAACACAATTTCTCACATTAAGGTCTTGATGGTTGAACTACTAGATAGACCAAAAAAAAAAACCACCTTAAAAAAAAAGTGATGGCGATTGGACTCAAAATCATGGTTAATTAGTGGTCCTCTACCTAAAGGCTTATAACAAGTGAAACAACACAGAGGCCTGTACTGAGAACAAACTATTTGACCAAAATAAAGCATATTCATTGTAATTGATTAAGCCTGGGAGACATGCTCTTTTAATGAATGCCCAAAAGGAAAAAAAGAGAATGCAAAATGAAGCAGCTTACTTGTAAATTTATGTAAGTGTTCCTGCGGCTGCTTTTCTTACATCTTTTTCTTCCAGCCTTTAATTATTTGAATTGTACTTTCTGTGTTTATAGATTTCTCTCCCAATACTGTCTATTGTTTCCAGTTTCTCATCCAAGTCCTCCCTCACTTTATTGTTTTTGGGGGTGGGGGGAAGTATAATTTGAATCATTCCTTAAAGGTGAGACAAAATTTCAAGAAATAAGTAAGAAGCCTCTAGCAAAATGGTCAACATACAATATTTTATAATAAATCCTTGCAGCTCAGTCACACATTTATTATTATAATCCATATGTCTGATCTGGTTTGATTTCATTATAACTTCTTGTGTCAAGACAATCCTCAGATTTATCAGTCATACAATCATCTTGCTGCTGATAAATAATTATATTGATAAAACTTTAATTGTGGCAATCTTCTGCTCAGAGAGACTTCAAAATTATCTCAGTATCCCTGGACTAAATGGAAGGAATAAAGGCTCTTTCTGTACAACAATAAAAGTCTAGTTTCATAGTTTGATGATATGAGAATATATGCTTATATTTCAGGTTACCGGTCTATTCTGATAAGATACCAATTTGTCAAGTCACTTCAGTAAATTTCTACCAGCTACAGTCACAGTTAAAAATGTATATAAACATAATGAAAAAACATAGAGATTTTCAAGGATTTTGCAAGGTGCAATCCATGCAAAGCAAGAATGCTTTGCTGAAACTTTCTATCTTCTGGGTATTTTTACATAGTACATTCTGAAAATCCCTCTGGATTTTTACAATGTTTTACTGACCAAGCACATGGCTGTACTTACTTGTCAGTTTGGTATTGTCCATTTGTTTTAGTACTCCCCTATATTTTAAACATAATTGAATTTAACAGGTTATATGTCTTCTTTTCTAATAAAAATATTTGCGACAAAGCACCCCCAGGGCTTTCACCTAGGTCTTTTAGGTAGGTGCAACCCCTAAGACTAGCAAGCAGACATTCTGGAGTTACTTTACATTCTGCTAGGTTAACTGTTGGACTTGATGATCTTAAGGGTCTTCTCCAACCCAAACAATCCTATGATTCTATGATTTATTTGCTGAAAAAAAACCTGCACATATAGCTGGTAAATACATCTATTTTCCAGTTTGCTATATTAATAATAAATTATCAGTTTCAGCTGCTACAAAGTCAGCAGTAATATATAGCTACTGTACTAGCGTCCCATGTTTATTCAAGATGTAATAAGGCACACAATTCAGCACCACTTGCATTTTCACAGTAAAACTATGCAATACAGCAGAGAAGATTTATCCTGTCTCGTGTGAAATGGGAAAAGGAAAGGTATTCTCAAGTGTATTAAAACCAGCACTTAATACTCTAACCTTTAGATGAACTGGTTTACACATTACTTTGAAAAAAACTTATAAAGGCTTGAAAGGCAAGATTAAAAGAATTCTATTGATGGACTTCAGATATGATAGCATTACACATGATAATGCAATGTCACAAGAACATAAACAGAAACTAGCTCTCTCTTACTGAAATGCAGTGCCACAACAGAGAAGAAAACCCAAGCATTTCTTATATTGTGTGCTCAGATCACATACTCCCCAATGTGCTGGCTATCGGCATCAGCCCTCTCAATGGGAATGTCTATTTTGAATCTTCTGGTCTTGCCTCAGAAAGCGTTGATTTTTCAATAGCCAGACACAAATGGTTGTGGTGCAACTGTTCCCAGAGGCATGCTTAGTACAGACAGCCTAAAGATCCATCTAACCTCCTACCACGAATTTTCCTTGAGTTGCAGCACCCTTGGGAGGTTAAGGAACTGGACCCAGCTTGGATCACAAGTGGCAATAAATCGTAAACTCTTGGGAATTACCATTCCCTCACCTTTAAGCTTTTGGAGGGAATACTTGGTAACTTGGATGGACCCTTGATTCAGAGCTAGATTTTCATCTGACATCTCCAGTAAGAAGAAGCCTGTTTTCTGGAGCTGCAGTCCCACCCAACAAGCTGAGCAGGGCCAGAGCTGGGGCTGGGGACCAGCATCAGCTGAGGGGTAGCCAGCATCAGCTGAGGCTGTGGGGACCAGGCCACAGTGCAGGTGAGTCCTGGGTAGTGAGGGCAAGATAAAAAATCAAGGCCAGCAGCAACCTGACAAGCCTCAGGTTTAAGGCAAGGGCCTGAGGCTCAATGCAGCTCCTAGGCCACTGCAGAGGTCCCCACAAGGCCCCCTGTCTCTCCCACGTAGCTGTGGTCACAGCTGCCCAAAGCTTCTGGGAGATGGTGTTGGCGAAGGTATTAAACAATCACAGAACTGTTAGGGTTGGAAAGGACCTCTGGAGATCATGCATTCCAACCCCCTTGCCCAGGCAGGGCCGTCTGGAGCAGGTTACACAGGAGTGCATCCAGGTGCGTTTTGAATGTCTCCAAAGAGGTGCTGCAGAGCAAGGCCTCCTGGTCCACTCAGGGACAGATGATTGATTCAGATGTTTAACTAAGCTGAACTGCTGTAACTAGCTGATCCCTAGTCTCCTCCATGCTCAAGTCTTTTTGCAATGGACAAGCTGCAGCCTGTACCTCAACAGGGAGGGCTGTCCTCATGCTTCCCAGTGACCTCTGTGGCTTCAGTTCTTCCTGCTTGCCAGCACCTGGATGCTGGATATAAACCTGCTGCCAATGAAATATTCTCAGTAAAGTGTTCTGCTTAAAAAAAAGCTATGAGAGCCCTTCTGCCAGCTTCTATCTGAATTTAGGATGGTTCTGTGATCTCCTACAATAAAAGAGAATTTTTTTTTATTTTTCTTTCACTCTAAGAGACTTGCACTTGCTGAGAACAATTCCTTTTTTTAGTAAGGCTTAGCAAATACATTGTTAGTTAAATGTGCAGTTTCATACCTATGTGAAAAGTTAACTAAATCATTTTTGTTGAATTCTACATTAAAAACATTTGTTGTGAAATTTTGCATATATATTTTTTCAAAAAGTTTCAAATTCAATCCTAAAATTGTTTTAGTTCAACATCACATAAGTCTTTAAAGGATAAAAAAGTAAAACACAAATTTGAAAAAAATTCAATATTTTATTTCAAGTCAAAAATTAATCCTTCTCCCCCCCACATTTGGTCACGCACCATGAAATCTTTCATTTCTCATCAAGCAAGCCCAAGACTTCTTTCTGTTCAATATATCTTAACTCGTTTTGAATGAAAAGAACCCATTACTGCACATCTTTACCTGCAAACACAGTATCACAGCCTAGGGTGACTGAAAGAAATACAAGTAAGTAAAAATCTCTCCCTAGTCTTTCATGTTATCAACACCCACGCTGTTTATACAGTCAGCATTTCACAGATGTAACAGTTTGTCTCCTTTCTCTACAAATCTATACGCACATACAGAAACCAGTAATACAGTCTACTTACAATAACTTCAAACTAATGCTGCTGGCTATGCTGTTTGTAACTAAACCAGTTCAAAAGATATATACTATTAACATCAGCAAGTGATTATCTGCCTCAACAGGGTATATGGTAAGAACACAATAAAGTAATAAAACAAATAATTATATAGGTCCTTACAAAACTTCAGTTATAAATAAAAGGTCTGCATAAGTTTTGATGCTGGTTCTTAATCTCATCCATATCATGACATTATGATCAATCAGAGACATGTTTTAAAGAACCCGTTTTATACAAAGTATTTCTGTTGCTGAAGGCAGCACAGGAAATTTTTAAATGCACTGTAATTTGTGATGACTTATTTTTTTAAATTGTATTCAGTGTGGATTTCACAAGAATTATCTGGAACAGGCCTATAAAGAGCAATTATAGCAAACAGGCTGTTATCAGCCTCATATGCCTTTTTTCTTCCACATTCTCTCAGATCCCCTGAAAATTTTCTCTTCAGCACTGTCCATATAAATTAAAAGTTCAGCTAAGGAAAATATTCTAAACCTGCTAAATCTCAGAGAAATTACTGTTCAACTGCATAGCAAATTGGATTTACCTAAAAAAAAAAACCCAAACCAAAGCAAAGTAACCAAAAAAAGAAAATTAAAAAAAACACCACACCACAACAATTAAAGTTTATGAATATAAATATTCATAAATACATCAAACTATGATAAAGGTAGCAAACTTTATGTAAAGAAAGGATTACAGGATTCCAGCTTATAGGATCCACCATAGGTATAATACCACTTTTGGAGACTGAGTTGCTCTTATGAAAAAAATATGCTAAATTATTTTATTTTTATTTTACAGCTTCCTTGAAATAGAAATCCAAATCCAATTCAAACTTCATCAGGAAGTTTTTTGTTCTGCTCAGCAGTAACCCCTCTCCCCATTAAAAGCAAAATATAGCCCTTTATTGAGTACCAGTGGCAAACTGCATGTTCGTTTTCATGAATACATATGTTTCAGGGTGGTTCTTACTTTGAATGCAGGCTTTGTTGATTAAATAGCACAAAAAATGCAACATCCCATCACTGTATTACTCGAGCACAATATATTATAAAAATATATTAATAAAAATAAATATATTTTTAGTTTCACATTAGGTTATTATCTTTTTTAATGTTAGTGGAACAAAGGAGAAATCTAATATATGTGTAAATTAGTGATGAAGTATCTCCTGCAATAACTTGAACAAAAATTTGCAGTTTTGTATTTTTCTGCAATGCCTTCTAATTCAAGAAGTAATTTTCTTCAGATGTTATGGAACTCTGGATTAATTTGATTGGTTTGAGGCTTCAGAGATTAAAGTAGTACACACTGCCCAGTTTCTCAACAACTCAGCTTGTGTGAATATGTTCATACCTCTGCATCTGAGTAAGGATTTCTAGCTTATGTTTTTGCACATCACTATCAGGTCAGAGACATTCAGCTCTACAGAAGAGTGCCACTTTCAAACTGTTGTCTGTAAGATATGGTAATCTTCAAAATAATCTTCATTATATGATAAATAAGAGATTTGCTCAAGATCCCCCCAAAAATCTATGTCAGAGCACATGACACTCTCAGACCTCTAGTGTCTCCATCTCTCATCCCAAGCTTCCTGTCACTGCTGCAGATAAAGCTGTGGGTTTTGGAGAAGAAAAAATCTTTAAGATCTGGAGCATACTCCTGCACAGCTAACAGCTCGTAACAAGTATTTATTTACTAAATAAAGCTAGAAGGATAGAGGGAGAAAGAACAAAGGGCAAGCCTAGGAACCTAATTTAGGAAAGAACATTTTCAGAAAAAAAAAAAATTCTCTCTGTAAGATCATGCCAAATAAGCCTGAAAAGCCTGAACTTATTCAAGTGCTTTTCAACAAATGATATTCAAAACAGAATGAGCTGGGTTTTCCTCAGGATACATGTAAGGTATATGATTCTCAGGACAGAGAATATCTTACAGAGTTCATTGAGAAACTCTGGCCAACTCACAGCTTCTTGTAGTGACTGCTTCTGCCAAGCCTTCCTGTACAGATGAGACAGCAATTTTTGCCATCCCCATGGTCAGATGAAGGAAAAAATCATCCAAGTGCACTTTGGTGATATTCCCTGTTCTGCACTGAATTCAGGCTGGAATCTGCTGAAATGACCTTTCTGTTTTAAGCATCTTATTTTTCTATTAAAATGCAGCCTTTATGCTTTTAATACTTCAGAAATTTAATTTTCTGAAGGAGTAAGATTAATCAAGTTCCCAGAAGATACTTAAAATTCAAAGCAAAATTACGCTTTGAAATAGCAATAGACATATCTATGTACCAAACAAGAGTACTGCAGCACGCACTTGCCTGAGACTAACTCGTAAGTTGCCACACTGCCATGAAAGACCCAGTGAAAATGCCTGTAGCAAAAGCTCCCCAAAGTATGTGATTTCTGAGGTTACCCCTGTCTCTGGCTGGAGATACCCAGTTAGAGGTGTCTGGGCTGTCTGTCGCCCTAGTACATCAGCATAGGGCAGAGCTGGGAAGGAAATACAGACAAAGCCATACTGAGAGCAGCTACCAGAACAGGAGTTTGGTTGGTTTGCTGGTTTTTGATTGCTTGAGTTTTTTTATTATGTTTTTTGCCTTACAGAGTCAGATCATGTCTACAATCTTCAACTACCTCTTCAACTGATGCTGAGTTTTGCTATACTTCTTCTAAAGGCAATACTGATACTAACCTTTCCTAAAGCAGTTATCAAGAACTGGGTATGTAAGAGTGAGGATTCAAAAAATAATCAATATAGAACATATATGATGACATACATTCATCTCTGTACCAATAACACATATTAAACCTCACAAACTGATAATACTGTGATTTTTCTAATACACTATTATGATTAATTAGATTTACTGACATAAAATATTTGAAACCAACAAACCACAAAGCTTAAAATCAAGATACACTCAGGAACTGTTTTGTTAGCTGCCTTTCATCTTATTACTGAAAACCATGTACAACCCAGATGTATTTATATTAAAAAAAATATATTTTTAAATCTTGAAAATCAAGCTCTATTTAGCACATTGTTTTATTTCAAGCACTGCCTAACGTGAATGAATGATAAAAGGGCACAAGACCACATTTTGAACATAATGTCTATGCAAAACTGACAAGTGTCAACTTCTCTCCATTAGTTTATAACATAAAATCTGATAGGACTCATTTTGTAAAAGGAGTTAAATTGTACCAAATACACACACAAAGATACCAGTAATTAAGTAGAAGAGGTTCTAAACTTGGCTGTTCGCTGACAACAACAAACACAGCTTTCATGACAATTACATAACTTACGCTAACAGGATAAATAATAATGAATAACGGACAATAAATACCTGGAAATACAGTATCATCCTATAGTTCTTAAGTATATATAATTTTTTTTAAACGTCTAATACAAAATGGTCAATATAAATTTCAGATTAAGAAAATAAAATTCACTGAGAATGTTCAAGAGGCTTCATATTCCAATTGAAATTCTGCATTTTTTCCATTTAGTTATTTTCTCCAAGAGCCTCTGAAATAAACTGAATAGTCAGAATTAAATTGCAACCTCCATTCTAATAATTACTTTTGAATATTACATACAGTAATGTAGTAAAATGCAGTATAACTTTAATTACTGGGGGGGGAGGGGGGGGGGGGTTGGTGCAGGAAGAAGCAAAGTCAATTTCCTGATCTGACAGAAGTCAGAAGAGTATATTGTTATGTTAAACATTTTGAAGAAAATCACCATAAAGACTGAATATTACAAAAAATGTCTGGCAGAAATAATAAATACAGGAATGCTGCATTCAGAGAAAAGTATGGCAGCAAAATGTGGCCATAAATGCAAAGACTATAAAGACTATGCTGACAAGGAAGGATATCTATGTGCTACTAAAGAATAGGGTCCCAAAGTATTAGAAGGTCAGGGGGTTGAAAAACTGCTTACTAAACCAACTGAAAGGCCGTAATTCATTATTCTAGAAAAGTGGAATAACTTGATTCTGAGGAACTTAAATCAAGAAAAACCCCAATGACTTATCTTTGATTAGCTTTGCTAGATGAACATGATAAACTGATTTTTGCTATTATAAAGGTTTCCTTACTAGGCAGGAAGAGGTACTGTCTAATTTGAGGAAGCATGAGTATCCTGGCACTTCGAAGATGATCACTGAAATTCAAGTGAAATATTTAGCTGGTGTCACAAATAAATGTATTTAAACAATGTTTATCTGTTAGGGAGTTACAGATTGCTGTGTTGACAGTGTTTAAAAGACTGAACAATCAGGTCACTTTCATGTTTCAAAGCACTTACTGGATTGACATTCAGTAACAACACATTTGGCCAGTGAATAATTCCTATTCCCTATCAATCATTATCAGTACATATTCAAAACAATTAGTCATTCCAAATGGATTTTAGAGCGAGAAAACATAATGCTCCTTGATAGACTCTGATGTGCAGAGTGTGATTCCAGCCATACCCCAGTCTCAAGCTATTAGTGTCAGGTCATTTGTCTGTGTATCATTTATTGGAGTTTGCAGCAGCTGAGGATATCTGCTGGACTGCTAGAAGTCCAAGAGATAGATTTGGATCAAATTCCAAAGAGTAGCTCTTTAGTTGCAAAATAAGCAGTCATTGCAGTAACAGACAACAGCAATCTTAATTGTAGTGAGTACTTGAAATGAATTGCCTGGAAAAAATGTGGCATGCACGCACCTGACCAGTCTGAGTTTCTGACCACTACTAGCATATACTTAAGTCTTCACAATATGGACCCCTTGGATTATACATTCTTTTGACTGTGCTTTTTGCCCAGGCCATGGATTAAAATAAAAATACCCTGTGGTTGGAGAAGATTCCATGAAGGTGCATGGATTAATGCATGAATTTACATATCTATGGAGTAAATATTAGATGTTTAAACTAGAGCCTAATTCCTGCACCAAGGGGTCATGAAACTGCATACTGCCATGTAGACATGAGACAGGAGGGAGAGTCTTTTATCAGTGTATGGTGGCTGGTCTATATAGATAAGGCAAGATAGATCAAAGCCCTAGCTGGTATAGGTTTCAATAACACCCTTCAGAGTTCTATCAGCTGAGTAAGCTAGATGTGATTTTTGGACATTTAGCTTGTGGTTCAGAGAACTTAAGATTCCTGTAGTTTCTTTCATAGAATTCACTGTTTGGGGGGGGGAAGATCAACTAGTTATCAAGATAGTGATGTAGCTTCAATATCTGACAATTAGGAATCATAACCATATGCAACAAAACTCTGTATTATGACGTATACGCTGTCCCTTGTGGCCAGCCAATTCCATAAAACTGGGGTATGGTGGCCTCCACTGCTACCCAGTATGGGCCAAATTCTCCTTCTTGTCAAATTGCCATCTTAGAGCTCACTGTTTTTCTCCTTACTCTGGTACATTCTTAGCTTTTCTTTCAAATCCTTGAGCTGCTGTCACCGTCTCAATGATTTCAGGCCTGTCTGTATTTTTTTTTTTTATTGTTGTACATGGCTTTAGCTCACATCCCTTCCCATGCCTTAGCAACAGTTTCATAACAAAACTGGGCCAAGACCATAATACTGCACTGCACCAAATGAGGTTTGAAGTGACAGGTTGAGTTTACAGCATGCTACCACTGGAACTAGGAATGTCAGTGAACACTTACTCATTAAACGCATTCAGTACCATGTGAAGACCAAGGGCAAGAATCACGAATGAACAATGATCCTCTCCTCTTATAATTATAAAGCACTTACAGTACAAAAAGCTGGTAGAGACCTAGAAATAAGCTTCCAATTGAGAAATGGGAAGCAGTGTTTTTTTCTGGAACACGAATATTATCTTCACAAGGTCACTATCCTGAAACTGAGGTTTTCAGTACACATGGTTCAGGTTGCTGAAATCTGAAATTATTATAAGGATTTATACTCAAAACACAGCTGTAGGCAAAAAATAAAAAACATCTTTATGTAAAGCCAAGATTTAGCTAGTGTAAATGAAATCCAGCAGTCAGATCAATGGATTACTAACAGCTCAGATCTAATTATAGATAAAGAAAACTAAAACAAATTCCTGAATAAAGCTGTCAGATTGGTTAAGCATGATTTCCCCTTTATAAATCCATGCTGACTACTCCCAATCACCTTTTTTTCACACCCTTTTAGGGACTGAGGTGTGCCTGACTGGCCTGTAATTCTCCAGATTCTCATTCTTGCCCTTCTTAAAGATTGTAGTGGAATTTGTTTTCTTCCAGTCCTAAGGAACCCTTCATGATTGCCATGACCTTTCAGATAATTGAGAGTGGCCTTGCAATCGTATCAGTCAGCTCTGATGGCATTGTGGATGTTTCCTAGAACATCCCATGAATTTATACATGTCCAATTTGTTTTAATGTTCCTTAACTGGATACTCTTCCATCAAGCCTACTTTTACTGTTCCAGACTGATGCAAAACAAGACACAGCAAACTGGCATTTTTCATGTCCTTGAACACCCTGGTCCCTGCCCAACAAAGCAGCAGATATTCTCTGGTTTTCCTTTTGCTGTTGATGCACTTAAGGAAGATGGCCATGTTGTCTTCCACTTCCTTCACCAGATTCAATTCCAGCTGGTCTTGGATCTCCTAAGATAATGACAGCATTGTATTGGTGACAGTAATCACCTTGGAGAAAAGTTTGCAGAAACAACCCCTTTTCACGTTTCCTACCCTCACAGCAACTGGGACTGGGTAGGCTTGGCCCTATTATAGAGATAAAACACTTGAGAAACTGATTGTCTGGTCTAACCCAGTGTCACTTGTATCATGTTCTCAATAAGTTGCAGTGGGTAGTCTGCATGTGAAGTCCAACAGGCATGGTGCCTCTCTGAGATGCCCTTGACAGCAAGCTGTTTGTAAATGATACAGTTTAGCCCAATGCACAGTTTGGACAAGAGGAACAGTAGACAGAAAGAAATAATATCTAATGTAGCTCCTCAATTCAGAAATATCTGTTGTACAAAATGACCAAAAAGGCAGACTCTACCCAAACTGGGAGGATAGATCAAACTGACAGAAAGAAAATATGATAGCAATAATTGTTATAAGTCTCCAGGGCTCAGTAAGAGATCTGGTCAGAGATTTGGGACTAACTTATGAAGAAAGAAGCTAAAACATTTATCATAGCAAATTTCATTTAGCTTGACAGTCAGGAGCAAAAATGAGATGTGGAAATGTTAAAAGACAGAACATAATTTATTGTCTCCACTGTACAAGAGAGTATGCAAAACAAAGAATTCAGCATTCTTGCTTTAATGATAGGGACATACAGGGACTTTGCTGTATGATATACCTAAGTTTATGAATCTTTGCATTTTAAGAATAATCAGAGCTTTAGATGTATGAAATGTTATTCAAAACGTATTATATTCAGGTCTGTCAAAAGAGAAACTGATTTACAAGATCAGCTATATGATACACAAGTAACAAAGTTTCCATTGTAAGATGGTGCCTTACATCAAAATCAGGAAAAGATACTTAAGCATATAATTATACCTATATATATAATTACACAGAAATTATAATGTGTTTCACTGACTGAAACATGTACTTCAATTCATGACACTATGACTAAACCAGTTGCATTTGTGAATGAAATGCCTGTATATACTATACTGAGTACCCATTTCTTTCAAAACTTTGTAAAAATCCATTTGCATAAAACCCTCAATCAGCAACCAAAACCACCTACAAAAAAACAACCCAGAAGCAGGTAACTCAAATAACTCTTCTGAAAACCACTGTCAGCCAGCAGAAGTAGTATGATTTCTCCCAGGAAGTTACCATGTCACTACTAAAATTCAATAAATAAGATTTTTTAAATAGGATTTTTAAAGTCTGTAGCTGAAGCCCTTATGTGGGCAGCCTCCTTTGAGATCAGCACCCATACCTATCTTAAAACCTTTGTCATTCCTACTTACACTAACCAGTAGCAAAGGTATTGAATTCAACTGGAACTCTTATCACACAAGGTCAGATATTGAAAGACTAGTGAAAGGATAACTAAAGCAAACAAACATTAGACCTCGTAGGGGAAAAAAGAGAGAGGATGCAGGAAGAAATGATACTAGCGGAATTTGTAAAAAATGAATATTACATGACATGGTAACCTAAAAGATAACCTAAAATCTTGCCAAAGAACAAACCCAAGACATCAGTAAAGGAGAATGAACATGTAATAAATTAAAGAGGAGAGAAAAAAAGCAAACACTGGAAAAATTAATAAACAATGAAAAAAACCCACAGATACATGCTCAACTATTAAAAAACCCAAACAAACAAACAAACGAACAAACAAACCAGAAAAAAAAACCACAAAACCAACATACAATAAACCCCCAAAAAGATTGCTGGGGAAACAGAGAAAGAAATACAGGTATAATAGAGACTCGGTAGATGTAGGTTTTGGAGGCAACTTCTCTAGCAGAAAACTAATATACAGATTACAATAAAATTCTTTATAACATTAAAAAAGAAGAGTGGATGGTAAGGTGGAAGTGGGGCAAATGCTGAAATTCATCTAACAGAGAATAATGAATACAGCTGTTTCTTTAATGTGGAGAAAGAAGAATATTAAAATATGATTTATGTTCAGTGGGAAGATTTTGAGAACAACACTAGGAAAGCCATAAATAAACTTCTATGTAGAGAACTTAAATGGCATGCACTGGTGTTAATTCCCAGGCTTGCACTGTTTGAGTTTTCCCAGGCATGGAGTTCCACCTTGATTTAGCTGCGTAATTCAGCACCATAAGAAAACAAGTGATCAGACCCACTTACTGTTGCTGAATGGTGAAACCAGACAGGAGGCAAGATATTGATATTCAAAGATAAATGAAGCTGTATTAAAAAAATGGAATGTGATAGAAATTAATGAGTGGATATAAAAAAAATAAATCCAAACTCATGATTTTAATGTCAATGACTACAGTTCTGGTTGTACAATGCACAAGACTGACAAATGCTAACATAGTTACTCAATGAAAACTCCAATCTCTTGCAAAATCCGTTTGCAGAAAAATATTGTTCTACTTAAAAAGTATTTTGTACAATGTGAATTCTATTAATGGATAATAATTATTTAATAATAACTTTTCTCCTTAGGGAAGAAATATTAATCATATCAGATAGGTGAAATGCAAGCAATTAATTGTACATCTTAGTGATCCTGCAGGTTCTACCTACCAAATACTCTAGGGTTATGTATGATATAAGGAACTGTCACTGAAAATATAAATTGTCATTATAAAATTCAGATTTTGTACTTTGAAATGCTCAGTAAAATAGAACAAAACCCAGATTTTTTCAACTGCCCACTGAGATTTGTCACAGTCCAGGTATCCTAGAAGTAGCCTACTCACTTGTGTTGTAGAAATAAGGTCATGAATCAGATATCTTGTGCTGTTCATACAGCACACTTTGATAACTCTTCTTCATAAAAAGTTACTGGTGGATAGAGCTATATTTCTACCCATAACTGTGTATTTTAATTATCCATATGTTAACAAAAGATTGGAACCATCATGCCTAATTTAACTTCTGTTTGTACCAAAAGTCTTGTTCAGACTATTTCCCAAATCTATGCAATATGATGTACTGACACCTAAATTTTAATAATACATAACATATCCTCTCAGGTTACCCCATCTCCAGATGCTTTACATGGCAGCTGAATTTTTGTGTGGTAGAAAGAAACATCTTCATACACTTGTGTACATAGGTTTTGAAAACATACCGTTGATATTGTCATGATTAGTAGACACTTAGATTGAACTATTAATGATCTTAGAACGACGTTGTATGTACAAATAGATTTGGCTATTATAGTTCTTCTGTCAGGAGACAATTGCTTGGAGGATCCACAGCTGGGAATTTTAATAGTACCACTCAAAAGTACAAGCAGAAGATGACACTAGACACTCTAGAACTTTACACACTGATTGTAGGTGATCAATTACTAACAATTACTAATGATTCTAGGAGTACAACTTTGGGACCTGGGTAAAAATGGTTTTAGGATAACAAAGAACAACTTTTGGTTGTATTCATAGATAGTAAATTAGGAAATAAAGCAGTGTTATGAAGCAATTAAAAATAATCACACCTCCTAAAGAAGACTTACAGAAGTAACTTTAGAGCCATAGCTTCACAAGAAGACACCTTAAAAACACAGAAACACTGGATGCGTAAGAATAGTACCAGCAAAAAGAGGCAGGTACATAATTTGTGATTCAAAAAAAATCAGACTACAAAGAAAATACCTAAAACCTTGAGAAATTCCAAAAAGCTATACTCCAGCATTTCTTACTTACAGAAAATTATAGGTTGTATTAGAAGGCAAAAAAAAACAAACCACAAACAAAAAAAAATAAAAACCCAAAACAAACAAAGCTCCATATTTTTTCCCTATAATGCAACCAGTTTTTCTTGCTCAGATCTTCAACTCTGTCTATGACGTCTTGTTTGTAACTTTTAACATTATTCAATTTTTGATTATTAACCCTCAACATAGTAAATTTCAGTAAAACACTATCGTTCATGCACTCCTATTCTCACATAAACAAACAAAAAATTTTCTTGGCAAGCTAATTCATTACACTGGACAATAACGTACAGCAGTTAACATTTTAAAATGTCAAGCAGATTTGTTTAGTTGCACTAGTATCTTTGGAGATAGGACTATACAATTATGACCTGAATTGTCATATTAACATTTAAAACAAATCTACATATATCAAGATATGTCTAATATTTGTGGTAAAGTTCAAAATATTTTGAATCAGTTCATGCAAGATTAGATAAGAACATGCAAAGGGCAGAAGGAAGATGGAAAACTGCAAATTCAGCTGTTGATTACCAGAAATAAATAGATATAGAGGTTTCAATCTGAATTTGAAAACTTAAAAAGCATTTCTCTTGTGTCAAAAATCTACACATAAGTATAAAAACGAAATGTAACCCAAAACGAATGCTGCTACAAAGAACTATTACATTACTCTGTGTAATCCACTAAAAAAAAATCAAACACTTCACCCTTAGGTAATATGTTACATTACTTAGGTAATGTTAAAACTGAACTGGTGGCGTAAGGATTACCTTTTGCAAAGAAACTATCAATATCAACACACATTATAAATATCTGTATTTGTCCATGAAGATATAAATATTCTCACCTTGAAACTGTAATAGATTGTGGAATTTTCAGTGGTTTTATTCACACTATTTTTCCAGAGAGTATTAGCCAAATTGGTGAAAACAAGTTTCAAAATGTATAGGGGCAGAAGAATAGAGGAATTCATTGAATGTTGAAACATAAACCTAAATTGAAAAAGATAAGAGAATGTGATATAAATATTCTAAGATTCACAAAGAAATCTGCTTGTACCTAACAAAGCATCCATCTTTTTGATGGTCATGTTATGTGTATGAGCTTACATTTTGCTTTTTCTTAAAAAAAAAAAAAAACAGGAATGTACATATCTTTCTTCTTCAGAATACAACATAGGTGATTCTAGAAAATATACGTGAATACACATGGAGCATATGTATCATACGTGAACATAGCTTATCTTGTAAAAAGTCATCCCACTGTTACTGTATGTACCACGTAAGCCTCAACATTATTTACTTTCTTAACTTGTAGTATGGTAGCCCCTCAAAGGCTTTAAGATTTATACTGGGTATTGTACACACTAAGAGAAAAGTCCTTACTCTAAAGAGACATTATTACATAAATGAGCAAGAAAAAAAAACAGTAGGGAAAAGGGAGAGAGGTGTAAAATGATTTGCCCACTCACACAGCTGCAAGTCAGATGTATTGTGGCATATACCTACATGCCCATCCATAAATCAGTTCTGAGTATTACCTGTTCTAATACCTGTTATTAGGAAAGTATATTTTCCTTAAAAGCTGTAAAATTGTTCATTTGGTTTGTGTTTCCGTTTCTGAAGAGCTTCTGTCAATCCCAACACCTTTGTTCTCAATAGCAGATTCAAAGCCAATGCAGAGCACAATGACTATGCCTGTGCCTACACCTGCTTACACTGCCCCTGAATTTCATTCAAACTGGAATGATTCTCTGCTTCCTGGAACCTCCATTTCACTCCATTCTGTTAGATTTCTTCTGATGCAATATAATCTTTAAGCCCCTGGAAAAGTGTGTAAGCACTTCTTAAACAAATTAATGTCATTTGCAATCTGGCCAGTCTGAAGAAACCACGCTTATTCCATATTTGCAGCAATGTGCCACCTTCAGATACTTAGTCTCTCTCTGCTGGCTACTGCAAGAAGTTGGGACTCTTGTGGTTTAATGCAGGGCTCACCAAAGATACCTAAGATACATCATGCATTGACAGCGATACAGAGCTCTGCCTGGACTGATTAGCCATTTAAAAACCGGAAGCCTCCCACCAGACTTGAATATCATGCTGTAAAGAGCTCAACTGCTTCTACAATGAGAGCCCTGAATCTGGCTCTGAGTAGCTATTCTTGGTACAGCTCTGTATTGTGCAACATACCCATATTCTTTCTTTTAATTGCTGGACAAAATGTGTGAATGTTTATGCCAGCTAAAATCTTGATGCTTTTAACAGTTAAGTTTATGACCAGAAGAGGAAAACTACATAGAAATGCAACTGTCTATACTAGTAGATTATTAGAGCACTCCCTGGTATGATTTAGGCTCTGTGTTTACCAGCATTCTCCGAAACAGCTCCTGAGTGCAGTTTAAGAGTGAAGCTGCTCCAAGAAAGACATCCAACACACAATTTCTATGCAGCCTCTCTGTTCTGGATGTTAACAGCACAACTCAAGCAGCTTTGGGGTATTCTATCTTGCTTGCTGGGGTCCTAGAAACATCTGTAGCATTCCTTAGCAGATGTAATTATTTTGCTTCTGTCAGTCTTTGCACTGCTCAGTAAGTTAATGGAGCCTTAGCCAAGGATTCTAAGGCCAGCATACTCCACACTGAGGAAATGGATTTCCAGAGAAAGCATTTGGTAAAAATAAGCACAGAAGCTTAATTTTTCTTCAGTGCTGGTTCTCAAAAGGTGTTTGATTATACCTGTAAATTCAAGTTAACCGAAGCTGAGCTTAAAAGCACCAAAATTCCTTAATTTGAGTCCCACCACAGGAGAGAGTTGAGACTGGGTAGCTGCCTATACCAAACATTATTTTTTTTTAATCCAATGTGATTACTTTTTAAAATTATCTTTTAACTTAACTTTGCATTACCTAGTTTTGGAGTGTTCATAGCATTAAGGGTTTAAATCTTAAATTACCCAAGCATACTATGAGCAATAGCATCTTAATTTGATTTTCCACAAATACCTGTTACACTGGAAACCTTCTATTATGCTTAAAAGCACCTAGTGAAGAATTCAGATTTAGGAAGTAGCATCTTAGGCAAGTTATATAATATTTCAAGTAGTATTTTTCTCATCTCTTGTCTTTCTGATTCCACCTATAGGCTAAAAACGGCTTAAGGAATAAGGCAAGTATTCAATTTTATTTTGTATTTGCATCATTCAATATGTACAGCCAGACCCTACTACTTCCCATACTAATGCAGGACCAAGAATAGAATTAATAATTTCCTGTTGGGTTTTTCTATAGTACTGCTTATTGTTGTATCTTGATAGTCATTTAAGGAGTTTAATATTCACAATACACCCATTAAGCAAGAAAGGATTATTATTCCCACTTCACAGATGGGGTCTTCGTGCACTCAGTTGAAAATACATTATTTAAATGCCATAAGAACTGAATTCTAAATTCAAAATGTAGAGATTTTTTCCAGAATCATTGGTTACTCACAGCTCTCATTCTCAGTGGAAGCTGTAACTACTCTGTACCTATGCTAATTAGATCCCATGTATTTCAAGTCAAGAAAGGTTTTCATTATGTTCTTGTTCAAGTGAGAGAAAAAAATCTGCTTGAACGATACAGGAGTGAGTCCAGAACAAGGGAAGTAAATATTATGTCCCTCTATAAAAGTCTTAAAATTTCTCTTAACTTGGAATAATTTAGGTTGCAAGGGACTACTGGAAGCCATCTAGTACAATTGATTTCTTGGTTGTTCAAGACCTTGTTCAGCCTAGTTTTAAGCATCTCCAAGGGCAGTCCACTGTCTTCCATAGCAACCTATTCCAATACCCTAATTGAAGAATTCCTTCTATATATCTAATGGGAACTTCCCTTGCTGCTACCTGTGTTTGTTAACTCTTGTTCTTTTACCCTTCACCTCCAAGAAATATGGTCAGGCATTGATGTAATCATTTGCTGAGCAACAAAGAAGTTCACCTAAGCATCTCTGAAGTTGCTTTGCAGATGAAGAACAGATAACTGCTTTGTATATGTTGTATGAATTCTAGTGTTCTATGACACACAGTAAGTTCCTTAGAAGAGATTTAGACATTCCGAGATAAAGTTCCAGTTCAGATGATTACATATCAAAAGATTACAAAGACAAATATACAGTAACTAAATTAGACCAAATTTGTCCCTCCAACTTGTGAGAACTGGTAAAATAGAATACAATATCAAGACTCAGAACTTCAATAGTAATGTGTAAACAATCTAACTAGAATAGAGAAAAAAAAAAGAAATCAAAGTTGTCTTTTGGCAGGGGAGTGAACATATAGTGGCATATTTATGTCCTGAAGGTGAAGGGACTTTAGTTATTAATTATTCTACTAGCTAGACACAGTTTTGGTTTCAAAATGGCTATGGTTTAACCTTATAATAGCTATAATTACTATAGTTGCATTAACACAAAATCTAAAAAAAACACAAAAATTATAATAGCCCTTTAGGAGCATATAGACATGAAATACAACAATTGTGCAATTCAAAATATTGTCAGAAAGAACTGCTGTGAGTAGCAGTCTAAAAATATTATATTATGAATGGAAAGTTTCAACTAAAAGAATTTGTTCTATAATAGAAGAAAATTCCATTGGGAGAGTAATTTTCAGATAATTCCTGAGCCACATGATTTAAAATGGGACATTTAAAATTTTATCATTAAAATCCATGAAAAAAAAAAAACCAAAAAAAAAACCACCCAACATTCTATAGTCTCTATTTCCCAAACGTGGAAATGCCCTTTCATTAAGAAAACTGCCGCCATTTACAAGAAACATGTTTCTGGAAAATTATGTGCGAAATGAATATTGATTTGCAAGGTGAACTATCACATGACGCTGATAATACAAGAAGCTAACATTTATTTGTATTGAGCTCTGGGAAACAAAATCTCAGAAGATGTAATCTCAGTGAAATTACTTTGGCTCCCAATTCTTTTAGCTCATCAGCATGAACACATTCATTTTAATCTTGTAAAAAGATTATATGTACATAGAAACATATACATAGTAATGAAAGACCACAAAAGATTCTAGCTTAAGAGCTATAATGCTAACATTGAGTAACAGACTACACACTTATTTTACTAGTAAAATGACAAAACGACAACCTCCTACCTAAACTCTGACCATTTCTTTGTGTGTAAACAGAAAAAATGTAAAAACGGGAAAAAAAGTTCCTGAGATACAGTTTTTTACAATATGGAAGCTAGGCTATCTGGAAAACCTTTCAAGTAGCTCAGAAGAGAGTGTTTTCTCTTGGATTTCATGCCATTTCTTAGCTCCAGGATCTTAGTGCCTAGATAGGAGCATTTAAATGTTCTGAATTTCACAAAGTACGAGCAGGTATCCTGGACTGTATGTCCTCATTAAATTCTTAACACACAAGAACATTTCTAGTCTTGCTTAAACTACAAGAAAGGCTGTGTTCATTTAATTTAATTATGAAAAGCTCTGTATAAACAAAGTCATTACATTTATGAAGAAGTGGTCCTTCAGCTAGAATTGGTAGCCATCTAATACACTGTACAAAGAATATGATTTCTACTGGACTTACGATTTTTGCAAGATAATATGCTATTTATCTGTATTTGGGTATCAGTGGTGAAATGAAGATTGTGCATAGATTACGCATGACATGTTTTCTTTCTGTCTTCTAAATAGACTTTTAAACCACCAGAAAGTCTTTAAAAGGTACAGAACATCATTATTGTGGATGTTTCCAGAGATGAGATGGAAACATCTGATTAACTTACCATGCTGCAACTTATTTTAAGGCTTCCAATTAATATTCTTCCTCAAATTATTCCCATGTTTAACCGCTAGAGTATTACGAGCACTACATTTCCTGAGATTTCTAATCTAATCTGTCTCATGATGATTCTGAATAGAATTCAAGCTACTACAGAACATGTGAAATATGAAAGGACAAGCTTGGTTTCCAAGAAACTGGGAGAAGATACTAGTTTTGTATTTTCTGGGTAGGGCATATTAATGATTCCAAAAACTTATCATAGCAAAGTCCTCAGTACAACTATATTATTATACCATAATACCTAATGGATTATTCAATAAATACTAGTACCATAGTCAAATTCCTATGCTGGATGAGATGATATCATTATAATTGAGTAGTTATCCAGTAAAACTGAGTAAATTATACTGGTAATTGTGTTGCATGTTCATGTGCAATCTATTTTCCACATGTCCTGGGTTCAGCAGTAGCAGTCATGTTTCTCCTTCGTGGTACCTGGTGCAGTGCTGTGTTTTGACTTCCAGCCTGGGAACAGTGCTGGTGATATCGATGTTTTCGGTTGTTGCTAAGTGATGTCTACCCTGACCAAGGACTTTGTGAGGTTCATGTTCTGCCAGGGAGGAAGGGAAGCCGGGAGGAAGGGAAGCCGGGAGGAAGCAGAAACGGGGCTCCTGACCCAGGCTAGCCAAAGAGGTATTCCATAACACAGCACGTCATGCCCGGGGTGGGGGGTAACTGGGAGTTAACCGGAAGGACAGGGGCTTCCGGGTGGGACTCTTTTCTTGGCCGGTGGTATTGTATTCTCTTCCTTTGTTATTTTCTCTCATTATTGTTGGCATTGGTAGTAGCGGTGGTGATTTGTGTTGTACATTGGTTGCTGGACTGTTCTTGTCTCAACCTGTGGGAGTTGCACTCTTTGGATCCTCTTCCCCTTCCTCCAGGAGCGGGGAAAGGGGAGAGCCCCGGGGGCCAGGGGTGGGGTCTCGATTGCTGTCAGCCTGGCGCCACTCATTGGGAGTGAATGAACAAATTGCCTGACTGGGTTTAAACCACGACAGTTCTTTTTGGCACCCAACGTGGGGCAAGAGGGGTTGAGATAACGACAGATCTGTCCGGATTAACAGTCACTCGTCACAATGCTGATTTATTGGCTCTCAAGGTTGTTCCTCTTGATCTCACAGTTTCAGTATATCGTATCTTACTTCCATCCAGTATTTGCTGTATTAGTGTTTTTCAAGTGTGGGGCTTGGCCTAAGGTTTTTGTCTCATTGTACTTTATGGTAATGACTTGTAATACAATAGAATCATTGATCATGAAACTGGTCTGGCTTATGTTCCCAGTGTGGTCACCACCTTTATACTTTGGGAGGTATATGATGGAGTGCTTAGCAATTATACATCTTTTTTCTCCTTCTCAGGTGCTCAACCTGTGAAGGAGACATCCTTTTACCCTCCTAGTCCTCTCCCCAGGCCATTTACATTTGAGAGTTTCGAAGTTTTTGAATGGCTTTTTAATGCTGTTGAGACTTGTTTGCTGATCTTGATGGGAATCACCATGCTAGCACGCATACAGAGTGTGTTTTGCCCACTACTGATTTCAAGAGTTAAGCAGAGTCAGGTTTGGGTCTTGTCTGGGGTCAAACGACGATGTAGGAGGACCGAGAGATTTTCCCTGAGGCTGGACAGCCATGAGTGGCAGGGTGTGTGGGATAGTATGGGCAAGTATCTAGGTCAGTGGGCCACTCCAGTACTTTGGAATGTCACTACTGAACAACTGCAAAATCCAGAAGAATTAGTAAAACACTTAAATGAGGTGTGTGGTCATTCTGGCCATACCAGAGATGGACAAATCATGGCAACGTGCTGGGGCTTGGCCTATGCTTACAGGGCCTTGTTCAACACTATCCAGCACCTTCAAAAGGAAAAGAATGTCGGTGGATCTGAGGGCAAAGCAACTGTCAGCGCAGCTACTCCAGCTCCAGGCACAGCAGCTACACCACCCCAAGCAAAAAGTACAGTTGCTACTCAAACCACAGTGATAATTACTGCAGCCAAACCAGAGGACCAATTCATACAAATATCGGTTGCCCCTGTACGCAAGAGAACAAGCAAAAAAGAGGCAAGAAAGGTGAAGCGAGATGAAGAAACAATGAATTCACCACCCGGTCTAGCATCTGATCAGGAGTCATCATCACATGACGAAGAAGAAGAAGAAGAGGTAACTTCTCGACCTCGGACCTCAACCGAGCTGCGGAATATGCAAAAAGATTTTGCCTGTCAACCAGGGGAGCACATCATCACCTGGTTACTCTGATGCTGGGACAATGGGGCCGATGGTCACGAACTAGAAGGTACAGAAGCCAAGCAGCTGGGATCACTTGCTAGAGAAGGGGGAATTGACAAAACAATTACAAGAGAGAAAAAGTCCCTCAGTCTTTGGAGGCGGCTCTTGGCAGCTGTGAAAGAAAGGTTTCCATACAAGGACGATGTTATGAGTCGTTCAGCCTAGTGGACTACTATAGACAAAGGCATCCAGTCTCTGAGGGAATCAGCCATCGTAGAGATGATCTATCACATCAAGCTGAATAACGGGGATACACCCATAGATCCAGATGAAGTTGAATGTACATGACCCATGTGGCAAAAACTTACACGGAATGCACTGTCATATTATGCCCATTCATTGGCAACAGTAACCTGGAATGACATAGTACCACTAACAGTGGATGAAATTGTTCATAAACTCTGAGAGTTCGAAGACAATCTCACCCCTTCCATCATCTCAGCTGTGGAAAAACTGCCCCAGGACCTCAAACAGTTGAGGGACAATCTATCTGATTTATCCAGCTCCTCACGTGTACCAACACACGTCTCAGCTATTGACAAAAGGTGTCCTATTGTTCAAGAGAGGAGATACAGGAGCTATACGCCATGGGGTACCCTATGGTTTTACCTGCGGTATCACAGAGAAGACATGACAAAGTGGGATGGAAAACCTACTTCAGCTTTGAAGGAATGGGTGAGTGAACTGAAGAGGGGAGCAAGGGCCAAGACTGATCGTCCCATGAGAGCTACGGCTTCACTCTCTGGTGAGCAGTTTCCCAGATGGAATGGAAGAGCCGATTTTACTCCAGCTCCTGTGATAATGAAGAATAATCCCTTTTACCACATCCAACGCTGTGATGACCATTAGAGGGGCCCTGCCTCCAGCCAGGTGGAGGTAGGGGACAATCGGATTTACTGGACTGTGTGGATCAGATGGCTTGGCACATCAGTCCCACAGAAGTATAAGGCTCTAGTAGAAACCGGTGCACAGTGTACCCTGATGCCATCAAGCTGTCAAGGGGTGGAACCCATCTATATTTCTGGAATGACAGGAGGATCCCAAGAGTTGACTGTGCTGGAGGCTGAAATCAGCCTGACTGGGAGGGAATGGCAAAAGCACCCTATTGACTGGTCCAGAAGCTCCATGCATCCTTGGCATAGACTACCTCAGGAGAGGGTACTTCAAAGACCCAAAAGGGTACCGGTGGGCTTTTGGTATTGCTGCTTTGGAGACTGAGGAAATTGAGCAGCTGTCCACCTTGCCTGGTCTCTCAGAAGATCCTTCTGCTGTGGGGTTGCTGAAAGTCGAAGAACAACAAGTGCCAATTGCGACCACAACAGTGCACCGGCGGCAATATCGCACCAGCCGAGACTCCCTGATTCCCATCCATCAGCTGATCCGTAGACTGGAGAGTCAGGGAGTGATCAGCAGGACCCGCTCACCCTTTAATAGCCCCATATGGCCAGTGCGAAAGTCTAATGGAGAATAGAGACTAACAGTAGACTATCGTGGCCTGAATGAAGTCACACCACCATTGAGTGCTGCCGTACCGGACATGCTAGACCTTCAGTATGAACTAGAGTCCAAGGCAGCCAAGTGGTATGCCACGATTGATATTGCCAATGCATTTTTCTCAATTCCTTTGGCAGCAGAGTGCAGGCCACAGTTTGCTTTTACTTAGAGGGTGGTGCAGAGTGGCTCTAAGAGCAAGGCCATGGAGCCTTAGAGGCCTTGTGCGAGCAAAGCAAGGTGTAGGCCTCACAGGTAACCAGATATTGTATGTGGGAGGAGAATGTGAAGGAAGCTGTGTAGAACTAACCAATACTGTTCTGACTAGTAGGCGTGGCTAAACACCACGCAGATTTAAGCGAAGTGCGCCACAAATAAAGGAGAAGTTTACTTATCACCCATATTGGGTTGGCGTGTCTTGCTTCTCCTCGCCGCTTACAGGAGGGGTGTCCAGTTCACTTGGAACCGACTGCCCCAGGGGTGGAAACACAGCCCTACCATTTGCCATGGACTGATCCAGACTGCACTGGAACAGGGGCAAGCTCCAGAACACCTGCAATACATTGATGATGTTATTGTGTGGGGCAATACAGCGGAAGAAGTCTTTGAGAAAGGGAGGAAAATAATCCAAATCCTGCTGAAAGCCGGTTTTGCCATAAAACGGAGTAAGGTCAAGGGACCTGCAGAGGAGATTCAATTTTTGGGAATCAAATGGCAAGATGGACGTAGACAGATCCCCACAGATGTGATCAACAAGATAACAGCAATGTCTCCACCAACTAATAAGAAAGAAACGCAAGCTTTCTTGGGTGCTGTGGGGTTCTGGAGAATGCACGTCCCAAATTACAGTTCAATTGTAAGCCCTCTCTATCATGTGACCTGGAAGAAGAATGATTTTAAATAGGGCCCTGAGCAACAACAAGCCTTTGAGCAAATTAAATGTGAGATAGTTCATGCAGTAGCCCTTGGACCTGTCCGGACCGGACCAGATGTAAAAAATGTACTGTACGCTGCAGCTGGGGAGAATGGTCCTACCTGGAGCCTCTGGCAGAAAGCTCCAGGGGAGACTCGAGGTCGACCCCTCGGCTTTTGGAGTCGGGGATACAAAGGATCTGAGGCCAGCTATACCCCAACTGAGAAAGAGATACTGGCAGCCTGTGAAGGGGTTCGAGCTGCTTCAGAAGTGATTGGCACTGAAGCACAGATCCTCCTGGCACCCCGGTTGCCCGTGCTGGGCTGGATGTTCAAAGGCAGGGTCTCCTCTACACATCATGCAACTGATGCTACATGGAGTAAATGGGCTGCACTAATTACACAACGAACTCGAATAGGAAATCTCAGTCGTCCAGGCATTCTAGAAGTCATCATGGACTGGCCAGAGGGCAAACATTTCGGAATGTCACCAGAGGAGGAGGTG
This sequence comes from Pezoporus wallicus, assembly GCF_028554395.1. Classification (NCBI taxonomy): domain Eukaryota; kingdom Metazoa; phylum Chordata; class Aves; order Psittaciformes; family Psittacidae; genus Pezoporus; species Pezoporus wallicus. Next base: position 1,269,267 of record NW_026634996.1, read on the forward strand.
GTGCATGCTGAAGAGGCCCCACCATCTAATAAACTGTCAGAAAGTGAAAAGCAGTATGCCTTGTTTACTGATGGGTCTTGCCGTATTGTGGGAAAGCATCGGAGATGGAAGGCAGCTATATAGAGTCCTGGACGACAAGTTGCAGAAACTGCTGAAGGAGAGGGTGAATCGAGTCAGTTTGCCGAGGTGAAAGCCATCCAGCTGGCCCTGGACATTGCTGAATGAGAAAAGTGGCCAGTACTTTACCTCTATACTGACTCATGGATGGTGGCAAATGCCCTGTGGGGGTGGTTGAAGCAATGGAAGCAGAGCAACTGGCAACGCAGAGGTAAACCCATCTGGGCTGCTGCACTGTGGAAAGATATTGCTGCCAGGGTGCAGAACCTGGTGGTGAAGGTACGTCATGTAGATGCCCATGTACCCAAGAGTCGGGCCACTGAGGAATACCAGAACAACCAACAAGTGGATAAAGCGGCTAAGATTGAAGTGGCTCAGATGGACTTAGATTGGCAACATAAAGGTGAATTATTTTTGGCCCGGTGGGCCCGTGACACTTCAGGCCATCAGGGCAGAGATGCAACATATAGATGGGCTCGTGATCTAGGGGTGGACTTAACAATGGACACTATTGCCCAGGTTATTCATGAGTGTGAAACATGTGCTGCAATTAAACAAGCCAAGCGGTTAAAGCCTCTTTGGTATGGAGAATGATGGTTGAAGTATAAATACGGGGAGGCCTGGCAGATTGACTATATCACACTGCCACCAACCCGCCAAGGCAAGCGCCATGTGCTTACCATGGTGGAAGCAACCACCGGGTGGCTGGAAACATACGCTGTGCCCCATGCCACTGCCCGGAACACTATCCAGGGCCTTGAGAAACAGATTTTGTGGCGACACGGCACCCCAGAGAGAATTGAGTCAGACAATGGGACTCATTTCCAGAATAACCTTATAGATATTTGGGCCAAAGAGCATGGCATTGAGTGGGTATATCACATCCCCTACCACGCACCAGCCCCTGGGAAAATCAAATGGTATAATGGGCTGTTAAAAACTACACTGAGAGCAATGGGTGGGGGAACTTTCAAGCCAAAGGTCACCTGGTTGGTCAACACTAGAGGATCTCTCAAGAGGGCTGGCCCAGCCCAGTCAGTCAGAACTTTTACATATTGTAGAGGGGGACAAAGTTCCTGTGGTGCATATGAAGAATTTGCTGGGGAAGACAGCCTGGGTTATTCCTGCTTCAGGTAAAGGCAAACCCACTTGTGGGATTGCTTTTGCTCAGGGACCTGGATATACTGGGTGGGTAATGCGGGAAGATGGGGAAGTCCGATGTATACCTACTTAATAGTATGCTGTTGCCTGCTGTGTAATACTTTCATAGCTCATCAACTAGATGTCTCCAGGTCACCAGCGACTAGCCCTGACTTCCCTCCAACCATCATCCCAACAGAGAATGAACTTTGATAGAACTGGATGAGTTCCGCAGAAAAGGAACGACCAGCATCAGCATGCAACGATCCAATACTGCACACAGCCTTTCCTGCCCTGAAAGATTGTTACAAGAGACGGAACCTGACATCATGGACCGAATGGACTCGGCAGCATTACAGGGATTGGTCCATGCACTAAGAAAATGATCTTTTTCTCTTGGTCTGTGTGTATATGGATGTGTATATGTGGGAGAGCGATGGTGTATTGAAAATGTGGGATCTGAGCATGACGTGAATGGTATGGAATAAGGGGTGGATAATGTCCTGGGTTCAGCAGTAGCAGTCATGTTTTTCCTTTGTGGTAGCTGGTGCAGTGCTGTGTTTTGACTTCCAGCCTGGGAACAGTGCTGGTGATACCGATGTTTTCGGTTGTTGTTAAGTGATGTTTACCCTGACCAAGGACTTTGTGAAGCTCATGCTCTGCCAGGGAGGAGGGGAAGCTGTGAGGAAGCAGAGACAGGGAGCCTGACCCAGGCTAGCCAAGGAGGTATTCCATACCACAGCACATCATGCCCGGGGTGGGGGGTAACTGGGGGTTACCTGGAAGGACACGGGCTTCCGGGTGGGACTCTTTTCTTGGCCGGTGGTATTGTTTTCTCTTCCCTTGTTATTTTCTCTTATCATTGTTGTTGGTGGTAGTAGCGGTGGTGATTTGTGTTGTACATTGGTTGCTGGACTGTTCTTGCCTCAACCTGTAGGAGTTGCACTCTTTTGATCCTCCTCCCCATTCCTCCAGAAGCGGGGAAGGGGAGAGCCCCGGGGGGAGGGGGCCTCGATTGCTGTCAGCCCGGCACCACTCACTGGGAGTGAGAGAACAAGCTGTTTGGCTAGGGTTTAAACCATGACACCACATTACCACAGCGTTTTGAAAACTACGGTTTAAGTTCTTTTTTTTTCTTACCCTACAGAAAAAAAAACACCTCTTTTTCTTCTTAAAAAAAAAAAAAAAAATTTACTAGCTTGTTTTTATAACACATTCCTATTCTGTTGATTTTCCTGTCACATCTTTGTCGTGGTTTAAACCTAGTCAGGTAATTCGTTTTGGTCGTAAAACCAAAAGTGAATGTTATCACTGCTATTTCAACATCATAAGTTTATTATCCTATCAGAATTCCATTAACATATTTATTCTTGCTCCTGAAACTCCAAAATATTAAATGAACTATTTTGATAGTCCCCAGCTGAACAGATTTCCCAATAACCTGCTAAAAACAGTGGCTGTGGGAAACATTTCCCATTCCTAGTATATGCAAACGATATATTGTGATGAGAAAAAACAAAACCCAAAACCTTCATAATTGAAATTAAATATATTTATCATTAGCTGGATGATAAATTTATTCTATTTCAAATATAAGCCCATTTTCACTGTTCTTTTTTACAGTTTAGAATACTTCAAGAGGTATTACTTTAAGATCAGGGAAGTAAGTACTAAGTAACTGCATTTACTTCCCCTTAGTAATAGTTTTGTGTATGCATCTCTAACCTAAAAATGATTCTTCCCTCTTTTTCATTACTTTAGCTTATTTGGACCTCTATATAAAGTAATATTTTTCTGTCTTCATAAAGACTTCTGTATTTCTCTGGTTTTGTTAGATTTCTAATGTTCTTGCAAGGTTCTAAAACTAATTTTCTGTAGTTTATCTTCTTCAAATAATTCTGACAAATATCAATGATGTCAACTCTTAACATCAACGGAAATCTACTTGAGCAGGTTTTTCTTTCCCTTAATGCTCCAAGATATACATCACTGTCACTAAGGTACCTTTTTATATTCCAAATATCTTCAAGTATTCTTTAATCTATCTGCTTATTCATAGCTATTTTAGAAAATTTCATTACTTTCTAATTATCCAGTCGCTGTTTCTTCTTATTAAAGATAGTTAACTGAAGTCAGCTTTTTTTTGTCTTTTAATTATTTATCTTTAATTTAATTCCCCATTTATCAATCAAGCCACCTTATCTTGGTATATTTCTCCTGATAAGCTTGTAGAATAACTTCCCCTTAACTCCCATAAGCCTTTTAAATCTCACTCGACTCTCGTTTTCTTTCCAATAGCTGTACGTGTCACACAGGAGACTTACACATTTATCTAATCTTTCCCCATATTTTACGTAAAGCTGCAAAGCAACTGCTTAAGAAGTAAAAACCTAAGGATTTCTTGTTTGTTAGTTTTAAAGGGACTTTGAGTACCCTACACATCACTTTGAAGCTCTCTTGATGTATCAGAAAGCCAAGTCCTGCATAGAGCTAGTTCTGGGATCCCAGCTCAAGGATGTGTAGGCTTTAGTACTCTCTTGATTTCTGAGTTGCTTGGATAATTTTATGGTGGTGATTCGACTCCGATAGTACCCTTTTTCCTGAAACTGAATCTCCTTGCACTGCTATATTACACTGAGCTCAGAGCTTCTTATGCCTGCAGTATTCAAGTGTTCATCAAATTCAGGTATTTTGTATTTACCAGTAACTTCCTTAGTCCTACTTGAGACTATTCAACCACTCAGGATGGCTTATTTTCCTTCTTTGGATCATAAAAGAACCATTCTGAATAAACTTATAACTCATCCTCTGCATAAAATATTGGGCAACAGGTATTGCAGGCTGCTTCTTTAAGGACCAGAGAACTGGGAGCTGAGCATAACAAGGCAAGCTGAAGCAGTTGCCTCATTGACAATGTATGATCTTTGAGTTAATGAAAAGGATGGACCTGAAGCAGCTACCTCAAATTATTTGATCAAAAATTTCACTTATATATAATATTGGATTATAGGGCATAATCAAGAAAAGAAGGCACAAGATTTTTTCATAGAAGGAAGTGGTGACTTGAAATACAAAGCACAAGATATTCACACAGATATAGGTTTAAAATACTCCTTTCAACAAAACCAACTTTTTTTATTATTATTTACAGTATAAAGCATAAATGCTATTTTTAGGAGGAATGTCTATAAAATAATTATTTGCAATGCTGAAAATTAATACAACAGTGTCATTTCTTTGAATCCAGGACTTTGGCTTTGTAAGTTTTCATGTCACGTGAAATGGAAATGTCTCTAGATTCTAGAAGCAAGATTCACATGCTGAATAATGCTACTGCTTAACATATAAAACCAAGTTGATACTATACTGGATGAAATCTATTTTGTTCACATAGAAATGAACAGTACAGCTATTATTTATGTGGTCTGGTTCCCTTTTCTGGCACATTTTATACTTGCATATATGCTCTTTTCCTCACTTGCATATATCCTCTTTTCCTCACTTGCATACTGAGTATACTCCTATTGTTTTAAAAACACTCCCATTTCACCTCAGATAATCTGTCTCTGAACAGCTGTTTTATTTTGTCTTGTCTTTCTACAGTGCCTATTTTAATTTGTCCAGACACAAGGAAAAACAGTTTTCACAGACACTCTCTGTTCCTGCATTCTGTCTATAACGGGATTGGATGGCTGTGTAAACTAGACTTTTTAAACCTGAAACTCCATTTAAATCCTGTCTGCTCTTCCCTAGACTTATGCATATATGCATTGATACTATAGCAGAAGAAAACATCTAGAATCAATTCCACCTACCACTCTCAAATGCATTCATAACATATTTCTTCTTTTACAGGCACCATGTTTGTTAAGACACTTACCTCCAGGTTCTTAGCAGAAAACTCCATCAGAAATGCAGTGTACTCTTAATCAAATACCTTCTAGCTTTTTCGAGAATGTCCATGGCCAGTCCTGCCTACTCGCATGCTATCCCCTTGCTAAACAGCTTTTATCTCTGGAATTTCACTCCCCTACCCTTCACCACAGATTGAAAGACAGACATTTCCTTATAGTCTGACACATTATTGCTATGACAAATCACAGTCTGATATGTTAACTAAATATGCATTTTTAATCTCATTCTTCTGATAGAAGCCAGAACACAGGGCAACAGGACTACTGGCTTTGCCCAGTAGGATTTTTATTCATACATACATATATGCATGTATATAGGCACACACTTATGTTCTATGAATCTCTAATGAATTCATGTCACAAAAAAAATTGGTCATGACCTTCCTGCCACACCAAGATATTCTAATGACTTCTTCAATGTATTAATAATTCCCCAAATCTATATAAGTATTTTAAAAGACTAAGACTGCATTCTTACTCTTTTCATGGTAGCATGGAGTTGATGACCTACATCTATGATGCTGTATGCAAGAACCCAGATAATTTTTTCCCTTTATTAAACACCTCAAGGTACTGGTCTGCAACCAATACTCTTGTTATTTCTCTGTAACAGCTACAGTACTCAATGTTATGCTACTTGTACTATCATAATTCTTCAGGCTATTCAGTTCTTCCTAGTTAATATTATTTTCTCCCTGCTTTGGTAAAGCTTCTCACCTTTGTGCCTGCAGGTATCTTTAGCCCATTTCTACTTTTGTGAATATTCTAAATTGAACATACACTCCCCAAAGAGTAAGATTTTTAAAAATATCCATTAGGAACCTTCCTCACTAGTTTCCTTCTAGGTGCAAAACTTTGTTGAGTCATATAGCCAGTTCTTCAAACTGACACTTGCACAGTGATTGAGTGCTGATTCTTCTGTTTAATCCATTACTTCCCATTTGACACTATGCCAGACACTGTTGTGGATGACCAGAACCAGACTGCATCTGACAAACTTAGCTTGGTCAAGAGCAGAAACAGGAGAAAAAGGGAATCCGACATGTTATGTCGAGCATATTTGATTTGTATCATCTATTTTCATATCCTTTATAATTTCAGGCTGGATTTTCATGTTCATGACAACCCAATAAGATCCAAACAGTAAAGAAATATGATAGTGTCCTGGGTTCAGCAGTAGCAGTCATGTTTCTCATTCGTGGTAGCTGGTGCAGTGCTGTGTTTTGACTTCCAGCCTGGGAACAGTGCTGGTGAAACCAATGTTTTTGGTTGTTGCTAAGTGATGTTTACCCTGACCAAGGACTTTGTGAGGCTCATGCTCTGCCAGGGAGGAGGGGAAGCCATGAGGAAGCAGAGACAGGGCGCCTGACCCAGGCTAGCCAAAGAGGTATTCCATACCACAGCACGTCATACCCAGGGTGGGGGGTAATTGGGAGTTACCCGGAAGGACAGGGGCTTCCGGGTGGGACTCGTTTCTTGGCTGGTGGTATTGTATTTTCTTCCCTTGTTATTTTCTCTTATCACTGTTGTCATTGGTAATAGTGGGGGTGATTTGTGTTATACATTGGGTGCTGGACTCTTCTTGTCTCAACCTGTGGGAGTTGCACTCTTTCGATCCTCCTCCCCGTTCCTCCGAGAGTGGGGAAGGGGAGAGCCCCGGGGGCGGGGGGAGGGGGCCTCGATTGTTGTCAGCCCGGCACCACCCACTGGGAGTGAGAGAACAAGCTGTCTGGCTAGGGTTTAAGCCACGACACTCTGTATGCGTGCTAGCATGGTGATTCCCATCACGATCAGCAAACAAGTCTCAACAGCATTAAAAGGCCATTCAAAAACTTTGAAACTCTCAAATGTAAATGGCCTGGGGGGAGGACTGGGAGGGTAAAAGGATGTCTCCTTCACAGGTTGAGCACCTGAGAAGGAGAAAAAAGATGTGTAATTGCTAAGCAGTTCTACTATATACCTCCCAAAGTATAAAGGTGGTGACCACACTGGGAACATAAGCCAGACCAGTTTCATGATCAATGATTCTATTGTATTACAAGTCATTACCATAAAGTACAATGAGACAAAAACCTTAGGCCAAGCCCCACACTTGAAAAACACTAATACAGCAAATACTGGATGGAAGTAAGATACGATATACTGAAACTGTGAGATCAAGAGGAACAACCTTGAGAGCCAATAAATCAGCATTGTGACGAGTGACTATTAATCCGGACAGATCTGTCGTTATCTCAACCCCTTGAACCCCACGTTGGGCAACAGAACTGCCGTGGTTTAAACCCTGGAATACCTCTTTGGCTAGCTTGGGTCAGGAGTCCTGTCTCTGCTTTCTCCCAGCTTCCCCTCCTCCCTGGCAGAGCATGAGCCTCACAAAGTCCTTGGTCAGGGTAAACATCACTTAGCAACAACCAATAACATCGGTATCACCAGCACTGTTCCCAGGCTGGAAGTCAAAACACAGCACTGCACCAGCTACCACGAAGGAGAAACATGACTGTTACTGCTGAACCCAGGACAGATAGGAAGCCCATTAATGCCCTGTCTTGCTTAAATATGAATGCAACGTTCATCTTATATTTAACACTGGATTAAAAAAAAACACTTTGAAGAACTAATCTTCTCACTTTCTAATGGAGAAAAAAAATTAGTTAATTCAACCTTTTAAAATAGTCCATTGTTACTTTTTGATGCCATCTCTTATTTAATATCTTCTTAATGTTTTGTAATTGACCAAAGGAAACACCAAAGTAAGTCAGTCATTGAGTGAATTAATTTCTGCAGATAATACAGTTAAATTTCTTTTCTCTGTTTCAGTAATAATACATGCCAACAAAATGCATGATTTTACTATTTTTACCTCAGTAGACAGGGAAGACATTGAATATTCAGAATTTAACCTTTTCTGTAAGACATTGCAGGTTAATCCTTCAACAAAGAAGTTAAAACACATATCACTTAATCATTGCCAGTGCTATATTTGCCAGGTTGTAAATATATTCACTCAACTTGGTGAAAACATTTGTCGATTCCTACAGAGATAGTTCACTCTTTCCATCAAGTGATTCTATAATCAGAAAAAAATGCAAGAGAAATTATGAAGGCAAACTGAAAATTACAAATAGAAAGGATCTTAATTTCAGTAAACTCTTGTCATTCTTTAGGCCCAGCCATGACTCAGAGCCACGCAGTCCTTCTCTCACTCCCCCCGTCCCACCCCCCCCCCTCTTCCTACCCACTCCCGGAGGGATGGGGTGGAAAATAGAAAGAATGTAACTCCTATGGGTTGAGATAAGAACAGTCCAGTAACTAAGGTATAACACAAACCACTGCTGCTACCACCAATAATAATAATGATAAGGGAAACAACAAGGGAAGAGAATACAACTGCTCACTACCCGCCAACCGATACCCAGCCCGACCAAGCAGTGATCTAACCCTTCCGGGTAACTGTCCCCAGTTTATATACTGGGCATGATGTGCTGTGGTATGGAATACCTCTTTGGCTACTTTGGGTCAGGTGTCCTGTCTCTGCTTGTTCTGGCTTCCCCTCCTCCCTGGCAGAGCATGAGATTCAGAAAGTCCTTGGTCAGAGTAAACATTACTGAGCAGTAACTAAAAACTTCAGTGTTATCAGAACTGTTCCCAGGCTGAGAGTCAAAACCACAGCACTGCACCAGCTGCTAAGAGGGAGAAAAAATGACTGCTACTGCTGAACCCAGGACAGCTCTTCATCTTCCTTAGTGAAAGGTTAAATATACTTAGTACACCTGAGGTATTTCATCATTTTTCTCTAGAAAAAAACTCACATCACTTGCATCATAACACTTCCATAGAAGCTACTATTCCTGTAAACAGAACAAAACCAAGACAGTCTATAATCTCCTTCAGGCCTCAGCTGAGGTTAAGGTGAAAGCACAGGGTGGCTTTCAGCCTACTATTCTTCATGCTCAGCACAAACTAAATATTTTTTTTTAATGTATAATTGCAAATACCTGACAATGTACAGGCACTTACTGTTATTTAGACATTTCAGATTTTTTCCCCCAACTCTAGCTTCTCTGAATCCACACTTTTTTTCACTTCTGCATCTCATACCATAAGCCATACACCTAGTTCAGCAATAAAATCCATAACAATCTTGAAGATGGCAGCTAATTAATGTTCAATGCAATTCCTTTAGCTGTACTTCCTTCACTTAACACAAACTACACCTTTCATACCATGTTACGCACAATACGAATTTAATTCCCCAGAAAGTCTTTACCTTTTTTCGTTCTTCTTTTTTGCTGCATTCTTCGATGCTGCCAACATGAATGGCTTTATATTTTGAAATTGTCTCATTCCATACTTGATCCTTTATAGAACTTTTTATGTTAGATAGATATTAAGAATGAATTCTTTACTGTGAGGGTGGTGAGACACTGGAAAAAGTTGCCCCAAGAAGTTGTGGATGCCCCATAAGTAGAACTGTTCAAGGTCAGGTTTTATGGGATTTTGAGCATCCTGGTTTAGTGGAAGGTGTCTCTGCCCATAGCAGGGAGGTTGGAACAAGATAATCTTTAAGGGCCCTTCCAACCCAAAACATTCTATGTTTTTATGTCACTCTAAACAGTTTAGTTCTTAAAAATGCTATTTGTAAGTCTACATGACAGCTTGCATCAGGTTCAATAATCATTATTTGAACAAAGATTGCAGTAAAATCACTGCTAGTGCTTAGCTTGCAAAGCTCAGCTTGATATGACTAATAATATCTCTTCTTTTAGTCAGCTTTTGAAAAATACTCCATCCCAATATTAACATTTACACTTTTGACCTTTTAGATTACAATAAGTAACACTTTAATGAGCCTTTAATAAAATCTAAACTACATTCTTCTCCCTCCCTTAGATTTATTTCTAAAATTCTTTTGAAAAACCCTATCAGAGATTTTGGAAGACTTGTGCTTTGCAAAACCAAGCTGGCAACTGATTATCTCATACCCAATTCTTTTTCAAACAGCTGTGGATTAAAAGCCTTCCCTAATATTGACATTCTCAGCCTATAATTAAAAAGAAAAATACCTCATTTTTTACCACTTAAATAAATAAAATCTTCTAGTAGGTTATAGATTTTATTTTTTTTTTTTATTGCTGTATGGTACATTACCTCAAAACATTCAGGGACTATACACTCAAAAAGTTGCACATGTATTAAACATAAAAATGGTAGAATATTCATTAGAACTTAAATGTCAGGGAATGGCACTTCTCCATATGGGAGGATGAGGTAGAAGGCATGGGTGATCACAACTTGTATAGTGCCCTCACTAGCCAGGACACAGTAGCACAATATCTTAAAGGTCTTTTCCAGCCTGGTTGGTTCTATGATTCTATGAATATCTGAATGTTGTGGGCAGAGAAATGTGCAGGTAACAGGCTGCAATGACAGTCCCAGACAATCCAAAACACTGAACTGGTTCTATAGTCCAGCCAGTGTGTTCAGTCAGAAGATGGGGCCAGAAGCATGACTAGAAACAAGGCTACACCATAGATCCAAGGTTCATCCAGAAGCTAGAGCCAGAGACAAAACTTGAGAGAGGAACATCTCCAGCATGGCTCTGACAAGGTGGATGCACCTGACTCAAGTACAGTGGGGTCCTGGACCCACAGGCAGAATGTGAAGGGTAGGCCCAGGGGCAGCTACTAAGGACAGTTATGGTCTTGTGTTGCTCTCAGTCTATTGACACTTAAAAAAGAGACTTTTTCAAGTGTCTGTAGCTTTCTTGGTATTGTAGTTTAAATGTTCTACCGTTCTGGGTTAAGTGTCAGAAAAGCTTAAACATAATAAATCTCAGGCCTCTGGGCCAATTTTGAAAATATAAATGTAAAAATAAACTTAAAAAGTATACACATAAGTACTCGAGTTTCTCTTTATCTCATTCACAGATCTTTTCCACATTGTTTTAGAAGTCAATACAAAAACTTTCTCTGCTACTGAAGTTCTCAGCCAACAAATAGAACATAATAACATTAATTTATGCCCTTATGCAGCTGAGCATCTGTAATCCCACTTCACTTGTCTCTACAAGTTGAACATGTTTTCTCTCTGCTAGAAATCTCCTTTTTCATCTTATGATTATAGTCTCTTTTTAGTTAATATTTTTAAACTCACCAAAGGATTATCAAATTATACAACTATCCCTCACTGCATTTTCATGCTCTTACCTTTTCATTTTTTTAATGTATCCATCTTACCAATGTTGCACCACTTTGCAGTCTATACAGCTGTTAAAGGTAAAAGTGGTTTGCCTTTTTTGGGGGGATGAAGGGATTCCTTCTACCAGGAAAATCTACAGGCATCATTTTGTATAAAAGAAATAATTTCCCAGATTTAGAAAGAAGTAATATTCTGAAAACACCTACTAGCAGCATTTACTTCAATTATGCTACTATGGATTTATTTTTAAATCTGTTCATCTACTTCCCTCCCCATCCCTTCCAAGTAAAAAATTCTTAATGGAAACAGTGTAGGAATTATTTAATAATTTTGATTGCCACCTGTCCAGATTACTCTAGGTATCAGGAGGCAAGGATTAGACCACAAGGTAGCTGTGTATCTTTCTCCCTACACAGCTTGCGAGCCATGCTGTGCAATCGTTTCTAAATACATGTAGAAGTAATTAACTGGGATGGTATTTTTTCTAAAGTGGTGGTCTAATATTAAGTATATGGTCTTCATCTACTTGGCTGCCTAAACAAAGGCCAATTTTTTCAAGAATATAAGCTAGTTACTCCCCTTAAATGCACAATCCTGTGCAAAGAATGGAGAAACTAGGGAGTTGTCAATGCTCATGTACCTGAAGGTATAGTTGCTCCATACTTTGGAAGGGGGAAAATTTTTAAACATAGTACCTTAAGAACAAGACAGAGACTGGTTTAAAGATAAGAATAATTTAATTACATTGGTGTCGCATTTCTTGCAAGATCAGCAAACTGATCCAGTGTCTTTATGCATCCAAGAAAGAGAGAATGAAGCAGCACATCTAGCATACTCACACCAGCACCAGAGTTCTGACCAACTAGTAGTCTTTTTCTTGCTATCTAACACCTATTCTCAACCTCGAGTCTCACTGTTCCAAACATATCTTGGCTCATCAATTAGTTAATATTTTTTTATTTTGTAGTTGTTAATTCTTTATGATCGTAGAAGTCCGATACAGCTCAGCCAGACAAAATAGTCCTAATATTAACATTCAGTAAAATGGGCACATTTCTGCTGCTTTTAATGGAGCTGTGCTGTCTTCCTTAGGAAAATGTCATTTTTTTCATGAAAAGAGCATGTAACACACTCTTCCATGACTGTTAGTATGACAAACTTGATTAAAAAAAATGTCATTTTCCTCCACACCTAGTAGCATATACTCTCAACTCTCCAGCTGCACATTAACAACATAAATACATAGGTAACAGAAATTAATGTTTACAAGTATAAATCAGATCAATGTGAAAAAGTCCTGTGATTTAAGCAGACCTGAACTTTCAAATTCTCCTAAGGAAGCTGTAGATTCAGGAGGAAAAGTAAGAAGAACAGTATTACAGAGATTTATGAGAGGGATATAGGAAAATTTGATTTGGAATTCAAAGTGCAAAGCCTCAAAACACGGTTTAGAAGTCTCAAGGTTCTCTCAAAGAGAGTATTTACAGCACATTTCTCCTCTTCAGTCTTCTTTCTCAGAAAGGATACACCAGTGAGAGAGCACGACCTGCAAGGGATAACAAGCACTTGGCAACAGAATGCCTTCATTAGTCACAAATGCGTTCCTCATTTAGGACTGCTTGCCACCAAAGGGATCCCCATGAACACATGACAACACTCATTTCTCTGTCTACCAGTGGGTGACCAAACATACAGACAGACTAGTAGACAAATGCCTACAAAGACGTGCCACAACCACAGTGCCCATATCAAGTTTAAGTATCCCATGTGGAGTCTGTATCCAACTATATAGAAAAAATCATAGGATACTTTGAGCTGGAAGGGAGCTTAAAGACAATCTAGTTCTAATCCCCCACCATGCTCAGGGACATTGAAAAGCAGACTCTTGGCTATTTCCTAATTGTAAAGTTAAGACTAAAAATATTTATTACTTTGTTTTAAAAACAACTAAGTGTGCCAAGTCTTTATTGTAGCCTTTTAAGCATTTCTTTGTATATGCAAGCCCCAATATCATGGAAATTTCCAGACTAATACATTCAAAGACACTTAGGTTAAGCACACACTGAAAAGCCTGACAAATACCAAAATTGTACCAATGTGCAAGAAACAAAAGTTTCCATGTTTAGAAATAAACTTCAGGAAGGGTGATCCTCTCTTTCCTTTGCCCAGAACCTGGGACTCACTGTTAGAGCAATATAACACAGAGATAAGCACAAAGCCTGCTCCCTTATGTGATTATTACTAATTCTCCAAGATCAGGCAATAGCTAGATCTTAGCAAATTTCCAATCCAGCAATAAGCAACATGGATGGCAAGTTTCTCTGTGTCTATAAGTGAGCCCTCTTTCAGCAATCAGTAGGAAATCAGATCTGCCAGAACAAGCCTGTAGAGTACACACAGTTCGCACTCAACATTAACTGAAGAGCAACACAAATTTTAAGAAAGGGGACTTTTTAAAATGGACCCTGAAATGATTTGTGCACTGCAGGCACACCATCCACACCAGGAAAATTAATAGAGAAATAAAGAACATAGTATAGGCTAGAAGAGTCAGGCCACATGGAAGTCTCACCAGAAAGAAGACTCCTGAGTGCACTTCCAGGAACATCTAAGGCCTTGTTCAAGCCCCTACCAGCTGACAGCATTAGCCAGGATAAGGCCAGATCTACCCTGGACACCACCTGCAAGGACAGTTGATGAACATTAGGCAATGGCTCAGAAGGGAGGAGGTCAAGTTCCAGGGGCTGGGTTTCAAAAGGAAAATAAGGCATAGGTGAACTACATTATTATTTGGGAAAGAGACAAGAGGGGGAAGAAGGGAGTAGCTCTCTCTAGATCACATTAGTACAGCTGGCACTTTGCATCACTCACATACAGGTGTTTTCTAACTATGTCATCTGCATGCATTAAAGATTTAGAAAAAAATACAGCTATTGGGAGCTCTCTCATAATGGTGTAAAGGTATTTTTACACATACATATAATGGTATATATACATATATATGTATATCATATACATATATATCTCATATATGTACATCATACATACACATGCTTTTTAATAGAAAATATATATATAAGTCACTACTAATTAGCTTTAAAGCATTAACTAGTAATTCAGGACCAAAAAGCCAAACAAAAATAACACCTTAGTGTAAACAAAAACATATACTTTCTTTTCCTATGCCTGTAAAACACCAAATGCAGACTTGTGATAGACCACAACTTTGACATATTTAGGATTATTATCAATTAAATTTAATGTATTCCCTGATATATGAAATAATTTAGAACTATCAATACTTAAGACTCTCTAGGAAAGAGAGCAATTTAATACATTCACAAACTATCCAGTCATTCATAAGAGCCTTCTGCAGATATGGAGACTTTATCATTAAAAAAAGAAATCTAGATGCAGAAAGTCTTAAAGACATAGGCCATTTTATATACATAGAAATACTGTAATGCTGAAAAAGATGTAGCAAAGTTCAATGTAAGAATTTAAAGGAGGAAAGAAGAGTTTATTTTAATACAAACCCAGTTTTATTCACTCATATTCATGCCCTCATTCATACCAGAAACCACCAAAGCAGTTCAGTCCAAGTAGTCTGGCCAGCAGTTTGGCTGCAGACACATGAAGGCAAGTGGCCTGGCCAGTACTGAAGCACTGAAATATATATCCAGTGGTCTAGTCAGGATTAACAATGACACTAGTAACATGTGACAAGAGCTGCCCAGTGTTGCTAATCTAGTGTGCTATCAAATTCCAGCCATTCTTGAAACCTTGGCTGTCTGGTGATCTCACAACTAGATATTCCCCTTCTTTCTCTATGCATATCAGTCCAAAATTTCTATTACAGGTCTCTACATAAGACACCAACACCTGACATTTTAGAATTATAGTAGGTTTAACAGAGTCCCAGGTACCACAACATGAAATTCATGTTATTTTCACACATTCCTAGGTCTTGCTTAAGAACATGGATTATTTCAGAATTTTGTGTTCTATCCAGCTGATGACTTTTCTGAATCACTGAAAATATTTAAATATTATTTTTGGTTTTGGTGGTTTTAGAATAGCCATAATCATAAAAAGCTCATGCATATATTAGGCAGTTCTAAGCATGGTCATTAAAGGATTAAATACAATTAGACTGTTATCTAGATCCAAAATGGACCATAAAAATACATGGTCAAAAAAGGCTAGTGGTTCCAGTCAGATTATATAGACTGACATATAAATTGAGAGTCTGCTATCATTAAAGCTAGTAAGAAAATGAGATTGAATTTACACAGAATTTATGAAAATAAGTGACTGCACTGGTGATGAAGCAAACTACATGTGTGTTATGAGAGGGGGAGCATACTGAAGCTAACCATGGTCTTTATTGTTTCTAAAACCTTCTTGGATGCATCCTGCTACATGTGTAATTTTGAAGGTCATAAAAAAGAGAGGAAAACTCATCAACATTATTTCAACAGAAATAACAACATGAATTTCACTTCTATGGGCTAATGACATTACTGATACAAACACCAGCATGCATGTAAGCCTATATTTCACGGAACCGGTAAAAATGCATACACCTATTGGGCTTTATGAAATCAGCAGAGAGACCTGCACAGTCATAGTGTATTTATATGACCAAACCAAGGAGCCTCACAGTGCAAGTCACTCAAAATGCCAAGCCCTCAAACTCTCTCCAGAGCCTATATACATACTTGGCACAAATGTGGTCCTTAATAAGTCTTCCCAACACTCATGCCCTCTGGCATTCTATCTGTAAAACACAGAACCCACTAGTAGAAAGATGCTGAGGATTTTTGCTTTGGACAATCTTGTAGAAGAATAAAAAAGGAAACATTTTGATGTTTAAAATGCTAGATTGCCTTCTGCATCACCATTTGTTAGTGGCATAAGCACTCATCTCCAGCAGGCTAACGGGTTCTGCTGTTTGAATGGCTTCTACAGCAATAGAAAGTTGTAAATCTCTTGCAGCAATACATGTCACTGTATACATTTCATGATCCTTGACTCCTCCCTAAAGATTGCAGGATGAATGATGAAACAACTACAATTCAGGTAGGCAGTGCATCACAGAAAATGTCGAAGCAGAATAATAAACAGAGCCATTAAATACAGTATTATTGAAAAGCAGCTGGCTAGGACTCATTTTGTATTCTGCATTGAACTACAGAAGTGCATGTATTATGATATACAAATTGTTCTGAATAGCCCTTCTGTGTGAATGCAATCCATTAACACTGCCTGTAAGAGGGTTTATTACAAGCAATTTCTTTTACAATACTAATTTCAAAGCATCTATTAGACTCTTGTTAAGCTTTGACTATATTACTGTTGATAACCTTCCCTCATAATTAACTATATGGATTATTTCCTTTACCATTTTCATTCATTTGTAATTTCATTCAACGCATAGTCACAAGGGATACTAGAAATTCAGCATAGCCCAGCTCTTGTTTTTTCCTGAATATTTCCCAGAACTTCAGAGCCAGAATAAAATCTAAATTCTGCAATGATTTCAACAAAAATAAGAACAACCATTATTTCTGCCCAAAGGGTATAAACAAGAAAAATCTACTTATTCCTATCTTAGCTATATATACAAGCTTTTTAATCTACTGTTAGTTTCAGGAAGTCAGAAGCTGGGATAATTACACTTTTCCATTTTTCACCTTTTTCTTTCTTCCCATATCTCCAATTAAAAAGGCTGGTAGATCATTCCACTAACTTAGTCTTCAAACCTCTTAACAATGAAAACTCAAACTTTTTCCAGGTTCACAAATAACGAAATAACTTTAACTTACCAAATAACCTTGATAATCCTCCTGCCCATCTCCCTATAAATATTAGATTGGTTTGTTTTTTTTCCCTTATTTCCTCATGGGATTGTATTATAGAGATCTGACAAAAATACATTTCCAGGATTTAGCGTTCTCAAGATTTCAAATACCACTTTGTTATTGTTCTTCTAGCTTGTCTGGGTTTTAGGATGTGTATATGACAGGTGAGGAGTCTCACAAACTGAAATCATCGGCCTGTAATATCCCCCAAAATGAACACATTCGTTATTTTCAGAGCTTTGTTAGGAACATTCTCATTTCCTGTACCTGTAGCAAATAGCTTCTGGGAAAAACTGTAAAACACTCTCATCTGTGTTTACTCAGATTTGGTGTGGTGGTATCAATCACCTTGTCACAGGGGAAGGCTAGTGCAGAACACACATGGAATTCCTCTTTTAAACTGTCATCTGTTTCACCCAGTAACATTGTGAAAGACAGAATTTTATTTGTGATTCTTAAGTCTTTGATAGCAAAAGGTAAGAGTGGAAAAAAATACCACAAGAGACAAACCAGAAAGCTGTGCTCTTTCTTGACTGAACACGACTGGGGAACCTGCTGTATCAGCAGCGATGGGAGGCAGGGTGGCAAAACCCTTTATCTTCCTGTTTTTCCTTCTTTCTGTTCTTTTAGAGACTGTCACTGACCTTTCCATCTTCTTGTTACCTTCTTTTTTGTTTTTGCTAAGTCATATTTTACATATGCTGGACATAGGTCTTGTTCTCTTTGCTGTGTCTGAAAGCCAGTTTTACCCAGATCTCAAGGCTCTATTCCTTTAGTAAATGGTAACTGACCATTTTGTGGTCTCATGCTTTTTACTCTTGAGGGCGTGTGGCATCATCTTGGACTGGTACTCAGAAGCCCTTGTTGTGCTTCATGATTATAGTACAAGAAACAAACTAGGTCCATCAATGTTTAAATTAAGACTACAGTATTTCCTAAACACAAGTCATTAGAACTAATCTTTATCAAAGTTTTTAGTAAGGAACATGATGTTAAATTCAGAAGAATGACAGGTTCCCTCCCAGCCTCTCTACGCTTGTAACCATAATAGCTTGTCTCTCAGCAACAATCATTAGCTTCTGCTTAGTACTGCATGTAGTAAATTTCAGAATATATGACACTTACATATTTCAGTCCACAAAGCTTTTTACATATTTCAGTCCACAAAGCTTTGTTTGGACAAAGAAAATTTGAGTATGATTATGAAAGGGCATATACTCAACTTCTTTCTGCATTGCATTCCCTGTTCAAACTTAGTGAACAGATTTGTACATTCATGTTTCTACTTTCTCCCAAGACGATTATCATGCTCTTTTTTGAGTTAAGAATAGGTAAGCAGTAGAAGTTGTGGAGGTGAAAAGAACTCTAGGGAGCCTAAGTAACACCCTGTTGAAAGGTGCTAAAAAAAAGCAAAATTTGGTTGCCTGGGTGCCTAGTAAGAGGACAGCAAAAACAGCATTCTGAGAATAATCAACTGTACCAATCTGATTCTGGGGATGAAACCTAGCTCCCATTCACTTTAGCTGCAAATGGAATGACTGAAGTTCTGTGACCAGCCAAGAGCTTGCCTTATTAAACAATAATCATGCAGAAGAGACATAAACTTGCCAGCAAGCTTCAATGAGCATTTGTAATGGTTTTGAAAGGACTTTAATGAGAGAATATTTCAAAATTTATCTTAAACCATTTTAAGTCTTCAAAACCCATCATATTTCAAAAGCTTATTTAAAAAATTAAATTTAATTTTAAAATTAAAATAAAATGATACTGAAATAGCTTCTTTTTGTGTGAGGAGGAATTCAAGTTTTAATATATTTAATAAAAGAAAATATACTGAAATTTAAATCACTAATCATTAGTGAAGTTTCTAAAATGTTACTTTTGAATCACATGAACATGACTGTAATTATAGTACTAATTTTCTGAGGCTACCTCCAAAACTAAACTAAGTCTAAACATATTAGACACATCAACCTATTTCAAATTTTTCAGAAAAGATCTTGAGTTAGCTCAGAGTTCTAACAGTTTTGTACATAAAACTGTAAAAAAGACTATATCACATTTATTTGTGTTGTGTATCTCCACAGGAGGCATCTTGCTCTCTGTTCAATGGATTTGATTTCTGCCCTAACCCCATCTGCCAGTAACTAAGGTAATAGACTATAATTTAGTCCAAGTTAGATGTTAAAAGAGATCAAAATTTTCCCTATAGCTTTGTTTCACTTCACAGTTACAGTAAATGTTCTCTTATTCTAAGGGAGAGAGATGTTTTGTCATAAAACCACTTCAATGATAAAGAGGGAGAAAATGTATTTTCAGCTTTTTCACATTTCTGATAACTCAGAAAGTCATTAATCACTGCTTAGCTAACTGAATTTAACTATGTGTCACAACATCTGTGATACCCTATAAATGAAAACAATGCAGAAAATAAGACCCCTAAATACTCACTTTTTAATATACAGTTCAGTCTGCAGGTTGCCCAAGAGATGAAGACTGCATTGCAATGTGAAGATGCATTTTTCTCCAGAATTCCCAGAGGTCTAAGGAAAAAAAAAAACAACAAACAAACATCTGAATTAGAATAGTTTGAGAGAATTTATAAACACAGATACACAAACTGGAAGAGTTTATAAGGAGCTATTTGTTGCTTTAACAATGTTCAACACCAGAGTGCTGTATTTGGTGAGGCACTGGAATAGGTTGCCCAGGGAGGTTGTGAATGCTCCATCCCTGGCAGTGTTCAAGGCCAGGTTGGACGAGGCCTTGGGTGATATGATTTAGCGTAAGGTGTCCCTGCCCCTGGCAGGGGGGGTTGGAACTAGATGATCTTAAGGTCCTTTCCAACCTTAATGATTCTATGATTCTATGATTAAGTTGACTTCTTGGAAGATGATGAGAAAACTGCACTCATACTAGGACCAAAAATTCTCACCATACCTATAAAAAAAAGGAGTTTCATTCAAAGTCACCTGAATACACATGCAGAAATATCTGATATCTGCAATCTTAAGATTTTTCATAGACCTTGGTATATTTTTTCCAGTTACTTGCAATTTTCAATCACAACAAATGATACCCAAGAAATATGATTTTAGTATTGCTGAATGAAGTCTGCTTTCCAGTAGCTGAGTAAGCCACTTGACAGTGGTTACTAAGTCAAAACTTTTTTGCCTGTTGATGAAAAATACTCTGTAATTTAATTTTTTTTTTTTTTTTTCCTGACACAGTTATCACAGAATAGGTGGCAACGTAAATAAGTAAATTTGGGCTATATGACAATGGTAAATTCAGAAATTCAATTAAGTTTCAGATTATCTAAATTTCAACTAACATACAACATTACCAGATACAGACAACTTATTATTCTTTCAAAACAAGCTTACTATATCACCTTCACATTGTTACAGTCTATCAGGGTAACTACAAAAAGATGTAAAACTCTTATTTCATTTGAAGTACACAGTTTTACCTCGTCTTTGTCGCTTCGACATCCGTCCTAGTACATATGTGTATGTGTGCATGCATATATATATAAGGTAGACATGGCCCATATAGCAACACAGATGATTTATATAATGTGTTTGATCTGAACCTCAGAAACAAGTGCAGTGGGCATCTGATTTTTTCAGTGTGTTCACTTGTAAATTTTAATTCTGCAACTTCAGGACTCATGTTACATTTAAAAACTTTTTTTTGATTCATTTGCACAGACTGATACCGGAAATCTGCTATTTGCCAGAGGCTGCTACGAAGGCAACATAAACTGAAACTGTTCCCTTACTGTTTAGACAAAGCACAGCTCTCTCACCTGAAGCAGTCTGGTTCTTGTAGTAACAGGAATCAATAGTGATAGTCATGTCCCATGGCTAGATATCAAGTTAGGCCTTTAAGGTATAATGAAACATGCTCACACTGAAAATTAATATCCTGTGAGGTGTCGTTTTAATGGAATGAATAAATAAGTACAAAAACTTACTAAGAAAACCTTGTTTATATTCACCTGATCCTGCTTCTCTTCCAAATATTATCTAAACTTTCTGTGATTTCAAGACTATCCTGAAAATGGAGTAACTATGGAAAAGAACTTCAAAGATCTGCGATCAGTCTTTTTGGCATATCTTATTATATGTAATGCAGAAAAAATGTCAGCTGCTTTTCAGATGTAGTCTATCAAAACCTTGAAGTTCTATTCTTCAAAACACTCTTTAAGAAGAAAAAGAATCAGTAAGATAAGATTATCCAGAAAAGGGACTAACTTCTTGCAGGAGGACAGTAAAAGAGTGATTCAGCTCCTCTTCTTCTGAAACCTAAGATAGGCAACACCAAACTATTACTGAGAAGATGCTTTAATGGGATGTAATCTTTTAAAGTATAATTGAGTTTACGTATTGCCCACCTGGCCTTTACTCATCTCTTTGATCCTACATACACACTTCAATCATTTTTACATTGGTTATAAATTTCATTCTTTTTTTGAATCCTCTACATCTATTCCAACACTACTAAAAAATCACAAATATTATATTTGATTTCTTCTTCAATTATTGTCTTCCCTGTTTCCAGCAGATCTTTCGCTTACTTCCTGTATTCAGCTAGTCTTAGAACTCCCTTATTTGAAGTCCCATTTGAAACCCCATTCTTCCATTTCTAACCCACTTGCACACTCTCTTCTCCTAGGACATATAGCTGGTCTCATTATATGAAAGAGTTTAAAGTGAAATTAAATCAGTTTACAGAGGAAACACGCATAGGAAACCAAAAGGAATAATTAGCTCTTTTCTTCTACATCACAACTGTTCCTTCTGGTATTTATATTGTCAGATACAGAAAGGCAAACTACAAATTCAGTACACACTAAAAAATTTTTTGATTTATCAGTCACATCCTGTACATTTCCTTTCCCTGTATTTCCATGTGACCAGGCTGCCTTAAGACAATTTTTAGCATGTGCTATTTTTTGCAGTTGCTTTTATTTTCTACTCAGATTGCTCAGAGCTCCACTCCAACTCTCAGCATGAGGTTGTTTTGCTTACAGAGAATTAGGTAGATTTGTGAAGGCAGATATTCCACTCTTCGCTCCAAGATAGCTTGAGGTAGACTGCAGTAACAGCCACATCTGTTCTGAGCCTTATATAAACTCTTCAAGGGCCTGACACTTTTGAAAAATCCATCCTATAAATGCTTTTATAAAACACCAAAATGGTAAGGCTACCCAGCTACTTGACATATATATTTTTATGGCATGATGCTGAAAGAGCAGTTGTCTGTCAGTACATGTTGGAGGACTGCAGTAGGCAAAAGGAATGAGATCTGGTATAGTACTGCCCTGTAAAGTAGCTCCTAGACCAACTGAATCACCTTCCATTTTGTTGGAAAAGGGCAGAGGGAAGAAAACCTTGCTACTAAACTGCAGAATGAATCCCAGAACCACAAGTATTAACTTTTGTTAGAATATATGTTCCAGGTTTATAATATTGGTATTGACAAGGGACAACTGAAATGGGTATTGATTAACATGTGGACCAATACTAAAAAATACCAGGTTAAACATTTCACAGAAATTGCAGTTTAAGGCTTGCAAATATAACAATAGCAGATATAAATAATCAGTGAATCAAGAAAATGCAAAAGAGCACCTTGTAACCTGAATTCCCACATCCTATTTGCACAGGATTGGGGCAGAGAGGAAATTTTTCTGCATGACAGAGAAGCCTCACTTGGATAATCAGGCAATCAGAAATGCAGGACACATCACAGAGGCTACCTGTTTTGAAATGTAGACATAGCCCTTATTATAAGAGGGCCCCATGGTGTCATTCTTTTGACAGTTTCCTCATCTGACAGATCCTCTCTCATGTCTTTTCCCAGAAGAACTCCTTTGAACTAGTTGATTGACAAGGCAACAATACAAACCACTGGATAAATATTTAAGAGTTTTAGCAACTGTCAGAAATACATGTTCTGTACTCTGTAACCTACATCTGTGCCTGTTTTTTTGAACAGAGCATGCAGTGAAGTGATGTGGTGTTATTGTGCCCAAAAAAAGTAGTGAATCCTGGGTGACCAGAAGCCTTACTTTGTATTTCAGAAGAAGTTTCATCAAAACACTTGGACACACATTACTTTTTGTGTTTTTCATAGACAGCTTCTTTTAAATTTCATTATCTCCTGAAACTTCCAAGTCAGTGAAAACCACTTTTTTCTTAATGGTTATAGCCAATATCCGAAGACCCAATCTGTTGCACGAAGCACTGATGACTATCAGAAAGTGAGAAGTAATATCCTTGCCTTCCATTTCCACACAGCAATTCAGAACAACTTGAAAACAGCAACAGAGAACAACTTGAATGCCCTGCAACCTGTCTTTTATACACTTGATAATTAGAAGACAAGGTTCACCAACTATTCAGAGCCTACTAAAAGGTTGTTACAATAAGAACAGTAACAATAAAACGCAGACTCTGTTCATTCCCCCATACCAGTATTTACATACCATTCCTGAAAGAACCCAGCTTGAAAAAAGTCTGTTATGTCCTAATAATAGCCCCTTCATTTAGAAGTAAAGGACACAATGCTTTTCATTCCAGACATTTGAAAGACACTTTGATGCAATCTCTGATTTTCTGCAATGAACAGTCTATTCAATACTGTCTCTTAATTCCAATGTCTCTTCAAAACTTTCTTCCTTGAAATGGGTATTTCGATGGGTATGCTTGTGACATAGAAACTAGGGTGTCACAAGCATCCTGTAAGCTTGTAACGGATTGCAGTGTCTCACCTGAAATGCAGTCTTTTCTGCCAAGAACACTCCTCAGCATACTATTTTGTATGCCTCAAACCCCAACTTTTCTAAGTGACCATTACAGAAGAATATGAGTAGTTTAAAGGATACAATTTTAAATCCTGAAAAGTCATACATTATACATAGTGCTAGCAAAGTCTGAAAAAGTTTGTAAACAAAGAATTTTTGGCCATAGATTCCATATACCATGGAAAACATGCTGCTTCTAGAGAAGAATAAAAAAAGGAAGAAAGCCCCAGTACAAATTAAAGTTCCAGATCAATGCAGAACTTCTGAGAAACTACAGGTGCAAAAGTCTCTTAAGTGTTGGGCTTCTTCCTATAATGTAGTTTTCATCTCTATCTAATTCCACTGCACTAACATAGAACACAGCTGGAATCTCTCCTAGCTCAGAATTTGTGATTACAAGCAGAACTGTCTCAAGGCCAGGAAAACCAGCTTAAGATATAAATGGGTATAGGATGCCATGGCTGCTGCTGGTTTTATTTTCTACCTAAATAATGTAACTGCCACTTACATACTGAAACATTTTCAGACTGTATGCACAGAATATTTTGAAGAGAAACAGAACAAGCAATAACTTACAATCACTTAAACATACTCATCCTGTACTAAAAAACCACAGGCAACTACCTCTTAATTCATCTTTTTCATCTCCTTAAGTTAATTCAGCCTGGAAAAGAAAGATCGAAGAAGAGAGACCAAAGTTATGTTCCTACTCACAACTGTTTTCTGGAGAAAAAAAAAAACAACCCACTTGTGCTATGTTTTATGCAGATATGAATCTTGCACCCATATATGACACCCATCAATTTTCA
The DNA here is from genome assembly GCF_028554395.1 of Pezoporus wallicus. Taxonomy (NCBI): domain Eukaryota; kingdom Metazoa; phylum Chordata; class Aves; order Psittaciformes; family Psittacidae; genus Pezoporus; species Pezoporus wallicus. The sequence continues at coordinate 1,294,123 of NW_026634996.1, forward strand.
CTGAGTTGTGTATTTTGCTAGTTAATGTTTAAAGGGGTTTAGTTAAAGCAGTAAATATCTGAAGTTAAGAATGTAAATATTTCAGAATTAGAAAATGCAGTACTTACAATTATCCCTGCAACCCACGCACGTTCCTTTTCAGATACCAATTTGTGAGCTGAAAGAGACCAGAAGCACATGAAAAAAGTGTATCGTAAGATTAATGTGTGTATACAGGTGAGCTAAACAGAAATAACAGAACCATTACTGTTTGATTACTTCTGATGACTTGTTTTTCAATATATATATTTTATCCTACATAACATTTTTCAGCATATAATATACTCTTTTGGATAGAATTTCAAAAGTTCAAGTTTGTGACCCTGCTATTTGCTCGGTTTCCTTCTCTCAGGATTCCAAGCTCCACCATCTCATGTTCACTGCAAGTAGCTAAGATACCCCTGGTCTTCACATCGCTGACCAGTTCTTCCTTACCTGTACATACCAGATACATCAGAGTATCTTCCCCAATCAGCTCCTTGATCAACAAGTTCCTCATAAGGCTGCCAAATGCAAGGTTTCTTCCAGTTGTGTGAAGAAGGCCTCATGTATTACTTCCAAATCATGTGGTTTTGCAAAATTACAAATGCTGGTCTGCCCTTTAATCCTGACCCACCTGTTCTCTGCTGGCTCATCACCTGTTCCCAGGCAGAACCCCATGCATTCCAGCTCGTCTCACACAAACTGCAATCAAAGGCATTTTGCTTACTGTGAAAAGCAGCGCACACATATATGACTGCAAAAACAAATACAATGTTACCTCATTTCAGTTTCAGTAGAGTAAAAGTTTACAACATAACCTCTTGATACTTTTTTGTTCAACATATTTTCATTATGAATCATCCCTGAAGTGAAATATCAAACTAAAAAATCTTTAAGTGAATAAGAATATTTGTAACAAAGAATAATTACAAACCAAAAGTCAGAATCCCATTTTTCTAGTTAATAGTGAATATCATCTTCTTTCAAAAATAATGCCAGTTGCTTCAAACCCACTGCACAAGTGGTTCTACACTGAGAGCCTTTATAATGACTGTAGCAGGTAGAACAACTTCTCTTTCTGCAACACAGAACACTATTCAAAGCCAGTTTTCCAGCTTTGCTAATTTTGACAAGCAGACTATAAAACAGATATGCAAGACAATATACAAAATCAGGGAATGGCAGTTATTTCAGTATCTTTAATTACAATGCAGAGTTGGAATAGCAGGACTGTTGACATTTTCCTTTGCAGAGCTTAACTATCTATCAGCTGAAAATAGCCTTGTTATAGCAAAAGTCAACTGGATAATTACAAGTACCTCCAACACCACTGAATAGTAAAATACCTCATGTATATTTCATATGAAAATCTACTGATTATACTATTATTCTTAGAAAATCTACACAAGAATAGAACATTTAAATTTCAAATTAAAGGAGTGAACTAAAGCATGAAAATACACTGGAACTAATTTAATATATGGAAACTTGGTGAAGCCCAATGAGCAGGCTATGGACTGAAAGCAGTTTGCCATGTATTTCTTAGATGAAATAGCAAAAGTTTGTTCAATTGCACTGCCCTAACAATCAAATATCTTCCTCTTGTTCCTGCTCATAGCAGCATTACTGTAAGGTTTTATGTTTAGCTATTGTTCCAGTTGATACTGTAGACATCCCAAGAGATAGTACATTCTTCATGGCTGCTGAGAATAGGTGGTTGCAAATTTCTTTCTGCACAGCAATGTCATTGCACAAGCCTGGCTAGCTGTATTGAAGCTGTATCAGAGCAAACTGACTGAGTACTTGAAAGCTCCATTTTTGCTGACTGCTCCCTTGCCATGAATTAGGGAAAGGAGTGACGCAGAGCACAGCAGTGGAAATTTAAAATCAAAGTGGTTGAACAGAAATCAGAGAAATGGTAAAGATTTACAGAGGCATATAGCGCAACAGAACTACAGCTACCTCAAAATGAATGAAGGCACTCAGGCTCTGTACTGAATTCACAAATATCTTTCCATGTTTGTAAAAGATAATAACAGGTCTAAAGGACTTATGATTATTATATATGCTCACTACTGTGCTCCAAAGTTAATATGTAATTTAAACATTAACTCCAAGGACTTAACACTTTCAAAGATATGCTATTAAATTCAATACAATTTAATATTCTGAAGAATCTTCAGAATTAAATATGACATACCTCATACTAAGTAATTCGAAAAAAAAAATCCCCCCCCCTCCAAAAAAAAAACAAACAAAAAACCCACAGAAGAACAGAAAAACAGGCAAATATTCCCCTTCTTCCCCCTTTGGTCCTACCCTATGACAATGGTTGGATTTTCTTAATCAAAACACTGCATGATCCTGCTACCACTTTCCAAGAGAACTCCAAGTAGAGCTTTAAAGTGTTAAGATACATTGGAAGAAAACACTATGTGGTGTTGTCATGATAGCAACCATGAGCACCTAAAACACAAATTTTGACGAAAAGAGGTTTCCTTCAAAGTGCTTCTTTACGTGGGGCAAGCACAGAGTAAAGGACTGATGTCATAACCCTCTGCTTGTTCAGAAACACAACTGTCAAGGTCTCCTTCAAGTTCTCTACTCTTCTCCATCAGTAATTTTCTATTCACTACTCTTTTCTGGGTTGAGATAAGAACAGAGAGAAATCACTCCCCAGTTACCGTCATGAGCAGAACATGACCCAACTTGGGGTAATTAATCCAGTTTTTTACCAATCAAATCAGACTGATAATGAAAAATATAAACAAATCTTAACCCACCTTCTCCCTAACCCTCCCTTACTCCCAGGCTCAACTTATTCCTGATTTTCTCTAATTCTTCCCTGTCAGTAGCACAGGATGATGGGGAATGGGGGTTGTGGTCAGTTCATTAAACATTGTTTCTGCCATTCCTTCCTCCTCACTCTTTCCCTGTTCCAGCATGGGATCCCTCCCACAGGAGACAATCGTTCACAGAATTCTCCAGTATGGGTCCTTCCCATGGACTATAGTTCCTCACAAACTGCTCCGGTGAGGGGCCCTTCCACAGGGTACAGTCGCTTGGGAAGGGACTGATCCTTTGTGTTTTCCATAGGGTCACAGGTCATGACAGAAGACATGCTCTAGTGTGGGCTCCCTTCTGTGGGGTTACAGGTCCTGCAAGGAGCCTGTTTCAGCACAAGCTTCCCACAGGGCCACAGCCTCCTTCAGACATACCCTCCTGCTGTGGTGTGGGGTCCTCCATGAGCTGCAGGTGGAGATCTGCTCCACCATGGACCTGCATGTGAGCTGCAGGGACACAGACTGCCTCGCCATGGACTGCACCACAGGCTGCAGGGAAATCTCAGCTCTGGTGCCTGGAGCACCTCCTCCCCTCTTTCTGCACTGACCTTGGTGTCTGCAGAGCTGTTGTTCTCATATATTCTCACTCCTCTCTTCTAGCTAATGTTTTTGTCCACTCTTAAATCACAGTTACTGATGGGCTCAGCTCCAGCCAGCAGTGGGTCCATCTTGGAACAAGCACTGGCTCTATTAGACATGGGTGAAGCTTCTGGCGTTTTCTCACAGAAGCCACTCCTTCGAGACCCCTCCATCAAAACCTTGCCACACAAATGCAATACAGTAGGAATTATTATTATGAAGAAGGTTTGAGCCCGAATGCTTTATCTTATACCTGAAATATGTAGTTGTCATAGATCAGCTAGTATGTTGTAATTCTACAAGCTCTGGCAAGTTAGCATGTACTTGAACCCGTAATATTGAACTAGGTAATTAATGTTTGGGTGCCTCTCTTTTTTAAACAAGGAACCATGGAAGTGTTGAGAAGATATCTCTATTCCTGCTTCAAAATATTTATGTATAACAAATATTTAGAGCAATAATATTATTTTTTAAAGTACAAACTTAAGAAAAGCTTTAGAAAAGGTCAGCTTTAGTTCTTTGCAATTTAAGACAAACATCTGAAATGTCTTTCCTTTTTCTTCCTTCAAATCTGATCAGAAAAATCTCTATGTAAGTATCTTGCTTAAGGAAAAAATGTATCAAGATATGTTAAGATAACATAGGTTGCTCAATATCCATTGCTGATATTATGCATGTTATAGCATGAAATCTGCTTCATTCTAGTGTAAAACTCATGATGAATGCTACAGCTGCAGATACTGATGTTGAATGACCTCTAGCAGGATTCAGATGCTGCACAGCAGTCAGCTGAAGAAAGGAAGAACTACTCCTTGCTTTAGGAAACCCACATGCTGTAGAGGCCTGGCTAAATTATGCTTTTTATCAGTCTTTATATTGCAAGTATAAACCTTCCATAGAGCTTTTCCTTTTGCAGAAGAAAAAAGTATAAACTCCCTCTAATTTATTAAGGTATCATCATCCCCTGTGCAGGCATTATGTTGCTGTTTCCCATGACAAACACTCTTATGAAGTATGAAATGATTTTGTTTTGTTACACTGAAAATATTTAAAATTCATTACTTAAACCATCACAGAGCACTCCCACAGCATTCTCCTGGAGGAACTTCCTGCTTATGACTTGAATGGGTGTACTGTTTGCTAGGTGGAAAACTACCTGAAAGAAGGTTATAACAAGCCGAGTGTCACTCTCTTTTTCTGAGAAAGTTTATGTTGCTTTAGCTTTTTCTCCTATGGACTCCAGATGAAGGCCCACTTGGGGAAAGAAAAACAGAAGACAAAAACTCATCATATTCTCTGCTCACTCTAACTAACAAGTTCTTTCCCTGCTGTAGCTCAGACGATTCAAATTACATTAAAATAAGCCTTTCAATTACGCAGAGTTGTCTTAATATTAAAGATAGCACATTTTTTCAGAAACTCTGTGATTGGCAATTACTCCGCAATGCTATCTAAACAGAAAGCAGTATTTAGCTACAAATTGTTGGAGTGTGAGAGGGAGAGTTTGTCTTGAATATTTTTATCCCAGCCAAAACGGAAAGAGTACAGATACCTTCACAGACTGTTGTAGACGTCGATCCTGGTAACTCTCACGGTAAATTGCAGCAAGAATTTTCAACCTTGGCTGATGAGAATTGCTTAATTTGAAAATAGGAAACTAAAAGCAATGCAGGTTCAGGAGAGAATATTAAGAAATGGACTACTGTTTAATCTGCTCTGTAGGAAAAGTGGGGAAGATACGCACAGCTTGTTCACTGCAGGCCTGATCCACTGGGATTTTTGCCTTTCATAGTTACACTCTGTTTGAAGAAGAGTTAGTAATCATGTTGCTTCAAGTCAGCTTTAGGAAAATGACAGGCAAAAATGAAAAATTAGTTGCATTAAGCTAACACCAACCCATGAGCTCAGAAAATGTGACTAATTTCTACCAAATCTTCTTATCGCCATAGAAACCCTTAAAATCACAGGAAAGACACCAGGCGGTGTGTTCAGTAAAAGACACACAAAGCCTAAATTAAATGATGGCTAATAGTACTTGAACACAACTGGACCTATGCTGCTCTTATCTGATAAGGCTACTCTACCCGGCGTCAACTAAAACTCATTAAGTGAGCAAGTGAGCACCAAATAACCATGGGACTGAGGTCAAAATGAAGAAATAGCTTATAGTTGAGTGTGCTAGTGGTTATTTCAGAAATTATGGATCTGGGACAACACTTTAAGCAATTCCCACACACCCTGTCACTGGATAACCAGGGATAAGAGCTTGGCACCTGGCACCTACCTCTCTCCTTCTCCTCCTCAGGAACCGGCAATGAGGTTTCCCCTCAATCTCCTTTTCTCCAAAATAGACTAATTAGCTGCTCAACAAAGGACTTTCCTTCCAAGCTCTTTCATCATCCTTGCTGCCCTTCTCTGGATGCATTCGAGGACCTTCACATCCTTCTTAAACTGTGGTGCCCAGACATGCACACAGTACTCAAGTTGAGGCAGCACCAAAACTGGATACAGTGGGATAATCGCCTCTTTTGACTGTCTGGTTATACTGTGTTTTATGCATCCCAGAGTGCTTTTTGCCTTCTTGGCTACCAACATCCCCAGATCTCTTTCTGCAGGGCTGCTTTCCAGCCACTCCTCTCCTAATTGATACTGCTGCCTGCCATTATTCCATCTTAGGTGTAAAATCCAGTGGTTTTTGCTTGTTAAATGCCATTGCTTGCTTGCTTGCTTGCTTGTTTGCTGGCTGGCTGGCTGGCTGGCCGGATGGATGGATGGATGGTTTGATGGATGGATGGTTTATGGATGCTAGGCTCCTTCCCAGTTGGTGGTCATATGTTAGCTGTTATCTGACTGGTGGATTGCTGTGTAAAAGGAGCCTGAAGCGTAGGGACTGGTGAGCATCTGGAGGATCTTGGCCTGGGGGAGATGGCTGTGTATACCCAGAGACTTCAGAGGCAGCAGTGCCTGCAGGTTTCTCTAGGCTGCGTGGGAGTGCAGATGGTGATGCCCCCGAGGGCTTACTTCACTGGCTAGGGGTGATACCTGGGGCCATCAGAGGCTGTGTTGGGTTGATAGGTGGCTGAATAGGAGCCAGCAGTGTGCCCAGGTGGCCAAAAAGGGCAATAGCATCCTGGCTTGTATCAGAAATAGTGTGGCAAATAGAATAGGACTCAGGAAGTGATGGTCCCTGTATACTTAGCACTGGTGAAGCTCCACCTCAAATACTGCATTCAGTTTTTGGCAAGAAAGACACTGAGGTACTGCAGCATGCTCAAAGAAGGGCAACAAAGCTGGAGAAGGGTCTGGAGCACATGTCTTATGAGAAGCAGCTTTGGGAGCTGGGGTTAGCCTGGAGAAAAGTAGACTGAGAGTCCTTGTCGATCTCTACAGTTACCGGAAAAGAGGATGTAGCAAAATGGGGACTGGTATCTTCTAAAGCAAGCAATCGGGTGAATGCAAATGTCCTCAAGTTTTGCCAGAAGAGGTTTAGATTGGATATTAGGAAAGCTTTCTTCAGGGTTGTCAAGCACTGGAACAGGCTGCCCAGGGAAGTGCTGGAGTCACCATGCCTGGAGGTATTTGAAAGACCTGTAGACATGGCACTTAGGGACATGGTTTAGTGTTGGACTTTGCAGTGCTGAGTTAATGGTTGGACTTGATGGCCTTAGATGTCTTTTCCAACCTAAAATGTTCTATGATTCTATGAACACAGAGGCTCAACAAACACTTATTCCTAATTAATATGGATTTGGTTTGGTTTACGTTATATCAATTAATAATCAGTTTTAACCAAAAGAAGCACTCAGTACAGGGATTTTTAATGCTTAAGTTCAGTGGATTCAAAAGCAACTAGTAAAAAATATTAGCAGGGCTTTAAAGATAGCAATCACTAACACCATAATTTATTAGGCTGTTCTATGTTAGTGAGCTTGCATAATGAATTCACAACATTCACGATCTGCAAGGAAAATAGAGTATGTGCAAATACTCCCAAGAACAGCTAAGAAGATACATCTACTTATAGCTACCCTCTTTCAAAATTATCATGTTGATGCTTACTTCCTGAAATAGCTAAAAATAGCCCCCAACTTTGGATACAGCTAAAATAGTTAGACTGCTGGTTTTTACATATACATAATTTTCATCATAATTATCTTAAGTTGAAAGAAAGTATAATTGAAATGTATATGTAAGGGCACGTATACAAGCTGAATTACAGAACAGGACACACATCAGTTAAGAATGTTATTTAAAATCATACCTTGATTTATTTTTTTTTCCCTAAAATACTGTGTACCATGAGCCATTAATGCTTGAATTAGGTAACAGCTCACTCTTGTGCAAAAATTCATTCCTGACTCCTAGCTCTTTCCTGTTAACTTTTTAGGGACAAATGAACTAAGAAAAAAAGATTTAATACAGCACTTGAAAATAACTTAAATATTAGTGAATTAAATTGCAACTTTTACATAAGCTAGTATCTTAGCTTTATCAACTTTTCAAAGCTTTATTGCAGTCACCAGTTCATACTGGTGTCATGAGAAACAGCTAAGGGAACTGGAGAGGTTTATTCCAGAGAAGAGAAGGCTCAGGGGGAAACCTTATCGCTGTCTACACCTACCTGAAAGGAAGTTGTAGTGAGGTGGGAGTTGGTTTCTTTTCCCAAGTAATGAGTGATAGGACAAGAGGTAATGGCCTCAAGCTGCACCGGGGAGGTTCAGATTGGATATTAGGAAACATTTCTTGACAGAGGATGATCAGGTATTGGAACAGGCTGCCCAGGGAAGTGGTGGAATCACCATCCCTGGAAGTTTTCAGAAACAGTGTAGATGGGGCCATCAGTGGCAGGGTTTAGCAGTGGTCTTGGCAGTCCTGGGGTAAGGGTTGGACCTGATGATCTTAAAGGTCTTTTCCAATCTAGTTGATTCTATGAAATTAAAATATTTGATATCTTTAGAATATTTTGCCTTCTTATTGAAAAAAATAAAACCCAGGTATATTCAAAAGTCTGGTAACAGCCTGAGGAAAGTTGGTTTGTTTTTTTTTTTTCTCTGTGCTTCTTTAGCCTCTAACAGAAGAATGAGATGTGAAAGAGAAAATTGAAGCCTGTGTGAAAACAGACACCATAACATAGCACAGATTAAAATGTATAATTGCTTAATAGAAAGCCTCCCTTTAGAAAATTTATTGAGGAAACCACCAGAATTTTTGTTTGTCTCAGTAAATTCATGCCATTTATGACTGAAGAGCAAACATACAGATTAAACCACATTTTACTGAAATAAAGCAATGCCAGCTACACGATGTAATTTGTTATGCTAGTGTTTCACACTTTTTGGTGCAATGGTCTATTTTAATATGCTTGGATACAGGTAATTCAGAAATTGTGGTCAGATCTCTTAGAAATACAGTCTTCCCACTCAAGCCACTCCCTAAGGGACAGACATCACAAAACAAATGTCAAAGCCTCATAAGCTTTATTACCTGAAAACAAATTTATGGGTATATTTTCAGACAGGTCCATAGAAATTAGAACACACAACACTGTTAGAATATAAAGTTTAAATTTTCAACTAGTGTAAAGATCGGTATTCTTAATCACGATAACTATTTGTACTTTGCAACTGTGTATCATCTGCAAAAGAGTAAGGAAGCACAAGAACTCAGTGTTTTAAACACCAAGAGCTGGGAGCAACGACAAGGTTTCCAATAGACAACTCCCCCAACTTCTTTGTCCACACGCATCTCTCCTGTGCCCAGGAGTTTGCTTAAAATGCATGAGTTTTAGGGACTTTACAAATATGCATCACAGTGAGGCATTAAGAAAGGTTGTTACTGTTTTACTATAAAGGAATAGTGAAAGCTGTTAACATTGTTTTCTTCTGTATACAGATACTCTGACAAAAAAATAAACAAAAGACTGCAACTTGCACTTGTATTTCAAAATTTTAAATGACAGCTATAAGGACGCAGGCTTTGTTTGCATTTTCACAATATAGCATCCATTAGTTTATTACATTGTTTCAAATAAAACACATGCAATGCAAGTGCTACAGTAAGGGAACTCAAAATACTTTGAATCATTTATTTTCCTTCCTGTAAAGCATGTTCATATTCCTTGATCTGTGACACATTTAAGACAAAATATATTGTTCATCAGGGTTTTCCTATATAGATTTTAAATTATACAGTGCTCAAACTTTAAACAATAGAAATTTGAGAGAAGATTTGCATGTGGCTGCCATTTTTGATCCACCTCTCAGAAAGAGCAAATCCCCATGAGCTTTCTTAAAGAATCATTTTCTTGAGTTGCAATGAAGTATTTGAACATCAATAATAAAGCTAAGTCTGTCACTCCAGCTGAGAACAAAGCTTTTCAAGCTTCAGAACTGCCACAGAGACACACGTCTTTCAAGGAGCAAATCCAAAGTGGCACTCAGGATTTTATGGCTCCTGTGGAACAGAGGTGATTGTTGTGCTTTCTTTTTTTTTTTTCCTTCCTCCTTCCATCCTTCCAGCAGGGATGTTGAACTTAAAAAGTTTATTTTTTGTTTATTTCCATGTCTCATTGGAAATAGAAAATCATGAGCATCCTTTTCTTCTACCTTCCTCTTCCCCCCTACCCAAATTCAGGCTAAGGCCCACAGACTTTTCTGTGTTTTAAGAGATTTTGATTTTAACTCAAAATGACGTAACCGAGTATGCCTGATGCCCTTGGGAGAATGAAAGTTCCTTCATAAGTGTCATGGTTTAAGCTCAGTTGTAAATCAGACACGCAGTCCTAGTTCACCCCCTCCCCCACTTTCCTCCCCCTGCTCCCGGAGGGATGGGGAGGAGAATCGAAAGAATGTGACTCCCACGGGTTGAGATAAGAACAGTCCAGTAACTAAGGTATAACACAAATCACTGCTGCTACCACCAATAATAATAATGATAAGGGAAATAACAATGGAAGAGAACACAACCACTCACCACCTGCCAACCGATACCCAGCCCCATCGAGCAGTGATCTAGCCCTTCCGGGTAACTGCCCCCAGTTTACATCCTGGGTATGACGTGCTGTGGTATGGAATACCTCTTTGTCTAGCCTGGGTCAGGTGTCCTGTCTCTGCTTCATCCCAGCTTCCCTTCCTCCCTGGCAGAGCATGAGTCTCAGTCCTTGGTCAGACTAAACATTTGAGCAGTAACTAAAACTATCAGTGTTACCAGAGCTGTTCACAGGCCGAAAGTCAAAACCACAGCACTGCACCAGCTACTAAGAAGGAGAAAAATGATTGCTACTGCTGAACACAGGACAATAAGGTAAGGCAAACAACTTATTTTGTCTATTTAAGGAAACACAGCATGTACAGATTAAGAACAGCAAAGCCATAAGAGTAAATGTGAAGGCTGCACTTCCACCCAGAAAGAATGCATAAGAATATCTAAACACTGAGATTAAAAGATATATGTTCTTTAGCTAAATGGCAAACCACAGCATGCAATAGAAAATTCTTAACAATCACTTTCTCATGCCTTACACTTTCAGAATGAGTTAGTTCTGCCATGACAAAGCTTGCAGCTGGAAGAAATTAAACACTATAGGGCTATTCCTATCAGAAACTGGTTTTAAAGGTGCCACTAATAAAAATAAGTGCAGTATTAAAAGCCCACAATATTAACGTAACACAGAGACTCTTTTTATATTTGAAATAAAGTTATCTTTTTTACACGTAACTGCCTCTCCTGAGTCAGGATATGAACATTGAATATATTATGCCTTCAACCAGAAGGGATTATGATTAAACTGTTTAACCTAAACATTTCTGTATTGTCTGCAAAGTAAGTTCTACTGAACAGCAAAAATTCATTGCTCAATTAAAAATATTGAAGACAAATGCTTAGTGAGGCTGCTTGAAATCAAAGCTTGAAATACAGGAGTCAGAGATGGGAAAGGTCAGCTGCTTTTCCTATTTTCAAATATCTCAAGAAACATAATTCTGTATTACTCCTTAGGAGATGAGTCCATTATCACTCAAAAATTTCCTTATTAACTCTAACTGTAATTTTATGTTATAATCCTTTCATTATAAAACTTAGAGTCAAACAGGCAATGCCATGCATACATAACTCCTTCTAAGAAGGACATTAGGGATCAATATTCCTTAATCCACTGCCACCCCAGAGTGATTAATTATAACCATGTCTGTGTTCTGTCAAGAGCTAGCGGTAGGTACACATATTTATCCTATTTATAAACTAAATAAACTTAACAGACTGATGTAGAATGAAAGGCCTCATGCAAGTTTAAGACACATTTCCCACCGAGAGATAATGTCCTAGTGGGAAAGAAGAAAGGCTTTTCAGGACAGAAGCTCACTGTCTGCCAAGTGAATTGAGCAGTTGGCTCTTTCTTTAACCAAGATGCATCTGCATACTTAAGAGAAACAATTTAAGAATAATCAGACTATCTGTTACACTAGGACAGGAAAGCTAAAGCTTAAGAAAATGTTCTCCTGACATTCTGAAAGACTTCACAAGGATACTGGGAGTATGAGCTAACATGCTTCATTAAATAGGAGTAACCTGAGCCAATTCTAGAAACCAGAGAAGTTATCTGAAGGCAAGTTGTCAGGGTTGTGACTGAGGACATTTGGTAGAAACACAGTCTTCTGGGCAAAACCCCTGACCAAGTAGACTGCCTGCAACAAATGCAAACTAAGGTTTTATGTATGCACATCGACTGAACTTTGGTTCTTTAAGGATTTGGCTCAATAAAAACAATTACGTTTTTCTAATTTTTTTAGTATCATAGCCATGGGACTTCATTCCAAAGACAAGTTAAAATCAGGGATCTGCTTCAGTTAAGTGGAGATCTGAAGACTGCCAAAATGTAACTGATCAGAAGAACCATAGCTGATGTCAAAGCATGGCAGTAATCCCAGGCTGATGTATCAGTTTACATGAGTCATAGTAATGGTGGAGCCTGACTATGAGAGGAGTCCACATTAAGAGTCTGCCATACTTAGGCTTTCCATGAGACTCACCAGTGCAAGTGGTAGGATGTAGGGGAAGTGAAATAAACTGTTCTGTCTGATACATTCAATTAAATAGTTCTATGAAACCTTCAGTTCACAACTAATTTTGAAGAAGTCAAAATCTATTGACTTGTTCACTAAAATAGTGGTCTGAATCTTAATATATAACAAACATCTTCCTTCAAACCTAAATTAACCAATCAACTTGACAAAGGTTGTAAGAATCAGCTGAAGGCTGAGATGATTGCACATTTTACACTATATTATTTCTAGCATTTCAAGCTTCATAAACACTCTATGTTGTCATTTTAACATCAGTTTATATTACTTCTAGTTGGATTAGAAAATATTTGAGGAGCAGGAACCATCTTGCTGATATCAGAGAGTAGTGCAAACAGATTCTCAGTTGTTTCCTTTAAGCACAAATGTAATACAATCAATAGCATGTTTTTATACACTATTAATAGCTATTCACGCAAGAAATTACCCACCTAAACCAAAATGAATCATTTAAGCCAAAAAAAGTAAAAGACATGGAAAGAGCAAAACCATGTTTGAAAGCTTAAGGTTTTTCAGAGCAACTTAACATTTCTATTTCCCAATTCATGTTTTTGTGAACACTTTCAAAATCTCACTTTCAGCAAGTAAATGCAAATTTAAAACAATTTTCCTTTTAGCCTCTTATCCCTGGATGATAACTCTGGGAACTAATGACTAACTCAAAATATTACTGTTTTCAGAATGGTAAAGACTACCCATACTCTCATATTTCCTGATTCAAGAGCTATTGAGAATAATCACTACACTCTTTTCCTATTCTCTTGGCAACTGCTTGAGGCCACTATTATAAAGATAATAGGCTGCGTGAGAATATGGCTTGACAGCATAAGGCCATTTTAAAATTCTTGTTAGACTATTTCTCCAACTGGGAGATTGGGATGAATTATCTAAATTATTAACTGACAAAAATAGTTGGCTTTTGTCTTGTCAGGGCAATATAACTGAGGGATTGTTTTTGACTGTCAATATGCATATGCTATGGAGCAGTAGAAAGACCAGTATCTTCCCTAAGCAAAACAGAAATTTAAATCAGGAAATCTTTCAGGTTTTTTTTAACTTGATAGGACTGCCCATTTAAATGTCACCATCCTGTAACTTACATACATATAAATGAATACACCAAAGAACAAACTCTCTTATAATGCATTGCACTATTGAATTAAAGAAGATATACCATCCTTGAGGACTTAATGTGACATCTTTAGTGCTAAATTTTACAGGTGCACCACAAATGTTGCAGCTCATCAGGTGGCAGCCTCTGTGGTATAGTGACTAAGTTTGATGTCTCACTATTAAGAGACATTATGATGAAGACAGGAGGTATTAGCAAGGAGATGGACCCAACTTAACATCATAAACTAGCTTCCAACCGCCTTAGGACTTGGACACAGAAGCTTATGGCTGGCTCCCTTCATATTTCAGATTTAACCACTGTCATCTGACTTGAGGAATGTGGATTCCACACAGGGAACCAGCATCCTGAAATTCAGCTGGGGTAAGACTGAGTGTTGCTAGGCCAAACTCCCTTTTGTTTGTGTATGGCTTGTGTATTCCTGAATTACAAACCGAACACTTGCTTATGAGTTGTAAGAAGAGTGGGTAGCACAAAAATGTGTTGAAAACAGCACTCTCAAGAGTTTTATTTGGAGAAGGAGAATAATTACGAGGTGCAATAAAAATAATTTCAGCAGGTGAACTTATCTCTTCATGATTCAGGGTCTCCTGTGAAATAGGGTTCATTATACTGGCTCCTTGCATAAAGAGATTTGAAGTAAGATAGATACAGAAAACCACCACATTAAATAGGTTTAAATTTTGGCCAGTTATCTGACCTCACTTTTAGTAAAACACAATATTCTGCAGGAAGGAGCTGCACATTTTCATTTAACATACTGTAAAGCTACACTTTCTTTTTGTTTAAGGTTTTCCTCCTGATTTTACTCATGTTCCCTAATTGCCATATTGAAAGACACAATGGGGTTGGTTTTGGTTTTAACCACATGCAGACATGGAGACACACTGTCTCTGAATGTGGAACAGTTGTCCATTGGGAAAATCTACTCCTCTGATTCAGGATGCAAGCAGACTATTTCAGTAAATGTTGAGAAATTTGATACAATTGAAGCCTGTCTCATGGGTCTCAGCTGATCTCTGTTGTGCTTGAGGGAACAGAACTCCTACTGTAATAACAATACAAAAGAATATTATTAATGTATTAGACTCCAGAGTGAGTCCTGTCTTCCAGTAATGGTACGTTTTAGACAGGAGAGATGTAAATCTTTAGCAAGCCTGCAAGTACTAGCCCCAAAATCAGATTTCACTCTAGAAAAACACTAGGCTAATTTTGCCACCTCTTGCAGCACAATGACAGAATCAATTTAGACGTTTATATACTATGAGATCTACTTCAAAATTTCTTCTGTTACAAGTTTTCTCTAGATCTCCTCAACCTAACTAACCCAGGCCCAGAAACAATGATGCAGTCATACTACTGACAACAAAGTTTCACATGTAACCCTACAGACACTACTAAATACAATGGACATAAACAACCAAATGATGGAAAGAGTACCTGCCCTCTGGTACTGCTCATGCCAGTACCAGCAGGAGGAAGATGCTATTAGAACGCTGGTTTCTTTCAGGAGTGGCTGGGTTCACAACAGCCAGCTTTGAAAGGCTGTATGTGCCAAAGCTCCAAACTTTATACTGAAGTCAGGGGGAACCTTTAAACACACAGAGACAGATGCACAGGTCACTGCTGCCAGTTGTATTTTGTAGCAGGAAAACCAACACAATGATAGCTGCAACCTCTAATATGTGTAGCCAAATTTAGATCTAGCATCTGGACTTCCATCTTAGCCGGCATAGTCAGTTCCAGATACTCAAGGTTATACAAGCCTAGAAAACAGGCGAGTCCTGCATAAAAATCATTTCAGAAAGACCCCCTAGCAAGAAAATTGTCAGTTCCTCAGAAGCAAATAAAGTCAAATATACAGCATGGGAAAAATAATGCAAAGGAGCTGGAGGTTGGGAGGGGAGGCTGTGGATATTTGAAGCAACACAACACAGTGGAAGTATACGGTATAATGCAGGTTAACAAACAGTAGCTTAAATTAAAGATGAGATTTCATACAAGCAGTGATTGGGTTTGTACATAATCATGGATTTAAAGTACGTATACTTTGTTACGTGATGACTGATGCATTCACAGCCTGATAGTCTACAGTTTTTAATACAAGAAAGGATCAGTAATCAATGATTTGTTCTACCTTCTGACTTGGAAAGTTAACTGTGTAATACTGCAGTCAGCAGTGTTTATGCATTAAGAACACTTAAAAACTTTCCACCCCTCCCTTGGTAGTAACAAGGCAGCCTTGTTACAGTACCACACTCCTCTCTCCCTTTCAATACATTTCACCCACAGAGAAAGCTCTGAGAGTTACACTGCAGAATCCCCCTTCCCAGGAGCCCAGCTCCAGGGCTTTAGTTCTCAATGTATAATCCCTTTACTCATCTCAGCCCTGAGAACTCATGTAGCAGCAGAGCAAGCATCTAGTGTGGGGCCAGGAATGTGCAGAAATTTGCTCTTCTTTTCCTTGTCTGGGAGACAGGTGTGCCTGGCCTTCTGCTTTTCCATCATCTTCACAGAAAATCCTGTCAAAAAGACCAAACACCTGGATTCAACCAGGTCACAAAAGAGAGCTGGAAGCAGAGACCTCTGATCTCCTCAGACTGTGAACAGAGACTGAAACCCTGTCTCTTTTACAGGGTGTTACAGGGTCCTACCTCTTCTCAGACTGCTTCAGGGTCTGCCTCTTTTCTTTCTCTCTCAGATTTTAGTGTAACACTGTCAGCACCTCTGCTGCCTCATCTCCACACCAAAGTTCACCCAGATATACTTGCACTCTTGCAGCAAGACCAAAGCAAAAAATGTCTTCTTCCCTTTCCTCAGGTTTTTAATAAACCATGCACATACACAAAAAAGGCAGACTTGACACAAGATCCTGCCAGGACTGTGAAAGCCCACAGAGAAGCCTTATTAAATGTATAGTTCAACACAGGAATTAAATCCATCTTTTCCCCTCCCTTTCACCCAACCCCTCCTAGTCTCTGCCCTTGACTTTAGGTTATGCCCAGACTTCCAGGGCTCCCTCATCCAGAGAACTTCTGACTTGTGCCAGATTTACTCCCCCCCCTAATACAATTCTCATAAAGTCCACAGATGTTTTGGTTTTTTTGTTAGTTTGTTTTTTTTTCCCAGTCCATTCTTTCCATTGCTCCCTCCTGCACTGTGGAATTTGGTTTTACACATTCATGTAGAGAGACTTTTTTAAATTAAGCGTTGTCTCCTCAACTCTAATTGACCATAGAATAAGAAGAAATAATGCTCTTAATATTCTGGGATTGGAGAAGGACAAAGAATGAAGTACAGAAGAGTTGTTTCCAGAACAAGAGTACGTGAAGCACATATTTTTATTTCCTTAAATTGTACTGATGTTTGTAACAGTCCTGTTTCTGCACACAATGATTTTCATGCAGTTCTTGTACACATAAGTAATCCTCATAATTCTCAACTGAACTGGAACCCAAATAAAGTATGGTAGAATGAAGCAAATAAATTCTAGTAAATGGATATAAATTATTCCTTATAATTTATAATTTGTATGCAGCCAACAAGGAAAATTAATACTTATATATCAAATTTGATTAGGTGTCTCATATCTGTAATTAAAGGTGTTTTGGATTTTAAATGTGTACTCTTGTTATTTTTAAGAACCATCCATCAAGGGGGATATAACCTGGCCTGTGAACCTTGAATATTCTCTAGGGTCTTCAGAAAGAAAGGAATCTTTTGCTTGGGATTGTGCATTAGAGCACAGCCACCTGCTTCACAGTGCATGAGCATGAATGTTTAATTTCAGTGTCAAACCATAATTCATTGTGGATTAAGCCCAGCAGGCAACTCAGCCCCACACAGCCACTTGTTCACTCTTCCCACAGGGGGATGGGAAAGAAGGAGAAGGGTAACAGTGAGAAAACTCATAGGTTGAGATAAAGATGCTATGATAGGGAAAGCAGAACCTGTGTGCACAAGCAAACCAAAACAAGGAATTATCACCAACCAGATGTTCAGACATCCTCAGGAAAGCAGGACTCCATCACACATAGCAGTTACTGGGTGAGTCAGTGACACTAGATAATGGTCTGTGGTGGAACACACAAAAATAGAAAAGTACAGATTGTCCCCAGAAGGTCCCGCTTTGGGTCCTTCCCAGAAAAGTCCTGACCTTTGGAGACTTTTCTAGATATAGCTGGCCCCTTCTTCCAATGTAGGCTGGCCCACTGCATCAGAATGAGCATGCATTTCTGCTACTATAAAAGCCCAAGCCTCAGGTGATGCAGGGAGGCAGAACCGCATACCACCCAGGTCAACGTTGCCTCTGCAGGGACGCCTGCTAAGGTTGAGCCTGCCACCTCACACTGCGATGATGTTTCTCAGAGCTGGTTTCCTGATCATCATTATGTGGTCCTTGGGGTTGGGAAGATAACCAAACATCAGAGATAACTTTTACTGTATCTTTTGTTAAATCTATATTTTCCCTGTATTTAATAAACTAGCTATGATTCTTTATTGTGTTGCTTTTCTCTCAACCTGGAATCCTTGAAATCTGGAACAACAAATATCAGGACTCTAAACATCCTCCCTATCTTTTATTGCTGAGCATGACACCATACAGTGTGGGATATCCTTTGGTCAGTTCGGGTCAGCTGCCTCAGCTGTGTCCTCTCCCAACTTCTTGTGCACCCCTAGCCTACTCACTGGTGGAGTAGTGTGAGAAACAGAAAAGCACTACTCAGCAATGGATAAAACATCCTTGTGTTATTAATTGGTCACAAATCCAAAACACAGCACCATACCAGCTACTATGAAAAAAAATTAACTCTATCCCAGCCAAAAACCAGCACAGCATCTGATGAAGTTATATTGCCACAGGCTGCCGGGTATATTACAGGGCCTGTAGCAGACGTAGGCTCTTCTTGCCCAGGTCTAGAAGCCTAGCTGGATACCCTTGGCATCTCATATAATGCTAGGCATCTGTAATGAGGCAACTAATTTGTTGCAGGCCCCTAATCACTGTAGTTTACAGCACAATACTCTATCTTGTACAGGAGTTGATTCATAAAACCACAGATTAAACACCTGGGATGAGCACTTGGAAAAATCAAGGCAAGTGCCCTCCCCTACAACTGGAACAGATTTTTGGCAGACTAGAAGTGTAGATGGAACAGGTTATTAGAAATAATTGCATGCATTTTACTGCTTGCTTCAAAGAGTATTAACTATTAATTTACATTTTTGCAAGTGATTTTAGTTATAAGAGCATTTGTGTAAACAAAGACATTAAAAATGCAATGAAAAATTCACACAGCTGGATGAAAAGCAGTTTTTTAAATCCCTTTCAATAGCCATCAACTTGGATTTTTAACTGTGCAGAAAGCTTTTTTTTTTCTACAGAGATAATTACACAGAGTTATTTTGACAAGTACTATTACGATTGAAACCCAGCTCTCAGATCTGTAACAAAATTTCTGCAGTGTTCTGATGTAAGTCAGATCACTGTGGAACCCTACAGAACTAGCAGCTTTATTTTGCTACGCTTAGCTCATATCTACTTGATGGAAAACTGATAGCGTGAACACAATGGTAATTAAATGACTATCTCACTTTAGAATTGAAAGCAACATAGTTACTTCAGAACAGCATTTAAGGTCTAGAATAATGAGCAAGAATCCTTAGCCATGCTGGCATTTTTTTACTGTTTCTGGAATTTAATCTAACATCCATGTTGTTGCACTACACTATACGAATCTACCACACACTGGACACTAGGTCAGAGAGCTTTACATTGTATTCAATTCCTTGGGCAACAAGCCCAAGTTAGCCAAATATTGATTAAAACCAGCATGGTTAACTGGAAATACAGACTGATAGTGAACTGATACACAGGAAATACCCCCTCAAAGTAAAAAATACAGCAAACCAGTTTTAAAAATAAGGTGTTCCACTATACCTTTAGAAAGAAAAGTGAACCATTATAATGAAAAGAACTGAGCTAATTTGTCAGTTAAAAAAAAAACAACTCTAGCAGATGTCCCTAAATCATTATCATTTATGGTGATAACCATGCATACTTGTGTGTGCATGTATATATATATGTATATATAGCTAAAATACACATCAAAGCAAAAAAAATGCTCCATGAACATCACGTGAAGTCATAATCATAAGGGCTTGTAATCAGCAGCTACCTTAAGTACATTTCAGAATTTCTGCAAAATAAAATGTGTTGGACAGCCTGTCATGGAAGTCGTAAGTTTCAGAGAGTAATAAAGAATAGCACTGGTCCCCAAGCCAAATCAATCTGCTTACACCTTAACTATTAGCACTATTCATGCACACAGAGATGTCATTTAGACCCCTGCCCTGGAGCATAACAACTGTAAAATGGAATTTTACACAGTTTTTATTGTCATACACAAATTTGATAAAGATGCATTTGCTCACTTTGTCCTGGATATGAATCAAAAAATACAAGAGGATAGGCCTCAAGATAAACCCCTGAAGAACATCACTTGCAAATGACCTCCGAGTACAAACTGTTAACCCCTTTTCTTTGGGGTCAACCACCTTGCCAGCACTCTACCAAGCTATTAGCTCACCAATCTACACTGTAAGATCCTACTTTGACTACAAAGATGCTCAGGTAAACAGGGCCAGAAACTCTCCTCGTTAGGGCAGAAAACAGCCCCCCCTCCCCCTACATCTATAGAACGAGTGGAAAATAATAATCTCAACATAAAAGACAGTCAGATTAATCAAGCTTGATTTACCCTTGGTGAATTCATGCTAGCAATTCCCTATCACCTTCATATGTCCAATAAGTGTTCCATTCAAACACATGGTATTACCAGGGACTGAAGTGTGGTTCACCAGCCTCTCCCTGGAGTTTCATAGATATTCCCACCTAACCTCTGACATCTGTCTGTCAGTCTTCAGTCAAAAAAAGCCCTCTCCTGGCCTCTATGGCCATTCATAGGTTTTCCCAAGCCTGTAGTATTTCACATAGTTGTTGTGACCCAAGTGCAATTTCCACCCAGCAACTCAGAACTCTCACCACCACTCATTTCCCGCAAGTGAGACGGCTGCCTCCACCAGGCAGTCCTAGCTGCTCCAGACCCAGAGAACAGCAACTTCCTCAGGAGTGTCATATGGGTCACAGTGTCTGATGTGCCCAGGTATCGTCACTGCTACCAGTAGGACCTGAAAGAACTTTTGTTAAGAAAAAAAGGCAAACTCAGTAAATAAGTCACCTTACTAACCCATGCACCCTAAAACCAGCTGCTAGGGCAGGTGAAGAATAAAAAAGCTGCTGAAAAATATAAATTAAAAAAAACCAAACAACAAAGTCCAAGAAAGACAGTCCTTCAGGAAAGCTCAGCATTATCCCAGATCCATAATTTCTGAAATAACCACTAGCACACTCAACTATAAGCTATTTCTTCATTTTGACCTCAGTCCCATGGTTATTTGGTGCTCACTTAATGAGTTTTAGTTGACGCCGGGTAGAGTAGCCTTATCAGATAAGAGCAGCATAGGTCCAGTTTTGTTCAAGTACTATTAGCCATCATTTAATTTAGGCTTTGTGTGTCGTTTACTGAACACACCGCCTGGTGTCTTTCCTGTGATTTTAAGGGTTTCTATGGCGATAAGAAGATTTGGTAGAAATTAGTCACATTTTCTGAGCTCATGGGTTGGTGTTAGCTTAATGCAACTAATTTTTCATTTTTGCCTGTCATTTTCCTAAAGCTGACTTGAAGCAACATGATTACTAACTCTTCTTCAAACAGAGTGTAACTATGAAAGGCAAAAATCCCAGTGGATCAGGCCTGCAGTGAACAAGCTGTGCGTATCTTCCCCACTTTTCCTACAGAGCAGATTAAACAGTAGTCCATTTCTTAATATTCTCTCCTGAACCTGCATTGCTTTTAGTTTCCTATTTTCAAATTAAGCAATTCTCATCAGCCAAGGTTGAAAATTCTTGCTGCAATTTACCGTGAGAGTTACCAGGATCGATGTCTACAACAGTCTGTGAAGGTATCTGTACTCTTTCCGTTTTGGCTGGGATAAAAATATTCAAGACAAACTCTCCCTCTCACACTCCAACAATTTGTAGCTAAATACTGCTTTCTGTTTAGATAGCATTGCGGAGTAATTGCCAATCACAGAGTTTCTGAAAAAATGTGCTATCTTTAATATTAAGACAACTCTGCGTAATTGAAAGGCTTATTTTAATGTAATTTGAATCGTCTGAGCTACAGCAGGGAAAGAACTTGTTAGTTAGAGTGAGCAGAGAATATGATGAGTTTTTGTCTTCTGTTTTTCTTTCCCCAAGTGGGCCTTCATCTGGAGTCCACAGGAGAAAAAACAAAGGAAAGCAAAACAAACAAACTAAACAAACTTTCTGAAGTTACTTTCACATTTGGAGACAGGGTATGAAAAAACCTTTTCCTTTGTGTTTCCTTTGGTGCAGATATTGAATTTAATTTTAAATACAATTTTAATTTCTTTTTTTTGTTGTTGTTACTTTTTTGGTAAGCTTAGCTATTACAATACAATATCTAAAATTTGACGGGTTTTCTTCTATTATTTATATGAAACCATTTATTTCTAAAGCATTAAAAAAAATAATTATGTTTTAACCTGCATATGTATATATACGTATCAATGCTTATAATTCCCAGAATATCTTGCTTCCTCCTTTTGTTTTTGGAATAGAACTGGTCACAGTAGTTTAGAACTTCATTTATCCAGTTGGAATTTTAGAAATTCGACTAGCATAGGTTATACGGCTAATATCAAACAAAATGATAAATTAGATCTTGATTTGATCAGACACTAGAAAATGTAGAAATACAGAAAGCTGCCATTTTTTTATATGATATTCTAGCTTCGTTTCTTAGTAAGGTCTTGTGTAAATTGCTGCTGGAGGTGTTGTCTTACTGCTGCTGTTACTGAGTCAGTACCTACTGCCGTGGAATCTATGGCACCTTGACAGCAGTTTCTTGGTCACCCGTTGTCAGCAAAGTCTGTAGAGACACGTAGCCCTTCATCATTGCCTGAGCAGCATAGAGAAAAAACATTTTTTCTTTTGCCTGCTATCAGGAATCTTGCTGACACTGTCAGCTGCTGAGCTTGAGTACAGCTACCAGCACCCTTTTAAATGTGCAGGGTAGGGTGATGTACTTACTCATGTTATTGTGTGAAAATAGAACTTCAGCCTTCCAAATGATCTTCCCTCCTGTCATAGTTTAAGCCCAGCCGATAACTCAGAACCATGTAGCAGCTTGCTCACTCCCCAGCTCCCGGAGGGATGAGGAAGAGAATTGAAAGAATGTAAATACCATAGGTTGAGATAAGCACACTCCAGTAACTAAGGTACAATACAAAACTACTACTACCTCTTTCTGAGTTTAACCCTTCAAGCATTGCATAGGAACTGACATATGCTTTTTAAAACAATTGCTAACCTTTCTTTCACTCTGTACTTGGAATGAGTTACAATGCAATTGAGTTTTCTGAATTCAAGCATCTTTATGCAACTGTTTACTGTTTGAACTACTTTCTCCAGAAGAGTCCAGGTAGCCATTCTGCATTCAGAGGAATGTCTTCTGTCCTCTAGTGTCAAGATATCAAACATTGCCTAAGGTCTTAGCTGAGCTCTGACCTTTCTAATTGTACATCCGAGTCTACTAAGGAGGACCCACAGGAAATCCTAATCTATTTTTGTCTGGAAGGACTTTATGAAACCTGTCAGTTGGATCTATAAATGCCACTGGAATGCATGAAGCTTATGTGACATTCACAACTGAAATATAAATCCAGTTTACGTAATAACTTTGTAATTGTTTTAGAACAAATTCTTTTTAACCTCTCGCTTTCTCTATAGCCTAAGAGATGCTCAGTCTCTTTAAAGGTGTAAACACTCAGAGCAGGGAATATCTCCAAGTATGATTAGTTAAAGATGAAACAGAATTTTCATTACTTGTTAAGAATTTTAGTCATTGTTTTAAGTAATTATGTATGTGCACCTACAGATAGATACAAAGAATCAGTACTGCAATGGCATGAAAGGGATACTGACAAACTTCAGCCACTGCAGTATCAAGGGCTGCACAACCCTAAAAATAGTTCTTATTCAAGTTTTAATCCAATTTCCATTTAAAATGTAAATATACTGAAATATTCAGTTTGTTAACATTACACTGTCTTTGAAAGTAGTTCTCACTCAGCTAACACCATCTGTTTATACCCAAATATTTTCACTCCATTCAGCCAAGTTGAAAGTATCAGTAAAAACAGTCTGTGTGGGGAAAAGAAATGTGCTGATACACATACATATTAACACAAGAGCCATTTTTAATACTGCTTTACTCTGTAGCCAAAAACTGAGCTGTTGCTTTTGAAATTCTTTAGAGGGAAAATTGAAAAAATCTTGTGAACATCTGGAACTTGAATCAAAGCCAAAGGCAGAACTTCCATTTACTTCCACATAAAAGCATCAAGACTCTGATTCAATTCACTTGAAATGTTTGAGAGAGTAGAGAATAATTACTACACCATACATGCAGCATTCATCTCCTCTGTGACAACACTTAATGTTTCAGAACTGCTCACCTTCCATGGTGAAAAATGAAGTCATTTGGTTGTGTCCTGTCTTTTACTATTTATCCCAATGCAGTTTTTCACCCTCTGCAATCCTCTTAATGGAGGGGGGAGGAGGAGGAAAGCTTAATTCTTCATACAATTTTGTATTCTTCTCTTTCCTTTAAAAAATATGTGATACAATGTAATGTGATCCCCATTCACTGTTCAGCTTCTGCCACTGACCCCAACTATCTGCTGTTTTAGCTAGTCTTGATTCTCATGAAGAAATAAACAAAAAACAACCACCAGAAGGATGTCTCCAGGAAAAGACAAAGCAAGTATATTGGCATTTAAATCTTCTATTTTTCTTTGGCAAGGGAAGCATTTATCAAAGCTTCTTTAACGCTATTTACATCAAGAGTCTTAATATATCACTGAGGGAAGGACCAGAGTCTCCCTTTGGAACTGCATAGACTCCACTAAAGTCTTTTCACACAGTTTTGTTGTCTGTATTGATTTCTGGTTTCAGTTGCATTCAGCCTAGAAGACAAACAGCCTCAGTAGTCAGCAGCTCTTTACATCAGGTGCCTTTTTACAAAGTCTCTTCCCCAGCTGGAACCAGGAAAATTCTTTCACTTGCAACTCACATGGATTAACCTATGTAGAGATGGCTAATAGGAACATAAAAATTTATAGCCTGCCTTGTCAAAAAAAATTGTGTGTTGTGACCAGGCAATTTTCAGAGAAGTGGTTCAGGATTTATAGGCTTGTTGGTAGTAGGGTGTTCTTTAAACAACTTTCTCCTTCTCACGTACTGTTGGGTTAGTGACAATAAGGGAAGCTGAAGTGAAATAATTTTTCCATTGCTGTAGTACTGATCATTAGCTCCCCAGTTGCATTCCATGAAACCAGGGTTCTGTCTTATACTTTAGCTCCCATAAATTGTTTTTTCTATCCATTTTAGGCTCAGTGCTTTCTGCTAAATTCAGTGAGAATATATCCATTCAATTTAATGAGCATTGGATTGTCTTGCTTTTGTATTTGCTAAATTTGTATTTCAGTGCTGAAAATGCTGACACTGAGAAAAAAGAACTTTCAGTTTAAAATGAAAAGATCATCATTTGAATATGCTATTATTACTCAGAAAAAGGATATTTTTGCTCCAGTGTTACACATGTTTTCCTTTAGCGTCTGTAAGTCACATAAGTGGTTTTAGTGACATGACTGTCAGTAAGCAATATGTGAGCTTGTCATGTTAACTAACTATTCAGGTTAATATACCCTAGTTCAGCTGTATATTAACATGATATCTGCATATAATAATTTCAAAATTATTGCAATGATTTGTATAGTCAGACTAAAATACCTTGCATTCTTTTACAGATTGTTATTTTATAAATAACAAGAAATAGTAGCTTTGTATGTCTAAAGGTGGCCTCAGTCAGTGCTCCTTATCTTTGAGGAAAACAAACCAGAGATACCAAGTGTTTTGAAAAGAAATGTTCTCCTATGGAATAAAACCCCAAACACATAAACACATATTTACATAAATCTATGTCTATACATATACATACATAAATGCATCCCAGCTGAACATATGAATAAACAGACGAAAGTATTTCTACTGGGAGTTTAATCTGCTGATAGCAAAGGCTATGAAAAAATATATGGCAGTTTCCAGCTAATAACCAGAAGACTCTTTCTTCAAATGCATACAATGAGTTTCAAGAAGCAAAGATATCAAATAAAAAAAATCACCTGCAAAGTGACAGCACATCAAAGATGTAGCTGCTCTCAAGGATACATTGGTATTTATTGACTGACTCACCAAATATTCAACAACCTTGTATCATATGTTTTGAAGACCAGAATGATTTCAATGCAATGCTTTGGCTTAAAAACCTATTTTCTTTCTAGAAAGGTTATTTTTGAAGTGTCACTCTGAATTCCTGTATCACTGCTTGAAGATATTTTAAAATGCATTTTTGTGTTACCGGAAACCAAAGGGGCAATATATCCAAAAATGGAGCATGACACCTGCCATTTGTAAATAGAGACAGACCCTCTTTGACTGTACTATGGCTAAAACCCAGCAAAAGAAAAGAAACTAATGCAGCTTTGACATAAGGACTCCAAGCTCCTATTCAGACTAAGAAAGCCACAAAGCCTACAGTTCCAGGGACACTGGGGCTGCAAAAGGCACACCAAGGGGAACATGCACGACACAACATTACTCCTTCCACGTTTCTCATCTGATCTACAGAGATAGCACATCATACATCTCCTTGAGCTGTTAAACAGTTCAGGATATTTAGTATTTTTGAACTTCATAATGAGGAGAAAATTCATGGTTTTCTACTTGAGAATAATTGGTGATTAAGCTCCTTCCCGTAATCTATCTAGCCAATGTACATAAGCGAAAAAACCTTGCCCTAGGAAGTGATCATTTTGTGAGATGAGGATGAACTTTTATTAGCCTTTATTTAATTTGTATAAGTATGATGTTAGACATACTTCAAATCTATCCATCTTACTTGAACTGATCTCTTGAAGAATGAATTAGTCATTCATAGGTTGTTTTATATATTACAGGAGGTAAATTTACTTCACTGCCTCTCCACCCCCTAAAAGATTTATTGCCCATTTATTTAAACATCCTTTTTTCTTTTATGTTGCATCCAAATACAAACAGTGCACCAAAACCAGCCACTATAAACTTAGCAGTTCTGCACATCCAAGGTAGCCCTTCTTGATTTCGTTTTTTTTTATTTTGTTGAGTGATCCTAAATCTTATGTAACTTTTCAAACAAAATTACTTCCATTTCTGTGCTCTGAGCCATCCTACATTTTCACACTGTTGCTTCTTAAAAGTCAGGGACAATGTCCCACTTTCAGCTAGGATAGAGTTAATTTTCTTCCTAGTAGTTGGCACAGTGCTGTGTTTTGGATTTAGTATGGGGATTTATGTATTTAGATTATGGATTTATCACTTGTGTTTTCTGAATTTCCATTTCTCCTTTTCTGTTTTTCATTATTGTTATTGGCGTTCTTTCTATTATCACTATATTTAACTTCATTTTAGTTATTAAACTGTTCTCATCTCAACCCACAGGTTTTACATGCTTTTGATTCTCCCCTCATCCCATCTAGGGAGCTGGTCAGAGGGGGTTGTGAGCAAGGGGCTGCATGGCACTTAGTTGCCAGCTGTGTTTAAATAACAACTAATGGTCTTTGTCCAGGACTGAAAATATGGGTGAGCCTAAGTCAGGGATCTCACCACACCTAGGCTATAAAAGCTAAGATAGTCAAGTAAACCAAGTAAAGTCATACAGAAAGGCAGAACCTTTGAACTACCAGCTTCTCAGAAAGAAAATGGCACATGACCTTAAAGAATGGGGATGGGAAATCTTTGTGGTGTACCCTTACAGCAAGTAAAATTATCAAATCTCCATTTGCTTTTCCCCTAAGCAGTCTTCCTGCACCCCTCAAGAGCAGGAGTGCAAAGGGCTACTCTGTCTATACACTGCCACACCACCACAAAAACATGATTCCCCCTGAGCAAAGAGCCCTTGGGAATATGCTGTGACTCTCTGTGGCCCTGCATGCAAACTCCCTTTCCTTCAGGAATCACTGACTTTAACTGGCTCACTGTAGCATTGCCAGTAAGGAAGAAAATTAAAAAAAAATCCATCCGAACAGGTAACTTCTACAGCACCTTTTCTTTGCTCCTAACAACTTCCTGCTTAGTATTCTTTAATAGTTTCAGTCTGCATATGGAAAGCTGCTCTCACATTTTACTTATTAACAAGTCATCATACTCAATCTCATAAGCAGTTTATGAAGCAGTTTCAGGTTTATTTTTCTTCCCTTTCTTATTGCCTCTTCCAGTGTAAGGGTGAGGCACTGTACTGAGGCTGTACATATCAGTTGTAAGAATAAGGAGGCTGTACAGCACTAATTCAGGAAAACATTCCATCACAATATTGCCAGTATTGTCAATACTCTCAGTAAACCCCAGAAATTAGAAAATAGAAATAACAACCATGTTCTTCCAGTGTGTTCACATTACATATTTTTAGTCCCCAACTATAATCAGTGTTTATTTTAGCTCACACCTCAGCTTTTTATTTATTTGTAATAAAATAAATAAATAAAAAATATTTTTATTTTTATTTATTATTTCTGGAAGGTTCTAGATAATAAATTTAAAAATCACCTGGTATTATTTCACTTTCTGCCTCTATAATATGACATAACTTCTTTCCCAGATCTCAAAACACGATTTCTACAGCTAAGAATAACATTGTGTGGTTTCTTTCGTATTTGTGGCCATCAGGTTAACAGGAGTGCACTTGAATTAATATGCAATTTCATCCATTGTAAAACATTACCAATATAGTATCGCCTTGTAGTAGACATAGCCTGAAGTGTATAAATGAGGTGTGTTTTCTGTATATTGCAATTCAACCACCAGTATCTCTTTTCAAAATCTCTGTGCGACATGGGTTATTATTATAATCATTTTTCCTTTAGCTATATTTAGCTAGGAGTTGAAAACAACATGGGTGCCTCACCTCTAGCACATCTAGGTAACCACCCATTGATTTATGCATTGCGCCTTTAGATACAGCTTAAAATTAAAGTGTGTTTGAATAAAAAAATTATTTACCCAGATGTTAGAAATCAACAGTAAATCAAAATTCAGCAAACCCTCAAAACTCTTTACGGTACTAGCTACATCTGGGACGTGATGCATGATTTCCAAGTCTGAGAAACAATGTTTTTATAAGAATAGAATTGGGTCCTGCTGCAGTATGCAAAAATTACTGAGTTTGTTTTTAAGTAAGCTCTTGTAGTAACAAAAACTAATAGATCAAAGAGAAATGATTCAGGAATTATTCAACCTGTCACAGCATAAACTTTGTTACAATGCAACATCTTCCTGAACTAGAGTAAATCTTTCTGGTTTAATTGGAACTTGAATCACCTTGACCTTTCCTAGCATAGAGCAGAGTGCCCCTCTGAACCAATGGCAGCATCTGCATCCTCATTCCATTTTAATCAGAGCTCAATTTGGATTTCTATGTCTCTGCAATCAGTGCATTGCAGAGCAAGGAAACTGCAGAAATAAATGAGATGTTACCTTGTTCCAGCTGATTAAAACATGATTCAAGGTGACTTTTAGGTGACACAACAAGTTGTCAGAACAGCAGTGCACTTTCCTTTATGAAGGGAAAAAAGTGTGTGAGGGATGTTTATTTCCCCTATCTGAGCTAAGTGACAGAATTGAAATGAGAGCACTAGTGTGTCCATGAAAATATATCAGTGTTAAAAAAAATCCTATTATTAGACACAGTGGAAACTACATCTTGGATAAGCCTCCCATACTGCGGATAATTATCACAAGCCAGAATGCTAATTGCTTTTCGATCTGCTCTGTGCTTCCAATGAGTCTTGTTGAGGGCTACTGGGGCTGTACCAGACACTATCACTTAATAAGATGAAGTTTATCAAAGTAAAACATCAACTATTACGAGGTGAAGAGCAGGAAAAACACACCTTAAAATGAAAAGAGAGGAAGCTGTGGAGAAAGAAGAAAAGTAAAAACTGTTTTCGTTATGCTTGCTTCTCAGGTATTAAGAAACAATGTCTTTACCACAGTAAAAATTCTCATGGTCACCTGAAAAGGTGAGTACTTGTTCTATGTTTAAAAATTTGTGCTTTTTTCTTTAATTTACAAGAGAGAAGTCCATCCACCAGCTGAATATTTACAACATTTTGAGTTTTGATTTTTGGTGGGTTTTTTTGTTTGTTTTGTTGGTTTTTTTTGTTTGTTTTGTTGGGGTGTTTTTTTCTGTTGGATGGCTGGTTTTTTTTACATTTCTGACTATTCTGGTTAAGAACTATCAAGGTGGGAGTCTACGCCTTTTTTCACTTTCTTGTGAAATCCTGGATTATCTGCCATGATTTCTACGGTAGATTTTAGTTTACCCCCAGTATTCCAGAAAATACATAGGATGAGAAATATAGATTTTGCAGAAAGACTACTATAATAAAAATGACCTTCCTGAAGAAAAGTGAGAACATTCTCACATTTCTCCATTTTACAGTATTTGCTTCCTTATGATTAGATCTTTTCCGTACAAGACCATCAGTCATGAACTCAAAGACCAAAGTAGGCAATTTCCACAGAAAGTGTTCTAAGCACCATTAAAACACAGTAAGATATGCTGGCTGCTTTAAAGACACAACAAAGAAGCCACCCAAGTTTTATTGCAAGTCTGCAGGAGAGAGAGAAAGAACACAGAGGTCAGTGTTTCCACTCCTATATTAAATGCAGCAGCATTCTCCCCTACAAAACAAAGCTAATGCCTCTGCAAAAAGGCAATGACAACAAAACTGTGGCTGCACCATAAGTTATTTATTGCACTGATGCACGCTTTGTTCTGACTCCTTTTCTAATCTCTGATTTAGGCAGAGTGAGAAGAAATAATCATAGTGAGGAAGAAGAGAAATATGTCTTTGATTTCGGTTCTGCAAAACCTGTCAGTTCTCTGTACTGACAGTTTCAAGTGTGGAGGTCAAAAGAGCAACAGAGGACACAAGACCAGTAAGTTAAGGACTTAACAGCAGTAACGCTACTTATGAGTCATGACAGCTGTGAAAACAGAAGCAAACCTGGGTAGATCAAGTGATCAGATTGTATCACAAAATTGAATGCAGATGTCAACATTTCACATGGTTTTGTATGTGTGTTCACTAACCTTTAGAAGAAAGTACTTTGCCACTCTTAAGTTACCATTTAAAGCAGTAAGAAAGACAGACCACCCCAGAAAAATTATCTTAAACCTACTGTTGATAAAGTCTTTAAGTCCTAGTGCTTCCCGGAAGCTG
This sequence comes from Pezoporus wallicus, assembly GCF_028554395.1. NCBI lineage: Eukaryota > Metazoa > Chordata > Aves > Psittaciformes > Psittacidae > Pezoporus > Pezoporus wallicus. The sequence continues at coordinate 1,325,244 of NW_026634996.1, forward strand.
ATGAAGAAAAGCTAGCCTCTTGTCAGTAAGCTGCTTTGACCCTGCAGCTCTCTGAACTTCAGAAGAAAAACTTTTAAGGCTCTAATCCAAAAGAAACAGAAAAGAAACTCACATAACCTGTGCATATACATATAGAAAAGAAAAAAAAAAGAAAAAAAGAGAAAAGCTCTTCAACTAGTTTGAATTCTCCGTTTCTGTTGTAATCCTAATTATAGACCCTAACCTCTGTTTCGCATAACACACTGTATTTCTAATAAGTAGTTTTAACACCTGAATCATTGTCTTAACCTTACATTGCTCCATCTCAAGGGCAATCTCATCCTTCCTCAGGAAAGATGACCTACTTCCGAGATGAAGTCTAACAATTGGGTTATTCAGTGACAATACTTTTCTTTTCTTTTGCTTTTCCTTAGAATAGTCTATTTGCCTTAAAAATCCCTTGCCCTCATTCTCTAACTCTTTTGATCCAAGTAAACTTTTGACAGCTTGCCTTAATATTAAGTATTACGGCAAGTAAGATAAATATGCCTCAGCAACGACTATAACGTTATTATCTGAATACTTGGTACAATCAGTCAACAAAAATGTTTCATTTCATACATCATTTGCCACTTCTATAGGAATCGCAGAAGATACTGCAAATGAATTCTAAAGTGAAAATTTCATAGTAGAAGGGGATGCATGATGCATGCATAAAATTACCTTTCACCAGTTCTTTCCACTTCTCATCACTGTGCCTTCCCTTAGGGATAAAACTTTGGAATGAAAACTACAGAAGTCTCAAGCAAAGGAAAAAGAAAACACTTAGAGGGAAAAGATGACTACATTGTGGGTCTTTGTCCACTGTACAGACAAACTCTGACTCGTGTTCATAACAGCAATCAACATCTGAACAGTTTGAAACAGACCCAAACCAAACACACACACACAAAAAAAACCCAACCCAAAATAAGTGAACAAAAAACCCAACAAACAAAGCAAACCAAAACCAAGCTTGGCACCAACACTGCAATAAGCATGTAACTTCAGCCAAAACACTAGCTATCTGCTCAGCCCCTTGTTTTTTTTCACCCATTTTACTTTTAATGAAATACAGGATAACCGCAGTATGGCTGGAAGGCAACAAAGATACCTTTAAAAACAGGTGCCACACTGCAACAAGAACCTATGAAGTTTACAAAGGCCCTCACCAAGGAATTGATCTCAGTTGGATGGGGGCTGTTTCCACCTGCTTACTTTAATTGTGCTGACCATGGCACCAGGCAGAGAGATGATTAATGTGCTTAAAATGGAAGCATGAAATCAAAAGAAAAAGGAAGTATTTTCTATCTTTCCTATGTTCCTCCCTTATTTTCCAAGCAAAATAGTAACCAAAAGTGACATTTTTTGTTATCAGGAGTGATACTTTTGTTATTAGGAAAAATTACAATTCTGCTGAATTCTGAAGGTGTATTTTCTTTTATCAGAGCACGTATTTGTCTTGGAGATACTCATATTAGCACCTATAAACTACAACAGACTTTTGGTGGTTTTGTTTCTTGACTTTTTTTTTCTTTAATATCTAAATAATGTGCTGTCCCTTTGGTACTTACTGACTACCATTCAAACACCCTGGGTTAACAAATACCAGCTGGCAGATCAGCCCCTTGCTCACTCCCCCTCAGTGGGATGGCAGATAAATGGGAATGGGAAGGATAAAAGTGAGCAAACTTCCACGCTGAGATAAAGGCAGCTTAATAGTGAAAGCAAAAGCTGTGCATGCAACCAAGATATGTACTGCATATTATCTGTGTTTCTTTAGCCTACATAAATTGTAAGGGGAGTAGTGCAGTAACAATATGGGTCTAGCAGTTCTGCTTCTTCTTGCACCCATAAAGTAGGGTTTAAATACTGTGCAGCCTTGCTCAGAATTTCCCTCGGGGGATTTCAGGCACAATTTCTGTTACATAAAGTGCATACAGTCTGCTACAGTAGTTGCTACTACTGTATAAAGATTGCAGTATGTGAAAGCAAACAAACTCTGGGAAATGGTAAGAGTAATTTTCAATGTCACAAAACATTATGTCCCTTATTGCCTTTATTTATTAACCACTAGCACAACTGATAAACACCCATAATACAATTTTCATAATCCAAAATACGTGTACCTAAGATCAGCTGCTGTATTCAAGGCTTTCTGTCCTGAATCAAGACAAAGGTCTGTTGAGATGAGAACTGCAGTAAAAAGTGACTTCTAAGGAAATGGTGTGGGAAGCAGAGTGAGCAAAAATATTTTTCCTGACTGTTTCTACTACAGGTCCCTTCCTTCCTCTTTTCCAGACGTTTCCATCCAGAAAAATTTCAAAATACATATCTGTTAAAATTCTCACAACATATATGGACCTGCATCGTGCAGAAGGAAAGAATCAAAATTCAAACCGGTCCCTTCTGATTTATGAATGTGACACTTACTTACATGCATTTACCTGGAAGAGATTGCTTGAGTAACTAGCATTCTTCCTTTTGAAATGTCAAAAATAGTAGCTATAGACATGAGAGATTTAAGTAAGCTAATATGATTTTTCTAATTATACTATTCTTATGTATCTATATTTGTTTTCATAGCAGTAAAAAGCCTTAAAACTGTGTAGAAAGACATTCTACACAAAATATATCAGAGGGAGAAGGAGGACAAGACTCTGATGGCTGAAATTTTTTGGTATCCGTGTGAACTTGAATTATCACCCACTATCAGCTATGAAGAAATCAGAGGTTTGGAATGAAGACTTTGGCAACTTTAGTGGGGAAAAAAAACAATTTGTTTACATATCTTATTGAAAGAAACCCTCCAAGAATACAAAAAGTTTGCTAAATATATACATTAATATGTCCCATTGCTTAAGGAAGCCAGTGTTCTGAAGAACCACAGAGATCTCTGTTACTGTGATCAGGTTTACCAGATTTGTTACTCAAATTCTTTGTGCAAGAGGCCAAACAGCCCACTGCAGTAAGTTAGTTCCATGTATTTCAACTGAAACACTCTTTTCTGCAGTCATCTCACAAAATGACCCAGCATGCAGGACTTTATATTCCTGACTAATCTTGTGGAATTCTCTGACCATGAAGACATAATCTCTCAAGTTCCCATATAAGCATTTGTTGTGGTTTAAACCCAGTCAGGTAACTCGTTCGCTCACTTCCCCCCCTTTCTTGCCCTCCCCCTGCTCTCGGAGGGACAGAGAGGAGAATCAAAAGAATGCAACTCCCACGGGTTGAGATAAGAACAGTTTAGTAACTAAGGTATAACACAAATCACTACTGCTACCACCAATGATAATAATGATAAAGGAAATAACAAGGGAACAGAATACAACACCTCACCACCCGCTGACCGATAACTCGCCCCCCAAGCCCGACCAAGCTCCGACCGATACCTCCTCCAACCCTGCAGTCTCCCAGCCCTTCCGGCTAACTCCCAGTTACATCCTGGGCATGACGTGCTGTGGTATGGAATACCTCTTTGGTCAGTTTGGGTCAGGTGTCCTGTCTCTGCTTCCTCCCGGCTTCCCCTCCTCCCTGGCAGAGCATGAGGCTCACAAAGTCCTTGGCCAAACCAAAACTTCTCTATCAGCTCTGTTCCCAAGCCGAAAGTCAAAACACTGCACTGCACCAGCTACCAAGGAGGAGAAACATGACTGCTACTGCTGAACCCAGGACAGCATTTATTCTGCATTTTAAAAGGTATCAAAGGTATGAAATATCAACAGCTAATATAGACAAGAATAAACAATTATCAAGGTTAAAAGATAAGAAAAGTGAAGGGAGGTGTAAGCTAGCACAACTCTGAACTTTATAAGTTGTTGTTTTCTCAAATTATAACATTTTAAAATGGAAGATTGAATCTCTTTTTACACTTTTGTTTTTCTAATTCTCTCCAGTGTCCAAATTTACAAAGGTTAGATGCCAGTATGATATAGAATAAAACCATTTGTGACTCATCTTGAAAGGTTACAGAGAGGGAAATCTGATGCATGAGAATGCAGCTGACTTTTTATTTTTTTCTAATAGGTTTGATATCCCAACAAAAGACAAAATTAATGAATTCTTGCCTGGATTTCCAGACAATATATCGGGATATCTAAGCAGTCAGATTAAGAACACATTTTTCTTTCCCCTGTACTGTGACAAATTTTAGTCAAAATCTGGTGCTTGTCAGGGATGCTGCGAATACCACCTGGATATCATAAAATCAAACAAATAATGTGCGTTTATTCTCTATAACCACAGAAAACTGTTCAACCTTCACAAGGCCTGCTTAGTAAAATAGACTGGATATTACAATAGAGAAGAAAGGCTAAAACTGACTATCATCACAACTTATCTGCAATTTTCTACCTTTCTATTCTCAGGCCACACTGATAATCAGGGTTAACCTGAGGGAAAATATTATCCAGGTGTCTGAAATAGCATGGTCTAGTCCCATAAAGGGCTTTGAATATTAAAGTCAAAATTCTCACTGGGGTCCCTGTGGGACATCAAAACAAAGTACAAAGAACTTGGAGCATTTGTTAACAGCAACATGACTTGCTAAACAATGGGATTGCTATGCTTTGTACACAGCAGGTTCCCAGTGAATGTATGTCATTCAAAAGGTATGAAACAAAGCAATCAAGCTTAGCATATTTGGACTTCAGAAGTCTAATATTGTGCAGTGCTAATCAGGATTGGTAGAAAATTTTCAGATTAATAATTTCTTTGTCTAAAGTGAAAGTGAAATTAATCTGAACTGTCTCTGGGTAGTGATTTACTTACAGAAAAAGTACAGATATAAAATATCTGCCAATTCATACATTTCATTTTGTTAGAATGAGCTATTGTGTGACTTGAAAGAACAAAAAAAACTCCATTTCATTTCATGGCAACCAAACCAACCAACCATCCACATAAGCACAACTGACATCTGTCAATTTGCCATAAAAATACACACTTTGTACCCTGATAAGAACAGATATTAAAAAAAAAAATAAAAAGGCACAAAACAAAGTCACACTTTTGATGTTTTTAAAAATGCAGAATAAATGCTTATATGGGAACTTGAGAGGTTATGCCTTCATGGTCAGAGAATTCTGCAAGATTAGTTAGGGATATAAATAATGCTGATTAATACTGGATCTTGTGCCCTGTATCAAAATTACTTCTTGCTCTCAAACACCACGATCTCCACCATCCCCACCATTTAGTTTCAATGAAGCTGCAAATTCTAGTCTGACTTTGGGAAAACTGGGACAAAATATACTAGCTACCCCCAGTAGCTTCCTATAAATCAGGAACAACAGAGAGGAAGAAGACTGATTTCAAGAAGAAATACTGCCCAAAATCAACCCTTGCAGAGAAATCAAATATAATATTGAAACTCATAGTTCTTAAAGTTTTAAGAATGTTGTTTCTGCACACTCTATTTCTTTTCTCCTCCATCATAAAGAAAAACCTTTTTAGTAAAACTTTGAAAGAGAAAAGCTTTAAGTATTGAAATTGATATACCATATGATATGTTACTTTTACTTTTCAAGCATCAGTTTAGACAGGAGAAAAAAAAAAGTACTTAAAAAATCTCGAGACATGTTAACTTCATGATTTAATTAAAAGCTCTACTTACTGCTTTACCAAAATGTGTCTTGCATTATGCCTTTCAGTCTAGCAGCGAATGAAATCCCCAAACTTTTCATCCTTAACTTTTAAAAGTAAATTATTTCTTGTAAACATTTTATATTATTTCAGATTGTCCTGGGTTCAGCAGCAGCAGTCATGTTTCTCCTCCTTGGTAGCTGGTGCAGTGCAGTGTTTTGACTTTCGGCTCGGGAACAGAGCTGATAGAGATGTTTTGGTTTGGCCAAGGACTTTGTGAGCCTCATGCTCTGCCAGGAGGGAGGGGAAGCCAGGAGGAAGCAGAGACAGGACACCTGACCCAAACTGACCAAAGAGGTATTCCATACCACAGCACGTCATGCCCAGGATGTAACTGGGAGTTAGCCGGAAGGGCTGGTGCACTGCAGGGTTGGAGGAGGTATCGGTCGGAGCTTGGTCGGGCTTGGGGGGCGAGTTATCGGTTGGCTGGTGGTGAGGTGTTGTATTCTCTTTCCTTGTTATTTCCTTTATCATTATTATCATTGGTGGTAGCAGTAGTGATTTGTGTTATACCTTAGTTACTAAACTGTTCTTATCTCAACCCGTGGGAGTTGCATTCTTTTTGATTCTCCTCTCCGTCCCTCCGAGAGCAGGGGGAGGGCAAGAAAGGGGGGGAAGTGAGCGAACGAATTACCTGACTGGGTTTAAACCACGACACAGATAATACATGATTTTGAAAAAGGTGAAAATTCTTGTTATTATCCTCTATTATATGAGGAACCTAAAGTTACAAAAATAAAGTGGTAGGCTATTTTCATACATATACATTTATCATCTTAACAGTGTCTGAGTTCTCACTTTTTGTCTGCCATTTCAGCAACACAAGGGAGCTTGCGACAAGCCATTTTACTTACAGTTATTTTATTTAGGCTCAGAGGAATATAAATTAGTTTGAGAAAATCCTGAACATTTTACTTTGAAGACTGGAAATAATTACTTCATGCCAAGTGTGAAGACATACTTAGTTTACCCTCCTGAAAGCTAAATTGCAATCAGTTCCCAAAACAGAGAGAGAGTAAAAAAGCAGAGATCTGATCTTCTGGTTTTCCTGATTTCTCCCAATATTTTCTGAGTGACCATGCTGCATCTGCTGGGAAAAGCTCCAAAATTGATTATGTCGTCTAAACAGGTTACTTGGTGAAATTAAACAAAACTCACAGTAGGCTAATTGATTCCCAGTCAGGCTTGAATCAGACCTCGATAAACCAGCTAATAAGGTGTTTTGTTAAGCTGACATATGGACAGGTTGTAGCAAGTAACAATTTGAACTGTAGTACATGGATATTTACAATAGTTTCCTTTAAATATAGAAGATAACACAGAATAACCACTTTGCTTTATATAATGACATAATAACAGCATCATGCTGTTGTTCAGTAATGCAAGTGGTGTATAAGTCATTAACAGGTTTCCAGATGGCAAAATGGTTGCATTTTTGCATCTTAGATGGGGAATGGAAAGCTTTCTTGGATGGGGGTTAGGACTTTATCTCTCTCTGGGAAGTCTGATTGCTGACTCAAAATTAGGCCAAAGAGAATAATAAAAATAACGTAGTATGCTTCAACACAGTACACCACTATAGGGAATTTACATTTATACTGAGTCACGATTTTTATTTTTATGCTGTACATAGTTCCAGGATACACTGCCAAAGAAAGTCTAGACCATGGTACAACCAAGCTGGATACAATCCTGAATGACACAAAACATTCCAATTGCAGAAAAAACCCAAATGTTTTCCATGTAAAGGACCTGTGAGTCTATATTCCAGATTCTAAAGAACTTCATAAATAAAGATTGGTATAAAACTGCTGTATCTGGGCAGACATTTTGCCTGCAGTAGTAAGCACTTTGAGGTGCAGACCAGTTTCTTCATTAGTCTGTTTCCATAACTTCTGAAACATCTTTTTTGTTCACCCTGAGGAAGTAATCTGACGCTGAAAACCTTGGCAATTAAATTTATCAGATTTTGAAAGACGATTTCAGAATTTCAGAGGTTTAGCTTTTAATATACACTTAATTTTCTGTATTGAGTGTACCAATAAGAAGCTGAGTAGAGATTCCCCTCTTCTTTTGTTTTTAAAAAGAAATAATGATTTTGAAATTTTATTTTCCATCACTCAGAAAAATTCTTTTTTCTTTTTTTGTTATGAACTGCTAGCTAGAGATAAAAAATTTGAGAGTCTACTTAAAGCAGTTTTTCATCCTTAGGTTCCTTTGCCACTTATTCAGATTAAGGGTGTGGTAGTAGGGGTGAATGTAAGCCAAAAAAAGCATTAATAAAAAGAAAATTTCCATTTAAAAAAAAACAATAAAGAAACAAGATATGCTGCACTTCAGATGTTTGCTGGAAGCACAAGAAGAAGAGAAGCACTAACAAGTCTGACTAGTTAGAAAACACTTGAAAGAAATACGGGTGAAAAGTATAAGCTCACCAGCTACATCTTTCTAGAGTTAGTAAATGTTGCTCCCAGCAATGCAGTGACTTGACCACAGCTCAGGTCATAACAGCCAAAAGATGCAGTGGCTATCTATATACGTGAGACAAACTGACATTACCAAAGAGTTCTTGCACAGATAGTATTTCTAGCTAAATATTACCTGGTCTGTCTTTCCTCACCAATAATCAGAAGAGGGCAGTGACAACGCTGATTAGCACACTGAAGAGAAGGAGTTTTGCCTGATAACACATATTTGCTTCATGCAATTGGTAACATGAATCTAGATATTATTTGCTACTAAGCTAGACTTCTTGGTTACAATTTTCAATCGAATTAATTCTATTGCGGTTTGAACACATGTAGTTAAACAGAGCTGAAGATAATTGTATCCGTAACTAAATTTTCAAGACACCCACAAGTTCATAGGTGGTCATTAGTTGTGTTTAATGTTACAGGGACAGCAGAAGGGCTGAACCTAAAGGAATATTGGTTCAACTTTAATTTCAGTTAAGCTGAGTCTGCTTATTTTAAAAAATGGCTATGCAGAACCTAAAGGAAGTGCAGGTCCTTATTTTAATTTTTTGGGTAATTATAAAGTTACTACGATCTGAGATGAACACTACTTACAGTTTATCTTCTTTCTGCTTAAAAGAACAAATTATGATAATGCAGTTATGTAAAAAACAGGGTAAGAAGAGCAGTTTCTATTAATATACAAAGCTATTAAATTTTGGTTTAGCTGATCCAACAGCTGTAACCAACCACTTCTGATGTGCTATGTGTCCAAAGAAACCTGCATAATTCAGTGACAGGGATTTACTGAACAGTTCAGAAGACATTTAGGCATGGTTTGTGAACTTACTGACTTCCACTGACAGCTAAAAAGAGGACATCAGTATGCGTTCATTTAATGACTACTATGAAGTTGTAGAGACTGGATTCAATATAAAGCTCCTCAGCTATCCTGAATAGCGATACAGAAATCTTAAGGTTGTTCTTATCTCTTACTATGCATGATTGTAAGAAAAGGAAAAGATTTTATTATAAAATTACTAATTTCTCTAAAAAAAGAATGCTATTTAGTTTAAAAATAAGTTTTGTTAATACATATAAATGGATAGCAAACAGATGTAGTAGATACAAGCTGTTTTATCCAAGTTGAGTAATTTTTCAAGTTATATAAAGCAGAAAAAATAGCAAAATGAATATCGGTTTTGTTCTATAGAATTGATTTCCTTTCTGACTAAAGTTAAAGTCTGAAACGTTCATCTTTCATTTAGAACTTGTCTTGGCCTAACCTCACCCAGCAGCTGAGTCCCTGTCAGCTGCTTACTCACTCCCCACTGGTGTAATGGGTGAGAAGATGGAAGAGTAAACAATGAGACAAACTGTGGGCTGAAATGAAGACAGTTTAATAGGGAAAGAAAAATCCATGCACGTAAGCAATGCAAAATAAGGAATTATTTACTGCTTCCCATTGGCAGGCATGTGTTCCACCATCATCAGGAAAGTAGGGGTCCATCATGCGTAACTGTTACATGCGAAGACAAATGTCATCACTCTGAACATACCCCCTCGCCTTCCTCCTCCCAGCTTTATATTGCTGAGCTTGACATCATATTGCATGGACTATCCCTCTGGTCAGTTGGGGTCACCTGTTCCAGCTGTCCCCTCTCCCAGGTTCCTTTGCACCTCCAGCCTACTCTCTGATGGGGTGAGAAGCAGAAAAGGCCTTGACTCTGTGTAAGCAATGTATCCCTGTGTTATTACCACTGTTTTAGTCACTAATTGAAAACTCAGCACCATAGCAGCTGATGTGGAGAAAACTAACTCTTATCCCAGCCAAAAGCAGTACTGAACTTCACCACAAATGGAGTTTAATTCACATCCAGAGATCCAGATTTAACTAAATTTATGAAAATGCAATGGTGGATCTGTTATGAGCCATTTTAAGGGTGAAAGTTGAGCCTAGGAAATGAAAAGCGGTTTAGCTTATTAATTGTTCTAAAATCTATCCATCAGTATAAATTTTTTTATATGGTTTTCCCAGATATTCTGCAGTGATAATAATAATAACAAAAAAAAAAAGCTGACAAGAAAATGCTAAACATGAGCGTTCTGACAAAAAGAAGTTGTATTTCAAAAAGGGTTAAAAATAATGCAGGAGAGAAAACATGTAAAACACAAACAAGATGGCTAACTCCAATCTGAACTACACATCTAAGTTCACCTACAAATTTATGTTCTCTGGGTGCTGACTATTTCTTAATAAGGTCTATTAAACCAAAGTACAGAACTAGAGCTAATCAAAGGTATGGTTCATAAGTCCACAGTAAGGAGTGGTACACTGGGTGAAAAGGACACACTTGAAATACTTTAAAAAAATGGTTTCATGAAGTCAAAATAATTCATGTGCACTCTTTTTTTTTATATTATAATAAGGCCATTGTCAAATGTTAGATATTTTTAATCTCCAACAATGTCAGCAGCCTGCCTTCTACTTATTGTAACTATTCCTTTGTGCTACATAACAATTCATATCCAAAAGATTCAGCATGAGTGTGGTGCTCTAATTATAGGACTTTTGAATACATTATCCCTCTCTGTTGTAATTAATCTTTTAATTGCCTAATGTTACTTCAGCAGAAAGAGATGGTCAATTAATATACACATGTCTGTGTCTACTGTCTGCGCCCACCAATATCCTTCCTTGTGAAACTGCATGTCACGAGAATAGTTTTAGTTATGCCTTTATAGGATGTACAATGCCTCCATCAAAACACTGATATTTTCAGCAATAAGATTGCTGTATCTTTATTTTGGTAAAATGTGAGGTTTTGTTTTATTTTGCTACTCTGAAAAAAAAATTAGTTTCTTCTTCCATTTGCTTTCTGTTTCTTTCCTAGCTCCCCATACCTAACACACATTTGGCATGCGCTCTTCAGACACTTCTAAGTGCTTGAGATATTAAAATCAAGGAGTGCAGTGCATAGGTATGATATAGACAAGTTTTTTTCTGCTGTGTATCTTGACCAGCAAAAATTATCCCTACTAAACCCATAGTGGTTGCATGGAATCAGTTCAGACTGGGAGTAGCAATATTTGAACAAAAAATAGCAGCAAAAGAACATATGGCAGAAGGTTATGATCTCCACTGAAATGCACAGTTAGGTTTTGTGATAATAGAAAGTGTGACTAAAATACTACCTATCAAATTTGAAATTAACTCCCAGTTCTGTAAAAATCTACAGAAAGTGCTTGAAAGCAAACAGAAAAAATTCTATGCCCAAGTTCTCAATACTAGGTCCCAAAAAAATAATATTTGAATTCAAGCATGCAGTATTCCTTTAACTTTGTGGTAGCATTTTAATTTACTTTTATGGAATTAAGGTATTAATTTTCAGTCACCAATTTGAAACATGCTAATTCAAGGTCAAACTGAAAAAAAACAATTCTCACTAAATGAACTGGTAATAGTGTTTTCAAAAACAAAAGCAATATCAAAAAAGAGGAGGTAAACCAGTTCATTAAAAGTTTTCCACCACGCTGCCTGAAAACTCTGATAATCACTGAAATTAAACAAAACAAGGATACCAAGGCGAATCACAAAAAAGTTAGGGTTGGAAAGGACCTTATGATCCTCTAGCTCCAGCCTCCTTTCCATGGGCAGGGACACCTCACACTACATCATATCACCCAAGGCTCTGTCCAACCTGGCCTTGAACACTGCCAGAGTTGAAGAATTTACCACGTCTTTGGGCAACCTCTTCCAGTGCTTCACCACCCTCACAGTAAAAAACTCCCTTATCTTTAACTTGAACTTCTCCTGTTTCAGTTTAAACCCATTACCCCTTGTCCTATTGCTACAATCGCTGATGAAGAGTTCCTCTCCAAGTAATGTAATCCAAGGTTTCAGTACAAGAGGAATAAGTACGTGACTTTGGTAACTACTTCTTTACAGTTCGCATTATAAAAGAAATAGAAGGAATTTACATTCCAACTTGTAAATAATGTCCGTTAAGAATGAAATAGGTCTTTTTTTTATCTAATGGACAATTAAACAAAACCACAGAATTCTGAAAAATCAAAATCTTACCCTTCAATCACATAATTTTGCCAACTTTTACAGTGCTCTCTTCTTACTAAAATGTTGTTCATAAGGAAAAAATCCCAAACAAACATACAAAAAACTTTCAGATCAACAGAATAAGGCTATTTCAGTCAAAAAAGCAAGCAAATCAGGAATTTGAGTTGCTCATAGGAAAACACTTTTCTTTTAGTTGAGCTCTGGCTAAAGAACCTTCTGATTGCCATTAATGATCACATGCTGTTGGATGTGAGACTTTTTTTGTAGCAGGGAACTTAAGTATTTCTTAGCTCTACAGAGGAGAAACACACCACCACACACACCCCCCTCCCCCCTTCAGCCAGACACTGCCAGGGCCAGATTAAATTCATGCTGACATTTGCAGTTAGTCAACTGGCAGTCTTACCCAGCTGTGTTCTCCAAATACACATCAAATTCCATGTTACCTTACTTTATGCTGAAAACAGACATAGTGAACTATCAGAGAAAGTCATATGAAATGCACAAGAAGTATCTCAGTTTTCCCTTTCCACATTTTTGACAGTCTAAAAGCACAGAATACTACAATATTGATGCAGCAAAATAAAAAATAAGAAATAAAGCTCAGCCGCATGAACTATAATTTGAGGTATGGTTAGGTAATCTACCTCTTCTGATTTACTACAATGGTTTTAAGTATTATAAACAAATATGACCTGCCAGACATTAAGCTGGACTTACAGACTGTGACTTACAATTTTTACACATGCAAAGTCCCTTGTTTTTTTTTCTACAGGTGAGAAAGTTCAAGGAGTCCTGCGCCTCCCATCTCTCATTTACATTTTATGCTTCAAGAACAGGACAAGACATCCCTAAGCATCTATTGCTGAGTAACACGGTAGATGGATATGTTACAGATCGTGAATTAACAGGGTCAAAAAGTGGTCTAACTCCCTTAGACTTTGGAGCAATTGCTTTCACAGACACTTAAACTATTAGGAAATGATGTAAGACAGCTTAGTTCAACTTTAGAAATGCCTAGTACTTCAAAATGTTCTCATACCTTTTATTCCACAAGAGGTGACTGTAGTATTAGCAATGGTATAATCAACTGTTTAGGTCATGCACAGTGAAATTTTCCAACTTATTCTCTTTTTCATATTTGTATTGAAATGACTAAGAGCTGTTTCGGTTTGCTTTACAACATATTTCTCTGTCAAAGATAAAATCCTGACCTGTGCCAGTTTGCAGTCTATCTGTGCCAAAACCGAAAATCTAGGCCTGGAAAGAAAAAGAAAATGCCTTTGCTAAATGTGAACTGAATTGTGAGGTATGTACTTTGCTGTCTTACAGAATCTCAGATTGTAAAATGAGATCATCTCTGGCCTCAGGCTTGGATTCTAAAGCTTATGCACACACAGGACTTCATGAACTTCTACAGTCTCATCAAAATCAATAGGAGTATTCATGAGATGAAACATATTTACATTCTTAGCTCCTTTCAAAGTCAGTGCTTTTATTATTTGGATTCAGGGTCAAAGTTTTCAGTGACCAACTATGTCAGTAGCTCACTCAAAGAGTAACAGACAATTTATGCCTGTCGTGCTGTGTTACAAAACAAAATACCTTCTTCCTCTCACCCTCACTTCCTCTTCTGTGTGCTTTGAAAATGTCAGCAGCCTGTTACACCAAATCAACATGCAATTGGTTTATGAAAATTGCTAGTTTGCTTAAATCAACATTCAGCAAGTAGAGATTTTTTCTATTGTTATGACATTGTTTTGTGACTACTGAACTGCAAAAATATCATGGATTTTATATGTAAACCATGCAAAAGCACAGAATAATAATAAGAAAGAGCTAGCACAATGAAGACATCTAAGGCTCAGAGTACAGAAAGACATCTAAGAACCTCAATTCACTGAGCAAGAGAAAGAGGATGTAGAACAGAGAATGTCAGGACCATTAGTGACAATGCACAAAGATCATCCTATCCTGGTCTTTGCAAAAGAGTCAGCAACAAGATGCTGCAACTAGGCAGAGCAAAATCAGAAACATCTTGTGGATCTCTCCTTAGAGAGTCAGCACTAGCAGAACAGTTAAAGAAGCACCAGTGAGATGGCAGCATCTATTTTCTAATTTCCTAGAGATTAAAAGAAGGCTGTCTCTCTTTCTTATCTCTTCTGTATCAAGAACTTGATAGCCTAGTGCTCCTGACTTCTTCAGCTAGAAGTTTCAAATGAAAGAGAAGGAATATATGAGCACCAGTCACTTTATTTTTTTGAGAACTTATTCTAGTTGAGACCTCCCAGGGTTCCAGGTCCAGCTCTGGACTGAAAGGTGGCTGTTGATACTGGAAGAAGGGGTTCTAAACACTCTCTTAACTACAAGTAATATGTTTATAATAATCTAGTCTTTACAACATCAAATTAATAAGTCCAGGTGTAGGCTATTTCACAAAATGTAGCAAAAGCCTTGCATGGGTAGTCAGTATGGTGTCTTCATCACAAGTAAACTTCTGATCTTCTCAGTTCTGAAAATTGTGAAATAAAAATCCATGATTTTGTGCAACCAACCCAGTAGCTCCATATTTCCTTCATAAAGGACTATCTTTCAGTCACCCTTAGAGGGTGTCTGAGTCTGCATACATACATTTGATATTGTACAGTAAAAGTAATAAAGCCTGATCCACTGTCTGCAAAATTAAAGTATGTTCCAAATTCAGTAAAGGATTTCTTGTATCAAACTCCCTGTCAACTATTTCCCTATCACTAGCCTATCTTTCCGCACATTCTTTTAAAAAGATCATTAATTTCTTCACTTAAAAACAAAATCTCTGAAAAGTAGGGGGGTTTAAATTTTAAGTGATTTTGAAACATTTAGTGTTTGCCTGTGTTGAGTCTTTCAGCTGCTAAACAAATTCTCTACAAGTCCCAAAACACATAAAAGTTCCTGTTAAAAAGGTAAATAAATTTACTAGTACTTCCTTTGCAGCACAGGAAAATGTTTACATGTTTCCAACAGTAAGATTCCTAGTGCATTTGCTCTGCCAGAGTAAGTAAGAGAAGTCTACACTAAATCAAGAATGTTACTCTTAATTCTCAAGATCTAAATGGAAGGTTAATCTTTCTCACTAGGCTTTAAAGATTGACTCAAAGTTGGATCCTAAGACCTTTAAAAAAATCTTCAAATACAAAGCTCTAGCAACTGATATTATGTATTGATATTATATTGCTGTCATATAATCATTTGCTACTGTATACCATGAATTTCTGTTCTTGGCAGTGGAAGAAAGTGTTCCCTTAAAAATCTCTGCATTCCTGCCTTCTTTTTTTTTTTTTTTAAGATGAAATATACTACACAAAACTAGTCTTTCATACTTACAGTACTTTTAGTGTAAAAGAGCAAAAAAAGATAAAAAGAAGATGATTTACGTAATGCTATTTACAATTTCGCTATTTCATATAGATCTGCTTAGTACTGGATATAGCTTGCTCACTATTTCACTAAATTATTCATTAAGGATTTTGTCATTTAATCCTTAAAGACCAAAGAAAAATACAGCTATTAGAGGATTATTCATTTTTTTTTAAGTTACTTCCCTTACTTGGACTAATTCCTTTTACAGGTAAAAACCACAGGTATGTGTATTTGTATGCTTAATGAAACCAGGATAAGATTATCCCTACTAAACTGTGTAAGTAGCAAATAAGAAATACTGTATATTTTGATGAGCTTTCCCCTCAAAAAACCCAGAGGAATATTCACCAGGTTAGTATGTGCAATATACTTAACATTAGCAAAATTTTAGATTCTGATGATCCCAAATACATCTAAGAAAACTGCTACACTTGTGTTAAGCTCAGTCCTTTAGGAAAGGTGAATCCGAAAATATGTGTTATAAGAGCATCTGAATGGAGTGAGCACAAAGCATTTCAGAATATGGAATGAGGTTGCAATTTACATCTTGCAAGATACAAAACATTTTTCTACATGTGGTATAAATCCATTTTTCAGCTTTTATCAAATCCTAGTTTTCAATTAAAACTTTGTATATCTTCTCTAAGCTCCAAAATCTTCATTTCGATTAACTGACTTTTCAGATAAAACTGCATTTACTTTTCACTGGTTTACATATACTATAAGCTAACTATTAAAATATTTGCAACTACCATTACTCAACTGAATTTTCTTATATAGGTTTTGTTTTGGTTTTCATTACGTGTTTTTAAGTTTTCTTTGCAGACCTGTGCTACACGCTTTTCAGTCCCATTCCTCCATCTCCCAGACAGCAGCATTCCCAGTGAGTAAAAAGAAGAGTATGCAACCATTATTGTCATGGCTGTTTACTTTCACATAAATACTAGAAGTTCTTAATTCGTTATTCTGGTTTGTTAAACTCTGTTGGTGAAAAGTTGATGAAGTACTATCTCTCAAATAGAGTCCATAGAATTTATTTGAGCAGTTCACTTAATTTAACCTGAGAAGGAACATAAATAAAATACTGTATCTCAGTTAAACGGTGCCAAAGTCCTGCAGCCTATTACGCATAAGAAAGTGAGGAACAGCACTTTGTTGCTGGCATTACTTTGCCATGTTATTTACTTTTCTCCATTCTGCAGGCAGGAAAGACATTCTATCAATAATCTGTTTTACTTAGAAGCTGTCCTGGGTTCAGCAGTAGCAGTCATTTTTCTCCTTCTTGGTAGCTGGTGCGGTGCAGTGTTTTGACTTTTGGCTTGGGAACAGAGCTGATAGCGATGTTTTGGTTTGGCCAAGGACTTTATGAGCCTCATGCTCTGCCAGGGAGGAGGGGAAGCCGGGAGGAAGCAGAGACAGGACACCTGACCCAAACTGACCAAAGAAGTATTCCATACCACAGCACGTCATGCCCAGGATGTAACTGGGAGTTAGCCGGAAGGGCTGGGAGACTGCAGGGTTGGAGGAGGTATCGGTCGGTGCTTGGTCGGGCTGAGGGGGGCAAGTTATCAGTCGGCTGGTGGTGAGGTGTTGTATTCTGTTCCCTTGTTATTTCCTTTATCATTATTATCATTCGTGGTAGCAGTAGTGATTTGTGTTATACCTTAGTTACTAAACTGTTCTTATCTCAACCCGTGGGAGTTGCATTCTTTTCCATTCTCCTCTCCGTCCCTCTGGGAGTAGGGGGAGGGAAAGAAGGGGGGGAGTGAGTGAACAAGTTACCTGACTGGGTTTAAACCATGACAGAAGCCTTCCATGGTCCTCCACCCCTTAGAAGTCTACAATGTTACTCTGCAATATGACATAAAGAAAAAGAAAGATTCAGTCTTCAGACAAGAATAGATCTAAGTGTGATGGTGCACTACTGCCTGAAGAGCTGCATCCACCCAGGGCTTTTGACTGACAGCAGCTGTGGGTGGAGAAGCTGTGCAGCTACAGACTAGAGCTATATGTGGCCTGACTCAAGCTTTTTCTATCCACATCTGTCAATTTGAATGTATTCAATATTAAAATAACACAAGTCTGGAAGAGAATAGGTCTGACTCTATGCTATATTGGGAGTATTGTAACCGCAGTTAATTCTGAGTGAGGAGGCAGTAGCCAGACAGTAATGCTCAAGGGGAACACTGACACAGTGCCTTCCAGCTAGCTCCAAACAGAACTTCTACTACTGTCTGCTTATGTGTAGGGGATATGTACACAATATGCATGCTGAAGTGTAATACGTTGCCAGGGAGAGGATTAAATAGGAAGAGGTGAGAGAAGTTGACACACCTTGGAGATGGAGATGAGAAGGACAGAATGAATTTGTTTCCCCAGAATCCAAAATGACAGCTGAAGTAACACCTAAATCTCATTGCATTAGGTACCATATGCATACCAAGCAAGGAATTCAATACAGTCCTGGCACCTTAATTTTCAAGGTACTTGCAGATATCACTGAATATCTTGAGTTGGAAGGGACCCATAAGGATCATCATGTCCAACTGCCTGTTCCCTTATGTAGGTGAACTCTTCTTAAGAACGCATTCCCCATTCTAAATGTTTTTTAAGAATCTGATTTTGATCTTTAGACCCAGTTTTAGCTGTATAGAAGTTTTTGAAGCTACACAAACTTCAGAGGCTAAATGCTCTTAAGTCTTGTGAGTCTTATGAATGATGAAACTCTGTTCAAGGAACAGAAAAAGTACTATGCAACTTTCCTGAAAAACTACACCTAACCAAGCCTAAAATAACCACAGCTCAATACTGTCTGTGAAAAATAGTCGGTCAGTGCCAAGCTTAAGAGGCTTGACAAAACCTCGTATTAATAAAGGTGAGCAATAAATAAAGCAATAGGCTCAGTTAAATTGACACTAGTGCTAGATATAAGGGTAAAAGAGTTGCTGATGTTTTGAGGAAAAAAATAGTTCACTGCAAAAATAGAGAAAATGCCAAATTAACAGTATTAAGAGTAATCACGACTGAGGAGAGAACAAAGCAGATATAGAGTATTTTTACAGATAGATACACTTGACTTGGGTGATCATACTGTATTTTGAATGTCTCATGTCTTACTGAAATTACTTGGGTTTAAGCATATAATTACAACCAGTTTCATAATTAACAAAAATTTATTAGATCAATGCAAGTTTGTGTATGTTTAATCTCTCCAATAGTCTGCCCAGAAAACAGAATTAGGTTTGGGAAGTATGCTTAATATTATCTCAAAACCAAAACAAGTTATCTTAGAAGGTTGTATAATAGGAAATCCTTTTTAATTAATTGTCAAGGCTTCTGGCTACCTATAGAAGACACTGAACGTAAATTAGTTTAAGCCATGAAACAAAAGACAGTATCTTTTCTTAAGCATTAACACTGGACAACTGTGGAAGAAATTGTGGCACAACCAGACAATCAAAAACTTCACATATAGCAAAGACTTGGTTGGCAAGTAAAATTTAGCAGGTACATGGCCAGGAAGCATCTTACAAATCTGTGTGGGAATATTTTACAGTTAGGTGGCTATGACAAATTAAAAAGTAACACATTAAACCTTTGGAAACAGTTTTTCTTTATGTCTACCTAAAAGCCTAGAATGACGAAATCAGTAGGATCTCAGTAAAACAGAAATTTTATTTACAGAAAAGAGACACCACCTCCTACACACACTTTAATGTAACATTTGTAATTTCTAATGTCAAACTGAAAACAAAGCAAATGAGCAGCTCCTCTGAACTGACTGCAGTCTTGTCCGGTGTTCCACCGGCATGCAACATGAGCATGTATAAAGCACACAGAATCTCATAGATTTTACAACCAAGGCAAAAGGGGATGCAAGTCACTGTTACAATATCAAGTGCATATGTTCTTTAGAAATGTAAAGCAAATAACCTAATGGAAAGTTTCTCAAGCTGTGATATGAATAAACATTGCCAAGACAATAGAACTTGTTACAGTGTACTAAGTATTCTTGAAAATTAAGACATGTCCATCTCCATACTCAGTGTATTGCAAAACACCTTGGCCTAGTTCCCCATTATATGACTTCAAAAATGAGCCTTGAAGGTTTTTTTGTTGTTTTTTTTTTTTTTTTTGGGGGGGGGGGGGGGGGTGTTCAGATTTCTGAGGAGAAGAAACCTGATAGAATTCATCAGGACCAACTGCAAAATACTATATTCAAGCAGAAATCATCAGCTGCATAATTATAGAATAAGGAACAATATACTAGGCTGCAGCTGTTCAGGAAAAAGAGAAGTAATAAATGGTAGCAAGACATAAGATCAGTTGAAGTCAACATTGCCACAGTGTTCTAACCAAGACAGAAGCTACACTGGGAAAATAAACAGGACCTTATCTCAATAAATCCTCAGGTATAATACTGTGAATATTTCTGTATGCTAAACTTTCAGTAAGATAAACTTATTTGAAAATAGAATTAATGTTTCCCATAACAGCAACTAAGAAAAAAAAGAATCAATGGCGTAGCCTTTCTCAGTGAAGACACTGGTGGACATGCATCAGATAATATGATGATAGTATTGAAATATGTGAAAGGTTGCTGAAGAGACAAATGGAAGAAAACAGATAGTGAGTGCACTAAGACAGGTGATACAGACCTGCAGGTTCTGGAACCCAAAACTTCTTTTTGTCAAAATACTTCTAGCAATTGACAAACCATTGTGCAAACTGATTTTCTTACCAGGTTAAAAAAAAAAAACAGTGATAAATACTTGTAAAAAAATGATCCCCCAGTATTTCATATCAGCTTAAAAGACAAGTATTGTCTTACTTTTTTGTCCATTATGAAGAACCTTTTAAGGAGCATAACTCAGTGCTTATTCTCTGGTGTCATTTATGGCCACAGAAAATTCTTGATAGCTGCCAACTGATAAATAATTTTTCAGAACAGTGTCATCGTAAGTGCTAAGGACTCTTGAAACTCCTGTGGTTCCAAGCAAGTATTACTGGAAAAAAAAAACAAAAAAACAAAAAACCAAATACAACCCTGAGTTTTCAATTTAAAATAATTAAATTATATTTCATACAGAGAGAAATATAATACTCTACCACACCACCAAGTTTTGATTGGTAAGGTGCTGGAAGCCTTAAGTAAAGTAGTTGTGATTTCAAATGAAATACAACTGCACAAATATCAGTTGTATTGATAACTCAGCTTTGAACATCTAGCTGAACAGTTTGTTCTTTTGTAGCTTTCAAAACTAAAAATTAGAAAAACTCTGCATAAGGTGCCTGAAGCTTTTCTTCTGAAAAAGAAAATGCAAAGACTCATAAATTAAGCACTTTTTTCTTAATCGTTCATGGTCTAACATTATTTCTCATTCAAACACAAAAAATGAGCAAGTAGAACATCTCACAGCTGTTACAATGAAGAATAGCTAATCAGAACCTAATATGCTGTCATTAGCAAAAAAGATAGAAAAAGCCAGTGTAAATATTTGTTCAGCAAATCACTGCACTTGACATAATGAGACATTCAAAACACCGCAGCAGAGGTAATTGTGCAAAAGCTGTTATTTGCTTAATGTTTTGTCTAGTCTACACTCCCTCTCCCAAGAAAGTGACTGCTCCTATATTTCATAGAGCTGTTAGGAGAATGCTGTAAAATACCTCAAGACAAAATTTTTTAGATGTCTCATTTATGAGTTTGCTCATGGAAATGTAGTATTTCTGTCTTAGTTACTGCAGTATTTACAAATGCTTGGAATAGTAAAACAGCTGCATTTGATACAAGTATCTTTCATACAATGCAAGCAAGAAATTGAGTACATTATGTGAACAGAAGAATATTTATTCCTGTGACAAGTTATTTACTTTTGAATAGAATCATAGAATAGTTTGGATTGGAAAGGACCTTAAGATCGTCCAGTTCCACCCCCCCGTCACAGGCAGGGACGCCTTACACTAGCCCCTGTAGCCCAAGGCTCCGTCCAAGAAACTGCCAGTGGTTGTTTCTTTCTAACTATGATGCTAAGTTGTTTCCTTTCATCATCATTCCTGATGTATAACACTATAAAAATCTACCTGTTTACACATTTTTTCCTACATAGGAAGTAAAATCTTTTCATACAAACCTAAATTTTTTATATAGTTAAGTGGAGAACTGAAGAATAAATTTAGTTGATGTAAAATTATAAGGAGCTTATGGAGGCTGATGCAAAAGACACTTCTTGATGAAACCCATAATATTTTCACCTTATGCAGAGACTTCAGTTTGCAGTTTGCTTTTATTACGTTTTACTGTTACTAAAACCTGCAATTTTTGCAAATTGTAAATAGTATATATTCAATGCTTTTGTGTCTGATGAACATCCCTCCCCCCTGTTTCACGAGAAATTATTGAGGCTAAAAAGCCTTAAAAAAAACCCCACAATTTATCAAATAGGCAGAATTCTAACTTTACCTCGTCAAAGTTTTTTATTACAAGAATACTGTTGTTTGTAAATTTATTCCACTGAGAGAGTCTCTGGCATGTCACATTTCTCAAACAAAAGGAACAGAATCAGAGTCATGCAGGTTGGAAGATACCTCCAGATGTTATATTCTCCAAGCCTTTTCGGAAAGCAGGTCCAGTTAGAACAGGCGGCTTAGGGCCATATTGAGTTCTGAAGATCACACAAACTCCTGAGGCACCTCTTCCAGTATTTGAACATCCTCATGGTAAAAAAACAATCTCCTTACATCAAGCAGGCATTTTCCACATTGCAGCCTGTGTTTGTGGCCTCTCATCCTTCTACTGTGAACCTCCACAAAGACTCTGACCCCATCTTCAGCATGTCCTCCCCACGGGTAATTGTAGTCAGACTTAAAATTTCCTCTCTGCCTTTTCTTCTTGAAACTAGACAAGCCCATTCATCTCAGTCTCTACTTTCACGTCATGTGTTCAATCCCCCTAACCATCTCAGTTGCCTTGTGTTTCAAACACTCCAGAACATCACTGGATTGTACTGGTGAGTCCAAAACCAAACACACCATCCCAGATGGGGTGTCACCTGTGACAGAGATGTGTACATGAAGCTCAGGAAATAACGCAGACTATGACTGACCACAGCCGTTGAGTGAATGTGTGGCCCAGGACACCAAGGAGTATTAAAACTAGACAACTAGCAGAAGAACTTCAAACACAGCAACAAGCTTGAGGTGGCTTCAACTCACAGATTCCTTCCTGGTTAGTGGAGATGCCCAGCGTTGTGACAATGAACATGTTACAGAGGCTGGTAAGGGGAATCACATTGGCATTTAATTTTGTATTGCAATTGCTCTATTTCTCTAAGTATGAACTTATATTTTTTGTGTTTTCACTACATTTTGTATCACTCTGCTAAATCAGAAATTATGTGTAACATTGACTATATTTAAATAAGTAAATTTGATATTAAGCTTTACACCCTTCATGCATATGAATATCTAAAAGAACCCAGTCAGAGAGTATTAGACTCTAACACTGCCTTTCACTTGAACCCAATGCTGCACCACCCTAATGGCAGGCAATTAACAGGAAGAACAGATTGTGTAAATCACGAAATTCAGCTAGGTCACAGACTGACTGGTTGTTCATGCCTTTACCGGCTTCAGTTACTGACTCGCTTGACCTTTAGCTAACAATTTAATTGTAGAGGCAGTCAATTAGAGTCTGGTTTTGAAAACTTCCATCAAGGAGCAGCAAGAGTGGGGCTGCGCTCCAAGAGAAGATGAGGCAGGAACCAACAGTGACAGCACAGGAAGTGCCTTCACCGCTGGGGCACTGTCCTGCAGCACCTGAGCACGATAAGCAGCGACTGATGGTGACAGCAACATGTTCCAATGACAGCCCTGTGACCTTCAGGCAAAAGCAATGTTATCAAGTCAGGAATGAGGACAATCCTTGAAAGCTCAATGACTGTCCAAAGACAGCTTGAGACAGAGCCAGACCCTGACACAACCACAGCACAAGCTAAGTCCAGCACAGAAGACAGAGACAGCCGTCCTTTGCTCAACATAAAATATAGGTGTTCCATCTTCTGAATAGAACATTCTTGGCACAATAAAACACATTATAGCTAGCCTTATTATCCTTGGCATTTCTCACAGTTTGAGCACACCTACAGATTAAACTAACACAGGTTTTAGATATAATTAGTGACAGAATATTGACTTCATATCTAAGAGAGCAAGAAGTCAGCTAATACCAGTAGCAGCATCACTTGCAAAGGGTGCTGAAGGGAGCCTGTGTTTAGCTCTTTCAATCAGATTTGTACACGACTTAGATTTCAGTTTTGTAACACATTTTTATGAAGATCCTTATTATTCCACAAAGTGCCACTGAAATAGATGAGGCTCAGCCCTGCAATCTATGCAGAGTTCAAGTCTTCTCCTTTTGCCACAGGGAACAAAACCAGTCACACAGGGTTGAGAAATTGCACTACTGTTGGTAAATACAAAAGGTATTGTCAGACCCTTTTTATTTAGAGATGGAAAACCTTTCATGTTCACAGTTCTTTTTAATCAAACATTTTTTTTTATCTAAAACGAAGTGGAGAAGAGGAAAACGTTCTCTTGTTAGCAGTTACAAGTTAAACGCAGCTTGAAAAACCATACCTGTTGTTTCATTCAAGAAAGTAAATTTTTAGTTCATGGGAAAGAAATAACAGCAGACAATACAATGCCAGAGTAGGGATGGAGCAATAAAAGACAAGAGATTAAAGAAAAACTCAAAGCGCCTACAAAAGGATAGGTTTAACAATGAAATTCTGTGACAGAACAATGTGGAGATCTTGTCCTCAGAGCCAACACACCACAAAATCATGAGAGAGCTCATGGAACCAGGCTCAGCTCTTACAAAAAGCTGCAAGAACAACCTTTTCAAAAACACATCTCCAGTCTTATGAAACAGAAAGTGTAACTGAAAGTCATCCTGCTGTGTCCTCATATGCTACATCCTGTCTTTTATTCCCACAGATGACTGGATTGCCAGAAGATTCTCCTTTTTTTCCATAGCCTGACCATGCCAAGACCTACTCTTCAGATCAGTATCTCTCTCACAACTAGTTATGTTGTGGGCTTTCAATCAGACATGCCAGCCTGTTCTGCATGTAGCATATACACAGTTAAAGCAGCTTCCTCACCTACTTGCCCAGCATTAAAGCCTTTCTTGTAAACACCTGCAAGCAAAACTTAAATGTTAGGCCATGCATAGCAGTGTATAGCATTATGGAGAAAGAAGACAAAGAAATCTCAGCTACAGACCTGTAGTGGAAGATAACATTGTAAGCTATAAGGCATATGGTTTCTGCTCTGTTCTCTAAACAACAAATTATAAGAAATATTTGTGTTGGTTTTCTTTAGCCAAAAATAACTTACTGATTTGAAGTTACTTATCAAATACAGAGTAAACCCAGACATAATAAAAATTTCTTTACACCTTTTTTCCCGAAAATAAGTAATTTTTAGTATTACTTTATGTTATTCAGTATTCTATCTAAAGAAATACATGGAGCAATAGCGTCATTATGCAGTCAAAGCAGGCACGTTCTTTCCTTTTAGGTGTGTTTTATTGAAATGGAATAGGCTTGGTTTTGAGTTGCAAAAGTCACCTCTAGTCAAATGAAATCAATGAAGTATCACAACTTACTCTAGCTAAGGAATCCACTTCAAAGCCTGTTTATAGTAAGAAAGATTTTTAAAAACCAAGATTTTGTAGTTGCAGTAATTCTGCAATAACAGTAACAATTACTGAGTAGGACTGGCAATCAGCCATCGCTAAACAATGAGTGAATTAAGCAACAGCAAAAAAGATCAATCTATATCCTTTGATGTACTTAATACAGCCATTACTAAACCAGTTCACATTAGGAAATTTTACATATTTTTCTCTCTTTCAGATTTTTTAAATATATATAAAAAGGACATGGATATCCTATTTAACTTAAATGCTTCTATGATTCTATGTAGATTGACACTATTTCTGTGTATTAACAGACTTCTTCCTAAATCCAAGTGGTTTCATGCATGTTTTATCCTCAATTAACGTATCAAACAGGATTATTTTTTTTTCTTTCTGCACCACACCTTGAATACAGCACATTTTTCATACCAAGGGCTATATCTACACTGTAGCAACTAATACATCAGGCTAAATGTATCGTGTCTGAGTTGCATACCCACATCAAACTGAAGCTAACTTTTCAGCTATACTATCATGGTTTGACTTCGCCAAGACATGTTGCACACAAAGACTGAAGTAATTTGGAACTGAAACTTTGTGCCCCTATACA
Organism: Pezoporus wallicus; assembly: GCF_028554395.1. Taxonomy (NCBI): domain Eukaryota; kingdom Metazoa; phylum Chordata; class Aves; order Psittaciformes; family Psittacidae; genus Pezoporus; species Pezoporus wallicus. Next base: position 1,351,148 of record NW_026634996.1, read on the forward strand.
GTTGAGCTTTTGCTGTTTCTCTTCTGAAATGGAATCATGACTTCTGCACAGCTGTTAATTAGCAGTAGTTCATAATTTGGAGGCTATATCCACTTCAATATTTGGTATTGGTACGTATTTGTGAGAGGTGAAAACTAACTGAATTGCAAGACCTTTAGAACCTCTCAACAACAACAACAAAAAAGACATTTTTGAAAAATACCTAGATTTATTGAATTTTATTTCAGTAGTTGAACTTATCCTAAGCGTTGCACCAAAGACCCGTGAGGCAGAGTATCTATCAAAGTCTTATTTCTAACTGTGGGAGGATTTCCTTAGTTCAGGCACTGAGGAAAACAGCCACAAGGCAACCCACTAATGAGCATCTGAACATCTGGCTAGAGGCAGAGCTGGTGAGCTGTTAACATGGATGGGTCTGAAAAAGGTACTGAGTGACTCCAGAACTTCTGCCAGCTTATTGGCACACAAGGCACGCATTATAGAATGAGTTCCCAGGATTTTCTGCTATGTCAAAAGCAGCAGAGTAGCCCTGGATTAGAAAAAGTAAAAGGTAACTTAAAGTTGCCTTCACTGTTTGCCTTCAGCTTCAAGGATGTCTTGCTACATTACAGTAGCAGCAAGTCATTTAGACAGCCACACAAAAGAGCATCTGATGTAAAATAACCCTTGAATATTATAGAAAGTCTTCTCTTGGAATTAGAATGTTTAAACTGAGCTGCCATGATCAGTTGGTGCAAAAAAAAAAAAAATTTAATTTGTTCTTCAGAACGTTTTGAAATTAAATTAGTAAAATCTGTGTTTGTGACAATTGAAGTAAGTGAAGCAATAGTAAAATTTTAAGAAGAGGTATTAAATAGAAGTAAATTCTATTTGTTACCAATTTATCTTGCAATACTGACTGAAATCAGTAGAATAATTCTATTGGTTTTATTTAAAGTATTGTTCCTGTCTGTTTCAGAAGTCCTCTTTCTACAGAAGCTACATAAGCTGTTTCTTGTAATGGAATTCCCCCACCCAAATTTTTTTTTTTTGGATTCTTTTTTTTTTTCCTGGTCTAGTCTGTGTTTTCAAAACTAATTTAGCACAAGAGAAAACCTGGAGTGAGTGGATTCATGATGTCAAGAAAGGTGATCCATGGAAAAGAGAGAGAATTTCATGTTTTCTCAGAGTCAGAGTTGCAACTGGTGTCCAGGTGGAGTGGGATTGTTTTCTGACTTGCCTTGCACAGTTTAAGGCATGAATTGCGCCTTTTGTTACTTTGTCCTCTGACTTCCATCAGCCACTTCTAAGGTAGCCAGACTTAGCAAATTTTTATACTGTTCTTTATTTCTAGTCCCTAAGAAAGACCTTTTGTCATGGTCTTTCCATTCTTTTCACAAATTAAAAAAAACATAATGAAGAACATACAAGAAAGTACTAAGTTACAATGTATGCTATACACCTAGCTGAAAATAATGAAGTGAGAATTTGCCTTTTACGTATTTCTTATAAGTTGGTGCCAGTACATGCTATTACTAAAAAATAAAAAATAATTAAAAAAATACAGCTTTCTGGGTGTTATAAATTTATAAATTACAATGCTTAAATTAACAGGGAACAAAGAAAAGAAAAAGGAATCCCCAAGAAACTTGAAACTCTGAAAATGCTATTGAATATAGTCACTATAAACCAAATATCTTACCATGAAATAACTTCATTATTATAGATACACTTGAAACAGAACTTATATTTTCACCTCCACATAATACGAATTAAATGAGATGTTCTGTACAGAAACTGCAGTATATCCATTCTGCCTTATTTTGAGGGCAGATAAGAATTTAAAGTTTCTTCCCCCCCCCCCCCCCCCAATCTAGTGTCAGGCAGCATGGAGCAGAATAAAAAAGGTGAAGAGTTTTTTTAAAATAAATTTATCCAGCATTTATCCGTATTTCACACTATCCCCCTGCATAGTTTCCAGACAAATACATGTGCAAGGGCAGAACCACTTAGAATCTCCCTTGCAGCACTGAAATGTAATATTTTGTGAATAGCCTAAATACTTCAACAAATAGTAAGGAAGCTTTCTTCTCTCAAGCCTAAGGTACGTGCCAAAAAATGTACTGGGATGAATTACAGCTAAAACAAAGAGGGCATGAGTAGATTGAGGCAAAGGTCTTAAGCTATAACAGAAGCCATCAGTGGGAAACAGAAGAGTGCTGAAAGCTGTACTTGCAGTACAAAGTACCTGGGTATTAAAAAGGAAGTGAAGGAAATATTTGTTTAATGAGACCAGAATAAGGAGCATAAAAAGGTAGGGAAGGACTATCAGTGAATAATTAAATGAGAAATTTTAGGGAAAGCTTGTATTGAACTGGGGAAAAGGGAAATGTGTCAAATATGCAAGTGTTCAAACTAGCCTATGTGAGTACATAAAAAAATCGTCAAGAAGTTGGAGGAGGTGGAATGAAACTTCCAAAGCTTGGAAATTACAGGGATGAGGAAAATGAGCCTTGGCTAAAAACTACAGAGAAGAAGAGGTGGGATGGAAACCATTTGGAAAAAGAGTGCACCAAGGTAAAATAACAGAAAGCTTATATTCATCAACACACCTTCTCTTTCTTGCACTTGAAGCAAAAATAACAAAACAAAAAACAACCCAAAACAACAAAACCAACAAACAAATTACCTTGACAACTTCTGTAACTTCATTAATTCAAATGGCAGCAGAATGCGTGTTAGCCCCCTGGCGCAGTGGTAGGGTTCCACATGATGGAGTTTTCAGGTAAGACAGAGAGAAGGACATTGGGAGGAAGAAAAACTGGAAAACACATCCTTTTTAAAATCTGTGTTAAAAATTACAGAGTTAGGATTCCAGCCTTAGTCAGTACTTTTAAAATGCAAGCTATATTTATAACCACAAGTACAGAATTCAACTTCTCCCTGTCATGATTTTCTTCTCTGTGAAAGGCATACAGGAAAAAAAGCCATTAGACTAAATCATTCAGTCTTTTCCTATTTGCTTCTGTTTCAAGGTATATGGCCTAGCCAATTTAATGTCAGTTACTTTGGAGGTAAGTGGCTGGGTTCATCTGTGCTATTCTCCCTTTTCAATGGCTCCTGGTAGCTCCAAAAGTTCTCATTAAACTATATGCTTACTCAGCTGTTCACCATCTTCACATGACTCTTCTTTATATGTGAAAAAATGTAAATTTTCTCATTCCTTCACCCAGCAAGGTGGCAAAATATGGCACAAGTGCAGCTGAAGCACAAACTGCTGGTAGAAGCAGCTCCCTTCTTGAACATTCTAACTGTGAACATATGGTTTAATATTACTTGCTTGTTACCAATGTGGTCAGAGACAAAAATTATTACAGCTTATTTAGCCTATATATAAGTAGTTGCAACAGAGAATGAACAGAATGAATATCTCAATTTCTCTTAGTAACAATAACATAAGTTCCAGCTGCTTATACTTTAACAGCCAAAGAAACTATTATGACAATTTAATGGGATATTCTACATAATAGAGAAAATGTTCAACTATTAATACTTTTTGCAACTTCTAAGTGAGTTACAAGATACTATTTTCAAGAAGACCACTGGCAGTTTAAAGAATATATCAACTCATTAATGTCCTCCCAGATTTTAATTAATATCTGTGGCTGCATGCTCTGTGTGAACTAGAACTTCCAAATTGCAGTATGAAAAATTGTCTTCATAGCTGAAAAGCTGAATAGGACCATGCAGAGGCTATCTGTATTAAAAAGATCTTTACAACTAGAACAGTGGGGCTTCCTTCAAAAGAATCATTGCCTTTTAGCAAACTTTAATCTATGAAATCTCTTAGGGGGATAACTGGGTGAAATATAATGCTTTTGATATACTGTGAAAACAGGTTAATGATCTAATGATTTCTCTCAGCTTTAAAATCTATTTCCTCTGACAATAACTCAATGTAGCATGAAGAGCACCCTTGACTGCGCAGTCTGACTCTCACAGTCATTAGTGTACTGTGGATCAATGGAATGATTGAAAAAAGATAAAAATAATGTCTCAAACATTCATGAGCACTGGGTTGGAGACAAACATTGGCCCTGAAGGGTAAGGGTGATTTTCCAAAATGCTTCAAAGAGACAAGAGCCTACTAGACAGGCACGGTGGAGGCAGTGACTTCATACACACCTGGTGTGAGGCATTCAGCGCATGCTAACAGCAGTGCATTGCTCTCAACCAGCACTTGCCTGACCAGTACACTTTTTATTTAGCATCAACATTGTTAATTCCTAGAATAGACACCAGAAAAAGACTTCCTTAAAATTTATTCATCCCAAAGAATTATCATGTTAGAGGAGTCTTATTCACCTCATTCCTAACAGCCAAGGCTAAGCTAGTTAATGAATCTTCTGTTTGCCAACCACAGATGTGCAGACTGATGAGTAGTCAATTACTTGTTTTTAGGAGGATTTCTTCCTTTGTCTTAAAATTAAACCAACATTACTAACAGGAATATAATTAACATCTTTGTTGGCAAGACGGACAGTGGGATCTAGCACACCCTCAGCAAGTTTGCTGGTAACACCAAGATGTGTGGTACAATCAACACACAGAAGGGTAGGGATGCCATCCAGAAGGACCTGGACAGGCTCGAGAGATGGGCCAGTGGAAACCTCATGAAGTTCAAGAAAGCTAAGGTCCTGTACCTGGGTCAGGACAATCCCAAGCACAAATACAGGCTGGGTGGAGACTGGACTGAGAGCAGCCCTGAGGAGAAGGACTTGGAGGTGTTGGTTGATGAAAAGCTCAATATAACCTGGCAGTGTGCACTCACAGCCCAGAAACCAACCATATACTGGGCTACATCAAAAAGAGCATGGCCACCAGGTCAAGAGAGGATATTCTCCCCCTCCACTCTTGTGAAACCCCACCTGCAGTACTGCATTCAGCTCTGGGGCCCGAACATAAGAAGGACATGGAGCTGTTGGACCAAATCCAGAGGAGGCCATGAAGATTATCAGAGAGCTGGACCGCGTATGAAGACAGGCTGAGAGCGTTTGGGTAGCTCAGCCTGCAGAAGACTCCTTGGAGACTTCACAGCAGCCTTCCTGTACCTTAAGCAGGCCTACAGGAAAGCTAGATAGGACTTTTTACAAGAGGCCATAGTGATCACACAAGGGGGAATGGCTTTAAACTGAAAGAGGGTAGATTTAGTTTAGATATGAGGAAGAAATTCTTTCCTGTGAGGGTAGTGAGACACTGGAACAGGTTGCCCAGAGAAGCTGTTGATGCCCCATTCCTAAAGTGTTTAAGGCCAGGATAGATTGGGCTTTGAGAAGATAGGCTGAGGAAGTTGGGGTTGTTCAGCCTGGAGAAGAGAAGGCTGCGTGGAGACCTCATAGCAGCCTTCCAGTATCTGAAGGGGGCCTACAGGGGTGCTGGGGAGGAACTCTTCATTAGGGGCTGTAGTGATAGGACAAGGGGTAACGGGTTAAAACTTAAACAGGGGAAGTTTAGATTGGATATAAGGAGGAAATTTTTTCTTGTTAGGGTGATGAGGCACTGGAATAGGTTTCCCAGGGAAGCTGTGAATGCTCCATTCCTGGCAGTGTTCAAGGCCAGGTTGGATGAGGTCTTGGGTGATATGGTTTAGTGTGAGGTGTCCCTGCCCATGGCATGGGGGTTGGAACTTGATGATCTTAAGGTCCTTTCCAACCCTAACTATTCTATGATTCTATGATTCTATAAGGTGTCCCTGCCCATGGCAGGGGTTTGGAACTGGGTGATCTCTAAGGTTCCTTCCAACCCAACCATTCCATGATTCTATGAATATCTCTGTATTTCATATCTATATATATTATATATATATACAGCATTATAATTGTTCTAATTGTTCTAGAAATCTCTCCTTTGGCACCCGTTACTTCTGATGTGTTACATTGAATTTGACGTCTGAATATTTCTGTATCCTTATATTTCAGCCATCTACCAGTTTATGTAATAACTGAACATCTCTGAATCTATAGGCTCAGGAAGTGATTGTTTCCATTTAACAGGAAAAGGTTATAGGATTCACACAGAACTGAAGCAGGACAAAAACCATGTCAAACTTGGAAGCACAGCAAGAACACTCACTTTACTCCTCAAGATCTTGCTCCTCCCAAGTAGGAAGTTTTGGCTCAGATTTAGAGTGTGGATCTGTGACTCCACCTTTGGGTTTTCTACAAGACACTCGTTGCAGCCTGGTTCTCATGCTGAAAGAAGCTCCTGCCACCAGACATCTGGCAAATAAACATGAGAGGGAACGAAAGGGAAAAAAATTGAAACTAGTGTTCAAGCACCTGTCCTGGAAGAACCTGTCCTAGTTTTTTTCTGTTAAGACATTTAAACCAATAATTCTAATGACTGCACTTTCCTGTTCCAAAATGGTCTATTTCTCAAGTAACCAACCAACAGAAACACCTTAAAGAATATGGAAGAATAGTCAGGTGATTTTTTTAGAGTATATTCAGCAGCTGTACATCAAGCATTAACCTCAATACAAAACTAAAATCTTGATTCATCCCACACATCTGATTTCAGTGACTCCAGCTGAGATGACTAACTACTGTGTTTCTATTATTTTCAGTCTATGGGTAATTTAAGCAGAGTATCATTACGTACAGCTTTGCACAGAGAAGGAAGAAATATAAGACAATCAAGCGATCACAATTCTCATTTCTGAGAAGATCTCAGAAAAAGAGGAAAATCTCAAAAGGTAGTTGCCAACCCCACTCAGAAGAAACAATTTAGCAGATCAAACACTAGGAAGGAAATGAAACAAAGTCAGTGAATGAGATTAATGGAATAGGAATGAATGAAACAAAAGCCAAGGAGTTCCCAGTTGAAATATTTAAAATACGTCTATTATTGGAGGTGGAGGGGAAGGAGGGAGGGAGAAAAGGGGAAGGAAGAAAAGATACTTGTCTGCTAAATATATCTGTGAATAATTTGAGGAAAACATCACAGGTCATTCTCAGGAACTTGTCATTTAAGACTCACTCTTCTGCTTGAACTATTTTTCTCTCAAATTCTGCAGATGGTAATAAGCTCCTAACTACTGTATGAGTAGCCATGTAAAGGAAATACAATTCATGTGGTTAAGAAGGCAGAGTTAAAAGGGGCACTCTCCAGAGAGATTGTTTAATTCAATTGTCAATGTTAAGATATTTAGTACCAACTAAAAAGTCTCTAAAAAATTAAACTAAATGAAGGACTCTGAATTTGTCCTATGTTTGCTCTTTCCTTCCACCTTCATCCTCAAAGAATGTTTTAATTCACACACTTCCTGAGATAAAATAAATACAGAAGAATCTATACAGAGCTTTACTGACATACAAAGACAATGAAAGTGAAAGGCACCTCACAAAGTGATTTTTGGGATTTTTTTTTTTTTTTTTTAAGCAAAGAGATTGCATGCATTAGAAAAACACTGACAAAAAATGTGGGTAATAAAAAATAAACCTCCTCTCATATTTCATGTGTATTCCTACAATGTCTGTTAGTTTTCATTTTGACTGAAAATTATTTTTCCTTTATTAACATTTGTTTTCTTCTGCTTAACTTTCCTGTCTTTTACTGCTTTATTGGCTTGCCAAAGCTGTGAAAACTCTGATTGCATAAACGAAGGTCATCTTTTTCTGATTATTATACTGAAATTATGTGAATTTTCCTAGTTCTGTGGAAGAAATGTCTGCATATACCACAGCAGCTGATATTTGGTAAAATGTACTTGAAATTTTATTTTAGACAAGCAAATTCTATTTGGAAAATAAATTAACTTTCCTGAATCCATGTCAGTTTTGTGTTACAAAGGAAAAGAGCCAAGGCTTTTAATTGTTAGCATCTATTTGTTTCATGTTAAGGTGTTAAGAATTACTGTTGTTTTACTAATAAAATTTTTAGCTGCAGAAGCATTAGTCACAGCTATCTTGAAAGTATTCTTGTTCAAATTCAAATTAAAAAAATATTCTAATTAGAAAAAATCTTAAGAATTTTTAATGGCTGTTATTAAGTTTACTGGGCTGCAAAATTTCATGAATACATTTATTTAAGATGCTAGCTAGCACATCTATCTATATTTGCACCTCAGAAATGCAATTCTGCTTGCTTGAAACCTCAGTTGCTTTGTAAGCTGGTGGAAAACAAAGCCACACTTGCAAAAAAATACTAAAAATAAAATAAAAAGTCAGCTTGTACTATTGTGTTTCTCCAAAGGGCACGACATGGAAATCTTACCACAATAAAATTGTGTCTCATTTATCATGTTTAACCACAGCTCAAACCACCAAAGCAATGTTCTTAATAGAATGTATATAAAACATTAAAGTCCTGTTACACTATATTAGAGCACTATATTAAAATTAAATGTTTATTATAATCAAGAAATATTTTATTGGTTTTTAAAAATAAATGTGATAGCCTATTCCATGATGCATGCGACAGCTAACCCTTGAAAGCTGCTGTAGTCTTTATCCCAACAGATTAGGGTTTTAGACTGTTATGCTGTGTTGATCATCCTTATCACAGTCTTCAGCAAATGCATTGTAAGAACAGGATCTCTAGTGCTTTCATCATCTTCACGGCCCTCCTTTTGACTCTCTTCAATATGTCTGTGTCTTTTAGTATGGTGAGACCAGAAGTGGACAGAGTACTCAGGTATGGCTTGACAAGCACTGAGTAGGATGCTTGCAGAGAATTATTCTACCATGTCTTCTAAAGGAAAACATCTGCAATCCTCTGGCAGTTTCATGAAATGAAATTAATTACTTTTGACCCTATCATCTATTAAAAAATAAAAAAAAAAAGAAAAATAGTTTTGTTTTTTTTTAAATACCAAAAAGCACAAATCCCAGAAACAAAACAAAACTAAGGGTAAAAGTATTCCACAGAGAAAAGATGAATCTGTCATGTGCCGAGTTAACCCTGATACGTAAGAGTATGTCTTACCTCTCAGGACTTGAATGACATAATCATTTCCTTGCTCCTTGAAGCTTTAAGATTATAATATTCCATATCTCACAAAGATCCTATGAAAACTGAGAATCACAGGTTAAGCAAGCAAAAAAGGTAAAATTTATTTTCCCAGTGTACTACCTGTTGGTAAAAGTGACCTTGATTTTGGTACTTTTTTCCCCTTCTAAGTGATACCTAGCTACTAAACTACGCCATACTGAATGATACCCATATGAAGATATACATGCAAACATACCCTTTTTCACAGACTTCAATTGTGCAACCAGCTTCAACACGAGCAACAAGACATTCTGTGACTAAAAAATATCTGAGGATCCTTTTTTTTTCTTTTCTCTAAACAGCTACTGCCTCTAAAATATCCTTCAAGTTTCCTTTACTGCACCTACTGCACCTACAATGCTTCCATCCACCGAGGAATATACTGATATCAAAATGTTCTGTCACAGTGGAGTTTCCTTCAAACTTTGATACTCCTGGGTTTCACACTAGCCAGAAGTGAGTACCAGTGCAGATGTGCAAATTACAGAATGTGATTCTACTTCTAGATCTAATATCACCCAGCAATAAAAACACATAATATATAACTTTTCTCAAAGATTCTTGACTGAAAGGTAGCAAAACTTATATAGTAAAATGATCCCTAGAATGTATTTTACCATTTTTGTATGCCTAAATCTGATCCAGCCTCAAGCTAGTAATATTGATAGAAATGTCTGTTATTTCCAAAAACTAGTCTATTTCATGGAAATTATCTATGTTGCCCTAACGGAATTTTGCATGAATATGAACATTTTTAACACAACCCCTAAATTCTAAAATATGGTTACCAGGGTATCAGCTCTCAAACAAACACCTCTCTGTGGCCTCAGGAGGCAATTATTAGCACCAGCCTATCTTTCACATCCTTCTGAGGTTTAGTGTTAGTGTTATAAGCTGTGGTATTAACCAACGTGTGTCCAAGCAGATCACATTGCTAAAATATAAGGTAGCCTGTGAAACAGGAGAACAATTATGGCTTGCTCTAGAAAGAAATGTGTCAACTTTCGTGCCTCTGTTATTTTTCAAAGTGATGATGTAGAACAGGACCTTGTCATATGTCTGTTTATTCCATGACTTTCCTAATTTTACTATCTGTGGACTGGCAAATCAGAGGATGAATATGAGCTTACTCTGCATACAGGCACACATTGGTCTCTATCCCCCACCCTTTGCTCCTGTTTGCCCTATGTTTTATTCTTCAGCAACTAAAGAGGTATTACTTTTTCCATGTTTACTATTACTTTCTGACATATTAAAAATATGCTGCTTTTAGTATAGCCAGGGGAATTACTTTATTAGGAAGTGGTAGTAACAGCTACAGTAAAATGACAGTGGTGTATTATCCAGGAAAAGGAAAGCATGTAGAGTAGCTGGTCAAATCTAAAGATGCCTGCATGTCTTATAGCAATTATCAATGTGTAGTAAAAGGGAGATCGTGTCAGAACACATGATGTCTTCATGGATTATTGTAGGTTGAATGTACAAAAGCATACTAAAGCTGTAAGGAAGCCGTTTTTTGTCCTATTACTGTAGTTCTGAGCTTTGTACTGAGGTAGCATGGTTTTCTTAATACACAATGTGCTTAAATTACAGCTTTGTAGTGCATTATTTATTCATACTATAGGATGACCCTTCAGATTTTTCTTAGGATTCACAAAAGGCTGATTGCTAAATGAGAAGCAATAGCCTACTGATCTCAAAAGGAGAGGATTCACAGACTTTCAATAAACACATCAAAAGCAAGCTAAATCCACCAGCTAATTAAATAAGTCTCCACAGACGAGCAGAGATGGACTACATTAAAGTAAGTTTCAGAAGATTTTCTCCACTTAGAGCACTCATTTCTTGGATATATTTGTTACCTGAATAAATACAACGTTCTTCAGACTCTACCGTTCAGTTCCATTCATGTTCTGCCTGACTAATGAAAATGCATTCAACAAATGGAGTTAATTATCTTTGCTCGAGACTAACCCTGTGTGTATCCCCAGGAAAGAATATTTCATTCAGTGCCTGGGTAGCACAGAAACAAAGTTTTTAGAATAACTGTTTCTTGATTGATGTCAGAAATATTTTGACAAACCAAAGTGTTAATCCTGTGTATTGCTTTTCAATATGAGGCATCTCAGTTCACCTCTGGATGAAGCTTTGATCCATAGTCTCTTAAATACCCATTAATTCAAACTTAACTTAGTATCATTAAAGTTTCCTGTCTGATCATCTGTCTGATCATCTGTTCTTTTAGAGGAAGCATTCTCAATCAGAAAAATTTTTGGAACACAAGGTTGCCTTTGAGTCAAAGGCTTTGGGTCATGCCTCTGCCTGCTAGCAAAAAGATTTAAAAAGTTGTATTTTTCTTCAACAAAGGATAATACATATACTTAAATGAGTCCAAAAGCTAGACCTTCGAAGAAAATATTGATCATCATTGGTGTGGTGATAATGTTACAAAAATCTTCACATTTAATATCACAGTACTTAAAGAAAGACTTACTGTGTTTTTCAGCACATTTCCTGTATTGTTTTCAGAGAAATGAACACTGCAGAAGTGAAGGAAAATTCCCATGCAATGCCAGTGGGGTTTTTGTTGTTTTTTTTGTTTGTTTTTTTTTCCCTCATCACTCCTTGACCATTTCCTTAAGACCACTTATTCCCATTTGCGAAAAATCTCAGACAGCACTACAAGCACTAAGAGAAAAATTCCAAAGAGTCACAGTCCTGGTTAAACCATGACAAGTCACTTTTCCATTCCATGGCATAAATTCATAAGTCTGATATTTATCAGGAGTACAGATACTTTCTGTTATACTGAATACAGTTCTAGTATACAGTATTTAATGTAAACAGAAGACATGAAATGATTATGAATGTCACATATATTCAGAGATGAACACTAGTAACAAAGTATTTCTACAGATTACAAACCTGTTTTGAATAGAAACGTGTCTGTCTCCTCTTTGTGTAACAGTGGAAAAAGGTAAAAGTAGCTAAGGGAAGAAAGTATTAAAATATTCTTAACATGCCATTTAAACGTAACTGATGCAAACTGACCTTTAAAACTGAGAACAGTAGAATAGTGGAGTAACCCAGTAGCAAAGAGAGAGTGAAAGGCTTGTGTTGCCAGGTTTTGAAATTACTGCAATCCAATGAGATTCCAGCAGAACCTCAACAGACTTCATGAAGCATATATTGGTGAGGAGTACCAGCAGAAGAGACAGAAATGATAGTTATGTTATGCAGCAGTTAGATAGCACACATCCTCATTCCAGAGTATGCCTTAGACATCATTCTGGCTCAAATGGAATTCTTCATCCATTAGATACTGTGGGCTTGACCCAGCTCCTTCTTAAGTGAATGGAAAAAGAAAACCTTTTATTTTAGTGATGTGTTGTTGGTCTCTTAGCTAACAGGCATTTTGGAGGATTGGTCACCACTGACTGTTTTACACACAATACAACAGAACATGAAGGCTGGGTAACACACATTATTTCTTTCAAAGCCATCCTTGCAGTTTTGTTCTCAGTTCTGCTAGTGTATCAATGTGCAATTTTGTGAATAAGATTTATGAAGCATCAATACAGCTTTTATTCGGTCGCATATACTACTGCTCTTCACCTGTATCTATGATGCTATACAAATTTGCTCCAGCTGCAGTTCTAGGTGTACTATTTTGCTGCTCTTCTCTATTGTGTTGAAGTGTCTCTGTTTTATTACCAGACTCAGAATTGGTCATGCAGTTGTATTCAGAAAACAAGAGAGACAGCAGACATCCACAGATCTGTATTCATAATGTACTGAGGGCATAAAAAATCTACGCCAGGAGACTGATGCACTTCATCAAACTGTAGGACTTGAGTTAAAAAACTTTCAGTAGCAGATTTTAGTCAAGTAAATTAAGAAAATATTCACACTGCACATGAAAACACCTGAAATTAGAATGAAATGATGGATGTTTTCTTACTGGAAGAACATAAAAAGTATCAGAATTTGTACAGGAATATTTTCCAGTGCATGTTACAATTACATGATCAAACAACAGAGAGCTAAAAAAAAAAACAAAACAAAACTAAAATGTTTAGCATGTCACACAAAAACTGGCAAAAAGAAATACTAATCCCGTCCTCCCAGATAGTTAAAGTGGCTTGAATTAAGTTAATTTCTATTGGAAAATAATTTTTAAAAGGTGTCAAAATGTGATATGGTAAATTGTATAGCAAACTTCACCTTTTCAGCCCTCAAGACAGCTGTAAAATTCTTATTGCCAATATAACTGGGATGAAATCTCTCCTACATACAATAGCATAGGAAGGACAGAAAAATAGCTCCAATCATATTTTGTTGAACTATGTGAAAATGCCTTCCTTGTTGACTTTGATAAGACCATGCTAATGAACAACATTCTGTCAGACCCAAAGGGGAAAAAAACTCTGTAATACTGCTGTGATAGTGTACTGTTACTGTTTTTCCATTAAATATATTGCAAACTCTTCTTCTGCAATATGAACTTGAAAATTAACTTTCATGTCAGTGGTACTAAATCAGTGTAGATTTGTAGCAAGCATAGAATGTCCCAGCCCTTAATTAGTTCACTCGCTATTAATTGAAAAATATCAAAGAGAATGGTTTTCCAGTAACAGAAACCTATCTTCATCCACTTTGTAGAAAATCTAATTAAATAAAACTTGCAAATTCATACAAAAGGACAACAATTTAGTATGAGATAGTGAAACACTGTATGTAATAAAAGAAGAATTGAATGCACTGAAACATTTTACAACCATAATTAGCCCATATTAAGATACCTTAGATTACATTTGAATATCAGACTTCCTGTACTATAAATCCAAACTGATGGAAGCTATGAAAAATGTTGTTTGAGATGACAGATATTACTATATAATCGGAAATGTTAGTCTTTTCAGTACTGTTTCAGGAGTATGCTCCATTCCCATGTCCAGTACTCCTCAGCATGCTGAAGAGTTATTTATGATTATATTATGGATCATATTATGATTATATTATAGATTATATTATGGATTATATTATGATTATAGTATGATTCTAAGCTTCTTTTTTAAGTTGTTTAGCTTTTATACAAACATTCGGACAGGCCCCTAATATTTTTCTGTCCTCTAACAGGGTAAATGTGAAAATAATTAGTCTTGCACGGTTGTTCTTGTACATGTACAATATGTACATGTACATACCCTGAACCTAATTCATGATTTCACACAAGCTCATATTTGCTATTAATATTCTAGTGTCTGTTTAAACTGTTCTGAAGATCAGAAAGGTACAAGTACCTTTAGATAAACACAGCCTTAACAATACAGACATAGCTGGGATACCAGTCACCTTCTGAATTAGATTCTGAGTTGAGAAACAAAGATGGCATGTGTCACTTGAACAATTAAGACAGTTAAAAAGTCAAACTCCATATATAAGCTTGTGAGTTATTTTTGATTCTCAATACTTTATATATGGTGTGTTTGTTTGCATTTACTCAAAAATCATTTGAGGTATGGACCCATACACAAGTAACGCAACCATTTGCAGTAAATTTATTAAAAGGCTTTGATCTCAGCATATTAATTGACTAGTAGTTGAGCACCATTTCCCAGGTTGAAGTGCACTATTATGTATTTGAGGATGTTTTCAGAGTATTGTTGCATTCCTTCAAAAAAGAAAATTAATTCAGAGTTCTTACGATAAAAGATGTATTTAGTTTATTTTGATACAGTATGTCCTCTAAAGAATGCAGTTATTCATCCTCATTATTACAATCTATTATGTTCCATCAGTCTACCATGTGGGTATTTCATTTTGATACTATGAATATGAACCAGGATTCAAATTAGTCTGAAATGTTTACAGTACCATATATAATGTTTTATCAATTTAGCAATAACTATACTTGTGGAAATACAGTGTGTTATTTATTTCAGGTAAAGTTTAGGGTCTCAAGTCGGAAATGCTCTAGGAACTCTGGCACCAATTCAACAGCAATAACAGGAACCCTCATTTGGGAATATGTAGGGGTATGCAATGACTAATTAAACTGTGAACAGGGAGTAATTGTATTTAAAATGAAAGATCAAAAAAGAAATAAATCCTTAATAACAATAATAGAATATTATTTATATAATATTGAGGTAAATACACATCTTGGCTTCCTGAGACTTTTAATTCAAGTGAATCAAAAATAATTTCATTATTTTTATACCTATTTATTTTACAGGGCTGAATTGTAGCTCTAAGGAATGCTTAGCACATACATGTGATGTCTGAAGGGCTGTTTAGGCAAGCTTGATTACATTACATTACATTACATTACATTCTGTTTCTCCCTTGCAGCAAAGTTGTGAAAGAAACATACTGTCCTTAACAGATGATTAGCTTGGCAGAAATTAGAGTCCTTTTGCAAGTGTATTGGCCGTAATGCACAAAAACAATTCACTTTCAGTATTTTCAGTGCCTTCATTTACCTGGGAAATCTGTTCTTACACATTTAAAATTCTACCAACCACGTTATATACAGTGAAAATAGAGTCTTGCACAGTTGTACATGTCAATATAATTTTCAATAGTATTAACCTGTTCACTGGTTTTGTAAGGCTAAATGCTTTGCAGGGTTCCTCATCTGGTTTTTATTTCACACGGAAGCACACAGGTTTTTAGTTTCTACTTCAAGTACTATGCAACTTGAATACAAAGAGGAAAGGTGGGACAGGTTCCAGGAAGAACAGCCAAGTATTTCCAGTTCTGGTAAATTACTCAAGAGGAAACAGGCCTGCAGCGATGTTGCTTTTAATTCTTTATGGGGCTCCCAAAAGTGACAAATGCCTACAGGCCTCCAAATTAGAAAACCTAGATCTGCTTCTAGGAAAAGCACAATCTGTGCTTTTTTGTAGTCCAGTTTCAAGCACTATCAAGAAAAGACAATGCATACGAACCACAGCTACTCAGATGGAAACCTGTAGGCTGTTCATTAAGGGACTAAATCATGGGCTGCAGTGACTACCCTGTTGTTTAAAGCTTATCTGCTCTATAATTACCCTTCAAACCTGCTGTTCTCTTTTTCATATCATTTTGTATATTGAATTAAGTGGAACAGGTGACATTCCAAAATCACTTTCACTAAATTTGAACTGGGCTTAATCATGGCTAAAGTGTACACCTGGTGTATACACACATTTACCTTATGGTAAACATACACAGAAATAAATTCAGGTGATTTTGAACACTGTATGAGAAAGTGCATAGTATGACATTTGGAAAGGTTGTTTAGCCCAGCCTGGATGGCTTTGCACCAGAGCATACACAGAACTCTTACTCCTCTGAGCTGTAAAATCGAATCATGAAATTTGGGTCTGTAAGATAGAAGCAGATGACAATAAAACTTTGTGAACACTAAGAAAAGTGCCCTCAGCCTTGGCCTGGCCCAAGGCACAAGAGCCACACTGTCCCCACTGCCTGGTGTTAGTCAGCACCAGCCTGATTGCTGCTGCCTCACCTGGACATCCCTGTCTTTCAGGTACCAGAAATGTCAACTTTTATGCTTCTGGGTTTTTCTTTGAGAGAAAGAACTTCTCTACCACACTCTTCCTAACTTTATTTGTAAGTGTTTGGATGGGGGAACCTAAGAGATAGCTCAGAAATAATAACAGAATTTCACTAGCTGTTGCCACAGTTCAGCATTTTTTAAAGAGCAGCACATAAATGTCAAAAGCATAATAAAATACCATTATAATAAAGTTCCTCTAAAATAAGTCAGTTTAAAATCCTAACACATTTAGTGAAGTTTTACATGCTTTTTGTTTGCAAGTAAATCAGAGTAATGAGAATGCCTACTTTTGCTCAAAAGTCACTGAAGCATCAACACCTTTAGCTAAAATTGTGCCTTTCCACTGCCTAAAAGAAAGACCTGAAAATCTGAGGAAGAGCACTTTAGCTATCCCATATAAAATAAAACTAATTGTTCAATAAAAATATTCCTTAATGAAAGGGTAAGTCTATTCTTCTAAGCTAAGCATAGGGATTCATTCTGGGCATATTGTGCCCAGAATATTCTTCTGCAGAGAAGGACTTGGGGGTGTTGGTTGATGAGAAAATGAACATGAGCCGGCAGTTGTGCTCATAGCCCGGAAAGCCAACCGTATCCTGGGCTGCATCAAAAGCAGTGTGACCAGCAGGTTGAAGGAGGTAATCCTGCCCCTTTAGTTTGCTCTTGTGAGACCTCACCTGGAGTACTGGGTGCAGTTCTGGTGTCCTCAACATAAAAAGAACATGGAACTGTTGGAAGAAGTCCAGAGAAGGGCCACGAGGATGATCAGGGGGCTGCAGCACCTCCCATATGAAGATAGGCTGAGAAAGTTGGGGCTGGTCAGCCTGGAGAAGAGACGTCTTCATGGAGACCTCATAGCAGCCTTCCAGTATCTGAAGGGAGCCTGTAGGGATGCTGGGGAGGGACTCTTCATTAGGGACTGTAGTGATAAGACAAGGGGTAACGGGTTCAAACTTAAACAGGGGAAGTTTAGATTGGATATAAGGAGGAAGTTCTTTACTGTAAGGGTGGTGAGGCACTGGAATGGGCTGCCCAGGGAGGCTGTGAATGCTCCATCCCTGGCAGAATTCAAGTTCAGGTCAGACAGAGCCTTGGGTGTTTAGTGTGAGGTGTCTCTGCCTATGGCAGAGGGGTTGGAACTAGATGATCTTAAGGTCCTTTGCAACCTTAACTATTCTATGATTCTATGATTCTATAAATATCTCAAAACTTGTATCTCTACTGAAAGCATTTCCAACTTGCCATTTCAAAAGTTTAAACTTAAGTAAGAAATACACATTTAAAAGAAGAAGCAAGAAAGAAAGGGATCTATGGGATATACACTCTTTGGAACACATATAAAGAGTAATTCTAGACAAATTAGAATGACTGCTTTCTACTGGAAAGTCTGATCAGCTGCCTTGTCTGTCTAATAATGAGGGGAAAATAATCAGGTACAGTAAAACTAAAAAAAATAACAAAACCAAAACCCTAAGAAAAAAGGAGAATTGTTAGAGTTTCCAAATATGAAATATGGAAACAGATTGGAGATTAATTTGTATGGATATACAAAAACCACTGCTTATTCCAGTACAGAATTTTTCATTTTAATTAAAACTGTTTTTCCAGTCTTCCTTCAAACTGGTGAAAACTATCTCAAGGTTTTGGGTTTTGTTAGTGTTTCAAAATACTTTAGTGAGACTTCTCCATCTGACCATGTGGTATTATTATCAACTCATTGTAAATGTAGTGTCATAAAACATAGAGCTCTAGTTTTAAAGGCGTAAGTCTGAATATATGTAAATAATCTTTTTACAACAGAATTTACAAGAATTTAAACAGATGAGTTCAAGATGAACCATCACTTTCTATTCCAAACATGGCAGTGCTGGACTTTAATTTTTCATTCATCTTACATCTGGACACCAAATTTCTGCTCTAAGAAATCAGGCAGTTGTACCATGGAACTCTGCATTTATTGATGTATTATTTTATTTTAACATAGAACAATAACCATACACAAAGATGCTAGAAGTTTCCCCTGTATCTGAAAGAGCAAATGCCACCTGCCTCCAAGCTGAACTCACTGTTGGCCAAAGCTGAGCCAACCAGTGATGGTGGTAGCACCTCTGGGATAACATATTTAAGGAGGAGGGAAAAAAAAGCCGTGCAACAGCAATTGCAGCCAGAGTGAGGAGTGAGAGTATGTGAGAGCAACAGCTCCACCAAGCACCATGGTCAGTACAGAAGGAGGGGAGGAGGTGCTGAGGCGCTGGAGCAGAGGTTCCCCTGCAGCCTGTGGTGTAGACCATGGTGTGACAGGCTGTGCCACTGCAGCACATGGAGGTCCATGGAGGAGCAGATAGCAACTTGTAGCCCATGGAGATCCCCACGCTACATCAGAGGAATGCCCAAAGGAGGCTGTGACCCTGTGGGTAGCCTGAGCAGGAGTAAGCTCCTTGTAGAACCTGTGGCTCCATGGAGAGAGGAGCCCATGGTGGAGCAGATATCCACCATAGAGGTTCATGGTGGAGCAGATGCACCCCATGGAAAGGACCCATGTTGGAGCAGTTCATGAATAATGCTCCATCCCTGGTAATGTTCAAGGCAAGGCTGGATAGAGCCTTAGGTGACATGGTCTAGTGTGAGGCATCTCTGCCCATAGCGGGGGGGATTGGAACTAGATGAGCTTAAGGTCCTTTCCAAACCTAACTATTCTATGTTTCTAAGAACTGTAGCCTGTGGGAAGGACTCACATCAGAGAAATTTTAGAGAGTTGTCTCCTGTGGGAGGGACCCCATACTGGTGCAAGGGGAGAGTGTGAGGAGTCCTTCCCCCTAAGAAGGAAGGAGTGGCAGAGACAACGTGTGATGAACTGACTGCAACCCCCATTCCCTGTCCCCCTGTGCTGCTGGGAGTGGGGAGGAAGGTAGAGAAAATCAGGAGAAAATTTAGCCCAGGAAGAAGGAAGGTGTGGGTGGAAAGTGTTTTAAGATTTGGGTTTGTTTCTGTTACCCTACTCTAATTTGATTGGTAATAAACTAAACAGATTTCCCTGAGTCAAGTTTGCATTGCCCATGACAGCAATTGGTGAATGACCTCTCCCTGTCCTTATCTCAACCTGTGAGTTTTTCATTATGTTTTATTTCTCCTGTTCCATTGAGGACAGCTCTGGTGGGCAACTGGTGTCCAGCCAGGGTCAACTCACCACACTTCTCAGATTTCTGCAGGATAACGCTAAGATAGTCAGATCTCATAACAATTTGTGATATAGAATCACAGAATAGTTAGGATTGGAAAGGACCTTAAGACCATCTAGTCCAACCCCCCTGACATGGGCAGGGATGCCTCACTGGACCATGTCTCCCAAGGCTCTGTCCAACCTGGCCTTGAACACTGCCAGGGATGAAATATTTACCACTTCTTTGGGCAATCTGTTCCAGTGCCTTACCACCCTCTACTAGAGATCTAAATTATTACTATGGGTTGGTGAATAGTTAATCTTGTTTCTCCATCTGAAATGGCTTTAAAAATAAATACAAGAGTGATTTATGTCTACAGGGTAACATGCAATTCTTACAGGTGCTCCTTAAAGACTGTATGTAAAATATTGCTACTATTTGTGTAATGGCCTATTTCTACCCATGCTACAGTTTATGAATAAAGAATCTGCCTGTGTACTGATAAATCATCACTATGTGTGTTCTTTGTTCTTTTCCAGAGAGCAGTGCAAAGAGGTAACATTAACAAGTGAATAAGAACAAGTACGTATGGATGCTGAGAACAAACCTTAATTTCTTGTCAGATACGCTTATCTTTCTACTAATTATTCTTTTAGAATTTAAAGACAGCTTATTATCTGGCACTATTTATCACTGTTACTTGGCTGCAAGCTGCAATTTAGCACTGCACCACTACTGCAGAGTAGTAGTCCACCAGACATAGCTGACTGCAGATACCAAGCTCAACAAACCTGGCAGCAACAGAGAAACAACAGGAACTTCCACAGTCTTAAAGACTGTGAGTAACAAGCTACTCTCAAGAGCCAAAAAAAGTGACAAAAAAACCAAAGCCAAGAAGAGGACCAAAAAAACTGTATTGCATGCAGTATGACAACTTCACAGCATGGTTGCCTATGGACTATGGCAGATTAGGAAATACTGATTTTCCTACTATGAGAAGCAAAGCACTTAAACCTGCAGTGTCTTATCCTCTCTCAGCTACTAGGATGACAGATGAGATGACAGGAAACCTCCTGACAGTTGCCCTAATTTACATCTAACGGATCAGCCCTACAGATAGTTCATAAAGCTAATTTGTCCACCTCCTTCCTAACACTCTTATCACATTACCACAGAAAAGAATAGCTTTTCTGTTACATCATTCTTGATGCTGGAACTGAGATATGTGGGTAACAACAAATAAGTATACAGTATTTCAGCAGTAACATGCCTTACTACCTTTCATTCAAAATGCACATTTCCTCCAAAACTATTCATTCCTCCAAAACATTCTTTCGCCATATGTATAAATATCAGGCAGTAAGCAAAAGTCATGGTACTGCTACATTCAAACACAGAATTTCATCTTGTTGGATGTTTCAATACATCTGAAGAAGTAGCCACCTGATTTGAATATTCCACACAAAGCAAGAGATTTTTAAAGAATATATGAGTCAGTGCTGTGACTAAGAGTGAAACAAAACTGCTTTCCCCCACCCCTTTCCCTAGTGCATGATGGATAATTTCCTGCTTTTACTATGTAATGTATGATCCTATGTTTGGACTATTGACTATATCTGAGAGACACAGGAAGAAAAAGGAGCATGCAACTAATAATGAATTTAAGACAATACAAAATTAAGAAAGAAAAAAATCTTCCAAGACGAAGATGGTTTGGGCTATGGCATAGCATCCAAAGAAATGTAAGACGTCTTTTCATTTCTTAAATTTAAACCACAAAAAAAAAAAAAAAAAAAAAAAAAAAAAAAAAAAAAAGAAAGAATAACGAATAATCCTGTATTGACAAAAAATGGTGGGTTAATCCAAGAGTTCTCTTAATATTCATTTAAACTTCATTATACTCCACTCTTGCCCTCCGACATTTCATCTCAGAAGGGACAGAGATCCTTTTCAAACCTCAGAAACACTGACATGAATCATAATAATCCCTTGTAAACTGATGATGTAAAGCTTTGTATCCCATTTAGGGTAAGCCACTCTGTTACTTTGTGCTGATAATATTAATCAGTCAGTATTTCTCTTTTTCTTCTCATATACTGAGACTATGAACTCTGTGGCTGGAGGAAATACATGTAGTTTTATTAAGAAGAAAAAAGAAAAAAAAAGAAAAAGAAAGAAAAAAAAAAGTAAAAAGCCTCATCTGACCCTGACAAAATCTTTTTATGATGGCCCAGATTTGGCCACAAGAGTCAGACCAGATGACTGCTGGAAGTAACTTCCAATCCCGTTCATTCTATGATCTACAATTTCACAAGTATATTTTGGAACATTTCAGAAGTCACTCACATTCTTTCAAAGACTGAAGAACACTGGAAAAGGAAGAAAAATGAAAAAGATAAAGAAAATGTTCAGATTTGGCTATGTGAAAATTACCAGAACTGGCCACTAGTACTTCTTTTAATCCTTAACGTTAAATGTGTCACAATTTATTTCTCTGGAGCTCCTCAAATCTCACAATGCCTGCACCATAGGAGTATCAAACACAGAGGAAATACAGCAAAAGTATTCCTCTTTGTTCCCTCTGTCTTATCCTTGAGTGTGTACTTAATGAGATGCAGATAGGAGAGCCAAATATGACATCATCTGCAATGATGGAAAAGTTAATATACCTTTTTAAGGTCATAATGGCCCAAAATAACATCCCCGCTGATGTATCTTCCAGGCAGTGATATTCCTTTCACACATACAATGAAAGAAAATCTTCTTTCTTTATCCTTTCCATCCTCTTTCTCCTTTGTCAGGGAGCTTATTTTTGTCTCTTTGCCACTGGGTGTTGACAGTGAGCTAATCACCAGCTGTGACACAATCATCTAGTTTGTGGTGCAGACTCGGATGGTCCGATTTCCACCTAGAGCTCTTGCCAGCAGTCTTCTAGTGCTTTAGTGCTTCTAAAAGGCTGAAGCAAGTCAACAGCTGGGCACTGCAACTGGGATGGAATTTAGAACTCAGTGCCCTCCTGACTAGAGAATGGATTGCTATTTCATTTCATTCAAAGCTTTGACATCACTGAACCCACAGTTCCTAATGAGTAATTTCAAGAAATCTCAGCCCACCAGAAACGCAGTTCCTAATCTAAAGTGTGCTTCAATATTTTTTTTTTGCGAAGGCCAAACTGCTTCCAATGTGCAACACAGTCTTCTAACTTCACTACAGACAATTAAAACAGACATGAAGAGGTTTTTTTTTTCTGCTTCCTCTTATTCCCCCTTGTGTGTAATAGGATAGAAAATCTATTTAATCTTGTCTGAGAAGGAAGTTTTGTCTTTAGGTAAAAATCCAATTATTTTCTAAAGTTTTCAGTATTTGATTTCCACTGGCTATATTGGAGCCCTGAGATTCCTCTCAGCTCCAGGGTTTACCATTATTAAGTTGGTACATTTTTGTGTAAAATTTGTAAAGGTTTTCACAAAAAAAACACAACAACAACCACTCCCCCCCCCAAAAAAAAAACAAAACTACAAAACAAAATAAATCCCAAAATAACCAACCAACCAAAAAAAAACCCAAAACGATTACCCCCCCAAAAAAAAACCAAACAACAAACAAAAAAAAGACAACAAAAAAAACCAAACAACCGACAAAAAAAAATCCAATAGGAAAAAAAGAGAAACCACCTGCAAGGAAGAATTATTTTATTGTGTGTATTGCACTGTCTGTAGAATTCTACAGTTAAAACCAGCCTCTGAATTTCCAGGTTCTAAACATCAGAACACAAAGGAAACAGGAGCATTTTGGTGAAGCCGTGACTCAGTCTCTTTCCTCAGCTCCCTGAGGATACAGTTGCACTGCCATACCCAGAAGATTTTTGAGTGCCTTGAATTCCAGGTACTTGATCATATGGTGTCCGAGCTCTGTATCAAAGCCAGAACAGGGCATTTTTTCTGCCTCAGGCTTGAAAAGGAAACCTGAGTACAGAAACCAAATGCAGGCTGCTACATGCACTAATTTCATTGGGATTCCAATTCTGATTTGCAAGAATTAACTGGAAATACTATTCTCCCAAAAAGTTAACCTAATGCCTTGTGTGGTTTCTCAACCTCCTGTTTGTATGAGGAGGAAAACATCATTTCTCCCTTTGCTCTTTATCTGTCCTGTCTATGTGGACCCTTATCTTGTAAAACAAGACTCTGTAAGCATAAATATATTTGATTACATTGACACCAAGCACAAAATCAGATGAACAGTGGGACTACTCAGAAGCTTGAAGTTAATCTCCTGCATAAGTGTTTCTGTGATGTAGGTCTCAGACTGTAAACAATGCAAAGCAGGAATATTCTCTTTTTAAGGCACATATTTGCCCAAGACAGAGGATTTGATTTAGACTAAGCATTACTACTACCAGTCACTACTAACAATGAATCTAATATTCATAATTACATGGAACTGAAAATTCTGCAACTGTATTTGGACAAATCTAATTTATTTGATAATCAGCTCTGTTGGTACTATTAAGTAAGTTTTTTTGGCAAAGGTCAGGCAGGACAAAAACTCATTTAAAATGACTATTTACATTCATTTGTTTTAGTTCCCCAAAGGCATGAATAAATTGCTTACAAATTTTAGCTTTTCATTTTTGCCTGAATAATATATAAAGGACTCATGACAGTATGTTTTATTACTTCTAGAAGTGAGCATGAGTCTAATGGTCCCTCTCTGTTTTTTAAAAAAAAACATAAATATCTATTAATGTGAAGTACGTGTTTTAATTCTTCAGTATCTAGAGTGTATTAGCTAATTGCTCCCTTCTTTAAGTAAATTTTCACACATGACGTAAGTTCCATTTCACTCTTTTGGAGCTTTGTTAGTTCTTTTCTCCTGAAATAAACAGAGAATAACTGAGATCTTTTTCCCTTCACAGTCATTGTTCAGATGGTTAACTTGCATGAATGTTTTGTGTTTCAAGTCTCTTGATTGAACCTGGATATTTCAGATCCTTAGCACGTGTTCTAAGTACTACATTACTCTTCATTTTAAGGTTTTCATCCTTCCTTCCTTTCCAGACAGAAGAAAAATATTTCTCATTTTGTAGAAATACATCCTTATTTGGAAAAAATGTTCGGTTCTGCTATATATTATTACAATTTTGCAGTAACTTTTACTTTTCATGAAATTTTACTTATGTAATTATTTTTCATATATTAGTTTATATGACAAAATTAAGAAAGAAAGAAAAACCTTTCTTGAGAAAGAAAACCAGTATGTACAGTGAATGTAAAGCAGGTGCATTAATTAATTTGATCAATAGTTTAAAGACAGGAATACAACTTCTTCTCCCTCAGGCTGCCTTGACTCCATCCTCTTTGTACTTCATACTTTTTTTTACATATTGTCATCAAAACCAAGTAATGTCACCAGCAGTCAGAGGAAGTGCTCCTATTATTTTCTTATTATCTGATTGCACATGCTTTAATCACTAATGGGTATACATTAATTTTCTTTTTTAGCTTCCATTAAGTCTTAGTGCTTTTTTCTACCCTCTGTCATTTTAAGGCTCCTTTCCCAAGTTTTCTACGCTTTACACCTCTTCTTCCATTACCTTTTGTGTTCGCTTTTGTTCTAGCCCTGAGTATTAACAGATTGAGAGACACTACATCATTTCTACCATTTCTGTGGTGAATGGAGTCCCTCACATACATATCAATTTCTTGATATTGAGCAATATAGTCTTTCATTTAAAACCAGTGGTGAATTTTATAGTTGACTTGTATTGTCTGTGGAAATGCTACTCCTGCCAGTTGCCTTCAGTGAAGATAAAACTCTTTTCCATGTAAGGTGCTTTTAAGAGCAGTGGACTGCTGTTTTGACACATGGATACCCTGGAGTCTATAGACACCAGACAACAAAAGCACCTAAAATGTCTTTTTTTTTCAGTCTATAGTAGTCTCAAAAAGTACTCACTTTGATGAGGCTTCATATTCCATCATCCCCATCCATTTTTATCACTATAGTCAGTTTAGGTTTCCAGCCTTATGAACAGCAGAGTTCAAGTTGAAGCCCAGAATTTAGAAGGTTGTACACTATTAGGGAGCTTTTCCCCGTAACCCATTCTATGCAGAACTTTCATTTCTGTTTTGTCAGGAAAAGGCGGTGCAGGAAAATACAGGTGCAGCTTTTTCTTCAGGTTTCAGCTCTGTCTTTTTATTCAATAATCAAAGAAAGACTGCAAGTATGGACTCTCACCCACTTCCAGTGGATGGTTCTTACTTTCTCAGGCAATAGGTCTCCTTCGTTACATTGGTCCCTCCCTAATGCCGTCACTGTTCAGCAGCTCTTTCTAAGGAAACCTACAGTTTCCTCTGTTTCTCTGCTCATTTTATCTAGGCTGTAGACTTTTACAACAGATGTTTCTGACTGTTTCTTTGCTTACATACTCAGCTCCTTCACTGTTATAATTGAAATCAAGTTTGACCTGACGATTCCTTATTTTCCCTGTTCTTGTCCATCATAGCTGCTTATTTCTGTCTAAAATAGAAAAAAATGTTCTTAAGATATTATGTGAAAAAATTCAGGAAATTGCATCTACATTGCCAGGAATATTCAGTTATTTCAGTATCTGTTTTCACCATTAATCAGGATCAAAAGCCTAATACTGCCATTTTTATTCCGAGGGAAAAAGCAGATTTAGATATTTGTAAAAAAAAAAAAAAAAATTAAACATGTCAACATCAACTTGAAATTAGGATGTCCACTTCAAATCGCCATATTGTTTTCAAATTATATCTAAATTTATCAATTTGAAATTAAATAGTTTGTCCAAATCAAAATTAGACCAACACAATTTGTAAGTTCAGAATATCCCACAGAATATTGTAGTATTTCATTACAGTAGAAGAAAGAAACCACAACATAATTGCATAATTTGGAAAATTATGTTTGGTACAATATTTGGGTTTTTTTTGCTATTAAAATATTTTTTCAACAACGTAATGGATTCTACGTCAACAAAACTGGACTGTGTAGTGCATACCGTGTCTTGGCTGAATGCTGTTGATCCCATCTGTTATCAGGGAATTAATGGGAATTCAAGGTTCCTACCAGAAATAGACCAAGTTTTCATGATACAAATGAGAATAATTTACTTAGCACCTAAATGTCACAATATAAGAAAACAAAGAACATTACAAAACACAATGACATGGCAATTTCTTGTGCTAGAGTGCTATTTAGGAAACATGTATATAGCTAAGGAGTGAAAATTAAAAAAAAAAAAAAAAAGTACTGTGTGAAAATTGTGGAATAATGATTCTTTCAGGGAAAAAAAAAAGTATACAAACCCACAAATCTTACCTAATTTAAGTACTTAAATTCAAAGAATTTGGGAAGCTACATAAGAAAACCTCTTCATTAGCAGAAATTTAAGAGCAGAATAATGCAATTGGAGTGTTACACCATCTTTTGCTATTTTAAACAGAAATAATGTATGCAGGATAACTGGACATAATGTCTTAATCTAAATACTGTAACTGATTATTGTGGAAAATCACAGTATGCACTGTTCTCAGGCCTGACAATTAGGACTGAATGACTGATCTGTAAAGCTATCTATTAGTTTTGACAATGATAAAAATACCAACCATTCTAGAAGGAAGGCAAAGTACTAAAAAAGTCTTATTCAGCCCTAAAAGTAACAAACATCAGTTAACAACAATAATTACAGAATTATATTTGCCAGAGTGTGAAACCAGTTGAGTACAGTAGTTGTAGCTCTAATTGAACTTATCCTACTGAACCAAAACCAAACCCCAAC
Source organism: Pezoporus wallicus (assembly GCF_028554395.1). Lineage (NCBI taxonomy): Eukaryota > Metazoa > Chordata > Aves > Psittaciformes > Psittacidae > Pezoporus > Pezoporus wallicus. Next base: position 1,378,710 of record NW_026634996.1, read on the forward strand.
CAAACCAAAAAAATAACAGTGTAAAGCGCTGAAAAGCAATTTTATTCCTTATATTAATATGTCTTTAGGGAAATCTGTATTCCAGTCAAAATGTCTTCCCTATCAAACCTGCAGCCAAATTCCAGCTAAGATACCAATGTTACTAGACACTGATTTTGCAAAAACCTACATGACTCTCCAAGACTGCTACATTCTGAAAAGCCCCTGGGAATGTAAAAAATCTCTGTGTTGTCAAATGTTCCTTAAAATTTGTTAAGAGCTGTATTATTATAAGGGTTTGTATCTTTTCCTCATTGCCTACAATAATGCTGAATTAATTTGCAAGGCTGTAGTAAAACAATTCAGCAAAGTATGGAACTTTTATTATTGTCAGCACAATTAATACTCACCCTCTCATTGCTATGGAAGCTACAGTGGCATTAATATGGAGACAGATCAAGTAATACTTGTGTGTACTTCTAAAAATAAATGCTTTAGGTAGCAGGAGGATAGCCACTTTTTCCAGACATATTAAAGCATTATCTATCAGGATTCAAATGTGACTCCCTGTGACCTATTAAGAACTGTCAATCAACAGTGGACACCTAGGCATACAGAGATACAGGTGACAGAAGAAAATCCAGTATGTACAGGTGAAAGTGAAATGAGAACAAAAAACATAAGTATGAAAAAAATCCAACAAGACTTCTGCACAGTAGAACAAACTTCACTGTCAGATTCCCAATGGAAGGGATAAAGGGTAAAAATTACATACTTCAGAAGAGTCACAGCAGTGGCTGAGTCCATATTAAGCAGGATAGTTCTCTAAAAATGTACTGTAAAACTAATGAAGATGAACAATGTGTCATTTTGGTGTCTGTAGTAGTGCGGTAAGTGATATCACTGGTAATGAAATGGTCTTCAAACTAGCTGGAAAATAGAATGCAATGATCAGAAAAAAGTAAATTAAATTTGTAAATGCTAAGACCAGGATCCTGGGTAATAAAAAAGATAGAACAACTGCTGCAAGGTATCATCAAGTAGTAAATCATAAATAAGTCATCAGACCAAATAATAAAATCATAATAGAAAAAAATTATGGAATAATACATTCATTTTCAGAAGGGAAAAAAAAACCAAGGGTAATGTTTTTAAGATAGAATTGGGCCATGATAAGTTTAAAAGGCAGCCACAACAACACAATGTGTTGACTATCAATAAGCCTGAGAATTGTGTAATTTTTTAGATCTTTATATTCTCAGATGAAATTACAAGAAGAAATGCCTTGAATAATAATATGGCCCAATATCAGACATGCTTTCCAAGATTCCAAGATTTTTTTACCAGACAATTAATGGCAACACCACTGTGGATGCCATTTCAGCTTATTTTAATAAGCAACGGAAATTTAAGAATAAGAAGGTCATAGAAAACAATATACTTGAATGAATGGAACTAATTTGGAGTAAACTGAAGTCACCATTAAGTAAAATTGGCTTATATGTAAGGGGGTTTTATTGCTTTTGCATGAAATGGAAGACTGTGAAACTAAGGGATGAAACTTAAAGGCTCGCCAGCACTAAGACAAAATCTCTCTCAGAAAAAATGATGGGTTTTTTTTACTGATAGCAAAGGGAAACAAATTCCAGGGACAAGGCCCACAATTAGCTGAATTTCGCACAACCTCAAAATCAAACTGCATAAATGTAGTAGGAAAGAATTGGAAACAAAACCTGTATTTAAGGAGTTAATCTAGTATGGTCACACAGAGTGCTATCTCATATTACGAGGTAATGGCCACAGAGACATGCAACCTTCTCTCCTTGGTATTTCTTGAAAGAACCAATTTAATTTAACAACCACTTCAGCCTTACTGCTTTTTACATCTAAATTAATTCATTTAGAACTAGATTGCATGTTTTACACTGTACTAGCCAGAGATTCACTAATTTTCTGTCTAGATAGTACCATCCATACACTATTTTTTTTTCCACAGAAATCTCACAGGAATTAGTTAGACCTCTGAAAACTAGACTTATCCTAAGATCTTCAGAGTCCTTTGGAAATCCATACTGGTCAGAATCATTCTTGGGAAGTCCAAGGGCCTAATTGCTATTTCCTGTTATACAAGCAGTCTGGTTGTATATATACAAAGGCTGTGTTACTATGATATGCCATTTATCACTGGAACATGTTTCTTATGAGGAGCGATTGTGAGAGCTGCACCTGTTTAGTCTAGAGAAGAGAAGACTGATAGAGGATCTCATTAATGCATATAAATATCTCAAAGGCGGGTGCCAGTAGGATGGTGCCAGACTCTTTTCAGTGGCCCAGTGACAGGACAAGAAGCTATGGCCATGAACTAAAACACGAGAAGTTTCACTCAACATGACTCCACATTTCACTCAACATGACGAAGAACTTATTTACATTGAGGGTGGCAGAACACAGGAACAAGCTGTCCAGGGAGGCTGTGGCATCTCCCTCTCTGGAGATAGTCAAAACCCACCTGGACATATTCCTGTGTGACCTACTCTAGGTGGCCCTGCCTTGGCATGGGGATTGAACTAGATGATGGTCAGAGATCCCTTCCAACCCTAATGATTCTGTGATCTTTCTCAGAGTCATACACAGAGAACTACCACAACAATAAAAAATAAAAATAAAAATCCAAGAACAAAAAAAAGCAGTTTGGTTCAAGCAATAGATTTTCCTAGAGGTACTACAAATGTCTCTCTGTAAAATCAATAGGAAAAAAAAACATGAAGTAGATGCTGTCCATACTAATTCTGCCATGTAGTTAATGAAACTTCAAAGTAAAAAAAGGGTTTCCCATCTGGAGGCAAATGTCTGAAGTTCGGAGACACTTGGCCTCACAGCTGGTCAAAGAAAGTTGCAGAAGATCTAAAAGCCTCCCTTCAAGCACAGCCTTCTGCAGGCTGGTCAGTCTTGGCTGACACTCCTCCTAGGCACCAAGAAGGCTCTACAGTGTCTGCTACAGTTTAGAAAGCCATTGAGCTGACTGAAGAAAAACCCAGAAGCAAGGAATCCTCCTATAAAGAACTCTACATTAAATCACTGAACTGCCCCATAATCCAGCAAGTAAATTACTGGCACTGAAGAGTCATTGCAGCTAGGTATCATATTCAGCAGCAGATAACATCTTCCTATACTGCATGAGGATCAATTACAAAGAACTTAGGTGTAAAATATTACATGTGAAACATGCTTCTTAAAATTTTTGTATTTCATGATCATGGAACTCTTTAAAGAGAGGTTTTCGTGTTTGTGTGGACACTGCTCAAGGCATTGCACATATTTCTAAAATGCAGAGGAGAAAAGAAAACAACAATTTCTGTTTGATCTACTCTAAAAGGAATTTGAATTAGGAATTTACAGCTAAAATATACAGTTAGACAAAAGTTATCTATTTGGAGAAAATATATCTAAATGCTGAAGAGGTGCTCAGGAGACCTAGGCTCATTCATTGTTTTCATACTGTGTAAACTTGTATGTTTTGATACTGTTCATTGTTTTGATACTGTGTAAACTTTGTAGACAAATCATTTAAGCTATGTCCTCAGCAGTTCTGAGATGAAGAAATACTTCTGACCTGACATGTTGAACTGAAATTGTTTCCTGCAGGGTTTGAAATGTATACACAGACACGTCTTTTATCAGAACAGGGTGTCTTTTCCTATTCTGAGCTCTACAAATAAATCTCTCATTCATTTAAATTGAAAATATGTTTCACAGCAGAGACTTCCTTTTGTTCTGATTGTGTAAGTATGTTACAGGGAGAATTTAATTTCATTTGGGATATTTAGGTGCCACTATAAATTATAACTGAAATTTATTTCTCTACTTCGGTAAGTTATGGGGTGGGGGGCAATTTGCAATTACTTTCCTGTCCTTCAAAGTATATTTTGTCATTATGCTGCTTTTATTGCTAAAATTTCATCACAAAATATATAAATATATAAAAAAACAGGAAAAAATAATGAAATTTAATTTTTACTTTGCTAGTAACACTTTAATTTACACAGATGCAGAAAAGGCAGAATTGGGCATTTGAAATGTTCAGTTAACTAGTAAATATTTTTTCTGGAAGCAATTTGTTACAAATATCTTTGAAATACCCAGCATTTCAAGACCTGTTTGATTTCTAGTACAATTTCTTCCACCCAGGGAAGCTCAGGGTCTTAGTGGTATAGTAAATTATTTGCCGGCTGACAGGAAGCCAGATGTTCATAAAGCTTCTTTGCTGTTGAAGCTTTTAAGAGATATTTTAGCTAGGTACCAGAATTAGCAATTAGTATTCAGGAAGTCACTCTTCAAATGCCAGTGGTGAAAATGTATTTGCTCTAAAAATTATTCATATGCAAGTGAGAGGTGGAAAAACATAAACTAATCCCTAAGTGCTATGGAAAAGAAACTTAGTTAGATTTTAATCAGCACTTAGCAGTCATTTAATGAATGCAGCCTCAAAGCATAATCCATCAAACTGTAACTAGTGTTATCACTGGTTTAAAAACTATGTATTAAGAAACAAACTTAGAAAAAAACTGTAGAAGAGCAGTGGGGAACTCTGGCACTATGAGCTCCAGGTCTGTGAGTCTGTCATGTCTGGTAACCTTAGTAAATCAAGTTCAGTGATGACAACTGTGGTATAACTTACTGGAAGTGAGCTGAAGGCTGCTCTCATTCTTTGGGTCCTGAGATCCGTAAGATGATTCTTGAAATATCAAAGATAAATTTATGACACTTCAATTAACTGTTGATGTTCATTGAATAATTATGATTATTACCTGTTAATTGGCTAAGATATTTCAATAACTTGTAATTACCCTCAGAGACTTACTAAAATCATAATGCTGAAATACTGTATTAATGCTCACAGGACAATACCCATAAGGTGCTGCTCTGTTTATAGCCTGCAGAGCGTACACCACACATTTAACAGGAGTTAACACTCATTCACTGAGATCACACTGATTTGGCAGCCACAGGCACTTCACAGCACCAGGGTTGTAAAATAAAGTATTTATCAAACCAGCTTTGCAATATAAAATCATGGCTACAGGTATGTACTTAGATTGTTTTAAAGTGCGTTTGTCATTGTAGAACAGCTATCTCTCTGAAATCCAAACGGGTAGGAAGAGGAGACCGCAACACATGTCCAAATATTTTTAGCCAAGTATGCAGACTGAAAATTTTGTAAATGTTTGAAACTTGTTATAAAATAGTGTCCTGAGTTCAGCAGTAGCAGTCATTTTTTCTCCTTCTTAGTAGCTGGTGCAGTGCTGTGGTTTTGACTTTCAGCCTGGGAACAATGCTGATAACACCACCGGTTTTAGTTGCTGCTTAGTAATGTTTAGTCTGATCAAGGACTTTCCCATGCTCTGCCAGGGAGGAGGGGAAGCTGGGATGAAGCAGAGACAGGACACCTGACCCAGGCTAGACAAAGAGGTATTCCATACCACAACACGTCATGCCCAGGATGTAAACTGGGGGCAGTTACCCGGAAGGGCTAGATCACTGCTCGATGGGGCTGGGTATCGGTTGGCAGGTGGTGAGTGGTTGTGTTCTCTTGTTATTTCCCTTATCATTATTATTATTGGTTGTAGCAGCAGTGATTTGTGTTATACCTTAGTTACTGAACTGTTCTCACCTCAACCTGTGGGAGTCACATTCTTTCGATTCTCCTCCCCATCCCTCTGGGAGCAGTGGGGGAGGAACGGGGAGTGAGTGAGAGAGTGAGCTGCGTGGCTGACTGGGCTTAAACCACGACAAATATAATTTAGTATACCACTATTATGAGTAAACTACATTATTCCCTGTATTATTATTTTAATCAGCAAAATCAGTACACATTGACAAAATAGTGCTTTTTTTAATGAGTTTCAGTAGGCCTGCTGATAAAAGGAAAAGATACATACCTTTAAACTTCCTTTCTTATTCTGCTACTCTAGAATCACACCACCTTTATCAAAGTTTGCTGACATTACCAGTGTTTTGAATATACACACAGTACTTCATTTTACTTAAACATTTTCATTTCCAAGTTACTTATAACATTATCACTGTAAATATTCTTATCACATAATATCCTCTTAGAGAAAACAAAACAAAACAAAACATAACACCAACAAGCAACAGTCAATACAAACCTGCTCTTAGCAGAAAGGGCAGGAAGAAAATACTGGCACCTGGAAGTAGGTTCCTGGCTGTCTGAGAACATACATAACACTAATATAATATTTAGAAAGAATGGTTTACAGGAAAAGGTGGAATTAAATGTCAATAAATACCTGTTCTAAATGGCTGTTGTTCTTATATTTCACTTAATAACAAAAATCTAATATAGCCATCTGGCTTTAAACTTCTTGAGAATAACTTAGAGGGACTGAAAGAGGTAAGAGATATTTCAGTGAAGCTCTGAATACTTTCAGTGACTAGTGGTCTCTGAACTTTTCATTTGCTGACTAGGATCCTTATAAAATCCTCTCCTGAAGACTACTTCGCCCGGCCTGTATAGAAAATGTAGGAAGATCAGAAGACTATCAACAAAACAGAGGAGAAAATATCACTAATCCTGCCTTCCCTTCCACATGTACCTGAATGCACAGTCTGATATCTAAGTTCAAAGTATGTAACAATACAGATTTCAGATGAATTCTTAAGGCTGCCTGTAGTCTGTCTCCATGCCACATTGAACCTGGAGAGTTACTGTGACAGTTTTGCTACCTGTTTTTATAGAATCATAGAAACATAGAAAAGCTAGGGCTGGAAAGGACCTTAAGATCATCAAGTTCCAACATCCCTGCCATGGGCAGGGACACTTCAAGCTAAACCGTATCACCCAAGGCTCTGTCCAACCTGGCCTTAAACACTGCCAGGGATGGAGCATTCACAACTTCCCTGGGCAACCTATTCCAGTGCCTCACCACCCTAACAGGAAAGAATTTCTTCCTTATATCCAATCTAAACTTCCCCTGTGTAAGTTTTAACCCATTACCCCTTGTCCTATCACTACAGTCCCTAATGAAGAGTCTCTCCCCAGCACTCTTACAGGGACTCTTCAGATACTGGAAGGCTGCTATGAGGTCTCCATGCACCCAGCCTGTCTTCATAGGGGAGGTGATGCGTCCCCTGATCATCCTCGTGGCCTTTCTCTGGACTTGCTCCAACAGAAACATGTCTTTTTTATGTTGAGGACCCCAGAACTGCACACAATACTCCAGGTGAGGTCTCACGAGAGCCTAGTAGAGGGGCAGGATCACCTCCTTTGACCTGCTGGTCACACTGCTGTTGATGCAGCCCAGGATACGGTTTGCTATCTGGGCTGCGAGTGAACACTGCCAGCTCATGTTAAGTTTCTCATCAACCAACACCCCCAAGTCCTTCTCTACAGGGCTGCTCTGAATCTCTTCTCTGCCCAACCTGTAGCTGTGCCTGGGATTGCTCCAACCCAGGTGTAGGACCTTGCACTTGGCATGGTTAAACTTCATAACATTGGCATCAGCCCACCTCACAAGCGTGTCGAGGTCCCTCTGGATGGCATTCCTTCCCTCCAGGGTATCAACCAAACCACACAGCTTGGTGTCATCAGCAAACTTGATGAGGGCTCACTCAATCCCACTGTCCATGTCAGTGATGAAGATGTTAAACAAGACTGGTCCCAGCACCAATCCCTGAGGAACACCACTCGTTACTGGTCTCCAGCTGGACATTCAGCCATTGACCACAACACTTTATGTGAGGTCACCCAGCCTGTTCTTTATCCACCAAATGGTCCACCTATCAAATTGATGTCTCTCCAATTTAGAGACAAGGATGTTGTGTGGGACAGTGTCAAATGCTTTACAGAAGTCCAGGTAGATGCCATCAACTGCTCTACCCCTGTCCATCAGTTCCGTAGCCCCATCACAGAAGGCCACCAAATTGGTCAGGGAGGATTTCCCCTTAGTGAACCCATGCTGGCTGTCACCATTGACATTGATTTTCATGTGCCTTAGCATGCCCTCCAGGAGAATCTGCTCCAAGACTTTGCCAGGCACAGAGGTGAGACTGACTGGTCTGTAATTCCCTGGGTCATCCATTTTCCCCTTCTTGAAAATGGGGGTTATATTTCCCTTTTTCCAGTCATCGGGAACTTCCCCTGACTGCCATGACTTTTCAAATATGATGAACAGTGTCTTAGCCACTTCATTTACCATCTCCTTCAGGATCCATGGACGGATTTCATCAGGTCCCATGGATTTGTGCATGTTCAGGTTCTTAAGATGGTCACAAACCAGATGCTCTCCTACAGTGGGCCCAAGGTCTTCATTCTCACAGTCTGTGTCTGCCTTCCAATACCTGGGTGGTGTGATCAGAGCCACACTGTCTGACACACATCTCACATATACAGTATATTTTGCAGAATCTCTCCACTTTTACTTCTACAGTTGATGTTGTAGCTCCTTTAGATTCCTTTAGCTCCACAGCTCAATGAAGCTGGACAGCATAGTGAAAAACTTAGCTTAGTAGAATGCCTCTGAATATCACCGGTATTTTTGCTCAGGCACTTTGAAGATCAGCTGTATAAGAACATTTCCATTAAACCTTTTATTTAGTCAAAATCAGAACTGTTTTTCTTTAAATGTATACCTATATTGTCTCCATGCATTTTGAAACCTGCAAACCTATTATTCTTCTGCTCCTCCTCTAAAATCACTTCAGTGGTGACACCTGGTTTAAAGAAAAAAGATTTTCCTGCAATTGTTCAAGTGCTATGTCACATCCCAGTAAACCACTAGAAGGAATTCCATGTTCCACAGGCTGGAAATAAAAGCACCAAGGGTTCCTGTTGGTCTGATATTTATGGCAATGATGGTGATAAAGCAAAGTTGTTTAGTTTTAAGAAAAAAAATAAAAAGAAAAAAAAAATTCAAGAGCAGCGCCAAGAAGACACGTTTCTTGGTGTATTTGTGCAGAACATCAGAAGCCAAGATGGTACAAGTGCCATGACATCACTTCAAATACTGCTTTACCAGAGACCACTGCACAATCAGCAAAGGTAAGAATATCTTTCTAAGACCAAGGTGAAGACAGATCTTCTTGCATATGTACAACCTAGAAATGATTTGAGGAGTAAAATAGGGTACATGGCATTATGAAATAGTTAAATAATGCCTTAAATTTTACTTCATTATTTTCAACACAATTTTGTCTCTTGCAATTTCTGTTACACAAGTAATCTTGCTAACATTCTACTACCTTCAGTGGGGTGAGTGTTATTTATAGTTTAAGTAAAACATAGTGGCTTTACCCATAGGTGAGCCCTCACCTTCGTACTAAAATTAGGCCATAAACCAGTTGGCTTTTATCTTTCCTTTTCATTATTCTGTACATGTTGATCATGGAACATGAGTTTCTAATTCTTTTTGCTTCCCAATTGGCTTATACTCCCAAGGTACATTTCTAAGAACAATAAAAGTGCTCTCTAAAAAGGATATCTCATGGTTGTAAAACAGCAGATTAAAACTGCTTCCCCTAAGATCATGTCTGTAGTAGAACCTGAAAAAGAGAACTGAATCCTGACTCTGAATTCAGTAGTTTGTTCATTAAATCACCTTTATTGAGGGCACTCCTTTTTTTTTACTGTAATTTCTCTGCCATTCAGTAAAATTAACCATACATGAAATTATTTCATATATAGATGTTGCCACAAAGCAATTTTTCTGTTTGTATCTGCCATATGATGCACCCTTCTGTTATAACATTCTGTCGTGGTTTAAACCCAGCCAGGCAACTTGTTCACTCACTCCCAGTGAGTGGTGCTGGGCTGACAACAATCGAGTGCCCTGTCTCTGCTTCCTCACAGCTTCCCCTCTTCCCTGGCAGAGCATGAGCCTCACAAAGTCCTTGGTCAGGGTAAACATCACTTAGCAACAACCGAAAACATCGGTTTCACCAACATTGTTCCCAGGCTGGAAGTCAAAACACAGCACTGCACCAGCTACCACAAAGGAGAAACATGACTGCTACTGCTGAACCCAGGACACATTCCCATGGTGAAACTTTACCAAAACGTACACAGAAATCTGTTGTATTCTTTAAGGACACTTTAAGTACACTAGTCATAGGCAAACATACGTTTTGTCAGTGTGTCTCTTACTAGAGTTAATGAAAGCCCAAAAGACTGCAAAGCTACATACTATCTTGAAAATTCATGCGTAAGAAATTTCTTGTTAAGGAAAACTACCGTGACAGGATGAGCTGCTGTCGTGGTTTAAACCCAGACAGACAGCTTGTTCACTCACGCCCCCCCTTCTTTCCCTCTCCCTACTCCTGGAGGGACAGAGAGGAGAATCAAAAGAATGCAACTCCCACGGGTTGAGATAAGAACAGTTTAGTAACTAAGGTATAACACAAATCACTACTGCTACCACCAATAATAATAATAATAAAGGAAATAACAAGGGAAGAGAATACAACACCTCACCACCAGCAGACTGATAACTCACCCCACCCCCCCCCCCCCCCAGCCTAACCAAACACCTACTGATACCTCCTCCAACTCTGCAATCCTAGCCCTTCTGAGTAACTCTCAGTTACATGCTGAGCATGACATGCTGTGGTATGAATACCTCTTTGTCTAGCTTGGGTCAGGTGTCCTGTCTCTTCTTCCTCCTGGCTTCCCCTCCTCCCTGGCAGAGCATGAGGCTCACAAAGTCCTTGGCCAAACCAAAACATCATTGTTATCAGCTCTGTTCCCAAGCCAAAAGTCAAAACACTGCACTGCACCAGCTACCAAGAAGGAGAAAAATGACTGCTACTGCTGAACCCAGGACAGCTGCCTAATGAGAAATGGATGCTGGCTTAACACATCATGCTGTGGCAACCCAAAGATGGACTTTGTGATTATACTTCTAACCTCTACATGTGGTATCCCCAATTAAACATTTTGAAGTCAGTGAAAAATTTGCCTGTGTGTGCCCTACCTGTATGGTATTTCCCACCTAGTTCTTGGATGCAGATTGCCACATGTAAAGAATACTCTTACTGTTTCATGTTTATGGATTATCTAAAGCAGGCTTTAATATTTGTTTGCTCAAAGCTATTAGACAAGACGATTATTCAGCAAATGCTTTCCAACCATATATGCAATTTGTGAATCCTTACTGCTTGGTGCTTTTGATTTTTTTTTTGTAACGATTACATTTTGGTTTGTCACCAACCAAGTTTTCTGAATACTGGACAAAAACCTTTGAAATTTCTGCCTTTTTACATGTTTAAATATTAGAAATCAAATAGGAAGAAGAAATACTATATTTAATAGCTTAAAAATATTGGCTATTGAAGTGTTCTGCTGGTCTAAAACATGAAAGACAGTCTTAGAGCAAGACAGAAGAGAGCATGGTACAGCTAACACTTCAACAAGGTAAGGCTGAAGTCCCTAAGCAGTTAACACAGTCAAAACAGTGACATAATTACCTGGAGTGTAGTAAAGGGAATCCAGGCAGAAATCTGCCTTCTCTTATTTGTAACTTAAATGTTAGTATTCTACAGAAATTGTGTGGTTTCAGTGGACTTATTCTGTGGATAATACAAACAAGGCCCTTGGAAAGATTCCAAAATGTTAATACTTGACCCTTTTTGGCTGAGGAGTGTGCTTGCCAGGCTGCATAAACCATTCAGTTCCTACCTTTTGCCTGTGATATTTTAGCTTCATTGCCTGGCAGAACACTGTGAATTGAGGTTTTATATGATTCTATGGGTACAGATTTTATGCTACTGACAAGATGCATGATAATAAGATTTGAGGTTATGTAAGTAATCATTTTCAGGAAACTGATTCATTGTATAAGAAGTTCAAGAAATAAGCCTCCAGCTTAGATCTTATTGATAAATGTTGATACAGTGCTTGTTCCAGATAGCCATCTTTCTGCTACTTTCCTCTGCCTATGTGTGTGGGTTTTTTCCTACACATTTTCTTCCATTTCCTACCCAATTCAAAACAATTTAGAAAAATCTACCAACGTACACTATTCATAGTTCTGTAAACCAGCTCTTACAATAGTGTGCTAGTAAAGCTCCCCTAGAGCTAACAGTAACATGTAAATATAGCCATTTAAATTACTAACTGTATCAGTCTCTTCATATTTCTCTTTTTATATAACAACAGATTCTGTTTTGTGGAGGCCTATGACATATAAATCCATGAAGACCAACACATAAGTGTGGTGACAACTGTACACCTCAGAGCTGTCATGTAGATTAGTGGTCATGTAAAAGGCTACATATACCTCATTGTGAATTAGTTGTTATGTCAGTTATCCTCAAACATAACCACAAGATCTAATAACCTAAAGCAAAACCACAAACAATGCCTGCACAGGTATTTGTCTCTTTAAGATCATTGGGAATCTGCATTGTATATTTTAATTTCTTAGGAAAATTCTGTGATAATCTGTTTTCATGCTGCCAGCTTGCGCTCATATATGCTTGAGGTATACTATGTTGCCTCTAATAACTCATTGCCTATAATTATCCCCATATTGAAAGCTAGTGGCTGTTCTGACACTCTTTGTCCCCACAGTTCAACAGATCTCTTGAGAATGTCTTTTCTATCACACAGCAAAATCCCCAGGAAGTGACGCATAATGCTGATTTATGAGAAATATTATCAGTTGTGGTATGTTTTTAAAGAAGAAATTGGGTAAAAGTATTCCTAGCTGTCTAGTGAAAAGCCACCACTGTGTTACTTGTGCATACCTAACTCTCATTTTTCTTAACTAGAATTTAAGCATATGACCAAGATTAAGCACCCTTTTAAAATATGGGTAACTTTGTAGTTCAGGTTTCCAGTGTTCAGTCACAACAAACTGAATTTTAATTATTAAGCAGCCAAAACAAACTGCCCATTAATAAGCTCCAGACAAATAATTATCCATACAAAACATGTTTTTTGTGTTTTTTTTTTTTTTTTAATGCAAATTCAATTAAATCATAATAGGTTGGCAGCCACACTCGGAGCAAAGAAAGAGTTGACACTTAGTGACTAAACTGTATTCTGAATTGCTTGATTCAATTTTCCAGGTATTCTTCACAATCTACCATAATGCTCCATGTGAGATATCAGTGCTATCATCTTAGAATCAAGAGCTGCTTAATTAATTAATCAGATAGAGAAAATACAGAGGAAAAGGATTGCTAGTATCAGAGAGATGTGTATATTCCAAATTTCCATTTCCCTTCTCTTTTTATAAATTTAAAAAACTTCTCACTTAGAAGGAATATTTGTAATACCTGTTAATATACAATATGATAAATAAAGTTAGTTTAAACAGTATTTGGAGAGGATTAATGGAACATAATGTAGCTGTTACTTGTGTAACAATGCCACTGCCCACTCAGTTTCAAGTTTCAACCCTTATACATAATACCATAATTCTATTGAAATTTCATTCCATGTAATTGAAGATGATGGGAAATAAAAAAAAAAAAACAACATAAACCGAAACGAAACACTTGAGAGGTCAACTTAGATTGGACTTGGCCATAATGAAATAACAAGTCTGACGTAACATTTGTTGGCAGACTGTTAAGGAAAACTTGATGAAGCCGAAGAATTATTCTCTTGGAAAACTTTCTTTAACTTAGAACCATCTCTGCATTCAGGCACAGATTTCTCTAACACTGAACACAAACAAATGCTGATTGCAATTTTGGTAGAGTTAAAAAGGAATCTATTGTACATTGAATAACTGGTGTAATGATGACACACTTAGCAGATAGTAGCTTCTCCTTCTGTGCCTGCCATTTACACTGGATTGTTATTAAGCAGATGGAAAATTTACCCTTGCAATCTCAGAAAAGTATCTCAGAGATTTTGATCAAAGCTAATTGAAACTGTAACAATTTTGTTGCACATGTGCGGCGGCTTTCTCCCTTTGTAGCTGCTGGCAGGCAAGATGGTTACTTGGAAAAACTTGCTTCTCCCTGGGTTACAAGCAGAAAAGAGATACTATCTAGGGAAGAAAATCTGGTTACAGAAACCGTTAAAATTGATGTAGATTCATTCTTTCTCTGTCTCTAGGCCAAATCAAAACTTGCAGAGAAATACTAAGTGTGGGCCACTTACTATGAGCAGTCAATGACTGCAGTCAAATGTCAGAGGTCCCTTATCGACCTTGACATGTTTATCTTCTAGCAAGCAGTGCTGGTCAGGGGTTGTCCATAGCTCTCTAGCAAATACGGTGTAGCATACTTGTCACAGAAACTACAAAGTACATGGTTGCATATAGTAATACTACTTAACACATTACTAATTCAACTCATAAATCACAAAGATAGTTGCCTGTTTTTTTTTCAGAAATGGAATGTTTGCAGCAGAGCCAGGAAAAATGATCTCATTTCAGCACTGGACTATGAAATGATAGTGATGTTCACAGTCTTTATCACAGACGGCAGATCTGGTACACCTAGCTTCTTCTGAACAAAACATGAGTAAAATCCATTTATCAAGTCTTTGTACAGTAAGGAAACATACTGCACATGCTTTTGTGATGCTCTGGTGGATGCTGTTATTAGCTGATCATTTTAGGAAGCAGAGGCATGACAAATTCATCTATGCCATAACTTAAAAAAAAAACAAAACACCGTCACAAAGTGGCTACTTAAGAGATACACAACTTTGTAGCCCTTTGTAGCCTGAATTAGTAGCGACCATCTTCAGGTTTTACTGGTTATTTCATAGCAATTTCTAGCTGAAGCTCTCACCTGCAAGCCTAGAAAATTTAATAGAACACTATACTCGTATTTCACATATACTGAATCAAATGATTCAATAAAGCAAAACTTTACTGAAGAAAAGGACAAGGGAGATGAACAGATCAATATGCAATTATTCATTCCCCAAAGTACAACAGCAAAATATATTTAAAGCTCATTAAAAAAAAAAAAAAAATACTCGGTATTCTCTTTGACATACCTGCCATGGCCCTTTTGCTCTCACAGTCAATGTCTCTAGACTCCTTATTTATACTGATGCTTCAGATTTGGGTGCTTTTCACCTCAGGTGTGCTTAGACATAATTATTTTCCCAGACTTTCAGGTATCGTCTCACCTAGGTATTCTCCTGTACTTTATGATGGCCATATTTTTTAAACATAAATTTGTGATATATAGGTGCAAAAGTTCACTGCAAGCTGAACAAGTTTAATGCCAACCCACTGGTCCCTTTTCACATTATTTCTCACTCAGGTTAGGAAAAAGTGCTCCTTCTTAGCAGCTATCCCTCTGGAGCTCACTGGGAAAACTTTCTCTTCAGTTTTAAAGACTCCACTACCAGGGGGATGAATACAAAGGAAAAACACACTGTGACCTTGCAGTGAGCAATCAAGTCATAGAATCATAGAATCATAGAATCATAGAATAGTTAGGGTTGGAAGGGACCTTAAGTTCATCTAGTTCCAACCCCCCTGCCATGGGCAGGGACACCTCACACTAAAGAATATCACCCAAGGCCTCGTCCAACCTGGCCTTCAACACTGCCATGGATGGAGCATTCACAACCTCCCTGGGCAACCCATTCCAGTGCCTCACCACCCTAACAGGAAAGAATTTCTTCCTTATATCCAACCTAAACTTCCCCTGTTTAAGTTTGAAGCTTTTACCCCTTGTCCTATCACTACAGTCCCTAATGAATAGTTCCTCCCCATCATCCTTGTAGCCCCCCTTCAGATACTGGAAGGCTGCTATGAGGTCTCCATGCAGCCTTCTCTTCTCCAAGCTGACCAGCCCCAACTTCCTCAGCCTATCTTCATATGGGAGGTGCTGCAGCCCCCTGATCATCCTCGTGGCCTTTCTCTGGACTTGTTCCAAGAGTTCCATGTCCTTTTTATGTTGAGGGCACCAGAACTGCACACAATACTCCAGGTGAGGTCTCACAAGAGCAGAGTCGAGGGGCAGGATCACCTCCTTTGACCTGCTGGTCACACTGCTGTTGATGCAGCCCAGGATACGGTTGGCGTTCTGGGCTGCGAGTGAACACTGCCAGCTCATGTTAAGTTTCTCATCAACCAACACAGTATCACAGTATCACAGTATCACAGTATGTTAGAGATTGGAAGGGACCTCAAAAGATCATCTAGTCCAATCCCCCTGCCGGAGCAGGAACACCTAGATAATGTTACACAGGAATGCATCCAGGCGGGTTTTGAATGTCTCCAGGGAAGGAGACTCCACAACCTCCCTGGGCAGCCTGTTCCAGTGTTCCGTCACCCTCACTGAGAAGAAGTTTCTTCTCAAGTTTAAGTGGAACCTCTTGTGTTCCAGTTTGTACCCATTACCCCTTGTCCTATCATTGTTTGCCACTGAGTAGAGCCTGGCTCCGTCCTCGTGACACTCCCCCTTTATATATTTATAGACACTGATAAGGTCACCCCTCAGTCTCCTCTTCTCCAAACTATAGAGACCCAGCTCCCTCAGTCTTTCCTCATAAGGGAGATGTTCCACTCCCTTAATCATCTTTGTTGCCCTGCGCTGGACTCTCTCCAGCAGCTCCCTGTCCTTCTTGAACTGAGGGGCCCAGAACTGGACACAATACTCCAGATGCGGTCTCACCAGGGCAGAGTAGAGGGGAAGGAGGACCTCTCTCGACCTACTAACCACCGCCCTTCTAATACACCCCAGGATGCCATTGGCCTTCTTAGCCACAAGGGCACAGTGTTGGCTCATGGTCATCCTGTCGTCCACTAGTACCCCCAGGTCCCTCTCCCCTACACTGCTCTCTAACAGGTCGTTCCCCAACCTTCCCGCAGCCCCCCAAGTCCTTCTCCGCAGGGCTGCTCTGAATTTCTTCTCTGCCCAACCTGTAGCTGTGTCTGCGATTGCTCCCACCCAGGTGTAGGAGCTTGCATTTGGCATGGTTAAACTTCATAACATTAGCATCAGCCCACCTCACAAGCGTGTCGAGGTCCCT
The DNA here is from genome assembly GCF_028554395.1 of Pezoporus wallicus. Taxonomy (NCBI): domain Eukaryota; kingdom Metazoa; phylum Chordata; class Aves; order Psittaciformes; family Psittacidae; genus Pezoporus; species Pezoporus wallicus. Next base: position 1,395,661 of record NW_026634996.1, read on the forward strand.
CTGGATGGCATTCCTTCCCTCCAGGGTATCAACCGAACCACCCAGCTTGGTGTCATCAGCAAACTTGGTGAGGGCGCACTCAATCCCACTGTCCATGTCAGTGACGAAGATGTTAAACAAGACTGGTCCCAGCACCAATCCCTGAGGGACACCACTTGTTACTGGTCTCCAGACGGTCACTGAGCCATTGACCACAACTATTTCCGTGCAGCCATCCAGCCTGCTCTTTATTCACCAAGTGCTCCATCCATCAAATTGATGTCTCTCCAATTTAGAGACAAGGATGTCGTGTGGGACAGTGTCAACCACTTTACAGAAGTCCAGGTAGATGACATCAACTGCTCTACCCCTGTCCATCAGTTTCGTAGCCCCATCACAGAAGGCCACCAAATTGGTCAGGCAGGATTTCCCCTTAGTGAAGCCATGCTGGTTGTCACCAAGCACCTTGTGGATTTTCATGTGCCTTAGCATGCCTTCCAGGAGAATCTGCTCCAAGATTTTGCCAGGCACAGAGGTGAGACTGACTGGTCTGTAATTCCCTGTGTCATCCATTTTCCCTTCTTGAAAAAGGGGGCTATATTTCCCTTTTTCCAGTCACCAGGAACTTCACCTAACCGCCATGATTTCTCAAATATGATGGCCAGTGGCTTAGCAACTTTATTCACCAGCTCCTTCAGGACCCGCGGGTGGATTTCATCAGGACCCATGGACTTGTGCATGTTCAGATTTTTAAAATGGTCTTGACCCAGATCCTCTCCTACAGTGGGCGCAAGATCTTCACTCTCACAGTCCCTGCATCTGCCTTCCAAGACTTAGGTGGTGTGGTCAGAGCCTTTGCCAGTGAAGACCAAGGCAAAGAAGTCATGCAGAACCTCAGCCTTCTCCAAATCCTGTGTAGCTAGACCTCTCGAGAGCTTCCTGAGGGGGCCTACATTCTCCTAGTGTGTTTTTTATTTGCTATGTACCTGTAGAATCCCTTCCTGTTATCTTTAATACCTCTAGCCAAGTTTAATTCTAACTGGGCCTTAGCTTTCCTAACCTGGTCCCTAGCTTCCTGGACAATATCCCTGTACTCTTTCCAGGCCGCCTGTCCTTGCTTCCGCCTTTTATAAGCCTCTTTTTTCATTTGAATTTTCCTCAGGAGCTCCTTATCCATCCATGGAGGTCTCCTGGCCCTCCTGCTGCACTTCCTCCTGGTTGGGATGCAACACCTTGTAGCAGGTGATCCTTGAATAGCAACCCACAGTCTTGTGCCCCCTGCCCTCTAGGGCTATATCCCATGGAACCTTCCTTCCGGAAGAGGCCAAAGCCTGCTCTCTTGACGTCCAGGGCAGTGAGCTCTCTCACTGTCCTGAGGATCTCAAATTCGACCATCTCTTGATCGCTGCATCCAAGGCTGCTTCTGAGCATCACATTTCCAACAAGCCCTTCCCTGTTGGTGAGCACGAGGCCAAGCATGGCACCTCTCCTTGTCGGCTCCTCTATTACTTGAAGCAGGAAGTTGTCTTCCACACAATAGAGGAACCTCCTGGATTGCTTGTGCTCGGCCATACCATCCTTCCAACAGATGTCAGGGTGGTTGAAGTCACCCATGAGAACAAGGGCCTGTGAGCGTGAGGCTTTTCCTATCTGTGCTTGTCCAAACACTCTATAGAGTCTAAGGTGTTAGTTGTCTTGTGTTAATGGAAGAAATTAAGGTGCTAATCAGATCTGAAGGATATTTAGGTCCCTAGCCAGCTTTGATGCTTGGGGTAGGAAAGAAGAAGAAAACCAATAAAGATTCAGCGGTTGCTTTAGGCCTGAAAGACTTTGGGAAGTCTCAATTTCTTTGCATCTTGAGTCTTTTTTTTTTGCTACATAACATTGTAACCATTCCATGACATGGTTGATATTGTGAGGATTATTTCGTGAATACTACAAATATACTGAAGTACAATGAAATGGGAGCAATATAACCACCTAAAGGGATTAGAGACTGGTACAACCTCATTAATGAATCACGATCAAGTAACTTCTATGCTTAAACTGGTAATGCCTTGGTTACTGGCCTATTACTGTCACTGCTATAAATAACAAAATAATAGCATTTTTCTTAAAAATCAATTCCAGGCTACAATGAAAAAATAGTAGTGCCTTGAAATACTGCAGTAAAATCCTATTATGTAAAAGACTGGTTCTGCGGGTTCAGGAGAAAAGCCTGAAACTGTCTTCCTCCGCTAAATGTCTTTGGTGTTAGGCACTATATTCAGTGAGTGAGCAAAGCAGAATTTTGTATCATGCTATTTGTTTTCTAAAAAAATCAAGCAGAGGAAGCGGACCTACCTTTCTGATAAACAGCTGCCTTTAACAATTATTTTAAGGAATTGTTAATGAAGCTAGAGGAAACACACCGATTCACTGGAAATTAAATGTAAGCAATAAAGAGGGAGACCCTGTAGAAGGGGGTACCAACTTTTTGTTATTGTTCAAATAATTTGGATGTTAAAAAGCCGAAGATAAACTCTCCAAGCAAAATGCAAGATAAAAACTGAAGCTTATGTACTGGTGCACTATTCCTTCTACCTACAATGACCAGTAAGTGTAACATTGAACTTTGATGAAATTCCAATCTATATCTGGGCAGTGCAGTTCAGACCTTTTTCTGTTTTCAAATATGAAGAGCAATCTTCTGTGTATACCCTTCCAACTGGTTTTGCTGCTGTGTCAGCTTTTTTTTTTTTTGCTTTCCTTTTTCTTTGAACTTGAAAAAAAACCACAATGCTCATTTACACCCACAGTTCTTGCTGCAACATGTTCTCAAGAATGGACAATTTGATGTGGATTTATTAAATATCGATGCCGACAAAAAAAAAAAGAAAGTCTGATTAAGTCAAGAAAACTTGTGGGGATGGCTTGAAGGCAGATAAAAATTCTCATGTTAAAGCTGAAATATATTTTGGAATTGTAAATAAGTTATTTGTGTGTATATATATATATATATAAGTACTCAAAATTTCTTTGTATTAATTTACAACATGTCAGGTACATCCTAAGCATATATATTAGTCTCTCTAAAAATACTATGATTGCTTTACTTTTATCATAACCAGACTGCGGAGGAGCATGAGGACCACAAGGAATCAAGGTTTTTTTGCCTCTACTACAGAGGAATAAATAAAAAAACATTTTTTTTTTTTTTTACCAGGAAAACCAAGGATAATCTACAAATTCATATAGTTTTAATATAGTTTTCAGCCATGCTAGTAAGCATATATTTGCCTTGTGAAAGTTTTCAAGACACCTCAGATAAAAGCTGCAATGTGAAAACTAAGAAACAAACACTGTGAGAAAAGTACTACTAAGGGGGTTTGGAAATGGCAGCTGTTTGTCCAAATTAGAATACAATATGCAAGTGTCTGAATTTCATTAATAGAAACTGAAACACCTGGCAATAAAAAAAACTGACTTGAGGTATGCACAGTTAGTTACAAGCACTGATATTCTTCAAGTAACATGCACTGAAATTCCTCAAGTAACATAATACAATGAACTTCTTAAAGACTACAAAACGAATGACAAAAATAATGAGAAAGTAAATTTGAGGAGCAATAGCTATTGGCAGCAGAAGACAAATACAGACAAGATTCATGTATATGCAAACATTATTTTGGAAGGTTATGTTAGTTGTCAGTATGCCAAAATGGCAAAACACAGGATTAAATTTGCCAAGAGCAGACCATTTAATTTTAGAAAGTAAGACTACAGGGCATGGTATTCCAACACTGTGGATATTTAAGGATTAATCTTAACAAATTTTTTTGGCAGTTTCCTTTCAGTAAAGCTATTAGCAGAATACTGGAAAAAAAAAGCAAATTCATTTTTCTTTATAGTAAAATATGAAGGTTTAAGGAATAGATATTTCCTCTTACAGCTCAGCTGCAATGTGCTGGGCATTTTAAATTGTCACTGAAAAAGCAAATGCAGAAAAAACACTCATATACAGCTGAAATTAAACCTTGGATGAAAAGAGTTTCAGGTGCCACTAATAGTAATGGGAAAGGTAAAAAAAAAAGCAAACAAAAAAAAAACCCAAAACCAACCAAACAACCAACCAAACAAAAAAAACCCCAAATCCAAACAAACCAGAATCAAGCCCAGAATCCAAACCATCCACTAAATGTAAATTAAGTTTGTCACAATCCAGGTTCGCCATAAATAACATCTTTGCTGACCAATACCTTTAATAAAGACATTTTAGAGGCTTTTGTTTTTTTTAATACCAAAGAATATCATTTGGCAATGTAGTGTAAAACCCTTCTGCTAAATCAATAAAAAATGCATGTAGGCATGTCTCCTCTCTGCATTGTAAAGTGAGTTCAAGTTATGGCTTTTGGTTTAGTAGGAAGAAGTGAGCATTACATGAACAAATTTCTTAAAAAGAAAATATATCCAAACTGGAAGAAAATCATACTAGTTTAGATTTCCTTGAGCAACTTTAAAAATTTAAAAGGGGAAATATTTCAGTAGTTACAGATAAATAAAAAAATGAAAAAAAAACCTCAAAACTTTTGTTTGTGGCTAGCAGTGACCTTAGCATACTGCAAATATATTGAAGTAAAAGTCTTAGATGAAATACACATTAGAAAATGTATAGATAAAGAAGTTAGCTGTCTTGACATTTCAGGAAAATCAGATTTGATTCTATGGGGAGCACATGTTTAAAACAAATCAATTTGTTTAGATCTTTGCTGACTTCAGCAGAACTTGATTTGAAAGGGAAATTAGCATTCTGAGTAGAAGGGAGATAAGCAGGAGGTGGATGAAAATGAAATGAATTATCCAAATCAGGAAATGAATTAGAAAATGAGCTGTTAATGATTTCCTATCTGGTAGAAAATCAGTAGTTACAGTGTCACCTGCAAGAATAATGCATGAGGGAAACTAGATCTAGCGAATATGTCTTCTAGATAGCCCTATTTCAAATTGGGCTTGAGAGACAGATTCTCTCTCTTTGATGCGCATGTGTATCTCCCCTTAGTTCTAACAGAAAGTACACATTTGCAGTAAGGGAAGGATGTGAATGTGAATACAAATATGAAGCTTTTTCAACGTCAAAAGTTAGAGTAGGAAACTGATGTCAACTGCTCTCAGTGCCCTTTGTGACCTTTGCGACCTTTGCTCTTGATCCGACGGGGAGGGCAAGTGAAAACAGGAACTGAGAATCAATCCCAACTTGTGCTGTACATACCTCTGAGAAAATTAGCATCACTTGATATTATTTACAATGAATTTCCGTTTTCTTTTAAATTTATTTCAGTGTTCCTTTTGCTTTTAAATTTACAGCTTTAGTATTTAATTATGTTTTCTGTATTCATGATGTTTCAACACATGTAACCACAGAATGTAAAATAGATGCCCTAGAAAGCACAGCTGAACCTAATTTATGCAGATATTTTACACAGCAGTTTACCAACAATTGATTTTGATAGTTGACACTTAACATGTGCTTTATCAGGTTGCAGTCACCTGTGGGTAACCCAGGAGGGATCACAGAATCCCTTTCATTTGTTTTTAACTTTAAAAAAAAAATCTATATAAATATAATGCTTCCTTGTAAAGGAAGAACTTTCACAGAGATCACCTCCCACTCCCTTTCAAGATCCAAGGATAACTCTAGTGCTGCTACTTTGTAGGACTGCAGAATTACAGGTTCTCTCACATCTCCTTAACTCAATAATCAGTGATATAATTGCAAATTTTTTCCCCATGCAAACATAGCCAACTTCCCTGCTGCTGGAAAAACTGGTATCAGTTTGGTATCTGAGGATATAAATAGTCTGATAAGGTCTAATAAAACCATGAAGATGTCTGAGGTACTGTGTAGACCATGATTGTCTTTAACATTTTATTTTCACTGAAAATAAAGTTATTAAATAACAGAACTATGCATTAAAAATCCAGCAGCATGCTCCATTTGTTACTGAAGGAATTCTACTTCAGAATAAAATTTAAGACATTGCAGTAATGTTTGAGAACAGATGCAGCCATAAGTAATGCTCAGGATATTAATGAAAGATAACACAATGGCATTTCACAAGGCATATACTTCTACAGCATACAGGTTAAGTCTTGCCATCTTTCGAGTTGTAGAGAGATTTGTCATAGATTTGCCATATGATTTCAGCTGATGCTCTTAAAATACAAAAGAAACCCTGAGTGTTCTTAACTAAGTCAGTAGAGAAGACAAAGAGTCACAGGGTAAGAAAAGAGTTTTTATCTTGCCAATATTCAGTGTGGTGTAATTGGCTTTCCCCATGAGAAACTGAGTAGTATGTAGACAGAAAAAGATCTCTGCAAAGAAGGAGGGAAAAAAAATAATGAGGTGTACAACTAAAGAAATGGTATTGTAGGTCCTGAAGAGAAACATGACTTTTAAAATAGCAAGCATAACAAGAAAAGTGTAAAGGAACTGAAAAAAGGACACATGGGCATAGTTATCCTTCAAAAGAAACTGTGTGAAAGTATGATCATAATTTCACAGAACCTGTAAGTATGAATTAATCACTATCCTGCTATATTAAGAAGCGACTTACTGCAATGCAAAAGAAGTACAGAAGCTAAAAAAAAAAAAAAGCAACATTACAAGAAAGGTATGTCTGACTTATGAGCAGAAGCATGATTCACTTTTGAGTGTAACTGTTAAATACGAAGGCCAAGGAGAGGAGAAAAACCTTTAGTTGTTGCCACAAAAAACCACATTTGTTGTAGCCCAGAATGAACTAAGTGAAAATTAGGTTGGAAAGATGTGTCAGCTGAATGCTAAATGAAAACAAATAAAGGAAGTAATAGAGGATACACACCCCATTTCCAGATGCTACCAAAAATCTGGACATGATAAGCATACTAGTAACTAAACACAAGCAAAACAACAAGAAATACGTTTAAGAAATATTTTTAACAACAATAAAAAAAAAGTTAATCTCAGCAGAAGAAAGATATTTTTGGAACAATAATGAAAAGGAATCAAAGAACAACTGAAAGTACCCCACATATCCACAGCACCAAGGAGGTCTTGCTCTGTCCAGGCATGAAAGACTTTTTGCTGCCACGGTAGGAGTAAAATATGGCAGGTAAACTGGAGCAGACTACTATGCCAGCAGTCACGTCATAAAACTGGCCACATTGGAAAGATAACCTCCCGTCAGCCTACTCAAGTCTTCAAACTAAAACTTGAATTGTTTGTAGAACTGAATAATAGTCATTGAGATCAACAGAGACCTCTAGAAGACATCCAGTGCAGCTCCCCTACCCAAAGCAAGGCCAAGTCTATTAAGGCCATAAGTTTCTCAGGGCCGTGTCCATTAGGGTTTTGAGTATCCCCAAGAACTCCACAACCTCCAGGAAATCTATTCTAGTGCTGGATTGTCCTTACAATAAAAAGAGATTTTTCTCGTATTTAAGTGGAATTTCTTGTATTTTAAAATTTGTGTCCATTGCACAAACTCGTCTTATCACAAGACACCACTGAGAGGAGTCTGGATCCTTGTTCCTTACTTCCATGCTTCAGGTGTTTACACACACTGACACTCCATCAATTCCAGAGGCACCTTTTCTCCAGCCTGAACAGTCCCAGCTCTCTCAGCCTCTCCTAGTCTGACAGATGCCTCTATCCATTAGTCATTTTTATGGCCCTTTTCTGGACTTACTGCAATATGCCCATATCTTTCTTGTGCTGGGGAGATAAGAGCTGGACCCACTATGCCAGATGTGCCTCACAAGTGCTGAGTAGAGGGGAAGGTCACTTCCCTTCACCTACTGGCAATGCTTTTGAAGGTAGCCCAGGACGCTGCTGACTGCCTTTGCCATGAGGAGTTTATCTGCAAGCTCAAAGCCTGAGTTTTGTCGTTTTGTCATGGTCAGATTTTCAGGATTCTTCTTCACAATGAATAAAAACGAACAGGTTTTTGAAAAGAAAATTCTAATTCATCTACAGCAAAATAACTCTGTGAGTGTGGATCCAAAGCATGGGTACTAGGTGAGCAGAAATGCATTGTTGATGAAATTGATGTCTTAGAAACATTGTCCATAAATGTTAGTCTTCTCCATCCTTCTTTGATCTTAAATTTAAAAAGTAATTTCATTCTGAAAGCGCAATAATTTCTGCAATTGATTTAAACAGAAACCCATCATTTTAATTTTCCTAGAAAAGTCTATTGACCAAATACACACTGCCTACAATTTCAGAATATATCCCTGAAATCTGAAAGCATATTTTTAACTTCTTTTTAGTGTGTCTTACTCTGTCTACAATATTAATACAGAATCTCAGACTGTTACTGGAAAATGAATATTTGTAATATTTGTATTTTCTCTTCTCAATGGATGAAAAAAATAACTCATTTCCAATCCTATGATACTCATCTAGTCTGATAAAGAGGAAGGAAAAAAAAAAATCCTTTTTCCAGATAGACACACACACACACAGAGCCCCCATTTTATAATCATAAAGTTGAAGGTACCTTTAAGCTCAATGATTTTTTTAAAACTTACTTAATTTTTTTTTTTTTTTTTTTTTTTTTATTCAGCAGTCTGGCTATTGCATTGCTATGACGATGTTCACTGAAGTTCACTACATGTTTTATCAAATACTAGAAACTGAGGTAGGCATTTAGATTAAATTTAGGTTATCATTCAAACACATGCCCAATATTGAGCAGAAAAAGTTCATGTTGAGAATGATCTTAACAACAATGAAAGATTCTATTCACAGCTGGAAGTCTAAAGGTAAATAAGCTTCTTAAATTTACTAAGTACAGAAAACATAAAACTTAGATTTTGGAAGAAAGTCATTCAGATTCAAGTATTGACCTGAAGATAGATCCTAGATAGTCTTGGCCTACTCCCAGATCTAAACAGGCTGTGCAGTGTCATTTTTTTTATTTTTTTTTTGTTTGGTTGGTTTTTTTCCATGATACAGTAAAAGAATTATTTGAATATGACATGCTCCTGGTTTGATCTAGATTTTGTAAGAAACCCCTTGTCAGTTCCTCACAATAACATAAATTAATACTTTTTTTCTCCCCTTTTTCCTTTCAAATTCCTCTCATGTCTTTTGCAGTCATATCATATTTAACAAGTAAATTATCAACAATATTTGAACGCTGTTCCTCAAGAAGATGGAAATAATATTCAGGATTTATCCCTATGCAAATTTGATTTTATTCCTGAAAGACTTTAATGATTAAATGATCTGAAAGTTTATACTCATACTAGACAGATGCCAAACACCTACAACTTTTTCTGATTTAAATCAAGATAATGCTTAATTTTAAAAATGTTTCATATTTAAAAAACATCTTTAAAATATATTATTATGTGCAAAATAGGTATTTTTTTAAAATACATACTGAGGTACAAATTGACTGCTGGCTTCAAGACATTAGATTCAAAATATATGCTGCTGTGTTTTTAATTCTTCCTGTATTAAATACATTGGTCTGATTTGTGTGATGTATTAATTTGAAATCCAGACAGCTATAAAGGTAAATACTAATCAACTTTATAAATTAGATTGGTAAAACTTTAGCAGGTGGGCAGAAGTGAAGTACTACTGACACATACAGATTTTAATTCTCTACCTTCTTATTCTGGTCTTCTAGAAAATTCTTATAAGTAACAAACTAAATTCTCATTAATGTCATGGGGCAACATAAAAATAATAATTATTTGAGAAAAAAAAGCAAGTGTGACTTTTTAAAATTTAATCTTCATGAAAGCATGTATCTTTCCACTGCTTTATCAGAAATTTGTATCACACAACAGATCAAGAGGGTACACAAATATGACAATAATATGTGTAATCAAAATCAAAGTTTTTAGTGTGAGGAAATTGTATCTTTAGCCTTCTGAATGTCTTCTGATCATATTTTGTCTCAACAAGATGTGCTGACTATGCATTTTGCCGCCATCTTGTAGTTAGGTGAGAATTTAGCTGAATAGCTACTTGTACTTCCAAACAGCTTGCAAAACCATGTGAGGCTGCTAGACATTTCTCTTTTGAACAGCTTCAAGGCAAAGGTTGTATCTGCCACATCAAACTTGCTGTCATCTCTGGGACACTCAGCAGTTTAGACTTTTCATGTATTTTTTTTCTCTGCCTCTGCTGTTGCTATACTCCATGCCTCTGTGTCTGCAGTGTAGTGGCTGTACCCTGGGGTTCAGCCAGCTTTATACTGCTGAACCTCTGCCTGCCTCTTTTCTGAGGATGAATGTATTATGAATGCTTAAAACTTGTCTTGCCTCCAGTTTCTATTTCATATTCCTTTTCTGCAACATGTGAACAAAAAATGTGAGAAACTGTTTCAGTATTTGTTTGGGAAAACGGGTTACTGCTTCTCTCTTCAGCTCCACCATTCTATAAATAAACACCAACATATTTATTAACGAATTCTGGTGCTATTACTGATGAAACAAAGAACAGACATACTGTGAAAAGTCTTATCCTACTTAGGTGAACTAAGAAAAGGATACATTATATCTAGAAACTATGTAATACATTCAGATGGCTTTGAAAGTTCCTTTATTTTACTGAAAACAGGGCATACATATGTGTCCTGGGCTCAGCAGTAGCAGTCATTTTTCTCATTCTTAGTAGCTTGTGCAGTGCTGTGGTTTTGAGTCTATGATTCTACAATTCAGTGACCTGAAGAGGTCCTATGTATCAGAAAGAGATGATACCTGGGAGGTGGGACATGAAAGTATAATTGTGTTGTTTCTGATGGTTGCCAAGAAAAGATGGACAAGGAAGGTGTAATAATGCACCCTTCTAGCTGATTTAGCATTCTGGACCTATGTATGTCCCATTTTTATGGCAGCTATGACTCTTGATTCTTTCAGTGCTCCCGAGGAAGAAGTTGAATCTAGTCCAGAACTACTGGAAATACAGAATGAGTATATAACACGAAAATGTTAAATATGATTATACAATCATTCTTATAAATGACTTTCATTCTGAGAATAAAAGTTTTGTTAATCACATTCTGTTTTGTTCTGAAAGAACCTGTACCTTTGTTTTTTACTTTTTGTTTCATTTTGTTTTGTCTTGGTAATGTGAATAGGAATTTTTTCTTCACCTTAATACAGGAGATGATGCTTTTTAAAGGTCAAGTACCTCTTCCTTTTCAGGCTGGAGTACTGCAGCATTGCTTGGCTGTTCTTCATTCTATCAGAGAAGCCCACAGGAAAATTTCCACGTGCTTGGCTTTTTCTTAAACAACGACGACAAACCTCTCAAATTCTCTCTCTTAAAAATCATATCTGATTCTCAAATTCTGAATCCTGAAACTACTGCTGCCTTTGAGAGTATATACAAGTTGTACAGAAACTGGTCCTTTAACAATTTTACTCCAGTGAGGAATGCCAGCAGAACTCTGCCTCCTTGGTCTGTTATTTTAAGAGAGAATCCTTTATATCCTCAAGGTCTTTCGATTACAGGCTATTTGCTATACTCTCTGCTTGTAATAGGTAATGCAAAAATTACCTGACTATATAAATAATACTTATCCAATGACCTTTCCTCAAATAAACTTTAATATCAAGTCTTGCTATCGTAACAACACTGTTCAAAGTATAGAACTGTCTGGTTTACAAAATTATTCTCAGTTTTCAGAATATCTTCCCCTGCAGCATTTTTTCACTCTTCCTTCTTCTCCCATACCACTTACAAAGACATACATTTGTTCAGGAGTTCTTGTAAATATTGTCAGTGTTACATATTTGTCAGTTATTCTCCATAAAATAAAGATCCCTTATTTTCTTCACAGATCACTCTCAATTTTAGGACATTTGCCACTGAAACACATTAAAATATATTCACTTTTTTTTCAGAATAAAACTTGAGCTTGTGCACTGTTGCTATCTCAACTCTGTCTTTGTTTTCTTCTCTGAAAAACTAGCATAATATTATTGCCTTATGCATAAAGAATTAGACAAACATTTAACAGGGCTCAATTCTAAGGCTGTTATTCTGATCCAATTTCAAGGTGAACTCTCTATAGACAGAAATTTTTCCCTGAGAATGTAGGAGATACTGAATAAGTAATTCTGAGATACACAACCACAGCAATGGTTCCTGTATTCTAGCAAGTATATTATTATTCATACTCTTCCTCATCTGAGCACCATGCTGTTCCTTTCATATCTCATTTGAAGAAGCATCTGTCTAGATATAAAAAAGTGATTGCAAACTGCCATTACTGTAATAGTTTACACAATTGTCATCATCTCAATAGCACAAATAAATTCTCACTTTTTCTGATTAATTTTTCACATTCATTGTAAAAATACAGGTAAAGGGCTCTTTCATTATTCTGGAATTGACTGGTCTTTCTCACTCGGTCTCTTACCCCATTAAAGAGCTGGTATCTGTCTAATGTCTGAAAGCTATGTTATGGAAAACCAGCATTTTTTAACCTTTACTTTTAACATTTTTCAATATTTTCATTAACTCATGAAAGAGTTCAAAAGAGAAAGTCTTTCGTATTTTATAAGACATTCAGAAATAACATTTTTTTCTCTACTCTGCTAGTATGTTTAGACACTTAATACTTCTGTCACTTCCTCTGATTTCAGATACAGGATTTTCTTAAACTGTAGAGTGGAGATTATGAATCCTCGCATATGAAATCTTTTCCATGATCTGCTGATCTGAATGAAAAGGTTTGTGCCTCTAAAAAGTTCTTTTAAGAAGCCATAAATTTACTCAGATTAAGTACCACTAATAAAAGATGCAATTTTATATTGAAAATCTTATTTTAGAGTGTGCCTATTTCAAATAAATTACTTCCACAACAAAATTCTGATACAAACATTTCCATTTTTCTAGCAGGCTATGACAAGTAAAAGAAATGTCCCTGTAATGTAAATGTGAATTCTTTTCACCACTGTTTTATTAGGGTAAAGCCAGAAAAAAATGTATGGAATAAAGAGGTTGGATCAAGACCCTGGGAAGATGGGGAAATAAAGACATCTGAACTACTACATGAAAGGTAACAAAACACATGTGATTTACTCTTAAAGAAAACTGAGATTTTGCTGGGGTACACTAGACTATTTTTCTCTTTAAGATGGATGCAAAATTTAAACTGCATGGCAATGCATGGAGAGAAACCAGAAAAAAGCCTCCTGCTTATTTTATAAAGGATGCATTACAGTAATTAAAGGTAAGGGACTGTTAAAGGATGTAATGTATGAACACCCGAAAACTTTGAATATTGTATTTGTGCTTTGTGTCATTAGCAATGTGACATGCATCTAAAGTAAATGATACAAAGGTGAAAAGAATCCTTGCAGTAAAGGACGACAAAGAAAAGAAGTTTTGACTAGCCTACGGTGAGCTGAGAAATAGCTGATCTAATGACACTGGCATAAAAATGACTGTATGAACACTGGAACATGAAAGCCAGTACAAGTCTCTCAATGGTACTATTTTTTTTTCCCAAATCTATAAAGAGGCAATACAATGAATTGTGATTAGTACAACAAATGTTTCTGCCACCTCTGCACTAATGGTAAAGAGCACAGAGTCCTTTTTCTGCTGAGCTGTCTTCAGGAACTTAAAATAGTGGAAATACTTTGAGAAATTACCTTGAAAGATGCAGTTCTCGTTCAAGAGAGATACACACATGAAATGGTGGTATATGCAATATAATATTGAAGCATTCAGCCTTGGCCTGCATAGGGTCTCAGGCAAATAAGTGTTTTCATAAAGAGATCAACAAGTCTCCATTTTTTTCAGCAATTCTTAAGATTCTGGAGGGAATTCTGGTAGTTAAAAAGCATGCGTGTTACCGCCAATACTTACACTGTAAGAAGTTGCAGGTAGAATTCCTTTACCTAAAGTGTTTGAATATAGAAAAGGATGCCAGAATTATTTAAATATTAAAAAGGTAGAAGACATATACCTTCCCCCCTGAAACCTCAAAACATATCCTTGGTAGAAGAGCATCAGGTTAGGGAATAATTAGACAAACTGGACACACAGATGTCCATGGGCCCTGATAGGATGCACCCACAAGTGCTGACGGAGCTTGCTGATGTCATTGTAAAACTATGGTCACTTATCTTTGGTTCTATCATGGTAACGGGAGAAGTGCCTGAAGGCTAGAGGAAAGAAAATGTCACAACCCCATTTTCAAGAAGGGCAAAAAAGGAGGACCCAGAGAACTACAGGCTAGTCAGCCTCACCTTGATCCTTGGGAAGGTCATGGAGCAGCAAGTCTTTGTACCATTTCCAGGCACATTAAGGATGACAAAATCATCATGAGTAGTACGTAAAGCTTCACCAAGGGGAAATCATGCTTGACTAACGATAAATTTCTACTCTGAAATGACTGTCCTGGTAGATGAAAGGAGAGTAGTGGATGTTGTCTAAATTTCTACAATGAAATGACTGTCCTGGTAGATGAAAGGAGAGCAGTGGATGTTGTCTACCTGCATTTCCATAAGGCTTTTGATACTGTCTCCCATACGATCCTCATCGACAAGGTGTTGATGTACAGGCCAAACAAGCAGATAGTGAGGTGGACTAAAACTGACTGAACAGCTGGGCCTAGAAGGTGGTGATCAGCAGTGCAAAGTCTAGTTGGAGACCAGAAAATAGCAGCATAGCCCAGAGGTCAGTACTGGGTCCAGTTCTGTTTAACATCTTCATTAGTGATCTGGATAATGGGTCAGAGTGTACCCTCATCAAGTTTGCAGATAACACAAAACTAGGAAAAGGGACAGATAAGCCAGAGGGGCATCAACAGGCTGTAGAAATGGAGTGACATGAATTTCTTGAAGTATCAGCAAATGGAAATTCAACAAGTCCTGCACCAGGTGGGGAGCAACCGCCCACATCAGTATATGCTGGGGACTCCACAGCTGGAAAGCAGCTTGGCAGACAGAAGGATCTGGGCATCCTGATGGATACACAAATTGAACACGAGTCAGCGATGTGCCCTTGCCACAGAAAGGGCTCAGGGTATCCTGAGCCACATTAGGCAAAATGTTGGTAGCAGTTTGAGGGAGGTGATTCTTCACCTCCACTTAGCACTGCTGAAGCTACACCTGGACTACTGCATCCAGTTCTGGACCTATCAGTACAGGAGGGACATGAGCATACTGGAGAGGGTCCAGGAAAGGGCCACAAATATTATGAAGGGGCTGGAACATCTTTCTTATGAGGAAAGGCTGGAAGAGCTAGGACAGTTCAACACGGAGAACTGTAACACAGGAGGTTCCCTCTGAACACCAGGAAACACTTTTTCACTATGAAGGTGACTGAGTACTAGAACAGGTTGCCCAGTGAGGTTGTGGAGTCTCCATGCTTGAGGCACTCAAAAGACATCTCGAGCTGGTCCTGGGCAGCCAGGTCAAGGTGTCCTTTCTTGATCAGGAGGGCTTGGACCAGATGACCTCCAGAGGTCCTTTCCAACCTCAACCATTCTGATATTCTGTGACAAAAGTTATCAAAGATAACAGAGTAAAATACCCATTGATCCTCCATGGTTTTGACTCTAATCCACTCAATTTTCTGTTCTTCCTTCACTCTGTAGTGGTTTAAACTCAGTCAGCCATGCAGTCTCTCACTCCACCCCTTCCTCACCCCCACTCCCGGAGGGATGGGGAGGAGAATCAAAAGAATGTAACTCCCACGGGTTCAGATAAGAACAGTTTAGTAACTAAGGTATAACACAAATCACTACTGCTACCACCAATAATAATAATTACAAGGGAAGTAACAAGGGAAGAGAATACAATACCACCCGCCAACCAATAATACCCAGCCCGACCAAGAAGTGAACTTGCTCTTCCAGGTAACTCTCAGTTTACATCCTGGGCATGGCATGCTGTGTTATGGAATACCTCTTTGGTTAGTTTGGGTCAGGTGTCCTGTCTCTGCTTACTCCTGGCTTCCCCTTCTCCCTGGCAGAGCATGAGACTCAGAAAGTCCTTGGTCAGACTAAACATTACTGAGCAGTAACTAAAAACATTGGTGTTATTAGCGCTGTTCCCGAGCCAAAAGTCAAAAACACAACACTGCACCAGCTCCTAAGGAGAAAAAGGACTGCTACTGCTGAACCCAGGACACACTCATATTGATGACTGCTCAAAAGAGCTTAGGGAATGTCAGAGTTTCAGTTCCCCTTTGAAGTACTTTTGTTTTCCAACAGAAACACAAGCATTTCACTTTCCAACTTAAAATTTTACAGAAGAAAAAAATTGAAAACATGCATGTTAGAAATATGGAAATAAAATTCCAGCTGGTATTATGACTGCAGAAAGAGCCTAAAAGATGGAGAATCAGATGTCCGGTAGCCTCCAAAGGGATTCACTCCTGTGACGTAGCCCTCAAACCTCCAAGATAGGACTGTCTACACAGAAAAAAAAATGGTAAAAAAGATGGTTCAGAAAGATGGGAAACCTGGCATCAGGTTTCTGTAATCAGTTTTTTTGTTGAAATGATAGTCAGGTAGCCGTCGTGTCTGCTGTCTCCAGGCAGGTTGTTGCCCTGGCAATTGATGTTCTCTGGCTCAGGGTAGACAACACAGGAAACTATCCCCCGCATTCATGGAGCGCAGTCCCTGCTCTGCCCCTGACCACCAACATGCTGCTCACCATCAACAGGCACTCAGCCTCCCTCAGCTGTTTCTGTCTGTGGAGTTATTTTGAGACACACAGAGAAAGGGTCTTTTGACCATCACAGAGAAATATTCTAAGAAACTCCAGGACAGAGAGCAGTATATAGTGCATGAGAAGCCAAGCTTGTGTATCTAGAACTCCCCCCAAGATTCCATGTCTGTGAGAACTGGTTTTCTGTGCCATGGAGGCTGGTAGCATGCGTACAGTGTAGGTGGGAATTCTTTCACAGTGCCTCTAATTATTGCTTTTCACAGCCATATCTAAATTAAAGCTGAACTATCCACTGCAAATTATCACTGCTTTAGCTAAAATCAAAGTGAAGTGTCTTTCTTACTTTCCTTTAACAACACTTCATATTTTCTTGTAAAAGTGCCAAGAAAGATGCCCCTTTTGAAAGAAAAAAGTGCCATCACTAAGGTCACACAGGTGATATTCAACCCTGCTTTTGTGTATCATCTTAAAATCTAAGTAGAGGGCTAAAAGAAGGGCAATAAATTTGTTGTTTGTTTTCATACAGTGAGGAAAAATACAAACAAGCAAAAAAAAGTGGCATCATTAAGTAACCATTGGCATTAAAAAAAAGAGACTATCCTATGAGATCTGTGTGTCTACCAGACAAAGACAGGCCCTTTTCCTCCTTCACGGACCAGGATATTAGTTAAAGGAGTGATACAGCCCTTTTTTATAGGATCCTTCAAACTCAGAATTTAGCAGAGGTAGATGCTTTTGCAACAGAATTCCAAGCATTCTTTTTTTCCCCCTGAAACTTGCTAAGCCCTTTTAGTGTTAAGACACTAGCTGGCTTTTTATCTCTAACCTCCAGGCAAAACAGTAAATTCAGGTGTATCACCATATCCTCCTCCCTGAACTGAGAACAACCATACTGGCTCTTACATGTGGATCAGCTGCCTCATCCTAAAATAAACTGCATTTCAGTACTGTTGAATACTCCTTTCTTAGCAGTACCATTTCCATCAGAAGAGACATGGAGAGTAAACACAAGACACAAATGGCCTGTGAAGATTTTAGCCATGCAGCATTTACGTGAAGTATATTTCAGCCTGGCAATACTTCTAATTGTTTATCTAAAGACCCTTTGCAAGAAAACAAAATTATTTTTGACCATACTTTACTCATGCATATATAGGTATCAACACAAGATTTTCCATCATTACTATTTCTCACTCTCAAACAGCTTCCAATAACTCTTTGGGAAGGCTTCTTGTACTATGAGTAAAAGCCACCTAGAAAAAATTGATCTAAGACATGAAAAAATGGCAGGGCTTTGGATTCTTTGATAATGGCTGGTTTTATAGGGCACCAGTCTGGACAATGACAAGTGGGAAAGGTTTATCTCACAGAGGCAAAAGGATGCTGGGGCATGAATTAGCAGGGCTCATTTGGAGAGCTTTAAACTAGATTCGAAGGGGGATGGGGTTGTAGCTGGGCTTGCCCCAGTGGGGCAGCACTCCAGAACTGATGAAGACTGGGAGGCCTCCTATAATCCTAGGGTGAAATCGGTGCGCTCAGCTCGCTCCCTGGAATGTCTGTACACCAATGCGCGCAGCATGGGAAATAAGCAGGAGGAGTTGGAAACCTGTGTTAAGTCAGGAGACTATGATCTGGTGGCAATTAGAGAGATGTGGTGGGACAGCTCACATGACTGGAATATAGTCATGGAGGGCTATGTCCTTTTCAGGAAAGACAGGCCAGCCAGGAGGGGTGGTGGGGTTGCTCTTTATGTGCGGGAGCAACTACAATGCACTGAGTTCTGTCCAGGGACAGATGACAAGCGAGTTGAGAGTCTGCGGGTGAGAATTAAGGGGCAGGCTGGCAGGGGGGATACTGTTGTGGGTGTCTATTACAGACCACCAGATCAGGGTGAGGAAGTTGAGGAGGCCTTCTACAGGCAGCTGAGAGCGGCCTCACAGTCACTGCGTCACTGCGTCACTGTGGGCATTACTTTCCACTATAAAGGTGGTGTTCACATGTTAAGCCCTATTTTCTACAACAGTCTACTATCTCTGCTACAGTCTACTAACTCTGCTATCCATTAGCAATTCAAGGTAATGTTTTCCTGGACATGCTCCATGAAAGCTAGAGAAATAAACTCGAAATTATTTAAAAAAAAAATTACATTGGTTTGTATGTAATACAAGCAGTTTGTATTATGCCTATTTTTTTTCAGGGTGCACCATGCATACATCATATTCAAAATAATTATATAATAGAGAGTTTAATTCTGAGTATTAGCTATGGTTTATCAGCTCCTCTGACATCTATGCCTGGAGCACTTGGGTATTTTCTATTGTCTTCATTGTTCTGTACAAAACTATTAGGATATTGTGAGTCTGAATATTAGATGACAGAAATCTCACAGGCTAAAGCTGTTTTGTTTTGTTTTAGTTTGTTTTTTTTTTTTATAGACCTGCTTGCCAGAATTTGAAACACCAACCAAAAACTCACAGGAAAGCTGTTTTTTAAAATATTCATAGGCCAAATTCTGCAGGCCTAATTCAATGGCAAAGTCCAATAAATATTTCACAGAAGCACAGGGGAGATATTATTTGTGCTATAACACTAATTACATTTTGCTTCTCATTGTGCAGCAAGCACATTTTCAGTTAAAAAATATTTATACTGTAATTTGTGTTGCTATTCAGCATTGCATAATGCATAGCGTCTAGACTCTTGAATATTACTACAGTACCACTAATAATTATAATAAGAAACAAAGAAAGTTAAAGCAACACTTTCCTCCACATACATTTTCTTCTCAAATTTAATCTTCATATATGTTCTGGAAGAAACAGTAACATCAAATTAAAAAACAGTGCAAGTTGTAAACTGACAGCTACACAATCTACAAACACATTGTCGTTAAAAATTTGTTATGGAAAGGTATGAAAATGGATATAATACACTACTCACAAACACTACTCACCCATAGTTCTTATCAAGCACCAAGAAATGTAAATTTAAACCTTCTCGGACAACAACCCTATCATAATAAGGAAGAGTTGAGAACATTCAGGCAAACAGCATTAATCTCATGACATGGTGTAGGACACAGTCCACCAGTGACTGCTACTGCAGGAAAAGTAAGTTTCTTAACTCCCTGCAAAATCAGGACTTGTACTACCGGGTTCCTCCTTTCAATACTGTTACCAGACTGGAACTTCCAAGCATTGCAAGGCAATGCTGCTTAGCATAATGCCGCCAATGGAACCTCCATCTTTTGATCCTGAATATAAATAGACTTTTCTCCTCATCAGAAACACACATTTTTCTGAGGCATCTGCACTACCTTTAGTCTTAGGAAAAGATCTTTCACTATGTGCCTCTTGCACTTGGGAGCTGATATTGAAGACAATGACAGCATAACTAATTTACCTCTATCTTGCAAGACTTCAGTATCAAAAGCAGTGAAACTACAGAAGTATGGGCTGTGAGAAAAAAAATCTATAACCTGCAGCCTCATCATAGAATGTTGTCATTATTAATGACAGGCCTTAGACTTTGTGTCAAATTTTCTGCTCCTCAGAACTGAAGTTTGTTGGGCTTGCTCTGCTTGAACCTGAGCTTGCTTTTAGCATATTTAGCTATAGCAGCAGTTACTTTAAAAAGAAAACACCAAAGAAACAAACAAACAAAAAAACAACAGCTGTCATGCTGGCATCTGTAGTCATTGGCTGGACTATGTAGATTAAACATATCTTAGTGATGTATGTATGTTACTGAAGTCACTTTCAGACTTCACTACTGCCCATGCTTTAGGGAACAGAAACCACTTTTAATGAGAATTGGGTCCCCATGCTAATATTAAATTTGTGAAGCTAGAGGTCCCATAGCAACTGAATTTTCATGAAGATCCCATTCTTTTTAAAAACAGTCATTACCTTTTCTGTGTTTTAGTGAACAACTTAGAGAAGTTTAACATAATCATAATGGGACTCGGGAAATTTGCATAAATGAATACAGTAATTGTCTGTATTTTAAAATGTCTAAAAATGCTTTAGCTTTTCCCAACAAGGATTATGCAAAATTTGGAAATAATCACAAACATTTTCAAGATGTATCTTAGATGTGGCCATGGTGCTGAAATGAAGAAAACCATTTAGCTGTATGGATGTAAGCTTTTCCATTTCAGCTGGCCTTGAGGCTAGTACAACTCACTTTATTCACTGCCATCATTGTGGCTCTTTGAAGTTTCTGCATTCTGTGGAAAAGAGCAATTCCTATTGTGTTAAATACATCATAGACAGGTATGAATTTAAAGTAGATTTGGTAAATTCCAAGAGAAACTTTTCTAAACTTGGAATGGGTGATCCTACATTTTGTATCGAGAAACAGAAGAATAAATATAGCCCTAGAAATGTTACATGTTAATATTTGTTTTGTAATTGTATATTTGCCTTCATCAATCACTGCCTTTTCTAGAGAATTGTCTGACCTAGAAACATCATAATACAATAAATATTAACAGTGATGATAGTAAATTATTTCAATTATATTAGTTTGCATTTTATTGCAGGGTTCATCCTGAGGCTCACTAAAGCATTCAGATAGAAAATGTTATATTGTGGTTCATGTGCATGTATTCCATTATATCAGATTGGTGTACATAACTTTCCTGGCTGAGGTCAAAGTTTTTAATAAATGGAGATTTATCTTCTTATTCTCCTGCATGTTTACAGAAAGTGACTTCAGTAACTACAAAACTTAAATATTATATAGCTTTCAAGCTTCTATAGCTTGAAATAAAAATAAGCTTTCAAGCAAAACTGTAACATGTTTACCTACTCCACAAGAAATAATGAGAACTACTATATAGAACACCAGAAACTATGTATTGTTATTTATCTCTCATAGCCTGTATATAGGCTTCTTTCCTAAGCATGCCTTTCAGGATCTGAAAAGGAATTTTTCAAAGGAAAAGCGAAATAAAATTGACAAGATCTACCTTCAGTATCCTTGTATTTACATTCAAGCATTTAAAGTTTCTTTTAAACTGTGGAGAAATACCTTTCCTAAGTATCAGCATGACTATAAATAATGTTTTAGGTTTCTACATTGCATACCTAAGTATGAAGAATGCAATTTTAAACATAAGAATAGCCTGAGCATTTTAAAAATGTTCTAAGACTTGTTGGGACTCAAACCCTGAATGATACCTATATCAGTGAAATATTACTCAGCAATTGTACAATTAATAGAACCAGTGTTTAGATTCAATGTAAAAAACCCATTTAATTCATTCTTTCCAGGAAAAAGTGTAAAATGTACAACCCTGACTTTTATTTTTATTTTTGCCATGAGGGAGTCCATCAAAGGCATCTCTATGAATCATAGAATCATAAAATCAACTATGTTGGAAATGATCTTTGAGATCATCAAGTCCAACCATTACCCCAGGACTGCCAACACCACCATTAAACCATAGGCAACATCTGCTATTCCATCATTACATGCTCACAAGATTTAGTCTTACAGAGCTGAATATTCTGGCTTTCCTTTGATTACTTGGTTACAGAAAGGCAGCCTTGACTATTGTTGGGATCTTGAGGTAAGAAACATATTTTGTGTTTGTTACTTGAATCTGAAATAGAGAAAAGCAATTTCTCCTAGAGAGCTACATTTGATAAAAACACAGCCCTCACAAGCAGAAGTATTCTAATGTGTAGATGTCCAGGTCTTCTTACTAGAGTATATATTCTATGCTGCTAATTTAAGCCTTCTATGATAAACTACTTTAACATTGTTTATATCAGTATTTCAGTGTTTCAACTTTAAACACCAGTCTCAGTATTAAACACTGCAGTATTAAACATCTATTTATCTAGATACTAACCAGTTATATTATCCACTGCAAATATATTTGTACAGTCCCAAACCATTATGCTATGCTACTCTGTATCTATACCTAATTAAAAGTTTATCATACTCTACCACAGACATGAAAGCCAAAGAGATATTTTCACATATATTCAACACAAAAGTGTTCTAATAAACACAATTTCCACGCAGCATATGTAGCATCCAAAGCTATCCTGTATGTGTGTCGATAATTAAAAAAAAACAACATTGAAATATCAAACTGCACAATATATAATTTTGTAATAGTACTCCACATGTAACTACTGATTGGTTTACATGGGCTAGATCAGATTACATGCAGAAAGAAGCTGAAACTTTGTCAGGAAGAAAAAAATCAGAAAAGCATGTCAAAAGTAAGCTCCTTCCACTCTGATCTGCGCAACAGTGCTCCTTCCATCTGTATTGGGAGTCTTGCAGAAAATGCTGTGTTCCGCACTGTAAGTGATCTTGGTCAAACCATGCCGGCTTTGTTGGGTCCCATGCTTAGTGCTAGGGCAGCCCATGTGCTCACATGGCTTAAGAGAACCTGTTGGTGTCCCCCATGCTAGCCTGGCCTCTACTGGGGTGTTATGACAGAAATAACACACCAGCATGTCTGGAGACTGCATGTGATTTTTTTTGTTACAGAAAATAAAGGGCACAACAGCATGGGAGGAAGAAAATAACCTCTCCATGGATGGAGTGTGCTTCAGTGTGCTGTAGGAAAATTCACCCATGATCTGTGCTGCATGAAAGGGTTGCCAGTATATCTCTATTTATAGTACTCTTTATTCACACTTATTAAAGCAGGTATTTCATTACACCATTTGCTATTGGGCCTTTCTCACTGAGATTCAGAATAACCTTTAAATTACCCTATCCCTCCCAGCTACTACTCTCCCCTTCAGGGCAGAACACCATTCACTCTAATGGCCCTTCTTCCAACATATATAACAATACAGGCCTTACACACTTTCACTAGCAGATTCACTCATACAATTGTATAACCATAATTCTATCCATCTTAATTTTTATTTACTGATTTTAATCTTCTTCTCTATCCATAAACATCACTTAGCTGATGCAGACCACTTAAAACACTTGAGACATGCATTACATGCGTTTTGTGCTGCAGTTAATGAGGTATTCCATATGCAACTAAGGACTTGGAGATTATTAGTTGATACTATGACATTCCGTATTAAGAATGGATGAGCTGAACTTGCTGTGGATACTGTGACTTTATTGTTTCCCATCTTTTTTTTTCATTTTGTATGTACGTTGAAAAAGATTCGAGTGCATAAAAGTTATATTTTTAACATTGTATTGCTATTTTCTGCCATTATGTGACCTTACACATGCTTTTGTGTAAACACTCAGACTAAGTAGAAATGTTTTCCCAGTAGCTCTGTATCTCCTAATAGGCTTAGAAGTGTCCCTTATTTTTTATGAACACCATACATCTCTTTTCTGTTGCAAACTCCCGTTTAATAGGGGGTCTTTTTCCTCCTGCTGTCTTTCCTTTTCATTCTTTGACTAGAATTTTCAAGAGACTAATAACATAAAACTGGTGACTTGGTGGCACTGGCTTCTGCTTATCCAAGAAACCTCAATTCCTAGGTAGGTTATGTAGGTCATAAATCATTTGACAGGGCTCTATAAATGTGTTTAATGGGAAATTTACTGATAAAGGGACTGGAAAGGAACCTTTCTTGACCACTCCTTAGAGCTTACGCAAGAAGTCCTGTGAAGCAAGTATGAACCCCTATAAGGTAGGCTGTCACAAGAAACTTCAGTTTAATTATCAGGACATCCACTTTCTTATGTCAGATTCTGTGTAAAGACTGTAGACAATGGTGCTCTTGCTTCAGTAAGAGGTTTGACCTATGCTAAACCTAAGGAGGAAATTTAACCATGGAATAAACAGCTGGACTGCCACTTCCAGTTCTCAGCATAGGATCCCAGGCATAAAGTCTTAATACAATAAATGTGTTGACAGAGCCTTAGGCTGAAGGACAGTGCAAGCACTTAAGAGGCAGAAAATCAAAACTCTCATTATGTTTCTGGATTCTATAGCAGCAATCAAATGAATTTCTGCAAGAATCATATATGAGGGCACCACCAAGAATGGGAAGTGTGTTCTCGAGAAAAATCACCAAATGCATTGTACTCATGGTGTTCTCTAGTTACAGTTCCTGTTTCAAATGACAGAACACCAATATAATAACACCAATATGCTGTGATGTGGAAGCATCTGTGACCTGTGAAACTCACCCTCTGGACTTAGTACTATGGTAGATACTTTCCCACACATTGCTTCAGAATGAAAGTCAGTTCATAATTTTGAACTGCAACCAGAGTGACCAGGTTGCAAAGATTAGACCAGGTTCTTAAGATTTGTTCCTCTAAACTAAAACAAAATGAAAAAGAATGTCAGTCTGTTGTGTTAAAGATCTCACTTCGAACAATAGCCATCCTGAAATTTTGGTTTTAGCTACTAAAGAACAGTCTGTTGCCTCCATATGTGGGGAACACAGTGCAGTAAAAGACTTCAATTAAAAAGTTGTTTTTAAAGTACAACTATTTGTTGCTAACTCCACGTTTCAGTTAGTCCTGATCACTATTTTATGTGAAAAAGCTGTCCCATCTGTTGACATTGTGTCTCCAATTCCTCCTATATCTGAATCTACATTGCCTCCATACATTCTTTTCTTAAAAAGAAAAATAAAAATCGTACAAGTTGAAATATAAACAGCAAAGAAGTCAGTTCAAGATGATAGGAATTAGAAGCACAATTCTGCTTCTTGGTTTATGCCTAATTTCCACACTTGCCACAAAAAGATCTAAGTTACAGCATCTGCTACTGGACTTTTTGTAATACAAAGCCTAAGGCTTGCCATGCAGGTTCATTTCTAAACTGGGGAGTGGGGGAAGCATGTGCGTGCATTTTCCCTTTTTTCTTTTTTTTTTTTTTTTAATGTATTCTTGGGTTTTTTTATGTATTCTAAAACGCACAGAAAGGATAAAAATTTAAAAGTGTTCAGAATGCTAGTGCAGTGCAATGTGCATGTACATGTAACTCTGATGAAAAAATCTCAGATAGATAGCCGTGAACCTGGGCTCTCCTAAACAATTTTCCTTTAAGGGAGATAATATAATGAAAAGTACTTGGTTAAACTGCCGGCCAAACTCTTACTGTTTGTACCACTCCTGGAAAAGACCCCGGGGAGCAGCAGCAGAATCTGTGCTATTGATTGGCTGGTTAAATAGTGGCCTATTAGATTCAGACAGGCTAGATTGATTATGCAGCAGCAGAAGGAGCTCAGACTCAGAGCTGTGTGAACGTCAGGGTGAGAGAGAGAGGGAGAGCAAGGAGAAAAAGCACGCAATAGAGGGAGACTGTACACACTGTAGCATCAGTATGTGACTGCTGGTGCCTGATAACACTGATATCGAGCTCCTTCAGTGGACAACTTGCTGAGCTATCTTTTTTCATTTGCCAGCTCTAATCTAGTGCAACTGATAACAGACTGGACTTTGGAATAGATCGTTCCACTTAAATCACATTTCTTATGTTATGTTCTGCATCTCTGAAGAAAGGCTTATTACAGCAGACAAAAATTCATCCTGTCCCCTTAGCTCACACAGTACTGATGATATACAGAGTTTCATCTTCCAGGTAAGGAAATTATCCTTTGCTTTTCTGAGTAGCTATAAAAGGAATTATCCTTTTTCTGTCTTGCATGTTGTACTGCACTTAAAATTTTCACTCACAGATGGTATGTATCAAATATTGTGTACACCCGAAGACAATTAAGAACAGGGCATGGTTTGTGCATTGCGTTTATTGTGGTTTACCCTTCAAGTAAATAGGGATGAAACAGCCAGAAAAGATGATTTCTAACTACTTGTGTGATGTTTTAATGTAAGTTGTCTCACACATGCTAAGCAGCCTGAAGTAATAAGAGCCTACAAGCTCTCATATTATTAACTCATTATTTTACGTGTTAAAAAGTAGAGAGAGCACTTACCTGGAGGATTTCTATGCGCTTGTCAGTAGTTTGAAACACTATCTGTCTTTTGACTGCAAGCTTAGCTCTGCTGCACAAACATGATCTGCTTTAAATTATATGGCATTAGACTGCCATCTTTTTATAGATAGATACAGTAGTTATTGTTAACATTCTGCCTGCAAATTGAAGATCAAGGCTTATAACCTGAAATATGAAACCTAGGATGTTCTTTTATGCTGTGCTGCACCCTTGAAGCAGCCATCCCATGGACTGATTGCTTGTTTTGGTGTGATATTGACACTAATGTTTCCCAACTGCCTAGCTCTACATAAACTATCTACATATTTCCTTGGGCTTGTGTTGAAAAGAGTTTTGCTGTGATAGGCTGCTATGATTTTGAAGATAAGCTAAAACTGAAATAACCCATCTTTTGGTTATGTAGCAAGTCAGGAAGTTGACTGACTCAGTGTTTACAGTCCATGGGAGTATAACGCTAAGAAGACAACACTGTCACTTCATTAGTAACACCTTTCTTCCAACTGTGGTAATCCAAACCACCTTACTCATCACTTTGTGCACTCTGCACCTTGCTCCAAACTGAAAGGAGTTTTTCATATACCTGCTGCTTTTCATAATCCTGCATATACCTGGGCTTACTCCCTCTGGGTGAAACAATGGCATTAGTCTACTCAGTCAAGCATTCAAGCAGCTTTTCACTCTGCCAGGTACAACTTTCCAATGTTTTGTCCAGTTTAGAAACTCCAGTTTCTTCTCTTCCTCTACCAAGGTATTTTTATAAATTTCTATAGAGCACCATACTGAAATTCTTACTGATGTGGCAAAATCCCAAATGTGAAGTGAAATTTCCACAGCTGACAAAGTGATTATTTATAATTCATAAAAGACATTACAGATGTGAGGGATCTTAGGCATTATGACGTGATTTCTTCATATTTTTCTGTGAATAATATCTATTTTGTTTTTTATATATCCACTTGACCCACATCAGCATTTTCAATGTTTCTTTCTAAAATTCTTTAAAGGTAGCATGCTTTACCACCTTAGATTTCATTGACTGGCATTTTATTCCATAAAATTGCCTATACAGAGTCAGAGTGTCAGAATCTGGCTATAAATAGTGGGAACTCTTTACATTTTAACAGAAAATTTTACCAGTAAAAAATGACCTGGGTATCAAGAGCTCGATCTACCAGATGTAGACAGAATTTTGCGAGGATATAAGACAACTGGATGTCTAATCCACTTTGGCTCCTTACAAAACATAAGGCCTGCCTCAAAATATTTCATGTGTAGTTTGACTTGCAAAAATAATCTTTTATGTATGCTCAAAAGCTGTCTTATAGCTCTTATTTACCTCTCTCTTCTCTCCCTGAAAAGCTTTATTTACTATACTCGTGCTCACTAACTATAGCTTATAATTTTGTGATTGGAAATGAAATCATGCTAATTTTATGATTTCAAAGACAGCGATACAATTCTCACCAGATTATTATCTGTTACTATTCAGGTTACATACTAACTGTGAAATGCCAAATAATGCTCAAAAGTATCTGTTTACCCAAAGAGAATATTCCATTTAAACATTATTAAACACAAAGCAAAATCAGAAGCCCAAACAATTACTTCTGTTTATATTCACAAAATATGTCATTAATTTCCCCAATAAAGATGTACAGTGTAAGCATTTTCTTAGGAAAAATAGCTAAAAAAAAAAAAAAAGACAAACCAATAAAAAAAAAATCCCACAAAAATGAAACCTCCGGGGAAAAAAAAAAAAAAAGCAAAAAGAGACACCCCCCCCCCCAAACAACAAGAGTTTATCTAACACAAATTGTGCATGTTATTTTGAGTTTCTAATGTTATTAATCTGGACAGACTGATCTAGCATTCTTGAAACTAATTTTGCATTGCTTTCCAGCTTGAACTCACAGAAAGTGATGTTTTTATTTTCCAAGAGAACTTGTAGCCATTAGGGGGCTCTTTCCTCCTATGTTATCACACAGCAAATTACATTCAACAGATATAACTGGGTTGTTTGTTTTTTGCAGTTTTGTTTCTGGTTTTGGTTTTGTTGTGGGGATTTTTTTTGGTTTTCTTTTTTTTTCGGGGGGGGGGTGTGCTGTGTGGTTTTTTTTTTTGTTTGTTCGGTTTTTGTTTGTTTATTTTTAGTGCACAAAATTGAAGGAGGGTAGTTCCTCCACTGCTAGTTAGATGGTTATGTTTTGAAGTTATTTTTGTGCCCTGTAAAGGAGAAGAAGGGAACATGTTCAGCAGGAACACATTATTTTCAAGTAATCTCTGGGGCTATTAGTCAAGTTAACTGAGCAGAACGAATATGAAGCACCATTAATGTCCAAAAATCTTGTTTCCTTATTCCAGTAACTGTAAACAACAGTGCAGCTAGCACTGAGACAAAAAAAAATTATCCTGATAAGTACTGTTCTATTGTACTAATAGCAACCTTAAGTATATAGCACAGACATACACCTCATTACACAGCCTGCTTTCAGAAGAACAGAGTACGCCACCAGGATTTTTGGATGACTGTTCACTGCACAAAGTGAAAGAGGTAGTTTTAGTTCTGCAAACATTTACTCATGTCAGCAGCTGCACTGAAGGTATTGTGGTCCAAATTCTAACATCCTTTGTCCTGCCTATTTTAGTACTACCTGTATTCATTGCACCACTGTACCTGAAATGGGTTGTGAAGTTTGTACTATTCTTTGTGTGAGCTGGTGAGAAATAACTACTGGATAGCCAAATGCTATATAGTAATAGCCAGATTGAGAAAATTAGTATGTCTGTTGTAAAGCGCAGCAAGGTAGTTGCAAGCACTGCAGCAACATGCTGAAGTGAGGCCAGAAGAAATGAGTGTCAAGAGACACTAAAATAGTTGTCCACCTGTTCTAGTTTTGATGTATTTTCTTACTGCTGTCAACCATGAAAGAAAAAAAAAAATAAAATCTTTGTTGTAGATGATTTTACCCACCCTGACCAGTTTGCTGCTTTACATTGCTTATCTTAGAGACTCCAATATTACCAGCTCCATTCAGGAAAAAATAAAAGAAAAAAAGGACTGACACTCTTTGTGGCACTGTACATTCATGATATAGGAGAGCAATCTGGCCAAGCTGGAATTTCTTTAATGTTATTTTGTTGGGGTCTTTTAAAGCTAAATAATTATGCCTTTCCTTGGGATTGAGATATGACTAGTCTCTCAATTTATGCACATGTTTATAGCAACTGTCTTATAACCTGCAAGAAAGAGCTTGGGTCTGTTAAACAGCACCTAGAAATTCCAAACAGAATCTGAAGACATAGTGCCTACTGCTGGGAAACTGCCTTAGTTTCATGCAGTACACTCAAAATTGTAAAAAACTAGAATTAATCATGTATAATTTCTGAGATATATGACCGATGGTTTAGACTGATGGCAGATGATCTTCAATAACTATGCTATTAGCATATAGCAAATACAGCACCACACAGATTAGTTTACTGTCAGTGGAAGAGGTCTTTTCCATTAGTAAAAGGTGGCTAAAGTTAAGTATGAGTTGCTTGCATTTCAGTAAGTAACAGTGAATGTGAACATTCATCAAAGCAGAACTGGTAAAATTAGTTATCCTGACTTTATTTAAGAAGCAAGTAACAAAGACTCCTTCTTGGTTAGATTCAAGGGTCCCAGCTGTAAGACTCTTTTCTCCTCAATAACAGTTTAATTTAATTGTATGCTCTGCTTACTCAAAATCAATGAAATTTCATCAAAGAAACCCTAACAAACCAACCAAAACTCCAAAACACTAAACACATGCTATATTCTTGCCACAAGTTTCTGCAGAGCTTCACTTCAGAGGTAATTTTAATTTACTGGCTGGTTAATTTACCCCTTATATACACACACTATGCAAAGCACTTTGAAATACTTCTGAATGAAAATGGTTGTATAAATGTAAAGTATTATTATGGCAAATGAAAGTCACTCAGATTTCAGCTACTGAAACCTGCAACAGTCTGAAATGCTCTATTAAGCATGAATAAATTATTTGTCCCTGATGAATTTCAGTTCTTCAGACACATATTCAAATAATACTTTGTTTTTCTTTTTTTTTTTTTCCCCTGTTTCATGGCTTTCTATATTATATGCAGGGAATCATTCATATGTCTAGATGTTAAAAATAGATAATTTTATAAAAGTAATTCACATACATATTATCAAATCATTTTAAAGACAAATGATACCAGCACAGACTGAAATACACATCATAATGTAATAAAAAGCAAGACTTTTTGCTCTTAATAGCTTTACTGGAAAAAAATACCAAATAACAGAACTTAGTAAGTGCTGGTGTTTCCCAACTCCTTTTTTATGTAATTTCATTGAAATAGCAGACTTCAGCTTCCTCATATTTGCATACAATCCCTGGGTTAAATCTAAATATACATATATGCGCATATTTATCTGCACCTACCTATATTTAAGCTTGTCCTTTACTGCCTGTATTCAACACAGATGTATGTATACATATTATAGTGAATTCACAATTTTTTAACAATACAGTCATGTAAAACCCAATATGGAACATGTTCTCCATGTTCCATAGAAGAAAAGGGTTTATCACTTGTGATCTGAAGTCGCTTGAAGTTACAAGTTATGAGAAAGGTGCTATCAAGAAATGCAGATCATCAAATGCCAGTATCCTAATAATAAAATATTATTTTGCCTGATACTGAAAGTGTTTAGTTAACATCATCAGCTTTAATGTGGTGAGATAGCAGAAAAGTTTTTTCTGTGCAGCATGCAACAAAATGCCATTGAAGCTGTATAATTTGGAGAAAAGCTCTTAAAATTTTTGTGTTTACTTGAAATTCAGAATATTTAGAATTGAGCTGAAGGTGCTGCTGCTTTGCAAAACACTGATTGTGTTTGGCTCCAGAGCAAGGCATAGACAAATCTTACACTGGAACAGCAATTATTAACTCTCGTCTGTGGAGTATAAAATAAAGTGAACAAAGTCCTGCAGAGCAGCTGATAGTGAGAAGTATCTCATTGTCCTTCTCTGACAGATTTGTAACACTGAGAATTAATGTGCTTACAGCAGTAACAAAGCTATGGCAACATGCTAATTATTTATGTACTTTCCTCATTCCCTACGCCAGAACTCTTTGTAACTGATTTAGGAGATGGGATTCTGTAGGATTTTGTCTTCCTTCCAGTATTAAACAGAAAAAAAGCCCAACCACCCAAACAACAGCAACAAAAAAAAAAAAAAAAGCAAGCAAGCAAAACAAACAAAAAACCCAACTCCTCCCAAAAAATCCCCCAAAAACCAACTAAACAAACAAACCCCACAAAAACATCCAATCAAACCCAAACTCTAAACCCCTCAAAACCATTAAAAAAACCCTCCAAACACACCAAAACTCACACAATTTCACCTTTTGGGCAAGATGTCAAAGGTGAACACAATTAACTGTCGAAAACTATTGTAACAAATTTTTTCCTTGTACATAGTGAAACAAGAGGGTTGTACTTAATACTGTGCAGTAATTAGCAATAACAACTCTTTGTGGCCAAGAATATTAAACAATGACAGTATGAATGTTTTGTAGCCTATGGAAATTATATATGCAAGAAATTAAAAAAGCAATACATTATCTTACTTTCAATTGTTTGATATATACAGTTTTCATAGCTGTATATAGGTTCGCCCAAGTTCTAAAAACTACTGAAAATACACTGTAGTGCTTGCTGTTCTTTGCTTCCCAAGACCCAGCAAGAGTTCTTAGCTCTATGCAACACAGCTCTACAGATATGTTTGTAGGGACAGTTCTGAAAGCAGTATTGTAACTTTCAAGTGGCTTCTGACTACACACAAGCACAGGAAAGCATGTAACAAGTGAAAGTGAATGGACATTACGTCTATTACTTTTTTTTTTTTTTTATCTGACAATTTCTGCACCTGGTGCATTTTCTCGACTGAGATTAAATAATATATATATGTATCCTTTGTATTTTTGTCATTTAATTTATAACAGACCATACTCTCTCAATACTGTATGAGAAAGCAGCATTTGAAATTATCTTAAATGAAATCATAAGTAAACATCTTCCAGGGAAACCTGCTTTCAAGATCCCTGCCGTATTTTGAGACAGACAATTTGAAGCAGCTTAGCAGCTTCAGGTAAGCTTGGATGACGTTCAAGGCACCCAATCTTGGAGGTTTGCCCATTAATACTACACACTGTTGCACATCAAGCACTGCCTTGCTGATTTTCAAACAGCATCTTGTAGTGAAGTGTAGAATTTAACTAGCAAAATTGCAACAGTGAGATCAGTGTATACTCTTTATTACCTTATGCCAATAAAACTAGCATCAGTAGCCAGAATTACAGCTACTATGAAACCACTTACCACTAGCAAAGCTGGAGAAAAGTGTGAAAGCTCTATGGTGTCCATTATAAAAAGAAAATTGCTCCTGAACTGCATTCCCAAAAGCCTCTCCAAGCAGATGTGTCATGCAGTTGTTACTTTGAAGGTCACAGAGAACACTTTGGGAACATGTTCCTTTTGCATTGTGTATCCATGCCTTGTTTGACTGTCACAATGTATCTAAGACCTTGGAAAACTGCTTACCAGTAATCTGAGTTGACTAACTCCCATGGGACCAGGAACACAGCATCAGTGAAGTCATGCAGGGATTCAATTAGTAGAACTTGTCACAAGTTATTTTCATACTGAAGAAAATTGTTCAAACCAAAGTTGCGCCTTACTCTAAGAAGACACAGTAAAGTTGACTTCACTTTCTGGGGAACATCAAGAGAAACATACAACCCCACCACAATGTCATAAAACTCGCATCTTTTGTTACCTTCCTGTCTTACTACTAGCATGTAGTCACGCCATATTACAAATTTTTAAGAGAACAGCAGTGTACAAAACAAGAATATATTTAGAATCATAGAATAGTTAGGGACACCTCACACTAAACCATATCACCCAAGGCCTCGTCCAACCTGGTCTTGAGCACCACCAGGGATGGAGCATTCACAACCTCCCGGGGCAACCTATTGCAGTGCCTCACCACCCTAACAGGAACGAATTTCTTCCTTATATCCAATCTAAACTTCCCCTGTTTATGTTTGAACCCGTTACCCCTTGTCCTATCACTGCAGTCCTAATGAAGAGTCCCTCCCTAGCATCCCTATAGGCCCCCTTCAGATACTGGAAGGCTGCTATGGAGTCTCCATGCAGCCTTCTCTTCTCCAGGCTGAACGGCCCCAACTTTCTCACCCTGTCTTCATGCGGGAGGTGCTCCAGTCCCCTGATCATCCTCTTGGCCCTTCTCTGGACTTGTTCCAACAGTTCCATGACCTCTTTATGATGAGGACACCAGAACTGCACACAATACTCCAGGTGAGGTCTCACAAGAGCAGAGTAGAGGGACAGGATCACCTCCTTCGACCTGCTGGTCACGATCCTTTTGATGCAGCCCAGGATACGGTTGGCTTTCTGGGCTGTAAGCGCACACTGCCTGCTTGTGTTCATTTTCTCATCAACCAGCACCCCCAAGTCCTTCTCTGCAGGGCTGCTCTGAATCTCTTCTTTGCCCAACCTGTAGCTGTGCCTGGGATTGCTCCCACCCAGGTGTAGGACCTTGCACTTGGCATGGTTAAACTTCATAGGCTGGCATTAGCCTACCTCACAAGCGTGTCAAGGTCCCTCTGGATGGCATTCCTTCCCTCCAGCGTATCAATCAAACCACACAGCTTGGTGTC
The DNA here is from genome assembly GCF_028554395.1 of Pezoporus wallicus. NCBI lineage: Eukaryota > Metazoa > Chordata > Aves > Psittaciformes > Psittacidae > Pezoporus > Pezoporus wallicus. The sequence goes on from NW_026634996.1 coordinate 1,429,989, forward strand.
ATCGGCAAACTTGATGAGGGCGCATTCAATCTCACTGTCCATGTCAGTGACAAAGACGTTAAACAAGACCGATCAACGTCAACAACAACATCGATCCCTGAGGGACACCACTCATTACTGGTCTCCAACCGGACATTGAGCCATTGACCACAACTCCTGGCATGTGGCCATCCAGCCAGTTCTTTATCCACTGAGTGGTCCATCCATCAAATTGATGTTGCTCCAATTTAGAGACAAGGATGTCGTGTGGGACAGTGTCGACCACTTTACACAAGTCCAGGTAGATGACATCAACTGCTGTACCCCTGTCCATCAGTTCTGTAGCCCCATCACAGAAGGCCACCAGATTGGTCAGGCAGGATTTCCCCTTAGTGAAGCCATGTTGGCTGTCACCAAGCACCGTGTGGATTTTCATGTGCCTTAGCATGCCTTCCAGGAGAATCTGCTCCAAGATTTTGCCAGGCACAGAGGTGAGACTGACTGGTCTGTAATTCCCTAGGTCATCCATTTTCTCCTTCTTGAAAATGGGGGTTATATTTCCCTTTTTTCAGTCCTCGGGAACTTCCCCTGACTGCCATAATTTCTCAAATATGATGGACAGTGGCTTCGCATCTTCATTCACCAGCTCCTTCAGGACCTGCGGATGGATCTCATCAGGACCCATGGACTTGTGCATGTTCAGATTTTTAAGATTTAACCTGATCCTCTCCTACAGTGGGCGCAAGATCTTCATTCTCACATTCCCTGCGTCTGCCTTCCAAGACTTGGGTGGTGTGGTCAGAGCCTTTGCCAGTGAAGACTGAGGCAAAGAAGTCATTCAGAACCTCAGCCTTCTCCAATAATCTTGGAGTGTAAGCTTAAGCATTATCTTGGACTTAAGCTACACAGCTGTTATTTTATATGACATTCTTTTAAATTTCTGTTCCATTATAGATGCAAACATATGATCAACTGAGTCTACTACAGAATTTTCTTTCAAGAATCAGCCAAACCCTCCCCCCCCCCATTAGTTTTATTTCAGATAAAAAATAGTATATGAGGGATTTTTTTTTTTTCCCCAAAATATTGTGAATACTCAAAGTCACTGATTAGATTACTTAAGTCACTAATTCTAACACATGGCTTACTTCTTTTGAAATCAGACACTACACATCATCTGCCCCTAGTGTTCCAAAAACCCAGATGATTATTTCCTCTGACCCAACAAAACTGCTCTGGCATAAAGCAGCATGTAAATTTTGGCTACTGTGCTATATGTCAGATGATTCATTGTCATCATAATTCTTATGACTTTTAATTATACTTATTCCATCATATTCTGAACTGCTGTAGCCACCAGTAATTTAGGTATGTGATTTTGTATCATACTGAGTTATCATCAGTGTCTTTTTTTCCATCATGAACACAAGTACTGTTCCTTGCACCTATCACTGTACACTCCTGTTCACAATATTAAATATCAAAACATACATACTTAGAGATTTTGAACAATTTTTTAACAAATGTAAAAAAAAAAAAGTCACCAAATAAAGTAAGAATGAATTCCTTGTTTAGGAAATGGAAAGCAAGATGTAATGAAGGCCCCATTTTTTACTGCTGTTTAATCTGACAATTCCTTCTCAAACAAGAAATCAATTCTTTCCCATGAACCAGACACATGGGATTATTTATCTTGACATGGACCAAAGAAATATAACATCTATGTTACATTTTTTGACAAGTCTCCATGATATTCTCCAAGATTTCATGGTGCTGGAACAGGTGCAGAGAAGGGCAGCAAAGCTGGTGAAGGGTCTGGAGAATGTCTTATGAGGAATGGCTGAGGGATCTGGGGCTGTTTAGTCTGGAGAAGAGAAGGCTCATGGGGGACCTTATCACTTTCTACAACTACCTGAAAGGAGGTTGCAATGAGGAGGGATGTCATTCTCTTCTCCCAGGTAACAAGCAATAGAACAAGAGATTATGGCCTCAAGCTGCACCAGGGGAGGTTTAGATTGGATATTAGGGAAAATTTCTTCACAGAGAAGGGGGTCAGGTATTGGAACCATCCCTAGAAGTGTTCAAAAAACATGTAGATGAGGCCTTCAATGTCATTGTTTAGTGGTGGTCTTGGCAGTCCTGGGGTAATGGCTGGACTTGATGATCTTGCAGTTTTTTTCCAACCTAGTTGATTCTATGATTCTATGTTCTTTTGCATTAATGAACATTGCTGTCCTCTTTCTCCCCTTCCCTTCTCGGGAGGAGGATAGTCTTAGAGGTATTATGCTTTTGAGGAATAGCTGTAAACCTGAGTCTCCTAGATATAATTCATAAAATTCAGAAAGTTGGGAACACAATTGAAAATGTTCTACAACAGCTTAAATTTTTCAAATGCAAAACGATCTTTAATGTATGAGTCTGCCATGACATATATTTCGTACAAGTAAGTATGAATTATAACAACCAACAAAACACTTAAAATCTAAATTTGATACATTTGAATCATGTAGTGATAAGTATGCTCCTCTTTAATCATGGAGTATTTGCTTCTGAAGTTAGTGACTTAAATCAAAAATCACTCAGAGTAAAACCAGGAGACTTCTCTCCTTACTTTGAGTACTGGTATGTTGCCAATTATGGAATGAATGATTCAAGGATAATACTAGGGTTACCTAGAAAATATTCCCCTTAATGTACTAAGGAGAAAAAACATTTAACCGAATTCAACTCAGTTTTCTAGGTTCCTTAATTCAAACTCTGTGCTGAAAGCATTCATTACAAGCAAAAAGCCAATCTATTGCTACTCTTCAGATGTTGCAACGATGACACAAATGTATTTAATGTGACTTTTGCCTCTACAACACAAACTGCTTTTATCCCATAATTTGTTTCACCAAACTGTGTGTGGGCTCAGTGACACATAACAAATTATACTGGATGATTGATATTCAGTCATAAGTAGTGAACAACTTATTTTCTTATGTATTATCTAGTCTGAGAATTGCATTTGATGTAACCTCCATTGGTATTACAGCTACAACTGGTTTATGTGTAAACACATATAAGCAAGTGCATATAGATACCTACAACTATACAACCCGCGTCTGTATAATCACAATCAGGAAGCTTCTGTTTGAAAACTGAAAAATCCCAATGGTCCAGGACTTTCAAGAATAAAATTTATCCACCAGAGAAGCTGAAATGGAAACAAATTGTGCATTGTGATAAAAAAGCAAGCTTGTTCAGCACTAACATTTTGCTGTGAATAGCCCCCAGTTAGCATTTGTTGATTGCTTGGTTCACTGAGGTACAGAATGCTGAGCAGAGCCATGGGTCAATAAAGTAATTTATAACAATCAGCCTTCTGGGCAGTCTATGACGTGGATTAAGCCTCTGTCATTTTCCTCTAGCTGAGGCAATTCGTTCTGCTGTTGATAACTATTTGCTAAACCATAATAATAATAATAATAATAATAAAATAACAAAAATCCAGCAGGCTCTGTAACTCCTATTCTTTACAGAGAAATAAGAGGGTGTATTCAGAACACATACACTGCACTCAAGTACAGTGTAACAACAACTACCTACGTATAACCTATGCAAATCTGATGGATACCTTCATCAACAAAATTATTGGTTTAATGGTAAGAAAAGCTGATGTCAGGATGACTTTTAAGTCAGGGAGAAAAACATCCTTTAAACACGGCAAAAGTAACATATGAACCAATTACCACCATGCTGGTGAAACAAAGAGCAAAGTACCAACACAACATCTCACACTCTCACACGTTTCCACTGTACATGACTGAACTTACCCTGCAGATGAGTGAAGAGACAGGCTCTGTAGTAAGCCCTCTCCTGCCAGGGTCCTTTCGGACCCTCTGTAGACTGGACTAGATTGGACAAGACTGGACTGGATAAGACTAGACTAGACTAGGGCCTGACTGGACCAGACTGGACCTCTCCCCTCTCAGAACTTTCTGGAGCGCAGCAATAAGCGCGGGAAGGAGCTGCTTACGCCACCAGACACCCACCATGTTGAGTGGTGAGGCCCGGCCAGAGCAAGGGGTGGGACGCCGGGGCTGCAGGAGTCAGATGGTGAGAGGACGAGGGAGTGCAGAGCTGCGGTGGGTCATGTGGGTCACTGTTTTTTCTAACATGCTTTGTTCTGCTAGAAATGGCAGTGGTGTAGGAGCCTTTTTCTGGAGGGTTGCACTGTTGCAGTCCCTGTTGTTTGTGTGGTTCACCCTGGTGCTGAGGGGGGCTGGGGGTTGTTGGTTTTCTGTTGCATTTGTTGCAGTAGAGCTGCTGGGCTGGGCTGGGCTGCTAAAGGTACACCCAAGCCCTGAGGGTTCAAGAGTGAGGCCTTTGGGCACTGGGATGTTAAATCTCAAGGAAAGTAGCCTGGGACACTTGCAATCAAAGTCTGTTTGTCAGAAGGTGGTGGTGATGGGTGAGATGCAAGTTGTTAAAGTTGAATTTCTGTTAGACAAGAAGCAGTGGAGGTGAAAGGAAAGAGAATAGGAAGGACGTAACGCAAACCCTGGAGGTGGTGGGAGGCTGGGTGTGTGCATGCAGGGATGCCAGAGGACCAGAACTCGAGGATAAAAGTAAGCTATAGTTGATGGTACTATTTGCAAAATAAGGCAGTGGTGTTGATCCATAGCTCTATAGTGCTATATCATGGGCACTACTGAGTCAAGGTAAGATAAGCATTTCATAAGGTAAAAAGCATTCAGCTCTGAAGACCCGGGTTGCATAGGTTTGTGTTAATTTCAATTTCCTCTTTTGTCCTGGGTTCAGCAGTAGCAGTCATTTTTCTCCTTCTTGGTAGCTGGTGCAGTGCTGTGTTTTGACTTTCAGCTCGGGAACAGAGCTGATAGTGATGTTTTGGTTTGGCCAAGGACTTTGTGAGCCTCATGCTCTGCCAGGGGGGAGGGGAAGCCAGGAGGAAGCAGAGACAGGACACCTGACCCAAACTGACCAAAGAGCTATTCCATACCACAGCACGTCATGCCCAGGGATGTAACTGGGAGTTAGCCGGAAGGGCTGGGGAGACTGCAGAGTTGGAGGAGGTATTGGTCGGAGCTTGGTCGGGCCTGGGGGGCGAGTTATTGGTCAGCTGGCGCTGAGGTGTTGTATTCTCTTCCCTTGTTATTTCCTTTATCATTATTATTACTGGTGGTAGCAGTAGTGATTTGTGTTATACCTTAGTTACTAAACTGTTCTTATCTCAACCCGTGGGAGTTGCATTCTTTTCGATTCTCCTCTCTGTCCCTCCGGGAGCAGGGGGAGGGAAAGAAAGTGGGGGAAGTGAGTGAACGAATTACCTGACTGGGTTTAAACCACGACAGTTCTTTTTGGCGCCCAACGTGGGGCACGAAGGGTTGAGATAACGACAGATCTGACCAGATTAATAGTCACTCATCACAATGACGATTTATTGGCTCTCAGAGTTGTTTCTCTTGATCTCACAGCTTCAGAATGTTGTAACTTACGTAGAGCCTGTATTTGCTGTGATAGTGTTTATCAAGTGTGGGGCCTGGGCTAAGGTTCTTGTCTCACTGTGCTTTATGGCAATGGCTTGTAATACGGGTGGGCTCCAGCAGCAGGGCGGGACGGACGTGGCCGTGGACTTGTACCTGGCCGTCCGGCTGCTCTTCACCGTCCTGGCCCTCACCCTACTCTCCATCTTCGTGAGGCTGCGGGGAGCAGAGGCGGAGCGGCCCCGGGAGCCGGCGGCAGCCGAACCGGCCCGGGAGAGCGGCCCCGGGGAGCCAGCGGCGGCGGGAGCGGGGCCGGAGGCCGCGAGGGGACGGCTGCCGGTGGAGGAGGTCGGGGCGGTCGAGGAGCGGAAGGAGGCGGCTGCCGAGCAGACGGAGAAGGCGGTGGAGGAGCCGAGCCCCGCGGCCGAGCCGAGCCCGGTGGCCGAGCCCAGCCCCGCGGAGGAGCCGAGCCCCGCGGCCGAGCCGAGCCCCGCGACGGCCGAGAGCATCCCCCGGAAGCCGCCCGCCGAGCCCCAGGAGGATGCAGAAGACCACGCAGCATTTCCCAGCAAGGCAGAGGAGGAAGAGCTGGACTCAGGAAAAGAGAAGCTGGCGGTGGGAGAGCCGGCAAGCACAGCAGCTACACCAGCCTCAGTGACAAGTACAGCAGCATCGTTTGAGAGTTCTGGAGGTTTTGAATGGCCTTTGGGTATCCTTGGGACCTGCCTGCTGATTGTGATGGGGATCAGCATGTTGGCACACACACAGGCTGTGTTCTACCCACAACCATTTTGTCTGATCTCAAAAGTTAAGCAGAGTCAGGTTTGGGTCTTGTCTGGGGTTAGACGACAATATAGGGGGACCAAGAGGTTTTCCCCAAGGCTGGAGAGTCATGAGTGGCAGGGTGTGTGGGACAGTATGGGCAAGTATCTAGTCCACTGGGCCCCTCCAGTGCTTTGGAAGCGTCGGAGATGGAAGGCAGCTGTATGGAGTCCCCAGCAACAAGCTGCAGAAACTGCTGAAGGGGACAGTGAATTATTTTGAGCCTGGTGGGCCCATGGCACTTCAGGCCATCAGAGCAGAGATGCAACACAGAGATGCACTCATGATCGAGGGGTGGACTTAGCAATGGACACTATTGCCCAGGTTATTCACAAGTGTGAACACTGCACACAGTCTCTCCTGCTCTGGAAGACTGTTACAAGAGGTGGAGCCTGACATCATGGACCAGATGGACTCAGCAGCTTTATAGGGACTGGTCCATGCACTAAGATAAGAGTGCACTGAGATAAGAGTGATGGTATATTGAAAATGTGGGATCTGAGCATGACGTGAATGGTATGGAATAAGGGGTGGATAATGTCCTGGGTTCAGCAGTAGCAGTCATTTTTCTCCTTCTTGGTAGCTGGTGCAGTGCTGTGTTTTGACTTTCAGCTCGGGAACAGAGCTGATAGTGATGTTTTGGTTTGGCCAAGGACTTTGTGAGCCTCATGCTCTGCCAGGGGGAGGGGAAGCCGGGAGGAAGCAGAGACAGGACACCTGACCCAAACTGACCAAAGAGGTATTCCATACCACAGCACATCATGCCCAGGGATGTAACTGGGAGTTAGCCGGAAGGGCTGGGGAGACTGCAGGGTTGGAGGAGGTATCGGTCGGAGCTTGGTCAGGCCTGGGGGGCGAGTTATTGGTCAGCTGGCGCTGAGGTGTTGTATTCTCTTCCCTTGTTATTTCCTTTATCATTATTATTACTGGTGGTAGCAGTAGCGATTTGTGTTATACCTTAGTTACTAAACTGTTCTTATCTCAACCCGTGGGAGTTGCATTCTTTTTGATTCTCCTCTCTGTCCCTCCGGGAGCAGGGGGAGGGAAAGAAAGTGGGGGAAGTGAGCGAACGAATTACCTGACTGGGTTTAAACCACGACATCTTTTTACCTGAATTTTAAATCTTGTCAAATGATGCTCTCCTGGCAAACCAGTCTCATCAGAGCAAGGATGAAAGTGTTTCAGACTTTGAGTGCTTTATCTGTGTCCAGTGTGTAAATCCAAATGAAACATCAAGAGAGCCTCAGAGAGCTGTGCAGCTGATGCATGTTTCACGGTCTTATGTGCTGGGAATTAATTCATATAGGCTGGCAGCTGGAGGAAGTCTTTGGCCTTGGCTTTTTTCAGCTTTGCTATCCCGTTGACAGTGGCCAGCATAGCCCTTGAACTTTCATTACTCATTGCTGCCAAACCTGTTACAGGTGATTCCCATGACATTCCATTAACTGTGGCCTCTTTCATGCAGAAGACTTTGGTTTTCCAAAATTGTTTTTTATTAAAGTTGTCAGTCTGTTGCCAAAAGGTAGAAAAAGTATGGGTGTTTCATGAAATAATGATGACCCCATGGTATAAGCTTACTTTCAGAAATCAATTATGCCCAATCTCTCAAGCGTAATATGTAATACTGATATCAAAATAGGTGGTACCTGAACTGGAGGTAGGTTTTTCCTGCAATTCCCAGGTTGACTAGGAAAAATACTTCTGAATTAATGAATTCATAACTAATGCCATTTGGACTGTTGTTATGAAAATACTGTTTACAAAAATGTATCATGGGAATGAAAACAACTTTCTGTGCCCCCTCCATAGATGTAGTGCCTAAGATTCATTTAGTTGACTAGTTAACTTCAAGATTTTATTAAAATGTTTGCTTAATATTACTGAGTGACATCAGCTTAACTCTAGCATGTTTTCATATGCAGTAACTGGAGAAAGGAAACCTATATTGGTCGTAAGCTTTTACTCGTAGCACCACATTCTGCACTCTTCTTTATAAAATGTTAAACTGAAAAAAAAAATTGCTGGAGGTGGCTGTCAGTGGCAATTTCCGGATTATTTCAGTGGGAAAATAAAGGTTTGCTGTCCTGTAAAAGACCAGTTTCCTTCTACTTAAAGATTTATGGACTGTTGAAAAAGGAATTTTAAACATACCCAAAATGAATTCTTTTTCTCCTCACTCCTCGACTCCTTTGAATCTCCCACAAATATATGCAAGATTTAAATCAGTAAGGCTTTGGATTTTTTTTCTTCTAAGTCAGTGAAGTTCCCTGATTTTCAGAAAGGCTTTATAAAGTGGTCTTCTGTGAAAAATCAATCTATCTAGATTTTTTTGATGGGACCAAGAAAGAAAAGGCAGGTAATTTCTGGAGGTCTTTTGGTGGATTTTGAAACTACTCTGGAGATAAGAAGGTAAAAAGAAATTTAGTATAGTTTTTGGGCTTGGTGATAGTAAAAAACACAACCTCTTCATTCTGCTGCCATTGAGTATGGTTTGTAGGTTTATGCGAGGTTCTTTCTTCAAGTACACATTAAGATGCCAAATTTCATAACTAAAAATACATCTTGACTGTTAGCTTTTTCTTTAACAAGTGAGAGGAGGACTTTTACTGCATATGTTGAAATATTCATGTGTTTTTTGTATTTTTTTCACTAATAGGTGCTATTATATACAGCCATTCACTGAATTAAAATGGTGTATACTATAGGAGGTTTCTGGGAGTTAACTGATAAAGAACCTTTATTTCCATTCCCTGCTGAATTTTAATAGGTAAGCACTCAAATTATAATTTTCAAAACTACCTTGTGAGTTATTTACCAAATGCTGATGAAATACCTGGACCTCTGCCATCTGCTTTTTCAAAATTACCAGTGGGACATGGTCAGTGTAGGAGCTGTTATTTATCCACATTACCTCTTATTTTATAGGGCTGTCTGGTGTCTTGATTTTCTTCTGGTCCAAAGCTTTGCCCATACTTTTGACTTGTAATACAATACCTTTTTTCCTTTCCCAGCTAAGTTGTGGTGTATTTTGATAAGGCTGCACCCTAGATGTTATTATCCTCTCAGGGATACATTTTGGCAGTCAACAAGAGAGAATACTGAATTGCATTAGTAGAAAAAGTCTTTGGGGAAAGTGAATAAAGGCTTTCTTTGCAAGTCAATAGAGAAGATGAACAAGTGTAAGGAAGAGCAGTGGTTATTTAGAAAACTTCCCTCAGTTAATGTGGTTCTCTGTTTTTCATGTGTTCTTGCAAGAAAACTTCCTGTGTTTGTCAAATATTCTCTGTATTGCAAAGCCATTATATAGTAATTTACAATTTCCTACAGATAGTAGAGGTATTCTGTTATAGTATAAACTCAAAGTTAGTGCAGACCACGTGTTTAAATTCTAATCTATATCAGAGTATGATCTAATTCATGAACCATGCTACAAGGATTAGGGGATCTTGAGTAGCTGCTGGTTTTTAATTAGAACTTGTATGGTAAGCTTTTAACATTTGCCAGTTTACACTGCAAAATTTCCCTTAATTAGTGAGGATTGTAAATCTGACAAATTGACATTGATACTGAGGCAAAATTGCAGTATTGTGTCACCGGTAGCAGCATTAGCAACATGGCCAGCCATGTTATTCTTCAGGCATAAATCTTGTCTGGGTTGTGTGTTTTCTGCAAATATTCTGCAAATCTGGACACATGTATTGATCCTGAAACTATAACAGTAATTACTATTAATTAACACTAACCTGCTTCAGAAGAGAAGTGACGGGTTATTTATCATGCGACAATTTTGCATGAAGACTGAATACCTTTCAAGGTTTATATTACATTTAAGTGAATACTGGGGCTTGTTTATCTTTTGATGTTTTGTTTGTTTGTTTCTGTTTTAGTTTTTTGTGTGTTTTTTTGGTAGTTTTTTTTTTTTTCAGGGGGTTGTTTTTTCTGTCAAGAGGAACACAGTAGATGAAGTCCTCTGATTTTTTTTTCCTATAGAAACTATAGATCCAAGAAGCATTTTGTCCCTTCCCCTTTTAAAATTTTCCTTTAAAAGGTCTAACAAAGATAAGAGGATTGCAGTCATCTTAGTCTTGCAGTGTCTTCAGCTAATTCATGAGCAACACCTATTTTGCAGGAGAAAAAAGTATTACCAGCACTAGCAGGCTGCTAAACCATTTTTAAATCAGTATTGATGAGTATCTGGTGCCAGATTTTGGAGTAATCTGTTTTTTTTAAAAGGTGAAAACTTTAGGTCCTCCTTTGCACATCTAAAAGGTAGAGTGTTTTCTTCCTAGCTAGCTGTCATTGGAAGTATTAATGCTTTAATTCATCCTTTGAATCCTCCCTCAGCTGTTCCCTTAAGGATGCTGCTTAATAAGAAAACAATAGCCCTACCAAGTAAGTATGCTGTAACTTCAGGAACACTAAGACAAAAGTCAGTGTCAAGACAAGTGAAATTTTGGAGTGAAATGTTGATGACCTTGGGAGAGTAGGAAAAGCAGACTAACTGGAATTTCAACAGCTCATTCTTCACCTAGAGTCAACAGTGTTACAGATTCCTAGGCCTGCCCTGAAATTCATCAGTTTATCTGCAACACAGACACACTGGTGGAGTGAAGACATGCTTCTAGGCAAATACATTATTCAAAAGTATTTTCCTAGCTTATGAAATGTATTTGGGTAGTTACTTGGCTGTTTAGCTCTGTGCATTGGCTAGCTGGCCTAATCTGGCTGTGAACCAGCAACTCCAAGTAGAGAAGCTCTTCTACCTTGTGAAACATCCAGGTTCATGAGACATTCAGTCTTTAAACAAAGCCAACTAGTCAGCTTTTCTTTCCAAATAACGAACAAGATGTGATGGTATTTTGAACTTAATTTATACCATAAAAAAAAAAAAAGTCTATTTTTGTCAGCACAAAAATAAGAATGGGGTGTAGTGATTAATGATTGTGATTAACTCTCTGCAGGTTGTGGCTTCATGCACTAGTGATTTTTCTGTCATTATTCTGGATAAGATGCTACATTAAGTATGTAGGCCTTCATCTATGTGGCTTGACAAGACCTAAACATTAACTTTTAGCTTTGTGGTTTTCACTAATGCACTTCTAATACTGAAAATGTAACTGATGGTTTAGTCTGTTGAATTACCCAAGATGCTAACATATGAGCTAATTCATTAACTTTATTTAAAAACCTTAATTCAAATTAAAGGGGAAATAAATTGACAGATAAAAAGAAATAAATGCTTCAGATTATATTTGGAGCTGCTACCTTCTTGCATCAAAGTAGTTTTCATGTAGCATTTCTTTATTATCAGTTGCAGAAAGAAATTGTATCACTGAGTGATATAATACCAGTTGAAACCTATGAGCTGTTACTATGGTTTAAGCCCAACATGCATGAAGCTTCTCACTCACTCCTCTCTCCCCCTGGTAGGATGGGGAGAAGAAACAGAAGATGAAACCCACAAGATGAGATGAGAACAATTTAATAATTGAAATGAAGTATAAAAGCAATAGTAATAACAATAATTGGAAGAAGAGAAAAGGAAGAGTAGGATTCAGGAAACATAATTAATGCACAATACAACTGCTCACCACCTGCTGGCTGATACCCAGCCTGTGTCTGAGCAGCCAACCCCCCCTGGTTTATATACTGGGTGTTACGTACTATGGTATGGAATATCCCTTTGGCTAGCTCAGGACAGCTGTTCTGGCTGTGCTCCCTCTTGACTTCTTATGGCCCTCCTTACTGACAGAGTGTGGAAAACTGAAAAGTCCTTGATTGGGGTAAGGGTTACTTAGCAACAACTAAAACATTGGTATGTTATCAGCATTATTCTCAGACTAAATCCAAAACACAGCTCAGTACTAGCTATTAGGAAGAAAACTAACTGTATTCCAGACAAAAATAGATCAGGTTAATGCTAAATATCAGTGTTATCAAGTGTAAAGACTATTCACATCGGTCTTGAATAAACAGCAAGGATCAACTTCTTTTCTTACCCCAAACAATAACTTCTTCCAGACACTGTATATGCAACATATTTACTGTATTTCCCATCAAGTACATAGTATGTCCTTCATATTACACTGCTAACTGGATATTGCTGAGGTGATTCAGGCTTATTCTTATTACATTGAGGAGAAAGCTGATAAAGATCTCACTGTAACAAAAATAAGGTAGACAACTCTATAAAAAGCTTATTTACATGTTACAGTCTAATGCAAGGGATTGCACTGCTGTTCAATTTATATATTTAAAATGTGATTTGTAAATTGTTATTACTTACATGTTAATAAGGGGGAGGAGAAAAGGAAGTGTGTGAATTAATACTTCATACTAACTAGGATGACTTAGCTTGCCTGTTTCCTTCAGATAGGAGGGAACTGATGATGTGCTCTCAATTATATTCAGGAGAGCTGTGTCTTATTTTTGTTGTCCTTGGGACAAGTATTCCAAGCAACAAGCAAATACCTTTGTTTGGTATAGAATCATTCTGCTGTCCATTCTCAATTTTGTTTCCTTTTTTTTGTTTTGCTTTGTTTTCCAAAGTTTAAGTACATTTTTTATGCCAATTTGAGTTACTATCACCATCAAAATGAAGAGAAATGTGTTCCCATCCTTCTTTGAAATTTTACTGCAATTATTACATTATTTTATCAGAACTTTGTTCTTCCTGTAGAGGATTTTTAACTCTAAAGATATTAACCTTTTAGATCCCTCGACAAATTTGGAGAAGTTACAGTTCTATATAACAAAGGAATTGCCTATTCCAGCTACTGCTCCACTAAATTTTCACCACAAAGGGGAAGCAGACTCTTTCCTGGTAAGAGTAAAATATTCATCTCTGAATATGCTCTAAATGTAGAACAAAAAGATGGTTTTGTGTGCTGTTAATCAGGCTATCAAACTCTTGCAGGATCCACTGAACTATCCGTATTTCCAGCATACCGTGGCTGGCATTTATCAGAAGATACTGGGCTTTGTATGTGGTATATTTTTTTGTTTTTTGTCTTTTTTTTTATGTAGCCCTCTCACTTAAACTGAAGATGACAGTGCTTTCAAAATTATACTTCTCTTCCTTATGGTATTGACCAATGTTTTTGTATTTGAACAAATGACACAAATGTGTTATCCAACTGTAGAATAATTACAATCCTAACTTTTTTTTAATACACTGTTTTCCAAGACACTTTTTAAAGAACATTGTAATAGTGAATGGAGTTTTAGTCCTCTAGTAGAGATTTATTATTGGAAAATGTCCTGTCGTTAGAGATTCATAGCTTTCATTAATTGGCATTACTGTATGTAAGACACTTCAGAGGAACATAATTAATTTTTATAAGAAAATGGAAACCTTTTGTGTTGCATTGACTTACGATACTGATTGCTTTTTGCCTATAGGATAACAAAACCCCTTCCTTCAGCTAAATTCTACTACATCTTGTTAAGATTTTGTAAATACATTTTGAGCCTCTTCGGCTTCCCTTATTTCTGCCTAGCAGTTAGGAACACCATTCAGTGTTTGCAGAGTCTTACATGGCAGAAAACTATTCAGGCTTTGTTATCCAGAAGAAAAAGAGCTTGTTTCCAATGCTGGTGTTAGAAAATGATCTAGGAGTGCTGGTAAACTTTTAAATGGGTAAAGTCTATTTGCAAGATTCCTTTTCTTCTCACTACCTGATAAGCTGTCAATTTGAGTAAGCCCAGCAAAGTGCTGCAGGTAAACTAGGGAGTTTCATGGTGACATTCCAAAAGTTAGCATTCCAACTTAAGTTTAATTGCTTGAAAAAGCAGTCTTATTTCAGAACTCATCATCTTCCAGGGACTCTCAATAAAAATTAGACCACTTAGTTTTCTAATACAGCAGCCTGTAAATATATATCCATCCAAGTGAATTTGGTTAAGTAGTGCCACTTATGGGGAAAATCACCTAATTTGTATATAAGATTGACCTTTTTAAAAGTAATTTGTTAACATAAAATTGACAACGTTTTACAGTGCTAAGTGATTAGACAATCAATACAGCTTGCTATGTGCCATAATTAATGCATGTTTCACATTGCTGGAAGGATGAGAATATAGTATGAACTTTGCTGAACTCTGCTTGGTTATGTTTAATGCACTTGTTAGGTCATAATATTGCAAGCAGTGCCCCTGGAGTTCATCTGAACAACCCGAGTTAATGAAGACTGAGGCAACTTAGAGTGCTGTGACCCTGGAAATAGTAAAATGAAGTTAAACCACTTTCTAAGGGGATACTCTAGAGAAGTCAGAGCTGATAAACTTTGTCAATAGTTAATTTGGAGAAATCTTACTATCTGTAGTATATATACAGTTTGATCAGATAATAGACACTACTGAAATGTTGCCAGACTCCTTGTGAATGATGCGGAAGAATACCCTCTTTTAGGCTGGGATAGGATTAATTTTCTTCCTAGCAGCTGGCACAGTGCTGTGTTTTGACTTCAGTCTGAGAAGAATGCTGATATAACACACAGATGTTTTAGTTGTTGCTGAGTAGCACGTACCCTGGTCGAGGACTTTCTAGTCTCATGCTCTGCTGGTAAAGAAGGGCACAAGAAGCCAAGAGGGAGTAGAGATAGGACACCTGGTCAAAACTGGCCAAAGGGATATTCCATATATAAACTGGTGGGAGTTGGCCAGGAGGGGCCGATGGATGAATTCTTTTTCTTCCTTCTTTCCTTTTCCTGTTATTATTATATTTTACTTTAACTCAATTACTAAACTGTTCTTATCTCAACCTGGGGGGTTTACCTTCTTTGAAATCTTGTGATTCTCCTCTCCATCCCACCTGGGAGCCAAGGAGACAGTGAGTGATTGGCTGTGTCAAAGGTAGTTGCTAGCTTGGGTTAAACCATGACAAAGAAGGATGAATTGAGTGAGAATAAATGAAAAAATTCATTTGCACAGACTGTGATATGAAAATTTACTTATGCAAAATGCACTTGCAAATTCAACAATATTTATCCCTAGCACAGTAAAATAGGGGACATCCTTTATATATCGTGCAATTTTTACTACTGTGTATACATAAATTGGCAATAAGCACTTTCCAGTCACAGGTCGTTTTAATAACTTCTAAAACTCCGTAGCCTTTTGAAGGAAGTATGGTAAAATATATATATGTTTAAAATTAATGTTGCTATAGTGAATGTTGAGGACAACTTGGCATTGTCTGCTAGGTTCTTAGCTTATTATACAGAACATGCAGAGCTTATACTATTGTATTTTAGATATTCTTCAGCTGAATAGAAATGATTAGGAGAAGTTGGGTCAAAATAAGCAGAAAATTTAAATTTATAACCCTAAAGTTTCCTGCCTGTATAATTGAAGGTAGTTATGGTGACTCCATTTTTAATTTCTATAGTACCTCTATTTTTTGTTCTGGAAAACACAGACATACATAAAATATAATAGTATTTCAGTTTTTCTAGACATTAATAACTTAGTCATGATTATGACTTAAACCTAATCTGAATAGCAGTGTGGAGATAAGGCTGAGGCCTCCAGCACCATGAGTGGCCCAGATGAGAATGATGTGGAAGGAGCAATATCGATGCTGCACATGCTCTTTTTGGCATGCACACTGAATACCCCAGTGTCCCTGAAACTGTAGGCTTCGTAGCTCTCTGAACCCTAACCACCATCAGAGCCTGGGCGGAGATCCAGAGCCCAACGGGCCCAGCTGAGAAAGCTGTGGCAGGAGCAATGTTGGTACAGTGCTGTGCTCCCCTTGGCATACTTTTTGCAGTTCCAGTATCCCTGGAGCTGTAGGTTCTCTGAACCCTGACCCTCATTTGAATGGCAGTATAGATTTGAGTCTGATGTCTCCATCCCCATGGGTGGCCCAGCTGAGAAAGTTGTGGCAGGAGCAATGTTGCTGCAGTGCCGTGCTCCCTTTGGCATACCTTTTACAGCTCCAGTATCCTTGGAGGTTTTGTGGCCCTTAATGAAATCATTCCTTGGCTGACTTTAAGTTTGGATTTAATCCACAGTTTAGTACTACCAGAACACCTCACAGACCAATAAATTACCTCACAGTATTATGATACTATTGCTATTGTCAAGTGCAGAACAGGGCTATCAAAAATCTTATTGTTTGGTGGGTTTTTTTTGTATTTTGCTTGTTGTTTTTTTTTGTTTGTTTTTGTTTGTTTATTTTTGGTTTTGCTTCTTTGTTTTTTATTTGTTTGAATGGATTGGCTTGTCAGTGGCAAAAAGGAAACTGTTTTCATTCTGTAATGTAAAATTTCTTCTGTAGACAATGTCTGCATTTGGAAGAAAAGTTCCAAAGTGACTGGGTACTGATATTAGTAAACTTAGAAATATATAACAGTTAGGGTTGGAAAGGGCCTTAAGATCATCTAGTTCCACCCCCCTGCCATGGTCAGGGACACCTCAAGCTAAACCATCTCACTCAGGGCTCTGTCCAACCTGGCCTTTAACACTGCCAGGGATGGAGCATTCACAACCTCCATGGGCAACCCATTCCAGTGCCTCACCAGCCTTACAGTAAAGGACTTCTTCCTGATATCCAGTCTAAACTTCCCCTGTTTATGTTTGAACCCGTTACGCCTTGTCCTATCACTACAGTCCCTAATGAAGAGTCCCTCCCCAGCATTCCTATAGCCCTCTTCAGATACTGTAAGGCTGCTATGAGGTCTCTATGCAGCCTTCTCTTCTCCAGGCTGAACAGCCCCAACTTCCTCAGCCTTTCTTCATACGGGAGGTGCTCCAGTCCCCTGATCATCCTCGTGGCCCTCCTCTGGACTTGTTCCAACAGTTCCATGTCCTTTTTATGTTGAGGACACCAGAACTGCACACAATACTCCAGGTGAGGTCTCACAAGAGCAGAGTAGAGAGGCAGGAACACCTCCTTCGACCTGCCGGTCATGCTCCTTTTGATGCAGCCCAGGATACGGTTGGTTTTCTGGGCTGAAAGCACATACTGCCAGCTCATGTTCATTTTCTCATCAACCAACACCCCCAAGTCCTTCTCCGCAGGGCTGCTCTGAATCTCTTCTATGCTCAACCTGTAGCTGTGCCTGGGATTGCTCCCACCCAGGTGTAGGACCTTGCACTTGGCATGGTTAAAATTCATGAGGTTGGCATCAGCCCACCTTACAAGTGTGTCAAGGTCCCTCTGGATGGCATTCCTTCCCTCCAGCGTATCAAGCTTTGCGTCATCAGCAAACTTGCTGAGGGCGCACTCAATCCCACTGTCCATGTCAGTGACAAAGATGTTGAACAAGACCAGGCACAACACTGATCCCTGAGGAATCTCCCTCCTTTAACAATTCCAGAATATATAATTAGTTTTTCTTTGTTTTTTTTTTTTTTGAATTGTACGATCCCCTCCACCCCCAGCTCCCCCGTAAACCTCTGTTAGAAAGTATGGCCTATATTGAAACACACTTTCCTTATGGTAATTGCTGGATCAACAAGCAAACTGAATATCAAAACCAACTGACTTTGTTGCCAAATCATTAAATTACAGTTCTAAGCATATGGAGTGAGGAAGTGAATTGTGTGCCCAGGTCCTTTGATGAAATGGTATGTTTAGAACTAACCACAGATTTGAAATTCGCTGAACAGGGGATTCATTGTGGCTTTTCACTAACAATTATTTCTGAAAAGCACAGGTTTTTCAACTTTTTCAACCACCTGGCAGCTAGATTAATAGCTTCTTGGCAGCAGAACACGGCTACTGGCATATAGTGGCTACCAGAGGGGCATTAATTTAGTTTTATATTAAGTTTGCAAAGCAAGCAGAATCACAGAATGGTTTGGGTTGGAATAGACCTTAAGATTATCTAGTTCCAACCTCTCTGCCATGGGCAGGGATGCCTCACGTTTTTTATTATCATAATAGTTCTAAGTTATAACCAGCTGCATGATTTATACTTCAGTTAAACTATGCAGCTTGTACAAAATCTTCTTCCTGTATTAATCATTCAAACTGTCTTATTGTTTATGACTAAAACCAGCAGATGAGCCAGGGTTGCCAGTGCCAACTGGGAAAGGTTTCAAATTTGCAGCACCCCCTATATTAAGCACGACGAGGAAGATGAAGAATTTCATATGAAAGAAAAATTTGGTATTGTAGAATTTTCTAGGTATGCATTACAATACTCTCAATCTTCTCTTACTCTGTAAAATGAAATTAAATGCCGCTATTGTTTATACCACACAAAGCCCTTAGACTGCTGAAAGTCAATGGTTAATGGTGAATGCATTGTTTGCTTTACAGGTTTTTTCAAATTTGGTTTTGATTGGTATTACTCAGTAGGAAAGATGTCATGAGTATCAGTGGAAATGACAGCAAAGAGAATTTGTGGTAAATCTATGGTTTTATTTCTGAATATGCATCTTTGGGCTTCCTTGCTTGAGGTGGTCTTGATGAATAGAAATGTCTCAAGAGGGAGAATGTTTGTGAAAATTTTTGGTAATTTCCAGGTATTTTACAAATTATTGAGATGATTCAATTTTTCATGTTTTTCAGGGAAGAAAGTTAAAAGTGTGAGATTACTGAGACTTTGTTATCTTAAAATTATTCATTGGCACCAGAATCTGTTCTAATTTTAACTAGAGATATAAAACAACAGCTCTGTCAGCTGTGTGAATACCCCTGATACTTGGTGAGTTGCTGCATTTCTCCTGCTTTGTGTTTCTTGGACTTATATTAGCCATAGAGAAAATTTTACTGAAACCAGTGTTTTATGCCAAGAAAACAAATAAAAATAAATAAATTGAGGCTCATACCAGATTATTTAATATGTGCTGAAGGAAGCAAATTCATCCAATTTACCTACTTTTTTTTTTAATCAATTAAAATAACTCGAAGTCTCCAAGGTAAAGTATAACAGTGAAGATCCCAAATAAGCATAGTCTTCTTTCATTTCCCCACACACACCTTTTTTTATCCCTTCCCCTTTCTCATCCTTCTTTTTCCTTCCCACCTTCCATTGTCATTTAGGAAGCTCTTCTGTCTGTGTCTGGGGTATTTAAAGACCCATCCTGTGATTTCTTTGATGGAGAGAATAAGCCATGCAGTTGACTAAACCCAATGCATTTTACATGATGTTATTATCAATCTGTAATAACATGTTATTTAATAAATGTGACATATACTCAGAGTCACGGTGCCACAAAAATGCCAGATCTGTTGGTCCAAGGCTTTCTTACAATAATGCAGTTCAGTGGACAAACTCTGTAACTTAAAGTTCTGTATCATTTTAAAATTGTTTAAGATAAAAGCGCTTTTTTTTCCGCTATAGTTCAAACTTCCTATTACTCTCAAACCTTCTCTGAGATGGGGGTGTGAAAGGTATAATCTCTAAAGTTTTGCATATTAGTGTCGGTGAAAATCAATTGACTTGTTGAGTCTTGGTAGAATGGTGAACTCATACTAAGATTTTAAGATAGTTTCTTAGGTAGATTTCTGATGTAAGAGACTGTTCTTCAGTATTTTTCACATACTGTTTAATATTTTTCATGTACCAAGAAGATACAAAATTTCTGATTTTTACCCCAACACTTGAGTCTCAAAAAAACCCACCAGAATATCCCTAATGCAGATTTCTTACATGATATATTGTCAGTGTTGTTGTACTGACCATTTGGTATTTAAATTATTTATGTAAAAAATTACTTCTTGTCTCTTAGCCTCATAATTCTATCAGTTCTTGGATGTAAAACTGTTGGCAGTGTTTTTTAGCCAGTAAATAAACACTTTTTAGGGGCAAATGAAAAAGAGGGTGCATTCTAATCTCTGTACTGAAACCTCTAAGTAAGTTTACTGTATTAAAAACTTCCACTCAGAAATATATTTGGTAAATTATCTATAATGTATTATTTCTACAGTCCTCTTTTCCAATATATGTACAAATCAATTTGAACAACGATGTTTCTGGGTTACCAGGTAATAAGCATAATGTCTAATGTGTAACTTTGACTGGAAGAATTCCTACTGGATATAAGGCACTGAATTCAAGTTCACTTCTGACTGTTTGGAAGTTAGGTTTGAAACTGTTCTGTTTAAGCTCTTGTGGTGGTGTGTTCCCCCCACCTGACCTTTATTTCCCAATTCTGCTCAAGTGATAATCATCAGTGGGTGGTGGTAATGGATGTGTCTGGGTCTTGATAACTGCATCTACTCAATTCTGGGACGACAGATAACCACACAATAACCAAGGGCTAATGTACCCCACCCCCGAATCAGTCAAGGTCTGACTCAAGCCAAGTTGTAGTCAGAAGGGCAAACATGACTATGAGTCAATTATCTCATTCTGTAAATAATGGACAGCACACAGACTGTTGAGCTGTCCTGCACAGCAGCAGGCTGCGTGACAGGATATCCGCTTGAGCCGGAATGCCTCTTGAGGCATTTTGGAACAAATCCTCAGTTAGTGATTAATAGCATGCTGAACTCTGAAATTTTAACTGATATAAAGGATTGATTGCACATATATAATCCCTTAGACATAAACCATTGATTAAGTCTAAGTCTGGATTCAGCTGCATGTAGACTCCTCTTTGAGAATGAGTTCAGAAAGAAGAGGGTCCTCTCTGAACCTCATGACTCAGTGGGAGTGTCTCTGTGATGGTTTGTCTGATCCTATCCTCTACGCAGTAAATAAAGTGTACCTTGCCATCACCTTGTTAAATCGGTGTCGCATTTACTGACAAACTCTGTTAAGTCATTGTTTTATGTCAATAAATGTATTACTACTTCGCCCATAAGAGTGAAGTAGTAATACATTTATTGACATAAAATAATGCTCTTACAAGCAAAGTGCATCACTCGACCACCTGCGACAATACTCTGAACAGAAGATTTTTGGCATTTCTGGGATTGCTTAATTCTCATCTAGATACCCTGTAGGCATCTGTTCTTTTGATATTGTTTTATGCAGTGTGTTAAAAGCACTTTTTTTTTCTTTTTCTTCCCTATCATGAAGTTTTTAAGATGACAGATTTTGCAACTGTGTCCTGTTTCTTTCATGATTTTAGTTCAGTGGTTTTCCAAAGTAAATTAGTGTCTCACCTGTGTTACACATTTGCCTGAGTGGACAATTGTGATTATTATGTAACCAGATCACATACAGCTTAAATGCAGAAAGAATTTTGGTGAACTCAAGAGGTAGATGATATCAAAGAACATTTCTTCCTTGTGGGCAAATGATTATGTATTATTTGTCCTTACCAACCATCACTAGCTTCAAATTCTTCCAATGGGATTTTCTGTGCTCATTCTCTCAATTGAGCTCTCTAATGATTTTCCAGCTAACTAGGTTTCTGTTTCTACCTCTAGTATTGTATTGTATATACAATCTATAGTATAGATTGTACAACTTGTTCTTCTGCTGTGTGAAAATGCCTTCTTTTGGGCCCACTGAGTGACTTCAGTACTGAGTTAGCTCATAAAAGCTTTTGTTTAGATTTGCATGTTTTCCCCAATTGCCTCTATCATATTGTACTTCCTTCTAGATTCCCACATGTAAGGGGGTTTTTGGTTAGAGTTTTTTAATGTGGTGGGTTGGATTGTTTGTTTGTTTTTTGGAGGGGTGGAGTTGTTATTTTATTATTGTTGGCTTTTTATGTTGTTTTTTTTTGTGCCTTTTGTTTGTTGGGATTTACTTTTCTTTTTTTTTAATGTATTCAGTGCTATCCTGAATTTGAAATTAACATTTTAACTTACTCCTTTTGACACATTCCCTTTTGTACTTCCACCTTTCATTTTCAGGTGATCTGCCATTTTTAAATTTACTTTTATCAGTTTCCCCAAGTCCTTTAACTGCCAAAAATCACAGTGTAACTGCAACACAATTTTGCAAGGAAGTAAATAAAACAACAGAAATCACATGCTCTTAGTAAGTCTTGCTATTAAGACTTAAGAGTTGTCTTGTGTGTATTTGTGCTTCTTTGTCAATGTGAGGTTCCCTACGCTACACAGTCATGTTACTCTATTGAACTGATAGATAAATTACTATGAATTGAGGACATGTTGAACTTTTTAGTTCAACTACTTGAGGGACACCCTCCTCCCCCATTTTCTAATAGGAAGATGTTAAATGCTGGTAATTCAGCACCACAAAGCCCTTTGCTCACCCCTGCCTTTCACCCCTGCCCCAGGAAGGATGGGGTGGAGAATCAAAAGAAAGTAAACACAAAAGGTTGAGATAAGAACAGCTTTATAACTAAAGTACAATATAAAACTACTACTTATAATAATAATAATATTAATAATAATAAGAGAAATAACAAGGGGAGAAGGGAAAACTAAAAGGGAGAAGGAAAAATACAATAAACCAAGTGACACACAATACAATTGCTCACCACCCTCCAATTGATACCCAGCCTGAACTGAGCAGCGATCTGTCCTTTCTGGGAAACTCCCCCCAGTTTATATCCTGGGCATGATGTTCTGTGGTATGGAATACCCCTTTGGCTAGCTCCGCTTAGGTGTCCTCTCTCTGGTCCCTCCTGGCTTCTTCTGCTCCTCCTCACTGGGCAGAGCATGAGAGACTGAGAAGTCCTGGATCAGGATGAGTGCTACTTAGCAACAACTAAAACGCTGGTATGATATCAATGTTATTCTCAGACTTTAGACAAAACACTGCAGCAGCTACTAGGAAGAAAATTAACTCTATCCCAGCCAGAAACAGTATATATCTAACCTAAATCTCCCCAGTTTAGGTTCAAACTCATTGCCCCTTGTCCTGTCACTACAGTTCCTGATGAAGAGTCCCTCTCCAGAATACATGTAAGCTTCCTTTAGCTGCTGATAGTTTCTCTCTTTCTTAACCCTTTCACTAAACAGAGGCCTTGTTAGTGAAAGCTGTGGAAAAGTTTATATAGGTATGTCAGCCTCCTCTGTGTCTGCTGTCAATATTTTACCTGTTATATTCAGCTGCAGACCCACATTTGTCTTATTCAGCCTTTTACTAGTAATTTAGCAGTGTAAGTTATTTGGCTACCCTGTGTGACCCTTGAAATTGTAAACTTTAGTTATGGCTTTGCTAACACCATCCCTATATGGTCTGGGCAATACTTCTGAATTCCTCCTTTGTCCCTGCTCTTACTTCCTGTGCGGTACACTGTTTCCACTGGAATTTGACAGGAGCTCCTTTTTTAGACAAACCAGTCTCCTCAGGCATCTGCTTGTCTTCCTGATTATCAGGATGGACTGAATTTGCACCTGGAGGATGCTTTCCCCAGAGATCTGTCAGTCCTTCAGCTTTTTTACCCTTTAAAGGTGCCTCCCATGGTATCCCACTTAGAACTTTTCAGAAGAAGCTGAGGAGTGGTTACCTAAATTCTAGGGTCTATACTCTGTTACTCACTTTCCTCACTCCATTTAGGATCTTGAACCCCAATTCATGGTTACTGCAGCCAAGAATTCTGCTGGTTATGACAACCCAAAGCAGTTTATTTAGAGAGTAGTAGGTCCAGCTCTATAACACCCTTTGTTGGCTCATCCAGTACTTGCATTAAGGTTTTGTTTTTAACACCACCCATAAACCTCCTTGACAACTTTCATCTTGACACACTGCCCTTCTAGCAGATTTAGGGAATTTGGGAGTTCCCAATACAGATCAGGATCTGTAATCCCCACACTTTCTTCAACTGTCTAAAGAAGGCTCTATTGACTTTCTTGCCCCGATTTGAGTGAATTCAACACATTTCCATGACTTTGTTGTGTTTCCCAGCCTCTCCCTGGATCTTGACCTACAAGTTGCCAGCCAGTATCTCCATCTGTCCTATACAGCAGCCTTGTAAATTTGTGCTAATAGTCTTTTCTGCAAAGGGTAAATTCTCCCTTTCTCCTTCCTGTCTTTCCTGAAGAGCTTGCATCTGTCACAGTACTCCAGTCATGCCAGCCATGTCTCAGCTATTCTAACAGTGTTATATTTCTCTGACCACATGCTAAGCTCTAGCTCCTCTTGTTTGTTTCCCAGGCACTCTGTACTTGTGTGTAAACCCATGAGCTGGGTGCCTTTCCATCTGTTTTATTTTTTTTCAAAGTCTCTCTAATGCCTATCACCCTAAACCCTTTGATTTCCGAGTCCATCACTTTCTTACTTGATTTTGAGTTGTAACTTCATTCCTCCGTCACTTATAGTCTAAAATCTCACCTTATTTTCTTCACCAGGTCTGTTAGCCTGTTGTCAGAGATGCTCCTGCCCCACTTTATCAGGTGGATCCTCTTTCTGCCTAGTGGACTCAGTCCTGAAAGAGAGTCCTGTGGCTTCAAGAGTCAAATCTCTGTTATCACCAATAGTTGTGTGGATGCACACAATATCTGCTTTCTCTCTCAGGCCTTTTCTCTGCATTGTAAGGATTGAAAAGACACCACCTTGGGCCCTTGATCCTCGTGCCTGGAGCTGAACCTACTGTCTCCCCTGGCAGTATTATTGATGTCTAAGTGGATGAGTAGCAAGGGTTAGTAGTCTGAGGACAAGCCTTATGTATCTTTTTGCAGCATCTTGAATAGAAGGCTTCTCTCTGCAGCAGGTCAGGTTCACTAGCTGACATTTGCACAAGGGATTATTATGCAGTAAGCACCTGCCATTTCTTGGTGCTGCTGCATGGTTCAGGCTCGTCTGGTTTTGATGTTTCATCAGAATGATGTTCTACACTCTCAACCCCACCCTCACCCCACAAATCTGCTACTAAGGCAATGAACCTGTTCTGCAGTTGCAGATCTGTGGGTGGAGAATGAACATCTTACCAGAAGTCACAGGCCTCCAGTCTTCCATGTTTTGGGAATCTCCAATTCCCAGTTTAAAAAGCAGTCTTGTTTTTTCCTTCCTTTCATGCATTTGGTAGTTCAGACTCTTATGTGTATGAGGCCTTAGAGAATATGCATCTTCATTTTCCCTGATGCCATACAGTTTGCTTGTCTCCTACAAATCTCTAACTTGATGACAGATGTCACACCTCCTGTAGGAAAGGATATAATTTCCCATTGCCCTAGTCTTAGGGAGGGGTCCCAGACAGGGTGAGGAACTGCAGCATTCTCCTGGATCTCTGAGTCAAAGCTTCTGATGTGGCAGGGTTAACTGCTCCAGTTGAGAAGATTGCATTGTGAAATTTTATTTCATCCAAATTAAGTTTTGAATGATACAGAGGTCTGTTCAGGGTGGAGTTTTCCAGTTTGCTGCTTCAACCACTTATGGTGGTAGTTTGACTTGGTTCACTAAAGCCACTTGTTTAAAAACTGACTCTCGTTGAGCACTAGCTCTTTCTCTTGCTTTCCCTCCTTTCTTCCTTCAGTAAGTTATTGCTTGCAGTTGATTCAGTTGACATCTTATTTTGGTTGCCTTCCTCCAATCTGTACAAGATTTGACACCAAACACCATGATGTCCAAACACTGGTGGGCAGTGAAATGAAAGGTGTGGTGTTTCAATACAAAGGCTCCAGTGAATATTGAATAAAAAGTTTAAACTCTGTTAGTACTAGTTTGAATATGGGAAATTCTAGAACAGATGTTTTCTTCCCTAGCAGCTGAAATACAGCTGCTGTAACTGCTATACATTATCTCACAGAAACAAACAGTAATCTCTTTAGAAAAACAGAAAAAATATTATGGTGAAGAAGTTATTTTTCACAAGACTGTGCATATTCTGTAAACATTTGGACCATATTTAGACCTTGAAATACAATCTCTTTCTCAAGCTCAGCCATAAATGAGAAACTGAGAAGTGACTCAGGCAGGTAGGGGCAAAAGCAAAATATTTTTTAATAAAATATTTTAGGGATTTGCATGAAGATGATGACTGTAAGCATGCCTAGAAATAAGTCTCCATTTTCAAAAACTGCAGCAGTGAATACATCTGCATTTAAGGCATGTATTTCCAGTGAGACCTTTTCTATATTTTGTGTGTGTCTCCTGATAATTTGTTATCTCAAAGTATTGGTAAATATAGACTAAATAAAGGTTTGGATTGAATTAATTACAAGTTCCTAATATATTGGGTCCTTCCATATTTTAGGATAGCATATGTGCATAGTAGGATTCTTGCAACATTGGCTTTGAAGAGAAGGACATACATGACCTTTTTTGCCTTGTTTGGCTTTGCATTTGATGTAGATAGAAAAAAACTTGTAAAGAGCAATGTCTGTATGAAAATAACCAAAAAAGTCTTAAGAACTACTATTTCAGTGTAGTGTGAAATCTTGTTCTTTCCTGTGCAGTAGTATGTTTTATTCATTAAATTGAACCATAAGCAGAAAAAAAATGGAATTTAAATACTCTTAGGGAATACAGGTATTAAATTCATGGTCTAAATTAAACTAAACAAAAAATCTGACCAAAACCACAAAAAAACCTACCCCAAGCCCCAACAAATAAGCAAACATGAATTTGCTTTTGTCTTTCTAAGTTTTTCTTTTTCTTTATTAGAATTTTTCTTTGCTAATTGTTGCTGTTAATGTTTATAATGTATTTCATTAAACAGTCATTATTTGACTAATGAAGTTAGTCAAATGTGTTTGGAGTTAGTAACGACTTTTTCCAGGCACTTATTTTTTAATTCTGAAATCTATCAAAATGATCAAAGAGCTAAAGGAAACAGCACATTGGTACTTTTTGATGCATTTTCTTTTCACAATATGTAGTTTCTGTTATCCTGTGATCAAAGACTACACAGTGAATGACATAGTTATATGGCTGCCCCATGAGGGGAGAAATAAACAAAGAGCGCTTATAAATTCTAGTCTTCAAGACGGCTTTGGGCTATTGAAATCTGTGGCATTTGGACAGAGTAGAGTTTATCTAAGCACATCCTGAATTGTGAAGGAGTGCCTGCACAAGAAAGGCTCTGTGTCTTTGTTTAATAAGATAACTGCAGGAACATTATATAACCTATTAAGAACATGTCAAGTAAATGATGTTAAGTCACATATTATGTTCAGTTGACTCATCCTTGAGAAAGGATGCCTGCACAAGGCTCTGTGGCTTTGTTTAATGAGATAACTGCAGGGACATTATATAACCTATTAAGAACATGTCAAGTAAATGATGTTAAGTCACATGTTATGTTCAGTTGATTTTCCTTTTTCAGATCTTAGAGAATGAAATGTGAAAACAATGAATTTAAAGGATGCTTTATGAAGCAATCGAAGAGCCTTTTGTCTTCTGCAGCGGTAGAAGCTCTTGGTTGTCATTGATTGCAAAATGACAGCATCTTTTCTTGAAGTTAAGAACTGTAATCAGAATGTATCCTCAAAACATATCAACCCAGTCTTGTCTACATTAGGAACACTTGATGTGTTTTTTGACCCAGACAGGCTATTTTGAGCAAAACAGCAAGTCACTTGTAATTAAAAATAGGACTATAAGAGGATTACCGCTTTTTGATTTTTTTTTTAGGCAGTCCATGCTGCATTTGAAGATTGTCTAATATTTAATACAAATTTTGAGTGCATTATCTAGATAAAAATGTTTCCATTTGCATGAGTAGCTGTTACATATTTTAATGGCATAGTTAATGTTAATTGTACTTCCAAATACTAAAATATTTAGTATCATGATTTTTAGTAGTCGTATGTCTGAAAAGGTAGAGTTAAGTTGTTCCCTGGTCACACTGTTATTCAAATCCCCTTCCAAATCCTTGAAGAGGATGTGCATGTGTGTGTGCAACTAATGAAGGAGCAAGAAGCAAGCTAATACTTTTATTCAGTGAGGAGGCTATCATGTAGAAACTGGTAGAGGGTAGCCTGGTCAGTGAAAGATAGCGAGGTTAAGAAAAATCTCTGGGGGTGTTTGACAGTGTTTGGGTTCCTGGTGAATTGTAGTCTTGGCATCTCAGGACAGATGTCCTCTGCCTTTTCCATGGCAGTGGTTCTCCGTTTTTGAAACTCCTGTAAAACAACTGCTTAACTTCAGTAGCAATTAATATATAAAGACCTTGGGAAAGCCATTCAGATTATCTTTGATTCTGATAGAGTTTTGTGATTTTTATATATACATATATATTCTTTTGGTTTGATTTTGGTTTTCCTTTGTGGTGTAAGCAGATGTGACATGAAGTTATTCTGTTTTGTCAAAGTGAATAACCTAGGCAAAAAGTTGAGAAATTGAAGGAAATGCCCTTTAAATTTTCTGATTCTCAGGCAAGGTGATGTACTTAAAAAGTTGTGAAAGCATTTAGGCAACCTTGATGAAAACAATAGTGCTGACTGTGACAGTGTAGAGGTTGGATTTTATTCAGTACTAGTATTGTTCCATGTTGTTTTCTGATATTTGGTATTACTTAACATGTTTTCCAATCAATACACATATTTATGTACGATTTCTTTTACAAACACCTTATTTTGAAAGCTGTTTTTTTTTTTTTTTAATTATTCACTCTTATGTAATTCAATTATATCTTTTTCTCCAATTTTTTTTTTTTCGTTCCGCAGTTGCAAGAAAGGTACTGACCAAGATACATTGCTAATAGATCTGCCAGGTATTGGAAATTGCTATAAGGTCTACCTGGAGCCTTCACTTCTCCATGCTGAACAAACCCATCTCTCTCAGCCTGTCTTCATAGGAGACATTGACCACAACTCTCTTGAGTGTGACTATCCCGCCAATTCTTCATTGACTGAGTGGTCCATATGTCAAATCCGTGCCTCTTCAGTTTAGAGACAAGGATGTCATGCAGGTCTTGATTGTGAAGACTGAGGAGAGGAAGGCATTCCATATCTCAGCCTTCTCTAGGACCACTGAGTCCCCTGCTCCATTCAACAGTGGGTTCACCTGGGTGCAAGAATCCCTGATTGCTTTTTTTGACATCCTTGGCTGGATTTAATTAGTTTGAGCTATAGCTGTCCTTACAGCAATTCTGCACACTCAGAACATGTACTCCTCCCAGGTTACATGTCCTTGCTTCCTTTCTAAAGGGTTCTTTTTTATGCTTGAGTTTGGCAGGAGCTCCTTGTTCACCCATGCATTTTGCCTGACTTGGTGCTTGTTTGGATGGACTGCTCTTTAGCTTCAGAGGTGATCCTTGAACCAGCTTTCTTCAGTTACTTTCCCCTGTAAGTCATTATCCAACAGGCGTCTTGCAAGCAGATTTTGTTCTGTAGCTTTAGGTATATATCTAGGTAACCTTTTTACTGAAATTGAATCTTTAGATACTATTACATGGAAAAAACAGTTACATGTTGGAGTGCTGCACTGCATTTGCAGAAAAATTGGGCAGTGGAAAATGTCGAAGATGGATTTTGACATTTGCATCCAAAAGAACCTAAAATCCTAATACTCAGTCCCATGAAGAAGACATAACTAGTTTCTTCTGGTTTTGTCTTGTTTTACTCTTTCAAGGCCTTTTTGGTTCAGCTGTGTTTCAGGATGGCATAACTTTGCTTCATTTTAGTTCTACTTAGCCTTTATTTTGACACAAAATGTAGAGTCCAGGGGATTCCCTGTCTCAGAATGAATCATCAGCTATTACATTTAACTTTCCTAAGGTTTTAAAACTGCTTCATAACCCTTTATTGGCAGCTTGCCTATCAGAGGAGGAACATGCTATTTTCATCATGTCAAGTGCCTTGATTCAGAACAATTTCCTGGCTTCTGTTTTGTTGAAGTGATATCTAGTTACGTGAAAAACCTGGAGGAAATTAATGGCTAAAGACGTTTTTTTGTTTGTTTTTTCCCTTCTATTTTTTGGGGCAACAGATATGATCATACCACCTACAATACTCTTTAGAGTGTGATAGTGTTTCTGACTGATGAAAAAGAGAAAGAAGCCAGTACATTTTGTAAGCAACCTGACTGGAAGAAATGGAGTAAATGTAACTGTAAAAACTACCTTATTAGAGCCTGAAAAATTATTTTATTGACAAAGTGAAGGATGTGAGAGGAAACTCAGTCACTGAGATGAAATTGTTTGTCTTCAGTTCTGTTACTAAAATCAACCGAAGCTCCTAACTAAACCACTGGAAAAGTAAATAAGGCTAAAGTAACTATTATGTCTTTTATAATACTTAAATAGAAATGGGGGATAAAAATGTGTGTATCAAGAGAAATTTCTTGAAGTGTTCAGTAACCTGAAATATTGTGCCCAAGAAGTGAGATGTCTATGCATTCTTCAATTTAGATTCTTAAAAAAAAGATGGGGGGAAAGCACCCTGCATTATCAAGCATTTGGAAACTGGTGTGTCTGTGAGCCTTTGTTTGTATGTCAGAAATTATATTAAGAAAAATATAGACAATATTGGGTGTAGTTTCTCTGCAGGTGAATTGACAGTATAGTTGTAAGTGTGGCTGTCAAATTTATGTCTCAAAAATTTTAATGTCTGGCTTCTTAATTTACTTGCTGATTGGCCTGCCTCAGCAGATTTTGTGCTGATTTTAACAACAGGTTTTAAAAACAGCTTATAAAATGTAAGAATTGTAAACTTTGTGCTTTAAGACTGTATGCAACTTCAGTTTGTCTTCTTTTCTTAGAATGGCACACCCTAATTCTGTGTTAGATGTTTAGTTGGTAGATGATACACTAAGTATATTTGTTACAGCAGACAGTACTGTCAGAGGTGTCAGGTGCGCCTGTGCCTCTTTTATGTCAACATTTTCTATCTAAAATGAATGAAAAGCAGCAACTGTATTCTCTGTGTTAGTTCCTTTTACTGTTTACCTGGACTTACTTATGTTTGCCTGATCTGATAGATTGTTGTGTGCTTGTGCTTCCTTGGGCTTGGTGCACTCTGGGATGCACGCTTCAGCAGAAAATATTTTGTGAAAGCATAAAAGAAAGCCATGACTTCACCCTTTAAAGGGGTGGCTGTATCTGGTTGATTCAATGAAGAATTCTTTGTGGAAAGTATTTGGAAAAAAAAAATAAAAGGCATTTGAAAGGACAATGTTGGGGAGATCTCCTTTAACATCTATACTTTGGGATGATGTCTTTTATGATGAACATAAAGACTATCTCAGCTGTTCTTTCAAGTGTAAATTCTATTGCACTCTGACTCAGTTTTTCAGTCCCAGGTAGGAGCTGGGTAACAGAAAAGGGGAAAGACAAATTGCTCCAAATGTCAGCTTCCTGAAAGATTCCCCATCTTTTTAGGGCCTGCTTGATGCCAGTTTTCAAAGTAGTCTGACTTTTACTGAGCTATGCTGTGTTTTCTCTGGATACTCTGAAATAATTTACTGAGCAGCTGAGCAATAGTTTGTCTTTCTGTCCAGTTGCTAAGGATTTTCACACTTCGGGAGAGAAAAAAAAAAAAAAATCAGGAATCATTTGGAGTTAGAATCCTCATCCAGTCATATTAAAGGTAAAATTAATGTATTTATTTAAAACAGCAATGGAGGAGTTAAATAAAACATTCCATTATTACAGTTGTGTTTAGCTATAAATATAACTTTTGGCTATATGAGCATAATTTTTCATGTATTTCCTTTAGACAGACCACCTTTTTATTAATAAGAAGGGTGAGACAGGGTAAAATTAAGCTATTCTGTGCTGTCATTAAATAGAATTCAGCAGTATGCTTTACTCTTTACTTCTATTATTGGGCACCACATAATAGTATGTAGGGAGGGAAATAAATTTCCTTTGCTTGTTTGTACCTGCATATTTAACCTTATGATTCTACAAAATGCCTAATTAGCACATCCCTGGCTTCAGGCTGCTCTTCTATTACAACCTTTTGAAGCTGCATTTTTCATAATTCAATGTTTTTACCTTTGTTATATGTAATTTCAACCAGATTCTTCCACACTTACTCATTCCCCTTTTCATTAGGATGTAGATGCTTTCAGGCAAAATCCCAGAAAAAAATGACCAGTACAGTTTGAACTTAATGTCATTCTGCAAGCATGTTGTGAGCTCAGACTGTTTGAATCAAATAAGCTTTTATATGCAGTAGATGCATCATCATGGATACATCATGCATTTATTCTTTTGTGACTTGACTGTGTTGGCAAATACGTGAATACTGTCTTTAAGTTTCCCTTGCTAAGCTTCCCTTAATCAGACAAACAGAAGAAATCAAACAGAATAGATGGGTTGGGTGAAACACATGGAGATCTTATTCTGAAACTTTTTTGAGTCCTTCCACTCCTCACATATGAAGAGTTGTATCTGCTGACATTTGCATTACCATTTCCAAACCCATACAAATGCATATATTGTGAGAATACAGAGAGATTGCTGCACCAGTGGGGTAGTTTATGTGCTTGTTCCTCATGTTCTTGTTGTACTATCTGGTTGTCTGGGATAAGAGAACTCGTAAGAGTGAGCTCACTTTTGAATGTAGAGCCAGCTCTGCATTACACTGCATTAGCTGTTACAAAATTGTGTTTATACTAGAGTAAACCCCAATGAAATAGCACAGAAGATAATTCATGAGTTTAGTGGCTGGTTTTAAAGCTTGGCATATGCTAAGAGACCCAAAGTAATATGCAGCAATAGAAATAGCCCTCAAAAGGAATTAAATGAATAAATTTCTGGAGCAGTGGAAGGGAGAGAACCCTTAAATAAATCTTTGTCTTGCTCCATTCCAACTAATTCCTCAACCAAACATTAAATAAAAGCACTTTGGAGGAAAAAAGAGAGACATCTTTCCCTACAAAAAGTAAGAAATTACATAGGTATTCAAATGACATACACTTAGATTGTAAGTTTACATGAATGCATTAAGAATCTGGTCCACAGGTGCAGATAAAGCTTCACAGTGGGATGTGCTCATGAGGATTCAAGTGTGTGCACCGTTGTCTTCCTATATACTAGAAAGCTTGTGGCCTCAGTTATTTCAGGTTCCTACAATGTCTGTTTTCTTTCCTGTGACTAATGTAGTCAGGGAAGAAGAAATACTACTCTTTGGAGTGGATGGAAGGAATTAGGTCACCTTTTAAAGTCTCTCATTACACTTTACACATCTTGTTACTCTATGGATGGCTATTTATTCCTGTTTCAGCCATATTGAATTAAAATGCAAGTAAGAGTGTTTAACTTTTATCCAAAATAGACAATAAAATTTTATTGGCAAATGGTAATGGCTACGGAAAGTACTGTGGGGGGCAGGAGGAATGCTGTATTTAGATTACTTCTCAAAAATAAGTAGCAGGGTAAACTAATTCAATGAATTATGAAATATGTACTGTATTTAAAGCTGTCTGTAATTACCAGGAGAAAAGAATTTAATTTTCTACTATAGCAGTATATACAGCCTATGCATATTTTTGGATTTCTTTGAGTCTAATGGGTGATTATATAGCACATCCATGCCTCTTTTTCCATCTTCTTACATATTTGGTAGCTAGAATAATAAGAATGGAAGGGCTGGGAACAGTCTACACATTCTTATAAAGCACATCTAATAAAATTAGGCTAAATATTAAGGTTGTTATTTTTCACCTTGAAATTCCAGAAATCTTGCTATGCTTGAATTAGTATGTTACAGCCTCCCATTGTGTCAGCCCTTGATTCCATAAATGGGAAGTGAGTGAAGAATAAGCGGGATGCAGATGCCTGAGCTGAGAATTTAAACTGTGAGGTGGCTTTTTCAGCCAAATGGGCAATTAAGAACTTTTTTTCTACTTTTTGCCTGTTACCAAAGATTACCAGTTGACCGGGTTCTACATAACTGGTCTAGTTCAGCCTTCAGTTGATCTGGATGAACCTAGGGACATTCTGTGCTCTTTTCTTGGTGCCTGGAAATTAAAGCATGCCCTGAAACAGAGGTTTATAAAATTCCTGGGTATCTTTTTGTAGATTTTGTAATTTCTTAAGAGAGTGCATTCAAGGTTGCTCTTTAAAAGCCTGGCACCTTTTTTCTTGTTTTTCAGTGCTTATTTTATAGTTATCTGTTTTAGGGAAAAAAAAAAAAAATTGCCAAGCTCTTTTTACAAGAAATAGTAACACTGAGTCTAGCATCAATTTCTAGTTTAAAAGTAGTTTAGCTTGAGAAGAAAAGTATTTTGTGGGGCTGTGTTTTTGTTGGTTTTTTTTTTTCTGGGTGTTTTTATTCTTTTTGTTTGATTTTTGGTTTGGTTTGTTTGTTGTTTGTTTTTTTTTTTTTATTATGTGCTGATTCACAGTTTTAGCTGACAAAATCTTGTAACAAAATTTCTTCCTGTCTGATTTTTCTTTCATGCAATTATAGAGCAACAGACTAAAATCTTCAAGACTACTAACGTTAATCTCTGGCTTTTTTTCTGTAACAAAAATAAACCTGGATTTGTATGTCTTTCTTCTGTGTTGTATTTTATTGAATTTTGCTTTTGACTTTCTGTTTCTTCAAAATAAAATCTTGTTTGGGAAAAAAAAAACAATAAATTATGAGTGATAAAACTTTGAGGATAAGTGATAAGAACAAATTTTCTGTACTGTAGAGATATCTTGAAACATTGGGTTTGCTTTTTTATCATCTCAATGGTTTCGAGTCTGGAGTCCATGAGTAATGATAGCTGTTAAGAAGTGCAGGGATGCTACTTACTGACACGGTTTTACCCTAGCTATTTTAAAGATTTTTTTAGATTTGCTCAAAGCAAGCTCTCCATAGTGCATTGCACTCCATCAGTTTGCAAGATGGACTAGAAGACAAAACCAAACCCTGTTTAATTCATGCATTTAGCCTTGCCTAATTAATTTGCTTAAGTCATAGTAGAGAGCAGATTAAAGGTCAGTAGTAACAGCAGCCACATAGTGAAAGATTACTAATATTCAGAATGTAAGAGTGTGCACTAGAACATATTTAGATTTCTAACAAATTTGAAGTTTTAAATAATAATTTATAAGGAAGTCTAGCACTCTGTTAATCAAAAGAAGATACTAGAGGGAAGAACTAACAAAATCATAGAACCTATTCAGTGTCTTTGGGGCCAAGTGAACTGGAGTTTGAAGAGGGGGTGCAAAACTCACAAATTTAATAGAGTATAGAGCTGCTCCTTGGGCTTCATCATTTATCTTCTCCCTAGACTGTAAATTTACTTCTATCTCCAGGAGAAAGCAAGTGTGTGAGCTGCTCTGCCCCTACACCCTTTCTATTACAGGGGTTTGCCTGTACTAGCTTAGTGAATGACTTCACCCCGGTTTCAGGTATATAATGGAGCCTTTGGGGAAAAAAAAAAAAAAAAAAATCTGCTTTATCTTTTAACTCTCTCCAGGGCTTCTTAGAAGCAGAGAAGTTAACCTGGAGTTCCAAACCATGATGAAGGTGAGAAAATGGTTAGATGGAGGACAAATGCTAAAGCCAAAAAATATGTCTGTTTTGTGGTATTCAGGTAATCTTCTGTGGTTTAGGACTAAGTCCACTGGACTCATTAAAAATGTGCTGGAAAAATGTTGTGAAAAATGTTAGAATAACTGAGATTTTTAGTGATGAGCCCACTGATAACTGAGAAAACCAGGCACTATTGTTAATTCATCACAATTTCAGAGACTTGATTTCCATATCCCCTTAGTCGAGGAGTATTTATTACAATGGTAGATGTCATTTTAACAATATGTGTAGGGACCTTAGCAAACTATTCCTGCTTACACTATATGATGTTTAGACTAGAGCATTTGAAGGCCAAAGAATTTAAAAGGTGAGAAGTATTGTAATATTGGTATGCAGTATACCTCTAAAAGAAATTAGTATCTGTCTCTCTGTGGAACAAGTTGCTTAAGATAAATCTAATAATAGAAATAATTAAAGCCAGATTTTTTTTAATTTTTTTTTTTCTGGGCTACTCTGCAATTGAGAAGAAAAGTAAGATATTTAGATTTTAAGAAATTCTTTGTAATGTAATGGGAATTTCAAATTACTTTATGTGACTACAAAATATGTGTTGTAGTTTGATGCCTTTTTTTTTTTTCTTTTTCCTGTAAGGAAAACCCTTTTAAATTGCAAAATCTCAAATTAGCTTTTTAGTCCTTGGAATTTGATGCCATACTTAACAAGGGCACAAGGTGCTGGCCCATGTTCATTCATTTATATTGATCTGTTGGTTCAAAACAGAGTAAAAGATTTTTAAATGAGTGAAGTATAGCTAATTTGCTTGCTAATGATGCCTCTTATGGGTTGCTGATGTCCGATGTCCACATAAAACAGTGATGTACTAAAGCTGCCATACCAAAGACAGGGCCATTATCCTATTGTTCTTAACACCTGTGGGAGAAGGCATTAAGGCGATTTGAGACACCTTATTCTATGAAGACAGGCAGGTTTCTAGTATGTTGTCTGCTCATAGGTATGCTTAAGCAATCACTTGCTATTTTTACTAGTACCTGTAGTATTTACTCCCTGCAAAGACTGGTGCCTGTGAGTTTACTCTTCTTTTCATCATATTTTTTGACTCTTTATGTTTCTGGCATGCCCAAAAGCAGAGAATCACTTTGGAAAATGGTAATATTGCTACTAAATTAGCAAGAAATATAAAGTCCAGCATGGACAAGGCAGCAAATACCCCCTTGCAACAGGGAGGTTATTATTCACGTTGGGACTTTGATACTGCTTTGAGAGTGGAGATAGAACAGGTAGCTTACTCTCTGAATGATGATCACTGTAGAGCTAGGATCGTCAGTGATGCCTTGGAGTATGGACACCGTGCCCCTATAAGGAATAGAAACTAGAAAGTGTTTCTTCGGCTCCTTGTAGCAATCTTCTAAGTTGTATTCAGATCCATAAGAGTCATATATCCCACCCAAAGCATCATCTTGCTTTTCTTCTTAAGGGTTGCTTGTCCAGTGATGGATCTCTTGTGGAAGGTTTTTCATGACTACATCATGGATTTCAATTTCTCATCATGCTGCTGACTGTAACTGCTGGGGACTGGACAGCAGTCTCTGGAAGCCATCTAACTCCATGGTGCCATGACCAACTTATGCCAATTTATGTTCTGCCTGCCCTCTGACCCACCCCCACCCTTAGCATATTTCTGCATGCTGCTTCTGCTGCATGTGGTCTTGTGGTGAACTGAGTTACAGAACTAATCCATAAGAATTTTTTCCTTTATTTTTTCTGTTTTTTATTTGTTGGTTGGTCCTTTTTTTTTCCCTCTAAAGTGATATAAATTATACTTTCAGTAGGGACTGTTTTAACACATAGAATAAAGCATAAAGAGCAAATCTGAAGAAGAAACATCAGTGCTAATAAGGGAAGCATGTGAACAATGGGGAGTGAATGTTCTTATTTATTATTCCTTTAAAGAATGGTATTCATTTCCCAATGATTCAGTTTTCTAAATCATTATTATACCATAAATTATTAAATGGCATAAATTATTCTTTACATGTAATATGTAAGTTTTAAGGTATAACAATTTTAAACTTTTCACTAGATGGCAGAAACCACTCCACTCTTGTTATTCATTCATTTGGAAAGACTACAGTTCTTAATTTTTTATTGTTTTATATAACTGAAGCAAGCTTTGACCTAAGAATTATTTTTGCCATGTGGGACTTATATTAGTGAATGGGAAAACTTCTAGAAGATACAATTTTCTGTATAGTGGAGGGGGAACCTTATAGTTCATTAAATATGTACATGTGTTTAAATATATTTGTGGAGACTAAAATTCTGTTGTGCTGGTAATGGCCTTTGAACATGAGCGCCCTCAACACTCTTGCTCCCTCCAAACCCTTTAAAAACAAAACAGACCTCCACAACAAGAAAATCCAGCTCTTGGGCTGAGTTTACGCCCATACAGTTAAATCACAGGTGGTATTGTTAACTGGGTTGGGGGGTGGCTAGTATGCAAATATAGTTGGCATTTTTAGAAGAACTAAGGAGACCTTAATTTCCTTTTCTGCAGAAACTTGTCAGCTGATACCTCAAGAAAAAGCTGACAATGTTAGAATCTTTCCCAGTTGTCCTAGGTTCAGCAGTAGCAGTCCTTTTTTTTCCTTAGTAGCTGGTGCAGTGTTGTGGTTTTGACTTTCAGCCTGGGAACAATGCTGATAGCACCAGTGTTTCTGGTTGATGCTCAGTAATATTTACTCTGACCAAGGACTTTCTGAGTCTCATGCTCTGCCAGGGAGGAGGGAAAGCCAGGAGGAAGCAGAGACAGCACACCTGACCCAAACTAACCAAAGAGGTAGTCCATCCCAGGCACAGCTACAGGTTGAACAAAGAAGAGATTCAGAGCAGCCCTGCGGAGAAGGACTTGGGGGTGCTGGTTGATGAGAAAATGAACATGAGCCAGCAGTGTGCACTTGCGGCCCAGAAAGCCAACCGTATCCTGGGCTGCATCAAAAGGAGAGTGACAACCACAGCAAAGGACGTGATCATGCCCCTCTAATCTGCTTTTGTGAGACCTCACCTGGAGTATTGTGTGCAGTTCTGGTGTCCTCAACATAAAAAGGACATGGAACTCTTGGAACAAGTCCAGAGAAGGGCCACGAGGATGATCAGGGGACTGGAGCACCTCCCGTATGAAGACAGGGTGAGAAAGTTGGGGCTGGTCAGCCTGGAGAAGAGAAGGCTTCGTGGAGACCTCATAGCAGCCTTCCAGTATCTGAAGGGGGGCTATAGGGATGCTGAGGAGGGACTCTTCATTAGAGATTGTAGTGACAGGACAAGGGGTAATGGGTTCAAACTTAAACGGGGAAGTTTAGATTGGATATAAGGAAGATGTTCTTTCCTGTTAGGGTGGTTAGGGCATGAGCGAATGGCTGTGTGGTTATTGTTGCCGGCTGAGCTTAAACCATGACACCAGTATCTCCACTCTCATCTAACAGCTAATTTAAGCTTTAACTGTAAGACTGCCTTTGGTTTCTGGTGGACCTGTGATGTGATTTTGTGACTTAGCTGGCCAATGCCATCTTGTAGAATGTAATTTTTATTAATTTAATCTATTTGTTTCATTGTTATATTTAAGAGCGATGTTAATAAATATTCCAGAAGTTTTCATGCAGAATTATTCTGCTCACAGATCTTGTCTTGTCTTTACTGTTAGTAGTCACACTGCAGTCTGACGGACCACTTCTTTCTTTTTTTGAGCGGCAGAAGGTATAACTTTTTACGTATAGTTAGTTGTCTATTTTCAAAATGATTGTGAAGTATTTCCAAATGATAGGAAAGTAATATTGATGATAATTTAACATTCTGCTGAGGAAAAGCATGTATGTGGTCTTTGAGTTATGATCAACTAATTTCTTCAGTTCATTAATTTGTGAAGTTTATTTTACTTTTCTGTGTTGTT
Source organism: Pezoporus wallicus (assembly GCF_028554395.1). Classification (NCBI taxonomy): domain Eukaryota; kingdom Metazoa; phylum Chordata; class Aves; order Psittaciformes; family Psittacidae; genus Pezoporus; species Pezoporus wallicus. The sequence continues at coordinate 1,469,425 of NW_026634996.1, forward strand.
TTCTTTCATTCCTCTGTATCCTCTTATCCACAATCAGTTCAATGACAATATTACATCAAAGAAAAGTTGTAAAAGAACTTGACTTGTAAAAAAATCGTGATTGCAATTGTCTGTGCATCATCCAGTATCTCATTACAGTTCTTTTCACTGCAGACAGCAGCAAGTCTTAATAGATAAGGGAGAAATATAGTCCCTATCATGCTGGAAGGGTCCACTATTTTTCTTGTGCATAGAAAGTAAAACAAAACCATATTTCTCTCTGTCAGTTTTTGATAGTTTAGAATAAGTCTGAATGATTTTCCCCTATTATTTTCCAGAAGTGTGAATCCTTTGAAATCCATGACCCTTTCTTGAATAGTTACAAACTGAGCTATTGGTTATTATATGAGCTAAGGAACATCCTCAAGATTAAGATGCCATTACCAAGATTCCGATCTTGGTTTTATTCTGGCAGACAATGAGACTGCAGGCTAGTAGGAATAGTCCACAACAAAACTGATGTCCCTTTCCAAAGGTTTATTTTAGTATAAAATGAAAGTCTTTAAAGAAATGCCTATAAAGAAATAGTCAACAAACCTGAACCTCATCCTTGGTTTGTAGCTGTTCTTCTCTAAGTTATTTGCCTTCTCCCAACCCTTTTTTTGCCATTGGTCACCTTCCTGTTTTCCTACGGACCGGAAAATGAAAGAGATAATGTAAATTTGTTATGTATTTTTTAAAGTTATTTTCAATAGTATTTTGTTCAAATACTATTAATGTATGGAATTGCTTTGGAAGCCCTAGCCATCTCCTGTTAGCTAAAAGGAATGGGTTTTTATGTGTTGTTTTTGAGTACTGCAATTAATAGTCTGTGTACATCTCTCTAACATTTCTTATCATATTAAAGAAATGTTGAGGGTAATGTATTTGGTATTCATTGTGGTCTCTAGATAGTGTAATGTTTCCTTTATTTGTTCTTGAGATTCTGGAAAGGTGTTTTCATATGTATTTTGACTATACCATGCAAAATTGTAGGAAGTTAATGAAAACATATTTACACTCGCTTCAAGATAATGGTGTTCAACACTGAGAATACTGGCAGTATAATGCAGCATGCAGGTTTTGAAGCTCATAGGATACCCAGGAAAGATCAGAAGGTTTTTTTTTTTGTTTGGGGTTCTTCATGGGTTTGTTTTCCTTTTGACTGATCTGAAAGTTTTTACTAAGTGCCTCAACTGGAACTATACCCTGTCCTTCTCCATCTTTCTCCACAGTCAAATAAGAACTGCTACTTTTTAGAAGTACCTCAAGCCCCATAAAATCAGTTATCTTGATTTTATTTATTCTGATCCAGATATCTGACCTGACCCCACTGGTCTGTCAAATTTGGAAAATGAATTTAGATGTGTTTTCTTTAAAATATGATGACTCAAGGAGAAAGCCAGTAATTAACTCTGTAGGCTTCCTATTAAGCTGAGGCTGTGCTACTAAGGATAGTTTTATCAATTTAACCATCAACCAAGGTAAGTGTAGAGGGAAGTTTGCATTGCCAAAGGTCTGTTCTTGATGTGCATGGGTTGAGCTGTGATCCAACACTGCTTAATATTTGATACTTGGTGTCTTAAAAATATTATGGTGTACTTTGGGTTTCAAGGCACTTCTTCTTGTCTTTATCTAATTAAATAAATGCATAAATCTTTTGTTTCTAAATCACAGAACATTTAGTTATGAAACAAGAAACGACAGATAGCAGACTAAAAGTGATATTCTGATAAAGTTGGTCCTGTGCATTACAAAAATTGTTAGAAATGTCTCATCACTTGTCATCTGTGATTTAATGGAATAGTGAAGTAGACTAAAGAATATGTCAATGAATGATGTTGTACTTTAAGGTTTGTCTGTTTTACATATTTTTAAAATGTTAGACCCCATTCCATTTTGGTGCTGAATGGGGTGTTTGTAGAGTGCAGCATAGGGAGCAGCCATCTAGCATCAAACCCAAAATGGCAGCTTGACACAAATTCATCTGATCTGACTGTAGCAGAGTTCTTAGGTCACTGCGTGTACCCTTTCTTCTTTTTAAGCAAATGCAGGTGTTAATTTGGAGAAACAAGCGGTCTAACTGACTGTGTAGCCTAAGAGTGAAGCGTGAGGGTGAAAAATGGTGTCATAATTTGAATTTAATAAACTTCATATTCAGAAAGAAAAGAATTACTGTGTGGTTTCAGGAAACAGGATACAACCTCTTGGTGAGAAGATGGAAAATCTGTTGGAGACATTGTCAGCCAGTAGTGTAATGTCTAAAATTATGTAGCCTGTAGGAGTCTTGAAAGTCATTCTTTAATTCAAACTTGTAATAAAGGGAACTATTATTTCAAAGTCTTGCCATAACTGTCAAGGCACAACGATATATATAAAAAATATATAGGAAGATAAAGGTGTGAAGAACATTATACAGATACATAAAGCAGTATGTGTGGTAGAAATCTGTTTCTTTTTAATATAATTCAGAACCTTTTGCTTTTGTCACACTTGAATGCTGTCTGTATCAGAACTTGAAATAAAGTTCAGAAGCGTTTGACTTGCACAAGCTTTTTAGTCATGCAAGCTGTATAATTCAGTAGTTATTTTCTTTCTTGAACTTTTATTTCAGAAGATTCTCACATTTTCATAGTGTATGCTACTAAACATCTTTAGATTTTATTATTTCAAACCATGAAAATGAAAGCTATGCAAATGATAGAAGGTGAATTTTGTTAGTTGTTTGATATTGGATATATATTTCTTGACATTTAACGGAAGTTCACAGTTGTGGTGGCTTAATGATACAGACAAATCACAATAGGTATCTCCTACATAGATACAACTACTACATAATCTGTTGCTAGTTAGTGATACTGTATATGACAGTAACCTGTATGTCATGATCTATCAGAACTGTAAAAGCATTGCACAAAAAACTGTTCCTTCCAGTTTGCATGGAATTTCAGCCCCCCTTTTTTTCCAGCCTTTCCTGTTTTATGAATAGATGGAGTACTTCAACACTGATAATGTCACACATTTTTGGAGCTCTTTGAAAATGAAGACTCAATAGTGAAATGCCAAATGAAAAAGAAATGGCCTTATTAAACAATTTGATGTGCACTGCAAAGTCCTGCATAGTAAAAATAATTTCTCCACTTAATGCAGGTGCATCCTAAGGCCTTGTAATAAAAGAAATAAGTATGATTCTTTGCATATGTAGATGTGTGCATTAAGAATGTCTGTATTTTTAATTAGCATGAAGGATAAAACCCAGAGTTCACTATAAAAGGATTTTTAAAGTACACAGTTCTAACACTACAAAGGAGACAAGGCATTCTCTGTAAAATCTGCTAGAACAGAAATAAAAAAATTATATGATTGAATACAAAAGGTCAAGTGCAACATTATACAGTTAAAAAATTCAAAGACTTATTTTAGCCCCCACCTTAAAATATCATAATGTTCTCTAATGGGTTTGGAAGCTCTTAACTGCCGCAGATTCAGCACAGTTATTGAGGGTATGCTTGATTTTGTTGAAAAATTTCATTAATGTTGTCAAGTATCATTTCCATGGACAGAGAGCAAGGTTTAGATATATCAAGTCATCATTGTCTGACTTTCATTTGCTGAATATTTTCAAGTGAAAAGTCCACCTAACTAGAAACAAATGGGTTATATAAATCTGTTCTAAAGCTGGAAGACTTAGCTGAAGGGAGAAAGATCTGTAATGGATTTGCTTTTACTTGTATGCATTGTAGAGACAAAGTTGAATATTTATGTCCTAGCTATGTTGGTAACCCCTATGATTGTTTTTTAAAATGAAGTTTTAATGGCAAATAACATAGCCCAAAGTTCAAGTGAAGAATCTTTTCCTCAGTACAGACTGTAAAACGCTGGTAGTATTTTAGACAGAAGTGACATCTACTAAACTAGACCTTAAATATGTTATTTTGTTTATTTATTCTATGTCATTATTCCAGTTACTCTGTAGAAAAATGTCTCCACCCTTTCTATAAATGGAGGTTTGTGTTGCCATTTTTTTCTTTTTTTTTTTTTTAAAGAACATTTTTGAACTTCAGAACCCTAAAGTAGAAACCTGTTTTCTAATTAATTATATGTTCTATGGTTGGCAGTCTATGCATGGAAGCAGCCTTTTCTCTTTCCTTTCCCTTCTATTGTCTCTGAACAAGACTTCACAAAGAATATGAAATATTTCAAGAGAATGATGAATCATCTTAGCTGTTTCAAGTGAGTGACTCCTGGTCTTCTGTCACTGCACTGTGACATTAAGCCAGTCATAATTAAAGCTTTCACTAACTTAAACTAACAAGATTTTGTGTTTTGTGGTTTGGATTTTTTTTTTTAATTAATAAAATGTATGTTGTGTTTTTTAGGGGTTAGGGGTATTTTTGTTGTTGGTTTGTTTGTGGTGGTTTTTCTTTTTAATTGCTTAAGTGCAATTAAATAAAACCTAGTTTTGTTTTTGTTTAAAAATAAATGTTGGAAAGGCACATGAAATTTGAATTTATGAATTAAAAAAACATAAATGTGAAAGCTATTTTCCAGTTATGTTTTTTTAATTTTTTCTATAATTACTTATTTTTTAAATGAAATACCTTCCTTAATTGATAGATTAAGAATGTGAGAAGCTACCTGAATTATAAATGCTTTGAGAGAAGACTGTCTTTTGATTAGCTCCCAGAACTCGTGGTCAGAACTGAGTTCTCTCCCATCAATCAACTGCTGTGTGGTCATGGATTTTGTATACCAAGTAATGGGATGGGAATAATGAAATTATGTATTTCACGTGGACATCAATGTTGAGAGTCTGTCCTGGGTTAGAGCCTCACGTGAAGAATGCTGTATGGCTGTCACATATTAATGTGTTTGATGCATGTCCAGCGATACTTGTTTTTGAACATGTGAATATTTTTGTAGACCAAAAAAATTCAGAAAGGTCTTTATTAAGATAAAGGATAAATTACATTATGATAGACTCCATGGTCTTACTGCAATATGCCTGTCCTGTTTTGTATAGTAAGACTGTGATTTTTTCCCAAAAGGGTGAGATACTCTTCCCCATGTTATGATAAAGGATGATGCAGTTTATCATTATATTGTTGTCTGTTACAAGAGGCTGATAAGTCAAACTAGTATTTTTTTTTTTTTTCTAAATAAATAAACATAAAAAAAAAGGTAGTCAGGGCTTTGTAGGGCTAGCAACAAGAGTCAACAGAAGGTCTTTTATTGTGCAGGGCTGCAAATGTACAAAAAGGTTAGCCACATAAGTATATAGTCATAATTTGTTAGATTCAATGGACTTGTATTTCTTATTCTCAAGCATGCGTTAAATTTTGTATGTGGCTTTCAGGGAATAGCAGCCCTGTCAGCAAGGTATGCAGAAGCAGCAATATTCTCAGTATGGTCAGCAGGAGATGACTGCTTAATCCTGCAGAAGTACCTCAAAACTACATCAGCAGTCCTAGATAATGTGTGGGGAATGCTGGTGGAGGAGGATCCTTCATTCTCACGTCATTCCATGTCTTCAGTGGGTTAGGTCATTCTACTTCCAGTTTCACTATTCCACTTAAGAAACAGTGAAAGAGAAACAAAAGTAGAACACAGAATAATGAGAGAAGGGTCAAGAGGCAAGGATTTGGGTTAAGAAGGGAAAATGGGAAATTAAAATGGAAACTATAGATTGTTTTCTGGAGCTCAAAGGGCATTCAGTTGTACCAAACACAGAATTTAAAGATTTTTTGTTTTTTTCCTAAGCCTAGTACAGCATGCAGAAAATAGTAATGCTGGTTCATCATTTTATCCAGAAATACAAGTTCATATAACTTTTACTTAGTTACCTTTAAGAGATTAATTTCAGATTTAAGGCTTTATAACAGCTCACTTTCTGACTCACTGGATTATGCTTGAAATTCTTGGAAATAACACAAAACCACTACTGCTGCCACCGATAATAATAATGATAAGGGAAATAACAAGGGAAGAGAATACAACTGCTCACCACCCACCGACCGATACCTAGCCTGACTGAACAGCAATTTAACCCTTCGGGGTAACTACCCCCAGTTTATATAGTGGGCATGACGTGCTGTGGTATGGAATACCTCTTTGGCTAGTTTGGGTCAGGTGTGCTGTCTCTGCTTCCTCCTGGCTTTCCCTCCTCCCTGGCAGAGCATGAGACTCAGAAAGTCCTTGGTCAGAGTAAACATTACTAAGCAGCAACTAAAACCATTGGTGTTATCAGTGCTGTTCCCAGGCTGAAAGTCAAAACCACAGCACTGCACCAGCTACTAAGAAGGAGAAAAATGACTGCTGCTGCTGAACCCAGGACAACTACAGATAAGGAATGTAGGAATGTACTCACTAGAGGGGAAGATTTCTGTGTTCTTGAAATGTGTCGTGTAACCTTTGGTCCTTTATCACAACTAAATAAGTAAGAAAATCTAAATTCTTATTAAACTATTTCAGATTTATCTTTTATAATGTAATAAAGACTACAAGAACTGTCAGTAGTGATACAAGATGAATAGCACACTTTCGTAGCTGAAAATAAGAAGGGATAAAAAAAGGAGGAGCAGTTGTACAGAAGATGGGAGCAAGATTTATGAGAGGAGAAGGCAGCAGGAGAAGGGGAAAGTAAATCATAAAAGGAAAAGAAGAATATTTCTTGCCACCTTATAAAAAATTAAATACATCAGAATCCTGGGATATTTTTGGAGAACAACTATATCCTGATGCTGGTTTCTTACATATGAAGCGTGTCAAGTGGTGTTTTTTCTTTTTTTTTTTTTTTTTACTATATAGTGTCATCTATTTCAGTAAACTTAAGATTTATTCAACAAACAAGAATACAGTGTCAAGGGACGTTACACCATTATTATTGTAAGCATTACTTTAAAGAAAACAAAGTCTTTAAAACTTGCAATTCACTCCTCTTGAACAGCTTGTTATTCATATTCAAGAAAAACTTGTGGTGTATGCTTTCTTGAAGAGATTCTGTTTTCATTTTGTCTCCGCTAATAGGACAGATGTTCAGGTGAAATAATTTGTAGATGTTCACTGGGGGAGGTCCTGATTCATCCAACCACTGGTCCCCTGGAAGTCATGAGTGGAACGCCATAGAGATCTGCCCTTGTATGCAGTGGGAGGAACACACCTGGGAGCTGAGATAGTCCCCTGGTGCCTCAAGAGTTGTAGGGCTGGGCTGTGAACTATCCTGATCCTGGTCTCAAAGGGAAATCCCTGTGATGGTCAAGAACTCCTCTTTGCATGTGTCTCAAAACAACAGACAGAAGCAGCTGAGGGAGGCTGAGCACCTTTTGATGGCGGGCAGAGTGCTGGTGGTCAGGGGCAGAGCAGGGACCCCTCTCCAGGAAGGTGGGGGATGGTTTCCCGTGTTGTCTGCCCTGAGATCATGAACATCAACTGCCCCAGAAAGAATGTGTCCAGAGACAGCGGCGCAGCCCCTGCGGCTGCTTGGCACCGCGCTGCAGCCGTCAGGGCACAGCGGGAACTGGGGCTGGGGCTCACCAGAGACCCCTGGCATCGAACCTTCCAGAACAGCTCCAGACATTGGCAAGAAATGAATCTGAGCCTGAGGGAGGGGTCCAAGAGACCCTGATTCTATAGACAGGCAACTGGCTGTGACCACATGCTGCGTGCATGTCCATGTTGGGTTGTGATGGTGTCACTGACTGAAAGGGCTACAGCTGAAGAGGCTACAGCTCTCTAACTGAGAAGACTTAGTTTATCCACAAGGTGATGATCCTATTGATTGATTTTCTTTCCTTTCTCCCTCTGCTTCAGATCTGTTACAAGAATAAGAGCTTGCCAAGACTTTTGTTCCTCCTGACACAGGTTAGGGAAGTTTACGGTAAAATTAGTCACTGTTTTGTTTTTCAGTCTCTAAGACAGGGCCTGTGGTTTCCTCTGTGAACGGAGGAGAGTGTGGTAAAAGATCAGCTCCACACAGCCGCAGAGCAGGATGGGACAAGCCCCAAATGGAGACTCCGGAAATACCAGTATTTTGCTGACAGAGGCCATGAATGATCTTAATCTCCTATTTCATCCAACATCTGGTAAAAGGACTGTACTGTCAGTTGCACAGTGTCTGAGGCAAATCTGAAAAAACAGCTGAGCATCTGTATCAGTGAGAATGCCATAAATGCAGACTTGCAGTGCTCTGTATGTTTAGAACCATCCTCCCAGTTATTGTTGCTATTTTTCAGAATGTTTTTAGTCATGATTTCTCCTCAAGCTAATTTTGGACAAAATGAATCTTATGCAGAACTGCAAGTGAAGCTTTTTTCTCTTTTTTACTGAGTGGAGATGCAAGAGAATATGACTGAGGTAGTAATAACATAACAGAAATCTAAAAAATCAAGTTTTTTTCTGGTTACATTTGTAGCTTAAATTATTCTGAACAATAGCTGCATATGAATTAATGTTTTACAAGTGTAAGACACCTTTTAATTCTGAGAAAGATTGAATTCTATCACTCTTTTGTTTCCTTAGTGCTAGAAAACCCAATTTCTTTAGTCAGGAAAAGAAATTTAAGCTCTTCCTGCATCTGCATTCTTACCTGCAACTCCGCCTATTGCTATGCAGCATATGATGCAGCATGGAAGCGATTTTCAAAGATAAATGTAGTTTTTTGTTGAAAAATTAGAAAACTGGACTTGTCAGTAGTCTGCTATTTTCAGTTACAGAGCTTACCTATGGTTTTCTTTTTTTGGTAGTTTATTGCTCCCCATGACTTGACAATTTTAATTTAAAAAAATGGTTATAATTTCAAGTCACAAATCTTAAGTTGTATTAGGATATGTAAATAATGAATGTTTCCTATGATTTTTATCCAAACTGTATGAAATTAACTTTCTTATTTAATTAAGAAATATTACATTGTTTCACATTTACTTGAAAGTCATTTAGAATGCCTTAAATATTTATGAAATGTAAGGATTTTTTTTTCCTATGGATAGTAAAAGTTTTGTCATGTTGTAATCCAAACTAACCTATCTGATTATTTTGTGAGATTACTCAGTCATTGTATATGTGTAATAGGAAAACTTATCAGCTGTTATTTAATAATTATGTATAACTGTGAGTGCATATCTGTTAAAGTACAGTTTTATTTGTAGAAGATAGATTGTCAAGGTCTTTCAGGTAGTATTTTATTTCACTGTGATTTTTAGAAAAGAAGAACAATTGACTGTGTAGTTAGCAAACTTTCTAAATTTATAAACTCTATAATAAATTGATGTTTAGAAGGGAGAAGACTAAAGGGATGGATTCTTTTGTTAACTTACACTTGAATGACGTACAGATTTGCACTAGCCACAATTTGGAAATAGAGTTTTGGTTTATGACAGGAGGTGATTTAAGAAGTTGGCAAGGACAATGAATTAGTACTAATTAGTACTGTCCATCAGTTCTGTAGCCCCATCACAGAAGGCCACCAAATTGGTCAGGCAGGATTTCCCCTTAGTGAAGCCATGCTGGCTGTCACCAAGCACCTTGTTGATTTTCATGTGCCTTAGCATGCCTTCCAGGAGAATCTGCTCCAAGATTTTGCCAGGCACAGAGGTGAGACTGACTGTTCTGTAATTCCCTGGGTCATCCATTTTCTCCTTCTTGAAAATGGGGGTTATATTTCCCTTTTTCCAGTCACCGGGAACTTCCCCTGACTGCCATGATTTCTCAAATATGATGGCCAGCGGCTTCACAACTTCATTTGCAGCTCCTGGCTGTATCCCATGGAACCTTCCAAAGCAGGTTCCTGAAGAGGCCAAAGTGTGCTCTTTTGAAGTCCAGGGCAGTGAGCTTGCTGCACGCTCTTCTCACTGTCCTGAGGATCTCAAATTTGAGCATCTCATGATCGCTGCATCCAAGGCTGCCCTGGAGTGTCACATTTCCAATGAGCCCTTCCCTGTTGGTGAGCACGAGGTCAAGCATGGCACCTCTCCTTGTCGGCTCCTCTATTACTTGCAGAAGGAAGTTGTCTTCTACACAATCGAGGAACCTCCTGGATTGCTTGTGCCGGGCCGTACCGTCCTTCCAACAGATGTCAGGGTGGTTGAAATCCCCCATGAGGACAAGGGTCTGTGAGCATGAGGCTTTTCCTATCTGTCTATGGAGTGCTTCATCTGGAGGTTCTCCTTGATCAGGCGGTCTGTAACAGATCCCCACAGTAATGTCTCCCATAGCTATATTCCCTTTAACCCTGACCCACAAACTCTCTGTGGACTGCTCACCTGTCCCCAGACAGAGTTCCATACTCTCCAGCCTATCCCTAACATAAAGGGCAACTCCCCCTCCCCGCCTGCCAGGCCTGTCTTTCCCAAAGAGCCTGTAACCTTCCATTCCAACACTCCAGCCACAGGAGCCATCCCACCATGTTTCTGTGATGCCTATTATATCATACCGCCGTAGACGTGCACACATCTCTAATTCCTCTTGTTTGTTCCCCATGCTATGGGCATTTGTATAGAGGCATCTGAGCCGAGCTCCAACTGAATCCGGCTCGTTGGCTGGAGCGGCTGGGATATCTCTGCATTGCTCCAAGCATTTATTATAGGTGCTGGCAACTGACTGGGTGTGTTGGAATGGAATGATGCCCCCCTCCCCCAACACATCTAGTTTAAAGCCTCCTTGACCAGTCTGGCAAGCCTCCTACCAAAACTGCTCTTTCCCTTCTTTATCAGACCAGCTCCACGAGCCCCCACTAGACCTGGCCTACAAGCTTGGGTCCCATGTTCAAGACACCCAAACCCCTGACTATGACACCACCCTTTTAACCAATTATTAACCTGGCTAATCCTCCTAGCTTTTTTTAGGTCCTCTCCTCTACCCTGGAGAATTGATGAAAAGACCACCTGAGCTCCAGAGCCCTTAACCACCTCCCCCAGGGCTCTGTAGTCCTTCTTTATGTTCCCCAGGCTACTGCTATCTATATCCCTAGCACCCACATGTTCACCAGGAGTGGGTAATGGTCCATGTGACTTACTAGAGCAGGCAGCCTTTCTGCCACATCCCTGATCTGTGCCCCTGTTAGGCAACACACCTCCCTTGAGACGGGGTCTGGCTGGCAGACAAGTGCTTCTGTCCCTTTCAGTGTAGAGTCCCCTACTACTACAACCCACCACTTTTTCCTAGCAGCACCAGTAGAGCTCTTCTTCAGCAGTGCATCAGCCGGCTGTTTCTGGCTCGAGTGCGTTTCCTCGTTAGCCCCCCTTCAGGACAGCAAAGCTGTTCTGCGTGGGGATAGGGCATTTAGGGGGAAGCCCCTTGTTTTTGGTTGTCCTTTTCCTTCTTTTTTTTGTTGTTTTTTTTGTCACTAATTCCCAGCTTCCCAGGTTAACGGCCTCTTTCTTTCCTTCATGAGGTAGAGGTGAAGCTCGAGGTCCCTGCATAGTTTGGGCCGGGAGCAAGCATTCCTGCTTCCTCTCAGCTTCCCTGACATCTTTGTAAGAGAAAAAGTTTTGAGGAAAATTCATGTGCTGCCTCTATGAATCTGTAGCAGGCGATGCCTAGAGGCTGGTCAGTTCTGCAGGTTTCTGCATGATAAGACTTAACTCTTTGCTGTCATTGTCATCATAGCTTATAGCTCACACATCTAGATTTCTGTTTCCACTGTTTCTTCTTGGAGACAAAGGCATTCTAGGAAGTGTTTGGAGACTTTTTTCTTTGTTTTCCTGGACAGTAAGAGAGAGTAGCTGACGAAGGCAGAAGCAGGGAGTTTAACAGCTAATCAGTTATGTATGGAGATAGAGAGTGCACAGGTTCCAGAGGCAGAAGTGATCTTTGAGGCTGACCAGCTGTGGTCCAACTTTATGCCCAGTTTTTTGATAGCTCATGTAGGGTTTTACTGTCTGGCCAGGGGAATTTAAATTGAGAAGTTGAGATATAGGTAGGGTCTTTGTTTACTTCCAATTAACTCTGTCTGTGAGCATACCTGTCAAGCTGTGTTGCAGCTCTGAGTGACAGCAGTCAGTTTCAGTAAAAGCAGTCCTACTCACATCTTCCACAGTGACCCACGTTTATAGCAGGATTGTCGCTGTGCAACACTTGCACTTTGTAGCCAGCATCCTTACAGTAATATGCTCTTCCATTGAGAGAGAAGCCGAGGGTAAACAGAACAGGTACAGTTTGCCTGCTTCCTTCACACTGTCTTACTGAAGAATGTATGGAGGAAAGATTTAAGGGAGCAGAAGATACTTATTCTCCATTATGCGATGATGGTGCTCTAGAAACCCAGGATGAGGATTTTGGGAAGAAAGAGGGAAAAAACCCTGCAAATTCTTGACAATACCTGCTGTCTCTGGTAAAAATAATAGATTCATATTCTGACATTCCTCAACTTGTAAAATCACTGTGCTGTTTCTCAAGCAGTTTGAAATACATTCAGAATTGCTCTTACTGATATCATGCTAGCAGGCAGCTACTTGCAGAGCCTCTGCAAGTATGATGTGGTTTCCATGTGGAAGTTCTTGAAGGTATGTAACTTTAAGAGGCTGTCAAGGAAGATCTTTAAGCCACCTTAAACTAAACTGCTCAGCTGCTGATTACCTCATTAGGTAACTGGTGTCTAACTCTTGAAATGTACATAAAATGTTCTCACTTCTTACAGGTGTCTTGTCTTAATCTTTTGCATCACAATTTGATCATTACAGGTTAAGGCCAAAATAAGCAGCAGTTCAGAAATGCACTGTGATTTCAATTTCTTTGTATTTTCTTACGGTTAAAAAAGGTAGAAAAAGACAACATGTAGTTTGCCCTGAAGTGAGTTGTTTACAGTTGAAATCTCACAATAAAAGTAATAATTAAGTCAGGAATTCTGATGTTAGTTTTGTACCAGTGAATTCTTTATGTAACATACCTAACATATCCAAGAGCCTTCAGCAAATTCTGACTCTTGCATTTTGAGATAAGCATAGACCGTTGCTTGTTTTAGTGAACAGCCGGCACTGAATGCATGTGTATCATAATAAGTTTATGGGGTTTGCCCCCCTTTAAAGCTGTGAACATATATTCCTGTGCAGTGGTTTCTAAGTAATAATTTTAGTTACTGCAATAATTAGAGCATACTTAACCCAACTACACTTACAGTCAAAGAATATAACCTTTTAGCTTTTTTTTTCTTTAATAGAAATTATCCTGTGAGCAATGACAGTGGAATCATTATTACTGGTTTTGCTCTAGAACATGACTGGGGAAAATACGTCACATTTGGTGTCAGAACACAGGTATTACTGAGACACAATTTCAGATTCTAACATGTTTGTAAATGTGAAACATCGATGTAGTAGACTGAGGATACTATAATTCACCAAAGAAAGGATGCTGGGGAGTCTTAGGAGGCTAACCCCTGTTCCATTTTTGATTTGCTTCTTTCTAGAAATTATCCTTATTTTTTATATATTCAGTATTCAGTCTCACAGTGATAAGAATGGACTGTTATTAAACACTGGTTTTAGTCTTTTACATTGGAGAAACAAGTGAGGCTTTTCTGTGTTGAAAACCAGATTTTTGTTATCAATTACCTGACAGATGGCCATAGTGGCTCGGAGTGGGGGAGTGGTTTGGGAAGGGGATAGTGAGGAGCACTGGAGGCATTAGCCTGGGAGAGCCTTCTGTCTCCCCTGCTATGTGTAACAGGAGATATATTTGTACTTAACCTTTCGCTGATTGCAGGTAGGTTTTCAGAACAGTGGTGGCTGGTGAGCCATTGTCTAATGGGAAAGCAGAGTTTCCATGGCATTTCAGATTGTGTCTGATTCAGCTGGAGCAGTACTTGATATATTGCAGGATTTAACAGCCAATCCATTATTTGGTTTTGTGGAGGAGTCCTGCGTCATACTGGCCTCCTCCCTGGGAGATGGGAGGATTTATTTCTTTTCACTTGTGAATTTACACTTTTTTAGGAGTGGGATAGGTAAGATCAAAGTTTTATAACATACAAACTATTGGTGGTGTAAAGATGGTTTATTTGGATTATGGTATAATTTTCAGCTAATGCTGTGCAAATGAACAGTAAAAACACTAAGAATACGAAGGCTTCTGTTTAGTGAGTACAGTTTAAAATTCCCTCTCTGTCACATAAAGCCATTGGCTCAACATTTTTGAGGAATAAATTTTAAGGGGAAATGTGGGGATGGATGGGAAACTGCATTATGAGATGGAGTTTAGCCTGTTTCTGCCATCTCTGGAGTTACAGGGTGCAAGTAGAAAGTGCAGACAAGGAGCATTCAACCAATTCAGAGCTGAAGGCTTCCTAGCTGTACTGCAGACCTTGTGCTATATTAAGGCTTAATTTTAGCCAATTTACTAAAATGATCAGTAAAGCTGTTAGTAAAACATTTCAATTTCTGATTTAGGTTGATACAGAGCTCCACAGTGGAAGAACTGTGATGGAATCCTGCTAAGAGAGACACTGAGTACTTCGATAGGTGTCCAGTTACTTTATTTCAGGTTGTTTTGTTGTTTTTTTTTTTCCAAGCACTGAAAGTGTTCTTTCTGTAAGTGCTGCCTTGTCTGAGCATGTTAGCCCCTGACGCTTGCCTATACAGAGAGGGATCAACAATTTGTCCTTCAAGAAATTCCCTTAGGAATGTAAGTAAAATACAGACTCCTTTTGTAGAGGTGCAAAAGGGGGATAGAGTGGAGGACATACCTAATATTTATTCATGTAATAACTTACTGGTTAGGGTATGAGACCAGGAAGTTGAGAGTATTGGTTCAATTCATATTTCACAATCAATTTGGTTTACTTCCCATATATTGTTTCCTGTCTCTGAGCTGAATGTAATTGCTATCGGGTAATAGATTAATCAGGAAGACGCACATAAAGCTTGTTTTGGTGATGTGTACTCAAGGTAAGAGGGGGATGTAAGATCGGAAAGAAACCAAAAAGAAGACACAACAGTGCAACAGTGAAAGTGGTGGAAAGCATTCCTCACCATGAGAAATGTCATATTCAAGTTAAAGCTCTTCCTTCAGATGAAGGGGGAGAATATGGGGGAGAATATGTGCCTGGATTACATTTGTTTGAAGGATGGATTTGAATCCAGAGTGTTTACCATCTCATTAAGGATATAATTCTCTCTTATGACAACTTCTGACTAAATTTAGAACATCTTTCTAGAACAGTCAAAATTATTCCAGAGGAAAAACTTAAGACTCTCTTTGGAGGCAACAAGATTCTGAAGATGGGACTGTTTTAGGACTTGTAGAATCATAGAATGGTTTGGGTTGGACAGGACCTTAAATTAGTTAACAATCCTCCTGCCATGGGCTTGAACACCTTCTACTAAACCAGGTTGCTTGCATCTGTTCACTTCCTGCCTTATTAGAAATCTGAATGTAGCATCCCTATTTATTTACTTTAGTTTTATTGTTGGACTGTTCTGAGAAATTTAGCTTTCTTAATGCACCAAGAAGAGAATCAAAATTAACAACTTTATTTCTTGATATTTATTTATTAATTGTGCTGTACCATTGGCATAAAAGATCAGTCTGCTGGATTTTTCAGTGAGGTGGTTTAAGTAGGCAGTGTCTGGGGTTTTTGTCCAAAGCTCTGAGGCACATCATCAAAGAGAGTGTGAAAATGTATATAGGGGCTTCTAACATGGGACATCACAGGAACTTAAGAGAAGCAGAAAACACATGAGGTATTCCAGAAGCTACAGGGATTGTAAAAATTAGTAAGAAGTTCTGAGCTCAATTACCTTCTCTGGGGGATTTAAGTCCCACTAGGAGTGGAAGGGTAGAATAGGGAACAGTTAGTAAATAATCATCATATGTGACTACAATGTGTGTTGAAATGTTAAATGGCTACAGTGCTGAAATGTTATTGTTGAAAAGGACTTAGAATAGCTGCAGTGCTTTTGTTATCCAAGCTTGCATTCATACTGCTTACTGCAGTATACTCATTCAAGCAGTGAAAGCTGTGTTAGGGCTATAGTTACTTCTTCACACATATATGTATTTTCCTGTGAAAGTCCATGGTGGGGCGGGTTTAACCCTTAGTAGCAGAATTGTTTTTTGTTGTAATATAAGGATAGAAATGACAATGGATGATACACTAGAAATACTTCTAGAGAAGGGCAGGTTGGTTTAATTCAGAATCATCATTGCAATTAGATGTGACCTGAACTTCCTATTACAAGTCACATTAATTCTGTGATGGCTGATGCATAGATAGCAAGAAAGTGTCAACTGACTGCAGTTCTTCTGTTGCCATGCTAAAGTGATGGCATATTATGCTTGCTGCTTGACCTTTCAGCCGCTCTTCTCCATTAGAGTAGTCACTATCACAGCAGTTCATGACCATAGAATATGTGCGAAGCTGGTTATACTATCAATATCTTGGCTTCATGGGTCTCATATAGCAAGCATATATTCTTTTTGTTTAATAGTGGTTTTAGTAACTTACCCAATGTATTCTGTGAATTAGCTTGTTTGTTTTCCAAGTGTGCAAGAACGACATTGTACAGACAGTCTGAAATACTGATGTTCATAAAATCTTACATATTAAGCAACTGTGAGTAGCTTTTCTTTCTTGATGGAGAAGAAGTGGTATGGGGTTTTTGTTTGTTTTTTCTGGTTTTTTTTTTCTACATAGAATGTTGGTGGCACTTTTTTATTCATAGGATTCTGTTTCTAATGTAGAAATCTGTAAGACAGTCATAAAAATGAATTCTTTTGTGTTGTAAACATCCTTAATTTTGTGCCCTTGCAATGTGACGATGTAGTAGTGGAAATCTGTGGTAATAAGCGTGTGCCATTGTGCAATGGAAATGATGCTTAAGCACTGCAGTAGAATTTAAAAAGGGGGAATGATGGGATAGGAATGATCCTGCGATTTCCTTGGCAACTGGGTAATGCCGGGCTGTGCATGTTAGGGAAGGCAGTGGGTAGTGGCACTTCCGTCCGTGCCAGGATTTATTAGGACTGTTAGGACAGCAGTTTCTGTCTACTGCATTGTGATTTATGCCTAATTTAAAGTTCAGTCTTTCACAGTGCCAGCTGCTTTCAACTCCCATTCTGTCTAGTGGAAACAGAGATAATTTGCAATGGTTAACAATGTGTCCTCACACCAGCAGCTTCAAGTGCATCCATTATTCTGTGAGGATGCATGATGCATACAGGGGGAGGCAAAGAAAATCAACTGTTCTGCTGAGGCTGTGGTGGCTTTCTGTATTGTTTGTGCCTTGAGTTTCACTTGTTGGTTTCTTTCATAACTAATTTTGAATGTTTCAGGAAGAACCACAGTTAAAATCTCTGTGGTTAAGCCAACATACCCACAACCTGTTCTCTGTAGGAGTTTTAATATAATGAGCTTCAGAAACAATGTAAGACTTCTTAGATGATCAAAAGTTCCACAGGTTTGTGTTTAGTTATTAGCAGAGCATGGAGTTCCCTTCTGTGTAGAGTATCCTTGCTTCCTGTGGTGAGGCATTTTTGCTTATAATTAACTGATTTTTCAGAATCTCAGTCTGTCATCTACTTACAAGTATAAAATTCTAAATAAAGATATACTGGGTTAGGAAAGGGATCTTTAGTGAGATCCAACTACATCACAATTTCTGTTGATACATACTCAGAATTTATGCTCATTGGGGAAGCAGCTATTATGTTTGCATCTCTTTATTTGATCCAGAAGATTACTGGAGCTATGCCACTGAGCTTCAGAGACTATTTTCTGTGCCACCATGTCTCAGTACTTTTGTGTATATGGTTTTTAGAGCAGGGTTGGCTGGTGTTCTTCCTGCTAGCTTAGAATGTGAGCAGAGCACAATAACAAAAAAAAAAATGCAGAGAGCATCTGAGAAGATGGCTCTGGAGCCCCCCCCTGAAGGATCTAAATGGGGTGCTTGACCTAGGTGACTACCGAGAAAAAAATCCTTACTCAGTGGTCACTCGAACTTTCGCTTACTACAATGGGAAAAGTCTGGATCCTCTTTTGGTTCTTTGTGCCATTTCTCTGTCTCTATTCTTAAGCTGTCAATGCAACTATTTTTAAAACTATATACATAAAAAATGTGTTTTCTTTTGTAGTTCTTATCATCTTATTACAATATTTCTCTTTAATTTTGCTAAATGCATTATTAACTGTCCAATCTGATAACTACATATTTTGAGGTTTAAGAAGGTAAAAGCAAGACATAGAAAGACTGAGCTTTGCTTTGGGGTCAGCAGGCTTTGAATTTAACCCCTATTGTCAGTCATATTGCACTGAATCTAGAGTAGCTTTACTTTTCCATAAAGACTATACTATATTCTTGAGTGACTTAATTAGTATCTGTTCATCTTTTCAAATAGGCATTATGGAGTGGTGAAGTTGCTGAGTATGAGAAGTCAGCAAATGAAGCAAGTGGGCGGCAGTATGCCAAAGCTGATTTTCAGAAGGTTGATTTATTCAGGAAATGTACTAGAGAAAAAAAAAAAAAAAAATCACACTTACAGTGGATTTCTTATGGGTCTAATAAGAATTCCCATGATAGTAATTTCTCTGTTTCCGTGTGCTTTGAACCAGTTTCCCATCTCCCATAACTGCTGTTTTCCCCTCCTCTCTAATTTTATTTCATTATCAATGTGTCCTAATCCATTTGGAGTTACTTGCTTGGTTACATGTTTCGGTCATTTGTTTTTCTGCTGGAGTAGCCTGTATTTTTAGCAATCTTTGAATATCATATAATAAGTTTAGTGCATTTATTTGTATTGTATTAAAGTAGGAAGAAAAACTCCATAGGTCTAAATCAGTTATCATTGCTCCAAAAGTCTTGATTCTGCATGTACAGGGTGATAGGAAAACCTTCTACTTAGTTTGTCAAAACCGGACATGCAGATTTTAAATGTAGGTCAAGATTCTCCCACAGTACGTTCAGTTCTGATGCTGAATCAACTAAGTATTAATATTTTATAATTCATTAGAGTAGTACTGCCTGTTACAATATTGTTTACGTCTCTAGAAAAAAAATTTACTTTCCCCTTTATGTAGTTTCAGTATGAATACATCAAGTGAAAAATAGCCCATATGTTATCTTGAGACACCCTCTAGAACAAAAATGTCTTTGTGATTTAATTCAGTATGAGATTCTCAGTCGCTGGCATCTTAACAGGCATTTTTCAGGCAAGAAAACAAGAGTGAAATGGACATGGAGACTGAATTCTCTTCTGTTTTTGCTAACGATGCTCAGCACTGGAGTTAAGAGGACTTGGGTTATATGGAGTTGGTAGGGTTAGTTAGTTTTCACTGCCATTCTTGCACCATTCTTGGCTATTTTGGTCACTCTTTAGTAAACCTGTCTCAAAGAGGAAGCAAAAATGATCTTGTGGTGTCAGAATGCAAAGGAATAATTTTACATTTTTCCTAGAACTTTAGTAGTAGTGTAATATGCAAGGATTGTTATCCTAGAGGGTGATGCTCTGTTTTATGTTATAGATTCGTTTGGGGATTTTCTTTCTGTTCTTTTTTTCATTGGTTGTTTTGTTGTGGATTGGTTTTTTTTTGTTTGTTTTGTTACGTTTTGGGGGGGGTGGTGGTGGGAGGTGTTTGTTTGTTTTCTTTGTAAGCCCTGGAAGTCCGTCAGTGAGAAGAAAATAAGGTTTTGGTTGTGGGGTGCTATTCCTGCATTCTGTTAGGACTGTACATTCTGCAATGACAACAATGAGCTCAAGCCATTCAGCTGTCAGAAAGATGCCTACCACAGCTTCTCCCTTCCTTTTATTGAAGGACTTGCTATATTTCATACTAACTGTACTCTCAGAAATAGCTGCTGCCTCTGCCTTTAATTTGAACAAACTAGGAGACTTTCCTGAGTCTACTTTTTATGTCATACAACTTCATTTCTACGTGCCTAGTGTTTGTATAAAGCACAGTAACCAGAATTGGTAGTTCTTGCTAGCTTTTGAATGACAGTTTTAGTGGTTCACGTGGCTGTCAGAGGAAAGCACATGAGAATCAAGGCTTATGGGAGTTACTCCACATTTGTTCTGTAAGTAAAACACATTGCTTTTGTTTCTAGTAAAAAAAAATCACAATGGAATAGAACTTGGTTTGTTAAAGAAGTAGTTTCTAGTTAGGATTTTATTTTTTTTTAATTCTCTTTTGAAATATTCAGAGTCCCTGACTCTGGGTTTTCTGTTACAGAGCAAGAGAGGTCATTGTAAAGTACAGGTGGTTACTGATTCATCATGTCTGCTCTTATCCTACTATTATTTTTGTAGTTAGGTACTTCCATGGTAATTATATATTCAGAATAAGCATTAAGAATAACTGTTACTTTTGAAACTATGTAAAGAGAGAGTTTATCTTTCTGAATTCTATCGTTTGCATTCAGTTTCTATAGCACTGAAAATTCTTGCTGTATCTAGACTTTTATTTATTGGATGACCTGCTCATATGGTGAGAATGCAAGACTTGTCTTATTTTTAATTCACTTTATTTATGTGTGTGTAGTCGCATAATAAAAATTTTGGGTCTTCAATATGATACTAAATCAGTTCTATTTACTGTATGATCTTTTAGATACCAAGTTGGCATTTTATAAGTAGGTGAATATTTTGATAAGCAGTAATTTATTGTGAATCCTACCAATGGACATGAAGAGGTCAGAGACCTGTTAATGTTTTCTGGAGATGACAATGTGATTAGTAGCACCGGTAATGACTTGAGGGGATTGTTTTGTTATCAAATCCTTCACTTGGAGATACTTCAGTGCACCTTCCCTTTTCTAGATAAATTAAAGTTCAGAATCTTAAAGAGGGAGCATGTACACATGTGTCCCTGCTGTGTGCATTCTTCTGAGGCATAGATTACTCGCTTGTGGTAATCCGGCTAGGATAGTATTTATTATGGCATTTGGTTACAGACTTACAGAGCTTGTTTGGCTGAAAACTTGGCAGCTCGAGAAGCTGTTGCATTACAGCCAAGCATACCTTTTGGTAAAGGTGCATGGAAAAATAAAGAAATGACTGTATATTTTGTTTGTACAGTGATTGTATGATATGGAATAGTGACAGATTTTTCTTTGTGTCAAAGCTAATTGAAATTTCCCAAAATTCTGGATTTGGTAAATTTCTTTTGCTAAACTTCTGTTTTTCATCAGAAATACCTTTTCAAGTATAATCTTTTCATAAGTTTCGGTTTTGACAGTTGACTTTCAGTTTTTCATGAGCTAAATAACACTGGCACTTTTAAAGTCTGAAAAAATAAGGGAAGGATTCTAGCAAAGCTGTCCTTTATTTGGAAAATGGTAAGTAGGAGCCCCAGTTGGTCTGTGTGAGGTAATCAGAGCCTCATCCTTTGTGAGGGATGTTGCTCTAGGACAATGGGCCAATTGATCCTTCTCCCCCAGCTGTGGAAGGAGCCACATCAGGGTCTTGTGGTCACTCTGACTGTTCTTGTGGTTGCTCAGCCTGCTGCTGTTCCTCTATGCTTCTTTGTGCTTACAGAAATTAGCCTTTAATGAAGCAACCTAACAAAGCCTTCTGCAGTTAAAGAAATAACCATGTTGAATCTGAAAACATGTAATTGCTCATGACTTCAGTCTGGAGAGGCTGGTATTCACTGTAACACGAGTATCTCTTTCTGACACTTATTCCTTCCAGATGTAATGCACATGAGCCTAAACCAATAGGGTTTTGATGTAGAAAGTGTATACACACACTTGAAACAGAACTATTTCAGGGTTTTGGGTTGTTGAGGGCTCCTTTGTGAAGTGGCATCAGTGTGATGACAAATATAAGAGAAGGTGGAACACAACTTTATTTCATATTTCCTGCAAGCACCACAGATGTGTATTTATGCTAAGCTGTTTGCTATCAAGTCTGTGAAGCTCACTTCAGATGTATTTACATCACTGTTTGGATCTGAGACACTTCTTTTAAAGTGTTTGAGTTTAGAGAATGGAAAACACTTTAAAAACAAACAAACAAAAAAAAGGTCTTGTAAGGTCTAAAAGCACTAACATTTCATTTTTAACATAAATTTTAAGAATTATGTGCAAATGTGTCCGCTGCCAATAGACACAGGAATTGAGCACTAAAATCCAGCTTGTTAGTTTAACTGCCCTGATGTTGTTACCCATCTGTTAAAGTGTTCAGAAGTGCAACTTCACTACAGACAATATTATATGAAATAGCAAGATTACTTACATGCATTTTATATGTTAGACTACCCAAATGGCCCATCTTGATAGACTGCAAAGTCTTATTGATTCTGTGATAAAGCAACTGTGTTGAATAACAATGGCAATCATGTACTGAGCAGTTTACTCAGTGTAAAAGTCACAGACTAATATTCCAGTTTACTTTCTAGTAATTACCTATGGACTTTTAAATTATTCCCCAGCCTTTGATGTTCATTAGTCACTGGAAATGAAAATGGCAAGGAAACCGAGAGTCCATAATTTGGAACATTTTAAATGTTTATGGATTTCTTAGTATTATTAGAAAATATGAGGGGTACTGCTATTTCAGATCAATAGAGACGCATATTAATTTTTATAATTGCCTTCCCAAGGACAGTGGTTTAACACTTTTGTAAGTGATACTGAGACTACTGATTTCTTACATCTTTATTATTAAGCAGTGAAACACTGCAGTGTTTTCTTATTAAGCTTCTCTTGGCACAGTTAATTATCAATGTAATGGAGTTATCTACTGATATTTAGTAATGCTGCTTTAAGGTTTTCACTGTCCCCAAACGTAAACTAAAAGAATTATGTAAAACAGCTTTGTCAAAAGTCCTTTCTGTATTAAACTGAAATTTTATAAATAAATGTTGGTTCTCACTCAGCTTGAGTAAATTTATTATGATGACCTTGACTTGACATATCAATCTGCAGAAATGCATTAAAATACAAATTCATGTATTTCAGCCCTTGAGTTGTTTCATTCCATCCCTAAAAAAAAAAAATCTTAATCGTCTACAAGGTATTAAAAACAACACTCAGTTATCTTAAGAAAAATCAGATTGAGTTTTTGTTATTTTTCTAATTTTTTAATTAGTGGTGCACTTAAAACATTATTTAATGCAGTTTATTCTGCATTAATAATTAAATAAAGGTAATGGAAAACATATAATGGTTGGTTTAAATTCATTTTTTGCTAGAACAGGATTTTTTATTTTATTTTTATTTTTTAACATGCACTTTAAAAATAATATGCACATTCCTGCAAATGAACTGACATAAAAAAGGTGAATCTGTTAGGAGAGGATATGCTGTTAGGATGTTTCTGTGTCATTTAAGAAGAGAAGTAAATCTGAAAGACTGATAGATAATGTGGGTTCTAGAGTTGTCCTTCACAATAAAATGTTTGTGTTTGAGTTCTCACAGGCTTGGTACTACTTTTTTTTTTTTTATAATAGCTAACAAAAAGAGAACATCCAAAGAGAGAAGAAGTTACAGCTTTTGCAAAGTCATTCATTTGATGAAGTCTGGAAAAGACTAGGGAGAACCATGATCCAGAAAAGAGAATGGTGTGGTGGCTGTCCTTAGGGTTGACAAGTGGAGAGCAGCTTGCTTCAAAACAAATAATTTAAGTTAATTGCATATATCTTTAAGTTGCAAGTTAAATTTAATTGTAATCATTATGCAAAAGATCTGTATGTTAAAATAGACAGTTTAGTGAGACATGGACAAGAAATACTAGAGTGGAGACAGAACAGTTTGGAAAGCAGCTATGAAAATAAATGTCATAAAGCTGATGACAGGACTTCACCTTGAGAATACCATGTTTATGTCATAACCCATTTATACGTATGAGTGTACTATTCACTTAACAGAGGTAAGTCATAAGATATGGGAAAGATCATCGTGTGAAAGAATACCGTTCATGCACTCACTTATTCTGCTTAGCTTGGAAAGAAAGAAATAGTCCAAAGTGTATTTTCAGCTTTGCATAATTCCTCATGGAGTTCTGTGATATTGATATTATTGAGCTGGGGATTTAGGAAAGGAGTATGTGAAGACAGAATTCAACATCTGCATGTTTTGGCCACATTGGTTTGGTTTCAGCCAGTCTTTGAAATTAAGCAGTTTTTGATCTGTCTGGCAGAATCCTGGGAGACCATCTGGAAATCCCAGGAAATGGGCAAACAAGCCAAGGTATCATAATACAGATGAGAACACTGAAACCAAAGTGAATGAAAGGGTCCATCTGGCTCTGCTGTCACTGATGAGCTGACAGGAATGTTAGAAGGAGTACATTGCTTACAATATAAAATAGAAGGTGTGGCCTGCAGAGGTACTCGGTGAACAGAAACCTGCTGTGGTTACGTGGGGAGCCCTCAAAGTGATTGCCCATGTGTTATTTATCAGGTACTTTTTATACCGTCTTTAAACTTTACCATGAAAGCATAAAAATGGGGGAAAAGGAAGGCATGCTGGAATAGTTTTTTGGGATATTCAGTGCATGTATGATTAATTATAAAGCTTACTTGAACTTGGTTCCTGGAGTTTCAATCTGTAAGAGGAAGAATATAATACTGTGGATTATAATCTTGGATCCTGCATTGTATACCTTTCAGGTACAAATCCCAGAAGAACCCTGTGATTTGTTATACATCGTGATTAAGTAATAAAAAATTGATCTAAAATAACATTTGAATTGTTATAATGCATCAGAAAAAAAAAACCAAACCCAAACCCAGCACCTACAAAATTTAATATTAGATGAACATTCAGGTATAAGATTCACTCAGAGGGAAATTAGCCGTCTCCAACTTGATCTGTTTTACTCATGTGACCAATTTGTGTGTTTCACATGTAAACCAAGATGAGTAAAAGACCTGTAGTACTGCTAAAATAAAAGAGTTTAGATGTTTAAGAGCTCTGTTATGCTCACTTAGGTTATTCCTATTTCTTTTTAATATACAACTTTTTTAAAGATAAAAATGTGGATAAGGTTTTTGGTGTTTCACCTTAAACTCTGGATTGCATTCCAAGTTTTATGACTAAGAATTCATGTTGTGATAGCATTTATTTATTTTCAGTGACCAACATTTAGCGCTCTAGATATTCCTCATTTAAGGGTGTTTTTTTTTAGATAAGTCAGTATACCAGCTCTGTTATTCAACACATTCCTGTTTCTGCCAGAACAGTTTTCATCTGCATTCTAAAATAAATGTTCTACGCAAAGCTTTTAAGCAAAACCACTGTAATTTAGTTTGCTTAATGTCAGACATGAGTCCATACTGCAACAGAAGTGTTCTAAATGTCAAAACAAATCAATTTTGCAAATGTCAGACTGACATTAATGAAAGCTCAGCTCTTTCACTAAGGATACTCTCCTAATCCATAATAAATAGTACAGCATCTTATGCCATGGCCATTTGTAACAGATGAGATACATGCAGTTGCCACCTTTGTTAGGTATTTGGTTTCATAATTCAGGTATATCCTTTACAAGCCTCATTTATAATGACAGAATGTTCCAATCACGGAATATTCTAGGTGGCGAGGGACTGGGAAGGGACCTCAGAAGGTCAACTAATTTACTCAAAGCAGGACCCCCTTCAAAGTTTGGTCAGGTAGCCCAGGGCTTGTTCAGTCAAATTTTCACTGTCACCACCACCACCAAACAAGAAAATAAACTGACCAATTTCAACTCTGAAAAAACATCTTTGAGAAGAGTTTAGTTCAAGTCTTATTTATAGACCACCTTCAGGCAGCAGCAGAGTGCAGTTAGATCCTTAGACTTATTTTCTTGAGGCAAAACAGAGCTTCTTCAGCCTCTCCTTTTATTTCTTGTGTTCCAGCTCTTTCACCATCTTAGTAGCTCATCATTTGATACTTTAATTTTATTTTTTTTTAATCTCTCTTGCAGTGGAGGACTCCAAACTGGGCATAATGTACATAGTATTCCACATGCATCTTCATGTGTTTCAAGTACAGAAGAATCACTGCCCTTTACTGCTGACTGCTTTTGGTAATGCAGCCCAGCAAGTGAGTAGTCATCATTACTGCTGGGTGACCTATGTTGAATTCACAGTCTACTAGAGCTCCTAATAGTTTCCTACAGTGTTGCCACTTATCCTGTTGTTTATATTGCTGTGGTTTTACCTGTTTTCTTGTTTTGGTTTGGTTTTATCCTAGGTGCAGAACTTGACTTTTTTATTTTTAGGGTTTTTTATATAGCAAGAGGCTTTTGTCTGCCCCTTCCTCCTCTTTGTTGAGGTCCCTCTGAACCTTACACACGGACCACTTCCCCACATTTTGTGTCAGTAGCAAACTTGCGAAGAATCCATTCTGTCCTCTTGTCCAGGCTTTAATAAAGAAGTTAGAGAACTTTGGCTTTAGTATCAGTCTCTGAGGAAGATCACTAGTAATTAGCTGTCATTTGAACCTTCGCTGGTCATTATTCTTTGAGCTCAGTGATCTAGCTAGTTTTCTACCCAACCTTCCCTATGGTCTGTTTCTCCCCATACTGAGTACCAAGGTTCTATAGAAGATGGTACTGAAGACCTCGCTAGACTTACGGTACACAACATCCAGTGCTCTTCCCTTGTCTGCAGTGATTTTAAAGAAAACAAGCAGTCAAGCTAGACACGAGTGATTTGCCTTATAAGTTTGTGTGGCTGTTCACAGCCACATTCTTGTTTAAGTGCCTAAAAATGACTTCCCATTAATGGCCTTGCTACATAAACTTCACAAGGACTGAGCTGAGCTAGTCTGTAGTTCCCTGGACCTCCTACGTTGTTTCTCTCCCTCTTCTGCCTTGCTCCCTCCCCGTTGCGCTGACTCAGTAAACCGAATGCAGCTTAACTACCATAACTGCTGTTTTGAGTCTCTGTGGCCCATCCTTTGAAAAGATTGTATTTGAAGAACTTTGAGGTAGTGAAGAAGTTTCAGATCATCAACAAAACACAAAATCTGCAAAACGGAAGGAAGAAAAAAATCTTGATGATTACTGTTGAATTGAGCAAAGTATACAAAACTAGTGCATGTTATTTGGTAGGGAATAGCCATTTTATCTATAAATGAAAGGTGATTCTACTCATCACAGGCACTAGGCACTGCCTACATGCATTCCTGCTTGTCCCATTATCTTGATACCGCATGAAAGGTAATTATGTAGAGAAAGTGTGCTGTGGATACAGATGATATTTGTGCCATTTAGAGACCTCAGTAAAATTGTTAGGAGTGTATTTCCTTCACCTAAACACTTATTAAATTCTCATCAAAACAACAACAGAAAGATGCATGACAGGTTTATGTATTCTGTTAGGTGATTACACTTTCATATATATTATGTTGTGAATAGCTCACTAGTCTTACAGCCACCATACCAAAAAAATGACAATTTTCAGAGAAGTTTGTAGAAGAATGCCTTGTGATGGTTTTCTAGAAATCATGAACAACTTGTAAGTGCTGTACTCCCAGACTGGGTGGCTACAGCTGAATGGCTACTCAGAGACTGGGGAGTACTTTTCAGTTGCTTTGTCCTAGCATGTTGGGAGAAGAGCTAGCAAGCACTTACCTCTTGCTCCAGTTCCTCAGCGTCTTCCTTTACATGGATTATGAGCATGAGGACTTGAGGGGCATTATGGAAGGCCAGGGCTCCTCTCAGAGTCTTCGGGACATGTATATTCTCAAGGGCATCAAACATGCTATGTTGTGCTTTTTGCAAGTTGTCACTGGTATTAAGATCTAATGCAAAGGCTCCATAAATGGAAGTAAGCTTTTTCAGAGAATGGCTATGTCTACGTTTCATACCAATCTGCAAACAAGAGGAAGCCACAGGAAGCAGGACTCTCACAATTTTGACTAAAACTATTTTGGCTGAAGTTATGGTGTGGACCTTTATATGCTTAGTTGACTGAAGTAACTTCAAAGGAATCATGATGTATGGATGCAAAGCTGAACAGGATAAGAACAGCTGAAAATAATTTGAATGGGACTCTTAGTTCATTTAAGTTTAAAACCCCCTGTAATAGTAAATGCATTAACCTAGTAAGAAACATCCAGTGTGTCTTTTATTTCCAGTTCAGCCTAGTGTCAAATATTTGAATATAAACATTGGACAGGAAGGAAATTACAAGTTTTAGTTGAAAAACATAGTTAAGATGGAACAACAGAAATGGTACAGCTTTTCAAAATAACTAGGTAAAGAAAACAGCTTTAGGATATCTAAATGAACAGTGACTTTCATGAATATTGCACAGAAATGTAATTTTAGTGAGGTCTAAATGTCGATTGTCTGAATTTCTGAGCTAGAAAAGTCACTGGAGCTGTAAATTACATATCTTAAACTTACTGGCGCTGTCTTCTTTTATCAAGGAAAGTTGTAAGTTCTTATCGTTTGAAAGGATTGCTCTTTCTGAGCTCAAGATCAGAGCATCTCGACACGTAGGAAGCCAAGGAAGAGGGCCAGGAGACCTGTGTGACTAAATAGGG